>NC_139775.1:7121574-8321574 GCF_965231275.1 Zosterops lateralis
GATGTGCCCTCCAGAACCGCCAGCCTTTCTGCCCAGACTGCCCCTCTAAGTCATGACCTGGTGGATGCCAGCACTGTGTGTGTCCTGACACCTCTCTGTATCTGCCTGCTCTGGAGTCTGCAGTCCCAGCCAGAGCTCGCCAGGCCCGGACAGGAACCGGGGCAGGGGCTCGCCGGGCCCTGCCCCGCTGGGACTGACATCACTGACATCACACCCGCGTTGATTGTATCGTCCAAGTGTGTGGAATTCCTTCACTGAGCTCGTTACGTGGAAATAAAATGTGGTTGGTTTTAAAGCGGAACTCGTGTCCCTCTGTCGTCTGTGGCCTCAGGCCGTCCAGCTCCGCTCCAGCGTGCCCAGTTCCAGCCCCTCGCAGGCCGACTGCGGCCAGCGGGCCTTGTGCTGCACACAGAGAGTTTGGCTTGTCACCCTCCTGAGCTGCTGTCCCCAGCTAGGGACGGCTCCCAGCACTTCCCTGGAGTCACCCTCCCGGGCTGGGGTGCACGCACCCCCTGCACACCCACCCTGGCCCCTGCAGCCCTTCCCCACGCCCCTGGCTCACCGGTCGCTGCCTGGAAAGCTGGTGGAGGAGAGGGAAGGGACCCCACTGGATGGGCTCCATGGGCCAGCTCGACACAGAGATGTCACTGGCTTTGCCCGAGTCTACCATAGGGTCATTCATGCTGCTGGAGCTGGTGTCCCACTCGTAATGGAAACTGGAAAATAATCCACAGGTAGTTAAGGAGATAAGAGTCAGGCTGGTGCGGGAGAGTGACCCTGTGCTGTGTCCCAGGACAATGAAGTTGCTGTTGGAGCAGTGCCCAGCCCCGGGGCTGAGGGAGCACCCAGAGCTGTGGCTTTGCTCCTGATCCCCCTGGGCCCACGGCTGGGGGTGTTCCTGCCCATCCTGCCCTTTGCCAATAGAGCTGGAAACTTCCAGGGCTCTTTTTCCATGGATACCTCTGGAAGCTGATTTGACTTTCCCATGAGCAGACAAAGCCACCCTTTCCTGCAGATGGGAACTCTCCTCCCTTACAGCAGTCCCAGCACAGACAGCTCCTCCCGTGGGAGAAAATAAAATAAACCAGGCGCTGCTCCATGCTCTCCGAGGGCTGCCCGGGGCAGGGCTGCAAACGTGGTTCCAGGGCTCCGTGTACCCCAAAGCCCACCTTTGCCAGAGTCACCACAGCCCCCCGAGCAAGCCCCGGGCCAGGCCCAGCTCCCCGGGGTGAGAGGAGGGTCCGGTCCCTACCTGGGCCGGCACTGCGGGTGGGCACAGGGTGACGGGCCCCACTTGGCACCGTCGGTGACAGCCGAGTCCCCGTGGCAGCCGCAGCAGCCGCTGTCCAGCACCTGCAGGTGCAGCAGCTCCTCCGAGTTGCTGAAGGCCGGGTTGTCCAGAGAGCTGGCCGAGGGCAGCCCCGAGCGGGACCAGTACTGGGCTGAGACATCGTCCAGGCGGCAGAAACGGCGGTAGCTGCGGGGCAGGAGGGACACAGGCCACGTGTGTGCACACAGGGACACACAGGGACACACAGGGACACACAGGGACACACAGGGACACACACACACAGGGATACACAGGGACACACAGGGACATGCACAGGGACACACAGGGACACACACACAGGGACACACAGGGACACACAGGGACACACAGGGACACACACACAGGGACACACACAGGGACACACACAGGGACACAGGGACACACACACAGGGACACACAGGGACACACACAGGGACACACAGGGACACACAGGGACACACACAAGCACATGAGCACACAGCCTCAGTGACTGCCTGACAACACAGATCACAGATTTGTGCCCAAATTTCCTGGATCCAGGGAAGGGCCCAGCCACACAGCCAGGGTGGGGACAGAGCCCGGGACACTGCTCAGCCTCTGGCCGCAGCTGTTGCAGTGGTTTCCTCGGGAACAATCCCCAGGGCACATTACAAAACGGGCAGTGGGGCCAGGAGAGCAGAGCCCCCGTTGCCAAAGGCGCTGCTCTGTCAGGGCTGTGCCGGAGCCTCGCCTTTCCCTGCAGCCCAGGCCGGACACGCTGGGGCGGGCGGACCCTGCGCCACGGGCAGCACCGACGGGTCCCAGGGACCACGAAGTGCGGGCTCATCAGCACATCTCACACATCTGTCCGCAGCAACACAGCCCACAGCCCTTCAGTGCCGCCGCGGCCCCCCCCATGCAGCCCCCAGCCCCCAGCCCTCTCTGGCTGCCCCGCACTGCCCCCGGTGAGCATCCCCTGGCACCGCGCACACCCCAGACCCGCAGCCGGGCGGGGGCGCTGCCCTGGCTCCGGGAGCAGGCGCTCCTGGGCCCCACGGGTGCTGCCCCACCCAGCACCTCCCACCGTCGTTATCAGTCACCCGACGGTGTTTTCCTTGGCAGAGCCCCAGCCCAGCCACCCCCCCGTGGCTTTCCCTGCTGGCCCGGAGCCCACAGAGCCCAGCCCAGGCCCCCAGGGCTCCGTGCTCTCTCCCACCTGCTGCGGGTCTGCTCGGCCCTGGCCTCCAGCAGCAGCGCCTTGAAGCGGCGGACGGCGATGGCGGCGAGGACGGCGCCCAGGAGGATGATGCTGAGCAGGACCCCGGCCGCCATGCCCAGCAGGCTCTGCTGGGTCACCCGGTAGTCACAGCGCAGTCCCATGAACCAGAAATCGCTGCCCACGGGGCACCTGCACCGAGGGGTCCATCAGCGCCGGGGGAGCAGTGCCCGCCCCCCCCGGGCTGTCCCCAGGGCACTCACTGGCAGCGGGGCGGGTGGCCCGGGGCGTGGGAGCAGATGCCGTGGTTCTTGCAGTAGCCGCGGTGGCAGAGGGAGGTGCAGGTCACGTTCCCGTCCGCCCTGGACACGCAGGAGAAGCCGGAGGGGCAGGCGAAGAGCTCGGCACAGGGGTCCGGCGGCCGCGCTGCGGGGACGAGTCCAGGTCCGGTCGTGTCACCGCTCCCCGCCCGGCGTGTCCCCGCCGCGCCCCGGGCCCCGCACTCACCCGCGTGGCGCAGGACGGGGGCCGAGCCCACCGCCAGCCCCTGCGGGGCACGGGCCGAGCCCAGCGCGGCCCCCAGGAGCTGCTCCAGCCCCGGCCCCGGCAGCTGCTCCGCGGCGAACAGCGCGTCGTAGGACAGCACCACGCTGCCCTCCCTGCGGGGACACGGCCGGTCTGGGCGGGCCGGACCCCGGCCCCCACCGCACCCCGGCACTGCCGGGGCCCCGCAGCGTGTGACAGTCCCCGCAGCCCGCGCTGGGAGCGCCACACGCTGCGGGGCTGGGCCAGCACCCACCTGATGCCCGTCACCTCCAGCCGCAGGAAGCCCGGCACCGGGGCGAGGAGGGGAGTGACCTGCACGGGGGGCGGGGGCTGAGCGCCGCGTCCCCAGCGCGCAGCCCCCGGCCCGGGCCGCACTCACCGTCTGGTTGAAGCTCTGCAGCAGCTCCTGGCGCTCGGGGGAGCCGGGGTCCCGCAGGGCCGGGGTGAACTCCATGTCCAGCACCAGTTCACAGGGGACGCGCAGGAGGGAAGCTGCAGGAGGGGATGGGGACAAGCGGGTCGTGACCCCGCCCCAGGGCCACCGCCATGAGCCCCTCTCCGTGCTGGTGGCTCCCACGGCCTCTCCCCCTCCTGCCGTGCCCCAGCAGAGGATCCCGAAACCTCAGACTCACCTCTCAGCAGCGGGGGCTGATCTTCCACGATGAACACCTGGGGAGCCCTGCCCACTCCAGCCGGTGTCACTCGGGATGTGTCAGTGTCTGCCCTCCCTCTGGGGCTGCTCGAAGGCTGGGCCAGCTCTGTGTCCAGAGCAGTTGGGGAGGACCCAGGGGCCCCACCATGGGAAACTGTGGGCTGCTGGGGGGACCCGGGCGTCACAGTGGGCACCTGAGCTGGGGACCCACGTGTCAGACCCCCCATGTCAGCACGTGGCTCTGCTGTGACCGTCCCCGTGTCCCCGAGCCTTTCTGGGCTGGTGGCAGCTGTGGTGGTGGCAGTGACCCTGGTGGTGGTGACGCCAATAGCAGGGGTCGATGCAGGCTGGGACAAAGCTGGCTGCTGGGGAGGCCCAGGTGCTGAGGAGGGTGCCAGGCTGCCCACTCCCACCTGGGTCCCCCCCAGGGATGGAGGGCTCTCAGCAGGACCCGCCCTTGATCTGGAATGGGGCAGCCCTGGGGAGGGGTCTCCAAGAGCAGTGCCCACAGTGGGGCTGAATCCCAGGACCCCCCAGCCAGTCCCTGGGGAAGGCAGTGGGGTCGACAGTGGAGTCCCTGCAGGGCCACTGGCTGGGGCAGACTGTGGGGACAGGGGGGTGTGGGAGGATTCAGGACTGGTTTGTGTCACCCCACCCTGTGCTACAGTGGTGCTGCCAGGCCTCAGGGGGACAGGGGGCTGCCCCAGTGTGGCTGATGGGCTCAGGGGGATGTGACTGTGCTCAGGGGGTTCCCCCCTGTCAGGTGGGCCCAAGACCCTTGTGGTCAGGTCCAGGGCTCCTCCCTGGCCAGGAGATGTCACCCCTGGGGTGCTGGCCATAGTGGTGGGGAGAGGCAGACCTGAGCCCCTGTGTGTGGCAGGCAGCAAGGCTGGGCCTGTCCCCATGGCTGGCCAGGCTGTGCTGGCCAAAGTGCCCCCACCAGGCCCAAGGGACAGTGCAGAGGGGTGAGGGGCAGAGCGGGGACCCTCCTGTGGGTGGGAAGCAAAGCCCTGTCCTCCTGACAACCCTGGCAGCCCCCAGTGTGTCCCCTGCACTGTCCCTGTGGGGGTCAGCAGCCTCTGCAGCCCCCCAGCAAAGGGTGATGTCCCTGTTGTCCCTGGTGCTGAGGTGTCTGTGGCCAGCACGGTGCTCAGGTGGGTCCCTGGGCTGCTGTCACCCAGCTGGAGAGTGTCATTCTGCCTCTGCACAAGGGCTGTCCCCATGGCCCTCCATCCCAGCAGGGTGCTGCTGAGCCTCCACTGTCCCCGGGCAGAACCTGGCACTGTCACGGACGGTGGTGAATGTGAAAGTGTCCCCTGCACGGCTGTGGCACCTTCTGACGTCCCTTGTCCTACAGGGTCAGTGCCCGGGGGCTGTGTGGCTGCAGGGTCTGTGTTGGCCTCCCCAGGGGCTGAGGCCCGTGCAGTGGTGCCCCCCAGAGTGGCAGGGGATGGCTGCTCCCCGCCTGCTGCCCGTCCAGCGGTGCCCGCAGACACCGAGGGCCGCGGGGGCCGCGCGGTTGTACCACCCCGCCCTGCCGGCCCCGGCCCCTCCCAGCCCTGCCCCGGGGCTCTGGGGCTCTCCTGCGGGCCGGAGAGCTCGGCCGTCCCGGGGGGGGTCCCAGGGGAGGGCAGCAGTTCAGCCTCAGTCCACGGGTGCCCCGCGGCCTCTGGTGTGGGCGCCTGCCCCGTGCCGGCTCCTCGCTGCGGGCGATCTGCGGGCAGAGGGGCGGACACTGAGCCCCTCCGGGCACAGCGCACGGTGCCCCCGCGGGCTGGGGAGGGGCGGTCCCGGCGCGGCCGTACCTGTCCGGCAGCGCTCCCCCGCAGAGGGGCCCAGGGGCGCGCAGGGCCCGGCGGCGCTCAGGGTGGGGCCCGTCCCGCTGCCCAGAGCGGGGCAGAGCCGCGCACAGCATTCCACCAGCACTAGGAGAGAGGGAAAGGAGCGGCGCGCTGGGCCTCGAGCATCCCGCAACAGCACCGGGCACCGACCCCCGAGCTACCGCTGAGGGCTGGGGGCTCTTTCTCCCTTCTGTTAACTGTGGGTGGCTCTGCGGGAAGAGACGCTCCAGAACAGCCCAAACCCAGCTGGGAACCGCCTGCCCTGGTCCCAACGAACGGTTCTGGTTCCTGCCCCACCGCCTCGCTCTGCGGGTTCCAACACCTGCACCGATGGGTCCGCGGGCAGGGCACGACGCCAGCGCCCCAACAGCGCTCCGGGCCGGGGCCAGGGGCCCGCGGCGGCTCCTCTCCGGGGATAACGGGCGGTTCAGCAGCCACCACGGCGGGTGGTCACCGCCCGGGGGTCACCGCGAGCCCTGCGGGCCCCGCTCGCCACCAGCGCCTCCCGCAGGGCCAGCACCCGCCGCCTTCCAGGCCACCGAGTCGCCAGGGCTGGTGGCACAGCACGGCACGGAATGGCCACACACGGCACGGAATGGCCACAGCACGGCACGAACCGGCCACACGCGGCCGCCGCCGCCGTGCCCGCCCCGCTGCCCGCTCGCCCCGGTGCCCCGCGGCCGGGCCCGCTCGGGGCAGGTCCCAGCGACACCGAGCAGCAGCAGCCGCCGCCCCCAGTCCCAGGGCCACCAGAGACACGAACCCGCCCGGTGCCGGTGCCGGTACCGGCCCCGCCGCCGCCGCAGACCGCGGGGCCGCCGAGATGCACCGGCCCCGCCGCCGCCCCCCGAGCGCAGCATCCCCTGCCCAGGGACCGGCGGGGCCGGGGACCCTTCCCGGCCGTGCCCACCTCCCCCGTGGCTCACCTGCGGCCGCCAGGAGCCGGGGCAGCGGCGGCCGGGCCCGGGGCGGCGGGCGGCGGGGCCGCTCCATGGCGCGGCGCGGGCGGCTCTGCCAGGCGGCGGCAGGAAACCCCCGCCCGCCCCCGCTGCGGCGGGGAGGAGGCACCGGGAACCGCAGCCCCCGGCCCGGACCCGCCCCGCGGCACCGGCACCAGCGCTGGCCCCGGAGCCCCCTCCCTCTGGGCCGGGCGGACCGGGGCTCGGCGGCGGGACCCGCCCCGGGGCTCAGCGCGGAGCCGCCGCCCGCGGGACTCGGGGACTCGCAGCTCCTGCTCGTCCCGGGACACGGGCTCGGCCCCCGGCTGTTCCCGCTCTGTGAGCCGTGCCAGGGCAAAGGCTCCCCCAGGACACCCGTGTCACTGCATTCCTCAGGGTCACCGCAGCCAAAGGAGCCCAGCGACCACTCCCCACCATCAGACACAGGGAAACCACCACAGACACAGCAGCCAAAGCCACTGTGTGCTCCCAGATCTGCTGTGTAGTTGCTCAGAAAACATCTCAGAGCTCAGCCAGGCTGTGGAGCCAGGGAGGTTTCCAAGGGCACTGTCAGAGCAGAGGGTCACTGGTCTGCCAGGGACCTCACAGTGAAGTGCAGCTCCTTGGGAACACGCTGGGAACACCCCACCACAACACAGCATGTGCAGCACTGCAGCCTCTGCTCCATTTTCCATCCTTACCTCCCCCATTGCCAGAGGATCTCTTATCCAGTGACACTTCCTTGGCTCCCAGCCTGGCAGTGTTTCTTGGCTCTGAGGAAAAACTGTGCAGTGTTCAGAAATAACCCGTTCCTGCCTCGTGAGGGTTAAAGCAAGGCCCCCGTGCTGAGATGAACCGGGTGTACAGGAACAGAAATGTGAATTTGCTGTTCAGCAGCAGGAAAATCATTCCCCCCTTACTTTCCATCAGGAAAGCAGAAGCCTTTCACACAGAACTTGTTTTTCCCATCACCGATGAAATAAACAGTTACGAGCACACAGGGCAGAGCCAAATCTCAGGGCAGGGTCCCCAGAGTGTCCTTCACACCCCAACACCGCCACCAGGATCCACCCACTGTGTGAGACAGAACAGCCACCACCAGAATGGTCTTTAACTCTTTATTCCTGTTTTTCTCTTGTTTTTAAATGACAACACATTCAGACAGCTTTAAATACAACATCCACGTGCAGCTTCCCAAAGAAGGCTGCAGTGGGACAGCGTGTGCACTCCGTCCATCCCTGCCGGCACCAGCCCAGTCCTGGTGTGGGACAACTCCTGGGAAAACAAAATCCACATGTTTAACAACTCATCAAGCATTCAAGGGTACAGAAGTGGGTCAGGACACGCTGAGTGCTGAGCACAGGCACAGAGGGAGCCCCCAGTTCTCTCCAGAGGCCACAGCTCCCACCCCGGCCCTGGACAGAGAAGGGTGGCAGCCCCCCAGCCCCAGGGAGTTGTGGGGGAAGCCTGGAGCCACACAGGAACAGGCAAGAATGTGGATCAGTGCTGCAGGCTGGCCTGAGGCCACCTCATTTCCCCTGCAGCCCTCCCTGGTCACTCCTATAACCCTTTCCTGCCCATTTCCTTCCCGGCTGCGGCTGTGGCAGAGGAAACAGCAGGAGCAGCAGCAGGGGCTGAGGTGCCCCCATACGTGGGGGACTGAGGTGCCTCCAACGTGCCCTGCACAGGGCCAGGGGACATGAGGAGATGGGGGGCCATGGCCAAGACAAATTTACCACCCACTACTGCCCTGGGGATGAGCTGAGTGCTGCATGTGCCAGGCAGGATGAGAGGAGAGGCTGAGCCCCATGTCCTGTCTCCAGCTGCAGGTGCCTCAGGAAAACACCCCCCACCCTCAGGAAAACACACAACACTTGCCCTCCCTGCTGGCACCCACAGCTGCTGTGGTACCCTGGTGTGTGCCCACAGAGCACCTCTGAACCCACCTCCGAGAAACTGCTTCACTCATAAACATCTTTCTTATCTGCAATGTAATCTACAATCTCCTGTGGGCACATCAGCTTCTCTGCATCTCCGTCAGGAATTTCAAATCCTGCAAGAAAGGGCACACACTCAGCCCAAAACCAATGGAAACAGGAGCAAGGGTGAGGAAGGGATGGCTGCTGGCTCAGGGGACAGGCAGGCAGGGATTGCTGTATCACTGCACTGCCCAAAGTGACATCACTTCCAGACAGGGGACATGGCAGGCACAGCAGAAGCCAGTGCCCCTCGTGCCTCATTAAAGCCACCAGGGCCTTCCCAGAGCCCTCAGACACCGGTTTGTGCTAGGGGGATGTTCCTGGACCTCCAGGCAGCACCTGAAGCCCCTCAGGCTGAGTGTGCGGTTGTGCTTGCATGGAGCAAACCCCAGGGCAGGACACCAGGGTTTGGTGGTGGAACTGGTCAGAAACAGCCCAGAAATGTCTGTTTTCCTTCCTAGCCCTCCTGGCCACATGCACAATTCACTTGAGGATTACAGACACGCTGCCAGCAAAGGCTCTGAGAGTGAAACATCCACCTTGGGCTTAGAGAGTGACCAAATCCCAGGGACATCTATGGCCCAAGGTGACATTTAGGCACCTACTCCAGAATTCATGACCTTTAGAGGGAAGCATGAAGAAGTCCAGAGGAAGTAAAAAGAAATTTGGAATATAAACCGATAAGGAGAAAACACCCTTTTTTTCCTCTAGTAGGATTAAGGATGAAAAAAAATCTCGTGAGCAGGAACAACCTGGACTGTCTGGGATTTTTGATGTGCAATGCCGAGCTTAGTACCCACTGCTCCCCTTTCCCCCTCCCCGGGTGGTGCTCATGGGGAGGTGGGAGAGAATTCCTGCTTCCAAAGGGGCTGAGCTGCAGAGCAAAGGGCTGCATTCCCGACTCCTGCAGGTGCCCAGCTCACTGGTGGCTGTGAGAGGTCTGCCCTGCTCTCGGGGCTGGCTCTGGTAGGTTTGCTGTGCTCTCAGAGATTTGCCATGCTCTTGGGGCTGGCTCGGGGAGGTCTGCCCCGCTCTCTGTGCGTTTCTCCCTGCCCCACATGGCACAGGCCAGCGGTGCCGCCGCTCCCACGGCCCGGCCGCGGCCCCGGGCGCCGTTACCGAACTCGTCCTCCATGGCCATGATGATCTCCACTTGGTCCAGACTGTCCAGGCCCAGGTCCTTCATGAAGTGGGACTCGGCTGTGAGCTGGGGGAGGACACGGCGGTCAGCGGGACACGGGCACCCGGGGCGGCGGCTCCCGTTATACCGGAGCCCGCGGCCCTCCCGCCTGCCCCCCCGGCCCGCTCACCTTCTCGGGGTCGATCTTATCGTAGAGCTTGAGCACGTAGAGCACCCGGTCCTTGATGTCGGCCAAGGTCAGGGGCGGCAGCTCGGAGAAGCCGCGGCAGAGCGGCGCGGCCAGGCGCGGCAGGCGGAGCAGCGCGGGCGGCGCGGGGCGGCCCGGCGGGGCGGGCGCGGCGGGCGGCAGGCGGTGGAGGGAGCGGAGCGCGGCGGGGCGGGCGGGCAGCGGCAGCAGGCGGCGGGCGCAGGACGAGAGGACACGGGCCGCCATCATCGCTGTCCCGGCGGGCGCCGCGCGGGGCCCACCGCGCCTGCAGCGCCCTCTGCCGGCCGGCGGCCGCAGCGCCCCGGGCGGGACCCCGCGGGCCGGGCGGGACCGGGCCGGGAGCGGTGATCCGGGCCAGGATCGGGCGGGACCGGGCCGGGAGCGGTGATCCGGGCCGGGATCCCGGCGGGACCGGGCCGGGAGCAGTGATCCGGGCCAGGATCCCGGCGGGACCGGGCCGGGAGCAGTGATCCGGGCCAGGATCGGGCGGGACCGGGCCGGGAGCGGTGATCCGGGCCGGGATCCCGGCTCTATTGGTCTAGGAGCGGGATCCCGGGCCGGGAACACCTCACTGCAGAAGACTCTAGACCCTCTTGGTGTCTGTTCCAGGGCTCGGTCACTGCACAGGAAAGTTCTACTTCAGGTGCAAGTGGAACTTCCCATGCCCGGAGCCTCTCCTATTGCTCAGCAGCACCAAGAAGAGCCTGGTCCATCTCCTTGGCACCCCTTTTAGATATTTATACAGACTGATAAGGCCCCTCTCAGCTGTGTCTCCTGTTGAGGCTGAACAGCCCCAACTCCCTCAGCCTTTCCTGGTCAGGGAGATGATCCAGTCCCTTCCTCATTTCCACAGCCTCGACTTGCTCTAGGAGCTTCATCTCCCTCCTGTCCTGAGGAGCCCAGAGCTGGACCCAGCACCCCAGCCGTGCCTCACAGAGCTGAGCAGAGGAAGGATCCCCTCCCTGACCTGCTGGAAATGCTTTTCCAGGTGCTCTTCCAATGGGTCACCATTTCCCTCCTTGGCCCCCAGGACACACTGCTGGTCTGGGACAGCTTGGTGTCCATGAGAGCCCCCAGCTCCTTCTCCACAGCACCCCTGGACAGCAGCACCAGACACGGGCTGGTTCCAAAGGCAGAACGTTTATTGGCATGGCACGCACACATGGCACACACACACATGGCACACACACATGGCACACACACGGCACACGGCCCCGGCGGTGAGGAGCTGCGGGCGCTGGTCCTGGTACAGATGGATGGTCCAGTTGTGGTGCCTGGCCAGCAGCGCAGCCCCGGTGGTGATGGGGCCTTCACCCAGCCCCTCAGGCAGCTCCCGGCTGCAGGGGCCAGTATTGGTACAGATGGATGGTCCAGTTGTGGTGCCCGGCCAGCAGTGCAGCCCTCGCAGTGTCGGGGCCCTCACCCAGCCCCTCAGGCAGCTCCTGGCTGCGGGGGCTGGTACCGGTACAGCCGCACGGTCCCGGTGCGGTGCCCGGCCAGCAGGACGGCCCCACCGTCGGCCCAGCGGGCCAGTGCCCAGTGCCCCGCAGGGCCCGGGGGCAGCACCGCCGTGCACCGGCCCCGCAGCAGGTCCCACACGGCCACCGCGCCCGAGGTCAGCACGGCGGCTCCCGATGTGTCCCACACGTCACCCTCCAGGTACCTGCGGGGACACGGGGGTCAGGGCTCAGTTAAAGATTAATAGCAACTGAAGGCAGGCTATAGTCCAGACTGTTCCTCCAGTGCGACTGGGAAGGGAGGAGGCCAAGAAAATCTTCCTGGAGACTCAGAACACGCTTGAAAAAGGTGTACTCTTAAAAAAGTGGTACTCTTAAAAAAAACCCCTCCATGTGTTCAAGACCAGGCTGGACAGGGCTTGGAACAACCTGGTCTAGGGGAAGGTGTCCCTGCACGGGGCAGGGGGTGGGCCTGGATTGTATTTAAGGTCCCTTCCAACCCAGACCAGTCTATAATTCCATGACTGTTCAGTAACCAAGACCTTGGTCCACCACTATTCCCACACGTCCATCACATTTCCTGTAAGGCCACTGCAAGGCTTAGCCTTAAATGCCAAGGCTGACCCTGCTGATGCCTCAAAATGCAGGACATGGGAAGGAAAAGGCCACGTGCCTGCAGCCAGCTGCTCCACACAAACAAACCTGGCAGCGTGGAGGGGGTTCAGCCCAGGAACCCAGGGACACACCCCCAGCCCCGGGGACAAAGCCCAGCCCCGTGTCCCCGCGGTGACGCTGACAGGACGAGGGGTCAGTGCACAGCCTGGTGTGGGACGTGGGCAGGAAGCAGCCCACACTCCCAGCCCCAGCTTGCGCATGGACACACGGCAGGGCCGGATGCGACTGGAGATGGAGCCTGGATCCCTGCCAGAGCCACCCTGCTCCTCAGGGACTCCCCCAAAGCCCCCAAGCAACCAGCCCAGCCCAGCCCCAGGGACTCGCCTGCCTGCACGGCCTGGGGGGAGGCAGGAGAACATCACCCCTGTGCTCCGGCCCGTGCGCGGGTTGAAGGCCACCACACGGAATGCTGGGCTTCCACAGGACTCGCTCTCTTTGGCATGAGGATGGCTTAAAACAACAAACAAAAGGCCCTGATAACAGAGAGGGAAAACACATCACTAAAAACATCCGCAGGAGGAGAAAAATCAAAATGATTTTCCAAAAATTAACTGTTACACTCTCTCTAATTACAGCCCCATGAACAGTGATGAATTATTTTTACTGAAGAAAACAGAAATGGTTTACTTTCCTTATCAAATTAGATAAAAGCAAAACCAGCTGCTGGCTGATAAGGGCTGATGCAATACAGCAGAGTGACAGCTCAGTGACCCAAGGGATTTATGAATTTCTCTTCCTGTTTCAAAAAGCTAAACCTGCCATAGGATGAGCTGACACTTCAAAAAACAAAAGAAGTAAAATTTCTGGGTCACATTTTAATCCCTACAAGCTTAAAATGCAACAAGAATTCCATGGAAAGCAGTGCAACTGAAAACAGTAGCTCCCAGAACAGCCACAAACCAGCATGAAATATCCTGGGATGGATAATCTGAGGAAGACTCCAAAGAGTCTGAATCAAGGCACCATTATTGGACAAGACATTCTTGTCCCAAAAGGTTACGTGCTCAGTGAAAACAATCAAATCCTTGATAAACCACAAAAATCCATTGGGACAGGGAGAAGCAAGTGGGAAAATGATTAGTATGGATGCTGGTTTTACACAGCTCATTCCCTCAGGCATGTATGTCCAGAGGAACCATTTGCAGTGGGTTTCTAATGCTGGCAGCACCCACGTGTGACATGGAAAAGACTTGCCAAGCACCAGGCCTGGGCAACAACACTTATGCTTCCCACACACGCCATGCTGCAGCTTTGGAATGCACCAGGATGCATTGCTCCCATTCCATTAGCACCCTGCAGAAAGCCAGGAGCTGAGGTAACCAGCATGGGTTGTTTATTCCTCCTGGTAACCTGTTTACCCATGAATTATTTGCAGTGTATCAAAACAGAGCTGATAGTTCAACCTTCTCTAGCAACTTCAATCCTTTTTATCTCCATCCCAGCCAGTGCAGCCCAAGCATGAACTATGAATTTTGTGTACATACGGAGTCAGAATATGCTCGATGGCAGATAGAAGCTGGGTAAGAATAACCAATGTCCATCTTCCTCAGGAGCTGACCTGTTTTCAGATTCCTGCAGTTGGTGAGAACACAAATTTTGACACATTTCTAATCATAGTTACACCCCTATGCAGGACGGACATGGGTTTGGTTCCACATTAAGCAAACGAAGCCAAGAGACAGGAAGGGTGTAGTGAGGATGATACAAAAGCAATGGAATTACAGCAGCACAGTTCATTCCCTGGCTGTCTGACTGTGGTGCCATACTGCAGGCCCTCTGACAATCACCATGTCACAGCGGGTCAGCAGCCAGCCAGCACCCCTGTGCAAATCCTGCAGCTGCTGAAACTGCCCCCAGCCCCTAAATTGTGTATGGCAGAGGAAACACTCACCAAACCACAACGCTGTTCCCTGCAGTGGTGCCCACCAAGGCCTCCCTCATCCCTTCTACTTCAGCAAAGGCTGTAACAGTTTCTTCAGGGGGCATCAGAGTTTGCCTGTCCTTGCTCCTGAAGGGAGACCAGCACACAGAAGAGCAGATAAAGGAAAAAGTGCATGTTCTGGAAGAGGAACACAACACTGCTCTACATCTGAGTGTTTCCTCACATTTATCCCACCCCACACGGAGACCACCCCAAAACAGCACCCCCAAACTCACCCTCCTGTCTCTGAGAGTAAAACCACCTCCAGTTGCTGCTCCTGCATGGTCCTGCTGCTGCTCACCAGCCTCCGGTCCTTTAGCCCAACAACTGCTTTTATATTCCCAGTTTTCACTAGGGAGTGCTTGGATGAGTCAGTCTCAGAAGAATAAAGCAAGAGCCTAAATCAAGAGACAAGCACACACCATGATAGGAGGAAGCCCCACTCAAATACGCAGTGGCATATACAAATCAGCCTGTGTTCAATCAGTCCGCCAGCTCTGAGGTGAATAAACGGGTTTTTATAGTTGATTTTTTGAAATCCCTTCCATATTTTCCAACAGTTAAAACAACTGAGAAAGTGCCACATTAGTAAAAAGATAATTTCAACCACTTCTCACAAGGAGTTGAGCTGCAACTACTCAGGGTGCAAAGTACTAGTAAGAAATAAATACAATACCTTATTTCTCCAATCTCCAGCTCTCCCAGTGCTACACACACAAGGTTACAGGTGTCTGGCAGAGAAACAATCTGGATTACAGGAATCTGGGACAACAGAACAAGAATTCAGTGTTACCCACAGTGTCCCTTTGACTTTATTCTCATTTTCTAGACCGTTTCAAGTAAAATGATGTGCAGCAGAATTGATTTTCAGACCCCCCTGAAGAAGCACACTTAAATGAACACCTAAACTCTCTGCTGACTGATTGCCTAATTAAACAATCCCTGTTGATGCAAGAGACAAAACATGTCTCCAGGGACTGTAAGGGGAAAAAGCATGAGTGAAGTGCAGCCACTATTCTGTGCATGTGATGTTAAATTCCAGTAGATAACATGCAACCACATACAAGCTACAAGGTCCTTGTAACTAACACACGGGGCAAGGAAACTGCCCTTAATTCTAGAAAAAAGGACTGTGTTCATACCTCTGTGAGGTGCCAGGTGTGCACCTTTCCCCAGCAGTCGCGGGCCAGGGGCTCCCAGAGGGACACGGAGCTCTCGGAGGCAGTGACCACTCGCAGCTCCCTGCGGCCGGCTGCTGCCCACCACACTGTGCTCACGTCCACAGCGCACGAGCACGAGGGGTCCTGCCGAGACAAACCACTGCTGCTCCTCCTCTGACAGACAACATTACCTCTTGCAATTTGTTAAACTCGGTCTTGCAGAGCTGCTGCTACCACAGTAACAATTCCCCGCTGTTCTCCCACCTTTAGCTCTGACACAAACTGCAAGCTCTCCTCTCTGGGGCCATCCGGCAGCAACAGAGTCAACTGTTCTGCTATGTCTTTTTTCTGCAGGAACAAAGTAAAGAATGAGGATAATCCAACTCTGAAATTATATTCAGCACCTGCGAGAATGAGGCAGAATTGTTGCATGCACTCTGTCACTCTCATGCAGACAGTGCATGCCACTGCTATGATCCATGCAGGACTAGCATGCAAAGAGAACTTTTCCCTGAAGTCAGACAGGACTCTGGAAAAAGGGGATTTGCCCACAAAACCACTGGTTTAGTACCCTTCACAAAGATCCCAGCTTTACCTGTTCAGGTGAAGCTCTGCAGGATTCCTGCTCCTTGTTCTCTGGCTGCTGATGCTTCTCCAAGGACACAGTCTCATCAGATTTATTCTCAGGACCTCTTCCAGCTGCTGAAGGAAATGTTGTACCTTGCTCCTCCTGGGTTCTGGCAGCCCCTGCAGCACAGCTGCTGGGGTGCAGTGGCATGGCAGGGTCTCTGTGTGCCACATCCCCCAGGACCAGGGCAGCTGCTCCTCTGGGGAAAGGTGGGGTTGCTGGCAAGGCAGGGACAGAAGGTGTGTCAGGGAGGACCTCACTGTGCACTGAAGGTAAAACACCTGGGGTTGCACCCACAGCAGGGAAAATAGATGAGGAAATCTGAGACTCAGGGTGAGTGGGAGCCTCAGCTAAGACAGTCCCCACGGGAGTAAATAGCAATTCATGGGTGTAAAGCTTCTTCTTGGAAGTTGGGCTTTCCATGCAAGGGAGTTCAGGCAATCCGCTTTTGGAAGGCAAAATCAAATTACTTTTTTCTTTTGGCTTCATTTGTGCATCTGGTATATCCTCTGGAGCCACACCATCCCCAGACACAAAATCCTCCAAGTCATTCACAGGGGAAGATTTCAATTTCTCCAGTTTCAGTACTCCAAATTCCTCATTTGGTAAGTGGAAGTCCCTGATGCCCAGCTTAGGCAGCAGCCACTGGAGGCTGCGGAAGGAGAAGAGGGAGCCACGAGTGTTGGGGTCCTCAGCAGGGAGCTCAAGGGCAGCAGGACCCTGTGAACCCCTGGGACAGCTGTGTCCTCTGCTGCTGTCATCTAAACACAAGAATACAAGACAGAACTTACATCATGAAACAACCATCATGCCATAAAATCACCATAAATAATAAACTTGCCTTTTCAGAAGCTCTCATGAAGGGTGTCTTAGATTTTAAAAAAACCAAAACACCATATTCATCTTAACACACAGAAGTGGCGCTTTTCTGGAAAGACTACACTCTGCAGTTACTCTCTATCCCTGGATCAAGCCTTCAGCTCAAAGACTACCACCAAAGCCTGACAGATAGGCCTGACTGCTCAGTCAGTTTGGTTTATTGTTTTTCTCCTAACACTTTCTCTTTTCCCAATATTCACAGACCCTCAGAAAGGAGAAAATAATCATTAGCATGCAGACTCAGTTGGAAGAACAGTTGGACATCCATTTGCTGGCAAACCAGCCCTAGTGTTCAAAACCTTCACTCCAACAGCAAGGGCAGAAGCTCAGTAAGTTCCCAGCCCTGCTCCTCCTCTGTTCATTCCCTACAGAAGTTTCTGGAATTGTTCAAGGAACATGGGCACCACAATTATCTATGTTAAAAAAAAAAAAATCTCATTTTTAAAAGAATAATAGTTAACCCTATTGTATTTTCCTGCATAAACACAGCAGGGTGTGAACAGCAGGGCCTGCACTCACAGGATGTTCCCTGCCTTGGGCAATGGGGCATTTTGGGGGGGTTTATGTGTGAGGAAGTACCTGCTGAGCCTGTGTGGGCCCTGTGTCTGGCAGAGCAGCGCAGGGAGCGGCGCACAGGGACACTGACCCCGGGGAGCTGCTCAGCCCCGTGGGCTCCTCGCTGCCTCTTCACACGCTGCTGCACTGGGTGTTTGCCTCCCTGACACACAGGAGCCTTGGCTTCCACATCTCCCACACAGCTGGCAAAGGTGTCACTCCCTGGGCTCAGAGAATCACTGCTGTGGAGTGGATTTTGAATGTGCTCCAGCAGAGTCTCGTGGCATTTGCCTGGCACTTGGCTCCTGCCTGAGGGAGGGTCAGGACCCGCTGGCTGTGTAGCTCCAGTCACTCCTGTCCCTGCAGACCCCAGTGCTGCAGCACCAGACAATCTCCTCTCGTCTGAGGACAACCTTTCGAGGTTAGCATCACAGTTTTCCTTTTCACTCTGGTTCTCATTTGACAGCAGAGCACTGCTTTCATTGGCCATTGTGAGATCCTGGCTCTCTATAAGCTCTTGTGACACTGGATGCATGGGGGCTTTGCAGGTAGCCTTTCTTCTTCCCTTCTGTTTCCTCTGGGATTGTCTCTGCTCTTGCCTTCTGCTAGTGATGCTTTTCTGAGAAATGGACTCAAGAGAAGTGCTGCTGCTGCTGCTGCTGGACGCAGGAAGAGATTTCTGAGAACTAACAGAGTTTGCTTGATCGTTTTCTGCCCCAAGAAAAGGGAAGGGCAAAACCCCTGGTTCCAAATCACCCTCGGCTCTCTCTTGTGACAGCTGATTGGGATTTGCATCTTTCTGCTTGCATTTACCCCGCTGACCTTTCTTGCTCCTGCCCAGCTGGCTGAGGATTACAGCATCCAGGTCCACCTTCCTCTGGCAGTTGGACATGCGGCGAGTTGTCCGGACGTAGTACTCGACGGGGAAGAGCAGCCCTTCAACCACTGTGCAAGAGCTCAGCATGCCCTCAGGAGCTGCTGCCTTGTCAGCAGGAGAAAGCCTTGACTGAATTTCAAGCTGTTGATTCTCCAAGAGCTCTTCACCATTGTCCAGAGCATTATCTGCAGGGCAGGGATTTAAGGTATTAGTGTCACTTTGATGTCCTTCATGGTTTTTGCTCTCCTCGGTTATGGTGTTATTTCTGTTGTCAGGCAACATTTCATTTTCTGACATTAAATCCAATTCTCCCTGATCTTCACGCAAACTCTGACCCTCCAGCTGTTTTATTATACTGGGGAATTCTTCTCTGCCATCACCTCTGGGGTTAAGTGAAACAGACTCTCCATGGTGTGAACACGGCTCTTGTTTATCAGGTGTGGCCACAGCCCTTGAGGACTCAGGCTCATAGATGTCCCTGCTGTTCCTCAGCACATGTGGGGACAGTTCAGGCTCTCCTGCAGTGACACTGCCCTCAAACACATCCGGTACAAGCCCTGATGCTGCACCAGGAGTGCAACTATTTCTCTCTCCCTGCACAAGCACTGCCCCAGGTGCCCTTTGAGCAGGTTCCTCCGTGTGTGAGGGGCTGCTGCAGCTGAACACTGGTGATTGAAGTTCCTCTGCACTGGTGATTTGATTTTTCATCATTTCACCAGCACTGATGAGATGCACTTCATGCACTGATTCCCTTTCCTTGGATTCCAGACCCTTCGTCCGTCTCCGCAGTTTCATCATGCCTCGGGAGGTCTGGGGCCTTTTCTCCACAGGGACAGGCCTGATGGTCCCACAGCACAGGTCTTCCTGGCTGGCCTGAAAGCTTTCTGCCTGGGAGCTGTCCTGTGGGCTAACCTCCCCACTGGAGAATTCTGGAACATGCTTAACTGTGACAGGTGTTGTCTTCTCCGTGTCAGCATCAGAGCAGGTTTTAGTCTTTAACTGAGAGGGCCCGCCTCTCTCAGCACTAGGAGATGTATTATCTCTAGAACCTGGGGGAAAAAATGTCACACGTGTAAAGTACTCCTAAAGTCCTGTCCAAGGAAAACATCACATGGTAAAATTAGGCTTTGTTAGCAGGGGAAGATGGGGATCTTACAGTCAGGATCAGAGCACTGCAGACCTGCTGAGGAGGGAAGCAGAGCAGACGTTACTGCGGACACGGCTCAGCCCGGGGCAGGGCTGTGTGGGGCTGTGGGGGCAGTGGCTGTGGCCACAGTGGCCGAGGGGACAGCAGGGCCCGGAGTGAGGGTCAGCAGGGCAGGTGCACCTTCGGCAGGACAGTCCCGGGGGCACCATGGGGCAACAGTGGCCGCCGGGTGCTCCCACCACCCTGTCCTGGGGCACTGCCTGCGGCTCCTACCGGGGGCATCCCCTTCCCACCATCTCCTACCGGGGGCATCCCCTTCCCACCATCTCCTACTGGGGGCATCTCCATCCCACCATCTCCTACTGGGGGCATCCCCATCCCACCATCTCCCGCCTGTGGCATCCCCTTCCCACCATCTCCTACCGGGGGCATCCCCTTCCCACCATCTCCTACTGGGGGCATCCCCATCCCACCATCTCCTACTGGGGACATCCCCATCCCACCATCTCCTACTGGGGACATCCCCTTCCCACCATCTCCTACTGGGGACATCCCCTTCCCACCATCTCCTACTGGGGACATCCCCATCCCACCATCTCCTACTGGGGACATCCCCTTCCCACCATCTCCTACTGGGGGCATCCCCTTCCCACCATCTCCTACTGGGGACATCCCCATCCCACCATCTCCTACTGGGGACATCCCCTTCCCACCATCTCCTACTGGGGGCATCCCCTTCCCACCATCTCCTACTGGGGGCATCCCCATCCCACCATCTCCCACCTGTGGCATCCCGTTCTCCTCAGCTCCCACCTAGGGCAGCCCGCTCCCACATCTCCCGCCCGGCATATCCCGTTCCCACCATCTCCTACCTGGGACATCCCGTTGTCCCCGGCTTCCCCCTGGGGGGCTCCGCTCCCGCCGGCCGTGGCTCCTGGCTCGCTCGGCTCTCCGCGCCCTCTGCGGACAGACAAGACCGCGGCGGGGCTGGGACCGGCCGGCGGTGTCCCGGCGCCCCCGGCCCTGCCCGGCCCGTCCAGCTCACCCGCAGCCGGATGACGGTCTCGCTGTACTCCCGCCTCAGCAGCGCCAGCTTCTCCCGCAGCTGCAAGACACACCCGTGGGGATGGCACCGGGACGGCAATGGCAGCGGCGCCGTCCCGGTCCCGCCCGGCCCCGCACCTTCTCCCTGTCGGCGCCGCTGAGGGCCGCGGGGCCTGGCGGGGCCTCCATGGCAACCGCGGCGCGGCGGGCCCGGCCCGGCGGAGGTGACGCAGCGGAAGCAGCGCGGGCCGGGCGGGGCCGGGCGGAACCGCCATGGAGCTCAGCGAGATGCTCTACAACAAGTCCGAGTACATCGAGACGGTGCGGGCAGCGGGGAGCGGGGAGCCGGGGCTCGGGGAGGCCGCGGGGCAGAGCCGGGCTGGCCGGGGCGCTGCGGGGGCGGCGGGGCCCGGGAGAGCCGCCCTGACCGCCCGTTCTCCCCGCAGGCCTCCGGGAACAAGGTGAGCCGGCAGTCCGTGCTGTGCGGCAGCCAGAACATCGTCCTCAACGGCAAGGTGAGCGCCGGGCGGCGGCTGCCGTGTCCCCGCCCGGTCCCCCGTGCCCTGCCCGCTGTCCCGCAGCATCGCTGCCCTGCTGCCGGCAGCCCGTGCTGCTCTCACCCGCGGGACAGCGCGGTGCTGTTTCCTGCCTAAGCCTTGTAGCGGCGTGTTTTTGGTTTTATCAGTTTTGTGTATGTATTTGTTCCTTGTTTTATATTCTTTTTATAAGTTGTAATGGTTTGCCCCATGCCACCCATGTTCCACTCTTTTTGGTTTCACCCCAACCCCAGTTATGTGTCAGTCATAAGTTATCCAGCCCCTGGGTCTTGTCTGTCAGTTTGGGGTCTCTCCCAAAAGTCTGGAAAGTTCCAGTAAGGACCCCAAGTGATTGGGCAAGACTTCAGCTGTCTCCCCACCCGAGTTATTGATTTGTTACAATGTATGTCATTTACCTAAAGAGCCATACCCGCTTGGCCCCTGATTTGCCCCCAGTTAAACCCATCCCTGAGTTCCTCCTCCCAATAAAAGGTGTTGCATTGGGGGGTTTCCCGCTTTTTTTTCCCTCGCTTTCCCCCCCACGCTGCTTCTGCTGAGAGGTGTCTGCTGGGGCAGATCCCCCGATGAATAAAGCCAGCAGTTAACCCAGAACAGCCTCCTCTTTTTTCCTGCTGTTGTTGCTTCACTCCTTTGGGCAAACAAGAACTCACAGGGATCGGTGAGGTTCATCCTGCTACCAAGCCATACCCTTCACTGTTGAGGTGTCAGGGCTGGCCCAGGCAGAGACAAGACACCTCTTC
Source organism: Zosterops lateralis (assembly GCF_965231275.1). Lineage (NCBI taxonomy): Eukaryota > Metazoa > Chordata > Aves > Passeriformes > Zosteropidae > Zosterops > Zosterops lateralis. The sequence goes on from NC_139775.1 coordinate 7,143,024, forward strand.
AAAGCCTGGCTGTGTAATGCTCACTGGCATGGCCAGGAGCACAGCTGGTGGTTCCAACTCCCGGTACTTTGGCTTTGTTGTGACTTTTCTTTTGACTGAAAGAACCGTCCCTAAAGCAAGGTAATCCCGCTGGAGTGAACGGGCCTCGGCGTGGGTTTGTGTGATAACTGGCGCCGCAGTTAGCAGAGGGAGCTGGTTTACCTGTGTGTCCTTGTGCAGACAATAGTGATGAACGACTGCATCATCCGCGGGGACCTGGCCAACGTGCGGGTGGGCCGGCACTGTGTGGTGAAGAGCCGCAGCGTCATCAGGCCGCCCTTCAAGAAGTTCAGTAAAGGGTAAGAGCCCCCTTCCTTTAGGGAGATACCGGAAAATATCTGTCAGCTTGACTGAGTCTTGTGTTCCGAGAACTCTGTTCCTTTTGCAGCAGTTTGCAGAATGCATCTCTCAAGCCTGATTTTTCCTCAGGTGCTGAGCTGTGCCTTGAAGGTTGGTGTTACCGTCAGGCTGTTGGATGGAAAGGGATTGATTAGAATAGCAAAGTCAAGAGTGTGTTTCAGTTTTTGTGTGTTTATTCACAACATTTTCCTTCTTTGGGCCATCCTTTAGAGAGGAGAAACCTAGAAACTGTTCTGTCTGCCTTAGCACCAGATCCACATCTGTTAATCCAGGAGACTCCACAGGGTAATTTCGGGCCTGGCAGTGTCAGTTTGTTTGTTGGACACAAACAAATACTCTCCTGTTGCAGGGTGGCTTTCTTCCCTCTGCACATTGGTGACCACGTGTTCATAGAAGAGGACTGTGTTGTCAATGCGGCCCAGATCGGCTCCTATGTGCACATAGGCAAGAACTGTGTCATTGTGAGTGTTATTTCTGTATTTTCTGTAAACTCCTGGGTGCTGCTGAGGCCTTGTGACAACAGCTGAGAGATGTCTGCACCAGCTGGCTGGAGCAGCCTCACCTTCTCTGCGCTGTTCCTTCCTGCTCCTCTTCCTTCTCTGCAGGAAGCTGAACTTTCAGGTTTACTTTTCTGAGAACAGTGGGTTCAGCTGTTTCCACTGGCTGGAAAATCCTTCTCAGCAGTGTTGTCCCTGTGGCTAATGGGATTGCCCAGGGAATGCAGCCTGGCCACAGGGTACAAGTGGAATTGTGTTCCTGTGTAAATAAGACCAAATAGTCAAGGCTACTGTGTGCTGAGGGAAGGGCTTGGTGGTACTGCTTGATTTGGGTTTTTGATGCCAATTTGACGACTGACATGTTAATGTGCAGTAGTACCTGTGCTAGCTGAAAACAAGCATTTTTCCTCAAAAAGAAAAGTTAATTCTGTCAGGAGGAGCATTCAGTCAAGGTAAAGATTTATTCCTGTGATCTCTTATAAAGGATATGTTTTGAGCAATTAATCTTCTTGAAATTTAGGTAACATATCAGTAATAATAAGAAAACCTCATGTTTATAATGTTGTAAATAGAGACTTTTTCTGTTCTCTGTTTTAGGGACGTAGATGTGTTTTGAAAGACTGCTGCAAAATCTTAGACAATACAGTACTCCCTCCTGAAACTGTAGTTCCACCTTTCACTGTCTTCTCGGGCTGCCCAGGTATGCTCCCTTTATCTTCCCTGGCACAAAAGTGCAGATAACATAGATATTCTTATTTTAAATGGCATTTCTATAACAAAGGTGCCCATTAGCATTTAGTGCCTAAAAGTAAAGGTATCAGGCATTTGCTGCACTGAAAAGTAACAGTTTTAACCCGTGAAACTCCCTGTTTTAGTGCATGGTGCATAGGTGGTACACAATGACTGATGGCCATACTGTTGTTCTTCTTCCAGGACTCTTCTCTGGGGAGCTCCCGGAGTGCACCCAGGAACTCATGATTGACGTTACCAAGAGCTATTACCAGAAATTCTTGCCACTCACTCAGGTCTAGTAGCCCATTTCCCGTGTTCCAGGCACACAGGAGCGTTCTGGGGGTGGGAGAGGGGAGCTGTCCAGTGAGGCCAGAGCCCTGCTCTCTCCTGAGCACGTCTGTGCTGTGCCTCAGCACTGCTGGCCTGGCCAAGCAGTCCCTCGTGAAAGCTGCTGTGTCCTGTTCAAACTTTGTATGCTCATCCAGTGTACTCCATTCCACGTTGTCTGAGTTGTGCCACTGAATGTCCTGGAGATGGGAAAGCTGAAACACCTGCCTTGGGGCAGTGGCTGGGGAACGAGGCAGTGCTCTGCAGCCTCAGCCTGTCAGCTCGGTTCTGTCCTAACCCAAAGCCAGGTTTAGGTTTGCTAGGAGCAGTCTCCATCCCAGCAGGGCTGTTCTGAGTGTGCTCTGGGCACTTACCAGGGTTCATTAGACCCAGGCCTTTCCTTTGGCACAGTATTTGCTGCCCATGGGCCTGCATGCTGAGGTGCGTGGCCTCTTCATTTTCTCCCTGGAACTCTCTCCAGGGGTTCCTCACCCTGCTGTTTGCTTTAGGAATTTTGGGTGACACTGACACCTGTCTTTCTGGGCCTGACAGGATGTTTCTTAGCTTTTAGCTCCTGAAGCAGACTGACCTCAGTCCTGTGCTCTGACCCCTCAGGGCTAGTGTTCTTGGGGTCAGTACCCCTTCCTGAATATCCCAGACCTTAAAGAGCCAAAGGCCTTTGAAAAGAGGATTGCCATGTCACTCACAGAATTCAATGCTGCAGGAAGTGGGTAATTAAAAGTGAGAGAATGCTGCAACTGTCCCCATTTATTACCCACTGTCTATACTTGCAGAAGGCTCTTCAGTGCTTTTCTGCATTATGAAACTTAAGAATGACACTCAGACTTCTTAGAGAAAGAGTGAAGATTTCATTTTGGACACGTTGTAGAGCAGGAATAGTTCTTGTTGAGAGCAGCTCTGGAAGTTGGACGCATCTGATGCTTGTGACGAGTCTGCCTGCTCTGGTTGTGCTCTATTAAAGCTTAGCATAGTCCTGCTCTAGGTTTTAAACTGGGGCTCCTGCATGTTGTAGTGTAGCAGCTGGGGCCAGGACATGTAGTAGGTGTGTGGTAGGTGTGTGGCTGTGGATGAGCAGCCCTGGAGCCTCAGCTGATCTGTGTAGCAAATGCTGATACACCTTAATAGCAAATAGCTGTATGAGTACTAACATGTGTAGTAGCTGCTGTACATCACATATAAAACCAGTTTGTATTTTTACTGTACATAAATTAAAGCCTCTTCAGTTGTTCAAGTGACTCATGACTCTTCAAATCAAACTAGGTTGAGATTCCTGCTGTGCCTGGGCATGAGCCACAGTCCCTTGTTCTGTGACTGCTACAGGCTGTTCTGTCCTGTGCATTTAAAAAAGTGTAGAACAGTGTGAAAAAGCTGTTTTGTCCCTCTGAGGGGCCAGAGAAACCTCCCCTGTCACAGACTTGACAGGTTTGGCATGTCTTGTAAGATTTCCTGCAAGTCAGGAGTTTAGAGCATTGCTTTGCTCCAGGGTGTCCCTGGCAGTGTCTGGCAGGAGTGGGGTGTCTGTGCTGTGTTGCTGTGTTGTCACCTCAAAGTTTCAACACCACATTGTGTGTTTCACTGGGATCGCTTGATCAGCAGCTGCAGCAGCAGGGAGAGGAGTAGGAGCAGGGATATGAGTTTGGGAGTGGGATGGCAGCTGGAAAAGTCTGAGTGATGAATTTCCACAGTCACCTGAGAGCAGAGCTGTAGTGCATGAAGGGATTATGTCACTGCAGTTACATGTTTCTTGGTCTGCTCTTCCTTCTAGCTGTCTGAGCTGACTCTTCTGCCTTAATTAAAACCTCTTTTGTTGTCTCTGTTAAGGTGGCTTCTGCCAGGGCCTAAAACCAAGCCACCACTGAAGATCCCTAACACCCAGCACTGTTAACATTCCTTACACTGGCCACTTTCTCCTCCTGCCTCTGAAGCATCCCTCTGACCTGGGCTCACGTCTCCGCCTGTGCCAGTTCTGGGAAGATGGAGTGTCAGTGGGCTGCAGCATGGGGAGGCCCCGCTCTGCAGGCAGCCTTCCTTCCATCCAACGTGGTGCAGTAAAATGACACAGGAGGCTGTGCCTGTAGACAGAGGAGCTGCAGGAGTGGGGAAGCAAATCCTGCAGGGAGGGGAATGCCTTCTGTCAGGAATCTTGTACAAACACTGAGCACTAATACCCCCAAGTTGCTGTGTTGCTTCATTAATCCCCCTGTGTGCTTTGCTGGGCGTTGCTGACCAGGATGGGCAGGGTGTGCTGCTGGATGTGAGGGTATTCAGGGTCCCTGGGAGCACACCTCTCCCTGCCTGTGCCACTAGTCCAGCACTGATGGCTCAGGGTGAGGGGCTGTGTGGGAAGGTCTCTCAGTCACAGGTCAGTGGGACCGTGCCTGCTTTGTGGGGAGCAGAATCTCCCGAGATGCTCCAGTTCTGGTGGGAATGACACTGTGGCTGTGGTGACCTGCAGGGCTCTGTGTCTGTGTGCACTGGGCTCTCCAGGACACCCTGGCACAGATGACCCGTGCCTGTGGGTGAGGCTCGGCCAGGGGCATTGGCTCAACCACTGGGCAAAGTACAGTACGTGCTGGCCACTAACATCTGTTCTTTGTTAGCCAGGGCTGAAAGAAACAGCTTCTGCTGATGGGGAAAGGAGGCCAAACGATGTTCATTCCTCAGCCCATGGGACTGTGCATGCCAGGAACCAGAGAGCAGGCGCCTGGGCTGAGGTGCTGCTGCTGCTTCTGTGTGGTTTTGGGTTATTTTTCATTAGTGTTGGAGTTAAGGCTTGGGAACATCCCACGGTCATTTCTCCTGGCAAGTGGGGCCCAGGAGGCAACCCTGGGAGTGCTGCAGACCCTGGGGTGGGGGGCCTGGGGCAGGGGGTCTCAGCGGGCAGCGTGTCCGTGGGAAGAGGGGGCGGAGAGGTCAGGGACAGCCCCTCAGGACTGCCACACTGGCACTGAGGGGCAGCGGCGGTGCGGGTGTCTGCGCTATAAAAACCATCCCAAAGAACGGTTCTTCGGGAATCCCGCTGGGAACGGGCAGGACATGGAGGCCGCGGGGAGCGGGCGGTGCCGCCGCACTGCCTCTCCCGGGAAAACCCACGCCCGGTGCAAATCCCCGGGGAATGTCCTTGACGGAGCGCCTCGTGCCCGCGCTCGGGGGTCCCGCGGGGGCCGCGCTCGCCCCGGGCCTCGACAGCGAGAGCGCGCCTGGCGCGTGCCGGGGCCGGCGGGAGCGCGCGCGGCCCCCCCCGCCTCAACGGCCGCCGGCGCACGCGCACACCCGCGCGAGCCGCGGGGGCGTGTCCGAGCGCGCCCGGCCCCGCCCCCGCCGGTGCGCGTGTCCCTCTGCTCCCATGGTGCCCCGCGCGCCGCGTGGATTTTAAATCGTGCGGCCAATGGGGAGCGGCCGCGCGCGGTAACGGCCCCGGCGCCGCCTTTGAATCGCGGCCGGAGCCACCGAGCGAGCGAGTGAGGCCAGCTCCGCCCGGGCCCGCCGCTGCACCGGGACACGCACACTGCCCCACCGGGACAGGGACCGGCACCCGCCGCTGCTTCTGCACAGGCACCCGGCACCGGCTGCTTCCCCGGCTTCCCCACTACTGCATCGACGCCGGGACCCGCCGCTGCTTCGGTACCGGCACCGGGACCCGCCGCTCCCCCGGCACCCGCTGTTTCCGTTCAGGGAGCCGGGAGCCGGCGGTGCCCCAGCGCGGCTCGGCGCGGGCACGGCATGAGCGCGCCGGGCGGGAAGGCGGCGCGGCCGGCGGCTGCTCCGGTGCGGGCCGAGCCGGCCCGGGCGGCGGCGGCGGCGGCGGCGGCGGCGGGGAAGGAGGTGCCGAAGGTGCTGGTGGACCCGCGCACCCGGCGCAGCTTCGTGCGCGGGCGGTTCCTGGGCAAGGGCGGGTTCGCGCGGTGCTATGAGCTGGCCGAGGCCGAGAGCCGCGAGGTGTTCGCGGGGAAGGTGGTGCCCAAGTCGCTGCTGGTGAAGCCGCACCAGAAGGAGAAGATGTCCATGGAGATCGCCATCCACCGCAGCCTCTCCCACCGCCACGTCGTCGGCTTCCAGAGCTTCTTCGAGGACGACGACTTCGTCTACGTGGTGCTGGAGCTGTGTCGCCGCAGGGTGAGGGGCGGGGGGCGGGTGGCGGAGCGTCCCGGGTACTCCTGTCCCCTTCCCGCACCCCCGCCCCGGTACTGACCCACCGTCCCCGCAGTCGCTGCTGGAGCTGCACAAGCGGCGGAAGGCGCTGAGCGAGCCCGAGGTGCGCTACTACCTGCGCCAGACCATCCTGGGCTGCCAGTACCTGCACAGCCACCGCGTCATCCACCGCGACCTCAAGCTGGGCAACCTCTTCCTCAGCGACGACATGGAGGTGAAGATTGGTAAGTGGCAGGGACCCCAGCCCAGGGACCAGCCGGCCAGGGCACCTTGGTCATGTCCCATCTCCCGTCCCTCCAGGTGACTTTGGCCTGGCCACCAAGGTGGAGTATGACGGGGAGCGCAAGAAGACCCTGTGTGGGACACCCAACTACATTGCCCCAGAGGTGCTGGGCAAGAAGGGGCACAGCTTTGAGGTGGACATCTGGTCTATTGGCTGCATCATGTGAGTCAAATTTCCTTTCAGAGGCCACGGGGATGGGCAATTCCTGTGGTTCTGGTCTCCTTGACCCCTCTGAGCTTCTGTGTGATCCAAAGCTCCAGGTCACTGTCACCACAGTGCTGAGTCCTGCTGCCAGGCAGCTCCTGACCTTCCCTAACTGAAACTTTCCCTGCAGGGTGTTAGATCCCAGCTTCCCCTTCCAGGGGACAGGATCCAGGCACAGTACACATAGCTGTCAGTGTGTCTAATGCTGTGTTCCCTCTGCCAGGAAAGCCCCTGGGTGTGCTTAGGAAATGGTCACTTCTATGCACAATCTGAGTCGCTTTTGCAAAACTGACGCCCTTTTGTCTGGAAATGCCCAGGTACACTCTTCTGGTGGGGAAGCCGCCTTTTGAGACTTCTTGTCTAAAGGACACGTACATCCGGATCAAGAAGAACGAGTACACCATCCCCAAGGTATGCTGCTTCCCATACAGGATCTGTTCAGCTCACAGTGGTGCTTGGTCAGCCTCCTGCTGCAGCCTCTGTGTCTGGCACTCCGTGGGCTCTCACACAGCAGGGCAGGGGCTGTCAGTGCTGGGAGGGGCTGGTTCAGGCTGGGGTGGTGTGAACCTTGTGGGGAGCCAGCAGCCCCCTGCCCCCCGATCCAGCAAAAATCTGAGCTGGGCTGTTGGTGTGTGGAGGTAAATGAACATGGGCAAGTCCATGAGGGCTAGGCCAGGTCCCCAGCTGATCCCACTGCTGATGAGTTGGTGATGCTCAAGTCAGTTGACCTAAGGCTTTGGGTGCCATTAGGAGCCAGTTCTCTTTCCTACCCAATTCTGCTTTCCCAGGCTTGTGTCCTTCTTGCCTGATGCAGCACTAGAGCTCAGCTGCAAGCGGAGCTTCCCTGGACTGTAAACCCTGTTAATTTGTCACGAGAACACATTGTCCCCTGACCCATCTCTAAACTCCCCCTGTTTCTCAGCACATCAACCCCGTGGCCGCAAACCTCATCCAGAAGATGCTGAGGTCCGACCCTGCTGCCCGGCCCACCATCGATGAGCTGCTGAACGACGAGTTCTTCACCTCGGGGTACCTGCCCGGCCGCCTGCCCACCAGCTGCCTCACTATCGCTCCCCGCTTCTCCCTGGCCCCCAGTGGGATGGAGCTCAGCGGGAGGAAGCCGCTGACTGCGCTTAATAAAGGTAGGTGTGGTGCCCAGGAGAGGCTGGACAGAGCCTGCCTGGCCTCCAGCAGCATCCACAACCTTCAGTGTGCCTCCCTCACATCATCTCCTGGTCCTTGTGGAGAGTCAGAGCATTTGTGGGTGAGGGGGCTCTGCTTGCTCTGTCTGGGATGAAGCACTGTGTTGTTCACTTCAACTCTGTAATGGGCTCAAAGTGATGCCCAGGGAGTTCCACCAGAACGTGACGAAGACCTTCCTTCCCGTGCAGTGCCTGAGCACTGAACAGATTGCCTAGAGAGGGTGTGTGGAGTCTCCCTCACTAGAGATATTCCAGAATCCTCTGGACACTTCCTGTGCTCTGGAATTACCCTGCTGGAGCAGGGAAGTGGGACCACATGTCCCACCACGATCCCTTCCAACATGATTCGTTCTGTGTGTGAGGTGTTATCTACATGTAGGGTAGGCTGTAAGTCTGGTGCCTTTGGAAACCTCTCCCTGGTCACACCTCACTTTCTTCTCTCCCTGCCTAGGACTGGACAGCCCTGCACAGGAGCCCTTGGCAGACAAGGAGGAAGCAGCAGGGCTGCGGGAGGTGGGAGATGCTGTCAGTTGCCACTTGGCTGACATGTTGCAGCAGCTGACGGCAGTCAATGCAGCCAAGCCCTCCGAGAGAGTACCAGTGAGGCAAGGTGAGCCTGGGGCAGCTCATGGGCCTTGTGGGGTGCACAGGCTGTGGGAAATGTCTCCTAACAAGCTGCTTTCTTCTTGCAGAAGAAGCTGAGGACCCAGCCTGCATTCCTATCTTCTGGGTCAGCAAATGGGTGGACTACTCAGATAAATATGGACTCGGTAAATACTATGGGTGGCAATGCTTCAGGCTTTCCTGGTGTCTGGGGGGGCTGGGAGAAGGCTGGATTGGGGCATTTCCTTGGTCTGGGGTTTTAATCTCTGTATTCCTGTGTGTGTGCCAAAGACCACTGCCAGCAACCATACCAAATACCCTGGGAATCTAGAGCGTGGTCACTGACCACCAGTCCTGGCCACTCTAAGGTGGACAATGGTACCTGTGCATGAGGTGACCAAGCTCTCCCCTCTGCACGTAGTGTCAGCAGAGGCTGTTTCTGCAGCAGCTGATGCAATGAGGGGGGTGACCAATCCAGAGGTGGAAAGGTGCCATCCAGGCCTCCCCAGAGAGGAGGGACTTGGTGCTGTGGCTGTTAGGAAATCTCTGGGTGATAAACCATCTGCCTTGGTACTTCCCACTGCTGGTGGTCCCCCGAGATTGGAGGCCTTATGGGGTCCCTTCTGGGCAGGTTACCAGCTCTGTGACAACAGCGTTGGGGTTCTCTTCAATGACTCCACTCGTCTCATCATGTACAACGATGGGGACAACCTGCAGTACATTGAGCAGAACAACACCGAGTCTTACTTCAATGTGAGGTCCTACCCTTCTGCCCTCAACAAGAAGGTCAGTCCTGGGGAGAGGAGCCCTGGCTGGGGGGTGGTAAGACTCCTGCCAGCCTTAGGCTCTGAGGGCAGGGTGCGTTCCAGGGAGAAACATTTATGATCACAGGTCACTGGCACTCAGCAGGCTTCCTCTAGCTGGTGACACACTGTCCCAGGGACAGACACGAGCACCTCTAACTGCTGTCTGAGTCTCATTTATGAGAAGTTTCACAGAAATTTAAGTGCTCACATGACTTGCATATACCAAAGTATTCAACACAGTGAGTCTGATGTGTCACAGAGTTAACTTTGAGATTTCCACAAGTTTTTGCAGTGACACCTCAAGCTCTGAATGATGTAAGGAGGGTCTGGGACTGTTATGACAGTCTCTGTGATGCCCCCTGTGCCTGGGGTCACTCACAGCCCATCCCTTCTGCAGATAACACTACTGAAATACTTCCGGAATTACATGAGTGAGCACTTGCTGAAGGCGGGGGCAAACATCACGCCACGGGAAGGGGACGAGCTGGCCCGACTGCCCTACCTGAGCACGTGGTTCCGGACCCGCAGTGCCATCATCCTGCACCTCAGCAACGGCACTGTGCAGATCAACTTCTTCCAGGTGAGCCTCTTTGCAGGGCTCTGGCTCCAGCTGCACATGGTGCTGCTTGGATGGTGGCAGAAGGGGATGACCTGAGCCAAGGATTTGCCCAGGGAGCCCAGCACTGGGAACTGTCTGTGCTGGTACCCAAGGTCCCCAAACTCTCCTCACTTGTGAGGGGCCGTGCTCTGGAGCAGCAGGTTGGCCACTGTTGCTCTTTGCTGCACTCTGAAGGAATTCTACAGAGGGACCTCGTCACACGCTCTGGGTGCTGCCGAGATGGCTCATCCAGAGGAAATGCTGCCTCAAGCAGTGCGGTGCTCACTGCCCCTGTGTTCTGTCCCCTCAGGACCACACCAAGGTGATCCTGTGCCCTCTCATGGCTGCTGTCACGTACATAGATGAGAAACGGGACTTCTGCACGTACAAGCTGAGCCTGATCGAGGAGCACGGCTGCTGCCGGGAGCTGGCCAGCCGCCTGCGCTATGCCCGCACCATGGTGGAGAAGCTGCTCAGCTCCAAGTCAGGCTCCGGACGGATGAAAGCTTCCTCTTAGACCTTGTTCTTCTTCTGCTGGACTCAACATCTGTGCCAAACTGCCCAGCTGCGGAGGGACAGGGCTGGGAGCTGCCCTCACATGGCCGGGCTGGATTCCCACTCCTGGGTGTGCCACAAGGAAGCCCCTGCTGCTGTGGGAATGGTGTTGTTCATTCTGACTGGTGCCCAAAGGTTTCTTGCTTCCTGCTCCTAACAAAGTCTATTTTTTAATTCCCCACCTAGTCTGTTTTTCTAATTTCCCAAAGCCAAAAGCCCAGCTCCAGCCCAGCCCTCTCGTTTGAGGTGCCTGGGCCTGCTCTTGGGAGAGCAGAGCAGGGGGAGAGCAGAGCTGTCAGGTGAGGTGTCTGTGCATGGCTGTGCCCCTGCTCTGGGCTTCGTTTCCTCTGGTAGAAGCTCAGGTAAGGTATTGAACAAGCCCGGGGTGAGATTGTTCAATCAGCCTTTTAGTACTGAAACTCCATGAAACCTCAACTTTTGTATATTGCATAACTTGAATAAAAATTGTTTGACACAGCATCCCGGCTCTTTCACTTCCCTTTGCCTTGCTGGGAGGGGCAGCACTTCTCTGGCTTCCCCTGTGAATGAGGCATCCTCTTACCTTTACTGACAGCCCTGGGCTGGGCTTGCCTCTTCCTTGGCTCCATGACTAATTATGGCTTAAGTATCAGCACAAGTTCTCTTAGGTCTTATCTTGTAGGAGCCCACCTCTGTGTTGTTCCCCTACCACTGCTCCCTGCCAGCAGCTAGAGGTGCTCTCAGGCCACTTTAAGCAGGACAAGCTTTTTAGTTTTTATTTTTTAATTTTTATAACATTTTGTATAAATATATTCTGGTACAAATCCTGTTACTAGTGTAACGAAATCCCACACCCCAGTACGCACAGGAATCAGACTGTACAAAATTATTGCTGTTCCACAGAGGAACTTTGCTGTGGGGCTCTCTGTGCCTGTGGGCTCACAGGGAACACATGCCCATGGGATGCCATGAACCAGAGCACCCATGGGACACTGGCCTGGGCACCAGGAGAGACTGGGGGAGCTGCAGCCATAGGCCTGTCTTTGAGGGAGAGGAATTCCCTCCTTTGTGCCCAGAGACAACTGTTCCGGGGCTGCTGTGCCACCTGCCCAGGGGCTCAGGCCTGGCAGAGGTTCAGGCTGCTGGGGACCCTAAGGGACAAACCCTCGTTCTGAGCCCAGCTGAGCTCCACACTGGTGTGGGGGCTGTGCCCTCACCGCCCCAATGCCATGGGCAGGTCCCAGCTCCAGGGTGGCTGAGCACAGCTAAGGACTCAGCTCCAGTGGCAAGACTGGGGGCCTGGTCCTGGTCACAGCTCAAGGGGCTGTGTCCCCAGGCCACTGGCACAGGAGAGAACACATGGGACAAAGCTTCCTGTCCCTGGTGCATGTCCCCCTGGGCCCCATGACAGCTTGAGGGCATTGCTGTGGCAGTCCCTGGGAAAACACAACATGTTTTCCTTTCTTCTCCAAGTACTATGTCCACCTGAGATGTCTGTTTTCTGACCCAAATGCCTTCACACCTGAGTCTGACTGTGAGTGTTTGTAAAGGTGGTTGCCCAGAGGGTCCCTCAGGAAACCACAGGTGAGAGCACGGTGCCGCCCTGTGCCCCCTGTACCTGCTGAGCACCCCCAGCCCTGGCAGAAGGACACCGGGAGAGGGTCTGGGCGGGGAGCAGCGGCCGTGGCAGCTGTGGTACCCCCCGGGCATATCCCGTGGCCGCTCAGGCGCCGTCGCCCCTCAGTCCGTGGCAGTAGTAGGGGCGGAAGATGCGCTCGTGGGCGCAGACCCGCATGGCCCCGTGCGTGTGCAGCAGCAGCCGCGGGAAGCGAGAGGTGAAGTACTGCACGAAGCCCTCGGGGACACAGCCCAGCGCCACCCGCACGTCGGCCGGCAGCTCGTGGTAGTGGTGCTTCTGCAGGAGAGAGGGTGAGGTGAGAGGGGACGGGGACAGGGGAGGTGACAGGACCGCGGGGCAGCTGGGTGGCCGTACCTTGTTCCTCATGGCCCGCAGCAGGTCACGCACTGACCCCCCCTTGTAGGTGCGGAACTTCCTCAGGTCTGGGGGCAGCAGGAGAGACACGGAGTGAGGTGGGGCACAGCCGGGGCGAGGGGCTGCCACAGCCTCTGTAGTGCAAACCCCAGCCTTGCTCCACTGTGGCCTCCCGAGGAAGGGCTGCCAGCTTTACCTGCCCTGCTTTTCAGCTCCTGGGCACAAGCAGGTGCCTTCTGGCCAGTAAAAGCATCAGCCCTTGGAGCCCCAGTCCCTACCTGCTTCACTGGACCCAGTGATGGGCCTGGCCCCTCCATGCTCACCCATCTGCAGTGGGAGGGAGATGTGCATCCTCCAGTTGGTCCTCACCACCGCCCGTGCCCCCGATTCCAGGGCTGAGACGATGGGCCCCTCGGCTGGCTCCTTCTCCACACGGTCACTGACATCCTGTGTGCCCAAGAGTGGGGACAGGGTGGGTATGGCACTGCCTTTGCCCTGCATGAGGTGGGACAGAGACCCAGGGACCCTGCAGCCCTCCTAAGAGCAGCTCACAATGAGCATGTTGACCACAATGCAGCAGCTGGAGCACATTTTTCAGTGCACACCTGCGTTCACTGCCGGGGGACAGCACAGGCTCACCTGGAAGAACTGCAGCTGCTTCTCCTGACTCCAGAAAAAGGGATGCACAAGGACCACAGGGGCTGAGGGCCGGCGCTGGGGCTCGGAGCTGATCATCGCCACAATCAGTTCCCTTGCAACGAGTTTGTCTGGGGGTGAAACAACAAAACAGCAGAGAACTCACCCCTGCTCCAGGACTGGGAGCTGCCCCTCAGCCCAAAACCTCCCCGTGGTGCTGTGGCACTGGGGAAGGGCCTCACCATGAGCCTCCTCCTGCAGGCAGCTCAGCTGGTAGGAGCCCGCCAGGATGTTGGCCTGGCGCCGCAGGCTGTCCCCAAAGGGGTGCTGCCCCCCCGACACCACGTAGTAGAAGACACACCCGGCTGAGAAGATATCCACAGCACTGGTCTGCAAAACACAGGGCATGTGGGACCCTCAGGCAAAGGGTGGGAAACCTTTACCTCCACTTTTCTACCCTTTTATGTGAACAGTTGGTTGTTGGCTGCAGAGCTGCTGGAAAATGCATCCCATGGGGCTCCTGCTCTGTGGTCAGGGAGCCCCAGCACCCAAGGTCCCTAACAGAGAAGGGGTTTCCAGAGGCACAACCAGAATTCAAGACTCCACAGCCCAAAGGACAAACAGTAGCTGCTGCTGTCCCACCAGCATGAGCTCCAGCACTGCTTTGCCCAGGATCAGTACAGCAGCTGCTTCCAGTGGGAATGAGATTCCCAGTTCTGAAGAGAGGAGAAGTGTGACCCTGGCAGGAACCCACAGCCCCTCCAACCCCTGTGCTGAACACAGCTGGGCACTGCCCCCAAGGGCAGGGGCATGGGGACAGTCCTGACAAGGAGCACAGTGTCTGTGTCTGGGCTGGCTCTGCCTCATGGAGCTCTCAACTGTGCACCCCAGCAGTGTCACCTGAGGCCACTGCCAGCATAGGAGACACAGTTATAATGGGCCCAAGGAGCACCGGGGGCAGGGGAGGCCACGGCTCACTGACAGGGTTCTCCTTGGGCGCCTCCTGCAGCACCTCGGGCGCGATCCAGCCCTCAGTGCCGGGGATCCCGGAGCGGAGGCTGAAGCTCTGCCGTCCTCCCTGAAGCTTCTTGCAGAGGCCAAAGTCGGAGATGACGGCGCGGATCTGCCCGTGGCGATTCGGGACAGAGATGAGGATGTTACAGGGCTTCAGGTCACGGTGCACTGGAAGTGAGAGTGTGTGGTGTCACCTGGCAGGGCTGGAGCAAACAGGGCTCTGCCACAGCCCCACGTGCTACCGAGCCCCACAGCTACTGCCCAAACGCCACAGCACAGCTGAGGAGGGGCTGGAGAGGGGGCTGCTGGCCCTTACCGATGCTGAGGGAGTGGAGGTGGGCCAGCCCGGACATGGTCTGGCGCAGCACAGACACCGGGTCCAGCCCACGGCGGTCAAAGCTGGGGCTCTCCACATACTGCAACCACACAGAGGGAGAGGAGCTAAGCCTCATTTACCAGGCAAGGGCAAGCTGGCTGGAAAGACACCAGCATATGGTGGGTGTTGGAGAACAGCCCCTACAGAGGCTGTGTGTGCTCAAGGCTCGTGTTCCTGGGGCCCCGGGGCTCACCTCCTGCAGCGTGGCGGAGCACAGCTCGATGGCGATGTAGTGGAACTGCCGGTCCCTCTCCGTGCAGAAGTAGCGCACCACGTGCGGGTGCTCGTCCGATTCCCGGAGCAGCTGCACCTCCCGGTCCAGCAGGTGAACGCACTCAGGCAGGAGTCGTTTCACAGCCACACTGCGGCCCTCGAACTGCCCCCTGTGCAGAGCCCCGGAGTGTCTGTGTGGGCACAGCCCAGCCACGCTCCTGCAGCACCCACCTCAGCACAGAGCACTCTGCTGTGACCCCCAAAGCCTGGCCACATCCCCGAGCACAAGGTGTTCTCATAAGTCCCTGAACCAGTGGCCACCATGCTGTCACCCACCTGAAGACGAAGGTTCCTCCAGCTCCATGACCCAGCACATCTTTGGGGTTAAAAGAAACTTTCCCAACTACAACCAGGCCTGGTTCTGCATCTGCAAGGGAGAGAAGAAAGCAGTCTTCCAGCCTCCAAGCATTAGTTCTGTATGGAGGATACCTCTATTCATCTGGCCATTTCTTGGGCCCTACTCTTATGTAGCCTATGCTTATCCGGCACCTCCTCCCATCCCAGGTGGGCTGCAGCCCTCTCATCTGTGAGCATCCCTGTGCCTGCTCTGGGTGCTGGCATCGCTGGAGAGAAGCCCCTACAGCCTGCCCACTCCCCCTGCACCCACCTTCAGCAGCCATTGGAACAGCTGGCTCTGGGCTGATCGTCCCATTGGCCGGGTCCTTCAGGGAGGCTGAGGGGCTGGAGCTCTGTGAGAGCTCTGATGCACTTCCCCGGCTCAGCCCCAGCTCCCTGGGCTCCTCAGGGATGCCCTCCCTGGAGATTCGGCCTGAGCGCAGCATCTCCTGCTGCTGCTGCAGGAGCTGTATCTGCTGCTCCAGCTGCTGCTGCTGGGCCACATGCTGCCGCTGCAGTTTCTGGAACACAAACCATGGGAATACTCAGCTCCATGCCTGGAGCCACGCTGGGGCATTGGCTCTGCTGTCCCTCTCCCTGCACCACCACCACTCACTGTGAGCATCAGGACCAGGATTCCCCCGCCCAGCAGAGTCGTGCCAACACCAGCCATCACCAGGTCCCAGGTGCCAGACTCGGGATACACCTCCACCTGCTCCCCCGGTGTGGGGTCTGGCTGGAGCTGCCCCTCGCTGCGGACAGCTGGCTCCTCCGGGCTGCTCAGGGCCAGGAACTGCAACACACACCCAAGGCTGGGTGACACAAGAGGCACAGACTGCAGGGAACTTGGGTTTGGGACTTCCTTGCTGTCCTATCCCATGCTGGGGACCCACTGCCCATCCCAAGCAGCACGGACCCTTCAGTGACCCAGCACCCCTCAGCACCCACATCGTCGAACATGGTCCTGGAGGGAGGAGCCCTGGGGATGATGGTTTCTGTGGTTTTCCTCAGGTTCTCTGGGAAGGCTCGCAGCATCGTGGTATGGACCACGGGAGGCAGCTCATGGTGCCCTGTGGCAGGAGGGGAACAGAGACAACTCTCAGTTCACCTCTTGGTTTCAGCACCCATCCCTTGCCAGCAGCCCTGGCTCTCCTGGAGCAGGGGGGCTGCTTCTCATGGGACTCTCAGAAGCCCTGCTTCAAAGGGTCCCACACAGGGTACCTGGCAGTCACTCCTGGGGAGGGGACAAGGATGGGCAGAAAGCCCGAGGTGACTTAGTCTTAATCCCATTCATCCCACTGGGCAGAGCAGGTTGGGCTATTGCCCCTAAAGCACAGCAGCAGCTCAGGCTGCTCCCTGCCAGGCACCGTCTGGGAGCCAGGACATGGGTAAGTCTGTGCCTACCACGGATCCACACCTATGAGGAGCCACTGGTTGTGAAGTGAGGTGATGCTGCCCTGCGGGTACTTGACGTTGGTGCTGGGCGTGATCTCACACTCCCCGGACTCCCTCATGGTCACGTCATCCGTAGTGGGGCCGTCGATCCTGGCCAGGGTGATGCCCTGGGGCTGGGGACGTGGCAGCTCATGGGGCACGGCGTGGCTGGAGGTGCCCGTGGTGGCTCAGCCCTGACCCCAGGGTGGTGGGGACACTCAGAGGGGACACTCACCACCAGCGCCACACTGCCGTGCACCAGGGACGTCATGGCGTAGAAACTGGCAGCGTGCTTTCCCACGTAGAGCGCCGGCCTGCGGGGCAAGGACAGACATCACCTTCCATCCCTCATGGAGAGGGGTGGCCAAGCAGGGGGGACAGGAATGCCACCGGCTGCCACCGCTCAGGAACCACATACAGCAGCTGGGTCTTGGTGGCGGCAAAGTCCTTGACGGACTGGTAGCTCCACTTGAGGACGTGGATGTCCTGGGACTGGAAGGTCAGGTAGCGCAGGGTCTCCATGGCCAGGTTGAGGTGGGGGAGGCGGCGCAGGCTGTCCTGGTGCCACAGGTAGATGCCGACCACAGGTGAGCCGTAGTTCTGTGCCCACAGCACCTCCCCGCTCTCCTTGTCCAGGGTCACCACCAGCCCGTCCCCACTTGAGGCCAAATGTGCCATTTCTGGAGAGAGCAAGAGGGATGAGAGATGCAGCAGCTGGGCTGTGTCTCCTCTGGTCACTCTCAGTTCTGCCACTGGCCATGGGCTGCTGCCTGTTCTCCCCAGCAATGGGCTCAGCTGAGACCCGCTGGCCCTGGCACTGTCACCCCTGGCCCCTGCACAGTCCTGTGAGCACTGTGGGCTGTGTGCCACGACTGCCATGGCTCCTGTGGCTGCTGCAGTTGCACTCACTGTATTGGTAGGACTCCTCGCATAGCGGGGCCGAGTATTCGGAGAAGGTGGCATTCCAGCGCAGCTCCCGTGACTTGGTGTCATACATGGTGATGACGTACTCTGGGGACAGGAGCAGGGCACAAGGTCACCTCCAGCGCCCCATTCCTGGCACCAGGTGGTCGATGGGGGCACGGGACTGGCTTACGGGTCCGTCCGATGTAGAGCAAGGGGCTGGATGGGCACAGACCATCCCAGGCCTCTGTTGAGAGGGTGGTCTGCTTCTCCCCTGACTTGGGGTCCACAATGAACCACGTGTCCTGCTTCTTCCCTGAAGGAAGGAGGAAAATGCTTTCTTTGTAAGCCCCCACAGCCCTGCCTGTCCCCAGGAGCTCCAGCTGAGCCCCTGCCTGAGCCCCCCACAGCCCCAGGAGCCCCCGATACCGGTGTAGAGCACTCCATCCGAGCTGCGGCACGGCGAGGACTGCACCAGCTCTGGGATGGTGAACGGCAGCTTCTGCAACACAGAGCAGAGCAGGGGCAGGGCCAGAGTCACCTCTCCAGCCCAGGGCACCCCAGGAGGTCACAGCATGCCCACAGCCCCACAGCCCTACTGACCATCAAGCCTTCTTTGTTCTTTCCTCCCAGGATATACAGGCTGCCATCATTGGGGTCTGGAAGGAACGCTGGCCTGGGAAGGAGGAGAGAAGGATAAAACATCAGCTACCCCCTGCCCTGGGCACCTCCAAGGACACAAGAGTGGCTACACTGCAGAATCCCCTTTAACAGTTTGCTCCAGGGTGAGTCACTGTATATGACCTTTCCTGGACACCTGCAGCACTGGATTTGGCAGGAGAAAATTTCCACTCTGGTCAGTCACAGGACTCCCCACAGCCACCCAGTGCCCACCCACCAGGCTGGTGGATGCCCTGCCTGTCTCAAGGAGCTCTTGCTGTCCTGCCTGCCCCTGAGCTTTCAGGGGGATTTCCCTCTATTTCTCTCCATGCTAGTGTGTGTAGTCAAGCTGAGAGCTCCTCTGCTCAGCAGCAGAGGCCAGGTCTCCTTCATCACCATGTGCCAAGTGCCAGCACCAGGTCAGGGTAAGGTGATGCCATGGTATGGGCTGGGCATTTCATTCCTCTGTGGTTCCCCTTTCCTGCTGCTGCTCCATCAGTTTTCAGGGAGCTTCTCGAACTGCCCAGCTGCCTGTGGGGATGACTCACTCTGCCACATACACCGGCACCTGCAGAATGGGATCTGAAACAGAGAGTGAGAAGCCACATCAGTAGCGCTCCTGTGAGTGGGACAGCACAACACCACTGTTTACCCAGTGTGGCAGTACCACCCAGCTCAGCCACGCAGCTAGTTCGCCTTTCAGACCGAAAGAAACACCAATGGCAGATGCTCATCCACACTCAGCTGTGCCTGGGGCTGGGGCTGAGGCTGGCAGTGCACCCCAGGGCTGGAGGCACTGGCAGCCCAGAGCACATCCAGCAAGAGCCAGCTCAGGGGAGCATTCCTAAACCCCAAACATGCTCCAGGAGCCAGGCTGTAAGCAAATTCCCCCCCCAGTCACTACTCACCATCCTTCAGGGTCCACTTGATGTCCCCTGTGCTCTTGCTGACGGCGTGGAGGTTCCCATCCAGTGTGGAGATGAAGAGCAGTGTTTCTGGGACAGTCACAGCACCGCCTTTGAGGCTCTAGGACAGACACACCGTTCTCAAGAGCTCAGCCAGACTTGGGAACAATCCCCCAGCCCAGGTCCTCTGCACAGCTCAGCTCCTGAAGCAGCTGCACCCTCAGTGACCAGCATCACCCACACCTACAGCCCCTGGCTCTGCAGCACTGCTCACATCCCACCAGAGCCATCCTGGGGCTGGAGCAGCCTTCCTTCTCCCTCCTCTCCCTGGAATGAGTTTTTCCACAGGTGGGATGAACTGCAGTGTGGCTGTTCCCAGTCACAACCCTGGATGCCTTTCTAAAGGTGACAAGAGCAGCCCAACCATCGGCTCCTTCCAGAAACAAACGAGTCTGGTGACTTTTCATGCCAGAGAAGTGATGATTGCTTGCCCAGGCCTTCAGAGCTGCAGGTTTCAGCTACCTGACATTGAGGAAGTAATTGCAAATTCACCTGGGAAGAGGAGTTGCTGCTTCCACGTACGGCATCTGCATAGCGAGCGCCAGCTCAGCCAGTGCCACATACACCAGCCTCACCCTGTCAGCAAACAGGGATGGGCAAACACCACAGGACCCACATGGCTCTGGCAGTTCCTGAGCCCCTGGCTGGCCACAGATTAGCATGAGAGGCCCAAGGACAGCCCTAGAGCCCAGGCCCTCCATAGTCCCCTTGCTGTTCCAGGAGCCTGAGCTGGCAGAGCTGTCCCAGGGGCCTGCCCAGGCTGTGGAGCAGGGACCAGTCAGCAGCCTGTGCCCAGGCAGTGCCTACATGTGAGTCTGAGACCATTTGCAGAGCAGAACCTGACAGCACAAGACTGGCTGTGGCACAACAGGGCCAGGAGATTCCTTCAGCTACAACAAAGCACAGGAGCATACACGACCTCCCTCACAATGCATCTCACACCAACCTCTACATGTCCAGCCCAGTTCTTTTATTTACACTTCTTTTTGCTTAGTTTTCAGGTGAGGTCAGAGGGAGTTTCTCTGCTCTGGCTTTGCCTAGAGGACACAGTGGGGCGGGCAGGGAAGGGGACTGCTCCCCACCATGGCTGCTCCAGCCCCTATGGCCATGCAAGCAGGATTGCTGCTGGCTGGGGACACGCCAGGCTGGCAGACCCAGGGCTTTTGCAGCGTGACCACCTGCCCGGGGGAAACTGAGACTGCCGAGCCCCCGCAGCTGTCAGGGCTCTCCACTTCCCCTCTGATGCTCTGGGGTTTTTTCCATCTCTTCTGCTAGTGTTTTGGTGCCAGGGCACTCGGGTAAAGGCCAGGCTGCCTGGCCTGCTCCCCATAAACCGCCACCGGCAGAACTGGGAGCACTGGATGCCTGAGAGCTGCCACCCTTCCCCTGGACCCAGCCCCAGTTGCCCCAGCAGTCGTTCTGGCCAGCCCAGAAGTGTGGCTGTTGCCGTGGGCAGTTCCCAGGAGCTGTGCTTTTCCGAGGTTCCCCCCACAGCACTCCGGGGTCGGCAGTGATGCCGCCGGGGCCGAGCTCTGCCGTGGGCTCGGGGCACACTCGCTGCCCCAGGGATGGATAGAGAGGGACGGTCAGGCACAGACAGGAACTCGGCGCCAGCATCCCCTGCTTCCTCCTCTGAAGCAGCTCTATCCGTGTAACCCAAAGCCACCCTGGCACGCTGCCTATCCGCTTGGACCGCCACCAGCTGCAGGAGCCGGATCCGGGTCCCAAGGCGCCTCCCTGACAGGGAGCACCTCCCTGCAGCAGCTCCGCGGGCAGGACCGGGCGGGAAGGGGCCGAGGGCACCCCGGGAAGGGGACTCCACTCCCGGCCACAGCCAGGCCCAGGGGCGAGGATGGAGAACAATTCCGCCCCGGGTGCCGCAGGGCCCTGGCCCGGGTGACAGCCCGGCTGTCCCATCGCACGGCGACCGACGCCACTGCCCTACGGCCGCGGGACGCCCCGGCAGCATCGCGGGCACCACGGCCCCCTCACCCACAGCACGGACAGCCTGTGGGTGTCCCCCGCACCGCCGGCCCGGCCCGAGGGGCGGCTGCAGCCCCGCTCAGCGCTGTCACCGGGGCCGCTCCCGCAGCACCTGCCCCGAGCGCGGGGAGCCGCCACAGCCAGGGACCGAGCGCCGTGTGCCGGAGCCCTCCCGCAGGACGGCGAGCGCGGGCTCACACCGGGGACCCCACGGGCACCGCACTGTCCCCCCCCGGACCCTTCCCCGCGCTGTCCCCTCCCGTCCCACCCCCGCGCAGCCCCCGCTCCCCGCGGCGGCCGTACCTGTGCCGGGGGCGGCGGCAGCAGCAGCAGGACCAGCGGCAGGAGCGGCGGCGGCAGCCCCCGGAGCCCCCGCGGGCGCGGCACGGCGGAGCCGCCCATGTCCCGGCCAGGCCAGGCCGGGCCGGGCCGCGCCGTGCGGCCGCCGTGAGTCAGCGGGGCCGGGGCGGGTCCCGGAGGCGGCTCCCGCCCCCCCGCGCTCCGCACACGCACCCCGACCCCGCGGGCCCATCGGCCTCCCCGCCCCGCGTCCCCGCCGCTTCCCCAGCGCTGTGCGCCGCGGGAGGAGCCGCCCCCGCCGTGGGCACCGGCCCCAGCCCGGCCGCGGGCACCGGGCCCAGGAAAACTCCTCTCGCCGGTAACGCGGGGCGAAGCCCTCCCGGCTCCTGCCGCCCCCCGCTGCGGCCCCGTGTGCCGGGAGCTCTGCCCGAGGGAAGGCGGGGCCGCGCTGGGAGCCCCCGCCCGGACTGAACGCTGGACCCGGCAGGACACACCCGGACACCAAACCCGACAGGAACCCGCCCGCTGGCACAGGCTGGGACAGGGACAGCGCAAACTGGGGGCTTTGAACTGTACCACAGAAGGGATTTTAGGTGCGGGGAGAGGAGGAAGTGTCCAAAGGAGGGGGGCGAGGCCGAGCAGCGCCCGTTCAGCTGAAGTGACAAAGCTGAAGCTGCGGAAAGCCCTGGGGCTGTCCCGAGCACCCGCTCCGGGGGCTGTGCAGGGGGAGCGGGACTGGGACACCGCACCAGGGCTGGGCCAGTCTCGGTGTAAAAGCAGATTAAAGCCCGGCTTTGGGCAGGGAGGTAGGGACCAACCCGTAATTCACAGCCCGTGCGTGGGCAGTGGCACAAGGCAGCAGAAGCCAAATCCCCTTGGCGGGAGATGGGCACCCACAGCTTCGACGTGTCACCAGGAGTGGGGTCCCCTGAATTTCGCCTTGGGTCCATCTTCCTGCAAAGAAACTTACTACAAACCCTTTGCTCACAGCTGTTCATGCAGGAGGAAGCAGCTCAGTACATACAGAATATTGAAACACTCAAACACAGAACTACTTAATTATCAAACTTTAATTAATAAGACTAATCTTACAGAATAAAACACCAGGATAACCAGTCAAGGTTACACTTAAAAAAATCCAGCAGTGCAAATCTAAGACTAAATATTTGTCATCTCCCTCCCCCCAAAATAGGCAATAGATTATTTAAAAATACCATAATACATGGTACTCACATATTCCATTTAAAATAAATCTGCAGTGGACACAAATATCTAAGTTGGGTTTTTTTTAAATATAAAACCAAAGAATTAATTGCTTTGAGTATGGATAAGACAGAGTGAACTTCCATGAGCTACCAAGGCAAATCCTTGGCTAGAAGGTAAAATGGCCACATTTCATACAAGACTTGCTACTGCTGTCCTGGCCCCCCGCTCCCCTCCGGTGACAAGGACATTCACTAACAAAACAAGATGCCTCATTGTAACAGCTGAGAAGAGGCTGCTGGACAGAACTGAGGGTGAAAACAGCTCCACTGGAAAAACCAAGTTACAAAGGAAGAAAAGTAAACAAAGGGAAGTCTGGAAACAAGCCCTGCGAGGATGGGAGCAGGGAGTGCTGTGCCCGGGACAGCGGCAGGGCGGGACCGTGGCTGTGGGGCAGAGCAGACCCCACCGTGGCACCTGGGCAGCACAACAGCAGGGAATTGTTCCTCTTTGGCCCTCAGAGCACGGAGCAGTGGGCACCAGCCAGCAGGTGCAAGCTGGGCAGGGTGTGTGTGGCACCAGCAGTGTGGTGGTGGTGGTGACAGTTTCTTATCTCCTTTGAATCCAGATCATTCTCTTTCATTACCAGAACATCCTGACTGTAGTTACACATTCCTCATCAATATCATTAATGGAAATGAATAATTTGTTTTAAACTTGGTATGAAACTATGTGAGTAACACAAGCTATTCATGCAAGACAGTCTCTGTTCAAACCCCAGCCAGGCTGAGCAACCACACTTCTGCATTCCCAGTGAAGCAGTGATCCTGGGACTGCTTACGCTTGGGATGCACAGAGGAAAGAATACTGAACTGGAGACAAGTAGAGGAGAAATCTGCAGCACTTGGCATGGAGAGGAGGAAGGGAAGGCACACAGGTGAGCTGTGATACTCAGGGTCATGGAACAAGGTGGGAGCTGGGGGACTGACAGGGGGAATCCCAAGCTGACAGCAAGGAAGGAACACTGCCTGGGCTCTGGGAGCAAACACCACCTGTGTCCTGCAGGGACCTGCATTTGCCTCACAAGTACTTTAATCTGCAGTTAGCAAACCCAGAAAGCACTCAGTGCAACCTCATATGGAGTGGCACCCCAGGATACTCCTGGGGAGTCACAACCACACAGCAGGAACCAGTCACTGCTGAAAGCACCCTGGTAAAGTGTAATTTAACTGAAATTCACATCTGTGCAGCTGTTACTGGTAACTTCCCACAGAATATATGTTAGATCTCAGAGTCATCTTTATCACCAACTCCAAATAGCCAGTGCTCTTGCACTTTACTCACACACTGTGTCTCAGTGAGGACCAAACTCCTCCCTGGGACCATTGGTTATGCTGAGTCTGCCTTGGGATGGTCACAGTGACCAGAGAGCAAAATCCAAAGCCAAGAGAGAGGGAGGCAACAGCTGTGAGGCAACGGTGGCACTATCACACTGAAAAGAGGGTGTTTCTTAATGTCAATAGCTGCCTTGGAAAAACTGGTGTATGTCAGAACATACAAACTCCACATCATTCCCAAAGAGAAAGGATCTTAAAAGCAGTGCTGCTAATTTCAACTAGAATATTAATTTCAAAGAGGTCCCAAGAAGCCTGGGATATTGAGCCAACAAACACCAACTAAAGCATTTATAAGTCACTTTCCTGTATTTTAATTCAAATTTTGCACAGAGAACAAAAAAAGAGACAATTCATTTTTTTCCAATCAAATCCAATCTGCAAGGAAGCACCTGAACAGGATCACATTTTCTTAGTTATAATATTTTCTCCATGTTTAAAATTGCTTTGTATGTAACTAAGGAGTTTGTGCTGAATCTCTTTTGAGCTGCTGGGCTGCACCTGGCCCAGGACAGAGCAGCTGTGCCCCTCTGGCACAGAGGGTGACACTGTCCTGTGTCCCAGGGGCCTCAGCAGTGCTCAGTGCCTGTCCCCACTACTCACCCGGTCACTGCGTCCTGCACAGAGCCCCAGGAGCTGGGGAGGAGCTGGAACTCAGGCACGTGCCCTCCCCAGGAGCAAGGGGGTGAAGGAACAGGAAATGAAACATGAACAGATGCACAGACAGGTCTGAGCACGTTGAGGAACAAATGGGAGCTGATCATCACAGAACCAGCAAGGTGGCAAATGCCAATGTGGCCCCAGGTGACAGAAAGAGCCCGTGTCACCCCTTTGCTTTATCCTGGAGTGTCCACACCTTCCACTAGGTAACAAATTGTTAATTTAAGCTTTAACACCGGGACTGACAACTAGGAAATCACAAGTGTGATGGCTGCATTTCATCCATTACATTGTCACCAGTGAAGTCAGGCCAGGTCCTCTCTGTCCCCTCTGCTCTAAGGGACTCCCAAGGGAGCTGACACAGCTCTTCTGGCCCCAGCCACACCTGTCAGGACACACTGATGCTGGCTTGTAAACAGAAAGGAAATACCTCAAGCTACAAGAGTAACAAGCACATCACTAGCTTCTATGCAGGATATGAAACACCTTTAAAACTCATATTGCATGGCTGTTCTAACAGAAAATACAAACTAAAAGCTCTAAAGGCTACAGGGAAATATGTGACCTCAAAACCTACCAGAAAGCCAATGTGTTTTCCAGTCTCTCAAGTAAAATAAAAATAAAATAAATACTCATTTGGGAATTTGCACTGCTGTGCTTCAACTGCACTCTTCCCTCAAGGAGAAGGAAGAGTGGACATGGAGCATATTCAGATCAGCTGTTCCTCAGAGGCTGTTTCTGCATGGGTTTGAGCTACTGGCACGGAGCAGCACTGAGCCCCAGCAGAGCAGGGATGTGTGAGCTGCTCCAGTCTGGCTGCACAGTGTCACCTGCTATAGGCTTTGCACCTGTCAAGGCTGAGGGCTCTGTTCAGAACACCTGAGAGAAATGGCACAAGGATGGCTGGGATGACACACAGAGCATCACAGCCCAAGGCGCAGCATGTTTCTTCTGACAGAGTGGGCTGTGAGGGCTTCTTGTGAACTGGAACAGGAGGAAAGCTGGAAGGTGATTTACATTTCAAAACATCACTTACTGGATGGTTAACCTAAAGTACGATTCACTCAACTCTAGATCACTACAAATTTTCAAATCCAGCTCAAAAAAGACTGCTGTTATCAAGAATCCAAAACAGCATATGAGCTTCTCTCTTCCTTACTGCCCCCTCCCCAAAGAGGGCAGGAAGGTCTCTGTGGTTCCCTCCCTTTGGGAGATCTGTGTCACCCGTTCCCACCAGGCAGCGTTATGGTGTTTCCATTCATGTCCGTGTCACTGTGTCCCCCTGCTTCCACCAAGCAGCACAACGGTGTTTCCAGTCCAACAGCTCAGTGTCAACGCAGCAGCTGCAAAATGATCCTGGACTGCAACATGCATGAGTAGGAAAACGCTCCCAAAATGTAGCAGCCCAGGGCAGGAAGTGAAGCACTGACCGGGCACAAGAGAGAACAACTGGCAGCACCAGGTCACCTGCCATGACAAAACATCCCTGCAGAATTCACCTGCTCCAAACACAGACCAACCTGGAGCTGCCAGAGTCGGGAAAAGGCCAGGAAAAATCCCAAGCAAGCAGGGCATCTTTGGGTTAAAACAAAGAATTAGTTGTGCTACCAAGGAGTGGAAGCTACCCTGGAGGGCCAGCGGGATATGGCTTCACCCAACAGTGATGCTGCGCACTGCTACAGTTTATTCTGAAAAATCTGCTCCTCAAAGTCCCAGTCACAAACAAGTAACTAAATTAAGTCTAATGCTGATAACTGAGAGATTATGAAAATATTTGGTTTTGTTCAAACCATGTAAAAAATCATCAATAATACATTGCAATATTTTCTTTTTAAAACTAAACTGGAAGATCAACTCTCAGCAGATTTAAGTGTATTACACACGATATTTTGTGAATTAAGATTTATTGATTTCCATTGTATTTGCTTTAAATATGGTTGAAGCTGACTGCAGAAAAGGGATGGTGAAATCTTTAAGTTAAAAGTAAACTAATGGTGAAAGAACATCACCTCTGGCTTCCATCCATGCCTCGTTTAGCATGTTTTAATAATAAGTTCCAGGACTGTCACATCCAGGGATGTTGGAGGCCTCTCCCAGCAGTGTCCTTAGATTTGTGTCATTTTCCTGTGCCAGAGGTGAGCGTGCTTTCAAAAATACTGCCACTTCCCCAGCACCGTGTCTTTGATTGCATCGACATACTGAGTTGGGACCCAATAGACCCAGTAGTAAGATGCTTCTGTTGGGCCCAGCTGAAATGCCTGCAATTAAAAATGACAACATTTACACACGGGAACAAAGAGCTGGTCCCAGTGGACAGGCACAGCTCATCCACTGCCAAACCAGACCAGCCTGTCCCACCTGCTGCTCCCTGCAGCACTCAGGGCACAACACAGCTCTTGGGTGGGCAATTAAAGGAGCATTGCAGAGCTGCAGAGCACTGAGAAAAACCCATGAGCTCTTCCCTTTTACAACATCACAACAGTAACAAGAACTCTTGGCCAGTTTCAAGATCATGAGGAAATCATTCTGGTAGACAACCTGAAACATAACTCAGAGTCTCTAAAGAAATGACAGAGCTGAAAAGCCAAACAGGAACTAAACAAGACAATGACTGTCTTTTTATAGGATTTTATATTTAGACATAATGTCCTATTCTCAACTTCTCTCCTATGCCCAGCAGAGGGGCACCATGGCATGGCAGTGCCTCTTAGCCCTTGCTGTGAGCTAAGTTTATTGCAACATGTGCTGAAGAGGACCTCTTCTCACATGAGTGATCAAAAATCAAGTATTTGGACAGAGACTAGAGTAGCACCCTCCTGCAGGCCATGACTTTGAAGAAAAACATTTCCCTTTCCTTTCCCTAAAGAAGAAAACAGACTTCTTATAGTAAAGAAACTTACTTCAACATCAAAAGTTAGTTACAGTACTTTGAAAAGCAGGATCTTTAAAACCCCCATGGATTAAAATAAACAGCCAAAATTTCAATATCAGCACAGTTCTCTGATGAAATATAACTTTGCTAGATCCAATGCAAACTGTTCAGAAAATTACAGATGTGAAAAGATATTACAGCATCAAATCTGGTTTTTTCTTAACCTCCACCAAGGCCTGTTGTTCATATAAATACCACAGAATCTATAAATTAAACCAGGTATCAAATAATCTCACTACCATTAAGAAACCATGAGCTATGTTGTGAGTATTTTTACTGGTTTAACACTGTCACAGTCAGAAGATACAAAATAATGCTTAAGCACTTCATGTTTGTGTGAAACCAGTCCGGATTTCCACACAACTGCAGACATTCAATATGGACCCAAAATACTGACAGTGTGAGAGCAGCCCATGTCTCCATCTCCACAAGGCTGGAACCATCATCCACCTCCAGCCTGCTCTGACCTGCAGCCTCAGCAGCCTGCACTGCATGAAGGAATTAGATGGATATGATGAAAGTAGAGCTGTTACTCACCATCATGTGATAATCCTCATGGCCTTCAATAGGTTCACTCACCACATTTTTAATGGACCCCATGGGTAACTTTTCTGTTCTCTCTACATTAAAATTGATCAAAGTATTATTTCTGACATGCGGGGAAGCAGCATTTCATATTCATTTCATACAGCACCTCCATTAATGCCAAAATCTCCTCAGGTCAACAGTCTGCCCTCCAGGTGAGTTGTGGATACCTGCTGCCCAGGACGTGGTGGCTGCAGCACCACACCCCACACACACCCCAAGGTGGCACCCCAGTGTGAAGGAATCCAGAACTGGATCACACAGTTCTCCTGCATCACATGAAGTATTTCAGTGTTCATGATTTGGGCCTAGACTGAGTGATGGGAAATCCCAGGCTTTACTTAATGTTTTCCCATAAGGAACTCCCCTTGGAGCAGCAGGGATGCTCATCCTGTGGAATCTAGAGCAGGTGTGAAAATACTCAGGACTGACTACCAAGGATTACACTGAAGTCTCAACAGCAAGCCTGGAAGCTGGCAAAGATACACCGAGCTAACTGTGAAAGCTTAGGCCAGGTTTTACCCTGCAGCAGCTTGCAGAGAAGCACATGGAAGGAACAGAAAAGAGAAAATAGGGTAAGAAACAAATAACAAACTGAAGCCCCTAAAAGACTACAATTACATGGCAGAGTAACATCAGCCAGCCAAAGCCAATGACAAGACCAACAAAGTACATGGCCCAGGGCAGAGCTCTTCCTGTCAGCTCTGTCCTCACTCCTTTCTGAACTCTTAACTCCAAGGTCCTGCCTTTCAGTTCAAGCACCCAGCACCAGCCAAAAATTATCTTCTTGGATACAAGACAGACAACACCCAAAACACTTCACAAAGGAGAAACTGAACTCTCTGAGTTCTTGAGATAGATCTATTTAATTTGTGATCCAAAAAACCTCAAATCTACCTACAGAAAGAACACAGGGAGATAAACTCAATGATATAAGGAAAAATATTCTCTTCCTCATAACTGACCTCACTCTGAACTACCTGTTCAGATCTGTGACTTCATTCATGAGGTAAAACCCCACTTTGTCCTTGTTTAGCATTCCCCAAATCAATTTCTGCTCTGAGCATCCCAGCAACAGACAAATCCCATTATCCATGCCTCTGTGCAACTGACACAGAGCAACTTGGGAGCAGCTGCCTGTACCAAACTTCAGACTACAAAGCCCCTGTGAGGCCCAGGGAGGATGCAGGGCTGGGGGTAAGAACCAGCTCCAAGTCTGCAGGACCAGCAAGTGACAAGCTGTGTGAACACCCACACTCTGTGTTTACTCCAGTCCTTACCTGCTGGCCTCTGTCATGGGTTTCTCAGAATAGAAAGATGTTTTTCCCAATAACAGGCAGCAATTACAACTATTCCCCAGAGGCAGCAAGCTGCTGCTAATTCAGGGAAGGAGGGACACAGGTTACAGGAAACATATGACTACAAAAAGAATCAAATTCACAGCTTAAGCAACACCATGTAGAACATCTCAGAAACACTATACTTGAAAACTCATCTGGGGGGAGATGGAAGAGATTAATCACCTAAATACTAAGCATGGATTTAGAACCTGGGATCAGTAACAGAAAAATCTCCCTGCCCAACCTATAGAGTTAAAAACACCTGCCAATGCCTTGCTCCATCACTTCACTTAGGAGAGAAATCACTGCAACTGGCACCAATAGATGTTTTAAAGCCCAGAAAAAATCTTCACAATCAAGTCTGTCCTACAAATAAGAGGTCAAAAACTTTTGAGATTTCTGCTTACTTTGGAACTACTGTAGCAGCTGGAGGCATTATAACCACCCAATTAGGCTGCTTTACTGGGACAGTGAGCAAGCACTTTCATCTCTCCTGCTCATCACTAGTGCCCACCTCAGGAAAACTGAAGGAGCTGAACAGCTTCCTTGGCAGGTGGGGGAATCCCAGTGTCCTGTTTAGCCCCAGGCAGCAATTAAGCACCACACAGCCACTCAGTCCCCCTGCCCTGCTGGGACAGGAGGAGAATGAGGGAAAAAAAGTAAAAAATTCATGTTTTGAGTTAAGAACAGTTTAATAACTGAAACAAAATAAAATATACTACTACTACTAATGGTAATAATAATAGTAATAAAAGAAAAAAAAGAAACTCCAGAGAAACCAGTGATGCCCAATACAGCTGCTCCCCACTGCTGACCAATGTCCAGCCTGTCCCCCTTCAGTGACCAGTCCCTCCCAGCCAACTGCCCACCCAGTTGATAGTGCACATGATGCTCTGTGGTGGGAGATATTCCTTTGGCCAGCTCTGGTCAGCTGTCCTGGCCAGTTCCCTCCCATCTCATTGCATGCCCCCTCACAGGCAGAGTCTGAGACACCAAACAGTCCTTGACTGAGGGAAGGACTGCACAGCAACAACCAAAACATCCACTGTTATCAGCACCGCTCCCATCCTGAATCCAAAACAGATTCACTAAGAAAACTAACTCTATCCCAGCCAAAACCAGGACACAGACATCCTCAGCAAGGCATGTTATCCCCACGTCATTCCCAGCTCCTCCTGGCACCACCCATGACTGCAAACCAACCCCTCTGCACAGCACCACAGTTGTGCATTACTGAGACAAGACACCCACATAATTTTGGCTGGAAGGACAGAGAGTGCCAGAGATGCCAACATTCTCAGTTTCTATCCCAGTTCTGAGTTTTCCTTCCAAGTCTTGGCTAAGCCATTGGGCCCTTGTGTACTGCTGGCATCAAATCCATGCTGCTTATGGATTGCTCTGAGATACGCCAGAAATACCCAATACTATCATTTACATTTGGAGCCAAGAACAGCACACACTGGACCATTAGCCTGCTGACACCATTGAACTCCAGTTTTTCAGGAACTGATCTGGAGTCTCGAGTATTATTCAATGACCTGGGAGAATGGCACGTGAGAAAAAGAAACAAAACTTTCTGAAGCACTGCAACACCAATATCATTCCCTAAACATGATTTAGTCAGAGGAGAAGCTTTTCTAGGTCACACAGTTAAGTCACAGCCCAATCACCAACTGCTCATCCCCGAGGCTGAGAGGTGCTCACCTTTTGTACCAATCCAGAGCTGGTCTTGCTCGAGTTTGAAGGTCAGTCTGACTTTCCCCCCTGACTTGTTGTACATGCCCGACAGCGGCACCGTGGGCAGCCGCTCCTGCAACGAGACACGGACAGTCATGGGCATGCCGGAGCACAAAACCTGTATGGTCCTAACTTTTTTAACATAAGGACCATCATTCCTTCCAGCTTTCTTTGCTAAGAAAGCAAAGAATGACTGAACCAGTGGGGAAAGGTCTCAAACCACAGGGAAGTCTCTTTTCTGGCTCTGAGTGTCTCAAGGCCTTGTTCACGCACCTGCACTCCTTTGACAGAAGGCATCACATCGTCAGGTTTTCCTTTATCCAACACTTTTCTGTGTTGCTACAACATAAAAACAGAAATTAATTTCACAGAAACATTACAAAGCTTTGCAGTGTACCTCCAGCTGCCCCGCACCACATCCCAGGGGCACTGAGAGACAGCTGAGGACTGTTCACTGGCATTTATCACATGGGCATCAGTTATTTTCAAACTTAATTATGCACCTTCTAAGATATTCTCAATAATTTATCGAAACGAATAGAACTCCAACATAATGCCACGGATAACAGCCTTCTCAAATATACACACACATAAACACATGTCTATAAAACCAAAGTGCTGCATCCAGTGAATGGCAGAAACTCTCCACATCTGGCAGTGCAATCCAGCACCAAACCAGAATGGATCAGAGCAGTGGTAGCTTTCAAAACCACACTCACAGCTTGTACCTAGCTGAGCACCTTTAAGAAATGATGCGACTTACACTTAGTGTGAACGGTGATAAATCACAGACAACCATCAGCATGTTTCATGGAGGCACTGCTTAATTTTAACCAAGTTTATTTTGAGGAAAGTACAGGGCTGGTAATACCTTGAGCTGGCAATCCTTCACCAGGCCCCCACACTACAGGACCACCAAACTAGCCTCACTGCACTGTGCTACAAAATGTGAGAGGAGAATTCAATACCCACATCCCCGTCAGGGCTGGGACAGCTGAGGGAACTGCTCTCTTGGTGTCTGGAGATCAAATTATTTTGCGCCAATAAAAATTAGTTAAGTTTTAGACAAAGTTAATTTGGGCTATGTTTGCACTAACATCCATCAAACGTTTCCACTTCTTAATCGAAATGCTTGGCTGTGCCTGGAACTACAAGCAGACTTGCAAAGTCCCAGTCCCTGCTGGACTAAACAGTTCACTCCCCTGCCCAGAGTCATTGCAATGCTGAGCTGTTAGAAATGAACCCCCAGCCTGATCTGAGGAGGAACAGGACCCAGAAGTGCCTGTAAATCCCACCACTCCCCCACACCAGCAATTATTGAGATATTAGTTACCTTTTGTCTGCAAAGTGGCTCCTTTTTGTTTTCCTCAGCTTTGACCTCCTGTTGAGCAGCTTCTTTGGGTGTATTTACTGCTAACACATCGTTGATGGTAGAGCCCACAACCATTATTTTTGCTCCGTTTGTAACTTTGATTTCCCGCAACGTTTTGTCCTCTGGCAGAAGTCCCTTGAACATAACTTTCTGCATGGCC
Source organism: Zosterops lateralis (assembly GCF_965231275.1). NCBI lineage: Eukaryota > Metazoa > Chordata > Aves > Passeriformes > Zosteropidae > Zosterops > Zosterops lateralis. The sequence continues at coordinate 7,175,638 of NC_139775.1, forward strand.
GGCGGGAGGCCTAGAGACAAGCACAGCGATTAGGAGCCGGCGGCGGCGGCGAGGGAGGCGCGGGGGAGGCGGCGGCGGCCCCGACAGACCTGTGAGGGAGTGAATCTTCTGCTTCAGCTCGGCTCCCGTGCTGTCCAGGCAGAACTTCACATCGTACTTGTTTTTGTTCCAGATCACCTTCAGCTCCACCAGCTCCCTCCCGCCGTCCTCGTCGCCGCCGTTGCTGACGGACGCCTGCGGGGACTCCCGGCGCTCCTCGCCCTCCGGAGACCTCCCCGCCGCCGGCGAGCCGCCCCCTCCGCCGCAGCCCAAGGGCAGCTCCTGCGCCTCCGCCTCCATGCCCGGCTCCTCGGCACCTGTGGGGAGCGGACAGGAAGATCCCGGCCCACGGGACACCTCCCCGGCCCGGCCCCGCTCTAGCCCCGGAGCGCCGCCCGCAGCGTGTCCGGGGCCGGCTCCCCGCGCTGGCGCCTCCCGGCCCGCCCCGTCGCCCCCTGCATCGGCACCGCGGGCTCCGGGCACCGAGGGCTCCCGGCACCGCGGGCTCCGGGCACCGAGGGCTCCCGGCACCGCGGGCTCGGGACATCGAGGGCTCCCAGCACCGCGGGCTCCCGGCAACGCGGGCTCTCGGGACACCGAGGGCTCCCGGCACCGCGGGCTCCGGGCACCGAGGGTTCCCGGCACCGCAGGCTCCCGGCCGCGCTCGTACCATCAGCGGCAGCGGCGGCGGCGGCAGCCATGATGATTGTGTACAATCCGCCGCGGGGCAAGCCGGGAAACGCCGCCGCCGCCGCTTCTGGGCCGCGCCGGCTCCCGTAGTCGCCCCCACCCGCCTCTCAGCGTGGGGGCGGTGAGGGCCCCCGGGTCGCGCCCCCGCAGCACCGGCCGCGCCCCGCCGGGAGGGCCGCCGGACCCTCCGCTCAGCTCTCCGGGAACCGGGACCTCCCCCGCGCTGTCGGGCCCGTGGCGGCGGCGACCGCGGTCCCGTCGCGCGACCGGAAGAGGCGGATGGCGGCGCCTTTAAGGGGCGCCCCGCCCCGGCAGCGGCGCGCGGCGGGATTGGCCGCCGCGGCCGGGCGGAAACGGCGCCGCGGGCACGTGGGCACGTGGCGGGATGGCGCGAGCCCTGCGCGCGCTGCGCTGTGCGGCGGCGGGACCGGCACCGGCACCGCAACCGGGATCTGCATCTAGCCCCGGGCCCGGGCCCGGCCTCGAGCGGGGGCCGCGGGTCCGGTTCGGGCCCAGCCCCACAGGTACCGACCCCTCGGCAGCCCCGCCCCTATTCCCGGGGCTCCGCTGCGGCGGGGGCGGGGCTTTGGGTTGGAAAGCATCAATTGGGACTCTGGAGGGGCTGCTCGCTTCCCGGAGTGCTCCTGCCAGAGCTCCCGGGCTCGCCCTTCTAGCGTGTCCCGGTGCCCTCCCGGTCGGGCGGGGTCACTGTCGATGTACCGTGGTGTTCCTGGCATGTTACAGCTTGTAAGGGATTTCCAGGTCGCTTCAGGGACTCTGTTCCTGGGTGTAGTGATCCCTAAGTTATTTTCATAGCCGGTGCCCCCGGAGCTGTGTTCGTTCGGTGCAACTCCCCCCTCGGTGATGCTGCCACCACAGGCAGCATCCAGCGCCCTTCCAGCTCATATTTAGAAATCTCCCCTGAGCCTTCTTCGTGACCGCATTCTCCGATTTCTCCACGATTACAGGTTTTCTGCATTTAGGTGGTCTTAGGACCGCTTTGTACAATTACATCTTTGCCAAAAAACACCAAGGGACTTTTATTTTAAGAGTGGAGGATACAGATCAGAATCGGGTGGTGCCCGGAGCTGCAGAAGGAATAGAAGATATGTTGGATTGGGCAGGTATTTAGAAACATCTTTCATTTTTCACCTACTAAACCCTTTTCCTTCCTTTATTGGCTAACAGTACTCAGCCGGAGGGTGGGTTTGCCTCTGCCTTTGGGCTGTTTTGGCAGCCCGGCTGTTCACCCGCTGCCGTGCCGATGTTGCAGGTATTCCCCCGGACGAGAGCCCCGGGCGTGGCGGCCCTGCCGGGCCGTATGTGCAGTCACAGAGGCTGGAGCTGTACGGGCGGGCGGGCGAGGCGCTGCTGGCCAGCGGGGCCGCCTACCGCTGCTTCTGCAGCCCGCAGCGCCTGCAGCTGCTCCGCAAGGACGCCCTGCGCAGCCAGCAGACCCCGCGGTACGTCCCTGGCCCTGGCCTTGACCCTGTCCCTGTCCCTGCATGTCCCTCGGGGCTGTGCACAAAGTCCTGCAGCAGTGGGATTGTGAGGATTGTGCCTTGCTGCCTGTAAAGAGAGAACGTGCGTGTCGCCCTCCAGAGCTGAGCTGTTTGACTGGATACATAGTGGGTGGCTTACAGCTAAAATTCAGGCGTCTGCTTAGAGTTTGGGGAGTGTAAAAACGGCTCATGGTGTTGGCCTGTGTTGAACAGAAACCTTCATTCTCATCTCCCAAAGATACGACAACCGGTGTCGGCACCTGACGCCCGCGGAAGTGGCCCAGAAGCTGTCACAGGGCCTTGACTGCGTCATCCGCTTCCGCCTGGAGAAGGGGGTGGAACCCTTCCAGGACCTGGTCTATGGCTGGAACAAGCACGAGGTGGCTGAGGTGGAAGGTGACCCCGTGATTCTCAAGGGGGACGGCTTCCCCACATACCACCTGGCAAATGTGGTAGATGACCACTACATGGGCATCACCCACGTTCTGCGTGGGACCGAGTGGTTGGCTTCAACTTCCAAGCACCTGCTTCTCTACAAAGCCTTTGGCTGGGAGCCCCCTCAGTTTGGCCACCTCCCGCTGCTGCTGAACAAGGACGGTGGCAAGCTGTCCAAGAGGCAGGGGGACATCTTCCTGGAGCGCTTTGCTCGGGATGGCTTCCTGCCAGAGGCACTGCTGGACATTGTCACCAACTGCGGCTCGGGGTTCACAGGTAACACCACAGCCTCCTATCTTCCAGGTCACTTTTTGCTGGCTCTGTGGCATGGGCTGGGTTTATTTTAATAGCTGAGAACTTTATCAGTGTTTGAAGGGGTCAGGGAATTGGTGTCACGTAACCAGTCAGTCATTGAGGTGCCCCCAGCCCTTCCACAGAGCTCCTGTGGAAGGAGCTGGAATGGTGGAAATCTTTCTGCTGCTGTACAGCCATTAAAATTGAGTCGGGTGCTTAATGGGTTCTCCCTTGAGAAAACCCTCACTTTGTGGCTGAGAAACTGTCTGTGAAATCTTGGGTAAACTTGCATTCTGTGGTTAATAATTGTAGTGTTGTCTGACACCTGTGCCACTTTTCCTTTAACCTGACAGACCATGAAGAGTGGAGTCAATGTCTCCTTTTGTGGTTCTTGCTGTGTGGGGATCTCAAATTAACTTGTGTTCTGAGAACTCTGCTGGGGAATGAAACCTTCCTTGGGCAGTGCAGCCTCCTGGCTGAGTGTGACTTCCCTTTGGCCAGCTGAGGGGGAGGTGTTCCACTGAGGAAGGTGGCAGAGCCAAGCAGAATGTCCCCAGTGCCTTGCCAGCAGAGCAGGCTTCTGGGGACAGGGCAGCATACCATGTGTGCCTGCTGCCAGTTCCTTCATGCCTGCCAGGGGACATCCCTGCTGCTGCTGGCACTGCACAGGTGGCTGTCCTGTGTCACCTCTCCTCAGTGTGCTGCCAGCCCCGAGGCGTGCGGAGAGGAGCGCAGTCGTTCTGTGCGGGAGCACAGTGCCCTGGCATTCCCTTTGGGTTGTGTTGCAGAGAAGCAGATGGGGAGGACTTTGGAGGAGCTGATCTCCCAGTTTGAAGTAGGCAGAATTACAACCCATTCTGCTCTCCTGGACCTTGAAGCCCTCCCAGAATTCAACAGGTAAAAAATTAGCAGTAGCTTTAAAATGTAGTAAGCACCATGTCAGTGAGAATTTATTTCTAGCACTTGGCTTTGGCTGGAGGTTTTGTTTGTTGGATCAAGCGTGGTGCTAAGAATGCCAAAGTTGTGGGTTCAGTCTTCAGATGGGCTGTTTCCCTAAGAGTTGGACTTAATGATCCTTGAGGATTCCTTCCAACTCAGAATATTCTGTGACTTCTGTGAAATTTGGTTGGGGTGATCCAATGTAACCCAAAGCAATGCCAAAGCAGGTCTTTTCTCTGTTACAGGATTCACCTCATCCGTCACATTGAGAACCAAGGGCTGCGCCAGAAGCTCATTAAGGAGCTGCAGGGGCTGGTGGAGCTCGTCTATGGGGATCAGCAAGTGGATCCAGATGTTCTGGAAAATGATTATGTGGAGCGAGTCCTCCTGCTGAGAAAAGTACGAGTAGTGGCAGAGCACTGTGCCACCATCCTCCAAGCTGAGGAATTGCTTCCTCCACAGCACAGCCCTCTGCTCTGCCAGCTTTGCTTTCTCTCCCCAGGGTCACATAAGCCTCCTGAAGAATCTGGTGTCGAGTGATTACTCTTACCTGTGGGTCAGGCCCTCTGTGTCCCGGCAGCAGCTACAAACAATTTCTGCAGAAGTAGATGAAATAGGAAAACTAGTCTTAGGGTAAGTGTGCTGCTGTCTGAGCTGAGTAGTGGCAGCAATGGCTCCTCATCTCTGAAAACTGTATTCTTAAACAATCAGAATTACTGCTTTTCCTGTGGTTTTCCAGGTCTGTGGCATAATTTTGTAGTTTAAACCTGCTCTTTTGAATGAGCTCTGCTTCTGGCAAGCAGAGGGAAAGCCCTGGCATAGGGCAGGGGTGAGGTAGGAATCCTGTGGTTTTCAAGTCCCCAGAGTGTAAGGACACCTTCTTTCCTAAAGGCTCATGACAAGGCAGGCAGCTGCTTTGACTGTGGAGGAGTTGAACAAAGACCTGAGAAGTCTCCAGAAGCAAACCAGAGCTACCAAGTACAGCAGCATGATGCAGCTCCTCCGCTTGGTGCTCAGCGGGCGCCAGGTAAAAAGAACAGTTCTGAGATTATGTGCAAAGTGCTTTCACAGAGTTCAAACCCAAGTTTTACAAACGTTCTTCAAAGAATAATCCTGGTTCAGCTCTGGTGCTAATTCTTCAAGTCGCTCTGACCAGAGCTGGCATTTGCCTTCAGGGGGAGAAGAACCCCAAGGCTTTGTTTGAGCTGCTAATAACCCCCTCTCAGTCTGGCAGCGACCAAGCACTCTGTCAATTCAGTCATCCTGATGCACAGACACATTCTGGGGCATTTCAGTTCTTGTGTGTTCAGTGAGTCGCTCTGTGTTTGCAGCACGGCCCGAGTGTTGCTGAGATGATGGTGACTCTGGGAGCTGAGGAGGTGTGTGGCCGGATACGCAGAGCACTGTCCAGCTGACAAGGACATCGGTGACGCTGCCAGACCTCACACTGGATGGAGTGGGTGGCACCTGTGTGATCATCTCTGATCAGACCAGCTGGGCTTCAGGCCAGGCAGGTGTCTGTGCTGGTCCCACGTCTGTACAAACCTGCGCTAAGCACAAACCACTTTGTCTGGGAGAGGAACCAAGTCCAGATTCAACTCCGTCCTGCTGTCATCTCGTGGAAGGAGCCTGGTTTGCAGGGTGGGAGAAAAAGACATGTATCAGCATTTAAATTCAGACCATGTGGACAGAGACTAACTGAACTTCTGATAAAACAGATCAGATTCTTTTTGGAGAGGGCCTCACAGTCAGGGTACCTACAGCTACACAACACAATTCCCCAGTAAATGCAGTGGAGGGTATTTATATATATATATGAACAGATGTATATTATAGCTGTCACTTCTCTTAGCTGCCCTGGTGTCCTATCAGGCTGAGTGAGCTACTCAGAGGGGGGTTTCCTTCCTGGGTACTGTGTCATGCACGTGGTTCTGCTAAAAATATCCCTGATCAGGAGATTTGGATGTTTTTTCCTCTTTTGTCTGATGCCCTTTTAATTATTAAATTAATGTGGTGACTATGATTCCGTTCTCACCGATACTCTGCACGCCGAGGGGGGGAGCTGTGAGGGGTGCTGGGAGGTGTGGTGCTGAGCCCACGCCCACAGTGAAGCCCAGGAACACTCAGAATTCTCACATGGGCTGCCCACAGGGCGTGGGGGTGGCGGGAGCTGCTTCCTGCACGGGCAGGGCGGAGGGACGGAGCCCATGGCTGGCACCGAGCAGCTGCAGCGCTGGCTCAGTGAGTGGGGCTGGGGCCTGGGACTTGGGGCTGCCTTGGCTGCTGGCTCTGCTGCCTCTTCCAGACTGGGTGGGCACTGGAGCAGCTTCACCTCCATGGGGAAGGGCCCACTGTCCCCACAGAACTCTTGCAGAGTGATGTGGGTGCTGTCTTGCTGCATCTGTCCTTTTCCCCTTCTGTCTTGCCCGTCATCAGCCCCCAAAGCCGGCTGAGTGACAGACTGGGGAGTGGATAAAGCTAAAAAATACTTTCTTTCCTTAATGTGAAAGTGTAAACTGCCTGTATTCCAGCACAAGTTTTGCAGTGGTCCCAGGAGAGCTGCCTGTAAATGGTTTCTGAGTTTCTCCTGCGAAAAGCAACATCTGCTGCTGTCAGGCTGTGCTTGACTGTAAGTGTGTGCTTGGGACTATATTTTTAGGCAGATTTTAGTAACAGCTGTTTCCTGCTCGTTCTGGATCTCCCGTTTCTGCTACAAAAAGTTCTGGAGCAGCGAGGTCTGAGCTGCTTCCTGCTCTGAGCGCTCGCTCGCACTGAGACTGGGCTTTCCTTCTTCCTCTCCTGTTTTTCTCCCTCTGTAAGATGAGGCCACTGACCCAAGTATCTCTGAGGAAAACTGGGAATGCATCCAGCGTTTCTGTGACCAGGTGAACACCGACGTGGAAGGGTAAGGCAGACACACAGCTCTTTGTGTTCACCCAGCCTGTGTCTGGCTCTGAGCTTCCCCCATGGCTCTGCGGGAACAGGGCTGGGGCCACGGTGTGACTGAGCAGCTGAGCTGCAGAGGGAGCTGAGGGGGCTCGCTGGGCTCTGCTGCTCCCAGGAGGAGAAATGAGTTGGAAATAGGTGTATGCCAATGTGATAGAGAGTGATGTCTGGGAATGGGCTCTCACATCAATTGCTGGAGCCCACCAGGCAGCAGGTCCTGCTGGCCATGCCCTTAGGAGTCTGGCCAAGGATTCCTGCTGTGGGGTTCTGCAGGGAAGCCCTGAGGGAGTTCAGCATCAGCTTTTCCTTCCAGACGGGTGGAGGATCTCTACTGAGATTTCCTCACCTTCCAGCTGACAGTCTGGGCTCTGTGGGAAGTAGCAGGGACTAATTAAGCAAATGATCGTCAAACCTTAGTGGTCATCTTTGTGTTTAGAGCGGACTGAGTTCAGAGCTCCTAGTCTGGCACCCAGCTCATGCCCAGGAGCTGGCACAGGCTGGCCTGGCTGTCATTGAAGCTCCTGCAGCTGCAGAGAGCCAGCTCCCGTGGTGCCTGCCCAGGGACATCCCCCAGCCTGTCCCTGCTGCTCCCTCCCAAAGGCCAGGGCCTGTGCACAGCTGGGGGGCAACACTGGGGTCACCAGTTCACCCCCTGTGTGTGTGCATGTGTCCATGGCCAGCATGGTGCCCAAGGAAGGGTGTCTGGCCTGTTGTGAATCCAGCAGCTGCTCTTCTGTGCACACCAAGCCCAGCAGCGTTTGTTTTTCCTGGGGACTTGTGCATGGTGTGACTTGCTTTGCTCTTCCCCAGCCCGTTGTCTGCGCTGAGGCTGCTGGCACACAAAATCCAGTCCCCTCAGGAGGGAGAAGCTCTCCATGCTCTCACAGTGAGTACTTCCATCTGCACACAAAGCAGTCACTTGGAAAGAGTTTGGCAGGTAGAACAGCAGAGCAAACAGGATAGCTCTCTCTTCCTTTTCTCTTAGATGTTGATGTCTTTCTCTTTCTCTTGGATACCTCTCCCTTTTAACTTTCCCTTGCACAAGAGATACAGAAACCAGTGCACAGTGGAGGGAGGAACTGCTTCTGTTCCTCCCCACATTGCTCTGCTGTGGTGTTTCATTGCTCTGCAGCTCTGGCTGTATGAGCTGTGTCCCACCACAGAGGCAATAGCTCAGAAGTTCTTAGTGATGGGTAGAACAGAGCAGGTGGTCTTAAATGTGCTGCTTAGGAAGGTTGAATGAAGGAATAAAACATGTTCTTGCTGCATGACTTTCTCAGTATCTTGTGTTGGTGAATGCAGTGTCAGAAAGTTCTTCGATTTAATAATATAATGACGAAGTTTTTGAACGCTCCCCAAGCCTTGTGTGTTCATTTCCTGTTGGTAACGTTGTTTCCTGCAGGTGCTGGAGACCTGTGTGAACAATTGTGGTGGCAGATTTCACAGTGAAATGGCAAAATTCAGGTTTCTGAATGAGATGATTAAAGTGCTTTCTCCAAAGGTAAGTGATGGTGGTTACAGGGTGTTTCAGGATAAGAAATGCAGCTCTGCTTTATCAAAGGCAGTGGGATCTTCTGGCCATGCTCCTCTTCCTTGGGGTAGGCCTGGGCCTGCCTGCCTGAAACCCTCTTGGCATCACACCCATCAATTTCCCTTTCTGGTGGATCCTGCACACATTTACCACTGATACACATTTCGTTTTCCATTGCATCAGCCCAAGGGCAGAGCTGCAAAAAGCTGATTTCAAAGAAATGCTCAACTGAAGAACAAAACTCCTTGTCTCAGTCTCAGGCTTGGTAACAGGATTTCAGTGAAACCAGTGACTTTAAAGCATATATCACTGAAGACAATTCTGTTTACTGCTCTGAGAGGACAGATATAATTTAGTGATTTTGAAATGCCTGGTCTGGGGAAGGTTTGTGTTTTTTGTAATAAAAGGAGTGCTCACAGTCAATAATGAGAGAAATTGGAGAAAACGCCCAGATGGTGATAAGAGACAATAACTTTTGTTTCTGGTTTTGTTCAGTTTTCCTGTGCCTGGGGCTGGCTGAGGCCAGTGGTGTGGTTGCATTGCAGCAGTTAAGGGGAGTGTTTAAAGTCAAGCACAGAACTGTTTTCACTAAAATAACCTATTTTGGGTTTTGGATTCAATAATTGATGAGAGAAGTTTGGAGTGGTTTAATTTTGATTGTTATAGAATATGTGTGTGATTCTCATACAGTCCATAGCATTTCTTGTGTTTCCTAACCCCAAGATACACAGTTGACACCACTGTGAATAAACTCACAGGAATCCATTTTATCCTTGGTGTCTGCACATAAACTCATTGGGGCTGGATCGCTGTGCCAGATGTGGCACCAATTCTTTGGGTTTGAACTTTTTTGTCTTTCTTTACTGTCTTGTTTTCAGTACTATGGAATTTGGTCTTCAGAAAAAGTCAAGTCGAGGGTCACCGAAGTGATATTCAGTTGGACAGTCTGGTTTCCTCAGGAAGTCAAAATCCAGGATGCTTATCAGATGCTGAAGAAACAAGGTTCAGTTCTGTTATTTCAGTTTCCTTTTTAGCCTCCCAAGCCCAGTTTCCCCTACAGATATCTGCCTCCCTCAGCTTGTGACTCAACTTTTTCAGAACATGTTGTGTGTAAGGAAAAGGGACAAAGGTCCCAGGCTGGCTGGGTTCTGAAGGATGCATGGAACTGTTTAAAGGGATTTTCCAAAGAACAGCCTTCCTGAGCCACAGCTCAGACCAGTCTGGAGGCCTCTGTTCACACTGTGTGCAGGGGAATAGTACAGGACAGGCTCAGAAGTGATCTTTGCCCTGGAATACTCTCCCAAGATTATGAGAGATCAGTTCAGATGGATCCTAGGATGGATTTTTCATCCATTCCATTATATTTAGTAGTCCTCAGGGGTATTTTAATCCAGAATTCTCTGCAGAACCTCATGCAGTGTTGAGCATCGAGGTTTCAGCAGCTTGGGCATCACTGAACAACTACTGTTACCTGTTCCAGGGATTGTAAAAGAAGATCCCAAACTGCCAGAAGACAAAATTTTACCTCCCCCTTCTCCAAGACCTCAGAATTCTATTTTTGACACAGATGAAGAGAAATCCAAGGTAAACCTTAGAGTCTTCATGCCCCATGTTTTGTACTGATGAGAAAAGAGGCTCAGTAATATTTTGGGAGCTTCTGCTGTTTCAGACAGACTGTCTCAAAATAATGCTGATCCTTCCTGCAGTGCAACAGCTAGACAACTCTGAGGCTTTCTCAGAAATATTTCCTTAGTAAAAAGTGAAACTTTTTTTACAGAAAAACATCAGTTTCCATGAAGCCTCCCCAAGGGAGGGCTTCTCCAGGTCTTAGAGAATTTCTGCAGAGCCAGAGCTCCTAATCCTGAACAGCCAGTGTATGCAGGCAGCAATGTAATCTAGATTAAATTATGGGACAGGAACTGACACATTTCCAGGATTATAGGACCGTGCTGCAGCAGGTGTCTGTGGTGTGGGGTGTGTTCACTGTGCCCAGAGGCTGCTGCTCACTGCTGTCCCATCTCTGCCCTGACAGCTCCTGGCCAAGCTCCTGAAGAGCAGCCACCCTGAAGACCTGCAGGCAGCCAACCGCCTGATCCAGAGTGTGATTAAAGAGGTGGGAACTCCCAGGAGAAGCCTCTTTGCAGCCAGGGAGGGTGGGAGGGAACTTGGCCATTCATTCTGTACTGCAGCCCCAGAGAAGAGGCCATGTTCAGTCTTTCCAAATCATTCTGAGATTACAGCACGGGATCATTTTGTTTTGTTTCCGTAAAAATATGTCATTGCCAGGAGGAGGGAATATGTGAATGTGCATTCAGCAGGACACTTCCATGACAGTGGGACCTTGGCAGTAGTGGTCAGAAATTTCCAAAAATAAACTCAGTTCCGAGGTGGAAAAAAGTCACTCCTGTACAAAACTGCCTCTTTCCTGCATGCAGAGTGTGTGCATGTCATTTGCATGTTTCATCTGCACCAGCCACTTCTCTGCTTATGGAGGAGATTTAGTTTAACAAAACCCTGTGGTTGAGTGTGTCATTCTGTGTGGCAGAAGCCAACAACTGCCAGCTCAAATTTTGAAGTCATGCTTGTGCCTGTGGTGAGATATACACAGCACAGGGCCAGGGTGCCCTGATGGGGCAGCTGGAGGCATGTTCTCAGATGTGCTGCTTTGTGCCTTCTCTACCTGCAATAAAATGGTAATAGGTGTGACCCTGAGTGTTCCAGCCAAGTACAAGCACTGGCTGTGTCAGCCAAGTTGGCATCTACCTTGCTTTCATTTTTCATCACAGGAACAAGAGAAGTCAGCTCAGGTGTCCCGAAGAGTGGACACCATCAGTGAGGTTTCTGAGAATGTCAGACGTATGGATGAGTTACTGCAGAGCTACAGGAGACATGAATTATCCCCAGCTGACCAGGACACCCTACAGGTAAATGCTCCTGTTCCTGCATAAATGCTCTTTCTCCTCCCTCTTCTAGAGGGAGCATCACTTGCAGGTGACTGCAGAGACAGAAGTGTGCCTGTGTCCTGAGCAGTGGCACATTTCCTCCCCTGTTCCAGGCTCTGTCCCAGCGCTGTGAGAAGTTCAGGCCGCTGCTCTTCCGCCTGGCCAGCGAGGTGGTGGCTGACGAGGAGGCTCTAGGTAAGGGCCAACACTGTCCTTGTGGTTCTCTGCAGCTGGGACAGGGCTGTGCCCTTCCCTAGAGGGGGTGCTCGGGTACTTGGCACCCTGTGGGCAAAGCTCTCCACTCTCACTATGAAACCATGCCCAGGGGAAGTGACATTTGGTCTCATCCTGCTCCTCTCTGAGGAAAATGTTAATTTTCACTTGGAGCCCAAAGTTAAACAATGAATCTCTTTCTTCAGTTGAGGTAGTTTTCTGAGTTTGAGTTCTGATGTTCAGGGAACTGAAGGCTTTTGAGGTCTTTCCTCTCCAGATATTGAAGTTCTCCTTGTGTATAAACACAGAAAGAGGAATATATTTTGAATTTTTAAGTGTAATACCAAGGAAGGTGTCCTGATTTCAGCTAGGGTGGAGTTAATTTGATAAGAGCAGAATCTTAGAATTCCACAATTGGCATTTCATTCCTGTCCATATGCCTTGAAAATCTGACTGAAGCAGTGGTTGCTGACCAGACATCCTAAACAGGAACTCCGAGAGCTCAACTGCACCTCACACCTTCCTTTTATATATTCATAGATGCCACAGCTCTTCAGCTGGATTATAGACTGAAGTGCACAGGGAAAACTTGCAAAGAAAAAGAAAGTGCAGGAGAGATGGCAGGAATTAGAAATACTTTAGAGATGGGATAAGATTTCAAAGTGATCTTGATAAATGAGAGAGAGGCCTGGAATCAGCAGCTGTGTGTGCAAAATGGAATGAAAGGCGAGTGAGGGGCTGAGGGCAGCCTGCTCTGCTGCCTTCACTCCTGAACTGCACTGTCCCTTCCTCACGAGCATTTTGGGGAGTGACAGGGAGCTGAGCTGACCTTCCCGTTGGAACATGAGTATTTTGTGTCTGCTCTGGTTTCCCAGCTGAGGTCCTGCAGGCCAGTGACAAGCTCTCACAGGCGCTGGGGCAGTACAGGCAGGTTGTGGCCAGCCAGGAGAACGGGGATGGAGCAGGTCCAGCTGCCAGCTCTGCACCAGGTGAGAAGCACCCACAGCGTCCCTCTGCCCCGCAAGCCAGGTGGGAGCGGGGTTTGGGAGGGAAATGCTGCTCAGAGAATAAACATGGAGAAAGTGCTATGACACAGGGAAAATTTTACGTAACCATCGTTTTCTCTTGCATGTAGCTGACAGAAAACATTCCCAAAATCCTTCACTTTTCAGGCACACCTGTCCCCATGGATGTGCCACTCCTTTGCGGAGGTTCCTTGCTGACTCTGTCTCTGTTCCCCCAGCGTGCCGAGCAGCCCGAGGGCGCATCAAGAGCTACACCCTGATTGACTTCTCCGAGCTGGAGGCCGTGGCCCAGAGCCCCCCAGACCCCTCTGCAGACACAGCCTCGGCCTCCCGACACAGCAGCACAACCTCCACTTGCCTGCTGGAGGAGGAGTTACAGTCCTTAGGTCTGTAGGTGCCCTTCAGGGTGTCACCCTTGGGACTGGGGTTTGTGGTATTTAATAGAGAGAGAACTTTGACTTCAGTGTCAGTCCCAAGTGAAAGTAGAGCCTTCCAGATGTAAGTTTTCAGTGTCTTAGACAGCAAAGGAAGAACCTGTGGAAAACCCCTGTTTTCTGTAAAAATATCTGTGGCATGTTGGTATCTTTCTTAGGTCTCAGCAACTCCCCTGTCATACAGAAGCCACCACCTGAATTTGGCCCAGCAGAGGTGAGTGATGCTCAGATACTTTGCAGTCCATAAGGTATAAAGGACCAAAATCAGAGATGATTCCTGGCCTGCCTTTCCCTGGCAGCCTTTTTGGTGTACCACTCTGTTCTTAAGGGAAACTGGAGTCTTTGTGCTCTCAGTTAATCCCTCAGGTGCAGTTTGTAACCAAATGACTCATATGTATTTCTACTTCAGGTAGTGGTATTTGATAAACAGAGTTCTTTTCAGCACAGCAGGTTTATTTTTGCTTTATGACATACTATGAACCTGAAGGGCCTTATTTTCCAGGCTGCTGTACACAATGGATTTAGGGAAGGTGCAAGTGCTGTTCAAACCCTGGAACCACAGGAGAGCTGGGAAGACATCTGTGCAGCAAAGAGTAAATTCCAGAGCCTGGATGAACATCTCTCTCCACTATCCAGGACCAAGACATTCTCTTTGTAAGTAAACTCTTCATAATAGAGTCAGATTTTGGGGCTGAGGAATTCTTTTACAGCAGGGAGATTTAGGAAAACCTTTCAGCTCCCTGTGGTCAGTGATGGCAAGTGACCCATGCACACATTGGCTCTTTCCTGCAGTTGCGCACCTGCTAATTGCAGTTTGTGTAATTGCGCACCAGGACCTTCCAAGGACCAGAAATTTAGGGAGACAAATCCCATTGGTTGATAACAAGGTGATGTTGAGCTGAAAGAACAAAAACCTTACAGTCAGGCCTTATAATAATCTGTCACTCAAAAAGTACTTTCCTCAGCTTTCTCCAGACTGTGACAAGGTAGTTTCCAGGCATTCAGTGGAAGCTTGGAACAGTTCACAAATCAAATTAATCTCCACAGATCTTCAGAGCAGGAGACTATTACCCAGTCTGCCATAATACAAGAAATTTTACTGAAGATTTCCAGCTTCCTGCGGTGTCTTTGAGCTGGAATTTACTTTAATGTGCCTGACTAAGGCTCTAGAGAAGCTGTGCACAGGGACAGCAGCCTTCCAAAGCCCTAAACCTAAGTTTTACCATAGTAACAGAACCAAAATCTGCCTTAATGAATTTTGAAACAGCAAGATCTTCCACAGATGATAGAGTTTTTGAATTCCTCAAGGACTCAGAGTTTAAGTCTGTAGTTTCTTTATACCTAAAAGGGATGAGGGGTTGGGAATACAGGCAGACACAGAGAAGACAGTATATTCCCTGTAGTATCCCCACTTAATACAAGCTTTCTGCATGCTTTTCTTTCCAGGGATTTATTACCAATGAAATCGCCCTTTCCAGATCTTCCAAATAACTCAGTGGCAGATGCTGCACTCTTCAGTCCAGGCTATGAGCTGAAGCCTGCTGCCTCTTTGCATCCAGCTTCCTATGATGCCTCTCTAGAAAACCTTACTGTGCCTTTAATTTCAGTCACACCAAGTAAGTGCAATTCTGTGCCCCAGTCTGCTTACTAGAGGCTTACTAGAGCTCTTCCATGAGTTTTGCAGGACAGGAAGCCAAAGTAGCTTCATGCTGTGTGGGTGGGCTGGAGACAAGTAATGACTGTTCTGTGATAAGCTTAATGTACCTGAGAATTTGAGTAGGTGCTAGGGATCACAGCATGACAATGTCCTTGCCCTCCCTAGGCATTACTCAGGAGTTTCCTGCCCTGGCTGATGTTTGTAATGTGCTTCTAAACTCTGTCCTTTGCTCCTTCAGTCAAACTTCAAACTTTCAGTTGTTCTACTGGAAGTCCTAAAAGACACTTTTGAGTGGGAGTTGCCCCACTTCCTAAAGCAGAGGTCTTCATTCCACCTCAGCTTTTTGGTTTCACACTGTATGGGCCAGCTCTGCAGCTCCTCCTCAGAGCATTTCCTGGGTATGTTTCACCCTGGGGTCTCAGCCCGGGCCACAGAGCTTTGACTCTCACTGCTGCTGGAAGAACACAGGTGCACAGACATCCTGATCTGCCCTCAGTCTCAAGTGAAGGTCTTATCAGATTTTGTAAGGGCTGGATGGTGATAGTCAGGTGTGAATTTGCCAGGCATGGATGGTAAGGAGCCAAATTTTGTGCATGCTAAGAACAGCACTTTGCTTTTCCCACCGTATCTCTGTTGGATCCACATCTGACTTCTCTCAAGGACTGGTGAAACCTGAGCTGCTAAATCCCAAATACAGACATTCAGATTCCCGTCTCTGCCTTAGAGGCAGATGTAAATCAGGGGCTGTGTACCATTTGGTCTGTGAGTTTGCCAAAGAAGTAAAAGTTTGTCTGCATTTTCCTTTTTGCTATTCTTTATCCCACCTTTCCTGTTCGCCCTCAGATGGGAGAGGAATCCAGGCTGTGATTCTGATTCTTGATTTGTCTCTGGCAGGCACTATCTGTCCACTCACTGTGTATGACAGGAATGGTTTCAAGGCCATGCTCCACTTCTCCAAAGACCCGGCTCCCAGCCGGCCAGATGTGCTGGTGATGGTTTTGTCCATGCTGAGCACCTCAGCACACCCCATTAAGGACATAGTGTTCCAGGCTGCAGTCCCAAAGGTGAGAGGCCTGTGACAAAGCAGCAGAGATGCTCAGAAATGTCCTGAGAAGGTTCATCATTTCTCACTATTTGCCTTGCTCATGGGAAATTGTGTGGCTCCCTGTCTCTGCATGGAGAACTTGTTGTACAATGGTGCCTGTGGCATCAGTGCCTGTTTCACAGTGTGTATCCATGGCCTTGCTACAGCCAGAAAGGGCTCCAGAGCTGCTGCTTGAACCTCCTGGGTAGGGCTTTTTCTCCTTGTGCACGTGTAGCATAGAACTGGCTATTTAGGAATATCTGCCTTTAGTTGCAGGCTGTGCTTTTCACTGAATGACAGTCTGGCTGATGTATCTTTAACCAGCTCCACAGCTCAGTGATGCTCACAGCCCTTTCCTGGCATGGAATAAACAGAGTTTCTTTTGTTTTCTCTTCCAGACCATGCAAATAAAGTTACAACCAGCCTCTGGTTCTGAGCTGCCAGCCTTCAACCCTCTCCTCCCACCTGCAGTGGTGTCCCAGGTGCTGCTGCTCGCCAACCCACACAAGGTGCTGCTGCTGGGCTCTGGAATCCCACTGCCTGTTTGTGTGAAAGATGGGGAGAGTCTTAATAACGGGGAGATGCAGTGGAGAGACAGGGCAGTCTGGACTGTGCTGGGAAGAATTTTTTTCTGCTCAAAGAGCTTTCCAGAGCTACAGTCTGAAGGACTGTGTGGGCAGTTGCTGCAGGGGCCTGCACAGTTCTGGACTATCTGCACCAGAGACAGCTCCAGGCACTCACTGTGCAGATGTTGGCAGCTGATGGAACACAAGGGCACCCAAGCACAAGGGGTGGGTGGCAGATCTGTTGCATTGGTGGGTAATTGTGAGACCCAAGATTGGTGGAAGGGACTCTCTGTCTCTGAGTAGGCTGGCCCAGCCTGGACTGCCAACATGCCCACTGGTGGTGTGCACGGGTCTTCCAGTTGCTCTTGTATATGCTAGGAAGATCTAGGGTTTCCTTCTGTGCAGAACTTCTGCAAGGCTGGTGTTTCCCCTTTCAGAGGTGACTCACTGCAGCAAGGCCATGAGGGGTGAAGGAGCCCGGGAGTTTATAATCATGATGTGCCCCTCTCTCTTCCTTTCTCTCCCAGGATCCCATCCGGCTGAGGTACAAACTGATGTTCATGCAGGGCGTGCAGCCCTTCAGTGAGGTGGGAGAGGTGACTGGCTTTCCAGAAGCAGAGCTCTGGGGCAGGAGCTGAACTCCAGCTGGCTCCGACACTGCCACGTTGCCTTAGCCACAGATGGAGTGGGCCTGGGGACCAGCAGTGCTGACCAGCACTCTGTAAGGCCACCTTTCCTGGGGATCTGCCACCTCCTTCTCCTTTCTGTGCCCAGCAGGAGGACAGTGAACCAGCGCCTTCTGCCACAGCCTTCCCCTGTAGCTGAGCCTGCTTTACAGGAGCACCGCAGCTCTGTGCTTCTTCCATGCACCCCTTTCCTGCTTCTTTCTGGGACATTTGCCTTTCACTTTTTGCATTTAAAAAAAAAAAAAAAAAAAAAAAAAAAAAAAAAAAAGAACCTACACCAGCGTTCAGTCCCCGTGCCAGCCTGTTTCAGAGACACAGGGACAACCTCGGCCCCGTTTCCCCGGAGTCTGTGCCAGGTGCAGCGCGAGCTGAGGGGCGAGGGGCGCCGGTACCGGGAGCGGTGGGAGGGAGCGGAGCTGTGCCCGGGGCCAGGCGGCCGGGAACAAGGCCGGGACCGTGGGGACCGACCGGCCTAGGCACAGGCCCCGCGGGGCCCGGCTCTCGGCCTGAGGCAGCCCGGAGACCGCCCCGGGCCCGCCCAGGACCGACTGGAACCGCCCAGAGACCGCCCGGGCCCGCCCAGAGGCCGCCCGGAACCCGCCCAGAGACCACCCGGGCCCGCCCAGAGGCCGCCCCGGGGCCGCCGAGCGTTTCCGGGTGCGCGGCGGGCCCGGGCTGCCGCCGCCCGGGCTGTCCCCCGCTGTCCCCCCCGCAGCCATGGACTTTTCCCGGTTCCTGTCGGACGAGTTTGAGGTGAAGGGCTGGGTGAACGCGGCGTTCCGCGCCGTGCAGCAGGAGGCCCCGGGCAAGGTGGACGCGCACGCCGCCACGCTGGTGATGAAGCTGCAGCTCTTCATCCAGGAGGTCAACAACGCCGTGGAAGGTGCGGGGGGCTCTGCCGCCGCGGGGATGGCTCGGGCCGGGGTTTGCGGCCTCGGGTCGGCTCTTCCTGGGCGCTCCTGGCATCGTGTCCGCATCCTGCACCTTCCTGAGGCGCGGCAGGCGCACACACCTGTGCTGGCCACGCTGGCCATCCCGGCCCCGCCAGCCTTGCCCCATACAGGGATCCTCGCAGCCATCTCGGGGCTCGTAGTGATTCACCGACACATCTGCCTTAAATGCTGGGAAACGGCAGCTCCTGCCAGCGCTGGGTTAGATGGGATAGCAGGGTAAATTTCTTCTCCAGAAGGGCTGCCCAGGGCAGTGTTGGAGTCCCTGAAAGGGTTAAAAAGCCGTGTGGATGCCGCATTTGGGGACATGAGTTAGTGCCAAGTGTCCTTGGCAGTGCTGGAGGAACAGGACTGGACTGTTGGGAACAGTTGGACTTGATGGTCTCAGAGGGCTTTTTTAAACCTGAATGGTCCCAAGAATAAAATACATACTTAAAGTTTAAAGATACATCTCAAGATTTGTTGTTTGATGTTTTGCTTTGTTGTCTAGCATTGGGTTTTTTTCAAGTACTAAAGACTAGATAAGATTATTGAAGGGGCACCTGTTCCTGCAAGGGCTCTCAGCCCCTGGCTGACTGCTCTGTGTTCCTGCAGAAACAAGCCATCAGGCTCTCCAGAACATGCCCAGAGTCCTCCGGGAAGTAGAAGTCTTGAAACAGGAGGCAACATTCCTGAAGGAGCAGATGATCCTTGTTAAAGAAGATATAAAGAAGTTTGAAGAAGACACAGCTCAGTCCATGCAGGTCAGTTCTTGTCTTAGTGTTTATCTGCAACTTGTGAAATTCTAAAGGTTCCAGAGTTGTTACTGTGAAATAATCCTGTGAAGTTAAGATAGACAAAACCACTTCTTTTAGCATTAATATTGGAAAGGTGGATGTGACACAGACCTGTGCAGTCTGCATGTCCTGAGGAGCAGCTACTCAGGTGTTGGTTAGAGCTGCTGGTACCTGGCTGACACACTGATTTCTGCCTGGGGTGCAGAGCATTTTCAGGCAAAGTGGATACTAAAAGAACCAGACCAGAATTCAAGCTAACCTAAACTAACCAAAGTTTGTTTGACTTTGAAAGATGATTTTACATCTCTAGCTCCTTCAAACCATTTCATCTCCTTGTAATAATATAATCTTTTCACACCTTTTTGTTTTTAAAGTTTAAACAGAAGATAACTCCCAAGAATGTGTGACAGTCGTTTTTTGTCTCAGTGGGGAACATAATGTTGTGTTCATTCCTTCAGGTCCTGGTAGAGATTGACCGAGTGAAGTCCAGGATGCAGTTGGCTGCAGAGTCACTTCAGGAGGCAGACAAATGGAGCACACTAAGTGCAGATATTGAAGAGACTCTTAAAACACAGGTAAATACTGAATTATCTGGTCTTTGTGCCTCCAGCTCTTCAGGGAACTGTGTTTTAAAGTCAGATTTTGAAGTGACTGTGAAACACATCCCTGCTACTGATGCTGTCTGAGGTCACCCTTGGTAACAGGCTGCTTTTCCCTGCTGGCAGGATGTGTCCCTGATCTCAGCCAAGCTGACGAGTATGCAGAGCAGCCTGGCCATGCTGGTGGACACTCCAGATTACTCAGAGAAGTGTGTGCACTTGGAGGCCCTGAAGAACCGCCTGGAGGCCATGGCCAGCCCTCAGATTGTTGCTGCTTTCAACTCCCAGTCTGTAGGTCAGTGGCTCCTGGTGTCACTTGCTGCCAGCACAGAGTTTATTGTCTTTAAAACAACTGGCTCTGACCAGCTTTGGGTGGAGAGTTAGTGTCCTGAAGGCTCCTGATACTGAGTCCTGAGCTTCTCCTGGTGGAACAGATGTCCTGGAATGTTCTGGGCTCTGCAGCTGCCTGCAGGCCAGTGCTGCTTTGATTTTCCTGCAGTTTGGGGAACCTTTGGCCACTGCAGGAAGCAAGAAGATTACAGGATTTTATGGGCCCATGTGGATGTTTGAGATGGAGGTGCAGCTCAGATGAGCAGAAGGGCCCTGGTTTTCTGTTGTCATGGTGTGTAATCAGGAAGAGAATTTGTTTGAAAGCATTCTGACTTCCTACTACTTTGTAAGAGCAGCTTTATAAATTCTCCTTGGAAGATTTGTCATTTTGGAGAATTCTTTATGCTATTCCTTCCCTGTGCTGCTGTCAGCACTTCTGAAAAGTGGTTGTTGACACTCATCTTTGTGGACTGCGGGGTCCTGGAGGGATCTGGGGCGATGGATTACAAACCAGATGTTTGAGGAATCTGTGTTTCTAAGCTCTGTGCAGGAGCAGCTGTGCCATGAGTCAGTCTGAGGCACAGGGATCATTTTGAGGACAGGTGAAAACAAAGCTGAGGCCTTTGGTGGATATGCTTTAGGTTTGTAAGTGCTGGCTAGTTTCTAGAAAATAATTATTTCCTTCTAGGAGATGCTCTAGCTTTCTCTGGCTTTGCTACTGGATGTGTTAATACTATGTGCTGGTTAAGAAGTTAAATTTATTCCTTGTGTCTGCTTCCTGATCTTGTTTGAGGATGGGTTTCAGGCAGTTCTGCTCCTGTTTGAGAAGATAAGCAAACGAGAGATGAAGTTGTCTCTTTCTGTGTAGACCATTGTGCCTGCTCCCTTTAGAAGAGGATTTCTTGCTCAGACTGATGTCTCACCCTCAGCTTTGAGGCTCATCCTGATGCCTGTTATTTTGTTTCGTTTAGATCAGGCAAAAATGTTTGTTAAAGTCTTCACTGAAATCGATCGGATGCCCCAGCTTCTTGCTTATTATTACAAGTGTCACAAGGTAAGTGTTCGATAGCATTTTAACATTGAGGAGTAAGAGTCAGAATTCTTGCCGGGCTCTGACTGCAGAGGGAGCTGCTGCCCCGCGGATCTCAGCTGTGCTGTGGTGGGGGATGGCTTCTGTTCCTCTCTGTATTTCCTTCTCTTGCTGGCTCTTACCAGCTTTGGTTACTCCCAGTGCTCTAGGAGTAATTCTCCATTCGGGTCCTTGGTCCCTTCCTGCAGCAGACACAGGATATGCGTGTTCTGCTGGGTTTCTCTGTGCCTCATAGTTCTGCTTTGCTTTCTGTGGATGTGGCTATGTCTGCAGTAACTTTATTACTGCAACTTGCCAGCTGCTGACTTCTGTAAACTCTTTTCAGGTAAGATTAAAAGTTGGAATTCCAGACAGTTCTGTAGCCATAACCTGAGCTTCAAATTTCTCACATGACTGTGACTTTTGAGGATTAAGTTCAAGGCTGGGGCTTGCCAAGTATTTCAACTATTATGTGGGGGTATCAGTTGCAATCTCATTTTATGAGTAAAATACCAATGTTAATTAAATCTTTGAATCACTGAGAAGCCTCAAGCTTCATGCTGAAAGTCTTTTCCTTCTGTGGTGCTGAATTATACGTTATGCTGGAACGTGGAGAGGGGAGCACGGGTGAGCCTCATATTTTGGCAGAATTGCTGTACATGGGGAGTGCTAGGTTTGGCACAACAAAAACAAGACCTGTGGCCTGTCAATTTTCTTCTCAGATGGTTCTGTTCCCCCTCAGGTGCAGCTGGTGGCCGTGTGGCAGGAGCTTTGCCAGAGTGACTTGAGCCTGAACCGCCAGCTGAGCGAGCTCTATGACACCCTCCTGGGGACCTGGCACGCCCAGCTCCAGTGGGCAGCACAGGTGCAGTGACAGGTTCCTGCTCCTGCAGGGGCAGGAGGGGACGGGTTTGGGCACCCTCTGAATCCTCACAAAGCTCTGAAGAGCTCGTGGCCGCTCGCCCTGGGTTACATTCTGGGCCTGATTGGTGCAGGGTGGGATTTGCAGCCCACTTACTGTTCCTTGTCCAGCCCTTGCAGGCAGGGTTTGAGCTCTGGTGTTTCACCAGCAGCAAGGTTGCTGTGTTATTGACATTAAAGCTGCTCTATCACTTTCATCTGTATCTTAAGTTAAAACTAATTTGTTGGTGTTATAAATGTGTTCTGTTGCAAGAGATTTGAAATGCCTGAATTGCTTTATCACTTGGCCTGGAGGAAGCCCTCAAGGTCATGCTGGACTGATGCATGTTGGTCTGTGTAAGAAGATATCTGAGGGCTTCTGCTGTCACCCCTTGGAGTCTATGTGATTGTTTTCCCTGCCAAGAGTAATGTAGGATCAAAAAAAGATTTTGTCCTTTGGTGAAATGAAGAAATAAGTTCATATTGTTGAAGAGTTTTTTCATCCATGAAGGATAAGAGATTCTTATCTTCATGTCACAAAGCCAGTGTCAGTGCAAGGCCTGTGTTGCAGAGGAGCTCAGTGTTTCCTTGAAATGTATTTTTTCTGCCTAATGATTCGATGTGACTTACAGGTCAGATGTCAGGTTACATTTTAGCAGATATTCTTTGAACTGGGGATTGTGAGAAATGGCACGTGGGGCAAAGCTCTTGTCACTCAATCTCCTGTGTTGCTTCTGCTTTCTGAAAAACTCTGGGACCTTTTTGATGGCAAACCCGACTTTCAAAGCAAATGAGCAGAATAACTGATGAAAAAGTCACAGTGAAGGCTGTAAAATGTTTTATGCTAGTGGAGTGGCTGATTCTCAGCTGATTACAGGCTTTCTAGCCTTTCCACTACTGACTTCTGCCTATCTGACCAGTAATTTGTCTTGTGATCTAGTCCTCTTTCTTCATATTTTACTGATTCATGTTGTTTCACAACACACCTGTGTAAACAGAGTGCTCTGTTTCAAATGCCCTCTTCTGCCAGGTGTTTTTTGAATCACTGTAGTGCCTGTGTTCTTCTGAACTCAGTTATTGACCTGTGCCTATCTTCTAGTTTCTTGGTGGCTGTACTCAAAGCACAACAGCAAATATGTACTGCCCTAGACTTGCAGTCAGGCTGTCCTGTGTGCTAAGTCAGTGTGGCTCTTGCAGCCTTAGCAGACTGCTTTTGGATTTTTCACCCCTTGTGAGATTTCTCAGGTTTGGAAACTGCCTGCTGCTCTCTGCTGCTGTGTGTGTTCCTCTCAGGTAATGTGCTTTTGCCAGTAGCTGTTCTGCTGCTGCAGGTTTTCAAGAACCCCCATGAAATCGTGACTGTGCTGTTGATTCAAACCCTGGGAGCTCTGGTGCCTTCCATCCCTGTGTGCCTCAGCACTGCCATGGAGAGGACGGGCCAGGACACCAAGCTGACCCAGCTGCTGGAGCTCCATGAGGCCACTGTCCACTTTGCCAAGGGGCTGGAGGTGGCCATGCTGCCAAACCTGAGTAAGGCTCTGGCACTGAATTCTGTCTTTTTGTGCTGTCCCCTTTGTGAACTCCCAGTGTGGGATTTTTGTTGAGTTTTGGGTGGAGGGAGGGATTATCTGTTCTAAGCAATGCCCAGTTCCACGGCGCTTGCCCCTTTGTGTTTGTGTGTGTATCTTCCACCGGGGCTGTTGACACAGCACTGAGTTTCCTGAAGCAGCCCTGTCCTGAGCATGCTGGCTCTGCAGGGTAAATAACATTTAGCACTTCTCCTTTTACGAGCTTTACTGTTTCTTCTGTCTCCCAGACGAGGAAATGTCTCTAGGGAGGCAGCGAGACCATTGTGAGAGATCACAAAGCAGAAAAGTTGAGGAGTTTCCTGGAATTGTCACACCTCATTAAACAAGAGAAAACCTGCTTGAAGGCTGCATCCATTGGGTGCTTGTATTTGATTTTGTAATTTTTTGTTGCTACTGGCTCAGGTTTTAATCAAGTGACAATGCCCAGTGTTTTTTCTGAACTATTGGTAGTTTTTTCCCAGCAGCATCCTCAGTGTTTGTTTCCAAATCTGCCCTATGCTTTCCCCACTCTGGGACGTTTGTCATTTTGGTCATGATTGCTGAGTAATTCTCACAAACCACACAGCATTGAGGTGCTGTGTTTGCACAAGTTTACACCTGACTGGAGCTGCTGAATATTTGTAGACCCTTATGAATTTGGTGGGGCCGCTTCAAAGGCTGGCTATGGGAAAATCCAAAATTAAGGCTAATGGAGCATTCTGATGCTGTGCTTCCTGTGTTTGGTTCCTCATAACATTGTCTTGAGCTGTTTAAACCCAGATTCCTTCTTGATCCTGTAAATTATGATTGCTGGGCAATGTCAGGGAGTGTGACTGTGTCTGTTGTCTCTCTGGTTGCACACATGTCAGTCATTTTCTAGCTTAATTTGTGATTCATTATAGAAATTAGTAAAAAGGACTTGGAAAAATAATGCCAGGATCTAGAAGATGATAGAATAGGAGGACCACTGTTGAACTGTTATCTGAGTGTGTTTAAAAAAAAAAACCCAAAGCTTTTATTAATGTCTCTTTTAGTGTGGGGTAAGATGTTTGAGAAAAGAAATATCTCAAGAATGGAAAGGCCAGGTGACTCAGCTGAGGAGAGTCAAACCAGTTCCTGCTTGTGTATGTGAGGGGAGGGCTCAGCTGTGATTCACAGGATAATTCAGTTTGGAAGGGACCTTGGGAGATGATCTGGTCCAGTCTGCTGCTCCAAGCAGGATCTGCTGTGAAGTCAGACCAGGGTGCTTGGGATGCTGTTCAGTCTGGTCTCAAAAACATCCAAGGACAGAGACGGTGCTGGCTTTGGACAGACTGCTCCATTGCTTTCCTGTCCTCAGGGTCTGGAAGTCTTTCCTGATATCCAGGATTCAAAGTAATTTTGATTTGCTGCAGGTTTGAGTTTGGCAGAGCTTTGTGAGAACAGCTGGTGTCCAGTTCTGATAGGAGCAATAATCATTCAGCCCTGCTTTGTGTTTGGGTTGGCAGCTCCCTGCTCAGGCATGGCACTGAGAGCCTGAGTCCCTGCTTCACATTCAGCTCTGGCTGATGAACACTGGCACAGTAGTGCTGAGTGAATTGAATTAATGTCAATTATTTGAAGTGTGAACTAGGCTTTCTGATAAATGAGGATTGCCCCTGTTTGATGCCGTGGGAGTAATGTGTTTCACTTCTCAGCTGGTTTCAATTCTTCTGCTGTAGGTTGGAATGTTTGATAGGTTTTTGTCACCCAGGCTGTTTTGGGTCAGTGAGTGTTAATTTTCCTGAGGCACTTGTTGAGGTAGAACATCTTGGTTTTAGGAAGCAGGTAGAGATAATAATCTTGTTTCTGAAAAAATTAAGAAACAATCTGTGTACTTGAGATTGAAGCTGCTGGGCAGCATTCCAAGCCTGTGCAGGCAGCATGCTCTAGTGGAAGAATTGCATGTAGCTTGAAATGAGGCTTTTAGTAGCATATTCATCTCTTTGTAAATTAAACATCTGAATTTTTTGTAGAGGAGCAGAACCTGGTGAAAGTGATGGAGCTGGTGGAAGTGGTGTATGCTCCATACAAGCCCTATCAACTGGAGTATGGAGACCTGGAAGAAGAGAATCTCCTCATCCAGATCAGTGCAGTGCCCTTGGTAATGTACCAGTCTTTGCTCAGCTGTCCAGGGAGAGGCTGTAGCTTCCACTAAACATCTTTGTCATAGTTACTGCTCTCTTTGTCCCTCTCCTTTTTGGTTATATTTCCTTTTATTTGTAGAAGATCCTGCTGTTGGCAGAACTGTTTTTCCTTGAAGTGAACACAGGGTTTGGCAGCCTGGCTGTTGTTGCAGTCCATGGGCAGGAGGGTGGAAGCACCAGCATGGTGCCTTAGTTTGGCAAGAATGGAAGATACCAGAGTACCCTGGGTTACACGAGGTGTGTTTTCTGTATTGCCTGGAAGAAGAGTCAGGCTCAGCTTTGTTGTTACTGTTGTTGTTTAGGAGCATTGGGAAGTGATTGATTGTGTCCAGGAGCTGAACCACTCGGTCAACAAACTCTTCATTCTGGCGGCCGGAGCTGTCGACAACTGCGTCAAGCTCACGGATGGCCTGGGGGTGTGTGGGCTGCTGAAGGCCCTGAAGGCCCTGTTCTCAAAGTAAGGTGCCTTTAGGGACTGCTCCATTTATCCTGAGTGAGTAGTGAGTGTGCAGTTTGTGGCCAAAGACTTGGTAGTTTATGGAAAATGGCTGAGAGCAGAAAGTGTCTCTGACTCTACCATGAGTCATCAATATCCCTCTTGCTGCTTCATTTGAGCACAGGCTGTTTTCTAGAGGAAAAATGGAAGATTTTATGGCTAAATCAAAGGCTTGCCAGCTGTTTTCTATTCTGGTTGGGCAGAGTTTTCATTTTTAATAAATACTTTTGAAGGAGAAATTGTTTCCCAAAACAAAATAAGGCAAATTAGGCTGATGAAAGTAGATCTCAGTGGAGAAATAAGTCTGGAGGTTGAACTTGATAGTCTTGGAGGTCTTTTCCAACCTCATTGATTTAATGAATACACAGTCACAGTATCACAGATAAGTGATCTCAAATTCAGGATCTGCCTGTAAATGTGACATACCCCACGAGTGAGGTTCACTCTTAGTTCTTGTCTTAAAGTATCATTTTCCTGGTCCTATACTGATTTACTCCTTATTCCGTCACGATACTGAAAGAGCTGCTCACAGGGTATGAATCAGGTATTGCTGCCCTTTGGGAAGGGGGAAGAGGAAAACACAAACCTCTGATCTCACCTTCTTTATAGGCAATTACAGAGCAATGTACTTGCCTCCAGCTTATGGGCATTATTAAAAAGAAAATGGGGGTGTGTAGAAAACAGAATGTTCTACTTTTTATCCATGTTCTCATCTGGGGAGTAGCTGAGAAAACAAATTCATGAGATTGTTGTCATCATGTTCCTGGAGTAAGGGCCAAGTGATGTTGGAGTAGCAAGGGCCATATGAACTTTTCCTGGTCTTTCCTAGGAGATGATCAATGTAGTGGTAACTAAAATGTCTTACTCCTCCTTTCTCACAGGGAGGGAGAGCTCCTGGTAGTCCACAGGCAGCAAACTGAGACAGTCACACAGCATCTTTCACACTCCTTGTCTTCTGGTTTAGGCTTGAGTGGGCTGTGGCTGATCAGTTCTTCACATCCACATGTTTGGAGTGGAACCAGAGTGTCTCTTCTGTACTCTGTTTAGTATTTCTGGTTCTTGTTTGGCCCTTGCAGAGGACTGACTGAGAAAGTCACAGGACATGTCTTTGTGCTGCTCTCCAGCCTGCTCTCTTATGCTGGTGCTGCTCCTTTTCTCACTGCAGGTATACATCTGACTTCACAAACACACTGCAGTCTATACGAAAGAAATGTAAACTGGATGATGTCCTGGCAGATTCCCTGTTCCAGGAGGACTGGACTGCATTCCAAAACTCTGTCCGGTAAAGGGTTTGGGTTTTTTTAAATCTGGCTTAGAGCTGATTTTTGTATCAAAGCTGAAACGGAACTACTTGGGCTCAGTTTACACAAATTCTCAGCGCAGAACACAGGGCTGAGCTCACTCTGCTGCTGGGAGCACCAGTGTCAGACATGGGTTTCAGGTTGCTTCTGGCATGGGGAGGTCTGTGGGGCTCCCCACCCTGCCTGGAGCAAGGCTGCGTCTCATATCACTTGTAATATTAACAGCTCTTAGAATTTTTCCCAGTGACATTGAGCTGGCCTTCCCCACGATGACAAGAAGTAGCGTGTGGGTGTGAGGCCATTGGGCAAAAAAAAAAAAAAAATCATTGTTATCAAATGGATGCAGAGTTAATCACCAAATTGACTCTTGACACATGTGTGGGCTGTGGTTTGGTTTTGGCATTTCATAATTACTTGACATGGATCTGAGGTAGGTTCTCTGAGGGGGGGTCTGGCATTATCTGCCTCAAATCTCAAAGTGTGTTTGTCTTGTTCTTTCCCAGGATCATTTCCATTTGTGGTGAACTCCTTCATCAGTGTGGAGACTTTGAGCAGCAGCTGGCCAACAGGTGAGCACTGGCGACCTTAATTCATGAGCTGTCAACATAGGAACCAAGTTGAAAGAAAACAAACCCGAGAGTGCCTTGGTTGCATAGACCATGGAGGGAAAGCCACCACAGATTCCCCTTCCCCGTGCTTTGACATGTCAGAGATGAGGCACAGACTGTTTCACTCAGTCATGTTTCCTGAGACAGTCCCAAGAATCCTTTTCTTTGGTTACCTGGCTGGCCACCAATGGGCTGCCAGATGGGGGTCAGGAAGGAATTTTCCACCGGATCAAATTGGCAAGATCCTCACCCTTGTGACATGAATCACGTGCTGAAATGAGTGTAGGTGTGCCTTACCTGATGGGTTCCCTGTAACCTGAGGAGTGTAGGCACAGGCAGGACGTAGATCTTGCTACTCCTTGTTGTAAGCAGTGCACTGCTCAGCCTGTGGTTCCTTGGAATGCTCGGTGACTTGACAAGAGCCCAGCCTGCAGTGCTCAGTGGGGCCCCTCTGCCCTCGTGTTCCCAGAGCACAAACCCCTCTGTCCTCTCAGCAGTTCTGCAGCTGGGTAAGAGGATTGGCTGCATATGGAGTCTCCATCTGTGAATGCTCTTCCTTGAAGTCACTCAAGGGGAGTGCTGGTCCTTGGGCCAGCGTGAGGACAGGACTGCAGAGTCCAGAGGATTCTGCTGGTGACTTTTGTGTACTTGTTTTCAGGATTTTATCAACTGCTGGGAAATATCTCTTGGACTCGTACAGCCCTTGCAGTTTTTCTGGCTTTCAGGACACCAGTTCTGCAGAAAAGAAGAGCTCCATAAAAAATCCCTGGCAGGAATACAATTATCTCTTGAAGGAGAATCCATCTGAGTATGCCAGCCTTATGGAAACACTTTACACTCTGAAGGTAACCCTGGTGCCTGGAGAGCCTGCCTCTATTACAGTCTGCTCTTGGGCCCATATTGGGTAGATGACACCTGGATTCCCCCTCCAGTCTAATGACTTTTCATGCTGGGCTGCAGCCTTTCTGGGCTGTGTTCTACAGAGACACTGATGCACAGGGAGATGAAATGTCCAAACCCAGGAAGTCTGGACTCATTCCATCTCGCCCCAGATCCTGGCTCTGCTTTGTGAACATGCCTTTATCAGCTTAGGTGAGGGAGATTTTATCTCAGTGAGCATTGGGAAGGTTGTGTTGGAGCCATCTCAAATTCTGGAGCCCACACACCACCTTCTGAAGCTTTCTTTGCCCTGTCCAGTCTGAAACAGAATTCTGCAGGATCGTTCATGCATGGATCTGTGAACAGGGTAGAATGACATTAGTTATCTTCTTGTGGATCTGAGTTATGTTTGCCATCATTGGTCACATGGAGTAGTGAATTCAGGCTTATGAGTTTTATTTCCTCAAAATGTTTTGATTTCTTTTGTATTTGGTTTACCTGCAACTTTTGTGGTTCCACCTTCAGTGTCATGTGTTTGTTTACCTTTAAACCTTGACTAAACTGTCCAGTTCCACAGGTACTCTTCAGGTAGAACTTAATTCCATGCAGGGCATCAGTTTGTGCCCTTTGACTAAAAGGCAGCTTTGCCATCTTCTCTGCAAGTTTCTCAGTACCCAGCATGTGCCAGAGCCTGTAGAGGCTGGAATGTGATCCTGATTCCTTGTCCTGCAGTTCAGGCAGCAGTGGCAGTTTCTGTCTTGCATAACTGCTCAGAACAGGTCATTCCAAAGGAAAACAGGCTGTGCCATCACAGAGCGAAGCTCTGCTGCACAAGGAGGGCCTCACAAAACCTCTGCAGGCGCGTTAACACAGCCCCTCTGTGTCCACTTGGGTGGCTTGTGCATGTGACTGTTTTTCTCTGTGTGTGTCAGGAGAAAGGCACTGGTACCCAGACGCTGCTGTCGCCGTCGCGAGCGGCACTGAGCCGCCTGAACCAGCTGTCCCATCACCTGGCCTTCGACTCCGTCTTCCTGCGCATCAAACAGCAGCTGCTGCTGGTGCCCAGGATGGAGGTGGGCACGGGGGCCTGAGCTGAGCTCTGCAGGCAGGGTTTACCTGGGGGGGGGGTCCCTTGGGTCAGCATTGCTTATCTGTCTCCTGCTCCAGAATGGTTCTCTCTGGTGCCACATTTCTCCTAGGAGCTGCAAGCACTGGAAGTTTACCTTCTCTCACCCACAGCCTTTGCAGCACAGGTGTTTGAAGGCTCTGGTGTTTGTTTGGGGTGTTGCTTTTCTGACCTGTGTGTGCATGTTTCCCACAGGGAGCTGGGTAGAAAAAGGGTGGGTGTTTTGGGCCTGAGGGATAACATGGTAAATGGTTTTCTCACCATCTGTGTTCTGCTTCCTAGAATCACTTGGGTAGTCACAGTTCATGTTGTTGGGTCACCCCTTTCTAAAATACTGACTGGCTTCATACTCTGGGAGGACACTGATTCATCCTGCACTTTCTGCCTTACAGGGCTGGAGTTCTAGTGGCATTGGTGAGACTCTGACAGATGACCTACCAAACTTCAGCCTGACCCCTCTGGAATATATCAGCAATGTAAGAGAACTCAGCTGTCTTTCTGCTCTAGAAAACAAATTGCTGGGAACACTCCAGAGAGCAAAGATTTGCTTGGAGTAGCAGTTCTCTGTACAGATCTTTCTTACCATGAGTGTTTCAGTGACTGTTTCTCTGACCTTGTGAAAAGCTATTTCTTGTACCAAGTGTAATGATGCACAAGAGCCAATTTGTAGGTGAGTGAGTGGCTGTCAGGCTCAGCTCTCTGCTTTCAGGTGTATTTACTGTGGGTGACTTTTTCTCTGGTAAAGGACTTGCCTCACATTTGTTGAGTGATTCAGCTTTTGGTGGTTTTATTCTAGATTGGGCAGTACATTATGTCGCTTCCTCTGCACCTTGAGCCATTTGTCACTCAAGAGGATTCTGCTTTGGAACTGGCATTACATGCTGGAAAACTGCCATACCCTCCAGAGCAAGGTAGGGTGAGACCAGAGGCTTTGGAGTGTCTGGGGAAAGCTTTCCTATCCTGCCATTACACGGGTGGGATGTGTTACAGTGACAAAACCGTTGGAGATCCCTTTCCTATCACACTGTTTCTTCCAAGAATCCTTTGGTAAAACCCAGGAGGAACCTCTAAATAATGAGTAAAATTATTTTGGTTTCATTCAAACTGGAAGCTTTGGCTTGGTTTGTGTGAGTTTGGTGTTCGTTAAAATGATGGTTTGGGGTCTGAAGAGTTCTGTTGGGTTTTGGCTCCTGTTCATGCTCCAGGGGGCTGGCCTTACCTGCTGTGTCACCAATCCTGCTGCAGGTAACAGCAGTAGGTACCTAATGCCTTTTCCCTGCAGGTTGGCAGTGTACCTGGTGTGCTCTTTATGGTGTTACTATTTCCACAGGCAATGAAGAAAGCATAGAACTTGGTATTTACACTCTCCTGGAGCCTTCCAAAAATACGGTCTTTAGTTCAGGCTTCTGCATTACTATTATGTCACCTTGAAGCATTTACATGTTGTAATGACTCGATAATTTTCAAAACACTAATGAACACAGACTGCCTTTAGGGCTGGAAAAAAACTCTTGTCAATCCTTGTCACTGCCGTGATTTTCAAACTGCTTCTGGAAGAGGATCCTGTAGGAGGTGCCAGACAGTGCCCTGTCCCAGCAGGTCACCCCTCAGCCCTTTGGAAGGGACTTACCTGGAGAGTAATCCAGGGGAGTGTTTTGGGTCTGGAGCTCATGTCTGGTGTACAGTGCAGGGAGAGTACATGACTGCTTTGATTGCCCCAAAACCAGCTGATAACTCTGACTACCTCAATGTCCCGTGGAAGGAGCAGTTCAGGTGCTATTAACCAGTGAGGATTATGTGTTGTACAAAGGCAGCAAGGGCGGGTCAGGAGTGCTGGCACTAACGGGGACTGTGTGTGCAGGAGATGAGCTGCCCGAGCTGGACAACGTGGCTGATTACTGGCTGGGCTCCATTGCCAGGGCCACCATGCAGACCTACTGCGAGGTCATCCTGCAGATCCCACAGCTCACACCACACTCCACCAAGCAGCTGGCCACGGACATTGGTGAGTGTGGGCACATTGGGGTCTGGGCACAGCTCACATCACACACGGGCTGGTACCACACAGGGCCCCTGCCTGGCTGGTGGGTTCCAGCCACTGCTGCTGCCTGTGGGTGGGAGCTCTCAGGGACAGGATTCCCTCTGCCACCAAGAACCAAGGGTATCTTTCATTTCACGGTGTCTATTGCCAGTTAAATACAAATTTTTCCCTAATTTTGCAGATTATCTGATCAATGTGATGGATGCCCTGGGCCTGCAGCCATCACGGGCGCTGCAGAACATCGGAACTCTGCTGAAGGCAAAGCCAGAGGAGTTTCGCCAGGCTGCCAAGAGCCTGCCCCGCAGGATGGCTGCTGGCATTGCAGCCATGAGGGGCCTGGAGGGTTAGCTGTGCCCTCCTGCCTCTGGCATTGCAGCCATGAGAGGCCTGGAGGGTTTGCTGTGCCCTCCTGCCTCTGGCATTGCAGCCATGAGGGGCCTGGAGGGTTAGCTGTGCCCTCCTGCCTCTGGCGTTGCAGCCATGAGGGACCTGGAGGGTTTGCTGTGCCCTCCTGCCTCTGTCATTGTGACCATGACGGGCCTGGAGTGCCAGCTGTGCCCTTCCTGCTGCTGGCCCCTGCTCAAGGATTCACCTCCTCAGATTGGTTTTCATTTCTGCAAGGACAGTGAAAAGATCTCTGGGGACTAGGGGAATTTATTTCAGACTAATTTTTAATAAATGTCTTTGTCTAGGAAAGGCTTGTTCCATTTTTCCATCTTTAGAAATACGGAAAGATGTCCTGCAGCCAAGTTTCCCAAAAACTCTGGGTGACCCTGAGTAGGTTGAGGAGTGCTGGAAATGTTCTACCAGGTGCTGTAGAGTTCATGCTTTGTGGCAGCTTTTTCAGAGAATTTACTGTATCTGAGGTGATGGGGTGGGTGCAGCACAGAGGGGGCTCCCTGTAGGCAGTGGCCACTGCTCAGGGCTGTCACAAATACAAGGTCAGGAAGGGTCTCCTCAGTTGGCTGTTGAGGCTTGATTGAGCTCAGCTCTGAGAATAAAACCTTTGTAGGTTGTTCCTGATGCAATTTCAATATTCTACTGAAAACTATGACATTTGTATGGAATTTAAGGGAAGTGGTGCTTTCCTGTAGAATTTACTACCATTTGTTATATAAATTTTTTGTGAAACAGCTGGTCTAGCCTTAGTGTGCTCTCCTGGGAGACAATAGGGCGGAATACAGGGAGGGAGGTGCCAAAAGTGGAATACCAGCTGAGTCTCGAGCAGCTGCACTGCTGCTGCAGCTGGAAACTCCTTTGCTCAGCTGGGCTCAGGCTGCTGTGGGTCTGGCTGGGGACAGCTGGGCTGGGACAGGACTGGAGCCAAGCACTGGAGACGCTTCCCACTTTTATGAGATGTCAGACATTTCCATAAGCCGGCTGTGACTAGAATGGTGAGCTGTCCTGCAGAGAACACTCTGTTCCCTTCCCTCCTGCTGTAAGGAGGGTGAAGCTCATCAGCCGTGCCTCTCCCACCCTTCCCCTGCC
The DNA here is from genome assembly GCF_965231275.1 of Zosterops lateralis. Taxonomy (NCBI): domain Eukaryota; kingdom Metazoa; phylum Chordata; class Aves; order Passeriformes; family Zosteropidae; genus Zosterops; species Zosterops lateralis. The sequence continues at coordinate 7,208,917 of NC_139775.1, forward strand.
CCAATATTGCTGGGGAGGGTTTTGGGGCTGTTCCTTGTCTGCTGCTGTTGGTCTGGGCTGGCAGCCAGCTGGGGCTGAAGGCATGAGGACAGGGTGAGCAGGCTGGGACCTGCTGCCCATCCCAGGGACCTGTTGTCTGTTGGTGAGAATGTGAGAGGAGATGCCCAGGTTCTTGCTCTCAGCATTCCCCATGTTTTAAGCAATGTGCCCTGTGTGTTCTGACTTTTCATTGTTGAATCCTTTGGAGGCCTTTGCCAAGGATGACACTGCACAGAGTGAGCATTGACTCGGGAGAGGAGGATGTCAGGTCCTTGTTTCCCACCCAGCTGTGATAATATAGGATCAAGAGTCATCACTTTACAAGAGCTCTCCTGTGGGAAAGGAGTCTGCGCTTGCATTTGTGGTGCCCAGAGACAGAAATGTTCCTTTCAGGAGACAGCAAGTGAGGAGACAGGAGAAGTCTAGGAACAGCTTGTAAGGGCTGGATTCCTGTGTCTTTACAAATGTTTCTGCTGCCTGTCATGTGCCCTGTTGCCACTCAGGTGGGTTTAGGGGCTCCCTGAGCTCAGACTCTACCTGGGTTCTGTACAGAGCAGTCAGTGTGTTTGGAGGCTGTTGGTCTTTCTCCCTTCAAAGGAGAACCAGCTGAGGGAAAAAGGGCTGGGGCAGAGTGTTAACATGTTAAGGAGGTACTCCCTGAATATGGATTCAGTGAATTTTGAACACAGAATTCCATTTTGTGTGGCAGAATCAGCCACTCTTGTGCCACCTCAGGTGTTGGATTGTCCCCAGTTCCTCTGTCCTGCTGCTGGTGGTCATCAGCAACTGGACTCACTTCCACCCCTCCAAGGGGCTGGAGGGACCCTGGGCATACTCTGCCCAACAGTTCTGCACCTGAGCTCAGGGTGCTCAGGGAGCTTCCCATGCAGAAGGATCCTGGACCCCCCTCTCCACAGCCCCACACTGGGCACCATGCCCAGAACATTGTGTTCTGGTACGTGATTTGACCACACAACTGTGCTTCCTCTTTTGCAAAAGTACTTCAGTAAGGCCAGTCCTGGGAAAGCTCCTGGGGCCCAGAACCAGCCAGGGGTGGGTTAACTCACTGGCCCACTCAGCTCAGCCCCACAGGGACCACCAAAGGCCCTGGCTGCCCTCATGACAGGATGAGCATGCTCCCATGTTCTTCTCCTTGCAAGCCATTGCCATCAAACTCTTGCCAGTACTGGACTACCCCCACTGCCAGCAGGGAAGCTAAAAGTAACTTTTAAATCAATTTTTTATTATTGCAAGAATGATAGTTAAACAGGCTGGTGCTTCCTCCCACCCGAGTCTCTGTGGAGTAGAATCCTTGGCACACACCAACAGCTGTGCCCACCTGCACCATGGGTAGTGCAAACCCTGGGTAGCAACACAGCAGGGCACCCAGGGGCTCCAGCAGTGAAAGGAGAGTTCAGTTTTTGCTGTTTCCATTGTAGTTGTTTGGGAATGGAAATTCTGCAGCCTCAGAGGTCAGAAGTAGCTTTGGTCCCATCACAAGGCTCTGCTCCATGGTATGGCATGGCTGTGACACACGCTGTGCCACATCTCTGCAGCGAAGAGTGCTGAGAAGGGGATAGGATAAGGTCCCTTCAACACAAACTCTTCTGGGTTCTGTGATCTACCAGGCCACGGCCTTGCATCCACTGTCGGGAGATCCTGTTGTCTCCCTGCCACCATCCTGCTCTGCTCACTGGGAATTGCCTCCCACCCACTCGGTAACAAGAAATGGTGACATGACTTTACAGCAATACTGATGTATACAAGCTCTACACACTAAAGTCAAAGCCTAACTTTATGAGATTTATTGCAGGGTTTATTAGGCAGAATTCTCTCCCAGTGTTCAGTCAAAGGAGAGGACAGCTTGGACTTTTAATTCCCTCTTAATTTTGACAGATGGAGAGCTGCCCAGCAAGTGGCACAGGCCTGGTGGGAGCTGACAGGGCACTCTGGGTGTCACAGGTCGCTCTGGGTGTCACGGGTCACTCCAGGTGTCACAGGTCGCTCTGGGTGTCATTGGTCACTCCAGGTGTCACAGGTCACTCGGTGTCCCCGTTGCTGTCGGGGCCGAGGGTGTCCGGGGGCCGCACGCGCAGGGAGTCGTAGTTGGGCGGGGGCGTGCCGGGCTCGGGGGGCAGCTCCCCAGCCCTGGGCACAGCTCCCGGGGCCTCGTGCTGGAAGCCCAGGTTGGTGTGAGCCTCCACCAGCTCCGACACCGTTGGGGGAGCGTCGGGGTACCGCGCCCGTGCCCGCCTCTGCTTCAGGCCTTTGCACCAGCCGATGATGTTGATGATGGTGATCCAGACTGAGTCAATGATGATCTCCCCAAACTCAATGAGGCACAGCACCGACCCTCCCATCCAGAACCCAAACTGGCCTCCCAGGCTGGACAGCAACCAAACGATCTGTGGGAGGAGAGTGGAGTGAGTTGAGGAAGGGGGACCCCTCAGATGTGCCCCCACCCCAATCCATCACCCGTGTGCCAGTGCTGATGTGGGGGATGCACCTGGGACCTCCCTGCTGGGTCTCCTCCTTTGCTAGTGCGCCCCTGTGGGGCTGGAGCAGGGACAGGAGTGGGAAAGGAATTGAGGGCTGTGAGCCACCAGGCAGAGGTGGCTTCATCCACTTCATTACAGCAGGTGCCAAACAGCAGCCCTGAGGGATGCGACAATGTCCCCCAGGGCACTGAGCCCTGCCAGTCCCAGCTGGCTGGCCTGTGCCTGCCCTGCCGGAAGGGCTGGGATGGGCACTCACCGTAGTGGCAGCTGACTCTGAGATGGTGCGGTAGTTGTACTCCTGGAAGTAAATGTTCAGCTTGATGACCCCATTCCTGTAAAGAACAAAACCCACCTCAGTGAGGAGCTGGCTGTCAATGTCCTGCACCTCTGCTCCAGCCTGACCAAGGGATGGAGAGGCACCAAGACATGTGTATGAAGTGACAAATGTTATGACATTGGAACTGTCCTTAATGCTGATTCTACATAACGGCATGTTTGAGTTTGACTGACCCAGTTTGCAGCTCTGGAGAGCAGAGGACACACATGAAGTGCCTTTTGGATCTGCTTTCTGTGTGTCCCAGGCAAACACACTGCAAACCTCGTCCTCCCTGTGCATTCGCACCTGCTGGCCCAGAGCCAGGGCTCGTGTCAGGCTGATGTTAACAGGCTCAGCAGAGAAAATAAAGTGGTTGTTCCTTTCACTCACCTGTCCAGAGTCACATTTGTTGACATATCCCTTTCATAAGACAGAATATGGAAAATCCAGTCCTAGGAAAACAAAATGTGTTCAGAAAGAGTAGAGGCATCCTGTGCTCCGAAAGCACACAAGCCCCACGAGTGCTGAGCCCTGTCCCAGGCAGCCTTGGCCCTGTGTGAGGGGAAGGGGGATGCTGTGGACCTGAGCAGGGCAGCTCTGCCTCAGCAGGGCAGTGGGTGCTTCTTTCCTGTCCCGTGGGAAGCCCTCCTGTCCTGTGTGGGCACAGGGTGTGGAAGGTGTTCCCAGCCTTGTGCTGACACTGGCACTGGGACAGAGCCCCAGCAGGGAGGAGCCCTGGGGGGATCCCTCCCTCCTCCTGCCTCATGCCCTGGGGCTGCTGCTGGTTTGTGTGTGGAAAAGATGGACTTCAGCAGAGGTGCTTGGAGCTGGATACCAGCTCTGACAACAGTGAGTGTCCATAGGAACAGGAACCATCAATGTCTGTTACAAACCAAGGCATCAGGGTTACCTCAGAGGCTTCTGATGGCCAGTCTGCCATGGAGATGGTCATTTTGTACTGTGTGTCACTGGAAGGAAGAGGGAGAGCATTAGTATGGAGATTTCTCCCCTTCTGAAGCCTCTGGAACTTCAGTTCTCACACAGCAAACCAACGCTGAGGGTTTGCTGCCCTTTTAGGAAAGTCAGGACTGATGGGAGTCAAACTGAAGGATCCCTCTACCTCCACAGCAACTGGATCAGGCTCAGGTACTCACTTGCATGTTTCTTTACAGGAGTCAATGCAGATCTGACGTTGTTTTATGCTGGATCTCAGTGAGGAATAGCAGTACGCTGTTTGGTGACAACAAAATTAAAGTGCTGTTTAGATAAGGACCCAATTACTGAGTTACATCAGTTTAATTGATCAAAATAAATATTAGGTATGACCCTTTGCACAGATTTGCCATCTTCCCTTTCAACTTTCCTTTCCCTGAGAAACTTGGGCAAAACACTCAGACAATTTAATACTAAATTAACAAGAAACTGTCACTTTCTGAAGATGTTTTTTATAGAGCCAGCTTGCCCAGGGTTGGTGTTTTTGGCACAGCCCTGCCAGCACAGAGCTGTGCCACTCCAAGGGAGCATTGGACCCTCCATTACCCCCACCAGTGGACCCAAAATTTTTGGGTGCAGAGGCCTGGAGTGGTACCCTGTGTTCTCTCTCCTTGGTGTCCAAGGGCTCCCCCAGCCCACAGCCAAGACCAAATCTGGCCGCTTCTCCCCAGCACGGGCCCAGGTGGCCACATCCCATAGGGAGCAGCCGTGCAGGAGCTGCAAGGGACAGCACAGACCCCACTCCCAGCCCCAGGTACCAGCAGCAGCTCTTACCCCAGCCTGGGTTATCCTCGTTATTGCAGTAAGTCACCCCTTCAGGTAAAGGGAACATGTAGTGCCCACAGCCACAGATCTCGACCATGTGGTTTTGGAAACAGGAGCGCAGGCAGGCCTGGGGGGAAGACGGATTTCTCAGACTTGGGTTGAGCTGTTGGGCAGCTCTGTGTGCTGGCACCGGCTCTGAGAGCCCTCAGCTCCCAGGAATTCTCTCTCTATTGCATTGAACAGATGATTTTGGGGCTGCAGACAGAGAGGGATGAAGGGGCAGAGGAACTGGGGGCTGCAAGAGCCTGTCCCTGCCCAGAACCTCTTCCAGCCTTGCTGGGCATTGGAGTTTTTACAGCCACTCATGGGAGCTACCCTTGGGTGAGACCTCATGGGAAATGGAGGGAGCTCAGCACTCACTCCCACTCAAACAAGAAACTGCTCATTTCTCAATTATTTTAGGGCTTCATAGAAGTAATATTCAAGCTCTCTAAAGGGAATACAAATGTTCTCTTCCACCACAGACATGGCTGTGCTCTCCAGGCTTTACACAACACTGACAAAGGGCTGGTTTTACACTTTAAGGCCAGGAATTTCCAAATCCTTCAACATAAAGAGCAGACATATGAATAATCCTCTCTGTGCAGGTGCTGCTCTTCTGGGGAGGATCTTGGCTGCAGCACTGCCTTTAGCTTGGTGAGGCGTGAAGTTCATCACCCGAGACTGGAGTGGGATTCTGAGGCAGCACAAAGCAATAGCAAAGTCTATGAGAAGATAATTAAATTTAACAGTTGTGGGTAGGACAAGCAGAGTGTGATAGGAAAGGTCCACAGAGTGCAGAGCAGTCAGGGAGTGATGGAAGAGGCTGGTTTTGCTGAGAAGGCTCTGAAGTGGCATTACGTGGGCACAGAACTCCATCAGTGTTTGCACTTCTAGGGAATAATGCAATCATCCCAAGTGTTTGTTTAAACCTTATACAAACATCTTCAAATTTTGAGCAAAGCGGTCCAGTTGTTGTTATATTATATAAAGGTAGAAATATAAAACCACTGCCAGCCCAAAGCCCTCCTGATCTCCGGGTGCATCTGTGAATCACCCCAAATGGTTTGGGTGTTTCCCTTATTATTGCATCGCACCCTCTAGAGCTGCTTCTCTCTCCAGTACAGCCTGTTACAAATTAACCTGTGCTTAGTGTTTACACTCTAATTTTCTACAGATTCAAGGTTTACAAACACTCAACTTTCTCATCCAATTTTCAGAGTGATGAAGAAGCAAAGGGCTGTTTTGTTTCCTGTACAAACCAGCTGCATTTTCAAGTGAAAAATTACTTGATTCCCCCAAAGAGAAAGAAGTTAAAGATTGCAGGAGTGTTCAGAGGGAGAATGTTTCTGTTGTATTCCTCTCCTGTCAGGGGTAAATATCATTTGTGTACACAAAACATGAGTTCCTGAGAAGAGTCACTGACCGTCTCAGGAGAAGTTTCCCAAAGCCTCAGTGACAAGTCCTACAGAACCAGGTGGGGCTTAGGTCAGATATTAGGAAAAAAAAATCATGGAAAGGGTTGTAAAGCATTTGAACAGGCTGTCAGAGCAGTGGTGAAGTCACCATCCCTGGAAGTGTTCAGAAACCACGTGATGTGGCACTTGAGGACACGGCTTATCAGTGGTGGTGCTGTGCTGATACTTGGATTTGATGATCTTGAAGGATTTTATGATTTTATGATTTCCCAGTAAGCTGTGTGATAGGCTAAGATTTAACTACTTCAACAATTTTTCCTGAAGAGTGTTGTTTGATTTGAAAGGGTGATTTACCTGTATGGAGTAGGAGGTGTTGTATTGGCTGTAGAGGTTTTTGACAGGGACGTCGGAGCCGTTCATGGTGCAGTCGCTGTAGGGGTAACCCATCCGCTCCAGCTCATCCTGGAAAGAAACCCAAACACCAGACTGTGGCTGTCACGTCTCCACAGGTCCCTGTGCCCATTTTCCAGAAGCTCTGTAATTCCTGTGCTCCCCACTAGCTTTGCTCAAAATGAAAGAGTCAGCGGTGGCAGAGCTGAAGAGGCTGCAGCCCCTTCCCTGGGTGGGTCCAGGCACGTGAGGGTGTTCAGGGGGTGGCAAAGCACCTTCTGACATGCTGGAGAGAGAGGCAACCATGACCTGAGCCCAGTATTCCGACCTCAATACAGCACTTTGCCAGGACAGTTACATAAAATCCTCCATAAAGCGCTCTGGCCCGACAGGTGTGTACCTTGTCTCCTTTGGTTTGAGCCAGTTCAGCCAAGACTTAAAGCAAACTTGGTTTCAGTCCCATCAGATAACATTATTCTCAGACAATCTGCTCCCGAGGAATGCCACACATACCACCAGCACTCCAATGGAGGTTTCTGTCCCAGCCATGGCGTAGATGCCCTGATCCTTGAGGAAGGGGAAGCTCTTCTGTTGATGCAGCATCAGCCTGGCCCCAGCAGCAGAGGACAGATACGGAATGTAGTCCTGCTGGCTGATGTCTAGAATCAGCTTCAGCCCTGGGACACCAGACAAAACACAACAGGAATTGTATTGGAAGGTGAGGCTTGGGGGAAAAAGGGAGTCTATTTCCTTCTTCCTGTCCCTTGGGAAGAGCCAGGGTCTGGCTGCCATGGCAGCCTGACCTGTGTAGGAACACTTATGGTGGTGAATGCCCAGAATGGAAATATCTGGGAACAATCAGGTGTTGCCACAGATATTTCAAATACCCAGAAGATGCCCTTCTGCTATGTGTCTGTAGTCACCTTTTTCCTGTGTGGCACATTTTCCTTTGGGGGCTCATCCCCTTCTGGGAAGCCTCTGTTCCCTGTTGTAGTGCTCCAGTGACAGAGGAATCATAAATCTGTCCTGAGTGACAGAAATGGGCACCAAGAGACAGCTCCCTCACATCTGCCTCTGCAGCCCCCTCCTCCACCGCAGAGCCCTCTCTTACCGAACTCAGCCCCGGGGTTGGAAGAATTCAGAGCCTCTTCATCCATGCCCCAGTTAAAGATGTAGCAGTTACCATGGTCTGGGTGGTAGATTTGGGTGAAATTCCTGGAAGAATCATACACATAAAACTGTGACTCTCGGGAGGACTAAAGGGGTGTGACATAAAGCAGATGGTGGGCCCAGCTCAGCAGCTGTGCTGGGGTTCACCTCCCATTGCCTCATTTGCTGAACACTTGTACAGGGACTACAGCTGATAGCACTCCAATCCATCAGGTTTTGAAAAGAAGGCAAGGCAAGGTACAGGTGTCTGCTGGGACATGGCCCTGGGGACAGCACTCAGTGGGATGCTCAGTCTGAGCTGTGGTTACAGGTTTGGGCTGGCATCATAGCTCATGCTTTGATGACAGTTCTTGGTTGCCTTTGTGGCAGAAGGGACAGGGCTTCCCATAGCCTGGAGTGCTGCTGTTGCTCCCCTTTCTCAGCCCTGGAGATGGGAACTTGGCATTCATAGGAAACAAAGTTGGCTAAAATGCATTCTCAGAGCCTTGTGCAAAAGGGAGGTGGGCTGTAACTGGGTCCATGCTGCTGACTCAGCATCTGGTTATCACTGGATACCCTGGGTGCTGCTAGTCTTGATATGTCATGAGCAAAACAGCCCATCCTAAACTTTGACTCAGCCAGCACTGCTCCAAAAGAACACATTTTAGCCAGGACCACATCCAGAAAACCTCTGGGAGGTGTTGTTAGAGCTGAGAATCAGCAACAATCTCATTAGTAGCTCATACATACCTTAAAAAGAGAAAAGAACCCGCACGCTGCTCATTCCTGCATGGACAAAAAGGAGCAGGGAGCTCGTGTGCACCTACTTGTAATTGCAGGGTTCAGCCCCGTAGAGACAGGCCAGGATCATGTCCTCTGCCTGGTAGCCCATCCTGATCCTCTCGTGCAGCGGGACCTTGGAGAGGATGGAGGTGGACTGCAGGATGTACCATTCGGTCACTGCCTGTGCCGCGCTGCTGAAGTTCCTGTACGTGCAGTTGTCAGAGCCCTGGTGGCTGCACTGGGGACACACAGCAGGCAGGTCTGAGCCCCGGGGAGGGGTGGCAGTGGCTACAGTGTGAGCCCCCTCCCTCCCCATGTGCTCATCCTGATGCCAGCCCTGCCTGCACCTCCCTGGAACTGAGAGGTTCAGCCTGACAGAGCCACAAGCCAGCTGTCACACTGAGCTGGCTGTCACACCGAGCTGGCTGTCACTGTGCATTACAGGGTCCTTCCCCAGGGACATTTCCCAGTTGGGCAGGTTATACATCAGCCCTGGGGTGATCTCCATAAGTTGAACAAAAAAATTCAATTTTGGGCCAATTCTTTAAGGCTGGAGTTTCCCTGGCTTCCAAAGTCTGCCCAGGCAGGGTCCTTGGAGCCTCCATGGGAGCAGGGGTGAGGGGCTGCAAGACTACCTTGTGCCTCTGAACTGCAGACTGCAGCAGGAAAGGGATGGGGCAGCAGCCACAGCCTCTCCCTGGCATTTTGGGTGCCTGGTACCCAAGAAAGGGGTGAAGGTATCTGGGAGCCTGCAGGAAACACCTCTGCCCTGGCTCTGTCCTGGGCTCAGCCTGCAGCAGGGGCTGGGCATAGCCAGAAGAGAGCCCCAAGGCAGAGTGGCTGAGGGCAGCTGGTGGGAAGGAGACACAGATCTTCCCACTGCCTCCTTGCCAAGGCACCCATCCTTCGTCTCTGCCTGCCACTGTGGGACCCCTCTCACCAGCTTCACTGCCAGCTTGTACTTCTTCTCTTCCGACGTGGTGTTGCCTGGGGCAGGTGGAGCAGCGGTTTGGTTCCATGCAGTGGTTTGGCTCCACACAGTTGGTTTGGCTCCAAAATCATTCATGGTTTTGTTGCCCATGGTTTCATTGTCCCCAGCAATGTCATTGTTCACATTGGTATCATTGCCCACAGCAGTCTGGTTGGTCTCAAATATGTCCAGGATAACAGGATTGTCTTTGTCATGCTCGTCGATGAGGACCAGGGGGATCTGGTTCCAGAGCTCCAGGTCGAGTGGTGGGGACTCGTCCTCACTGCTGTTCCCTGGCTGCAGGATCCTCTCCAGCGCTGCCTCAATGAGCCTATCCAGCTCCTTCAGCAGGGGCTTCACCTCCGAGTACCTGCGGGGCAGCGAGCTGTGACCAGGCAGTGTTGTGGTACTGGGGACACGGGGCAGCTCACCTGGGGACCTCAGGATGCTTCCTAGAATTTACTGGAGGACAATGGGAGCTTTCCATGCAGAGCACGGCCAGCTCGGACACTGGTGTCCCAGCAGGCTGCAGCTGGGCAGAAGGGCAGTGTGAGGATAAACAGGGAGTTGCTGCAGGGGTGAACACACCACTGCTGGGCTGCATTGGTTCTAGTTCAGTAATTCACTACAGTTTACACAAAACACTTCTAGCAAGTGGAGGAAAAACTACCCTCTAAGCAATTCTTGTGTTGGCTGAGAGCGTCTTGCCTTGGGCTACACTATTGCATGGATATGAACTTAAAACAACAATAAATTTAAAGCAACTCCAGTTAAAATTGGCTATTCCTTTGAAATCACTATTCAGTTCTATCTCTGTGGTTCCTGGCAGACAGGACTGTGGAACCAGCTCTTAGTGACTGGAGTAGGAGCAATGATAAGAATGTTCACAGCAGGGAAGGGGAAGGAAAGGAATTGTGGGAAAGATGCAAAGACTGATTCTGCCTGGGAAAGGTGAGCTGAATTTGGTTCTTTTCTGAGGTGAGGAAAGTTTGCAGGGAGGTATAAACCTTCATTGGCTTGACTGATATGGTGCAGAAACTGTGTTAGAAAGAAATTCTTCCCCGTGATGATGGGGAGGCCCTGGCACAGGGTGCCCAGAGAAGCTGTGGCTGCCCCTGGATCCCTGGAAGTGTCTCAGGCCAGGATGGACAGGGCTTGGAGCAGCCTGGGATAGTGGAAGATGTCCCTGACTGTGGCAGGGGGTGAAATGAGATGAGATGAACTTGAAGGTCCCTTCCCAACCCAAACTGTTCTGGGATTCTATGAAGCCCAGGAGAACTTGCAGGCAGATGAACCCTCCCCTGTGCCTGAGCCATTCATATTGTTCTTTATTTGTTTCTAGGGCTACTTGCTGACTCCATTGATGCTCCAAACGTGATGTCTGAAACAGGAATGGGCCCTCAGTACCTCACACTGGCAATGTTTCTCAGGGGTTAGGGCACACATGGGGAAATTGGGAGAAGAAAATCTTACTTGAAAGGGTTGGCATTGCAGATAGTGACTGCGGGGAACTTCATGGTCTTAAAGCCAATGGAGAGAGAGGAGGTGACATTGTAGGAGAGGTAGGTGTTGATGAGGATCCCCCACTGCCAGAACACCAGGGATGCAAAGAGCAACGTCAGGAAGAACCACATCAGTTTCTTCTTTGGCCCCTCCTTGATGATGCGCTTGGGGCCGTGGGTGTTGGTGTTGTCGCAGTACCAGACCAGCAGCTCCTTGTAGGTGTAACCAGGGCCCTTCTGTAGGCGATGCAGCGCCCGCACCAGGTACTTCTTCAGGTTCATGCTGCTGCCTGTCAGCAGGAGAAATGACACCAAACCAGCTCTGAGGAGGAGTAGGGGCTGTGCTACACCAGGTGTCCCTGTACTGGCAGCACAGCAGGGGTGGGATGGTCACTGCGATGGCACAGCCATGGTTTGTGACCCAGGGAGAACTCAGCACAGATGCTCTGCAGGGTCATGCTGTGGAAGCAGCATGTCACCCAGCCTCCTGGGAGGACACAGGACAGGTTTGGGATTGGCAGCTCCAAAGGTGGTGAATGCTTTTGTCACATTTTGTGTCATTGCTGCCCCCCCCAGAGCTGAGTGACCAGGACCTGCAGGACGTGGCTGTGCCTGGTGACTCCCGAGCATGGCCAAGGCCCTGCAGTGTGGCAACACCTGGCCAGGTGCTGCTCAGGGAGTGGGAATGCTGTGTGCACACTGATACAGCTGGAATGCTGTCCTGGCCTCAGCCAACACTAGATGGACCAAGCAGTACGGGAGATGGCTTGGGCAGAGCTCAGGCTCACAGTGTTCAGGGTTCTACCTCACATGGAGCCTGAGACAATTTTTTTCAAAAGTAAGAAGTATTAGAGTGCATCCAGTTTTCAGAGGAATAGGAGGAGAGGAGCTGGAGGCACCAGCACCTTTCCCAGCACCAGGAATGCTGCTGCCCACTGGAGGACAGACACCAGATTGGTTTTTTCCACCAAATTCCTTTGTCTGTCAGATATTATCAGTATGGCCACCCCCACTCCACCCACCCCCCCCCCCTCTAGTGAGGGATGCTGCATACTTGGCATTCATTTTGTGAGTAAATAGAACATTTTGTGCTGCTATTTTAAGGTTATAATCTGTGTTACTAAATCTTAAGATCCCGAGGCAGGATTTCAAAAAGAACCTGAGGCAACCACTTAGAACATTTGTCAGATTTAAGCTGCAGGAGAGCAGAGTTAAAGATTAATGCTGGGAACAGGCCCCATCCTGGGAGGAAGAGTGCCGGAATAATGCAGCAATAGTTCACTAAGGAGCAGCACTCGGCAGGGCAGTAATGAGAGTGACACAGCATTATTTGCAGGTGAGCAAAGAAGGCAGTAAAGGTGTGCACGGGCCCTGGGGAGTGAAGGGAGGGGGGTTCTTCATACTCTTCAAAACCAAAAAAGGTGATATTGATTCCTTGATCTGCTGGCCAGATCTACAGGTTCTCCTGAGTAGCACATAGAGAGTTTGAGAACAGGATAAACCCAACAGATTTTGAAGTCTCACTCCATGGAACAAAGAGAGATGATGGTTTCCACTGCATGGCTATTAGCTGTGATGTTAGATGTTGGTGATCCTCTGTGGGAGAGGACTTTGGAAAGAACAAACCACAGCTGCTTCCTCCAAGATCTGAGGGCAGGCTCTACTCCTGCAGAAAAAGATTTTGTTCCCCAAGGAACTTATGTCCTGGGACTTGGGCCCCCTGGACTCCCAACATCACCATCTCATCCTTGTGCCACTCAGGTTCCTCCTGCCTGGGGGTGGTTTGCTCATGGAGGGAGCAGACCTCGCACCAGAGCCTGGCTGGGTTTTGGGCAGAAATAAGGAGAAAGGGAGCAGTGACCTCGGCCTCTGCTGAGCTGCCCATGGCTGTGGGATGACATGAGGGCTGTGCTGCCCCAACCCCATGGGGTGAGCTCAGCCCTGCCCCAGGCACTGCAAGGTCGGCCTTGGCTTTGCACAACCGAATCCTCAGAGCTCATTTAAAGCTGGGGAGCCCAGCCAGGCAGACAAGGAAATATTTTCTGCCTTTTAAGAAATCCAATAAAAGATTTAGATTAGATTGCACTTCAAACCCCTGCCTGGTGCAGGGCAGGATTCTGCCTGGCTGGTGCTGGCCAGCTGCATGCCCTCAGCTGTCCCTGCTGTCACCAACCACTGGCCCATTTCCCAGGGAGACCCCACTTATGTGCTGGTCTCTGTGGGTCACTCATCAACCTGCCAGTGCTGGGAGAGATTATTCCTTTTCATACGGGATAAAAGGAATGGCATGAAGCAAAAGCTGCATTTGAATATACCCGGATGACTTTCTTGCAATGTATATTCTCATTTTAACAGTTTTCTTCTTACCTTTATTTCCAGAGTGTTTCCAAAGAGGCTTGTTCCTTGCTGAGAGCTGGAAGCTGCCCGGGGTGAGCTGCTCAAGCCCCTGTTCCGGGGGCTCCTTGCTGGCACAGTGCTCAGTGCTCAGGGGCTGGAGCTTCTCAGGGCAGGTTTGGTGCCAGCCTGGAGTGGGTTCTGCTCTGCCTCATCAGCCAGCTGCACCTGAGCAGAGAGGTGATAAAGGAAGGATGTGAAGACTCACTCTCCATAAGTGCACAGACAGCTGTGCCCCCTTCCCACAGCCCCTCTGGAGTGAGGAAGTGGAGCAGTGATGGAGCAGGAGCTGAGCAGGGCTGGGGGCATGGGACATGCCACCTCCTCCATGGACACACAGCCCTGAACCCTCTGCAGGTGGCTCCAGGGAGCCTGCACTGCTTTACATGTGTGCCCTGCTCTGGGCTGCTCTGGTCACAGCAGGGTCATCTGAACTGTGTGGAGCTGACCCCAGGGATGTGAGACCCCGTGGTGCACAGGGTGCCCCTCTCTTGGCACCACCTGCATCCTTGTGATGACCAAAGCCATCCTAACAGAAACCTGCTCCTGGTTCCAGTGGGGTTTCTCTGTGCTGTGGACGTGTCCTCCCTGTCTCAGCAGCTGAGTCCAGCCCTGCCTCATCCCAGCATCACCCTCGGTGAAACTCCCTCCACCTCACAGTGACATCAGACTCCCACATTACGAAATGATTGTGTTGACTCTGTTGAATCTCCTCTGGGGTTTTCCTAGGGCAATTACCACTTGAAGGAAATAAAGTCACGAGCAAAACTTGGCCCACTCCTGGAAGCTCCAGGGTTGCAATGGGCTGCAAAACCACCCTGACACTACCGGCCTGATGACACTGTGATTGCTCAGCACTTTCTCTCCTGGGACACACCAGTCACTCCTCTTTGATAATCAGCTGCTCATCTGCCATCTCCCCCGAACCCTGAGGAAAAAGCCTTTCCTAAATAAGACATCCATACTCTCTAGTGGTATTTCTGCAAATTAGAGGAATTTCTTTTATTACCTCACAACTTTGCAGGTAGGCAGTTTGAAAAGTGGAGCAGCAACATGTCAGTGAGCAATGAAAGCCTGTCTCAAGGTGGGGCCAGAGCTCCCAGCAGATGCTCTGTGCTGCTGGTGCAGGGACAGTGGCCAGTGCCAGCTCCAACACCCATGGCTCCAGCCCACGCGGGCGCCTCCGGGTCTCCAGGCCCAACAGGCAGGCATGAGCACTCCAGGAGTATTTACAGTCTGGGAGCTCAGATAGCGCTCACCTGACGCTGTGCCCTGTTCAGGCACTCTGCTCTCACTTCCCTGCCTAACCCTGAGCTCCCCTCTGCTCTGCAGCCAGGCTGGGAGAGCAAGGGCTGTGCAGCCCCTGGAGAGGAGAAGGCACCAGGAGGAGCTCAGAGCCTCTTCCAGGGCCTAATTGGGTTCCAGGAGAGCTGGAGAGGGACTGGGGACAAGGGATGGAGGGACAGGTCAAGGGGGAATGGCTTCCCACTGCCAGAGGGCAGGATTAGATGGGATATTGGGAAGGAATCCTTCCCTGGGAGGGTGGGCAGGCCCTGGCACAGGGTGCCCAGGGAAGCTGTGGCTGCTCCTGGATCCCTGGGAGTGTCCAAGGCCAGGCTGCACAGAGCTTGGAGCAGCCCGGGACAGCGGGAGGTGTCCCTGCCCAGGGCAGGGGATGAAATGAGATGAACTTGAAGGTCCCTTCCCACTCAAACCAGTCCACGATCCCGCGGTTCCCGTGATGTCCCGCTCCGGTAGGACAGTCACAAGCCGTGCTGCTCATGTGCCAGTCAGGTCACATTGCTGAGCCCACGTTGCTGCTTGGGCAGGGAATCCTCGATAGTAACAAGAGCAAATCCCCAACACCAGCAGCACCATCCCCGGGGATGCTGCGAGCCTGCTCTGCCTCCCTGGGAGACACCATCCTGGGGGAGATGGCACATTTTCAATACCAAACCAACCACTCAACTATTTCAGGAAGATGCGGTTTGCTCCCATTCTCTTTTATCAGGGAGATTAAAGAAAACCCCAGCGCAAATAAAAGTTAAATCCGAATTACCACCCCTGGCTGCACGCCGGGTACATCCCAAATACCCGCCCAGCACGAAAACCTGCCCCGCTGCAGCAAAACCAGGCAGAGATCGGGTGACTTCAGGTCTGTATCAGTGTAAAAGACACCGTGACCAGCCCGTCGAGCCGGTCCCTTCGGCCCCGAGACGCCGCCGAGGGATGCCCGAGGGCGCTGGGAGATGCCCGTAGGCATCCCTCGGGAGCGGCCAGCCCCGACCCCGCACGGCGCCCCCCGCCCCCGCCCCCCGGCCCCCCGTACCTGCCCGTGCGGCTCCGGCAGCGCTCCCCGCCGACACCGGACCGGCCCCGCCGCCTGCCCGGGCCCGCCCCGTCCCGCCCCGACGGCGCGGCTGAACCCGCCCTCCTCTGCCGGGAGTCCTCCCAGCTTGGTCCCGGTTCCTCGAAATATTGCTTTGGTTTTTCTCCCAGCACATCCCAAGGAATGGCACCTGGTGCTGCTGCTCCTGCGCCCGGCACGTCGAGATCGCCCAGCACGGCGTGGGATCAGTGGCACAAACCTCATAGAATCACATAATTATTTCGTTTGGAAGGGTAACAGAGAATCCTGGCATGGCTTGGGTTGGAAGGAACCCTAAAGGGACCCTAAAGCCCATCCAGGCCCACCCCTGCCATGGGCAGAGACACCTTTCACTGTCCCAGGGTGCTCCAAGCCCCAATGTCCAGCCTGGCCTTGGGCACTGCCAGGGATCCAGGGGCAGCCACAGCTTCTCTGGGCACCCTGTGCCAGGGCCTGCCCACCCTCCCACCCTCCCAGGGAAGGATTTCTTTCCAATATCCCATCTCGCCCTGCCCTCTGGCAATGGGAAGCCGTTCCCTGTGCCCTGTCACCCTGGTCTCTTGCCCTGTTCTCTGTCTAGAGAGAATTCCTTTAGGCCCTGGAAGGGGCTCTCAGGACTGGTGGCCATTGCCCTGCAGCAGGTCACAGTGTGTTTCTCGGTATGGTTTGAGCTGCCAGGACATCATCTCACTGCTTTACCTTCCCTGGTGCCACTGTCCCTGGTGCCAGGCTTTTGACATGGGTGAAATCAAGGCCAGTGAGGTGCATTAATGTTTTGAAACAGTTTTATAAGCTGTTTTAGACAGATCCTATAATCGTTTTTCTATTTTGAAAGAAGTATAAGATCTTATAGCCTTGGCAAAGGCTGCCTAGGACAGCAGTGGAATCACCAGCCCTGGAGGGATTTAAAAGCCGTGTGGCTGTGGCACTGGGGGACAAGGGTTAGTGGTGGCCTTGGCAGTGCTGGGGATGTGTTTGGACTTGATGATCTTGGAGGTCTTTTCCAACTCGAATGATTCTTTGATTCTATGTTAATTTTTTTTTTTTTCCCCATAAAAAGTCTCCCATCAGAGCTGTTTGCTCCCCTGCCTGCTGCTGGGCACACTCCCAGGGGGCATTTGAACACCCCAAGCCTGTCCAGTGTGGACTAGACAAGATATTGATATTCAGATAGAAGGGGCAGAGCTTTGCCTTAGTGGCACCAATGGACTGGTCTGGAACTTGGTGATCTCTTTCCAGGAGAAATGAGCACTGTTTCCATAAAATGAATAAAAGAATGAACTAAACATGGAAGCAGCTTTTCTGTTTGCTTCGGGGCTGGGAGGCAGCAGCTCAGATGGGGCCAGGGCCCTCCCAGCCCGGCTGTCAGGTGATTTTCACGGTGATTAGCATGTGCTTTGTGATTTCATGACTTAATCTCAATATTATGTGTCTTGCACACTGACTCCTGTGGATCCCATAATTAATCCCTCAGGGGGGCTGGAGAGACATGCCCCCCCCCCATTTTCTGTATTCTCCTAGCCCAGGGCCAGCCCCGTGTGTGCCTTGGGCTGGGATCCCTCAGCCCAGCACTGCTGTACAACACACGTTTGGAGGTAAAATCTTGAGCATCTCAAGTGATATGGAAGACGTCAGCTCCTCAGAACAGAACAGTGAACATGTACAAACCTCCTTGGAACCATAAATCACTGCTGAGGGCAGAGCATTGTACCCGGGAGTGATTGCCTCTTGCTTGGAGAGGTAATGGCAGATTCTTGTTCAATCAGGACTTGGTCAGACTTTCCCAAATGCCCCCGTGTTCTGTTATTTGGGAACAAAAGGGATTTTTATTTTTAACTGGCACAAGCGTACCTCATGCCATTATGTCAGGAGTGGAATGTGGGATTGTGTTTGAGGAGTATCTCCAAGGGAAGCTGGAATGAACAGGTCTGATGGACCAGGACCTGCCGGGTTCCTCTGTCCTGTCACAGTAATTGCCCTCCTATTGCCACTTCTTTCCCAGAGAACAACGTCTGTTTCCAGCTCTGGCAGCCCTAGCACAGGAAACAGAGAGTGTGGCATTTGTTCCAGGGTTTGGAACATCAGCTGCACCGCCAGCAAAGCCAGATGACCTTGAGCTGGCTTGACTTTCCATCATCTCTCAATTGTTTATGAGAAAGTTTATTTCATAAGCAAAAACCTCCTGCTGAAAATACAGCTGAAATGCCACAGGAAGCTCCCCTGCATCCCAGGCATTGTGTTCCCAGTGGTGTGGCGTGCTGGCATGATGCATTGCTGACAGGAGCTAAACACAGCTGGGACACCAGATCCATGGGGAAAATCAGCCCTGAAAGGGACTCCATCTGCCCCATCCACCATGTTTCAAAAATATCAGCTGCTCCTAAATTTGTCTGATGGAAGGAAAATCTTTTGATGGAGGCTGCGGGTGCAATGGGTACAAAGGCAGCTGGAATTTTGCTGGATGCTCTTTGGTCTGGATGTACAGATGAAGGAGAGCAGAGGTGCTTGTTCCTATCAGTCCCCATCAGTCCCTGTCACTGTCACCCACCCAGTGCTGGTGCAGGTGTTGTGGCCCTGCATGAGAGGCTGCTCCTGCTCCTTCTCCTGTCCCTTCTCCTGTCCCTGTCCCTGCTCCTGCTCCTTCCCCTTATCTTGCTCCTGCTCCTGTTCCTGCTCCTGCCCCTGCTCCTGCCCCTGTCCCTGCTCCTGTCCCTGCCCCTGTCCCTGCTCCTGCTCCTTCCCCTTATCCTGCTCCTGCTCCTGTCCCTGCCCCTGTCCCTGTCCCTGCTCCTGCCCCTGCTCCTGCCGAGGGAGCCAGGCAATCCGCAGTCAGCACAGGCTCACCCAGCACAGTAATTGCCAGGTTTATCGTGTGCACTTCCAGAGACACGCTGTCACTAGATGAAATCGAGTCATTTAGTTGTGACCAGTAAAAATCCCAATGAAGTGACAGTGAGCATCTCACAACCACCCTGTGCCGGGAGCCGCTGTGTAAAACCTGTTAACTGACCTGTGTTTGCGTTACAAAGATCAGGCAGTAAAACCCAGACTGGTTTTGTTTTACAAGCCGCAGAGGAGGGGAGGGAAGGGGCCCCGGCGGCTGCTGCTGGCCTAGCACAGCTCGGGGGGCCGGGGCCGCAGGGAGGGGTCAGGGCTGTGGCACCGCTGCCTGTGCCGCTCTGCCGGCCAAGCTGTGGCTACAGGGAGGGAGGGATGGGGCAAGCTCCACTGGGGCCCAGCGTCCTCAGCCTCAGCATGGTGACATCGGGCACTGAGTCCCACTTCACCTGCGGATGACACTGGGCAGGTTCTCAGTGCAGCTCTGTGATGATTTGTCACTGGTGGGGTTTCCCCCGACCAGCTCTGTAAGTAATTGTGACAGAGAATTAATTGCACTCATCTGCCTTTTCCGCTGTAGAAGTTTGCTGCAATAAATATCCGTCCTGTTGTGACTGCAGCATCCTGGGATGTGGCAGCTCAGGTGGAGCCCAGTCCTCTGGATGCCCCCAGGACGCCCTGGTACAGGTCAGGGAGTGCCAGCATGGCTCCAGCAGCATGCAGCAATGTAAAGGCGCCCTGGGCTGGTGCTTTATGGTCCCCTCCCATGTCCTGGGGCAAATAACTATTTTGTGACTGATGACATTTTATAACAAGACCAGAACTGATTTATAACAAGACCGGGAGTGATTACCCCTGTGAACCCAGGGGAACAGCTTGTACCATTCAGGATTGGTTATGTAAACTTGGGTGAGAAGGTCTTAAAACCCAGAAGGACAGCACTGGAGTGAGAGGCATTGTGACAACAGGGTGATTCACCTGGCTCCAGCCGGCTCCCTCTGCTGTGTTCTGGGTGATCACATCCTGCCAGGACTGCGCTGTGCTCTGGTGCAGGTGAATAAATACAGGGAACGCATGGGTTTAGTCCCTAGAAACACATTTGGACAAAACTCATGAGTGGAAGAGAGAGATGTAACCCTGTATCCCGTACCCCATACCTGGTGCTGCACAGGGCCCAGCTGATTCAGTTGCTCGGGGCTTTGCAGGTTGGGTTTTTGTCACTCATCCCCACAGAGTGTCCCTTCCCGTACTTCAGTATCTCCCTGCTTTCGGAACAGTGCCAAGGCTGCCAGGGTCACAGTGCCACCATGGTCCTGGGGGGCTGGCAGGGCTGGCAGCCCAGCAGTGAGGGGGGCTCAGGTCCCGGCAGGGTACAGCTCCCACCCAGCTCCTTCTGGAAGGGAAACTGAGGTAGACACACAAAACTGAGAGGGACAAAGTGGTGCAAGAATGTTACAGGAAAGTGCTGAGGCTTGGGTGAAGATTCCAGAGGACAGAGAGGCAGGAACACTCTGTCCACAGCCCTGGGGCCAGGTGTGTTTCCCTGCTTACACCTCAAGCTGTGTTACAGGCAGGCCAGGGAACAGGCACGGCTGCAGGTCAGCATCCCGGGCCCACAGCTGCCTGTGCCGGGGACAAAGGAGAGAACCCTCCTACAGCATGGCCAAAGGGACAAGGACACAGGACTGGAACAGCCCCTGCCCTCCACCAGCACTGCCCCCACGCCTTCATCACCAAGCCCACTGCTCAGGGCCAGGCGCCCCGAGCCCACACTGCTCTGGAGAGGGATGAACAGCAGGGCGGGATGAGCGCCCAGGGCCGGAGCGGCGCAGCAGGTTCTGTCCCCTGTCCTCGATGGGAGTGCCGAAGCCGGCCCGGGGTTTCTGTTCCCCCTCCTCGGCCTGGGCACTGCTCTCAGTTCCAGTGTGAACCGGGGGGCTGTGGGCAGTGCTGAAGGCTCTGGCTGGCCCGCAGGGAGCTGCCGGCCCCGGGGTGAGCGCTCGGCCGTGCCGTGCTGTGTCACTGTGAGCCACCACCCGCTGCACTGGCTCTGACCGAACTCTGCCTCTCGCTGCCTGGAGCTGCTTCGGTGCCGCCACGGCTCCGCTGCCACAGCCCAGGGATGCTCCAGCTGCCGGGAAACGCTTCCCAAGTGCCGAGCACGGGCTGGGATGGCTCAGGGCAGCTGTGGGGTGGGAGGAATTTGCTCCGGGGCTGCCCGGTGCTGGCTCACCCTGCCCTGAGGGTGAGGGGGTGAAACTGAGCCATCCACAGTGTCTGTCCAGCCCCCCCAGAGCGGAGCTTGAGCGGGAGAGGCTCAGAGCCTGGATGGGTTTTCCATTTCCATAGGCATTGCTGGAGGTGCCTTTCCCCAGCCCAGCGCCATTTACATTAATGAGGCATTTAACTCCCAAACCTGTTTGTGGACCACTGGATGTCACCCAGATGTCGCCTCTCTGGAAAGGGGCCTGGGCAGTTTTTAACCCTATCGATGCTGCCTGGCTACCTCTGCTGAGAGCAGCTTTGGGCAGCTGCCCCTTCCTCGCTCTCTGAGGGAGGTTGTGGTCACCCCGTCCAGGCTGACAACCCCACGAGGGCAGATTCCTGCCATCCACAAAATCTCTGTGCCGCTGGACTTTCCTCCTCCTCCTCCTCAGCCACTTTCCCCGCTCAGCTCCCCCATCACCTCTGGCGTCTCCCCTCTGACCGTGGCTGCTGCGGGAGCTGCGGAGGAGCAGAGCGAGGTTCTCCTGCTGTGCCTCCTCTCTCTCCTCGAAGGGCCGGTCCCGGAGTGCTGGCAGCCTTTCCCGTGAGTCACCAGCACCTGCTGCCGCAGGTTGGTTTCAACACCTCTCCCCAGTCCCTTGCCAAGGCAGAGCCGTGCCTGCGATGCTGCCCGCACCTTCTCTGTGGTTTTGGGTACTGCAGCTGCTCCCCGCAGCCCTGCGGTGCCACAAAGCTGAAGCTGTGGGGTCATTGTCATCCCTGCCCAAGAGCTGGGCACGGTGACTGCAGCTGAATCCCAGGGACAGGGGGCAAGTAGGGACTGTTGTGAGTGAGGGGTGCCTGCTCTGGAGCCCTGACCAGGGCTGGCTGGGCTCCCACTCCCTGCCACGAGTCTCCTGGGAGCACTGTCTCCATGGCAAGAGACTGGGCTTCCCACCTGACCCTGGGGCCAGTGCAGTGGGACAAGGGATGTTGCTGAATCCCTGACTTTACAGCTTGTTGTTCCCATAAACTCTGAGCTGAGTGTCTCAGACACTTTAGGTTTATGATGTTTAGCGTGTGCCAGTCCTAATTCTCAGACTGTCCCCGGCAGTTTTCTGTGTTTGGGGTGACTCAGGAGTTCAGGACAGTTCAGTGTTAACTCATGATGAAGTAAACCATTTCTGCAGCTCCGCGGCACTCTGCTGTCTGAGGATTATTCGTAAATGGAGAAAAGATGTTGCACCTGCCCCAAAAATAACTGCAAACAGCTCCTGTGGAACACTTGTGCTTTTCCAAAGAATTTAAAGCAAGGGCTCTCCCAAAAAAGCGCCAATCAGGACACATATCCTGAGTTTTCAGACATTCCTGCTGCTGGACCACTACAGGTTAGCAGCCTTGTTCTCCACCAAAGGATATTCCTCTTATTGGAACTGCAGTTCTTGGTATAAAGTCTGACCAGTCCCTACACCTCCTTTTTTGCAGGGTTGGCATCACTGTTTATTTTCAAAGGCTTTGTTTTGCTCTGGGGAGGCTTTAGAAACACAAACCCTTGACCCATCCCAATCTGTGCCAGCTGCCAGTGCCTTCCCTGGCCCCAGAGCCAGGTGTGGGGGGGGTTCCCTCCTGTCAGGAGGCTGATTGCACGATCAGAACTCACTGATTTAACCCAGCTTTGAGGGCTGGAGGGCTGTTGGGGGTGGGCAGAGCTGCTTGAGCAGCCTGAGGGGAAGATGAAACCCAGGAGCAGCTCAGCAGTGAGGAAGGAACAGTACCAGCATCAAACTGAGCCTGGGCAGTCTCTCTTTAGCACTGCTTGCAGCAGGTGTGAGCAAACCCTGTGGAGAGCCAGGGTCTCTTAGGTGCTACTGCACACACAGGTACAGATGTGGAATGGAAGAACTGTGGCATGACCCACTTTGTGATGTTTGCCTGCTTTCCCCAGGAGGTGAGCCCCACAGGGTTCCCTTTAGGCTGTGCTCTGTGGGAGCTGGGGACAGCTGGCCCCTCTGCATTGGAAGGCAGGTCCTCAGTCAGGTGTAAGGGAGCTAAACCAGCTCCTGTGCCAGCACCACCAAGCTGGCAAGGAAGGAGTTTGTGGTGAGGTGTTCCTTAGCTCAGGACTTTGCTATTACTGCTGTCCCTGCTGTAGTGGGGAGAGCTCATGCCTGTAACACCAAGGGGAGGGGGGGCTCCCTGGGCTGCTCTGTTCTGCTCAAGGTCTGTTCTGCCACTGCTGCCCACAGGGCACGATTGTCATGGTAGGAGTGTTGGTGTTTGATGCTGTTAGAGGTGATGGGGATGAGCCATGGCTTGCCCAGAGCACCTCTCTCGGTGCAGGACCAGGGGCTGGGGCAGATCTGTTTCTCACTTTTTCCTGTGGCCTCCAAGGGACTGCCCAGGTGTGGAGCTGTCTGGGGACACTTGAAGTTCCAGTGGTTTTGGTCCCTTGCTGGTTAACCCTGCTTTCTGAAAGGCCTTTTCAGTTTCTGCTTGCACTCCCATGTTCCTCCTGCCTGTTCCTGAGCTGGGTCCCGCAGACCCCCCCTGCTCCATCTCTGCTGGGAGGCCTGGGGTACCTGGCTGGGAGGCTTGGCCCTGCTGCGAACCTACAGCCCCCAGGCAGGCAGACACAAATTCCCTCAGCTCTCAGGATACTTGCAGGGAACTAACTCATATAGTGGTGATTTTAAAATGAAAAAGGTCAAAGCAGTTACTCAAAAATATATCTTTATTTTTTCAGTTTATCATCTATTTAAATAATTCAGTTAAAATAGGTTTTATTGCACATAAAAAAACCTTTCTGGATTCTCACTGTCCTCTATAAAATAAGCTCATAGAGAAAGGAGAGACTCTTCCACTCAGACACCCTTCACACACTCTGCATTACCCTGGCTCTACAAACCCCAGCAGCCAGTGTGGGGTGGGCTCTGCTCATCATCTCCACTGGTGCTGCATGGAGGCAGCAGAGTGGGCTGTGACAGGAGCACTCGTGGCTGGGTGGGCACACACAGCAGCCCCTGGCTCACAGGGGCAGCAGCACAGGAGGTAAAAGGTGGGAGCTGACACTGCTCTCTGGATGGGGGCAAGGTGGATGAGGTACAGGTGGGGCAAGAC
This sequence comes from Zosterops lateralis, assembly GCF_965231275.1. Taxonomy (NCBI): domain Eukaryota; kingdom Metazoa; phylum Chordata; class Aves; order Passeriformes; family Zosteropidae; genus Zosterops; species Zosterops lateralis. Next base: position 7,232,701 of record NC_139775.1, read on the forward strand.
ATCCTCCAGGCATTGCCAGTGCCAGGGCAGGCAGGTGGGAACTGGGTGGCTGCAGGAGGAAGTCCTTGCCTGGGGTTGAGCAGGAAAAGAGTAGCCAGCTAACCCCTGTGAGGCTTCTGGGAAGTCATTTAATGAGCTCCTTGAATGTTATGTTTAAGGGCTGCCTGAGTGATGTGGAATGGAACAAGCTTGCAGAGGATGCACTTCATTACTGTGCTCCAAATTGGATTTCATGCCCTTTCAGATGATTCTTTGGGGATGACTCGGGCTTTCCTACCCCAGCTCTGTAGTAACTTGCTCTACAAGCACACTTCTGGTTGTCCTGGCTTTTCATCTCACTAGAAAGAGCTCCTCAGGCCACCACTGGAATCAGGTTTCTATTGAAAATTCAAGTGAGAGCTTTCCTTTTATGCTCTTTTGTGCTTTACCCAAGCCCCTGTCATGCCCTTCCTACACATGCCATCCTGGATTCCTGACAGCCTGGGGTTTTTCCCACAAGTCCAGCCACACAGCAGAGAGCAATTAGTGTTAATGCTCAATGTGGCATCAATCTGCTGCTGTGGAGCAATTCCTGCCCACATGCAATGGGGTGTGTGCAGCTGGTGGCTAATGCGTGCCTTCGCCTGGTGAGACATCCCAGCTTAGCACCACATCCTGCTCCAGCCATCTCCTGCCATCATTAACTCGAGAACTGATGTTGCTCGAAGCTCCTGCTGTCTCTGAGTCCTCGGCTTTTGTGTCTGAGCTTTGCTCAGGGCAGCTTTGACTGCCAGTTCAATCCCTGAGTAAGGGTGTGACCTGACAGCCCTTCAGTGCTTGACTGGCTCTGTGCCTTTTGCCCCGGACGTGTGGGCACAGCACCCACCTCTCTGGGCCCGCGGTGGGCGGGTGGCAGGTGTCAGTGCCGGTCGAGCTCCAGCGTGTCAGGCAGCTGCTCTGTGAAAGCCGTCTCCAGGCGCAAAGTGCTGTAGTTGGGGGGGGGAGTCCTGGGCAGGGGGCTGTTCTGGGGCAGTGGCAGGCGCAGGGCGGTGGTGAAGGTGGGCAGGTCCTCGTCGATGCACACGGGGTTGTCGTGGCCCTGCCTCTCGGGGTCGCCGGCCTGTGGGGCCTTGCCCGGGCCGCCCTGCTGCCGGTTCCGCCACCACTTCTTTGCCTTCTGCCACTGGCGCCGCAGGACGATGGACAGTGAGTCGATGAAGAACACCTCCACGATCTCGATGACACACACCACGGAGCAGCTCATCCACAGGCCCAGCTGGCCCCCGAAGTTAGACAGAAGGATGACGAGCTGGAAGAGCAGAGAGCACAAGGTTAGGGTCTGCAATGGACACATGTCCGTGGTGCTGTTACAGCAGGCAGGGAGACCGAGCCGGGGCACCCGGGGCTTGCTCAGCACTCCCAAATGCAGTGGGCCCATCTCTGCTGTTGTTCTCTCTGGCTCTGCTTCAAAAGGAACTTGGAGCTGAGCTTGCTGTGGGCAGCCTGAAGGCTGCCCAGCACAAAGCTCGGGGCTGGACAGGCAGAGACGTGGCCTGAGATAAGGGCTGGAAAGGGCAGGACCGGCCCAGAGGTGCATATCTGAGATCAGCGTCCTGCTCCTGCCCGTGTGGGATTGCTCCCCTGGGCAGGTGAAAGCTTCCAGCCTGCGTGGGAGGAAGTGCTGTGTCTCCTGGGAGTAGGGACCCGCATGCTCACTCACCGTGTTGGCAGGATTCTCTGAAATGAATCTCTCATTCAGGTCCTTGTAAAACACCATGAGGTTGGCAAGGTCTGTCCTGGGGAAATAGGAGGCAGGCAGAGGGTTTAGTAAAACAATAACATGAAACATACTGAAAAACTATGCAAATAACCAGTTGGACCAGTAGGGCTGGGCTGCTCCAAGGGAGCTTTTTCCCCAATTGCCATCATTAGGGCTGCTCAGATCATATCAGAGCTGGAGGTGCGAGGCAGGAACACACAGGGGGACTTACTTGTTCAGCTTCTTGTTGAGTTTTTGCCCTTTGTCCCAAGAGAGAACTCGGAGCATCCAGTCCTGGGGAACAGACAGAAAATGCAACTCTACATGCAGGTTCTTGTGCAGAGACCCTTGGGAAGGGACTCATGCTCCACACCTCCTATGGGAACCAGAACTGAATGTGTGACAGTCTGAGCCCAAGGGGATCCCCCAAGACAAATTTCAGTTTAATGGTGAACTCCTGGAGGAGGAGCTCTGAGCTAGAAACTACAGACTGGTCTCTGGGAGCGGCATGACTGAATGCTACTGACTACCCTAGGGCCTCCTGCTTTTGTGCTGAGCCTCTGAGGTTACTCAATGCTTTGTGCTAGGCTGCTGTTCTGGTGTAGTGCAACTGGGAACTCACCTCTGACACGATGGATGGCCACTGAGCAATGCTGGTGGTGAGCGCCCACTCCTTGAAGCTGCAGAGAGAGGCAGGATGTCACTTGTGAGCTCCGACTCCCACGCACACTTTACCTCTGGCTGTGGCAAGGACTCACCTGCAGGCATCTTTGCAGATCTGCTGGCAGCCCAGCTGCTCCTTCACAAACTTTTCGTGCAATCTGTAGTAGCAGTACACTGCAGGGGAGGAATAGGATGTGTGTGAGAAGCCAGACATAAAACCTGCTATCTGGGCTGGAGTGGGACATCTGGGGTATAGCTGGCCTTTGTGGCCATTGCCTACATGGAGGGGATAAAGAGATTTACCCTATAAATATTGCAAAAGACTCTTGAGAAGTGGGTGTCACTTGATATAGGCATGAAAACTGCCACACCTGGTCAAGCCCTCCACTCGACTGTTCTGTGGTGGGCACAGGTGACAAGCCACCAGGGGAAGTTTCATAAACCAGCCAGTGTGAGCAAGGGAGGCACTTCTGGCTCTGGGTGTGGGGGCTTAAGTGGGTTAAGGCAGATTTGCCTCATCCCAGCATGCTGGGTGTGCAGGAACTGTGTCAGGGACACCGGGGGTGGAGGGTACAGGGGGCTGTGTGACAGGGACACTGGGGTACAGGGGGCTGTGTGACAGGGACACTGGGGTACAGGGTACAAGGGGCTGTGTGACAGGGCCATGGGGGATGCAGGGTACAGGGGGCTGTGTGACTGGCACGCTGGGAGTACAGGGGCTGTGTGATGGTTGGTGCTGCAGGGGACAGGACTGGCAGCTGAGCCATGTGCAGTACTGGGGTGTTCCAATACTAACTCCAGTTTGGGTTCTTCTTGTAGTTGCAGTACTCTGCCCCAGCGGGTAAGGGCTGTGCGTACTGGGCACAGCCACACGAGTCCACCATGGCCTTCTGGAAGCAGGAGTGCAGGCAGATCTGGGGAGAAAAAACAGCTGGGGGCTAAGAGGCAGCAACAAGCTCCAGGCTCCTGTGCACCTAAAAACACCCTGCTTATTGACAACGGCAGTCGGATGGGAACCTTGTTTCACTGGGCCTTCAGGCTCTGCTGTGAGTGAATACAAACAGACAGAGAGTACAGTGGAGGGTTGAGGCTCTGCAGCAAAAAATAAGAATATAATCTTCTTGGAGGATTACATATATAGAGGTTTTATGAATGCCCCCACTTCCCCTATAGCCACCAAAAGCTTTAGTGTTGCAGCTGCTCTTTACAGAGTCAAGGAGAGGTTTTTAGGCCTGCCATGGCACATGGCCCATGAATCACTAAGTAGGTGTGGGAAGTGACTCACAGCAGCAAACGTTCACAGCTTCCACCAAACCCTGCTGGTGCCTACTGGGAGAGGTGAAGCTGGGAGGATTAACAAGGCAGCAGAACTGTGGTTTGTGCTAAAACATTGGGACATGCAGGAACAGAACTTCTCTTTTAAATCCCAGTCAAGCCTTTTGGTCCCAGTCCCAGCCCTCCTGAGCACTGAGTTTCGGTGAAGTACTGTTATTAAAAACCTGAGAAAATGTCTGGGTGATCCTACCTGGCCCTACACCACAACAGATTTCCTATTCCCCAATAAACAGAAATTCACCCTAGACCTGGGCTTTGCAGCAGGCAGCAGCTAATGTAAGTACAATTCTTCAAGTGCAGAGTGCCAGAACAACTGACACTCTCCAAGAGGACCCAATTACAGAAACCATGCAAAATTAGTGGAAACTTACTCTGTAAACAAACATCCTGCTATCTGGATACTGATTAGATGGTTTCTGTTATTCTTGGAGTCCTAAAGGTCACAATTTCTGGCTTCAAGGGTTACTAAGCTGCAACCTTTACTTGGCCAATATTTTCCAGTCTCACATTGCTTGAAAATTGCCTAATGAGCTCATGTTCTCTCTTTATCTAACAGGGTGCCTGAGGGAACTTCAAACAGCAACCACTTAGGAATAAAAGTTCGATTTTAAGAAGTGCTGTTGCATTTTACATCAGTGGTAAAAGCAACAACCCTGTGTTCAGACTTCTCCTAGTCTTGGGTCCTGAACCACAGACTGTTATAAAGCTTTTTATGCAGGTAGTTTTCAAGCAACTGATAAACCCAAATGTAATGGCTTTACCTGGAGTGAGTAGCTCTTGTTATAGAGATTTTCCACGGGTATGTCAGCTCCTGTCTCTGTGCAGTCACTGTAGGGTTTGCTCAGCTTGCGAGACCGAGTCTGAGAAACAGAAAAGAACAAAACTTGGGTTTATTTTGGAGTTCACAGAGAAACCAAAGGATTCAGTGACATGTTTTCCCAGCTCTGAAACTGTAAGTGATAAGGCAGCTTTGAATAGAATGTTTACCTTTTGCTACCTAAAATGATTTGTCAATCTGTTGCCAAAACAAGGGGTTTTTTTGTTTCTAATATCCGTTTCCCAAAAAACTGTTCTGGTGGGATTCTCTGCTGTCTTCCTGGAAACCTTCTGCATGAATGCAAGGTGGTGTAATCATAGCAGTGAGGATTTTTCAAAGCAGAGAAATCCATATGCATGTTCTCTCCTAGTCTTAGAGGCTGTGTGTCATTTACTCTGGATATTTGTGTTCTGAGGGATGGGGTTGTTGGACAGGGGTTTTGGGTTATTTTCTGTGAGGATCCCCACCTGCCTTTGCTGTTTTTGCACTGGCTGCTCCTGTGCCGTGGGTAAACAGCACTTGAAACTCCACTAGAGCTCAACAGCACCTCTCTCATTCCACTTTAAATCAAATGTTTGTGTCTCCCTCAAACCTTTTTCCAGGTACTGCTTTGACCCTTCCTCTCAAATGCTAATGACTTTTCCTGTTCTCTGCCCAGAGCAAAGAGGTCTGACATGCCAAGGCTGTGCCTGCAAGCACTGTGAAACCAGGGCTGAAAGCCCTCAAATTCTCGAAATCTGATTCCAGCTGCATTGCCCACTTCCTGCAGACTGCCTTACCCCCCTCAGCCCCTGCTATCTTTCTGCAGTAATTATCCACTTTACAATAGAGTGGCCTGAAACCACAAGAAACATCCATTTAAGAATCCATTCACCTGTCTTTCTCTACAGAATTTAAAATTAGAATTAAGAATTCTGTACAAAGGATCACTTTAGCAGGAACTTGAAAAGGCTGGTAGGCCCTAAGGCACTGAATGCAGCTCCTGAGAGCACACCTGATAGGAGCATACCTCACCACTTTGTCTACAGCAATACAAGGCTCTGAGCAGTGGTGCAATTCAGGGCTTTTACAGATGCTCAAATCTCTCTTTGGAGGGAAAGATGGGATTTCAGTATTAGAGATGCATTACTTTTGAAAACGACTCTGAAACCAGCTTTTAAATTCCACGTACAATGTAGTGTCAAGACACTGCCTCAGTCTGCTCCTGGGGCTTCCAAGAGATGATCGATCCTTTGTATAGAATTATTTTGTTGTGGCTTATGCTCCTACAAAAGCTTACTTGTTCCTTCAGGTACTGAAATAATTTCCAAACTAAATATTTAATTAAAGCACTGTAGCTCTGACCAAGCAATGCCTTGTTTGCATTCCAAACGTCTTGGAATATTTTTGGAGGTGGGGGACAGTCCTAGTACCCAGCAGGAACGCATGAGCAATAACCAGACACTGATGCTGTGTTCAGAGCCCAGCAAGCAGCACCGTGTGGGACACAGCTGCCGTGTCCTCCTTTGTGACCTTGCCTGTGGGCACAAGGACTGCCCTGGCACCTCGGTGCTGCAACCCTGTCCTGACAGCCCTGACCCCTCACCACACGCTCTGGAGTTGTCCTTTCCCCGCAGGACAGCGATCCCCAGCTTTTGCTCTGAGACCAGAAATTGTGTCCAGCTTCTATTTTGGATGCCTCATTAGGATGCAATTGGATCCCTTCCTCATGACAAATCTTTTATCCAGAGACATTAAGATGTGGCCAATCTTGTTTTTTATACTACAGCAACAGTCCAAACCTGTTGTTGAACATATTGCATTAAATATTGAAACTCTGCCTTCCATGACTGTCTCTGTACGGTGTGATGGTGACAAAGAAAAGAGTCTTGTGAGTCTTTGTGTCACCGCACCATCCCGATTCTCAAACCTCTCAGTCGTGATTGACCAAGGAATTGCTGCCACAGTTTTCCAGACAGCTGGAAGACAGTTAACTATTTGCATTTTGTAAAACATCAGCCCTCTTTTAATGTCTTTTCTAATGCAGCGCCGATCACGATGGGCACACCCAGATAAGCAGGATGGCTGATGCTCCGACCAGACCTCCAGAAAGAAAGGCAGCGCTGAAGTGCTCACTTAACAGCCCATCTAGATGAAAGGGGACGTGGCACAGCTTTCGCCGCTGTGCCGAAACCCCTCGGGCTAAATGCCTGCTCTGAACTACACCAAATGGGGAAAGGAGGAGCTGCAGCTCTCCTGGCCTTTGCTCGCAGCTGGCGAAAGCAAAGCTGCTGCCCACGAGGGTGTTTTTACTGCTGGGGAGAGAGAAAACCAGCAAAATGAGGCTCACATTCACAAAACAGTTCAAGGGGTTGTGCTGCCACCATCCCTAAGGACCGGATCCCAACGTGGGGACCCGGAGCTCCAGCACTGGGCTCCTCTGCCCCGGGACCCTCGTGGGATGAAATTCCCTGCTCATTGCTAAAGCCAAACGAGGCACTTGACAACACATTTCTGTGGTTGTCGATTTTGCTGTGAAAACAAAACCAAAAATTCCCTGAAAAGCCAAGGGGTAGAAGAAAAGGGAGAACAAACAATATCCCAGGCCGGTTTGGTTTATAAAGACCTGATTTTCCCACAGCCTCTTTTGTTTAGAAAAGTGCTATCACAGGATTTCCCCTCAGGGCACTTCAGCCGCTGAGTAGAAGGTATTTAAAGGCCTTGAGCTGCTGGCTCTCTGAAATCACCCCATCAGTTCCTATCTACAGCTGTACCAAGGCAAAGGTGCACCTGAAAAGGAGATTGTTGCCACTCACAAAGTGCATCCCTATGGAGGTGGCCGCTGCAGGCTCAATTTCTGTGCCAATATCTTCAATGAAGGGATACTCATTTTGGTCGTGGACGATGATCTTGGCTCCTGAGGATGTCACCAGGAAGGGGTTGTATTCTGCCTCGTCGATGTACAGAACAACCTGCAATCCTGAACCACAGAGGCAAGGCAGGAAGTTACACCAGGAGCCAGAGATACGTTTTCTGGTCAAGGAGGGCAGCACAGTTTATTTCATGTTATCTGGCCTTAAGCAGAACTGTAACAGCCCAACCAGACCAAGGCACCTGCAGCCAGTAACATCCCTTGGTGGTACTGAGTACAACAAACAAATAACATCTGCTGAGAACGTGGCTGAAACTCACTTAGAAAGTTATATAACTGGGCAGCAGTAATTTCAGCTGGAAAACATTAGTGATGCAATGATATTATCTGTATTCTCAGGCAAGAGTTTGCACTAGTTCAAACAGGCATTTCCCCAATCAGCCTGTACATCTACAGCCAACACATCGCTCACGCTCCAGCAGGATCCAGTTTGCTGAACCACTTGTTATCAAACAGTTCCTCTGCAAACCAGCGGGGAACACCCCACGTGTGCAAAGTGCCCTGGAACACCCCAGGTGTGCACAGTCTCGTGGAACACCCCAGGTGTGCACAGTGCCCCAGAACACCCCAGGTGTGCACAGTCTGGAACACCCCAGGTGTGCACAGTCTGGAACACCCCAGGTGTGCACAGTCTCCTGGAACACCCCAGATGTGCACAGTCTGGAACACCCCAGGTGTGCACAGTCTCCTGGAACACCCCAGGTGTGCAGTGCCCCAGAACACGCCAGGTGTGCACAGTGCCCTAGAACACCCCAGGTGTGCACAGTCTCCTGGAACACCCCAGGTGTGCACAGTGCCCCAGAACACCCCACATGCACAGGGCCCTGCTCACCGTACTCGCTGCCACCCGTGGAGGTGCTCAGGATGGTGCCGTTTTCGCCGCTGTTGAAGGTGTAGCAGTTGCCGTGGAGGGGGTGATGGAAACGAGTGAAATGCCTGGAAGAAATCAAATATCATGACATTGTTCCCTGTCGTTCTGTCTGGGAGAAAGGCAGCACACCTGGGCTTTGGTTTTGACAGAGACAGATCAGGATGGCATGGGGGGTTTGTTACTTCTTTTCAAGAAGTTTGTTTTGCTGAAAGATGTGGGTCTCTTTCTGAGTAACTTGAAATTACATGGCAGTATGACCTAGTTTAATATATCAAGAGATGGAAACTCGAGGAAGTTTTAATGTGGGAATGGGGGTTAATAGCATGGGGGAGGCAGATTTACAGAACTGACAGTGGCTCCTGCTGGAATTCAGCAAATACCAAATATTCCACTCCTACATGTTATGGACTTGGAAATAAGCTTTTAAGATGGCAGGAATTTTCTGTGCACTGACCTTTTGTCACAAGATAGGCCATCAAAGAAACATGTCAGTAGAAGGTCATCAGCAGAATAACTCAATTTTTCTTTAGTCTCCAGGGGAATTTGTGCCATGATGTTCATGTAGTGCAGCTTGTACCACTCCTGGATAGCATTTACACCTGAACTGAATGTGTACAGGGCACAATCACTGCTGTTGTTTGCATCACACTGGCAAGAACAAAAGGGAAAAAGCATTTCAGATGGACTGAAATCATGGATTCTACAAGGCAGGTGTAAATTATGGTTTGTACAAGGCACATCTGAAAGTTTCTCTTCCACAGAAATAACTGTGTATGGCGTTACAGTGGGCATCAAAGACCTTTAATACAGGGCTAAGTGATATGACCAAATATTTCAGGACCAAAGAAAAGGTCACACTGACTCTTATTTGGGAAGACTTCAGGAAGGTACTTCTCCTCCAGAGAGCTGGAGGTGAATCTGCAGTAGCCATGGGGGCTTAGGCAGAAGAGGAGACAGGGTGCTCTTCACCACTGTGCACCACAGAGCCACCTGAGCAGGCAATAAAACCTGCCCGAGGGACAGTGACCCCAACACAGCCCTCTGCTACCCCACAGGGAACTCGCTGGCCAGGGCACAGTGACACTCACCAGCTGAAAGCCAATGATGTTATTGGAATCGCCCGAGTTCACGATGGACGAGTCCTTGTGAAAGACACTTCCCTCTATTTTCCTCTTCTGCCCAGTGTGCAGGTCAGTCGCTGTCCTGGAGAAGTCCTCGACCTTCAGCAGAGGGATGTGCTGGAAGAAGTCACTCCCTGTGCTGTTCCAGTCGTCCACTGACCGGCGCACCTTGGACTTGCCCTCAGAAAATCCATAGAAAGTTTCCAAAGCCTTTTTCGTCTCTTTGTCCAATTCAGATAAATACTCTTTCATGGCACTGTACCTGCATGGAAGAGAACACGGCAGTGACATCCCGTCCCACCTCACTGCCCAGCTGCAGTGCCCTGCCTGCTGCACTGTGGGTGCCATGGCTTGGGACAGAATTCCCCGTGGAGGTCTCACACCAGTTTCTCACATCAGTGAGGGTACACGGTTATATCCATCGAGAGATCTTGGAGCAAGGATCCCAGAAAGCAGAACAGACTGAACTAGAGAGAAAAGTCTCCCAAGACTCTCAAGCTCCTTATATTAGGAAGTCTGAGGAGACGCAGTATGTGAAAATAAGACTTCATCTGTGAAGAGTAATCAAAGACCTGAATCCCTGTGGGGTGAGAATCTGGCAGTAGAACAGAGAGCAATGTAAAGCATGATTTGACAGGAGAAAAAGTATTCTTGATGGATCATGTCAAAATCTCCCATAAGGAAAGAAAGAAGCAAAAGAGGAGTGACAAGCATCCCCTTTCCATTCCTTAGGAGATGATGCTGTTTGTAATCCTGGAACCTCGGTCTTGGGAAGAAGGGAATTTGAAGAGCCAAAGAGCGGACAGGGACTGTCTGGAGCAGAAAGCAGCATGAACCGAGCCGAGGTCAGCAGTGAGGGGTGAGAGTGTAAACCACACGGCACAGCGGGGGATGCGGCACAGGGAAAACCCACAGCCGGGAAAGCGCTGACCAGCAGCACCGGGACCAGCTCGAGAAGGAGCCCGGGGCTGCGCCGACCCGCCGCCCTCCCACCAGCTCCCCGAGCCTTACTTGTAGGGGTTGATATTGCAGATGGTGACGGCGGGGAACGGCAGCTTCTGGAACTGGACGGTGACGGAGACCGAGGCGCTGTAGTAGTTCATGAGGAGCTCGGCGCACTGCCAGAGGATGAGCCCCACGGCGCTGAGGGTCAGCACGATCCAGAGCAGGCGGCGCAGGCGGCCGCGGGACACCACGATGCGGCGGCAGCCGTGCGTGTTGGTGTTGAGGCAGTACCAGCGCATCAGCTCGCTCAGCGTGGGCGCCTGCGGGCCCCGCACCGGCAGCGTCCGCTTCAGCCGCGCCGTGATCTTCTTACCGGGGCCCGCGGGGGCCGCTGCGGGCGAACCGGACACTGAGGGGGCGGCTGGGGGGTCCCGGCGCCCGCCCCCCGCCCGTGGCCCCGCCACACCGCGCCCGCAGGGTTCCGTCCCGTCGCCCGGCATCCCGCTCCTTTCCCGGTGTTCGATCCCCGGAACGGCCGTCCCGGGGGGGGGTCGCGCTCGCCGCGCCTCACCTCGGCCGCCCTCCGGGCTCGGCTGCGCCATGCTCCGCTCACAGTCCCGGCGCCGATGGGGCGGCGGGCGGCCGCCCCGGTACCTACCCCCGCCACCGCCCCGCCCCGGACCGCCCCGCCCGCCCCGCCCTCCCCGCTCCACGGCCGCGCAGCGCCGCCCCACGGCGGCGGCCGGGGCTGCGCGGGGTGCCCGCAGTAACGGGCCCGAGCGGGGCGGGCGCGGCCGGGCGGGCCCCGGGAGCGGGTCTGGAGCCCCCGGTGTGGGGCGCGGGCCCCCTGGGCGGGGCTGGGGGCGGGGCCAGCGCCGAGCCGGGGGCGGGGCTTTGGGGGCGGGGCCTGCCTGCCGCCCTCCCGTGCCCGCCCCCCGCCAGCACCCAAGATGGCGGCGCTGCGGCAGCGTCTGCCCGTCGCCAAGGTGGCGGCGCGGTCACGTGGAGGCGCGTCCCGCCCCGCCCGGTGCATGGCGGCGCCGTGAGGCGGCGGAGCCGCGGCCCGACCCGGCCCGGCGGGATGCGGCGGCCGCCGGGCTGAGCTCCGGGCCGAGCTCCGGGCCGAGCGCCGGGCGGGCTGAGCGGGCCGAGCGCCGGGCGGGGATGCGCGCTGCGCCGAGCCGCCATGTCGCGGGTGAGCGGCCCCGGGCCGGCCGGCAGCGCCAAGGAGAAGCGCTCCTTCAGCAAGCGGCTTTTCCGCGGGCGGGCGGCGGGCGGCGGCGCGGGCTCGGCCCCGACCGCCACCCCGACCCCGGCGCCGTCCGGGCGGTCGCTCGGCGGGTTCATGAGCCGCGTGCTGAAGACCCTCTCCACGCTCTCGCACTACAGCAGCGAACCCGAGCCCCGGGGCGCGCTCGCCCCGCGCCTGCCCCCGCCTCAGGCGACGGGCGGCCTGGGCAGCTGCTTCCCGCCGGGCCCGCCGCGCAGCCCCGAGCCCCCGCCGCGTCCCGCCGGCAGCTCCGAGGCCGTGCCCGGCGTGGCGGGGCTGCGCAACCACGGCAACACCTGCTTCATGAACGCCATCCTGCAGTGCCTCAGCAACACCGAGCTGTTCGCCGAGTTCCTGGCGCTGGAGCAGTTCCGCGGCGGGCCGCCCCCCGCCGACGGGCCGCCGCCCGCGCCCGGCGAGGTCACGGAGCAGCTGGCGCAGCTGGTGCGGGCGCTCTGGACGCTCGAGTACACCCCGCAGCACAGCCGCGACTTCAAGGTGAGCGGGGCCTCGTCCCGTCGAGGCGGGAGGAGCGAGCACAAGGCCGCCGGGAGCAGCCCCCGAGGGCCCGTGCCCGCCGTGCGGGGGTGGCGGGGCTCGGCTGGCGGTGCCGTAGCTCACGGCAGGTTCGGCCGTGACACAACCTGTCTCCATCACACGGGTACCGCAGGCTGCCCCGGGCACCAGCTGTGGTGGGTAACTTGCCACTGGTCCGAGCACCCAGGCGGTGGGAAGAGCCCTCTGGGCTTGCCAGCAGCTCTGGGGTGCTGTTCCTGCTCCTGGCATCCTCCTGGAACAGCAGATCATGGCCAAGTGACAGCCTTGGGCACCCATGGCGGCACACTGGGAATGGGACAGGCGCTGTCACTGTGCTCTTTGCTCACAGTGTTTGATGCTGGCTGATGACTCTGGATGGTTTTTATGGGTGAAAATACCCATTTTACTGTTTCATTCCTTTACTGTGCTACCATTAGGGAAGTTTCAGCTAACTGTTGTTTGGGAGTTGTGAGCATGCATGGAAGGAGGCTGTTGAGAGCTGTGCCTCGTGGTCTGCTCACCAAGAACTTGTGAGTCTGGGCTAATTTGAGGAGTGTGTTTCGGGAGTACTTGCTTGGACTCACTCGTGCTTGGCCCCACAATGTTCTCCTGCTGACAGCCCCTGCCCTGCTTGGGCCTCATGCCTGCCCCAGGAGCTGCTGGAGCAGAGGGCTTGGTCCTTGTGCTGTGGCTTAAAAACATCCTGCCATGGCTTTGGATGAGATCAGGCACAACTGTTTCAGATTGTGTTTCAGATATACTCTTGCTTCTTGGAATAGGGAAAAGTATTATTCCTGGCACAGAAGACTCTCTGGCCATGTGAGAGAATTAGAGGGTGGGTGGTAGCTTCCACACTATGAACTTAGAGATACTTAGGGGAAATTTTAGGGGAATTTTTCTTGCAGAGTGACTTGCAGAGGAGATGTTCAAATGCACGAAAACATAGCGAGAACATCATTGACACAGTCCCGGGATCTCTGCCTGCAGTTCAGCTGGGGTACACAGCATGTAGAGACTGTGTCCCAGAGTTGGCTCTCCCTTGGCTTCTGCTGGAAGGTGGGATGTCCTAGGGGGTCCTCTGAGGTGGCAGGGACTTTTGGCACCCTCAGTCATTTGTGTGGATGCATGGCCAGCACCTTTTCTCTTTGCTTCTCCTGTGCCTTTTGAGGCAGCTGTCCCACAGCTCTGCCAGGGTATTCCCTGGAGAACTCTGGCTGCCTTCCAGGGAAGGTGCCTGCCTGCTCCCAAGGATGCCTGCCGCAGGGACCACGTGTGGCTCTAGTCTTTTCGGGGGCGGTTTTTATGGGGCAGTGCTTGGAAAGCCGATCACTTGGTGAGTCCGGTCTTGGCAGCACCGTGGGGCACTTGCCTTGACCTGTCGCAACTCTGAGGTGGTGTGGCAGGAGAAGAAATTGTGGATTTCTCCTGAGTAATAGCAGGAAAAAAGGTTGTGAAAGCAGGATTGTCTTCTGACAGTGGAACTGATAGAAGGGAGAGCAGCTCTCTTTCTAGGCCAGGCTCTGCTGTTCACACAGGCTGTGGGAGCAGGGCTGGGATACAAGTGACAGCAGGAGGAAGAGCATCAGGGCCAGGGATTAAATTAAGGCCATGTTCCGTGGGTGTTGGTAGTAGAACTTTGCTGTTTGCAGGCATTGCTGATGGTAAGCAAGTGATGTTCTGGTTGTGGATGGAGCTGGAGCTCATCCATCTCCTACCTGACAGGTCCTTGGAGGTTTTAAAAAGCCTCTTGCTGGAGGGACTCTGGTCCCAGTTGATCCAGTTCAGCACTGCACAGTGCCAACAGCCTGCTGAGGACTGTCGTTGTGTCAAGTGCTGTTCCCTTATAGAGGTCAATTACTTCTAATATGAAATTAATGGTTATAAAGACAGTTAAGTTGCCTGAACCTGCTATTAAATTCAGTTCTTAATTAAACTTCTTCTCAGCAGCCAATTTGCACCGTTCATTTACAAATGTAAACAAGGGGCTTAGATTGGAGAAAGGCGAAGATTGGTGTTTTCATTCTGGAACCTGCTGCTTCTCCCCAAAACAAGGAAAACATCCCCCCAGCTTGTTCTGCTTAGAGGGTGGAACATTCCTGATCTGCTTTGATGTAATTGTTTTTATGGGTATAAAGTGATTTTGCAGAGTAATTTTGGGCTTTCCCTCCAACAGTAATAGCCACCGATAGCAATATTTATTTGATAGGCAAAAGGCTCTTTATTCAGCATGCTTTCAAATCTATGAGTTGGTTTTTTTGCTATTTTTCCTCTTTTGGCACCAAATATAAGTGGGGAAAGGCACTTCCTAATTCCCAAATACTTCTCTGCAGGTGCTAAATGTATTTTAGGATAAAGGATAATACTTATTTTCTTGCTAATTCTTATATCTGTAGGCTTCTCTCTTGGAAGGGAGGAAATTATTTTCAAGGGAGTGTGTCTTAAAGTCTTTGTGGTCTTTGAAGGAATGTTTTTCAGAATGCTTTTTTACCCTTTTTACCTTTACTTGGTAGTGTTTTCTTTCTTTTTTAAATTGGTCTTCAGGAAACAACCCATGTCATGATGTTGCTGCTGAAACTGAGGAAAATGCAGTTCAAACAACTGATTTGTGATAAATGGTTCAGCTTGTAGTGGCAGGTTGAGGGGAGAGCCTGGTAGAGAGGTTGTGCACAGAGAGGAGAGGTTGGGAGTGCTGACAGAGCAGGGGGTGCAGGAGGCTGAGGTAATAGGAAAAGTTCCTAAGGACTGGACTGAGAGGTGGAAGCAGAAGAGTTTGGTTCCTGGGTTGGGAGCCTGGGGAGCCCTTCCTGGGGAACAGATTAGGAGCACCATGGCAGAGCTGGTTATTTCCTGGGTTTCTCTGCTGAGGATGACTTTCCCATTGGTCCTATGCTCCTTTGCTGTTTGCTTTAACAATCCTTCTCTTCCGATTTCTCAGGGGGTTTTGTTTTCCTGCCCAGACAAAGCTGCTGCTTTCATAACAAGGGCCAATATTGCAGCTTGTGCTTCCTCTTTCCCCTTTGTGATGGTGTGACAATGGTAACAAACATCTATTGTATAAGCAGGGCTTTGGGCTTGTTTTTTTGCAGGGAGCTGTCCGTCCTGCCTGCAAAGTTCCTGGGAGTGTCAGACAGGGAGGACAGAGCACCCTTTGTATTGGGAATAGGCCTGCAACTCTTGGAGGTGATAGCGGGGGTTTTCAGGGAGAAGGATTTTGATTTAAACCAATTTGGCTTGAAAAATTATGTTCTTATGTAAATTCTCTGTCTTCTGTGAAGTGTGGGTCTTGTGTGAATGATGAGGATCTTTCTGTTTCAAGACTTTCTCTGAGGCTCTAATGCAGTTGTACACTGAAGTGTGCAAATGTCTAACACGACCCTTTGCATGCCAGAGCTGGGATTGCATTTCTTGTCCTACAAGAAGATGGCCTTGGCTGTGACCTGCAGCATGTTCAGCAAATACAGTACATCACCATAACTCATAACTCATTTGGCTTGGATTGTCAGAATTGGATCCAGATTGAACCCTGAATGAATGAATCCCTGTTGGTAGAGCAGAGATTATTGTGCCAGGTTAAAAGTTCTGCTTCCTTATTTATTTATTTATTTTTAAACTTACGTTTGGTGTGAGATTTCCAAGTAGCTGTTTGAAACTCGTTTCAAGGTGTTTTGGGAATGCATTTGGTGCAAATATCTCACTTTGGGACAAGCGATCTGCCAGCTGTGTTGGGCAGTTAATCACTAACTCCTGAGTTATGAAGGAACTCCTGGCAGTGTTGACATGGTCAGATCTTTGCCTCCCATTGAAGGTGCTGTGAGGGCAGTTCTCAGCAGGGCTGCTGGGGCAGCCTGGGTGTCAGGAGCTGTCGGTCCTGCTCACAGAGCTGTCAGCCCCAGGCCCTTCTGCTCACCAGAGCCCTTGTGCCTTGCTAATGGGGCCAGTGATGTGTCAGATGTGATCTTCTGGATTGTATGTAATTGTCTTGCTCTCTGCCTAGCTCAGGATCAGTTATTTTATTCTGCATAGGGTCAACTGCTTATTCCTAAATATTTCCGCAGAGAGCAAACTGTCCTCCCTCTGCACAGAGGGGTGGAAGAGAGGGACATGAAAAAATAAATGTGAGACCCTTTCATCCTTCCCTCCTGGTCCTTTGGCTCTTGGTTCCTGGTGCTTCAGTTCCTGTGTTGGTCTAAAGAGGCTTTGAGTGGGTTAGGTGATATGGGATGTTGAAGTGCTTGTTGCAGTTCAGTCCAGGTGCTTCATCATACTGAGGAGGCTTGTCCTAAGGCTAAGCCTGTTTTGGGAATTGGAGTTAACAGCCTTTCCTTGAAACAAAAAGCAAGTTACAAATTTTCAACATTTTTGTGATGGTTCTTGACATCACAGAAACGTGGCTCACTGGGATCACAAAGGTCTGGCAGTCTTGCCATGTTACGCTTTTTTTTTTTTTTTAATGTTCATTATCAATAAGATGTCCATTATTCAATTTTTTGTTTGTTTTGCTTATTTTCTTGCCTATTTTTCCTTACAGTTGCTTTACTCACTTTCTACACACATACTCCTAAATCCCCTGGGAGGAGTTTCCTGCAGCAGATCTGGTTGCCTTAAGGCAGCTGTCTGACTTACCTGTGAAATCCAAATACTTTCTGGGGATTTCTGTGTTATGCTTCAAGCTTTGATCTGAGTGAGTGCAGCACAAGGCTGGGGAGCTGAGGCCGAGCTGCAGAGTCCATAGGTCGGATCTGGTTTGCTGAGGGGCTTCTGCCAGAGGGGGCAGCAGAAATGTGCTGTGGGTGTTCCTCTCTGGAGCAGAGGGTTGGGTGAGACAGAAGAAGAGACCCCAGTGTGGAACAGCTCTGCTGCTCCTCTGCCCGGTGGCCCTGGGAGCTGACAGGACCCTCTGGGAGGCTGGAAGGACAAATGTACATCATGGCCAAAATGTGTTTTCTGTCTTCTGAGCTTCCAGGTTCTTATTTCCATGCTGTTGTGCAAAATGACACATGGTGAAAGTATGAGAACTGTGTCGTGCCTGGCAGCCTATGGAAGCAGTGAGGGGGATGCATGTTCCCAGGCAGCTTAATTGGGTCTGTGTTGCTCTGTGCTTTGTACATGGCCACACTTGATTGGAGTGAACCCATTCTTCCTGCCATTTGAGCAAAGCATTGCTTAATGAACTTGTTTGCATATGGTTGTGTCTCTGAAGTGAATGTTTGTTATAAAGTGCAAGGGGAAGCTTCTCAGAGTGATAATGATGGGATCCCCCCATCTCAGTTTCTGTGTCCAGCTTGGGAGCAGGAGCAAAGCCTGGAGAGAGCAGGAGAGGTGCGGGTGTGCAGCTGGAGCACAAGCTCCTTGGGCTGCTGAGCCCAGCCTTCACATCCATCCTCTGTGCCAGCATTTACTGATAGTCCTTTACTGAACTGCTTCATGTTTATGGCATTCTCCTGCCCCTCAGTCCCTTATTCCATTGAATCCCACCGGTTGCTCTACTAGTGTAGCAGGAAAGCAAGTTCTTGGTGAAAATATGGGATTTCTGCTCTTCATAAAGGCGAATACTCCTGGCAGCCAGCACCGACTCCTGGCGGTGCCTTCTGGCAGCAAGACCTGCACTCCAGGGAAGGGCCTGGAGAGGAGTGTGCCAGCTGGGGAATGCAGCACCCACAACCCACCTCTGTGTCTGCATATGGCTGCCCTGGATAGCATCATCTGGACAAACTTCACTGTCTTCTTGTGCGTTGAAGGAAGGTGGTTAATGAGGATTAACAGGCTTCAGCCTGAAGGGTGAGAGTAGCTGCTGGCATGAGAGCTGTTAGGCAGGGGCTGGTGTGGTGATGCTTCTTGTCTGGGCTTGTTAAATGTGGTGGAGACTCCCTCTGGTGCTGCTGTGCTGCTCCCTGTAGTGCTCCTCTTGGCTTTGCTTCCTGAGGTACTCTCGTAAGGGCTGCCCTCTACATTGCACAGGGCAGGACTGTGTGGAGACATGGGCTGCCCGTGGAGCTGCCATGTCCCATGGGGTGCTGCCTGCAGAGCCTTGGTGCCTCTGGACGCCCACAGGGCGAGGGAGGAGTGTTTTGTCCTGCCCTAGTTGCTGTGACAGACCTCCTGTCATCAAAGTTCCCTTCTCCCTGCTTGGTGCCTGTGGTAAGGTCAAGTCCCCAGTGATCTCTTCTGCCTTGAATGGAGGAGCTCCCTTCCTGAGCCCTGGGGCCTGAACCGTGCTGCTGGTTAGGTACTGGTCTCCCCAGGACAGAGCATCTCCAGAGAGGGGAAAGTGCTGTGTGTGTGAGCAGAGAGAATAATTCAGGTCTTACTCAAATGCAAAACTGTGGTTGTGGGCTTAAAAAACGAGAAATAATGTGGTTGAGCATAATTCACTGTTCAACAGAACTTTCTCTTCTGTGCATGTGTGTCATTGGGTCAGGTCTCTAATGAGCTGACTTTATCTGTTCACATGCAAAATCCTTCCACAGTTGCTTCTTAGCAGGGCTACATTGGAAAATAGCAGACTGGCATTTTTCCTCTAGTTGTCTTTGTGATCTGGAACAATAATAGCAGCAAAGAAGAGGCCAGTAGTTCATCTCTGTTTCGATCTATTTATTGCATCTCTTTAGAGCAGTAGATGAATTATTATTAAACTTTTAGTGGCCTGATAAAAATGGTAATATGTCTGCTGTAAATCTGCTTTATGAGTAGGCAGGGACTTGTATGATTACAGGGTGCTTGCATTAGGGGTACATAAGTGGGATTAATAGGAAATTTTGATTTTCCCCCTTATCTCTTTGGATGGAGCCACTTCATTCAGGGTGTCTGTGTACCACTGCATGCATGTCTGGTGGAATGGAGGATCCACCCACCTCCTGCCGAGCTCACAAGGGCTGAGCTGAGGAAAGGGCTGGGGGTGTTGGGAGGCAGTCTCAGAGTCCATGCCCACTCCTGGTGCCCCACAGCTGAAACAGCTGCACCAAAATTGTTCTGGAGACATCCTTAATACCCCATGGTGCTGGACAGAAGCTGGTCAGATGTGCCAGCTCTACTTACAGGAGAACCAGATTAGGGGCAGAGGATTAATGGCTCTTGGGGGTTGGTAAACGTGGCGGTTTTCATGTGTTTTTAAAGCATTTGCTCCTTAACTCTGTATCTGAATCCAGTTACAGTTGCTGTTGCGTTACTGCAGGACCAGCAAAATGAAGTGTCTGTTGGCTTAAGTGATGAGCAAGAGAGGCATGAAAGTTTAGGGTTATGGCAAGGGCAAGAAACCTTCTGCTGGGCTGGAAGGGCAGACTTGGAAAGTAGATCTGGAGAGGTGCTGGGAGGCCAGTGCTCTGTGATAAGGTTCTTGCTCTTTTGTCTACTTTGCCTGTCACATGTTCCTGGAGCTGTTCCGGCATGGGCAATCTGGCTGCTGAGAGCCTGCAGTCCCCCATCCATAGCACAGGGCTGTGGGGACCCTCCCATGCTGTTCCGTCTGCTGCCCTCAGCCCACCAGGGTGTTTGCCTGGGGACAGGGAGTTGTGTGAGGCTGTGTTTGGTGCTGACCCATCAGGCTGAGGGGGCTGCATTTTAAGAGTTCCTGGTATCTGTCTCATTTGTTAAATTGTTTATTCGAGTCGGCACCTCTATCTCTCTCAGATTTAATCATGTCCCTCAGCACTGGCTGTTCTGACTGTGTGTCCATTGTTCCCCTCCACCCGTGCATGTCTGGGGTTGCTGCCGCAGCCCCCTGAAAGGGGGAGGGAGGGAGGAGGGCACAGCATTCCCTGGAGCAGCAGCTGCAGGGGGTTAAGCGGTAATGGACCCACTTGTAGCAGTGCTGGCAGGAAGTGTGAGTGACGCTGGGAACATGCTGCTGCTGCTGCTGGAGTGTTTGTTCAGCAGATCCTCTTGTGAGGAAGTTGCATCTGATATTTTGTAGTGCTTCCTGAATCACTTCCAACATCTTGTGATGTGTCTCCACAGGCAGCTCTTTATCCTTAGTCCACTCAGGCTGCAAGAGTGTTGAGAAAACCAGAGCAATTATCATGGAGATGCTTCTGAGCTGAGCCGTGACACAGATACAGAGCAAGGCACGTGACTGCTGTGCATCCCTGGCTTCACTGTGCTTGGGATTGGTACAGACTGGCTGCTCTCTGGGACACTGCATCACCAGGGACACACATCAGTGAAAGCCAGGGAAGCTCTGGACTGGAGTGATGTGCTGTGCCTTTGGGGAAGAGGCAGTAACAAATACTAGCCTGGATTCCTGAAGTCCTTATGTTTTGTGCAGAACCCCTCCGTGTCCCCTTTTCACTCGAAATACTGGATTTGCTTTCTCCCAGCAAAGCCACGAGCCTTTTATCATCATCTGTGTCTAGACGGGCCCTTGAAGTGCAGTGACAGTGGCTGTTGGCTGAGCTCAGTGGGGCAGAGGACACCAGATAATGTCGCTGGCTCTTGTTGATGGATGAGCAACACTGTGGGCCTGCTCCCATCACACCTGTTCGTGCCTTGGCACACAGAGACCACACACTGCTGGGGACATGGCTGGTGTCTCAGCACTTCTTTCCCTTGGCTCTCTGTGTCAGATCACTGAGAGGAAGGAATGAGCTTGGCTGTGTTGTGACTTGCAGTGCTGTTAGAGCCCTCCTCCCTCAGTGGGATAAGGGCATCATCCCCTGGTGCTGAGCTGGGCACAGTGGGTTGGGAAGGGTGTCAAAACTCAAGGGTGTTACTGTAGGAGCGTGTGTAACAGTTCTGGAGAGATGTAGTGAGTTAGCCACTAAAGACTGGACTACAATCTCTGCTTCACGTGTTAGTGATTGATTTTCAGTTTGAAACTTGACACAGTAATTTGAGGGCTAAATTTAATTTTCAATGTAGGTTTTTTTTGAACAAAGTTATTGTTTGCGAAGCAAGTCTCCACATGTATGCATTACATCCTTCCCTGCATCATTGTCTGTGTGCATTCAGCTCGCCTTTCTGCTGAAGGAGGGTAAGTGGTATCAGGCTGGTACCTGAAGGGACTGTTTTGTCAAGTGTCCACAGACTGCTTCGAATTTCTCTCCCCCACAAAAAGATTTGCAGCAGCATCCCAAGCTGAGGTTACACTGGACACCAAGCAGAGGTGCTGGGGTCACACCAGTGTCGCACAGGGTGTTGGCTGGGGACCACTGTCATGGTTCAAGCTGTGTGCACATAATTTATGTGGGAGGGTGCTGGTCCCTGCAAGGCAAGGGCAGTAAATCTGCTGTCAGAAGGGCTGCACATATGTAATGAGAGCGGATTATTTCTGTTTTCCATTATTTTGCAGCCTTGAGACAGGTGGACAGATTATAGAGCATAGAGAGTATATGTTTATCAGTCCTTTCCTGCCTCTTTCATCACCACCCCCTCCCTCGTGACCCCATTTTCAGAGGGATAACGCGAACAACCCAACCTCATTTCTCAAATCTGTTGTAAAGTCTGATTAGAGGAGTGAGGCGCATGTGCAGCCTGCTGGGCCTGGGCTCTGCAGCCTTCCCACCCATTCCTGCCCTGCAGGTACTGTCTGGCCTCTGCTTGTGTCACTGTCCCTCTTGAGAATCCCACTCCATAAATTGGAGTCCTGTGTGAACAGCTTTTCTCTCTGCAAGTGTGCCAAGGATGTAGGTGCAGCACAGCATGGGATGGCTGCTGCCCCAGCAGTGGTTGCTCTGGGATACCTTGTGTGGTTCCTTGTGTGCAGGGAAAGCTGCATCCCCCTGGCTGGGGTGGCCATAGAAGATAGTGTTTAGGATGAGCAAGTTATGCATAGTGGATTCTTGGTACCCAGTGGAAAAAAAAATTCGTGGTGGCCTGTACTACTCCTGTGCTTGACAGGGTGCTGATGGGAAGTAATTTTGCTGTATCTGCATGATGATGATCAGACTGTAGAAGCATCTGTGATTTAGATGTCCTGGTCCTGGCTGAGTCCTGGAATTGTAGACATACACCAGCATGGAAGAACTGCATCAAGGTTTTGGGAAATGTGTGACCTCACCAAAGCTGTAATGAGCAAGACAAGAGTGCATGGGCATTAGGAGACTAAATTCTTGTTGTGCTTCAGCTTGAACAAACAGAAGATTTCTTGAGGGCAGCAGTGTCAGGTGCTGTGAGGCAGGGGTAGGTGGATGGGATGGCCTGGGGGCTGCATGAGCTGTTGCTGCACTGTCTCTTCTCTCCTCAGAACATCGTGTCCAAGAACGCGATGCAGTACCGCGGGAATGCCCAGCACGATGCCCAGGAGTTCCTGCTTTGGCTCCTCGACAGAGTCCACGAGGACTTGAACAACGTGGTGAATTCTGGTGGCATGCCTCCACTCAAGGTAAGGGATATGCTGGGAGACAATGTGGGAGTCTAACTTTGCACACAGGCTTTCCTTTTCAAGTTGTTCTTCCCATTGGCTTCTCAACTTCATTAGTTCAGATGGAACAAAAGTTAAAATAGTGTTTGTTTCTGCCCTGGGAATGTAACTCAGCTGTTCCACTAATCCCTGGCAAGTGCTCCCCGAGGCAGTGGTGTTTTGAGTGGCTCTGCAGTAGCCAGCAGATGTTTGTTACCAGGGGGCTGCCCCACCTTGTCAGGTGTGAGCCTCGTGCCCTGCCCACCTCACCTTCCTGCATGGCCACCCCTTGGAGCAGAGTGTGCTTGGTAGTTAAAAATGCTTGTGGCATTTTTCCAGTGATTTTGGCTAAGGAAGGCAGAATTTGGCTGGCATTCTGAAGCCACCTGCTTGGTGCAGCCCCCACACCTGTGTGTGCCTCAAGGGTCTGTTCCTCTCTTTTAGCCGCCACTGGAGGATGATGTGCTGCTTGAGGGCCCAGCCTTTCCCATCAGTAGCACTTTTGTGCAGGAACTCTTTCAAGCCCAGTACAGGTATGGTATTGTAAATTTGATGCATGTGTGGGTGAGCCCAGTATAATTCTAAATTCACTCTAGCTCCCAGTACAGTTGGGACTGGTGTCATTGTGTTTACAGCTGTTTCTGAATTCCTGCTCAACTAAGACCTTGCTCTAGAGGAAAGAGAGAATTTCACTGCTTCAGATTTGGTATATTCTGTGTAAATCTGCAGTATGAACCACTACACCTGTTCCTGTGCATCCTGGAAGTGAGCAAAGGCTCAGGAAAGCCTAGTGCTATGGGATGACCCTGACTGTCAGAGGGAAGAGCCCATGGCAGGATCTAGAAGTGCCTGGGAATTAGGGATCTCCAGTGTGTGCAAAATGCTTGTCATCTGGCACTTGGGATTCCTGAGCTGAAGTTATCACTGTCCCTTAGGGGCTTTCCCTTGAGTTTCCCTACTTTCTGGGAAGAGAGCTTTTTAACTTCAGAGCTATTGGAAGAGAACAGCTGAATCACGAGTGTTCCTTGATGGTTTGTGTCTCTACTGCTGTCATAACTGTAATTGCTGGGCTTTCTCCCCTGTATTTGCCAACTTTTCCTTTGCAAAGGAGAAACATTAAGCCTGGTCTAAGACACAAACCCATTGTAAGGTGCAGATTGATTCTGAATGAGAATGGAGTTTTGGAGGATGAGAATGGACTCTTGTCTGCAGTTTTTTCTACATAAGAGCTGTGTGCATGCCAGTGCTGACTGTCTCTGTCCCTGTCCCATCATTTCACCACTCTTCAAAGACAAAACCCCTCCAGGGTTTCCCGCTGGATCTGCTGTTGGTGAATATGGGATTTGATGGGTTTTATATTCCCAATGAAGCGAGGTATAACTGTGCCCTGTTTTCCATGTTTGTCCCAGGTCCTCCCTGACGTGCCCTCATTGCCAGAAGCAGAGCAACACGTTTGACCCTTTCCTCTGCATCTCTCTGCCGATCCCTCTGCCGCACACTCGGTACGGGACTGTCCTGAGCGTGACCTTGGCTCTTCCCCGTGCATGTCATGTGCTTAACTTGCTGCAGCAGGAACACAATTCCAGCAAAATTTCTGATAAGTCATTGAAAAAGGTAGATAGGACTGTATGGGGATCGAATGTTTTGTTTTGCAGGTAAAATGGAAAATTGAGCCTTTTATTTGTTTTAGAAAGGCCTGTCCTTCCTATAGAATTAATTTTGGGAGAAAAAGTCTTTGCTTCACATAAGCAAAATATTTTGCTTTTCACTTTATTTATAGCATTTTAAAAGTAAGAAAGGGAAAAGGATGAAGCATATTGTTTTTTTAGAAGAGCCTCACTGATCACTTCAATTTCAAAAATTGAAGTTAAAATCTTTCCTACAAAATCTTCTGCTTTTTTGAAAGACAGCTGATGCAGAAAAAGAAAAAAGCTTCAAGGGAGGAAAAAAATCCAGGCAAAATGTTCAAAGTGAAGATAGAGATGCACAGCAAAACTACCTGTGGTATAAATAAACTCCTTCACCTGGTGTTTGCATCCAGAAAACTTGTGTAGGTTCCAGAAGCAATGGAACAGAGTAATGATAGGGCAGATTAAACATTGCTCTGTCATATGTGCTCTGGAAATCTCTGCTTCACCACTGAGTGAAGGCTGAGTGGGCCCAGGGAAGGTGTCCCCGCCCTCTCCTCTCCCCAGTAGTGCTGCTGGCTGCTGTTGGAGGCAGGATTGAGGCCTGAGAGGCAGCCTGTTCCCAGTAGCAGTTCTTCAAGTACTTCAAGGTGCTGTCTTATACTGACTGTCCCAAGCTTCCTTTCAGGATCCCTGTTGGAAAACTGAGTGCCTTCTCAAAGACAGTTTTGGTTTTAACTTTGTGAGCCTTTTTTGAGATGTCCTGCTTGCAGAAGCAAGTAACACTAGGCCATGTAGTAAGAAAAGAGTCTGTAAATCAAGCACCCTTGTCTGCAGCTGAGCACAGCTCCAGTGTGAGGTGGATTTGGAGAGTCAGGAGGGCTCTGGATGTGCCCAGGCTGGGCTGGGGCTGCTCCAGGCAGTGCCCAGAGGTGCTGTGCCCAGCCCAGCAGTGCTCCATGCTCTCCACAGGCCGCTGTATGTCACGGTGGTGTACCAGGGGAAGTGCTCACACTGCATGCGCATCGGGGTGGCCGTGCCCATCTCCGGAACGGTGGCCAGGTTGCGGGAGGCTGTGTCCTCGGAAACCAAGATACCCCTGGAGCAGGTAATGGGCTGGGCTGCTCACTGTGTGCCTTCTCTGCAGTGGGAGGGAAAGAGGAGGCTTTTGTCCCTTATTGGATATGTAAGAATTGAAATTTGCTGCCCGTGATTGAACAGGGAAGTGAGGTAGTGGTGGAAATCTGGATCGTGTTTTTCCCTGTGCATTGGCTATTTGAATCCCTGGGATGTTGGAATAGCCCTCTGTGGAATGTGCAGACCTGACCCCATGGTGATCTGTGCATGCTGGCAGTGAGGCAACCACTGGGCACCTATAGCGAGTTCCTCTGTAGGAAGAGCTTCAGGAAAGCTGTTGAATCCCACCAAAACCTTTCCATATGTTGCTTTTACACCAGCTCCTCATTTATGGCTGTCCTTTGCCCTGTTCCTAGCTCCTGGTTGATGGCAGGATGTCTTGAGGAGTGCCATCCCTTAGCAGGAAAATCCCAGCTGAGAGGCAGGGCACTGAGCTGAAGTGGTGGGTGGTTTGATGGGTTCTGGTTTGCTCCTGCTGCCTGCAGATCGTGCTGACAGAGATGTACTATGATGGATTCCATCGCTCCTTCTGCGACACCGATGACTTGGACACCATCCACGAGAGTGACTGCATTTTTGCCTTTGAGACCCCAGAGATCTTCAGGCCTGAGGGCATCCTCAGTCAGAGAGGTGAGTCAATAACTCTGCTTAATGCCCACCTCAGGTGACTAGCGAGGGAGGTTTGTGTGGGAAAAGAACGAGTCCCACAAGCTGTTGATGTTCTGGTGTATTGATTTCAGCTCTGACTTTGTCTAGGCTCATTCCAGAAGATTTAATAGTGTTGTCAGCTGGGAGGTTATCAAGCAGTGTTGTACACTTTTTTCTGCCTCTTCTTGGGGCAGATGCTACAGGCCAGGCTGGCTTAATGTGAAATCTCTTGTCAGGCTTAATTTAAAGACCTGCTAGGGAGCAGATGAAGCCGCTGAAATTGTGTTATTTAAAATCAGATTGCTAGTGATGAATAGACAGTCTTGGGAATGAACAAACACTTTCTCTTTCCAAGCTCAAACTCCTCAGCCTCTGCATGTCCCCTCAGTGAAGGGGAATCATGGTGTCCTGGGCAGATGGAGTGTAATCCAAGGCAAATTTTATTATTGAAAATAGCAAGTTGGGTTCCTGGCACTTTAGTTTTTCTTGCGGGCAGTAAAAGCTGAAGAGTGCTTGTACAACCTGCTGTGAAAAATCAGGTGGGGAGCACTTGCATATAATGTCTTTCTCTAAAGAAACAGTCACTGTGAAAGGTAGTTGCTCTTTGAAGCCTTTGTACAAGTGATGAAAATGCTCCTGATTCCATATTGACCTGCTGCTCTGTAGCCCAAGGAGGGCTTCTTGAGGGGGGCACCAGGGCACTAAAGGCAAATGACATAATGAAATGTTTCCTTTCTTCTAATTTTTCAGGAATACATGTGAACAATAACCTGAATAACTTGAAATGTGGCACTGAGCACTCACGAACAATAGCTTACTCTCAAGGAACGGTGAAGTCTGGAAAACTGGAACAGTCCTGTCCTAAACTAGCAGCAAATGATAAGATTGTGTTGCTGGTGTGTAACAGAGCGTGCACTGGACAGCAGAGCAAAAGGTGACTGGCAGCAGCATGGTTGGCGTTACTCTTCTGGCTGCTTCCTAAACTGACCTGGATTTTACCCTCCTGTAGTACAGGCTCCAGGTGAAGGAGCAGCAGCTTGCATCCCTAACTCACATCAGGTGCTAAAGAACATGTTGATCAAAAAGCATTAATGGGTGCAGCAAAATATTTCTAATTTTGGTGAACTTCAGATACTGCATTACTGTATAGGACCAAATGCAACCCAGTTGGGAGGTTACACCACCTTTGGTTTGAGAGCAGCATGTTTGACCAGACCCAGTTATGGGTGGGAATTTTAAATTGGAGTGAAAATGAGGGGAGGGAGAGAAGTGAGAAACAACCATGGCAAAGGCATTTGTATCAACTGGAGCCTGAGAACTGCCTCAGCCTCTTAAGCTTCACAAAACTCCACATGGAATTCTCCCAGGTAGTTTGGGGTTCTGATTGCTGAACAGGATAATCTTTTCATTGTTCCTCAAATGCTTCTTCTTCCCATAGGTTTGGCTTGCCCTTTGTGTTGCACTTGGAAAAAACAATTGCTTGGGATATTCTGCAGAAGGAAATACTGGAGAAGATGCAGTATTTCCTGCGGCCTGCAGCCTGCTTGCAGGTGAGACAAATGTCCTCTCTGGTCACCAGAGAGGAGCTGTAGGATGCACAGGTTCCATTGCTGTACCTCAGCCCTCTGTCAGCTCACTGGCACAGGCATATTTGAGACCTTGTACATTTGCATTGTCATGTCAAACGTGTTCTAGGGTGAAGTCTTTGTCAGCCAGTGCTGAGAGCAGGTTGTGTGTGAGCAGGTTGGGTTGGAGCCACTGAGGTGGTCCCTGTTCTCTCTGTTGCAGGTTTGCCCATTCAGCTTGCGAGTGGTCAGTGTTGTGGGCATAACATACTTGCTACCTCAGGAGGAGCGACCCCTCTGCCACCCAACAGTGGAAAGGTGAGCTGGCCCTCGGGTGCTGGGTGCTTCCCAGGGGTGGAGAGAGATGTGTTAGCCGGGAGCTCAGTGTTAACCATGCAGAAATGAACAGGAATGGACTGTAGAGGCCTGAGGAAGCAGGGAAATGAGGGAGCATCCTCAGGAAGCTGTGTGAGAATACCTCAGTTGTGTGTCATGCCATCTGGAGTCTGTCCTCTCTGGAAATGGGGAACAGAATGAAAATACTACTCCCACTATTTTTAATTTTTTTCTTGTGCCTGTTATTCTTTGAAATGCTAGTAAATGCCTGTTCTATAACAGGTATATGTTGCCTTACAGAACTCACATATTCGGGTGAAGGCATTTACCAGCCTTGCCAAGTGTTTTGCTGTGTGAATTCCTTTTACTCCTTTGCAAACTTGCTCTGTGGGAGTGGAGGAAGGATGAAGGGCTCGTGGAGAGAAATTACATGCGTGTAGAAGATAATGTAGACTTTGGATTGAAGGATGGTCTGACTTCCGTCTGCTCCTCTCTGCAGGGCATTGAAGTCATGCGGACAGGGGGGAACTGCTCATGTGAAATTAGTGGTAGAATGGGACAAAGAAACTAAAGATTAGTAAGTATGAAGTAAAAAACCTTAAACTGTGTTCACCTCACAATTGCTGCTTGGAGCTTGCTTGTGTAAACTGTGCATCCTTCAGCAAACATGAGACCACTCAAACTCCACCTGTGCCCAGCCTCTGTCTGCAGGGACAGCCTGGGGGGCAAGGGGATGTGCTGGTAAATGTGGTGTCTCCCTGATGCAGCTTGTTTGTGAATACAGAAGAGGAATATATTCCAGACTCTGAAAGTGTCCGCCAGCAGAGAGAGCTTCATCATCAACCTCAGATCTGCACTTTATCTCAGTGTTTCCAACTGTACACCAAAGAGGAACAGGTAGGTACAGACTGTGTACTCTGGCTTGTTTAACATGCTGCAGGAACTCCCTCACTCCAGAGCAGCTCTTTTCTTCAAATGTTGATTTCTTGTGACAGGGGAATAGATTTGTGTTTGTAAGGTGCAAAAAGGTCCTCTGCACAGCAGCACTGGCTGAATTCTGCCTTGCAACAGGAAGTGCCTCCTGAATGAGGCACACATGTCTCTGCTTGTCACTCTGAAAAGCATCACTGGGAACCCTGCATTTCCAGTGAGCGTGTAAATGGCTGAGGGGTTAGTGTCTGCACTGAGCTTGAGGCAGCAGAGGAACAGTGGTGTGATGCAAACTGCCTTGGAATTTGAAAACCAGTACCCATTCCTGCCTATTTCTTGTAGCTTGCTCCAGATGATGCATGGCGATGCCCACACTGTAAGCAGCTGCAGCAGGGTAGCATCACACTGAGCCTCTGGACCTTACCTGATGTTCTCATCATACATCTCAAAAGGTTTAGACAGGTAAGGGTGCCTGTAGTGTTGCTGGAGGACTGCTGAGTGATGTGAGTAGACTTCCCTCTTTAGAAGCAGCCATTCTGCCCTATGTGTTCCTCACCTGTGGTTTTCCCAGGTATGGGGGCCTTGGCCTCTGCAGCTCATGCTCTTCTCTCTACACAGGAAGGAGATCGAAGGATGAAACTTCAGAACATGGTTAAATTTCCCTTGAGTGGCTTGGACATGACTCCTCATGTTGTGAAACGTAGTCAGAGCAGCTGGAGCCTGCCATCACACTGGTCACCATGGAGGAAACCTTATGGCCTTGGCAGAGATCCTGAGGACTACATCTATGACCTGTATGCTGTCTGCAACCACCATGGCACCATGCAAGGGGGGCACTATACAGGTAAGTGTCCTGCTATGCTGTCTATGGTGGAGCCTTTCACAAAGAAACTGGCTATATTTCTGTATGGGGTCAGAAATGGAATCACAGATGGGAGCAGGGTCACAAGTTACAGAAGGTGAAGTGAATGGAGCCACCCCAAATGATGTTCTATTCTGAGCAGTAATGTTGGACAAAGAAAGTCCTGAAATGTAAGCTGTTTGTTGTGTTCTGGCAGCCTCAGGCTTCCATCTTGCTGGTCAGACTGGAGGATGATGCAAGAATAATGATGTTCCCTCGCATTGTCCTCCAAGTCCATCATAGCAGATAAGGTTATGTTAAATATCATACAGCAAACCTGAGAATAATAGGAGTAAAGGAGTCTTACAGTAATGTATTATTTCTTAGCATATTGCAAGAACTCTGTTGATGGTCAGTGGTACTGCTTCGATGACAGTGAAGTTCAGCAACTCTCTGAAAGTGAAGTCTGCAAGCAGACCGCTTATATCCTGTTCTACCAGCGACGCACAGCCATCCCCTCGTGGTCTGCCAACAGCTCGGTGGCAGGTAAGCCCTGCTGGCACTGTCCAGGGGGGGCTCTAAATTGTCTTTCATGGATAGTTTGTCCTTCTGGAGAATTTACTACCCAGCCCTGCTTAAACCCCCACTCTTGTGTCCCAGAACTCAGCAAGGCTGGTCTGAGTCTGTGTGCCAGAGGCCACGGGGACTTTCCACCTCTTCTGCTAAGGCAGTTTTGGCAGGGAGGCTGTGGAGGTGGGGGAAGCCCCTGTGCCCCCACAGGTGACTGCTTAGAGCTGCCCTTGTGCAGGACATCAAATCATGACTTGCTTCTCCCTGTGGCAGCATTCCCAAGGAGGCACCAGTAGTGCATGTGTTGATGGAATCCAGGGTGAGCTGTGGGCAGGTGCAGGCTTGGTGACCTGCCCCCAGAAAACGATTTTTGTGACGTTGGGGTGGCAGCTGAAAAGCCCCCACTGCCTACATGCTGGCATTCACAGCACACTGGCACAAGTGCAGTTCTGTCTTCTTGTTCTGACCATGAATTCTCCATAAGAGTAAAGCCCCATTCCCTTGGTAGTGTCTGGGTGCTGGGGCCATGAGGGCCAGCTCCGGGCTCAGGTGTAAAGAGCAGAGCAGAGCAGTGCAGTAGCACTGGACTCTGGGCTCAAGTGTAGGGAGCAGAGCAGTGCAGTAGTGCCCAGCTCCAGGCTCAGGTGTAGAGAACAGAGCAGTGCAGTAGTGCCCAGGCCCCTGGGCTGCCGGGGATCTGTGTACAGCTGCTGCTGATGTGTGCATGCTGGTCCCTGCAGGCTCCACCAGCTCGTCGCTGTGCGAGCACTGGGTCAGCCGGCTCCCGGGCAGCAAGCAGCCCAGCATCGCCTCCGCCGCCTCCTCGCGCCGCACCTCCCTCGCCTCGCTCTCCGAGTCCGTGGAGCTCACTGGGGAACGCAGTGAAGATGATGGTGCGTATCATTGTTGGGGGAAAACTGGGCTGCTTGTCTCTCTGCTGCGAGATCCTCACTAAAACAACTGCAAAATCTGTGGTTGCAAGGGATGGTTACTCCAGCAGCTGAGAGGGGCAAGAGCTGGCTCGGTAGGAGCACAGGTGGGCTTCTGTCTCATGAAAGGTTGGAGGAACCTTAAGGAGCCTTTCAAAGAAAGCAAATGCCCTCAACTAAACCTCTCAGTCAGGAACTTCTTGCGTGCACTTGTGTTCTCTCTGAGTCTCACTGCATCACCTTTGCAGGGTGGCAGACAGTGCTGACAGATTTAGCATAGGCATTAATTGCCTGCTGCTGTGCTGCTGGATAGTCCCAGGAAGAGAGGGAGATGGAAATTCACTCATGTATGCAAGTTACTGTTCATTTCTTGGCTTTGCCTGGTTCCTCCATACATTGCCTTGCAACTTCTGAGAATGTGGAGCTTCATGGGTCAGTCAGAGCTGGAAGCTGGTGTGGAGATATCCCTGCTGCCATGCTGTGAGAGCTGTCAGGTCTGGGTATGGAAGTCACACTTCTAAAATACTTACATTTTTCATTTCTAAATACAATTACATCACTTGATCTAGAGGGAGGAATCCTACTTTGCCTTTCACAGAATGCTCTGGGAAATACTCTTTAATACAGAATCATAATCCTAGCTGTTGATTTGGCCAGTTTGAAGGACTTTTGAGGTGTAAATGTTTTTTGATCTTCTGCTGCTCAGGGATGAGAGAGGAATCTGAGTTATCAGTTAGAGGCTTCAGAGAGTTACTCCTGGGTGACCCCTAGAAAAAACAGTTGCTGGATTCCTTATTCAGCTTTTGTTGCAAGAAGCTGTGCCTGCAGCCTGCATGGAGAGACACATAGTGTGGTGTGGGTGGGCTGCTTGACTTTCGTGGGGAAATGGGTGGGGTAAACTAGCTGCAGCCTTGGCTTTCCCATTGAGACTGTTACTTGCTTTCTCTGCAGGAGGATTTTCAACTCGACCATTCGTAAGGAGTGTCCAACGTCAGAGCTTGTCATCCAGATCCTCTGTCACCAGCCCACTGGCAGTGAGTGAAAATGGTGTCAGGCCCTCGTGGTCACTCTCTGCAAAACTGCAGTTCCGCTCCAACTCCCCATCACGCTTCTCTGGAGATTCTCCAGTACATACCTCTGCTTCCACTCTGGAGAAGATTGGGGAAGCTGCTGATGATAAAGTCTCCACCTCGTGCTTTGGCAGCCTGAGGAATCTCTCCAGCAGCTACTTGGAGCCCTGTGACAGCAGTCGGCGAGAACACAGGACAGCTCGCAGAGCCCCTTTGGCTGTCATGGAAGGGGCGTTCAGGGAAGAGTCCGTTGTAAGGACATCTAGCTCAGACCTTTCAGATGGGTATGGTAAAAGCTCTGTGCAGCCAGACAGGAATCACCCTGCTCTGGACCCTTTTGATAACAACAATCAAATTGCCTTTGTTGACCAGAGTGATTCTGTGGACAGCTCCCCAGTGAAAGAGGTGAAAGCCCCAGCTGGGATGGGGCTGGCTGCAGAGAAGGCACATGACACCCCTAAAAAGGGTCACAGCTCCAAAGGAGCTTCTGAGCCAGATAAAAGTTTGAGGAAGGGAAGGACAGTCTTAGCTACCCAAGAGACCAAAGTCTCTCACTCTTCTCCTCCACTGAAGAGTTCTCAGAAAGCTTCCCGGTCTAGAAGTAAGACAGACTCTTCTAGGGTCAGTGGGCGACACGGGTCTCCTGCTCCCACTCAGGCTAGGAAGGACCACAGCATGAAGCCCCTGGAGGCATCTGTCCCATCAGCTCAACAGAAGCAGAAGTCAGGTTCTTCTCCATCCTCCACAGCTGCCAAGAAAACCCCATCGGGCTCATTGACTAAGGGCTCTTCCTCTGGGAAGAGCCGGACTTCCGACCGCAGCCTCAGCAGGGAGGGCTCCAAGATCAGTCTGGGGTCGGACAAAACGAGCGTTACCAGCAGCTCCAGGACGAGCTCCCCACGGATCAGCCACTCCAGGAGTGACAGCAGGGCAGTGGACAGCAGGCACGTGCGCAGCTCCTCCATGGCCAACCTGCGGTCCCCAAACGTCGGGGCACGTTCTGGTTTGAAGAGGGACAGCAAGTCCGAAGAGAAGGGTTTGTCTTTCTTTAAATCAGCCTTAAGGCAGAAGGAGACACGGAGGTCGGCAGACCTGGGGAAGACGACAATGCTTTCAAAAAAGACAGGGAGTGTCAGTTCCAAGTCAGGCAGTAAAAATGTGCTGGAGGACAAACCAGAGAAAGGTGGTGTCCCGCCAGCCTCTCAAACCAATGCCAACATTACTACAAAAGAAAAACTTGTCTCAAAAGATGCCACATCTAACAAACATTCTCTGCTATCCAGTCGCAAGTCCAAGTCTTCCCAGCTAGATCCCGGAGTCCAGTCTCCTCCTTCCAGTGGCAAGCAGTCTGCTGACAAGCCACTGAAAAAATTACCTTCCAGCATGCAGGTGTCTGTACGGCCTTCTCTGGAACCTCAGTGAAATGCTGCAATCCAGGTGTCTTTTCTTCTGCTGAGAAGCTAATTTATTCTGAGCTCTTGTTTTTTTGTTCATGTGCCTAATGTATGTTTTGAGGAGAAGTTAACTGCGAGTTGTTAAAGCGCCTTTGATTCTGCCATCAAACCAAATAGCCACAGGCAGCCAGCACTGGTGCAAGTAGCCTAGCTGGAGTCATTGTTGAACATGAATGCAGCTGTCCCATAGCACTTGTACAGGAGTCTCTGTCGAAAGTGCAACAACTTTCTTCAGATGAGGGTTGGGACCTGAACCCCAGTTGCACTGACACTAGTGTGCTTTGTAGAGCTGTGAACTGATATTCCTTTGGTCTTGTTCTGAGTGGGCTGTGTCCACTGGTGTATGGCCTTGTTCTGAGCTGTGGAGGATGCGAAGGAAACTGGAGAGACTGTCGCTTCTTTCTGCTCTCAACTCTCTCTCCCTGCTCCCCTCCATTTTCAAGCTTTCTAAAGGGCAATATTTCAACACTAATGTTGTTTCTCAGGTATATACTCAGCCAGTATAGGAGGGACTAGCATTAGTGACGGACAGAAAGGTACCTGTGTGTCTCTGTGCGCGTCTGTGTGATAGATTTAATTTTTGCATTCCAACACCAGGAAGTTTGAAATGTAACCTGCAGTTTTTTTGTTGCTGTGTCTTTGAAGAGTTTTGCTTTGTCCATACCTTAGGCAACCTCTACCCTGTCCTGTTTAACTACTTTCTTCTGAAATGCTGTGCTAAACAACAGAAGAAATCCCTGGGCAGCAGCTGCTGGCCAGCTCGTCCTGTGGAAGCAGTGCCATGGGAGAGTTGTGTCTACACACCTGGATGGCTGTGATGCTGTCAGGATGCCCCTGTTCAAACTCCTGGGAAGCATTTCCTAATGTGCTCAGACCCTTATCATAGTGGTGTAATTAAGCCTCCATTATCTCTAGGGGTGATGTTTAGATCAAGTGTTGTCCTGCCCTCTCTGAGCATGCTTTGACAGGCCCCTGTGTGTGGGTTGGAGGGGCTGTACCCAAACCCCCAGAGCAGTTTTCCTGTTCTCCAGAGCGCTGTGTTCTTCCCTCTGGCATGCTCGTCCCCTCTCCGTGGGTCTGGCTGCCACATGTCCCTCAGTGGAAGGTTCCCCTTCTTGTTTGGATGACAGCCTCCATCAGGGTCAAAACACTACATCTACTGATGTCTTTGTTTACATGCCCTTCTTACAGGGGAGATTCCTCAAGTTCTGTAAGGTTCCTCTTAAGGTGGATTTCTTAAGTCCTTTTCCATATATGTGGTATAATCTTTTTTTTTTTTTTTTAATTCCATGAGTTTTTATTGACGTGCTGCATATCCTTTATGTCCACAGCCTGTCATGGAGGTTGTGACAAACTGGGCAATGTGCTGGGCACTCTCTCTGCTGAGCGAGGTCTGTGCCTGTCCAGTTCATGCCCGAGTTTCTCTGGGCATAGCTTGGGGCAGGGACGTGTATGCTCTGTTCCTTCAGCGTAACAAACTGGGCTGTGCCACCTCTCTTGCTGAGGTGCTGCTCGTCCTGCAGGCAGCCTTGTCCCCAGGTTTACTGGGCACCTTGCTGCTCTGTGATCAGTTTTCTGCTCACCACACAGCTGCAGCAAGCTTGGGAGGGAAGGGTTGGGGGTAGCTGGCATGGGGGGCTGAGCTGGGATGAGACCCACATTGAGCTGGGGTCAGTGTGTGGGGATGAGCCCACCTGTGATGTAACCCTTGCAGTGTCCTGGTGATGTCCTGCTGCATCCCCTTCACGTGCCCCAGCAGTGCCCACAGCCTGCACATGTAATGCCCTGGCTGTTCCAACCCGAACATAACTGTCCCCTCAATGCATTCCTTCACCCAGGCATTGTTTCAGTCTCATTTATTGCAGCAACAAGAAGCAAAGATTGCATTGCTTGCTTCTGAAATGTATGACTTGGATTATTCTTGGATTATTTTCTGTTATATCCAGCAGAGCAGATAAGACTTGCTTCACATTGCAGTACTTCAATTACTCCCTGAAATGTTGATGTTGAAGTATTTGTTTAAGGTTTTATCTGTATTAAGGTCTTACACTGTGTTGGCTCTTCTCTTGTAACAACTCTTCTAGCAAGAATGTAATTCCGGTGGCTTATGCTGACTCGGTTTGGGATCTTTTAATAGACAGAACTACTTTCTGTGCATTTTGCCATGGACATTTGTGAAAGGTTATTTTTATCAAATGACTTTTATTTTTTTCCATGTCATCACTCACTGAAGGAGTTTAAACTGGAAGCTGGTGTGTGGGTTTTGAGGTGGTTTTGCTCCTGTGCTGCATGCCTGACTGAAGGGAATTTGAAGCCATGTCCAAACCCATGTTGTAGCTGAACACCAGTTCAATGATTGTATCTGGAGCAAGACAGTGGTCCTTGGAGCTCTCGTTTGGGTAAAAGGGAGATGGAGGTTCTGGTATTCCAGCAGCTGATAAAAGTAGTTGAACCTCTGCAATCCTGTGAGATACCAGTCTCACTCTTTCTGCACATTCTCCATAATTCCTGATGCTAATTGCTGCCAGCTCCAGCACTATCTGCTCTCTTTATGCTGCCAAACTGGATTTCTCTGTCCCTCTGGAACAGCAGCTCTGGTGCACAGGCTGCTAGCTGTGCAGAGTGTGAGTAGGCAGGAGGGGCTGCACTGACAGTATCCTCGGCTCTGAGTGGGTGGGATGCTGCTCCTCTGGTGGATTTTCTGCTCAGGAGGGCTTGGCTTGGGGTGTCCTCAGGCAGAGTGGTTTGACTTGGTGCACCAGAGTTCATGTGGGACATGAGACACTCACCAGGCAAAAGGTCAGTGTATGTGTGCAGTCTGGGGAGTGCAGCCCCTGCTCCTTGTCTGTGTCTCCACTCTGCATCAGGGCCCTGGGGAACAGCCACTTGTGTCACTGCTCTGCCTGTTGGTGTCACACATCTTCAGTAGTAAATGAGCTTCCTTGCACAGGAGAGGGTTGAAGGGTGTGGGTCTGAGAAGCACTGTTCACTGGGAGTGTTATTCAAAGCCTTGTTGCTGTTACAGTCATGACTCCATCAATGAAGTAGGATAAATGTTTCTGATATGGAATGTAGGTTATTTACAGGCCCTACTTAAAGGGATTTGGGGAAAAAATTATCAGTCTTCTCTCCTTGCTTTAAAGCAGATTTATCTCTTCTCCTTTTCATGGGTAGGAACTCCTGTCCGTAGTATTGTGTTGTCCAGCTGCCAGGATGTGGCATGGTACCAGGGAACACTCGAGCGAGGGATCTGCCAAGTCCTAGATGCCAACACCAGCGTGGTTTTGCATATTGATCCTTCAAGCAGCAATGGCTTGAGGCTATTCTGGAGCAGCATGTACATGGTCATGTCTTAAAGTTCCTGTTGGCCATCAGAAGCACTCATGGCTGTAGGAGAGGTGGGCTCTGCCATCTCCCAGAGGCCGTGCTGCCCAGGGACCTCCACCTCCCCTGGGATGTGGCATGTAGGGTCTGGAAGTCTCATGGGCTTCTGAGTGCCAGGTCTGTCCTGCCCAGCCTATCTGGGGATGGCGGGGTCTGGGCCCTTCCTGTCAAGGTCTTGGAAGCAAAGGTATGCCTCACGGTGATGGGAAATGCCTGGGAAGGGGAAGCCCAGCAGTGCTCACAAACAGGTGGGCTCCAAGGCAAAGCAAGTGTTCAGGCAGTGTGTTTCCAGTTGGCTTTGGGTTGGAGTCACCTGGAGTGTGACTTGTTTCACCCCACGTCCCTAGTCTGCCACTTGCTCCTGCTCCTGGAATTGGCCCTCTGGGCGCAGGAGAGCAGCGCCTTCATTCCAGTGCTCAATTCCTACAGGAGTCACCTAGAGACTTTTTTTTACCCTTTTTGGGCTGTGTCTTTTGGATAGTGTTTAGTAGTAGTCAAGTTATAAGCACATTTTCAATGACGTGTATTGAAGAGGCACCTTTTATTTGTATTAATCACATTTGATAGACAATTTGGTGCCTGCAGTTCTCTGTAACTTGTGTCTCACTTTGGGTGTGTAAATTGTTAACCCTTTCAGACTTATCGACTATGGATTAATAAAAACAAGATGCTTAGGATAGAAAGCTAGCAGCTTAATTGCACTTCTCCCACTGCAAGTGCCCTCATCTGCCGTCGCTGCAGGGGTTTTGCTTTCTGAAGCTGAAACTTGAGCATGACCAACCATTTTCCTCCGTGTGAGGCAGCTTGCATGGCCGTGCTGTCCCCAATGCATGTCCCTACTAACTATGCAAGCCTCTAGCCCAGCCGAGGCGTGCTCGGTGTTAAAGCTGCTCTGGAGCACCGCTTGGAGTCTGTGCTGCTGCCTCCTGGGGCAGCTGCTGCTGGCACACAGGAGCATGTCCCTGGGTTCCTGCTTCCTTTGCACATCTTTGACTCTTTTCTTTGCAGGATTCTGCGTTACTGACAAGGCTGGAGCGTAATGTAAGGTTAGAGGGATTGGCGCAGGGAAATGAGAACAAACTGATTTCTATTTTGTGTTGTTTTTCCTTTTGTTAGCAGGGCAACCTGCTCAGGGTTGTTGCTTGCCATTGCATGTAATGTGAGGGGGCTGTGAGGAGGGGCAGGCAGGCCCCCAGGGCCGTACAGGCACACAGAGCTGCTGTGAGGGAAGCAGTTCCCAGCTGCCCTCCTGATGCCCACACTGGTCTTGGGGTTTTTCCTGCCTCTCTGGGGGAGCTGCTGGGCTGCCTCTCTGTGCTCCAGGACCCTGTGGTGCTGGGGTTTGAGCTGTGTCCTGTTGGACAGCAGGTCCCTTGGGGCAGCCGGTGAGGGCTGGCCTGGGCTTTGTGCAGGTCCCAAAACTCCTCCTGGTTCTTGGCCCCGCAGCTTTGGTGCCCTCCCCTTGGTCAGCTAGCATGGAGAGGGTTTGGAAACAACATTCCAAATAATTTTACCGTTGGGTGTTGTTTTTTTAAAATTTTAGTTTGGTTTGGGTTTTTTTTTTTTTTTTTTTTTTTTTTTAATCTTTGTCATTTGCCTACTAATCCAAAAGAATTTGGCAGTATCTAATGATACCTGTGGAGGGAACTGAAATTTAGTTTTAATCTGTGGTGAGATGAAAGTCCTGCGTGGTTTTCTCAACAAAAGCATCGTAAAGCAGTTACTATTAAAAGCTTTATTTTGTAGAAGAAAAGCACCTGAAGACTCGTACAATGTCTGTGTTAGATCTAAAGGCTTAGGGACTCTATATTTTTAAAGGTGATAGCACTCAATTTATCTGCAAATAGTGTTTTTTTAAAAGACACAGATTAAAACTAAGTGTAACCACCAGTCCCGGCTCACTCAGCCCTGCAGCGCACACGCGCCGGCCTCAGGCTCGTGTGGCATTTGTGAGTGCAATAACCCCTTTGGAGGTGCTACATTGCCTTGGGTAGGGTAACACAAGGGAATCCAGGCCACGAGTGGCTCCATTATTGTCCTGTGGCCTTCCAAGTATGAATTTGTACAGATTTGCTCACCACCTGTGCCTCACCATTGGTTAAAATTGAATTTTAAGTCCTGTTGCAAATGCAGTTTCTCTTCTGGACACAATGTCAGATTTTACACTGGAATATCTACAGTTCTCAAACTGCATGTCACATCACTGTATCTGGTACAGGGACGTGGGGCTTTCCCACACCTTTGATATTCTCCTCTGTATTTTAATGTTTTTGACCTGTACAGTAATTGGAAAGCAGGCTGTCTACTTGGGGTTGAACATTGTACCATAAATTTTAAATTATTTGAGGACAACTGCATGAGACTGTGTCAATGCCTTTTATTATTTATTTGTATGTTTTATTATTCAAGGTGTATGCACTTTTAATATGCAGAATTTATATTTTTATGTTAAAAATCATTTTCTTTCAGAAAGAAGAGTTTGAATATGAGGAATTGGAATTAAGTGCAAACAGGGGAATATGTAATAAAATACAATAAATTTATTACTAGGCATCCTGCCTGAGTGAGCGTTTTTCCAGGCTGGGGGCACGGCCTTGGGAGCTTCCCTGTGTGCCCCAGGGCTCCTTTGGGGAAGCCAAACCCAGAGGCCTGCCTTTGGGCACAGCTCTGTGTGCTGGGGAGGGGAGACCCCTTCCCCTGTGTTGTTCCTGATGCTTCTCTCTCCACAGACCATCAGTCCAGGTCCTGCGCTGCTCGGCCACGGTCCCGAGAGTGGGTGTGGGATCTGCACCAGAGCCCTGTGCTGGTGAGTTTGGTTTGTGAGCACCAGGGCAGGGGGTGTGATCTGGTTCCTCTTTGGAGTCTGAGGGCACACACCTGCTCAGGCAGAGGTGGGAGTCTTCCCTGTCCATCCATCCATCCATCTATCCATGCCTCATGTCAGGGCTCAGCCCCCCACATGAAGGGACTTCTCAGCACCAGAGCAGTCCCCTGCTACCTGCAGCCCCACCCATGCCCCCTGCCACCCACAGCAGTGAGGCCAAGCTCCAGACAGGAGGGACACATGAACCCAGGTCCTATGGCATTTGGGGCCAGGAGTCCCCCAGCCAGATTCCCACACCTCCAGGAGACCCTCAGGCCACCCCTTCCTACAACATGGCCAAAGGTATTGAGGACAAGGGTGGCCTGAGGGGCTTTTGCCATCAGCAGACACTGGAGACTTGAAGCTCCTCCAGCTCTGTCCTAATTAAAGACTGTTTTTCCTTTAGCAGGGTGTGCAGCAGTGGCTCCAGACACAGAGGAGTGTGGCTGCCAGATGGGCGTGTGGATGGGCTGCTCCTGCTGCCACCTGCCTCAGCCCGATGAGGATGGAGCAAGGCAGGAGGAGGACAGGCTGCTGCTCCTGGCTGCTGAATGGAAACCTCTGTCCTTGGTGGATTGTTTGCGTGACCCAGCCCTGGGCTGGGAGAGCTGCCCCAGCTGCAGGCAGCAGCCCCCGCTGGGCTGCCCAGTCTCTGGGCAAACGGGGCACAAAAGGCTTTGGCAATCCCGGGTGTCCTCTGGGCAGAAGGATGGAAGATGGTGTGTCCCCCCATGCCTAGGGGCCTTTCCACTGTGGACTCAGATCCTCCTGCTCCAGTGAGCCCTCAGATCACTGCATCACGGGCTAGGTTGGGCTTCACAAACTCACCTCTCAGCACAATTTTTGATTGTCAAGGGTTCTTTTTCTCTCTCCCCTTCTGTGCATATTTTTGCAGGAGGGGACTCGTCAGCATTATCAGTGTGTGCGCTGTGCCCCTTCAGTGCTCACCAAAGTGGAAGTTGTCAGTGAATCCTCCTTGTTCCCCAAGTCTCCAGATGGGATTGTCCTGATCTCCCTTTGCCTGGTGGTGGTTACAGAAATGGTGATGTTGGTGTGTTTATCAACAGCTCTGCTGCATCACTCCTTGCCCACCAGGGTCCCCGGGCCTTGGGGGACCCCTGGCCCCTGCCAGGCCCTGCCATGGAGCCTTGGTCTGTGTTTCTATCCATCCTGCTGGGAATGGTGAGCTGGAGCTGAGCCCCTGGGCACTGGTCGCTGCCCTGGTCAGTCACACACACGAGTCCTACCCTGTACCAGAGGCACTGCTTCACATCTTGTGTAGAAATGGGGGTGGCAGATGTCATATTAAATCATGGGCTCATCATTTATTTATAGGTGATTACATTAAAGAGAGATTAATATAGCCAAAGGCTTTGCAGAATTAGAGTTAATGTACTTGTGTTTATTAAATTTGCCAACATTTCTCCAATCCATCTGGGTTTTTCTGGCCACAGGATTTAACAGAGAGCCCACTGCCATCCTCCAGCCTACCTGGAAGGGGGGGTGAGAGGTCCATAGAAAACACTTGAGAACTTTGATCTCCAAGTGATCAAATCTATTGCCTCCCACTTTCTGAGGGTCCATGGCAGGCACTTGGTGCCTGGGGAGGGCAGGGCAGGACTGGGCAATGCTTAGAGTGGGGTCAGGAGGGGAGCCCAGGGCTGGGGCTCCCAGATGTCGCTCCTGGGCTGGGATTATGCTGTGTTTAACTGGGATTAGACTGTGCAGAGCTGGGCACAGGATTCTGACACCCTGGAGAGTGGGGTGTTCCTGAGGAGCACCAGTGGGGGAGTACCAGGTGTTCCCTTGGACCCTGTGTCCCCAGAGCCTGGTCTGGGACTGGCTGTCACCTGTCCCATGAGCTGCAGGCTGGCTGCTGCCAGCTTGG
Organism: Zosterops lateralis; assembly: GCF_965231275.1. Classification (NCBI taxonomy): domain Eukaryota; kingdom Metazoa; phylum Chordata; class Aves; order Passeriformes; family Zosteropidae; genus Zosterops; species Zosterops lateralis. The sequence continues at coordinate 7,274,485 of NC_139775.1, forward strand.
GGGGCACCAGTGGGGCTCTCCTGCTGATGGATTAATCAGAAGAGCCAAGAACACCCTGTGTTTGGCTGGAGATGCCAAACCACATGTGCCAGCCAGGACTGAGGGTGCAGAGTGCATGTGTGATTCCCTGCTGCTGCCTGGTGGAACACCTGCCTGCCTGTGAGAGCCAGAACAAAACCCAAGCTTTGGGAGGTTGTCAATAAATTGTAACACATTAGGCACTGTCACCCATACCCCTGGACTCTTAAATTTTGCTCTAATTGGACTATTGCTTTTTCCTCCTCAGCACTTTTCCCCCTCGGCCAGGTATTGATCCTGGCTCTGTGGGGATCTGGCTAACAGTTGGCAATTTATGGGAACATAAAACTAGTCCATTGTAGAGCAAAAACCCAGCTTTAATAAGAAATGGTGACATCAGCCTCCCGCTGATTCCAAGGTGTGTTTACCATTTGACAGTGGGTTCCCAGCTTGGGGGCACAGGGCTGTTGGAGGAAGGGGACCATTAGAAGTCCCTTGGATTGGGCCACCTTCTGGCCAGGGGAGGCCTGAGGGGCTTTTGGAGATGTGGAGGTTTCTTTTCTGGTGTCCTGTGCCCCTTTCCATGGTGGCTGAGGGTCTGGCTAGGGTCCCCTGACCCCACAGGACCTGGGTCCATAGTATGTCCCCTCCTGCCTGGAGCTTGGTCTCACTGCTGTGGGTGACAGGAGCTGGTGGGCAGCAGGCTGGGCTGGGGCTGCAGGTGGCAGGAGACTGCTGGGAGTGGAGGGCTCTGGTGCTGGGCAATGTCCCCAACTCTTTGCCGTGTCCTTGCTCCAGGTCCCCCAGCCCCTTGCGGGGCTCTCCTCTGGCGATGGATGCTGGTGGCTTTGCGGATTGAGGCTGGCTGTGGATTCCCAGACCTGGGGGTCTTTATCCTGCTGGTGTGTTCCTGCAGGTTTGGGGGTGTGGGGTCCTTGGGGAGCAGGTCCCTGGGATTAGGAGGCACCTGGCCCGGCTCCAGCCAGGGAGGAGCTCCTGAGATCCCATTACTGCCAGCCTGCAGACGGTCGCAGTGCACTGTCTGTGTTACGCAGCGCCGGGGTGTGTTGTGTTGAGTGTCCTGGTGCTGTAACAGCTGCTCTCCCTGCCATTTGCTGCCGTCTAATTGTGGTTTTATTGAAATGAGTCTAAATTGTCTGGGAATACATTAGCTCGCTGTCTCCCTGTGGCTCACACTCCGTGTGGAAGTGAGTACTCCGCAGAACGCTCCCGTTTTCAATCTTGCGGAACCGGCTCCCTGGAGGACGAGTGCATTTCCTAACAGCCTTAATGAGTTTCTAGAGCCGGGGTCAGATTGTCTGGGCAGCGGTGCTGGGAGGCCGGGGGGGCCCTCCACAGCGCTGTGCTCCAGACTGTAAATAAAGCCGTGCCCGGGAATCCCTCTGCTCCTGTGTCAGGCACAGTGTGCGCGTTGCAAAGCGCCTCCCGCAGCCCCTCTGACAGTCTCTAAGCATTTTAATGTTTTGTGAATGATCTATTGAGGGTAACGAGCAGATGATAGACTGCATTTCAAGGTGCGGATTATCTATTAGAGCTCGTGTTGAAGGCGTCTGCGCTGACAGGCTGCTGCCGAGCGAGGCGAGTACAAGCGATGTGTTGTGTTAAAGGAGGGCTCAGCACCTCCCAGCGCAGCTCGGAGATAACGCAGTGCCCCGCTCGCTGCTCTGGGGACATCGGGAATTCCCTGCCCGTGGCATCAGAGCTCCTGCCGTGCCTGCTTAGGAGGGACTTGAGCCGGTTCCCTGCGGTGCTGGATGGGCTCACGGGCTGTGACATCACCTCTGCAGCTCTCAGGGACGGGGGTGCGCAGGTGCTTCACTGATTTATGAAGGGAATTGTATGGCAGGGCCGGTGGTGCCGCCCTGTCCCTGTCCCGCGCATCCCGGCGGGCTCCGCAGCCCCAGCGAGGTGTCGGCTGCGGGACACGGAGCTCTTTGCACCGCACGATGTTCGGACTCTCTTTCACGCTTTTTGCAGACAGTGCTGCCCGTCCCAGTGTGGCACAGCCAAAAGGGGGCCCTGTGGGCTCAGAGTGACGGTGACCGGGACATTGTCCCCTGGGTCCCCTGGCTGTGCTGTGGGGGCGGCCGCCACTGCAGGCAGGGCAGGCGCTGCCCTATTGCTGTGCTGCCTTCGTTACACTGAGATTGATGCTGGTTATTGGGAGTTTTTATCACCTCAATGTTTCCTCTCAGCTCCTGAAAACCAGCTTCAGCCCGGATTTATTACCTGGCAAATAAATACAAGTGCAGGTTTATTTGGCTCCTTGTTCATCAGAAAGGAATGAAAATGTAAGCAAAATATTAAAAATAAAATAGACTCAGTTTTTCTTTAATTGACCTTTGATTTCTAACGTAATACCTTCCCCATGTTGCTGCTTCAGCCTTTAATTTCTCTCGGTGAAGTGGCTGTGTTCAATGATTCATTCTGTCCTGAGGCAAAGCACACACTGTAATTGGTTTTTAACTTCCTGGAATGTCAAAGCCAGGATTGAAATTTTACGTATCACACCACCAATTCAATACTGGCTTTAATAATAATGTTGCAGAAAGGAAAGCAGATTTACAGCTGTAGAAAAAATGTAATCAAATTTCGAGCCTGAACGCAGTAAGTCCAAATGCTAGTTTTCATTTGGAAACTTGTTAGATAAATGTGACATCACCTGAGAGGTTTCAGCTGGGGGAGCTGGGGGAGCCTGGAGGGCTGGGACAAGGCGGGGGCTGCGGGTCCGCCGCTGCCCTGGGGAGGAACTGCTGGCTGCCCCGGGCTCAGGGTGCTCCGGGCTCAGGGTGCTCCAGGCTCAGGGTGCTCAGGGTGCTCCGGGCTCAGGGTGCTCCGGGCTCAGGGTGCCCTGGGCTCAGGGTGTCTCAGGCTCAGGGTGCTCCGGGCTCAGGGTGCTCCGGGCTCAGGGTGTCTCAGGCTCAGGGTGCCCTGGGCTCAGGGTGCTCCGGGCTCAGGGTGCCCCGGGCTCAGGGTGCCCCGGGCTCGGGGTGCCCCGGGCTCAGGGTGCCCCGGGCTCAGGGTGCTCAGGGTGCCCCGGGCTCAGGGTGCCCCGGGCTCAGGGTGCTCCGGGCTCAGGGTGCCTCAGGCTCAGGGTGCTCCGGGCTCAGGGTGCTCAGGGTGCCCCGGGCTCAGGGTGCTCCGGGCTCAGGGTGCCCCGGGCTCAGGGTGTCCCGGGCTCAGGGTGCCCCGGGCTCAGGGTGCTCAGGGTGCTCCGGGCTCAGGGTGCTCCGGGCTCAGGGTGTCTCAGGCTCAGGGTGCCCCGGGCTCAGGGTGTCTCGGGCTCAGGGTGTCCCGGGCTCAGGGTGCCCCGGGCTCAGGGTGCTCAGGGTGCTCCGGGCTCAGGGTGCCCCGGGCTCAGGGTGCCCCGGGCTCAGGGTGCTCAGGGTGCTCCGGGCTCAGGGTGCTCCAGGCTCAGGGTGTCTCAGGCTCAGGGTGCCCCGGGCTCAGGGTGTCTCAGGCTCAGGGTGCCCCGGGCTCAGGGTGTCTCGGGCTCAGGGCGCCTCGGCAGTGCCCGGGACGGGCGGCTGGGAAGGTTCGCTCGCCGTGGAGCGCCCCGAGGTCTGTTTGGGGGAGCCGCTGCCGCCGGGACACTGCGGGGAAACTCTCCGACAGCTCTGCAGGCACCAAACAAGCAATCGATTTTGGCCAATTAATGTCTGATAAAAACTAATAACCCTCCTCTCCCTTTCTTATTACCGAATGACCTCCAGCGATCCATTAGTTTAACAAATGATATGCGGACGTTCAGCATGGCTAATGACTCTGGATTAAACCCACTGACACCTAATTCATCAGCGTGCCCGCACCACGGTGCCTGTCGTGCCGCGCTCTCCATCACCGCCGCCTTCCCACAGCACCCGCCGGCGTGGCCCTGGAGCCCTGCAGGGAGCTGTGCCCCGTGTCCCCTCCTGGCACCCTGCAGGGAGCTGTGCCCCGTGTCCCCTCCTGGCACCCTGCAGGGAGCAGTGCCCCGTGTCCCCTCCTGGCACCCTGCAGGGAGCAGTGCCCCGTGTCCCCTCCTGGCACCGTGCAGGGAGCAGTGCCCCCGTGTCCCCTCCTGGGATCCTGCAGGGAGCTGTGCCCCGTGTCCCCTCCTGGCACCGTGCAGGGAGCAGTGCCCCGTGTCCCCTCCTGGCACCGTGCAGGGAGCTGTGCCCCGTGTCCCCTCCTGGCACCGTGCAGGGAGCTGTGCCCCGTGTCCCCTCCTGGAGCCCTGCAGGGAGCTGTGCCCCGTGTCCCCTCCTGGCACCCTGCAGGGAGCAGTGCCCCGTGTCCCCTCCTGGCACCGTGCAGGGAGCAGTGCCCCGTGTCCCCTCCTGGCACCGTGCAGGGAGCAGTGCCCCGTGTCCCCTCCTGGCACCGTGCAGGGAGCAGTGCCCCGTGTCCCCTCCTGGCACCGTGCAGGGAGCTGTGCCCCGTGTCCCCTCCTGGCACCGTGCAGGGAGCTGCCCCCTGTGGCCCCAGGTCTCCCCGGGCTGTGTCCGGAGCCGCCGGGCTGGGCTGGAGCCGTGTGTCCCCCGTGCCTCGCCCTGCTCCAGTGCCCGCCCTGCTGCCCGCAGCGCTGCGCTCCCTGCTAGGATGTCCTAAAAAGCTAACTAAGCTGAAATTATTTTCTTTCCTTGGAAAAGCCTTTAAATAATGTATTGCCCTCGCTTGCTGTTTACTGAGTGGGGTTTTTTTTAAGCCAGGGAACTTTTCCTTCTCACTTGTGTGTCGCATCTGTTTGTTGTAGGGTGTGAATTACCCTTGGGAGGATCACTGGAAATTCCACCTCAAGGCCAGTGGCCCCTGAGCTCCCAGCCTGGCTCCTGGAGCGGAGGGCTCTGGAGTTACAAGGGCTGAGGGGAAAAGCTCCCAGCCCTGTTTGCGGTGAAAAGAGCTGAACAGCCCCTGAGACAGTGGGGAGAAGGATGAGAAAAGCCCCGCGGTCTTGCTCCCGCCTGACAGCGCCCCATCACCCCGGCTGTGCCTGGCAGCTCTGGCTGGGTGCTGGGAACACTTCCCTGGGCTCCTGGATTGTTCCTCCCAGCCAGCTGCCAGTGCTGGCAGCAGGACGGCACCGACTCCGGGTTCAGCCCAGCTCTTCCTGCAGGAACCCAGGGCTGGTTGTTGCTCTCGGCAGGGCTGGCTGAGCCGGGGCTGCAGCACCGCGGCCAGTCCCTATTGATTGCGATGTTGCTAATGGTCTTTTTCATACAATAAGAGGCTTTTGTGGGGAGAACTTAATCCAGTCCTGTCACTGGGTGAAATTGTACTGCTCACTGCTCGGATTTCCAGGATGTGAGCTACTTTAATAGCAGAGGGAGTTTAATACTTTTAATGCTCCAATATTTTTATGACGTGACAGGTCCTAATTGCACTGCTGCAGTGCCAGGAGTGTGAGGGGCCGTGGGTCTGCTGGGTGTGAGGGAGCTGTGCTGGCACATGGTGGCTTGTGGGCACCTTGGCAGTGTAACTGTCACTGTCACCAGTTTCTGTGCTGAGCCCCAGTGTAGCCACCATCACAGATTATTGAGGTGATGATGAGGCTGGTGCTGGAGATGATGGAAATGTGCAGGGAACAGGAACTTGGTGTTCCTCAGGGGATTTTTTTTGGTCTTTTCTCTCCTCAGCAGTGCTGCTCTTGCTGCTGGACAGTCGGGTTGGGGCCAGGGGCAAAGCCTTGTGTCAGGAGAGAGGGACAGAGGTGACACCTCTTGGGACAAAGGATGCCAGGGCAGGGTCAGGTCCTGTGTGCTGCAGGATGTGCTCTCATGCAGGGCAGGCAGGGCATGCTCAGGGCAGACAGGACGTGCTGACAGCATGATGCACATGTGCCTGTGCTGCAGGAACTCTCCCCTGTGCCAGCCCAGACCTCTCCAGCTCTCCTCCTGTGGCAAAGAGCAGAGCTCAGGGGTTGGCTTGTGCAGGGCTGGAGCTGTGCTTCTGCCTTTGAACTAAGTGTGCAGAGAGGTCTCATGGACTGTGATGGCCAGCATCAAAGGTTAGGAAACTTCTCTGTGTAACTTATATAAATGAGGACTAATGAAGTTTTCATGATTATCTTTAATTAGCTGTTCCACAAGTCCCAGTGGTTAATATGGTGTGAGCCAGAACAGGTGGCACACGCAGGTATGTGTGCAGCCAAGCACCTTCAATAAAAACGTTTTTAAAAAATTAATCTGCAAGATGCAAATTATCTATTAAATGCTCAAGAAGAAGGTTTCAAGTGAGGAGAAAAAAAAAAAAAAAAAAAAAAAGCAGGAGGAAAGCAGCAGCTCTGCAGGCCCTCCAGGACTGTGGTGTGCAGAGCAGCAGGGTGGGCTGTGCCACATGTGCCAGTTATGCCACACGGGAAGTGTCTGTCCTTGAGGCTGTGGGGGACACGGCTGTCCCCAAGGCTGTCCTACATGGGAGAGTCTGGGGTGGCCCCAAGCAGGCAGCCATGCCCAGTGTGTGCTGCAGGACATCCCTCTGGCTGGGATCCTGTGGTCACAGGGGGTGTTCAGAGAATGCTCTATCAGTGTGGCTGCAGGCACTGGGTGTCCCCTCCTTCCCTGCCCCATCTAACTCTGGCAGTGTTGCCTCCTGCTCACACTGAACAGAGGATGGTGAGGATGAAGGGAACTGTGCCAGGTCTGTCTGATCTGTGCCAGGCTGAGGGGGTGAGCTGGGCTGGGTGCTGGGCGTATGGCACACTCAGGGCTGCTGCAGGGTCCTGGACAGCCTGGCCCTAAGAGAGAGGTTTCAGCCAGGGTCAGAAGCAGCTCCCCTTGGAGCTTCCCTCTTGATCCTGAGGAGCTGGAGCCTCGTGTCAGGTGGCAGGAGAATGTACACTAAGAGACAGCAGAGTGAGTGAGTTAGATGGTTTGGACAACTGCACCCAATTAGCCTGACATTAATCCTGGGCAAACATGTGGAAAAATCACTGCAAAATTCAATTAATGGGAGAATTAGAGCCTGGGAACATAAATTCATGCCTGTCAACGTGGTTGAGCAGAAGTAGGTCCTGTCAAACCGACCTGATTTAATTCTTTGATGAGATTCTGAGTTTGGTGGTGGCACAGAAATGGCCTGTGTCTCCCTCAGTGCCAAAATGCCCTGGGGAATAAGAGATGAAAATGGATTAGAATGCAGGACTGAGGAACTGGGAGGGAAAGTCTTGTTCTGCAGCTGTGTGGTGATGGCAGTGTCTTCCTGAGGAGCTGTGTCCCCATCCAGGTGTGAGAGCGGCAGTGCCATGGGGCAGGAACGCCTGGTGCTTGGGCAGTGTGAGGGGAGGAGAGACACGGGTGCTGCTCCTGCTGCTCCAGGGCAGGGAATTATCTGGCTGGCATGGGAGCAAGAACTCCCCTCTCTGCAGTACCAGCTCTCTGGGGAAAATATGTGTGTGCACAAAACATCCAGTTTGCTTTATTCAAACTATTACACAGAAATGATTCTGAGTGTCACAAAAGCAGCAGAAACCCAAATCTCTGGTGCCCTGGCAGAACACTCAGCATGCCTGGGCACCCACTGGTTCTGCCTGGCTGGAGGATGCTCCTGTCCCACGCTGCCTGGGAAGGTGACAGGCAGCCTGCAGGGACCGCTTGGCTCCAGCACCGCCACTAACGTTTCCAATTTCCCTCTGGAAATTGTTTCTGTCAATATTTTAATTTCATTTGGGCTGAGCAGGTGGAGCGAAGACAACACATCCTGAGCAGATCATTTGTCTCCTGCTCTGGATCTCGGCAGGGACCCAGCACACGACACCCTGCCAGCAGCTCCCCATGGATGGAACCAGGGAACAGCTGGCAGGATGGCCAGAGCAGGAGGGGATGGAGCCCTGCTGCCCCCTGCACCCAATGCCCTGCTGCAGGGCTGGGCTCTGGGGCAGGACTCATGGGCAGGAACCCACTGCTCCTTCCTATGGGGCCACCACTCTCCCCCAGTGTCACGGGAGCACCATCAAGGCTGGAGCCTGGCTCAGCAAAGCCCCACATGACAGAAAGTGGCAGTGGTGGCAGTGCTGGGGCTGCTGGAGCACTTGAGGCCATGGAGGGCAGGAACCCCTCTTGTCTCCTCTGCACTCCCAGGTGCCTCCAGCTGCTATCCCTGCAATGAGGTTGTTTGTCTGGGGAGAGGAACAAGGTCTAACCAGATCGGGGGGGGGGGGAGGGGCTAATAAATTGCCCAGGAAAAGCAAACTAAAACATGCAGCTCGTGTTTCCTCTGCGTGTCCATTTCAAAGTGCCAAAAGAAATCTGTCTCAGGAATTATTTCAGAGAGGGTAATTTCTGTTTCCCAGTTGCTGTCATACATTAGAAATATCTGAAATGCCTCCGGTTTCCAGTGGTGAGGAGCAGCCAGGGGCTGCCATGGATGAGAAGCACTAAAAGAAAATAAATTAGCCTCTTGCACTCAGCCCTTCTCACCACCGAACCACGAGTGACGAGCAGCTGCTGCTTAAGTAACGACCAGAATAATGAGCAGAATAAGATCAGCAAGGGAATATTAACTCTGAGAAATTACATTTTCTCCCCCTTTTGAAGTTTGCCCTGGCAGCCCCTGTCCTGGCAGGGAGATGAGCCATGGCCTGTTGGAGCTGGCAGGGAGGGGTGTGGTGCTGTTCTGCAGCATCCTCTGCCCCACACCACCAGTGCCAATACTCTTCCCTTCTTTTCCCCTCATGAATCCCATGCCAGTCTGTCTTTTCCTGGCCTGGCCAGGTGTAAACCTGCTGTGCTTCCCATAATACACAGTCACCTGCAGCCAGGGGAAGCAACAGGATTGGCACTGGTCACTGCAGTGCTACATTGCTCACGCCAGCTCTGCAGCCAGGGAAGAGCCTGAGCAGATGGGACAAGGCCACGCTGGACTCTGAGCTAAGCTGTGTGTTTGCAGGCAGGCTGGCCCAAGTTAATTTTAGCAGGTAGCTGTAGCAGCCAGAGCTTCTTAGTGGCCATGAGTGAGCTCCCGTGGCCTGGCACAGGGGTGAGGGGAGCCACTGGCACCAAGATTCCCTGTGGCATTTCCCTGAGCTGCTCCCTGAGCCCAGCTGTCCCCTGGGCTTGTCCTGCTGCTGTTCTGTATTTCCCAAAGCCAAGTGGGTGTGTTTGTCTAGCTCAGAACGAGAACGACCCAGTTCTGAGCTCTGCTGTGTTGGAATGTTTTCAGGAAGCTCATCCCTCTGAAGATGTAAACCAGCATCACTCCTGAATTTCAATTTCTTTATCTCTTCTGGTTGGCTGAGTCATCCAGAGATCATTCCCCTGACGTGTTGTTTCATGTGTATACAATCACCATTATCCAGGGCTGCAGTTTGGAGAAAGTGCCTTGTTTCCCAGTGGTGATTAATGATGATAATCTTCCCTCCCATTGAGCCTCTCAAGTACCTGTTGCAGAGCCTCCATCCCCAGAGGACGTGTGCACTTAATGTGCCACCGTCAGGAAAACTACACATCCTTCTGCTGAAGAAAGACATAGAACAAACGTAAATGGGGCTGTAGGTTTTCTTTGTCTTGTTTCCCAAGACAAAGACATACCCATTTCCATCTCTCCCACATGGGTGAACAGCAGGGAAGCAGCTGCTTCGATGTGCTCGCCCCAAGGGAAACACTGCTCTTGTCTTCACCCTAAACTTTCCCATGGCTGTGATGAATCCACAGAGCTGTTGGTGCTGCTGGGGCTGTGCTCCCACCTGTGCTGTGCTGGCAGTGCTGTGGGTAGGGTGGCAGCCACTGCCTCAGCTGGCAGGGGCAGAGCATCCTGCCCTGGATGGTGACAGTCACTGCAGGGGCCTTGGGGACAGCTCCCACATTTCTTAGCTGGTCTGAGGGAAAGAACCACCCCAGCAGCTCTGCTGGCATCATAAGTGCCACCAGCTGCTCTGCTGAGCTGTGGGGCTGCAGGTGGGACAATCCCTTGGGCTATCTCATGGACCTGTGAGGCTGCAGATGAGGTGATCCCTCAGCTACTCCCCCAAATGAGATGCTGTTAGCAGTAGGGTGGCTGTTGCATTAATAATTTGGACTTGCAATTTTGCCTGTTTGCTGGTCCCAGGGAGGCAGCCCTTTGGTAGAGGCAGCCCTTGGCAGAGTCTCTGCCTTGACGAGCTGCAAGTGCAGGATTGAGGACATTAAAATGCTTTTGTTGATCTGGCAGGGACAGCGCTGGGACAACGACAGGCAGTGATTTGCTGAGAAAGAGGGAATGACAATATTCTCCATCAACATTATTACAGGGCTGTGCCTCAGGGTGGAGAACCCAAGAGCTATGAGAAAGACTTTAATTTGCTTTTTCTCCTCAAGGAGAGCTGATGGCATTTAGTGCAGCTCTGGCCACCAGGCAGCCAGGCACTGAGCCCCTGGGGCACCAAGCCCCGTGTGCCACACCAAGCACACGGCACTGCTGAGGTGATTGTCCCCAGCTGGGGTCGGGGCTAGTGTGGGTGAGGTGCCCCCCTGCTCCACTTGGTTCTGCAGAGACACAGCACATCTGAATGAGCTTGTCAAATGAAATTTTCTGTCTGGTTAGAAATGGATTTTAGAGCTTCTTGCTCACATGTAAACATTTTTAGTAGTCCCCAGCCAAATTAGAGCCAGTGAGAGCAAACATCAGCCTGAGCAGACCCAGTCCCTGCAGGGAAATCATTGGCCACAGAAGGAAACCAAATGCATGATGGCTTCGAAAGGCATCCATTAAAGTTGTGCTGAAGTGATTCATAGTGCCGGTAGTTAGACTTTAATTAGATCTTAATCACGTAATTTTATCTTTGTTTTAGAGATTAGAGCTAAATGAACGGATTGGTCTCATAACAGGGCTGTGACTAAACACAGCACTGTCACATGGCAGCTCTGTGGCAGGCAGAGATGGGGCCGACAGCATTAGACTCTTTGGGTGTTTTAAACAAAATTAGTGTATTTTAAAGAAAGAAAATTATTCAAGCATACAAATCCACCAGGACCTGCCAACATTCAGGGAAAGTGGAGAGGGAAGGAGCAAAGAAGAGGGACCACAGAGCCTGGGCAGCTGCCACCATTGCCATGCCCAGCCAGGGGTCCATTGTGTGTGAGAGGGAGAGACGGGTTGTTTTGGCTGCCAGTTTGGATCCTTCACAGCATTAGCAGCAGAGTAACTCACCTCAGTCCCTCCTGGGCACTCTCCATGCTGTGTTGCTGTTTCAGGCATCCACACACTTGTGGTACAGAGCTGCTCTGCCCTGCAGTGTATGGGGATGGACATGGGAATGAACATGCCCTGAATGGCAGTGGGGACCATCCCTTTGCTAACATGCAGGAACCCCGGATATGTGTCCCAGGAGGGGGATTTCCTCCCTTGCAGATGTGGGATCTGTCAATATCTGCCCTGCCTTGCACCCTGCTCTTCAGTTACTTGATTTTAGTTGAGCAATACAAAATGGGCTCGGGTTTGCAGAAATAGTCCTATGGGTGGCAGGACTGGGTTAATGCTGCCAAGCCACAGCCCAGCTCTGTGGGGCACAGAGCCCACCTCCGGGGCTGTCCCTGGAACTGGGATTCACCTATGCCTGGCACAGGGGCCACGTTCCAAAGCACATCCCCGGCAGCCACGCCTGGCTGAAGCTGCAGCAGTTCCATTCAAGTCTCAGCTTTTGCCTCTCTGAGCTCTGCCTGGGGCTGAGCTCTGCCCAGGGCTTGTCCCTGACCCGCTGTAGGGAGAAAACTGGCAGCTCTGTGCCCCGTGGCCGTGGCGCCACTGTGCCAGCTGCCCAAAGGCGAGCCAGCTGCATTGTCCTTGAGCCCTGCCCTGCCCTTGTGCAATGGCAGCGGCCCCTTCCCAACTTCCCTTTCCTGCTTGATATGCCACAGGAGCCACTTGAACTCATTACTGTGGGAGATTATAGGTCCCCAGGTAATAACGAGTCTTCAGATAATTACTAACAGATTCTCTAATAGGAATGAACTCAGTTGAATCCATTCAGTCACTGGGTAAATATTTATCCCTAAGCTGTCCTTATCTGCAGGCACTGGAGCGTGCCGGAGTGGGTTTGCTGTCCTCACCCCGCGCTCGCTGCAGGAGCCGGCGGCGGGAGCGGGGGTGTCGGGAACGAGCGTCTTAAGGTCCCTGGAAATCTTAAACTCACTCACAACAGAGGACCTGCGCTGACTTGGCGTGGCTCAGGGGGGGCCGGGACTCAGCATCATCACACGGTGCGAACCGCAGCAGCTTTCCCTCTGGAGCCGCAACAGCGATGCCAAGGCCGGCCCGCGGGGCTGCGGTGGGGCCAGTGCTCCCACAGCGCCCTGAGCAGCCCCGGCCAGGGCTGAAGTGCCTTTGACAGGAGCTGCTGCAGCGCCCTGGGCTGCGACACCCACCACACTCTGGTGGCCCGGGCAGCTGACACCTCACCGGCCCCACGAGCTGCCGGCACGCCACGGGCAGGTGACAGTCCCCACGGGCAGGTGACAGTCCCCATGGGCAGTGACAGTCCCCACGGGCAGGTGACAATCCCCACGGGCAGGTGCCAGTCCCTACGGGCAGGTGACAGTCCCCACGGGCAGGTGACAGTCCCCACGGGCAAGTGCCAGTCCCCACGGGCAGGTGACAGTCCCCATGGGCAGTGACAGTCCCCACGACCAGGTGACAGCCCCCACGGGCAAGTGTCAGCCCCCACGGGCAGGTGACAGTCCCCACGGGCAGGTGCAGCCCCCTCAGCCGCCCGCCTGCCGTGTGTGCCAGTCCCCTGCTGCCTGCACCCGCAGCCCTGGCTGTACAGGAGTCACTAATTGGACCGGCCGGCTAATTAGCTGCCAGGTAATGAATTATGCAGCGATGCCGAGGTTTCAGCGCAGCATTGATGCCATCAGGTCCTCTCGTGGCTAAACGCGCATCTGCTCGAGGAACGCTGGGCAGGGCTCGGAGAGGAAGATGGAAAACTTTCAAAGCAGATGGAATTGATAATCCCGGGTGAGCAGGGCACGTCCCCGGGGAGCCGGGCCGGGCCGGCAGTCGCAGGCACAGGCAGCCCCTCCTCTGCAGGATTTGTGATTTGTGCGCTCCCGGAGCCGACGGGCGGGACAGCGGCGCCGCAGGGAAGGGCAGCGCTGGGTTCGGAGGCTGCTGGCACCGCGGAGCATCCTCCACGCTCCGTGGGGATGACTTTCCCGGGACTGGTTCCCTGGAGAAGGAGAGGGCCGGCAGCGTGGCGCAGCCCCAGAGCCTGTTGGTGAGCTGTGGAGGGGATCCTGCAGCGCTGGGGGCACCGCGGCAGAGCTGGGATAGCCCCCCTGTGTCTCTGTGCTGCCCGGGCAGATAACATCCAGCTGTACCCATCCAGGGTACAGGGGAGCGGTGACAGAGCCCTGAGCCACACCGGCCCCGTGGTCCTGCTCCTTGCTGCAGCCTGATGAAATAATAGCAGGAAACTTGACCTACTTGAATGTATCTGAATCCCAGCTGCCCCGGAGCATCCACCATCTCCGAGGGGTTGGAGGTTCCTGTTAATGATTGTGTTTAATTGCTGCTGAGCATTGCAGTGGGGGGACGGGGCTGGGAATCCCCCGCAGCCACTCCCAGGACTCTGCCTGCTGCCCATAAACACGGAGCCAGCAGTGAAACTGAATCATATTAACTTAATAAGAAGTTCATCAAATTTTCTCAGTGCTCACAGTGCTGTGATCCAGCCTTGGTCAGAGGGATAACAATGCTCCTTGTGCACCTGGAAATACCAGGACTGAATTTAAGGAGCTGGTCTGGTGACCATGGGGAGATACTGGAGTCATGGTGCTCCCAAGGCAGCTCCCACCTGGGTCAGGGTGTCCTCACCAGGAGACAGGCAGGCTGAGTAATGGGGACACTGTGTCAAAGATAAGATTCTTGACTGGGAGGTCCTGGGACAATCCCATGGGGAGGGGACCGTTTTGGGAGGCGAGGCAGGAGCAGTATTGTGACTCCCCTGGATGCCTCAGTGGCTCTGCTCTTCTGGGCAGGGCAGTGCCAGAGATGTGAAGGGGCCAGAGAAGGATTCCCCTGGCCCAGCTCGTCTCAGGAGCTCCTCAGCGTGAGCAAGATCAGGGACCACTTAAATCACATTCATTATGTTTAACTATTTATGAGCTGATAAATATTAAACAGCTGCTCTCTGGGGTTCAGGCCTGAGTGAACCCATCAAAACAGGGCACACAACGTGGTGGTTGCGCTGTGGGGGCAGCTGGGGCTGTGCTGGGCCAGGGGTGGCTGGAAGCTGTCTCATGACAGCCCTGAGAGCAGAGCCTGTCCCCTGGCTCCTGAGTGGGGACAACCCAGGCTGGGCAAGCAGTGGGGCTCCTTCTGGCAGCCCCTCTACTCGACATCAGGTCACCAAACCAGCACCACTCCACGTCCTCACCAAACCCTTCCATCCTCATCAATCCCCCGCCCTGCCTCCTCGGAATGCAGATTGCCTGCTTGGGGCTTTTTAAGCCATTTTTAAGAGCTCCTAATGTGCTCTACATTTTCAGTGCAGCCCTGCCTGCACCCTCATTTGCTCACCCTTTGGAAAGCTAATACTTGATTTAAGCACATTTCTGCTCCCTCCATTTGTAAGGACAAATGTAAAGTAATTGTTTGATATCGCAGCAGTTTCCTCAGGCTCCAGCTCTAATTTTCCACTAATACAGTATTGTCAGGAGGATCAATCTAACCTGGCACCTTCTGCCTCCTTGGAGTGGATTGGAAATGGCTTTTCTACTGCGAGGCTGGAATTTGTGAGTCTCGCTGTGAATGTTTTTCTCCTTTAAAGGAAAAATCATACAAGCAAATATCCCATTTTCCTGTCAATGGCCATTCATTCCCATCTCTCCCTCCACCCGCCCAAACCTGCCTCTGAGTCCCCTCCCTGCTGTGTCTTCCCCTGTGGCTGGCAGTGGCAGAGATGCAGATGGGGCTCCCTTGAGAGTTCACTAATTAATTCCAATTTTTTCCTATTAGAGCTCACTGGTTACTAATCAGGCCTTGCATCCTGGTCCATGGGGTGTTGCATCCCCACATGGCCACTGTGCATCATTTTGAGATATCCCTAGCCAGAGGATGAGCCTAGGGAACCCCAAGCAGGGCTGTGCCTCAGTCCCCTTGGTGGTGTCAGGCTGACCCCTGTCCTGCCCGAGCCCCTGCCCATTCCCTCACCTGCCTGTGGGTGCGGGGGCTCCCCATGGCCCCCCAGCTCTGCCCAGCCCTGTCCTAAGAACAGCCCATGCATACGGACTGGTGGAAGCCACTTTATTTACAGGAAGGAATCACAAGATGACAAGGAAACTAGTGCCACTAAAGTACCCGTAACAGCAGGATTCTGTGCTTTATTCACAGGACAAAATATCAGTACAACATCTTCCATAGACTTCTTTGTCAAGCAGATACATCTCACTGTCCTCATGGGTACACATGGAGCACAAGTGACAAAAGCAAAGTGGAGTGGCTGCAGCTCTGCCTGCCCAGGACGGGGCCTGGCAGGGACAGTCCCACTGCCACTGTCCAGGAGCACCCATCTGCTCTGGGACACAGAGGGATGTGCTTTGGAGCAGCCTGAACACAGGCTGCAGGATGGTGCCATCACTGTGGCCCTGGTACCATGTGGTGCTAAGAGCAAAACAAACCCCACAGAGGAAGCCACGTGACTGCTGACCCGCTGGGACAGGCAGTGCTGCTGTGCACTCATCTCTTGGCTTGGGGGCTGCAGCAGAACTCTGAGTCTTCCTCATCTCAGTTCACTCCGGAGCACTGCAGACTCCTGAGGGACAGGGAAAGCCCTTGCCTGCCTCTGGTCACAATTCGGGGCAGGATGGGCTGAGGGGGGTCCTGGCTCCAGCCCCTTGGGCCCTCCTCACAGAGGACTGCAGCTTCATGTCACTGCAGCTCTGCTCCCAGACACTCACTCCCACCTGAAGTCCTGCCCGACTGTTTCATAGAATTTGATATTATAAGGTCTATAAAAGTCCCGAAGCTGCTCGATCACCTCAGGGTCAATCTGCACATGAGTCCTGCCCTTGGACTTGCCAAGGCAGCGAGGCAAGCCGCTGCTCTCCGACTTCTTCAGGCACGGAAAGCCTTTTGTCTTGTTGAAGTAGAAGTGCTTGTCTGTGATAACCCGTTTGATGCCCAGGAAGTCCTGGACTTTGCCCATCTCCCCCGCTGGGTCCGTGATCAGCTTTTCGCCGCTGACAAAGTGGATCTGGGAGAGGGGGAAGTACTGAAGCCAGCTCTCCAGGTGCACGGCATACATCCCAATGCGGATGGCGTTCCAGGACGTGTCCACCAGCCCCAGGCTGCGATTGCGGAAGGTCAGCCCCTCGAAGGTGGGGATGTCTGGTTTTTTGGAGAGGGTCTGTGTGTAGTCCGAGATGGCTCTGGTGACGGGGTTCCGCACCACCACGATCAGCTTCGTGTCCCGGGACATGTTGAAGATGCGCCGCGGGGCCTCCTTGGTGACAAAGTAGCTGGGGGTCTTCTCCACGGTGATCTGGCTGTCAAGGGTTCGTGGCATCAGGTTCCTGCAAGCGAAGCAGAAGGTGATGTAAGGAAGGAGCAGGGACAGGCACCAG
Organism: Zosterops lateralis; assembly: GCF_965231275.1. Taxonomy (NCBI): domain Eukaryota; kingdom Metazoa; phylum Chordata; class Aves; order Passeriformes; family Zosteropidae; genus Zosterops; species Zosterops lateralis. The sequence goes on from NC_139775.1 coordinate 7,291,041, forward strand.
GAGGTGGTCATGGTGCTGTGGGGCTGGTGACATGTCCCCTCCCAGAGGGACAAAGCAGGCACAGATCCCTCCAGCAGCACTGTGGAGGACCTTGGCCATGGATGACTTCCCGGTCCATCCCAGTCCCAGGGGACAGCCTGGGGAGAGGATGGGGGCACTGGCAGCTTCCCCCACACAGCAGCAAGTGTGTGTCCAGTGCCAGGATACAGGAATGTGGTGACTGTGCCACACCATCACCAAAGGAGCCCTGGGGAGCAATGGACAGGCCCCAGGGAGCTGTGCTGCTCTGCCAGGGGGCGCTGGGAGAAGGGGCTGCCCATGAACGTGGGGCTTGTGCCCACCAGGGTATTGCCCATCCCACCAGGACCAGACCAGGCCCAAGAGCTCTAAATGGGCTCCTGGCTACACCCATCTGTTTCTAGCACTGGGAGCTGGGCTTCAGGCCAGGCAAGGAGCACCAGACTGGGGGAAATGCAGCATCCCTGCAGCCCAGCTTAGCACTAATTAAATCATTTGCTTTGACATCTGAACATCCAAATCAAATAAAAAGTAATGGGATGGAAAGATTTATAAATTGGTCTTGTATTACTAGAGTAAACTATCAAATCCACTGCAGTCAGATTCATGGCACTAGAGGTCCCCTGGCTAGAGCAGGCATGGAGCAGGTGGGGAGCAGGCAGGGAATGCCTGGCTGGAGTGGACAGGGAGTTCTGGCAGCCAGGATGAGGCCAGCACCCTTCTGCTGTATCCACACCCCAGCAGTGCCCTGTGGCACCAGTAGCTGCTGCAGTGTGAGCAGGCACAGCCCGAATTTCGCCTCCAGAAAATCCCAGGCACTTTCTGCCTGGCTGGGCCCTGCAGGGTGCTCAGCCCTGCACAGGCACCTGGCACTGGCATCACAGTCATTCCACCAGCCTTGGAGCCCTGGGTGCCCCAGCAACTGCCAGGCCAGCAGCAGGCAGGGAAAACAAACACACCGTCCCTGTCTGCAGCCATTTCCAACAGCACTCCTGTCTGCAGCCATCCCACTGGACGGCACCAGGCACTGAGTTACCCATGCCACAAACCCAGCACAGCTGCCAGGGCCACACCTGCGCCACACCACCAGAGCTCCCGAGGCTGGGTTGGTGCAGTGACCAGGGCCTGGCACCTCCAGCACCCCAAAAACACAGCCCATGGGCAGCAGCTTTGGGCTGATGAAACGTTGGGAGGAGATCCAACAGCAGCCCACAACACCCTGTGCGACAGAGAACAGAGATGGAAGACCCAGGACAGGGTGGGGAGTGGTGGCACATGCTGAGGGCACCATCCCATGAACCTTCAGGTACTCTTGACCACCTTCCTAATTTGAGAGAAAACAAACTAAGTAGTCAGCATAAATTAGAAGGGCTGGTCTACTGAGGTACCTGAGCATGGATGGCACTTAATTGGCCTTTCCCACTGCTCTGCTTCAAACTCTATAAATCCCGATTACGATTCCCATTGGTTAATGACTGTCAGGAAGTGCTAATTCAGTGCAGGCACATGGCTCTATCTCCACATCACAAACAAGTTTCATCATAAATCAGCACAGGACAGCGCTGTAAGTGATTCGCTATTACAATATTTTGTGGAGAATCATAAAACTGCTGTTTCATTAATGGCTCATCCTCAAGCCTGTTAGACTTTCATTACGTGAGTTATTAGGTCCATGCATCCAAAATACGAAATTACAGGTTCTAATCCATTATGTAAAACACAAAACCTTTGCATAGTAAATCACTGAAATGAGACAAGAGTTGTTTTTTTTTTTAAATGGACTCCCAGTGTTTGCTGCTCCTGAGCAACAGAGACTGCTGAGACAACAAAACACAGCACGGGCAGATAAATAAATCACCAGTGAAGCCATGCAAGGGGGAGAGATGTCATCCAAGCGTTCATTTTCCCACTAACAGCAGGATCCCCAGAGCTGCAGGAGCAGAGAAATGCATGGCAAACTTAATTACACCAGACTTTAAAATAATATTTTTGGACTTCTGCACTCACAGGGTTATTTGCATACAAATAGCATGTCACACAGCTTTAAGGCCCAGGCTTGCATGTGTAGGTGTGAAGGTTCTTGGTGCTGACCACAGATGTGTGGCCAGGGCTCAACCAGGAGCTGCTCCTGCTGCTGTTCCTGTGGCTCTGCTGATGTCCCCAGCTGCCCTTGGCACTGGGTCCTGGCATGAGCTGAGCCAGCTGCTGCCAGCATGGGGACAGTGATGTACGAGTGACACTGGCAGGGGGAGGATGGCTGGGGCACTCGCTCAGTACATTGCTCTGGCTGCAGGGACAGCATTAATTCCTCCTGAATTAGAGATTACTTTCACTAGAGTTGCCCAGTTCTTAAAGACCTTTAGTGCCATTTGACATGGGCATTAACACTCCCCTCACCCGGATTCAGAGGTTGCATTTGCCCGTGTTAGTGACATGGGGACACGTGCGGGTCCAGCCCAGGGCAGTGGCTGTTCCCTGCCCTGGCCCAGCTGTGCCCTGTGGTCCCTGGGAGCCAGCACAGCTCCCACAGTCCATCACCCCAGAGGTGCTGGGCAGCAGCAACACAGAGCCTGACCTGGCTGTGGCAGCGTGAAGGCAGCAACTCGCCCTGAAGGGGTTAACTCCTCACCCGCACCTTCCAGAGCCCTGAATTATTAATTTTGTTATAATCTGCCTTTGGGCACCCTGCGGCCCCTACAACACTCCCACATTAAAGAAACATGCGCTCCCTCACTGGCTGTGCTGCTTTGATGTCAAACATGCGTGAAACACTCTCCCAGGGAGGAATTTGTACAAAATCTCATCAAACAATTGAGATATTGCAGATAAGAGCGGGGAGGGCAGTGCCCACTGATAATCCCATCACAGCCCCGGCCCTCTGGGTCAGTCCCTGCCGGCTGCAGCCCGCTGTGTGCAGACCTTGGCGTGTGCGATCCCGGGCTCCATCTGCTCAGCGGCACAAAAACAAACTGTTTAATTTGGCAAAAAATCCCAAGTGCCAGCTCCTGTGGTGAGGGCTCTGTGCTTCCCCTCTCCCAGCTGATGTCACCAGCAGACAGGGGTGGGCTGTGAGCGTGTCTCCAGCTTGTGTGCTGGGAGATGAGCACGGGAAGCACAGCTCCCAGCAGGACTGTGCCGTGCCGTGCCACGGGTGCACACACAGCTGACAGTATCACCAGCTCCTGCCTGGCTCCTCTGCTCAGCACGACAGTGGATGGCAGTGCTGGATGAAAGCTCCAGCAAAGCTACTTTTGGTAGCTTTGGGAAGTTTAAGCAAAACTGGTTAAACATGTGAGAAACTGAGGTGTGATGAAAATAAAAAGCCCTGGCTGAGAAGATATCACGGGTCCTGGAGGATTGCAGCAATGCCCTGGCTGAGGGCTGCACCACCTGCCAAAGACTGCAAGGGGCTGAGGAGACAGAGGGGACCCCCAGCAGCTCTGCAGCCCCTCACTGACACCTGGCAGCACCGAGGGCTGGCACCAGCTGGCCCAAAGTGGGGCACTGCCATGCAGAGCAGGACAGACTGGCTGCATCCCCAGCCTGCACAGACAGCACCATGTCCACAGCTACAAACACCACCCAAAAGGGCTCACAGCCCTGGCAGCAGCTGGCTGAGCCCCCACTGCCACCAGCCCACACTATTGCAGCCAGGATTTAATGATGGAGCAGCTCCCTTTAATAAATGTTTATGTTCAAAGAATTTACACCAGTGCTTGCAGACAGCTAATGAGGGACATTTCCATGCATAAAAGCAGAGCGAACACAGTAATTAACTTTGTTGCTGATTCATTTTTAATCATTTAAATGCTCCAGAGATTTGCAGTGTCCTTTAAATCAAGAGATTCTTTTCCAAAGGGCACACTGCCATTGCCCTTCACAGACACACACCTCTGTGTGACTCTCACCTTCCTTAATGACCGCTCAGCACCGATGGAGGGTCTGGCAAAGGCCAAGGCCAAGGTCAGCTCTGAAGGCCGTGGAGCTGGGAAGGAGCAGGACACAAGGGCTTCCTGCACAGCTTGCACAGAGCCCAGCTCTCAGCCCTGCTGGGTACTGCTCTCTGCTCATGGACACAGGCTGGAGTCTCCCCCTTTCCCATTTCCAAGGCAACTCTTGCCACAGGTGAAACTTCAGAACTGAATACTTGTTTTTAAAACCACTGCCTGTGCCCCAGCTGCTGCAGCAATTCCCACATTAGCAGCTGTGTCAGAGCCCCTTGGTGACCCCCCTGTGCCAGGTGAGTGCCCTGTGCCAGGGCAGTACAGCCAGGCACAACCCCCTGGGCACTCCCGGGCACTCAGAGGCCCCGTGGGTCAGCTCTGTCCCCAGCTCTGCCCCTGGCCAGCTCTGGGCACACACTGTGGGCAGGGCCTGGCTCCACCATGGGCACCCAGCGTCACCAGGGCCTGGTGTCCTTTTCTCACCAGCCTCACAGGGCAGCCAAGCCCGTGGTGTGCCAGGTCACCAGCTGAATTTGGTGCCTCCAAAGCAGAGGTGAGAACAAACTGCAGCACTTACAAACAAGGTGACGGAACAGAGCTAGAATACACATCTTTAATGCCGAGGCACCCCACATGAGCTTATCTCCAGCGCCTCTCCCAGCTCCTCATAGAGGAAAGCTCTCCTGGCCAGAGTGAGGGTCTGGGCAGCACCTGGCCCACCCCGGGTCAGGACAGCAGCACCTGGGAACGCTGCCTGGGCACTGCCTCATGCACAGCCTCTGCCACGCGTTCATGCCCATTCCCCAGAGCCAGGGCACTCTCTGAAGCCAAGGAAATTTCAAAGCATCCTTGAAGCTGCTGCCTTCCTCTCTTCTCACTAATTAACTTTACTCAAATGCGCTGTCAGTAAAGCCCGCAAACATGTCGCAGGGCAAAGCCTAATGGGCTCCCATTTGTGTGCGCGCCAGCCCGGCCATTAGCCGGGAGCAATTAGCGTCTGCAGCGGCTCTGCCGGCTCCTTTCCTGCCCTCCCACAGCCCCGGGGCCGCGGGGACACTGCTGTGCTCCCGCTGGCAGGGCTGCCACCCAGGGCGGCACAGTGCTCCTTCCCTGTGCTGCTGCAGCTCCCCAAACACGGGGCAAGGCAGGGATGAGGAGCAGAACTCCAGCAGCGCCCGTGCTCCAGGGACCTGTCTCAGCAGCAGCTCAGGGGGAAGCCAAGCTCAGCCCAAGTGCCATCCCTGGGATTAGGGATTCAGGCAGGTGAGTCCGTGCAGAACCAGACGGGCTCTGCCCTGTGCCAGCACCGCCTCTGGGCTCAGCTATGGCAGCCAGCAGGATGGGTAGGAGCCAGGCTCAGCCTGCTGCTGCAGCCACAAGGAAAAGCCCCTCTCCGTGAAAATAACTGGAGCATCTGACAGGATCACTCAGGAATCGTAAGGAGGAAAACTGCATCTCGAGATGCTGCAATTAGAGCCACTACTCAAAGTTAACGGCAATTTAAATCACACCATCTTCCCTGTGTTCTGGAAAATATTGAAGGTTATTGGCCCGCACTACTTGCAGCAGGAAAAAGCTCAATATCGAACATTTAGTGCAGGATTGGTAATGAATCGATATTCCCCAGTAGCTGCTGTTTGGTTTCAGTTGTCTTAAAACAGACCTTGCTAAAAATATCTTTCCTGTAGTGTATCTGTAGCTAATGAGGTGGATTAGAGACTGATGGGAACTGGAGCAGCACGGGGGCTCTGGGTCTGAGGCAGTGAGTGGGCAGGTCCCACACGGGGGGAGCTCAGGGGTCTGGCTCTGCCCAGCCTTCATCCCCTGCACAGGGGGGCTGGGGCTGCTCCGGGCCACGGCAGCAGCTAAGGCAGGAGGCACCCTGAGAGCAGCTGTGAACAAGCATGACATTTGGAGAGGCAAGGACAGGCAGATCAGGAGGTGTCCCCTCCCGCTAGCTCTGCGTCAGACAAATGCCAAGGCAGGGGAAAACGTGAGAAAAGGGTAACCAACGTTCCTGGAGCATCAAAGGGGCTCAGTTCTCATGCTACTTGCAACTGCACCAAAGACCAAGTTGGTCTCTCCTCCTGGGCTCCCACCGGGGCACAAGGGAAAGGCACAGCTGACTTGGCACTCAGCAGCCAGGGGCTCCTACAGGCAAAGCCTCTACTCACACGAGGGAATGCCTTTAGCTTTGCATTTCCAAGGGGTCTGTGCTCCGGGCAGCCTGCAGACACCACCCTCCACCACAGCCCTCCATAAGCATGGCAGTACTTGCTCTCCCCAGCCAGAAGCTGGAACAGAGCTCCAGCCAGGCCAGGCACAGCCCCCCACTCTGGAGTCCTGGCAGGCAGAACCTTGCAACCCCTCACTGCACCCACATCTGCTGCCCCCAGCCTCCACTTTGTCCTTCCCAGACCGTGGCCACTGGCAGGACCCTGCTCTCCTGCTCCTAGGCTCTTGGCAGAGCGACAGGAGCTTATCCTGCTGTGGGTTAGACCCGCTCCACACTTAATTGCTCCAGTTGCAAGGAGGAAAATCAATTCCACGTTTTATACTTCAGCAGCCTCTGTGCTTAAGTTTTGGCACATTTGTCAGTTAAAAAAAAAAAGGTAATAAAACCAAGGAAGTGTCATTTAATTGTTTTAGCTGAACTAATTTGGAGGCTCCGCTGCTCCAGCATGATCTCTCCATCGATCTGGGCAGAGCCAGCCCTGGGGCAGTGTGCTGCTCACCTGGCCATGCTCCCACTGCTGCTCACAGCCACCCTGCCACAGCCTGCATCCCCCTCCTGCTCATGGACAAGTCCCTTCACATGGAGAATCCCAGACTGAACAGTGGCTTGGGGTGGGAGGGTGTCTGCTTGGCTGCGATCTGCTGCAGCCCCTCAGTGCCACAGTGTGAGGGGAGAGGACACAGCTCCTGCCTCCTGCATCAGCACCACTCCTGGAGTCCACAGGTGCTCCTCCATGCCCCAGGCAGGGTCTGTCCATTCAGGGCAGGCTCTGTCTCCCAAACCTTGTAAGGGAGTAGTGTCACAGGTTCAGTCCTGCACTGCCCGTGAGGCTCCCAGCCCCACGCTGACAGCACGCAGGGGAAGCAAACAGCCCACATCAGTCACAGACAAGGATGCAGGGAAGGATCCCAGCTAGGTGTTGAGCCCATGCAGCTCCCCTCTGAGCAAGGGGCACAGCCAGGACCCATATTCTGCTCCATCATTCATCCTGCCACTCTGGGCGTCTTTCAGAGAAAGCACTATCCTCACATGCCTGTGCTGCAGGGCTGCTCACAGCTGCTGGCTTTTAGGGGATGCAGGATGGGTGACAGTGCCTGATGTTGGGGGGAGGGTGTGGGAATGAGACAGACCTGCCAAGAGGCAAGAGCAGGTAAGGGATACTGCTGTAGTACTCTCTGAAGAGTAGGAGGAATGAGGCATGCTGCAGGACAGTTTCAGGAGAGGGAAACAGCTTCAGTGAGCTTCACCTGTGCCTGTCCTGACTCTCCTGTCACCTGCCACCAGTACTGGCACCAAAGGATCTGAATGTTCCTGGCTGCAGGGTCCACTGTGACCCCAGCAGGACACAGGACAGCAGCGCTGCAGACCATTCTCTCCATGCAGTGCTTGAGCTGCCCCTCAAGGCGTGAGCCCCAGCTACCAGGACCCGAGCAGAGCTGGGAGTGAGTACCATGTCACACTGACTTCCCACCTGCTTGTAACTGAGCACTGCCCTGCTTCGGAACTGGGGACATCTCTGCTAGGAACTCACTGCCAAGATGGAGGGCAAGGGAGCTTGGGGTGGCCCCACAGGCTGCCTCCTCCACCCACCACCGTGCTCCAACACACTGGAGTGACAGAGTTCTTTCCCCTGCTGTGAGCGACAGGCAGCCAGGGCCAGGCCAAGCCCCCCTCTGCTTCCCAAGGCCGATGCCCAGCAGGAGCCCCATGGCCGCCCCATGGCCTTGCCTGAACGCAGCCAGCACTCCACAACAGCACAGCAAACACCCGCCGGTGCACTTGCACTGGGTTGGAACCACGGGGAGCACGGGGTGAACGGCTGGCAGCACCCCTGAGCCCATGGGCGCTGTGACCTGCTTAACAGCAGCACTTGCTGCCTCTCCCAGAGCACCCACAACACCTCACAAAAGCCCTGACGGAATTTAAAGTCCCACCATCTCCTGCTGGAGACACACTCTGACCTCTGCAAATTATTAGAGATTCCATATAGATCCACAGTTACTCGAGCTCAGAGAGAAGGGATGGCAGAGAACAAGGACTATTCCTCTCAGGAGCCAGCGATCAAACCCGGCAGCAGAAACGTGCCGGGACGCACCGGGCAGGGGTGAGGGAGGACAGCCGTGCGTCCCCTACACAGACACTCAGGCGTTTTGGAGAACCGTTCACCCCGGCAAATGTTTCCTCAGATGGGATGGAATGGATGCCCCGGCATCGTCCCGGCTCCTGGGGGCCCCCCGGGAGGGTCAGGGCTCGGGGGACTACAGCCGAGAGCCCCGCTGAACGGGCAGGACCGAGCCGCGACCCGCTCGGCTACAGCAAGAGGAGATTAAGGAAAAGTCCCTGAGTGCGGCCGAGCGACAGCCCCCGCCGTCCGCCGGGACCGCTCCGGCCGCTCCCGCCCCGCCGGCTCCATCGACGGACGGAGGAACGCGGAGCCGAGTCCGCACCGGGAGCCGGAGCGCCGGGAGAGGAGAGGGGCACGGGGCGGCGAGTGCCCGCGGTGTGCAGGGATGTCCGGGACGGGGGATGGCCGCGGCCGGGAACGAGGGGTGCCCGGGCGCGGGCGGGGGCCGGTCCCGCAGCCCCCCGCCCTCACCTGTACCACTCCAGCCCGCGGTGGTAGTTCCTGTCGAAGAAGTGGGGCTCGGTGCCCAGGGCGCGCACCTCGGGGTGCACCCGGATGAACTCCAGCACGGCGCGGGTGCCGCCCTTCTTGACGCCCACCACGATGGCCCGCGGCAGGCGCTTGGTGCCCGGGCGGGCCGGGCCCGGGGCGCTGCCGGCCGGCGGGGCTGGGGCCGGCCGCCCGCACGGCCGCGACTGCTGCAGAAGTTTCTTGGCGGCGGCGGCGCGGGCGGGCGGGCAGCGGGCGCGGGGCGCGGCGGGGCCGCCGCAGCAGCACAGGAGGCTGTAGCACAGGTACGAGCAGGACAGCGACAGCGTGAAGAGGACGAGGACCCTCCCTGCCAGCCGCCGGGACGGAGCCGGAGCCACGGCCGGGGCCCGCCCGCTCGGCGCCCTACGCGCCATGGCTCCATGGGGCCGCGCCGCCGGGCACGGCGGGCCCCGGCCCGGAGCCCCGGCCCCGGCGCGGCCGCTCCGGCATCTCCCGCGGCTACGCGGCGGCGCGGCCGGGCCGCCCGAGGGGGCCGCGCCCGCCCCGACCCCCCTGCGCCCGCCGCCCCGCCGCGGCCATCCCCGCCATCGGGCGGCGGCGGCTCCGCGATGCCTCCGCGGGAAGTGCCGGGGCAGCGGCGGCTGCGTCGCTATTTAAGGGGCCGCCTGACGTCAGCGCCTCCCGGAGCCCCCGCGGCCGCTCGGCGGCCGGTGCCTCCCCCGGGCCGGGCCGGGGGTACCGCCGCGCTCGGCCCTTCCTCCCGGGACCGGCCCGGGGCGCTCCCGCCGCCCGCCGAGCCCTGCCCTGCCCGGCCCCGCTGCCGGTGCCATCGTCCCGTCCCCGGTCGCGCTGTCCCGGCCGGCTCTGCCCCGCCGTGCCCCCACATCCAGCCCAGAACCGCTCGAAGCGGCGCTTTGGAGCCGGGGGCACCCGCCTCCGTTCCCGCAGTCGGGTCGGGAGCGGCGCCTCTCGCAGCTGCGGGAGCGGGGAACGGTGTGAGCAGCCCTCGCTCGGGAGCGGCAGCCGGGGCTCGGGGCGGCGGGGTCACGCTGGGTCCCTGGGATGCCCCAGCCCGAACCGTCCGGCCGCCAGGGGAGCGCGGCGGGGCCGCCCCACGGTAGCAGTCGCTTCTGTCCTCGACAAGGGCAGGAGGAGCAGCCATCGGCCGCCGCGGTGCCGCCGGTAAGTAGGAGGGAAAAGCTTTAAAGTGACGCATGAATTGAATTTCACCGCCGGGCTGGGGCTTCTCAGCCCCGCCTGTCCCGGGTCTGATGCCCCACACGCAGGCTGACCCGGGGAGCCCACCGGCTGTGGCAGAGTCTGAATGCGGACGGCTCCATCCCCATCCCCTGCTCCCCTTTTCTTTCCCCTTGCGCCCCGACATCCCAGGCTTCCGCTTGGCTGCTCCTGCTGAGCCAAAGGGCTGCGTGCGGCACCGCTTAAATATTAGCAGCCATCGCTCCTGCTTTCTCAGCACTAGAAGCTTGATCGGCTGCAGAAAACTACTTGTCTTGTTCCCGGGGAAGAGGGATGGTGACAGGGAGAGACAGGCGAGAAGTGCCAGCCTGACACAAACGAGGATGCCGCAAGCTCCCGGCAGCCAGTCCAGGGCGGGGACCAGGCTCTCTCCTGTGCAACACCCAGAACTCGGTGCAGACATAAGAAAAAATGGGGAAAAAATGCAAAGAAGTGCTGCCTGCAGCCTCTCACCTGGGCTGGTGTGGGAGCAGTGGCACTGCTCCTCCCTGGGAGCAGGAATGGAGTTTCCAGGAAGAAGTGTCCTGTTGGCCTCAGGAGAGGTCTGCATCTAGAGGATGGGCTGAGTCCTCGTGGAGACAAACCTAATCATCCTCAGTGACCCACGGGTTTTTCCTTTTGGGACACTGGGTACTGTGTGTACTGCTCTGTGTGGCAGCAGGTTCTGCCAGGCAGGGCTGAGCCCCAGCCCCTCTGTGTGGGTCAAGGCATGGGGATGGAGCCCCATGCACAGCACCAGCATAGAGGACTGCACTGGGCCATCCCTGACTGATGTGAACGCACCCAGGGCTGGTTCTCCCACCACTCACAGGCTGTATCAGAGCCCTGGCACTGACAGAGCCCCCAGGACTTCAGCCTCCTCTCCAAGGCCACTGCCCTTCCCAGGCAGCAACAGCAAGGGTGGAGATACCTGAGGGGCCAGGCATTGGCAGGTTCTGCTTTCTACAGTGGAAAGTGTCAGTTCCTCTCCATGACAAACTGCCAAATCTGTGGAAAAGTTGCTTTTTCCATTTTAGATCACCACCTCCATGTGGTGATCCAGCCTCGGCAGCAGACACATTGCCTAAGCATGAACATTAGAGGCGTCTGGATAAATAAAGCTGCTGCGGATGCCTCAACACCTCCAGGTTTCTCCACTTGCAAGGGAGGAATGTTTTGTAAAGCCGACAATTTTGCTTCCAGTCTTTGTATCTGTGCAGGGCATGTCTTTCCCATGACATGTTTGCTGTTTACACCCCACTCCACATAAACAACAGCTTTCTGGTGCCATCAGCACGCTCCCAGCCCTGCTGCCTGTGCTAACAGAGCCCTCGGAGCCAGCCCCCAGTGGGATCCCTGGAGCAGGGTGCCAGGCACTGGCATTACAGGGGGAAAGAGCCCACTGGATCATTGCAAAAGATTCCCTCTCCTCAGCCAGTACCTTGCAGCATGGGGGTTGGAGGAAGAACTGTGAGCTCTGGAAAACATCCTGTCTCCTTCTTCCCCCCTCACCCATTCCTTTGTGGAGCTGGTGCTGCATCCTGCTCCTTACACCATCCTCTCATTCATCTTTTCCCCACCTCCTTTAGGCACTTTTCAGGCTCCCTCCAGTGCTCCCTCTCCTCCCCATCTCTCTTGGGTTCCTGGCTCAGTTCCCAAGCAGATCTTTCCCATCTTGCCCCCTTCATCACTCCCAAGCTCTCCAATCCCCTGCTGTACTGGGATTTACCAAAGCAGATAGAAACCCCACTGCCTTGTCTGACATTAACCCTGAAGGACCCCGAACATCCTGTCCCTGCCAGGCCACTTGCAGCTCCTCGATGCTGGTTTGCCCAGGGTAGTTTCTCCAGTATGGCCCTGGCAGCCTCTCCTGCTCTTCCCTGCTCAGAGCAGCACTTGGCTCATGGGGCTGTGGCCGAACAGTGCTTGTGACACAAACACCATGGAAGGGATTTGGAGCCTGTCTGCAGGCCTCAGGACAGCCTTTTTCCTTGTTTCCCCTCCAAGAGACTGATTTCACCACACCATGAACTGACAGCAGCAGGAACCACTGCTGGGGGCTCGTGGCTCTGTGTGTTTTCCAGGAAGGACCTGGTCCGGGGTTCATCCTGAGCACAGACAGCTCCCAGGCAGGCAGAGAGAAAAGCTGTCCGAGTGTAGGGATCAGGAGATTGTTACAGAAATACACAAAGTTTGTGCCAGAGCATATGAAACCTAAAAGAACAGGGAAGTAATAAAGTGCACACTAGAAATAGCAAATAAGATTGAAAGTGGTGTCCTTCCCATTATGTCTCTATGCTGAAGGCATAACAAGTTTAGAATTTATTTCCAGAGCCAAGGAAAGCACTCAGTGCCCAAGTGTCACTGTTAGTCCAGTTTTCTGTGTCTAATATTTATGTCGTTAAGAACTTTTTGGTTCTGGGCTGACAAACTGCCACCTACCCTTGTGTTGGGAATGAGGCTGAGCAGTACATGTACATGACAGGGAGATCCTCTGCAGGGCAGCCAGAGCTGAGTTACTTCAGCATCCTGGCCCTGGTGAGGTCCTGAAACAGACACCAGGTCTGTTGCTGAAGTGCCTCCCCATACTCCGTGTCCTGGCAGGAAACCTGGAGCTGCTGAAAGGACATTTTGGCCTTTTGGAATTGGGCAGTGGAGCAGGGGGATGCAGTAGAGCCAGACCCATGGGCAGCAGCAATGGGCCAGGAGGATGCAAGGGTGGGGATGGGAGCTGATGGTGCTCAGAGACCTGCTGCACGTCCCCAGGACACTGTGGACACTGTAGAGGGGCACAGGCCAGCAGGACTCAGCTGTTCCCAAGCACTGCAAGCACACTGGGACTGCATCCTCACTCCCAAAGTCTCCAGGATCACTGTGGCAGCCGTCAGCATCAGAGTGGTTCCCTCCCCCTTGGTGTGTAGCCCTGGCACAATCCTGGCCGGGGCAGAGCCACAGGCCCGGTGCTGCAGAGGGTGGAAGTGTTGCTCAGTCCTATCAGCTATTGCCACTTCAGCTGCCCTGGCCCCAGAGCTGCTCCTGAGGGCTGATCCTGGCTCTCACAGCCCCTCGGCTCCTTCACACCCGACCCAACACTGGCTGGCACATCTCCCAGCTCTGCACTTCGGGGTCTCCTAAGGGCAGTGGAGTCTTCAAGTGCCCGTCAGACAGCAGGATGGAAGTGCAGGCTGTGGAGCTGCCTTGAATTGGGTCTGAACTCCTGTTAAGCTTCATTAATCAGTTGTAAATGCACTGTATTCTCAATAAGGTCAGAAACAATAAATTTAATTTTGACTCTGACTCAAGCTACTTTGGTCCTAATTCTGAGCCTCCTGCCCAGCCGGAGCAGCCAGCCCTGGCTGTGCTGCACAAACTCATTTGATTCTGAAATGCATTTTTAAGCAGGATGGAGTGGTACTTAAAAGCTAAATGGCTTCCCCCGGCTCTAATCACTGTTCGAGAGTCCTGGAATGAAAGGGATAAAGTCTGGGGGCGGGGGGAGGTTTTAATCTCACTGAGTAGATTACAGAGATTACTGCAATTTAATCCTTACATATCTGTCACTGACGCTGCAAAGACGATAACCGAGGTGGGCAGGGATGTGCCGGCCCCCTCCGAGCTCCTGTCCCTGGTAGCGGAGTCGTGTTACAGCTCTGCTGCCCTCCACGCCGGGGCCACTGCTGCTCCCACTGGGATGAGGTCCGGCAGGCACTGACCTCGGTGCTGCCCTTCTGACAAGGAGGATGCTCAGGTCCGGCTGACCCTCTGTCCCAGCCAGGACCACTGGGGCAGGGAAGGCAGCTGCTCTGGGACTGTGGGCTGAATCTTGTCCATTGGGCTGGGCACCTGCTGGCTGTGCTGGGCTGGAAATGCACCAGAACCTGAAGAAAAGGAGGGAAGGGCTCTGGGAGGAGGCAGTGCAGGCAGGGCAAGGGGGACCCATAAGTTCCTTCTGTCCTGGTTCCCCGGGGCGGCTGGATCCTCCCTCTTCCGCATGAACATCCTTCGTGCCTGAAAGGAGCCAGAACCACCTCCCTAGTGCTGGGAGGGCTCCAGGCGGCTCTTCCGGGTCTGTCAGCGTCAGGCACGGTGTGAACAGCTCAGAAAATGATGCAGTTGCAGGGTTCATCCGTGCGCTGCGGCAGGCGGGGACCCTGTAACCATCCCTGCTCTCATCATACACCATCTCTGCACGGAGCTCTCCCAGGCTCTCCGCAGCGCCTGCTTAGGGTAAATCTCATTATCATTCCTCGGGGATCACAGGGGCAGGAGCTAGTTCTCCAATAACTAGAAATATCTCTCTGGCTCACAGACCTTCACAATTATATTTAACTGCAAATGAGGAATCTGTACTCAAACACAAGCTGGTAATTTTTTTTTGAAGCCTGTTTTCAGTGTCACCTCATGTTCAGCCCAGCTCTTCCACAGCTCTGTAACCCTGTCCTTGCCTTACATAAACTTGAAGGCAGAAAATCAGAAGTGAGCTGCCCCATTCCCACTGAAGGGATGGGACTGGGTAACTCGCTGTTGTTCTCAACACTGCTGCCTCCTCTGGCACCACCGCTGTGTGGAAGAAGGCCTTGCCCTCTTCTTCCTCACTTCACTGAGGGTCCCCCTCCACATACCAGGAGGTGTCACTGCCCATGTTGAAAGCCATGGGCTGGTTAAAAAGCCACAAAAGACCAGGAGAGCAGGAAGGGCTAGCAGAGGTCTTGGCCTGCAGGAAAGCTGTGTAGGCAGTGCCTCACCCAGGAGGAGTCCTTGCGAAACCAACACCAACCCACCTGCACCATCTTCGGGGACTGCTGGGCATCTGGGAGTGGTTCCCTCTTCTTGTACCCTCTGGGTGAGCAACCACATGGCTCTGGTGCAGGGGGAACTGGGCACAGCACAGGGGACCCTCCTGAACCCCACAGAGTCAGCACATGAAGAAGGTCCAGGCAACACCAACCCCTGTACTGACAGCCCTGCCCTGCTGGAGGCTTTAAAGCCTCTCCGACAGCCAATTGAAGTGTCCTGAGTGACCCCACCTGGGGCTGGGGGCCCAGGGGGCACCTGCACCCACAAGGGCTCACCGTGGGGATGCTGGGCAGGGGCAGGACTGTGGGCTTGTGGGGCAGCCCGGGGAGGGAGAGGGACACGGCTGTACCAGACACGAGAGGTTGTGACAGGCAGAACAGCAGAAGCTTTGGTAGCAGCTTTGCACTAAAATTAACTCGTTTGACAGCACTTTCTGGTGCATTTCCATGGGCTCCGGAGCTGTGAGTGAGCGCAGGGCACAGGTGGGAGTGAGGAAGTGACGTGCTCCCGGTGTCGGTGCCCTGCAGTCAGGGCTGGGCGGTGCCGGGCAGGGATGCTGCGAGCACAGAGCCGCGGGTCGCTGCCAGCCCAGGCGGGCAGAGTGGCTGCCAGACCCGCCGGGCCCGTCCTGACCGTGTGAGGGTCTCCCAGCAGCTTGCCCTGCGCCTGCCCTCTGCTCCCTGCAGCCCCCGGCATTGACGCTCCCCTGCACCTCCTGAAAACAGCCCGGAACAGCCACTCCGGGCAGTGCACCGAGCTCTGTCTTTGCCGAAGGTGGCAGAGGTGGCAGCCGGCCGAGGGGCAGCAGAAAGAGAGCCCTTGCTGTGAGAGGGCTCCCAGCTTGGCGTGTTCAGCGCTGTCCCATCCCCAGTGCGCTCCCGCGGCTCTGTGGCAGTGTGGGCAGCAGCTGCCCGCAGCTCCCTCCGCGCTTCACAGTCCACGGGGCTCTGTGGATAAAAGCTCTTTTGAGCGAGGCTGTGGTTGTGCTCCTGTCAGCCGATAACGCAGACCCGCAACATCCTGGAGACAGGCTGCCCTGCACTCCCCGTGTTTTGTTGGCCAGACCGGGCACGGATTGCCCCGGCAGGACTGGCGCTGCCTTGGCTGCTGAGGATTCTCCTCCGGCAGCACAGTCCGGGGCTGCCCGGCCCGGTCCGGCCCGGCCCGTGGTGTCTCGGCCCTGTCCGGCCCGGCTCGGCCCTGCCCGTGGTGTCTTGGCCCGGCCCGTGGTGTCTCGGCCCTGTCCGGCCCGGC
Source organism: Zosterops lateralis (assembly GCF_965231275.1). Classification (NCBI taxonomy): domain Eukaryota; kingdom Metazoa; phylum Chordata; class Aves; order Passeriformes; family Zosteropidae; genus Zosterops; species Zosterops lateralis. The sequence continues at coordinate 7,307,143 of NC_139775.1, forward strand.
TCGGCCCTGCCCGTGGTGTCTTGGCCCGGCCCATGGTGTCTCGGCCCTGCCCGTGGTGTCTCGGCCCAGTCCGGCCCGTCCCTGCCCGTGGTGTCTCAGCCCTGCCCGTGGTGTCTCAGCCCTGTCCGGCCCGGTCCAGCCCGGCCCGTGGTGTCTCGGCCCTGTCCGGCCTGGTCCAGCCCGGCCCGTGGTGTCTCAGCCCTGTCCGGCCCGGTCCAGCCCGGCCCGTGGTGTCTCGGCCCTGTCCGGCCCTGCCCTGCCCGTGGTGTCTCGGCCCTGTCCGGCCCTGCCCTGCCCGTGGTGTCTCGGCCCTGTCCGGCCCGGCCCGGCCCGTGGTGTCTCGGCGCAGCGGTGCCGCTCGGCCGGCGCGGGCGGGGCCGCGGGCAGATGCGCTCCTTGCCCAAGGCACGTCCCCCGTGTACGCGCATCCTTCAAATCGGAAGCTCTCTCCAGCAGCAGCACTTTGAACACCCCGCCTGCTATTTTTAATGGGATTGAGAAGAGAACAAAACCATTTAAGAACTTGAGGAATCAAAGCAAGTGTCCCCACGTCACGCCCAGCGCTTGCAGCTATATCCTGATTAATGACAAGAAAGAGTGGGGAAACAATATTTAATCACACCCTGTTTATACTAGAGCCAAAAATCAAAGCGCTGCATTCCTCTTTCATGAGAAAAACGAGGTGGGCATTTCCCCTCTGGTGATTAAGTTTCCTACTACAAGCACATCAATTTCCTTGATTTGGCATGGGGTCCTCGATCATGCCACAAATGAGGGCTTCTTTAGCAGCAAAATATTGCAAACCCCCAGCCAGATCCATACACAAGACACCGATGTCCATCTATCATTTTGTCTGGATTATCTCAATACACATCTCCTCAGGGAGATGGAGATGAGGCAGTTGCAGCCAAACCACTGCTAACGATTGGCACAGCTGCAGCAGCCCTCAGCCCAGGGCACCGCGGGGCTCTGGCCACTGGCCCCATGTCCTCTGGGCACACAGGCTGCCTGGGCTCTGCTGCTTGTGTGAGCATGGTGAGCACGGGTGGAGCAGGGCACGAAGACTTTGGTGGGCTGGCCCAGTGGGCTGGACACAGGACCCTGCAGGACCAGATCTTCACAGTGCTGGTGGCCATTCTGTGGTTCTGGCACTGGCCAGACCTGCAGCAGGACCCAAGTCCTGCGTCATTGTAGCCACACTGACTGCCACGCTGAGGAGGGAGCAGAGCAGCTCAGGCAGTGGACAGGGGGTGACACAGACAGAGATGCTGTTGGGGCTGCTGTGGGGACCCCAACTCTGCTCTCAGCCCAGAAAAGTGGGTCAGGGAGCACATCACCTCTTCAACACCCACTCCCTCCTTCCCCTGACTCCCCCCTGCCTGTATTGATTTGCTTGGGATTCCTTGATTAATTAATGTCAGAGAAATGCAAGGTCTGTTAATTACCTCTGATTAATTAGGGTGAACTTTTAATTGTATCCCTAAGCTGAGATATGCTGTTCAATAGGCCCCATAATTAGTGACCCAGCAGTCTCTGTTAAACCAATTAGCCCAGTGTAACAAGTGTAAGGAGCTGGGGCTGCCCCACAGGCAGTGGTGCTCCAGGAACCCTGCACAGGGCCCTGCCAGTCAGTGTCATCTGTGCAGAGTTGTCCACACACTCTGTGTCCCACATCCACTGGAGATGACAGTTGGTCATGGTGGGCTGGCCCTCAGGTACAGTGACGCTGGGGGCTGAAGTGACCTGCACAGACTGGGACTGCCCCATGCTCTCCCAGGGACCTCAGGGGGTTCCAGATCTCTGGGAAGCTCCTCTGTAGGTTGTAACTGGTTAAAAACAACCCAGCCTCTACCCAGAGGTCAGCCTGTTATCTGGCTCACTCTTCTCCATGATGTCCTTCTGTCCTTCCATCCCTCTGCCTGGCCCTTGCTCACTTGAGCAAAAGGCTCTGGAAGGCAGAAGAAAACTTTCCTCCCATTGACATGTTTCATCATCTACTGTTTAATATCCAGGTCAGGAAGCAGATGGCAAGTAGCCTGGCTGTCCTGGCGAGCGGGGACAGGAGCGGCTGTTTCTCAGCGATTGTTCACCCGCTCCATTAACTGTGACAGCAGCCCCAGCCCTCACCCACTGCCTCCACGCCACCACACCTGCTGTCCCCCCCAGCAGCACCCAGCAGGTTGGGCCACAGGGCCACGCTGCAGAGATGGACACAGACAACACAGATGTGCTGGGTTACATGCTGCCCCAGAAGCAAAATCCCTCAGGGAATTGTGGGCAGTGCCCACTCATCCCAGGGATGGAGAGCTCAGCCATGGTGAGCCCCCTGACCCAAACTCCTCCTGGGTGGGGGGGCCACAGCTCAATATGGATAAGCAGGAGCTAAGCAGGAACTGGAGCTGGGGGGCCGCACTGTTCCCCAACCCCAGCTCTGCCAGGCTTGCAGTGGCACAGCCGTGTGGCACACAGCCCCCAGCAGGGACCAGGCTGTGGCCTCTGGCTCTGCACACTTGTCCCACTGCCTGCTGGTGAATGGTCCCCTTGCGCCTGCCTGGCGCCGCCAGCACTGCCACTGCCTGGAGACTCCTCTCAGAACCACCCAGGCCCCAGGAAGTCATTAGTAATTAATTTGGTTTCTAATCTTCTAATCCAGCTGCTCCTTGATTTGATAAGCAAAAAATCTGCTTTGGCCACATGGTCGCTGTGTACCCACAGAGACACCAGCAAGGACAGTGACACGCTGAGCCCAGGAGCCAGACCCTGCATTATTACCCTCTCCTGGGGCACAGGAGTCTGGGCCCTGCCTGGATGTGCCACACCATGCTGTGCTGTGCTGTCCTGTCCCTGGTCCCAGCCCTGAATGAAGGAGCTCAGGGTCCACTTGCCCCACCTGGTTCTTTCTGGACCTGGAGCTGAGACAAGACAATTTACACTTCTGTTTGAGGCTAGGAGCCATCATGCACCTCAGGGCTCCAGGAGAGGAGCATTCCCTGTCCCTGGTCCTGCTGTCCCACTGAGTGGGTAGCGTCACTGACTGCCTGTGCTTCAGTGGCAGTGAACCACCCCTGCCCAACGGGCCGTGGGCTCTGTCCTGCAGTGTGCTCAGTGTCCTAGTCCCTGGCTCTCCCCTGAAGCAGCACAATGACATGGGACATGTTGGGGACATGCCTGGTTGGGGACCCCCAGCCCCCCTGGCCCTGAGGGCACAGGGCCATGCTCTGCCCAGGGGCCAGCAGCTATAAGCCATGTGGCAAAGCAGTCAGCAGCGGGTCCACAGCACACAACGGGATGAGGGAACATCACAGATGAGAGCCCAAATCCTTCATTAAATCCCATATTAATCTCTAAGAACAGCCATGTCAAAAATCTTAGCAGCAAAATTAAATTGTGTAGCTATATTTCAGCTGCACAAAATCAATATTAATTATGCTGGGACAGACATTGCTGAGAGGGGGTCTGACCCAGTATTTACTGCTGCAGTCCAACTCCAGCTTGGAAACTTGTTTATATAAAACAACAGCATGTTTTTGTGGCAAACAGCCTAAATCCCGCTAGTGTTGGGGCTGAATACAGATGTGCTGGGACAGCAGCCCCCCGCAGAAGGACACAGGAGGGAGACACAGAGAAGGCTGCGTTCAGATGAGCAGGAAGGGAGAAAGGTGGCCATGGTCTCAGAAATGGGATCTGCAGGTGGGCTCTAGCACCATGTCCTGCTGGCATTGCCACCCCTAGTTCTGCCCAGGTCTTCCCAGTTTCTGCACCGGGATGGTGTGCCCTCTGCCCTGGGCTCTGCTTCCTGGGGATTTACTCCCAGCTAGAATGAAGCTCATGCCAGAGGGTTAAATCCCATGTTTAAACATATTTTTCTTTTAGTTACATTAAAACTGGATCTGAGGAGGCTGAGAGTCCACGTGGGACCTGCCAAGTCTGGCAGCCCCTGGGAGAACTATTGCCTTCCTTCAGAAAGCCTGTTTTGCCCTGTTTTACTCACCCTGCTTCACTGAGCTCCAACCAGAGACAAGCTGAAATGTGGTTTGCAGCTGAGCCTGCCCACCCTGTTTGCCCTGCCTGCAGGGAGGTGGGATGGTTTTAAGGGAAGGGACTTGATTGGAATGGCTCCTATCCAGTGTGGGATTTGGGGGCAGAGGGAAATTTTTGCAACTTAGTCATTGAAATGTGACTTCTTGGTGCAGGGGAAACTGCAGGAATACTCCTGGTCATTACATTGCAAATCAACACCCACCAAAATCCAGACCTTGGGCTTACAAGGACTGGGCTGTGGTCTGAGTGTCCCCATGGGCACCACTGGAGAACAGTCAGGGGCAGAGTGGGACATGCCTTTTGCTGGAGCAGGGGTGGGGCCCCATCTGATTGGGCTGGGTCACATCTGGCCAGGGCAGAGGCCCTGCTGACTGGATCACAGACAGCCTGTGGGGGAACAGGGGTGTCAGGGGTGTCCCCTCACGCCCTGAGCCTGTGGTGGTGGGCTCTGTGCTTGCTGGCACCAGAGCTGGCCAGCTGGGTGTGGGGCATCTCTGGTGCCTGTCTCAGGCACTTAGTGTCACATTATGAGATGATCCAGAACAGGGAGTTTGGGGCAAAGGAATTAAAATGGGAGGGAGAGTTTTAATTAGAGAAAGAAGTCAGAGTCCGTAATCAGCTGGGTGAGTGACTGCCTGCTGTGGGGAATTCTCCATATGTCAAATGGCATCAATCAAAATGCCACTTCTTATACAACGGCCTCTGTGCAGGAGGAGGGGCTGCTGGCCCTGTGCTCAGGGCATTGCTCTGCCTGGGCAGGGCATTCCCCCACTGCAGTCCCTGAGCACCCCATGGCACAGGGGTGCAGGGCCAGGACCAGCCTGGCCCATGCCCGAGACTCCTGCACTGGTTTGGTGGCAGTGTCGCGGAGGGTCTGTCTGTGCCGTTCCCCAGCTCCCAGGTCTTCTCCAGGCATGAGGAACAGAATGGCTTCTTGGGGGCCACAACCAGCCCTGTGCCTCTCTCCAGGCTCATCACAGGTAACATGAGTTGCTGCAATCCTTTGGAATGGTCAGCAGTACAACAGGAACACGTGTCCTGGTGAGCTGGGGCAGGAGAGTGTGTCGAGTCAGCAGGAGGCTGCTATGGCTGTCCCTTTGGTCCTGTGTCTACCCAGAGCTTCAGAGACCCCTGGTGATACCTGTCAGCAGCAGGGCACTGCTGACCCCAGTTTGACAGAGCCCAGTAGCAGTGCCAAGGCACAGGAGATTCCTGACATCAGTGGGGCCTGGCCTTGTCCTTGTCCTTGTCCTTGTCCTTCCTGCCACATCCTTCCAGCTGCACCTCGCACTCCTGGCAGGCTCAGTGACTCCCCCATTCATGTTGGGCTGTGTCCAGTGAACATCTGTGCATGTTCCTTTAGAAACGTGTTTCATGCACCAATAGTTTAACAGTACAGAGGTGACACAGTTCATGCTCTGCATTTCTCCAGGAGGGAAGTGGCTTTCCTGGAGATGAAGCAGTTGGAGTGGGAAGAGGAGCACTGCCATGCTGGGGCTGAGCTGTGCAGGATGTGTGGATGTGGGAGGGACATGAAGTTGGGGCAGTCCCAGGGGGAAGGGTCCCCTTGTAGCACAGGATGCTTTGGCCACTGAGGTGCCACATCTCCCAGGGTCTCCCCTCCATGCTGCCTGAGGATGTGTTCCCAATATGTCATGAGGGGCTGCCCCCTGGGGCTCCCTGCCCTCTGCCTCCACTCAGGGTGTCTCACTGTGCCAGCAGCTGAGCTCAACACTTTTGACTCTATTTATTACTAAAAATTATGCAACTGGGTCGCATTCCTGCTATTTTTTATGCATGAGCCAAGCAGCAAATTCCATTATTTTTAAAAAAAACTGTTTTAGCTAGTGATGCACTAGACCACGCAAGTAAATGCCCAAAATAATTCCAGCTGACACCTTTATGAAGGCAGAGTGAAGTTTAAAGTCTACACAAGCCTTTCATTTGCAATTTCCCATCCCTCCTAACCAGCACCTGGGAACTGTGCTGCCATCTGGCTCATGGATCCCCTTTTCTGGCTGTGCCTGTGCCCTGTGGAGAGTGCAGCCCCCTGATCTCCTGCACTGAAGGGCAGACTTTCAGCCTGAAGACTCTGCTGCGACAGAAACATCTGCAAACATCTGCTAACAGAGTGCAGGACAAGGGACAGAACAGGAAGATCTTTAAGAGTAAAAATCTTCCAGAGGTGGAGAGAGGCTGAGCTCCCAGGCAGGGGGATCCCAGAGGAAGCTCCTGGGGTTCTCCTGCAGCTCCCTGGATGCTCTCTCACCCCTGCAGGGCACACAGGGCACCCCTGGGATCCTCCCCAGGCAGGAGCAGCAACCAGTGAGGGACAGAGACAGGGTAAGAAACACAGACACTCCTTCTCCTTGCTGTACATCACGTCCTCTGCCTATTTATTGGTGGTTTTTGGAGTTGCCTCTGCCTGTGGTTGGTAGCCAGTGCTTTGTCCCCTGAAGGCTGGCTGTGCCGGAGGCTCACTCTGAGTGGCAGTGAAGCTGGAGTTAATCACACCAACCTGATTATTTCCAGCTCAATTCCAGCCTTTGGCCTGACCTTGCTACTTTAATGAACAGGATGCTGAGGTTTTTCTTACCATAAAAAATTTTGGTTGACTCGAAAAGTAAAAGACAACAAACAAACTTTGATATAAATAAACTGGCCTCTGTGGAAAGCATGAAAGGTAACTTACCAATTAGCCCTTCTCTCACCAATAAATCATCACGCTGTGGCACCTGACCCTGGCATGGCTGACAATTCTATAACCCATTTGCCACTGTTCATGTATCAAATGGCTTTCAGTCACCCTAAATTTGGAGATTCTAATCTCCTATATTAAGTCAGTGATTCTTAGTAATTCTTAGTGATTTTATTTTTATTGGCTTTGTAAATCAGAGTTATCCATGTCAGTGCCCATGGCCAGAGAGAGAAGCGTTTGTCTGTGAAATTGGGTTGACACAGCCCATTGAGTGTGATGATAAGAGGTGATTTGCAGGGCTGGCTGGACAAGCCGTTTACACCCAGCAGATTATCATATCACAATGCAGAAGTTTTGTTACTGGAAGAACAGTGGAAGCTGCAGAACATGTGGAGCGGGGAAGGGGCACTCGCACTTCTCCACACTGGTGCTGAGCCCCTGGAATAGGGACAGGACTCATCGGAGACACAGCATAGGAAAGGAAGAGTGACACCTCTGACATCAGTCTGCCAGGACACCAGGCTGTGCCACATGTGGATCCTGCTGATGGCTGACCTGTGTCCCTGAGACACCAGGAACATCCTCACCTGGAGGAAAAGGGACTCCCAGACACTGAATACGCACTGTTTTTAAGAGCTATTGTGATATTTAATTGGCTGCAAGCTAAACATCAATTCCTGCACAGAACTCAGCACCCCTGGGGAAACAACCTGCAGTTAAAATGAGCACCAGCCTGAGCTGGCACTGCCATGGAACACGCTCCAGCCTCAGCACCAGCTGACGCTGCATGTGAGCCCAGTGTGGCAGTGTCAGCCTCTGCCAGATGCACCACGCGAAGCACCTGAACTGCACCAGGCAAGGGCAGGGCTGAGATGTCCCCACAGCACACCTGTGCCCCAGTCCTCACAGAGGGGATGGAGGGTGTGGGGACACCCCAGAACAGTGCCTGCTCTGGGTGCAAGCCTGGGGCAAGCAGTGGCACTGAGGCACAATTCCAGTGGCACTGTGCTTCCTGCTGGTACAGCCTGTAAATCTGTTGCTGAGTGGTAGCTGGAGAGGTGGCAGAGAGCAGTGATTAACAGAGCGTATGAAAGGATGTCAGCAGCCTCGGCCAGCTCTGCTGGGAGCCATCAGCAAGGGCTGTTGAGGCTGAGATTTACACATGGGGTTGGTGATAACTGCCTCATCTCCTCATGCCTTTGGGATGTGCTCCAGAGGGTGCTTTGGGATGTGCTCCAGTGGGTGCTCCACAGACCAGGAGGGATAGGGCCAGGAGCTGGCAGCAACTCAGCTGGTGTTGGAAGCAGCAGCACTGGGATGAGTCTGACTGACCTCAGGGAGTCCCAGCTGGGCTGGGCTGTGCAGGGCTGAGGTCCCAAAACCAATCAGTCCGAGGGAATTGAGCCACTGAGCCCCACAGGCAGCTGCAGCCAGAGAGCTGGTAGGTATGGATCTGGCAGACAGGTACTGGCTCTGGGCAATGTATTGTATACAATGTATATAACATTTATGATGTACCAGACATATGCCTGCCACAGCAAGCACAGTCAGTTACTTCACAGCCCTTCCCAAGAAGCGTAATGAGGGTGGGGAGGGTCACTGTGCACCTTGTCCTGCAGACTCCTGTAACAAGCCTTGTCTGGAGGCATTACCCATCCCTGTGGAGCTGCTTGGGGTGCCTGGTGCAGCTGGAGAGATGCTGCAGGACTCCCACAGCTGCCAGGGAAGCACATCAGCAGGTGTTTGGGAGCAGCAGTTCCCTGGCAGAGCTGAATAATGTCATCAGCTGTTGAACACGTGTCAGATGACCTTTCCCTGCACTCTTCACAAAATCCCATTAATCAAAAGAGCAGAGCAGAGCTAAGAACCCTTTAACAAAATTATTGTAATCTCTGGGTTTCTCATTCATCACACAGCAGCTCAGCAGCCTCTCCTCTCCCTGGAGGGGTCAGAGGATCCCCCCCATCTCTGCTGTACAATTCCTTCCCCTCCTGCTCTGTCCTTCAGCTCTGCAGGTTCAGGGTTCGTTTCTTACCAGAGCTTTGCAGATTCCTCCTTTCTGGGCTCTCAAAGATCTTCCTTGACTGCTGGTCATCACAAACCAGGACAAAGTCAAATTCTCATGTATCCTGTGTATGGGGCAGTTAAGGAGAAAATGAGTTCAGAGGCTGAGGAAGGAATGTTTCAGTGATAATGTGAATGTGATCTTGTCTCATAGAAGAGAAAATGCTACAGGGAAACTGTAACAAAACAGCCAGGAGAGCTGTAATGAAAGTTGGCATTTATACCTCAAATCATTGCCAGTGTTTTCCACTGAGAGTTTCATCAGTGCTGACACTTTCCCTCAGAATATCTCAGCATCAGCATGGGTGGCAGGAATTGTTTGGCCAAGAAGGTCTCACCCATCTCCAGGGCAGATGCACCCCAAGGAGAGGGGGCTGCCTCCAGGCCACTCCTACCACAGGGCCTGGCAGCTCCTGTCCCTGGTTCTGGCGATCTGAGCCCCCTGAGTGGGGCCCCAGAGATGGGGTTATGTTTCACCTGCCCAGCTCTGGTCTTGTGTGTTGGTTATCAGGGGTACTGACATCCATGGTGGAGACCTGACCCCAATGCCCTCGGTGTCCCCAGAACACCTGCTGCCCTCTGGCCAGGGCAGAGCTCCTTTCCAGGCAGGTCTCCACCCTGGAGTAGCTGCTCTGTTAGTTGGGACTGCCCAATCCCAGAGCTGCTAATTACCAGCTCCAGCCTGGCTCTGTCTTTTAATGCACACAGCATCTCAAAGAATTAATTTTCAGCTGTAGAGCAGTATTCAGAAATATCCCCCTGGCATCTCCCTGTTCAGGAAGTCCCCACATGCAAGGTCTGTGCTTAATTAGTTGGTTAAAGACTCCCCAGTTCAGACTGGCTATTGTAACTCAAGCCCTCTCATGCTGTGGGTCCCCATAGGCACTCCCAAGGCAAGGGGATGTGTTGTGCTTGCTGCAGGCTTGAGCCAAAGGCTCGGGCAGCTGACGGGATGGATGAACCTCACCCAGACCCCCCACTGCAGGGTGGCTCCCTGACACCAGCTCGGTGGCACAGAGAGATCTCTCAAACACTGAATTTTGGACACAGGAAACAGGAGCAGGGAGCAGCTTTTCTAGGGGGACTTTCTTCCCCCCTCAGAGTGGCAAAGATAGACTGAGTGGTCTCACTTGCCCCCTCCCACCCCTTACCTGTCTCTGGTCCCAGCGCAGGAAGAGCAAGCACCAGTGGCACTGGAGTGCTTGGTGATGCCAGGGTCTGGTGCAAGAAAGCACTTGCAGAGACAGAGGCCATTGCTTCAGCATCAAACCAAGTCCCTGCAAGGTGCCACAGTCCCTGCAGGCTGCAGCCTGGGGCTGGGTTCTGTCCCTGTGCTGACTCACGCCAAACCACGCTGACCTGAGCTGACCCACCCAACAGAGCTGCCCAGCCCAGTGTGACAGCCAGGGCCCCAGCAGCAGAAAGGGGTGACTGGAGGGCAGATGGTGACTTTCCTGGGACACAACTTTGCTCTGAGGGAAGTGGAATATGAAAGCAGCAGCAGCAGTAGTGGTGTGGCTTCTGCCCACTGGATTTGCCAAGCAAAGGTAGTGTAAAAATGGGAAGTAAAGAACAGGTAACCTGCAGGACTCATTGGAATGAAACACTGACAACTCAAATCCAGCAATTTCAAAAGGCATCCATCATGGCAGAGCAGTCTGACCTCTGGCCCCAGCCAAGGCCACTTATTCATGAGCCATCAGCAGGTATGAGCACAGCCTGTTAATAATGCACCTATCGATTGGCTCCTGTGCTGCTCTGGCTGGGCTGAGATCGATGGTCCTGCCTAAGTACATGCACCACAAAACTTCCAAGAAATACCACCCCAACACTTCAACACAGCACTGGGCTGTCATTTCCTCAATTTATTAACTGACAAGACTCCAATCACACCCACCTCCAGCCTGGCTCTTCCTGCTCCAGCAGAGACCCCCTGTCTCCTGTGTGAGCAGGATGCTGCCCCCAAGCCCAGCCTTGTCCTAACCCAGGGGACAGGAGCCCACTGACCATTGACACTGAGCCTGGGGTCGTGGAGTGGAGCAGGACTGGGGAGCAGGGATGCATCAGTGGGAGCAGTGTGTGTGACACCCTCAAACATACACACACCTGGCTGCAGTGCTGGGGATGAGGATGGCATTAGCTCTGTGGGCCATGCCACTCAACAGTTTATTTCAGGGCTGTTAAACACTGTTTTGCATATTTATTAAATTGAAGACAGTTTATGCCTGCAATTACTCTGCCTGACAAGCAGCCGCCAGCAGCTGGAGCAGCGTCTGACTCACAGCACTCGGGTATTACCCTGTGATGATGCTGCTGTGGCCACTTGACAGCAGCCAGGAGCACTCAGCCCTTCAGTGCGATGGCTGAGGGGAAGATTTAGGAGAAAACTATCATGATGCTCCCAGCCCCAGAGCTCTGCATTCCACGTACCCAACATGGCACCTCTGATGGATGAGTCCTGCACTTCACTCCAATCTGCTTGGAGTTAGGCAGTAGCAATCATTTTTTTCAAGCCTTGTCATATATAAAAGCAATTGAGTCAGCAAGCACCAGTTGTCTGGCACAAGGAGAGATGATATTTTTACAAGGTTTTGCAGAAGGTCTATAAAAGTTTGTTCTTTCTTTAAAAAATAAATACATATTTGACAACGCCTCTCTGGAAAAAAATGGAAAAAAATTAAACTTGCAAATTGAAACATTATGTCTGCAAGAGATGTGCTTTAAAGACCCTCTTTATGGCTGATAGGAAGTGACAAAGATTTTGTGTATAAACTGTGTTTCAGGCCAATGCCTTTGGAATATGGGAATTTCCCTGACTGTTTTGGCTCTAGATTGTGGAAATGCTGCAGTTGCTGCGAATTTCCTCCCACAGAAGAGAGCAGCCATGCCCTGCCCCTGTCCTGGGTGGCAGGGCTCTGTTGGGGTCACCCCCAAGCAACAGCACTAGTGATGCTCAATCCAGCAGGGCTGGACAGGCTGAAAAACTACTGGTGTCCCCTGTCTCATGTCAATGCCAGCACCATGGGGACAGCGAGCCACTGGCACTGGCATCACAGTGGATCCTGCAATGCCCTGGATCCATAAGGAATCCCCTCAGCCACTCACAAAGGACCAGCTTGGATTCCCCCAGGGATGGAAATGAGAGCCAAGACAGAGAGCTGCTGCTTGGCTTGCATGGCAACCAGCAGCAACCCACAGCACCCTGAGGCACCCCGAGGCACCCCACAGCACCCTGAAGCACCCCACAGCACCTCACTCCTGCCCAAGGAGGCCTGGAGGGGATTCTGCTGTGCTGATCCTGCCAGGGCCAACAGCTGCCAGTGTTGGTTCATTCCCACTGGTCGCTTTGCGGTTGTTGGAGCTGTAGGAAACGCTGACATGAATCTGCAGCTATGGATTTTTTTTGACAGAAGCTGAGCCCTCGGGATTGCTGCTCATTCTGTGCTTGAGAAGGAGCTACTTAGTTATAACCAATCTTTTTATAACGATTTTTCATTGTAGAGATAGAGTATTAATTATTAGAGGATATTAAAAAAGGCATTAGCCCTCTGACCCCTGGAGATGCTCTGGGCTCGTCAAGTGTCTCCCACAGATCTATGGGGCCAGGGGCTGTTCATCAGGACAGGGGTGATGCCTTAAGGCATCAGGGGAAGGTGCTGGGCAGTGGGAACCTCTGGCAGCAGGCACTGGCACCACTTGTTTGCTGATCCTTTGTGCTGAGGGCCATCCCTGCTGGCAGGCCCTTGCTCTTTGTGGAGCAGCAGGACACCCTGCTCCTGGCAGCCCCTTGGAGCAGGCTGTGCTCAGCACCCTTTGGTGTCACTCCATTCCCCTGCCCCACCACATTCAAAATCTACTTGGGGCAGAGACCTTCTCAGCCCACCTGCCCCAGAGAGTGGGTGAGTGGCCCTGTGGGGCTGGGGCTGCTCTGGCCCTGGGCACACCTCACTCCTGTAGCACGTAGCTGGGTGCTGCCGCAGCCCTGCTGGCACCAGACCACCACTGCACACCTCCCACCCGGACACACTCATCCTGTGCATAAAATGCATGCTAAAGATTTGTCTTCACCTTCATTAATACCAGAATTTATTGCAGAAGAGAGGATTTCTTTATTTTACAAAACCTATAGATGGAACACAAGCAAATTGCTGGCTTTTACTAGCATATAAACTGAGAAAAACCTCTGAGATATGTCTACATTACACTAAACTGCATCCATAATTCATACCTAAAGGAGAAATTTTTAGCTCCCTCGGAGGTTTGTGAATCTATTATTGATGGGACTGTGTTAGGCAACAATAGGCTCCCTCATATTCACACGCTATTTACTGGCTGAGTAAGGCTGCGGCTCCTCCACACAGAAGCGCCAGCTCTCTGTTAGATTTTTGCAAGGATTTGGAAGGGATTTAGTTAAGAACCTAAAGTGATGTAGACTGAATTGGGAGAGTGTTTCTAGATAGATTCCCACTCCCAGGTTAATCAATAGATCAGGAATGTGGACGATACAACAGGAACAATCTGTTCCTGTTCAGATCTCGGAAAGCAGCATTCACTGTGGATACACATCTTCTGAACTGGGAGTGTGGGATGCATTACTGGTGGTGACTGGAGTGGGCAGAACCACCAAGCTTTTCTCTGCACATAATACAGTGAGCCTGGCAAGGGGTCATCATATGAGTCACACTGTATGCAGGCTTTTTGGTCTTCTTTATAAAAATTTTTACACTTTTTAAAAAAGCCAATCAAAGCTAAACCCCAACAGATATTGAACTGAGCCCCTCTTAAGGGGCAGTGCAGGTCCCTGTGAACAATGGCAGTAGGGTGGGGACAGTGCCTTATGCAGTTCCATGGCCAGGGCTGAGCCGTGCTCGGGGACACTGACATCTCTGCTCCAGTGGCTGGAAGGAAGGGAATGTTGGGAGAGAGCAGAGGAAGTGACGGCAGTTCACAGCATCATTATAAATTAAGGAAATGTGCCTGGCACATGCAGGTATTTACGGAGCACGTAGAAGTAAGCTTAAATCTAAACTAAAGGCTGCTGTTAACAGAAGAATCCCATCCTTCCCAACCCATCGATACAGAGCTGAATTAGATCCAGGAACCACAACGCAAATCTCAGTGCTACAAATCTCGCTGACAATATGTTTTGTTCCACAAATAGATGCAAAGTCAAGTAAAAACACTCACAACAATCCTTATCTGACAGATTTGCCTTTGATTAGCTTTTAATTGCTCATTAAGATTTGGGTGGTTTATGCCTTTTCTGCATGGCAGAGGAGCAACATCCTTCAGGGCTGCAACAATTCTGGCCAGAACTCCACTTCAGTGGCCTCCATTCCTCCTGGGACCAGCACTGCTGCTGCTGGCAGTGCCTCCCCACTGAGCCTGCCTCGGGTGCTGCCCTCCCATTTGGGTGCTGCTCCCTGGTTCTGGTGCTGCTCTCTGCACCTCCACCTCCCCACTGGATTTAGTGCTGGTTGGGGATGGTCAGTGAGGATGGAAACAAATTATTGCTGTAGGAGCTGCACAACAAAATCTTTCTGGAAGAAAAAAACATCAGTGGTGGCTCAGAGCCAAGGTGGTTATGGCAGAATTTCCCTGGCATTACCCAGATCCACGGGATTACAATTTGCCTCTGTTTGCTGGCTCAGGTGGAGCAGGATGCCCAGTGCTGGGAGCTGGCATGGCTCTGTGCCTGGCAGGGCTCTCTGGCCGTGCTCTCACATCCTCCCTACCAGGGTGAGCGGGGCTCTCTGGGCACTGTGCTGTGGGTGCTGTGCTGCGGGTGCTGTGCTGTGGGTGCTGTGCTGTAGGCACTGTGCTGTGGGTTCTGTGCTGCGGGTGCTGTGCTGTGGGTGCTGTGCTGTAGGCACTGTGCTGTGGGTTCTGTGCTGCGGGTGCTGTGCTGTGGGGGCTGTGCTGTGGGTGCTGTGCTGCAGGTGCTGTGCTGTAGGCACTATGTTGTGGGTGCTGTGCTGCGGGTGCTGTGCTGCGGGTGCTTTGCTGCAGGTGCTGTGCTGTAGGCACTGTGCTATGGGTGCTGTGCTCTGTGTGCTGTGCTGCAGGCACTGGCTGAGGCGGGCAGGATGCAGGCACTGGGCATGCAGGACCAGGCACGCAGCCATGGGCCCTCAGTGCCACCACTGCCAGCAATGCCCACCCTCGTGGCTGCAAGGAGGTGGGTGCTTGGTTTCTCCTTGCTCCTGGAACAAGCACCTGCATCAGCAGAGGCTGAGCATGTCAGCGGCCTCGTGTTTGTTTATGAGAGGTTAGTGTGAAATTTTAGGATTTACAAAGTAGTCATATCATTTAATCCTCTTTAATGAGGTTTGGGGATTTATGAGCAAGATATTTTCATTTGCAGCTTGCACAATTAACCTCAGTTAACCTATAAAGGAAACTTCAGGATAAGTTTGACTTCTTCAGTTATCAAAGCTGGGTTTGCAGAGTGACAGCAGGCCTGCTCGCTCTGCACAGAGGAGCCAGCTGCATCCTGCACTTTTGAAGCAGCCCCAGTGTGTATGAGCTTGTGTACACTCCTTCTCTTACAGTTTATTTAGGGATTAAACCTCTTCTCTCCTGCTGAGCTCCTCACTGCTCCCTGTAGGGCCCCAGATCCATGGCTCCCCATGGCCCTGCAGCTCCCCATGCCCCCCACATTCCTCCTGCAGTCATGGAGCTGCTGCTCCATTGGGGACAGGAAGGGAGCTGGCTAAGAGCAAATTCATCTGGGAGCCCCAGCAGACATTGTTGCTTGAGGCTGGAAGTGCTCCATGGAGGAAGCAGCAGTGTGGGAAGGCAGTGAGGCCTCTTCTCCTGGAGAACACCAGCAATACAGGGCACAGACAGATGAGAAATATCAAAGACATAAAGCTCAGCTAAGGAACATCAAAGATACAGGGTGTGGACAGCTGAAGAACATCAAGAGTGAGGACAATGCCCAGGGTGGTGGAAGAAAAGCTTTGTTCTTGGCCTCAAGCCTTCTGTGACCCTGGTGGCCCTGGGGATCACCCAGAGCTCCTGAGTGCCCCAGCTATGGGATACCAGTTCCTTTAGCCCCAGCAATGCCAGTACTGTGGCAGTGGTTTGGGCATCACAGATGTTCTCTTGGCTGGCACACAGTGCTGTGGGAGGGCAGAGTGATCCCATGGCACAGCACAGGAGGGGCAAGTCCCTGTCACAAGAAAGAACACCCATGCAGTGTCCCCAGCCAGCAGTGACACCGGTGCAGTGCTGCCAGCCTTTTAAAGTTCCCATAATTCCACAATAAATCAGTATGATAATTTCTCTCTGCAATAAAGCCCCTATTCCCGTCGCGAACTCTCATAACCGGCACCTCAATCTTTCTGTGCTCTTTGCTCTTTATTACCTTCCAATGACTTAAGCCCCTGAACTGAATAACTTCATCAAGGTGTCAACCTAAACAGATTTTTCCCTATAATGGCCCAACTCTCACAGGTTCTTAATGAAAAATATTGATTCCGAAGGATTAGTTGCAGATTTATGTGGTGGATGCTGATCCCTCTGTCACCTGATACCTTATCAGTGGATGAAAGAACTGATCCTCCCCACATGGTTTTAAAAAAGCAATCACAGACTGTGTCAAGCAGAGCTTATTCACAGAGAAATGCATATAATGCTGTGTCTGGATCAGATACGATGCTTAACAGAGAACTAATAGTGGGCGGCGGGGCACGGCCGCGTGGCCAGGCCAGCCTGCAGCTCCCTGCTGGCCGTAGCTGGGCAGAGCCTGCGCTGGTTCCTGGGGCTTGTGGCCGTGCCTTGGCCACAGCGGGGCCACGTCCCGCCGCTCTGCCAACCTCTGCCGTGCGGATCATTGGCTCTAAAGACCCTCACGAGTGTCGATCTACGAGCCGGCAGGCTGTATGACACACCAGAGATAAGTGCCAAGGAGTGTATTCTCTGCCACAAAGCCCTGCTGTTCTGTGCTGTGCTGATGCCCCGGAGGGTCCCGCCTGCTCCTGGGGCTCACGGCACGGGAGCACCCACCACCGGGGCAGCGCCAGGCAACAGCCGGGGCTGAGCGGGGCATCCCAACAGGCGTGCCCTGGACCCTCCCAGCACCTGCGGGACCCACTGTGGCTGCCCCAAGGGCAGATGCCAGGGCAGGGACCGGCCTCTGCTCCCTCGGGAACCGCAGTCAGCTCTGCAAGGTTTGGGGGATGTACGGTGGAGGAGACACCGGCAGTCATGGCTTTTACTGGCAGCCACATATCCGATTATTCATCTTTTTCTCCCCTCCCTCCAGAAACTTGCAGCTGAAATTAATTCATAAATTACAGCCCAGAGTGAGGCATTATAAATAACAGCAGAAGGGCTTTGATTATTTACATTTTTATGGAATCTGAACTGATCAAATACACAGAAGTCACCAGGCACATGGGAGAATTATAACGTGTTCAGACATGATTTAAGGCCGTGCAGGAGGGACCCTTCCTGAAGAAGTGATCAGGCAGGGCCGGTCACTCTGCATCATCTGAGTGATGTACAGACACTACTAAATAAACCTCAGCCCTCTGGAACTTCAGGGAGAGAAGAGAAAGCCAGGACTGCCTATGGCATCAGCCCTACAGACACCCCTGTGTCTCCTGGTCTCCCGCTATTTGCTGGGTGCAATAATGAATGTTTTGGCAACAGCCTTGCTCAAAATCTAATAAAATTATTCAGGATTCTGTGAGAAGCCTTGGAAATGGAGGCTGTCCTACAGCAGCCCCGCGTGGCTCTGGCAGCAGAGCTCTGCGTTTGGGCTTGATTTAAAACCTCATTCGTTTTTCATTAGCTCAGAATTGCTGCAGACGAAGGTTCATTTTTACTACGTGCGTGGAACACGAACGAAAATCGGGATTTTGTTTCTTCCATTTACCTTGTGTATGAAGTCACTCGGTTTTAGGACGAAAGGAGTTATTTACTTCCAATTACCTAAACATGACTGAGAGCAGGAATATCCCTTCCTTGCTATCAAATGACTTCCATATTACTCATCCCAGCAGGCTGCTCTCCCCTGCCACAGCTGGAGCTCACCCTCTCACCCCTGTGCCTGTGCCCTGCTCTGGGCACAGATACTCCCAGCCCCTGGCTTCTCCTGTCTCAGCTGGGACCCCATGGGATGGCTCAGCACTGCCTGGGAAAGGCAGCTGTTCTACCCCAGAGGGATGTGATCCACCTGTCCCAGAAGGGATGTGATTTTCCTGCCCCAGGGGCACGTGATCCACCTGTCCTGGGGGGATGTGACCCACCCCTGTCCAGCCAGTGTCCACCCAGGGCACCCATGTGGCATCTCAGGGATAACTGGGGCCTGCAGTGCATTGTGCTCCTTGCACAGGTCCTGCAGCCCTGCCAGCACCCACCACCCATGGGAGAGGTGCACGTGCCACCAGCCTCCAAGGACAGCATCAGGCAGAGCTGCTCATGCTAAGTGGCAGAGCTAGCAGACCTCCCCAAAAGGGAGGTGGGGGCCCAATGCCCACCTTCCACCCCAGCAACTGGCCAGCATCAGTGCACTGTCCCCATTGCACCTCCAGCGTTCCCTTTCCTGCAGCCCCTTCCCTCCCCAGAGCCCAGAGCCTCTTTGAGCTGGGCTGCTCCTCTCCTGACTTTGTAATTTACACCATAAGCAAACTCTGTTCTCATTTCCATTTACTTCACCATTCAAGGCATAAAAACTACTCCACCAATTAAAACTGCAATAATTAAAATTGAGGCTTTGTGTTGCTTCTGCCTTTCAAACACTTTATAAACTCTTCCTAAACTCCCTATTTCAAAGCTCCTTCCATGCCCCGATTTCCTGGCTAATTTGTAGAGCCACTGTGAATGCTGGGTGGGTAGAGGCAGCAATTGCTTGGCCAGGCATTCCCAGTCCTTACCTCCTCTCAGTGTATATTTCTTTATTCACTTTTACTTTATTATTCTGCAAGCTCTGGGTGTTTGTTTACACGATATGTGGGAAGGGGGGGTTAAGGGCCCTGCTGACCTGCAATCCACCTGCTCCCAGACAGCCAAGCCTCCTGTTCTTCCCACCTCATAGTCACAACCCTACCTGTCCCCTGCCAGGTATCCTGCATGGTCTTCTCTTCCTCTCCTCATCTCTGTTTGAGCCCATCCCTGCTTGGCAGACACCTGGAGCTGCTCTTAATTCTTGATCTGTTGCAAATCGGCTGAGCTGTGACCAGAGAAGGCTCTTTTCCAGCTGCCTCCCTAAGGCTGTAATGCATCTTTATTCTGATTTCCCTTCCCAGTCTGGCATTGCTCACCTATTTCTCCTCAGAAAGCTGGATGCACCCTGGATGTGGACATGCTGTTGGCTTCTCAAGGGAAGAGAGGAGTGGAAAGGCAGTATGTATTTTGTATGCAGGAATAAATGAGAATGGATTTTAATTCCTCCTAATTGAGTCTCCATAACTCAGACAACTTCCAAATTAACACCAATTGTATACTTGACATCCCATAACATTCCATTAAATTTCCTAAAATAAGATGTGTAAAGCTTCACAGAGATGATCCCATCAAACGCTATACCTCAAAGGTATTTAAATAAACCCTTGCACCAGCTGCAGTGTCGAAGCCCTCTGTGGAGAGATGCACATGCCCAGCAGCAGCATCTGCAGGTGCCACTGGTACCAAACTGGGAGCCATTGGCTCAGCACATGGCCAAGTTTGCTGGCTGATCCCAGGCATGATGTGAACTCCCTGTGTGGGAGCCCAGGCCCAGATAAACATCCCCTCCAGCCAGTAATTTATTCTATGATATGGCTTGAACACTTTCCATCCTCATGCCATGAGCTGATTATGCAAGACCAACAAACAAGACACAGTTTTGGAAGTAAACATCTGCTTGCGAGTCAGCTGAATAACTCCTAAAAATTGGTATTTTTCTGCTTGTTGCCATCATGGATCACAGCCCTTATAATTTGCTACCCACAGCTCTCTGCTGGATGTGCATTTCTTGTCCCTAACCTGCATCTAAGACAGAATCCAGCTGTGCAAAATCATATTTCACTTTATTTAGTGTCATGGAAACCTTTGCCTAGACAACAGAGGCACAATGCCAGCTGGCGCAAGGAACTCAGGAGCAGACTGGAGCTGAGCAGAGTGAGGTGAGTCACTGCCCGTGGCCCCCGCATCGCCCTCGGTGCCCTGCTAAGCCCCTGGCCACAACCTGATCCCCACTCTGCTCCTGGCCACAGCACCATCCCACTACCCAGGGGCTGCTGGCTGAGACCAGGGTGCCTCCAGCTGCAGGGATGCAACCCCCTGGGCACTAAGTTGTCACTGGGGGGTTCTTAAAGTGCTGCATCACTCTTGCTCCCAGGTCTTCCCCCACATTCCCCAGCTTCTATCTCCCCCTGGTCTCCCCTCTCCTCACCTCAGCATGTGTTTGGGAGGTTTGTGGGGTCCCAGCCCCCTGAGGTGGGTTCCATCAGTGAGCCTGCCAAAGCCCAGGGTATAAGGGGAGGCAAATACAAGCCTACAAATAACCGGTAAGGGAAGAAGCCAAGAGTTCTGGGAAAGGCCTGGTGACACATCCATAACAAATAAATCATAAAAACCTGATGAACTAATCCACAGTCTCCCACCACTGCTGACCTCCAGCTCTCAACTTCGGCAAAGTGCCAGGAGACCAAAATAGCAAAAAAACACCAATAAAATATTAAAACTCGCAAATGTAACACTGAGCAGGAGAGGGGAGGGGGGCTGTGGGATCAGGTTCTCACCTTCTGCAAGCAAAAAGGTCAATTTGTATTGGAGGCTAGACTTTCTGAGCTCATTTCTACAGAAAACACTCAATGCTGATGACACCGTTTGGAGTGTGATGGAAGCCTGTCCACTACTGGGACTTCTGGCACACTTATCCCTGACATCTGGCTGCTTTGCCGTTCCTCTGTACCTGAATTTGCTCCTCGCTGGGCTCTTCCTGGCTGATACTGTTCTGGAGCCCTGGGAGAAGCATTCCTGGGGGTCTGGGTCTGGAGCTGTGACTGGGGCCCATCCCCTCCTTTCCAGCCCCCACAGAGGCCAGGGACATCAGAAAGGGCAGACAGGGTAAGGAGAGGTTCTCTGTGCTAAAAGGTGGGCAAGTGCAATGCAAACCACAGGCAGATCAGTTTTTCGCAGTCTTTGAAGTGTTATCACACCTCAGGAATAGGGATAAAGGTCAAAATCATTAGTGTTTGAGTTCTGAATTAAATCCCCTGCAATTAGCCCTGAGAAGCCAACTGGAGATGCTGTTGAGATAACAGAGCAGGTATCTCTGTAATTGATAATTACGAGGTGTAAAGACGTGCGCTTGCTTTGAAAAACGTAATTGTTTCTCATCTGAAAAAACTACTTTATCGTAATGGTCTGCAATTATTTTTATTTTAGACAGACTGGTGCCAATATCTGTAGCCTCAAAACAGCCCATTTCACAGAAAATTGCTGCAATTTGCCAGTTTCCCCCACACAAGAGGATGTTTGTTGTTGTTCAAAGGGACAGAACTGGGGCTGTTCTCTAAACCTCACAAGGAATTCTATCATTCTGTGAAATCACACACCTCAAGCACCTCTCGGGGCATTTTTATCTTGCTCCAATTCTGCATGAGCTCCAGGCATGCCCAAGGTATTTGCTGCTCCTGCATTTGCTGATGCCAGTGGAGAACCAGGAGGGCATGAGGGAGCAGGGCTGGTGCCTGGAGAGGGGGCAGAAGCAGTGCCAGGCCCTGCCCTTGTGTGCACAGCATTGAGCTCAGCTGCCCATCGAGCCTCCCTCGGGAGGCGGGTCCTGGGGCTGCCAGCTGCCCAAAGCCATCCCAGAGGTCTGCACAAGAGCCTGACCTGCCTTGTGTATCTGAGGTGAGGAGACAAACCCTGAGGTGTCACAGCACAGAATCCCTATGTACTTCAAAGCAGAAGATGTTCTTTTTTAAATGATCTGCCAAATGACTCCTGCTCTTCTGCACATCCCTGGCCAGGAGGGAGCATGGCCCCACTTGGCCAGAAGCCATGGGGTGCAGCACTGCATGGCAAAGCCCGAACGGTCCCTTCATCAGTGCAGAACGGGTGACTTCTGTTATCTCTACTTCACACCAGAGACGATGGGCCTCTGAGACTGACCCTTCACCTGTAGTGTCCTGGAATTATGGCCTTCAACAGTCAATGCACATGGACCAGGTCAGTGGGGAACAGCCTGATCAGGGAGTGAGCTGCACCTGCCACACCCCTGCACATCCCACAGCCAGGAGTTCCCTCCTCCATGAGGGCAGGGCAGGGGTGATGGACATTGTCCTTGCATTGGGGTCAGCAGACCTGCCCTGCCAGCCCCATCAGAAAAAGAAGCAGGAGCAGGGTGGGTTTAGATCAGCCTCCGGCTTGTACCAAGTCCCGTGGGACAGGAGCTCCAGCTGGCAGTGGTGCAGGGCCAGCCCCACATGGGCCCCTGGGCAGCTCCCTGGAGAGCAGCTGAAATCCTGTTAAACGAGAAAATGGCAATTTGCTCAAAGTGGACACGCTTCATCAGTGGTAAGAGGAGCTGAGTGTAATTTCATAAGTTTTCACGCTGTCTGACAACAGCACATACATCTGTGTTCATTACTGCAGGAGCACCAGGCATGCGTGCCCAGTGTGCTGCCCTCAGAGAGTGGGGAAAAATGGGGCAAAGGGGCTCCAACTTGTGGCCACTTCCTGCTGATCCCCTGAGCACCAGCGGCTGCAGGACTGTGCTGCCATCTGTGGGAGGGTGATCACAGGGCGAGGGCTGCCCCAACCCCCAGCCCCAGGTCCAGGCTGGGCAGAGGGACCCTCCTTCACCCAGGTGCCACCCACACGGCTGAACCAACCCCTCTGACAGCAGGGCACAGGAGGGCAACTGCGGGGGCACGATCATGTGCCACACACGACACAGCAGCCTGTGGGGCTCCCAGAAATGCCAGTGCACAGACAGGCTTTGCCAGAGGTGCCATCATGTGCAGAGCTGCCCGTCTGTTTGCAATGCACAGCAGTCAGGTTTGATTTAAATATTTGCTCTGCTTATGCCAAATAGTTGTTCAAAATCTTCAGGGACATTAATATTTATGCATGAGTTTTGAATAAATCTGTTATGATCAAAAGGTCTTGCATAATTGTGGCTCATTGCTGCTGCCCAGGACCCTTCAGAGCCCACACAAAGTGGCAGGATGGAGCGGTGCCATCACAAGCCCAAGTACTGACCTTTATGAGAGTATGTGCAGAGCTGTCCTCATGTCCTGCTGTTCTTCTGTCCTCCTGCATCTTTGAAAGCTCTATCACTGCACCAGTGCTGCCAGGTTCTCCCTGCCAGTGACCTACACACAGCCCTGCTGGTCTGCTCCACGCTGTCCCTGCCCTGTGGGGTGACATTCCACCAGCAGGCAGCAGGGTGACACACCAGTCACAAGCAGCAGCTCTCACACTGGCCAGGCACAGTGTTTGAGGGTCTCTTCTCTACACCCTTCACACAGCAGATGGGAGGCTGTCACCCATCCCTTGGCTGGCAGCGGGTCCCATGTGCCAGGCACTGCCAGAGCTGCCTGCACACCTGCTGGCCCTGTCACCCTGTCCTACTATCCCCTCCTCCATGCTGGAATCCATTAATGTTCAGGGGCTCTGGCATCCTGACCAGAGTGATGCTTGGGGGCTGCCAAAGGACCATGGTGGGATGCAGGGGTCCCTCCAACTCACCATGGCAGCACTGAAATCACCCAGGGTCCTCGCCTGGTGCAACCTTGGCTCTGTGCTCTTTAGCCCAGGGAGGTTGTGATTAAAGAGTGATTCATGCCCGGCATAGAGGGTCCTTCCAGCAATCCATCTCCCACACAAGTTCCTCTGAGCAATGGCAGGTAAATCAGAGCAGCTGGCAGTGGGCCCGGCTGGACAGCGTCACCTGGGGGCTCCCCTGCCATGATGGAGGCCTGTGATTGCCACGGCAGGGGGCTGCTGCCACTGCCAGGGATTTATCACCCCCGTGCTGCCGACACAAACTCAGTGTGGGGAAGCAGTGCCACTGTAATTATTCTGCAAACATAATTAGGTACAAATGTAGTGAATAAGTAATACTAAAATATATTTATTTCCCACTATTCTCCCAACTCTTGCAGCCCATTAAAACGCGTTATTATGATAATTTGTCATGAAAATGACAACATTTATTAATGCATTAAACTAAATTCCTAGTAAATTAGTAATTGGCTAAACAATGCCACTGAGATCACTGTGCTGGGGCCTTTAGCAAAAGAGAGAAATGCAGGAGGAAAACCATTTGTTTTCTCCCACTCTTCTCAGTGGCAGCTTGGAGTTGAGCTGTGGGAGAGCATGGCCAGCGAGGCCAGGGCCACCTGGTCCCTGCAGGGAGGCAAGCCCGGGCACCTGCCAGGGCTCGGGGTCAGTGCCTGGGAAGGATGGGAGCCCCAGCAGGCTGGACAGGGATGAGTGTGAGCTCTCTCTAGGGGGTCAGGCTCTACTCCCACACAACCAGCAACAGGATACATGGAAATGGCCTCAAGCTGTGCCAGAGGACGCTCTGATTGGACATCAGGAAGAATTTCTTCATGGAAAGAGTGGTCAGGCACTGAAGGAGCTGCCCAGGGAGGGGATGGAGTTTTCTGGAGGTGTCTAAGATAAACGACTGGACGTGGAACTCAGTGCTCTGGGTGACAAAGTGATCATCAGCCAAAGGTTGGACTCAATAGTCTTGGAGATTTTTTTCCAAACTAAATGATTCTGGGATTCTGGGACTTGGATCGCACTGTGATGGGCATCTGTGTCAGAACCTTCAGGGATGTGTTTTAAAACTTCCTCTGACTGTAGCAGCTCCGGGTAAGCTGAGGCCACAGTCATTTGCAGTGTGGCAGCAGCTGCCATTGCTCCTCGGGACCAGCTGTTGTTGGGGATGTGTCCAACCATCTTGCTTCTCCATTAAACACCCGGGACAAGCCCATCCAGCTCCTCCAGCCTCTGCTCTCAATCTCGTTTACCACACAGAAAATAACAGAGAAACGTACGAACCATCCTGAAACCTGAGGCTCCTCCACGCCCCCAGAGCCTTCCGGCCCGCCCTGTCCCGCCCCTCAGGCCGCCATTTTGTCTGCGGGGGAGGCGGCGCGGCCGGCGGCTCACGGCTCCGCGGCCGGCAGCGACCCCTGGCGGGCAGCGAGGGCAGGGGCGGCGGGGACAGCGACAGAGATAACGGGGACAGAAACGGGGATAGCGGGGATAACGACGGGGATAACTGGGATAACGACGGGGACAAGAACGAGGATAGCAACGGTGTAACGGGCAGAGCGACGGGGATAACGAGAATAAGGACAGAGACACCGGGGATAGGGGCGGGGATAGCGGGGACAGTGACGGGCCGGGCGCGGGGCGGGGCTGTGGCGGTCACGGCCCGGAGCCCCTGGCCCGGTGCCTTCCCGCGGTGCCTCAGCAGAGGGCGCTGTGTGCCCGGGCTGAGGTGTGGCGCCTTCGGCGGGGACGGCCCTGAGCCGCCCTGGGAGGAATTTCCTCAAATATCCCGTTTGACTCCTCCATCCCCGCGCAACTTCTTGTGCCATTGCTGGTTACCTGTGAAAAGAGGCTGACGCCCCTGATCGTGTAAACAC
The DNA here is from genome assembly GCF_965231275.1 of Zosterops lateralis. NCBI lineage: Eukaryota > Metazoa > Chordata > Aves > Passeriformes > Zosteropidae > Zosterops > Zosterops lateralis. Next base: position 7,332,553 of record NC_139775.1, read on the forward strand.
TCACGGGACCAGCTGAGGCCCGGTGTGAGAGGTCACCACTCGCCCTGCCCGCTTCAGCGCCGGCTCTGCACACTTGTGAGCCATTCAGGGCCTAAGGGGGGCCCAGAGACCCTAGAGGTGCTGCCCGTTGTTGTGACTCTGTTTCCTGTGGTCCTGTGCTGGCCCCTGTGCTGGCCCCTGTGCTGTCCTGCCAAACGGCCTCTGGCTGGAGGCCTGGGGAGCCTGCTCCAGCCGCGGCGGTGTCACCGCCTCTCCCCAGCGGCCAGAAGCTGCCTGTCCCGAAGAAAGCGACATGCTGCAAGGTCCCCCGTGAGCAGAAACTACCTTGACACACTTGCTGGGTGGGAACTGGAGCCATTCCCTGGGCTGGCTGTGCTGCTGGCGTGACTGAGCGTGGTGCAGTCCAACTGCTTGTCCCAGTGCCTGGCCACAATGAGCTCCTGTGGAGCAAGGCTGGGTTGCAACAACTTCTCCTTTTACCTCTTCTGCCCAAAGGAACACTAAGAAAGGCAGATCTCTGTTCAGGGCCCTTTAATTTTGTGTGGCGCTTTACTGCCAAGGGGAAGGTGCTGTAAAAGCCCCAGGCAGGGTAGCAGCAATGTCAAACAATGGGAAGGAGCTGCTGTGCAGCTGAACACCCCAGCTCAGCTGAGGTTCCAGTTCCCACCATGGCTGTGCTGAGCAGCAGCAGCAGCACTGCAGCTGGATCTGCTTGCTCAGGAGAGGCTTTGCCTGGGCAGTGCTCCTGTCCAAGGTCCCAACTACCTCCAGGGCTGACTGAACTTTCTCTCTGCTTGGGGTGTGGGAGAGTCCTGTCCTGTATGGTGCCTGAGGGGGACAAGCAAAGTCTGGTCCTGGGCCAGCGGCAGGTCCCTCTCTCCTGGATGCCCCAGTTGGCTGCTAGGGAGCAGCTGCCTGTGTTTAGTATCAGCCACTTGCCTGCTTGATTCCCAAGCAGCAGGCAACACTGCACCTGCTGTGAGAGTTCAAGTAAGTTGTTTTTGTTTCTGCATTTTTTCCAGCTGAGAAATTCACTCTATGAACTTTTAATCCTGTTTTCCTGGGGCAGGAGAGGCCACTGTGGATAAAGTGGGTGGTGGTGAGCAGCTGTGTTTGCTGCCTGCTCATGAAGAGCTTTCCCAGCTGAATTACCCTGCAAACTCCAGCGGTGTGCAGGCAGCCCACATCTGTCACACTCAGGTTGGCAGCACATTGATTTTGGGGATACAGTCTGCTCTTAATGGTGCTTGAGGCTCCTCAGACTTGTATCAGACTGCACAGTCACCCTGGGAATGGCAGTGAAGGGAACCTGGGGGGCTTGGAAGAGGAGGATTTGCTGCATTCCCTGTGGGATAGCCAGGCTGCTTCTGTGTGGAAGATCTGCAGGAGTCGTGGGGAGCCAGGGGCTGACCCAGAGAGCTGCAGCTCACAGCATGGCAGGGAGCAGGGCAGGAGGATCAGCATTCACCTGCCCTCCTCGCTATGGATGGGGCTTCAAAAGCAGTTCCTGCCACTTCATTCCACTCTGTTAAGCACCTGTAACTGTGACCAACAGCATGGCCCCAGGCAGCTGCTGCTCTCTGCAGTTCCCCTGTATTTTTGCTGTGCTGGCAGCACAGAGCCAAGCAAAGGATGAGTTTAGCTGCGCAGAGAAACTCGGGTTCCTGAGGTGATGTTGAGGAAACTGCAGCAAGGAAAACAACAGCTTTGTAGGGAAATCCGGAGGCGGGGAAAACAGCTGTGACAAAGCCATTGTGGCACAGCTTTCTGAGCACCTAATGAAAGCTGGCACTAGGCTTGGGCACCTGGCCCTGCTGATGGGCTCTTGCCCACTTCATGCCCTACTTGCCAAGCTGACCTTCCTTACACCAGTCACCAGATGCATCTCCATGGATGTACTGCTCCTCCCTAACAGCCAGGTACACTGTAAAGCCAGCTCCTTCTGCCGCAGTGCATCCGTGCTGTCCCTTGCCTGGGGAACAAGGACCTTGGAAACATTCCTATCCATCCCCAAACTGCCAGAGCAAGTCCTGGTGCCATCAGCTGGCATAGAGGGGAGCCACTGGAATGGCAGTGGATCCCTGGAGCTGCACTTGTGCATTTAAACATGCCAGTTGTGGGTAGAACTACCACTGACACTTGTTTAAAGGGGATGGATGTCTGATGTCTTGTGGACAGTCATTAAATGGACAGACTGTAAAGGATGCGCTGCCCTGATTGTCTTGGGGACTTTTCTGTCTCAGTGAAGACAGACAGAGCAGCACCTGGTAACTCTTTGCATGCCAAGACTTGTGGGACAAGAGGAAACAGATGGTTCTTTGTATTCACACAAGATGAGAGCAGAGAAGTCTGTTCTGGCACTTCAAGTGTGAGCCAGGCTAGGAGCAGAATTCTCTATCTTCAGATAAAATCTTCCCCTGAATATGCTCATGTTCTGGCAAAAAAAAAAAAAAAAAAAAATTAAAAAAATCAAACCTTGGCTGTCCTTCCTCCTGCAACAGCCCTTGCCCCCATGCAACAGAGCTGCAACTGGGAAGAAAGAGCATTTGATGTCATGGAGTAGTTAAATGTTTCGCAGCCCCCTCCAAGCACCCCCTTGGCCTCCCCCAGAGTGTCCCCACCCCAGCAGAGCCTGCAGGATAGGAGTGTGCCAAATGCTCCCTCAGCCCCTGCTTACCCCAAGCCTGAATGTGCTGGGTGCACATCCCAAAGGGCTGTTTCCCAGCAGCGTGGGGGATGGAGGGGACCAGGCCAGTGGTTGCCAGCAGCTGCCAGGACAGAAGTGACTCCCTGGCCATGCAAGGCTCAGTGGCTCCTGCAGTGTCAAAGGGAACTTTGGAGCATGTGGCTGTTTTATTTGCTCAGGAGCAACCTGGAGCCCCAGGATGAAACCAGGAACCTGTGAGAATTTTCAAATCCTCCCTTTGCAATAAATCAACATCTCATTGCATGTGTTACTTATCTTATCAGCTTAATGCAATCCTTATCCAAAAAGACTAATCCAATTCCTCTAGAGAGATGTGTCTGATTAGATTAATTAATCTGTTTGCACTGGAGATTTTCCTAACGCTTGAACATCCTTGGGGCAAATTCCTCTCTGAACCCTGAGTGTTCTGTCTTAGTTGGGGAAGAAGAGAGAGAAGGGCAAAAGCATTGTTGAGGTGGAAAAAAGGCCCTGATGCTGTGGCTGCTCATGTCAGATCAGAATGGGGAAGGGGTTTTGGAAAGCTGGGTGCTTCCCAGGGATGCTGTGAACCCCACAGCTCTGTGTCAGCTCTGTGCCTCACATTCCAAACCCCACACTGGACACAAGCAGCATCAGCCTCCTTCCACAGTGGTATATCTGACCAGGTAGCTCTGCAGGGGCTGCTTCTGGCATTTTTTTGAGTGTCTTCACTTTCTATGCATATTTTGAATAGTAAGTTTGCCATACCAAGCTGATCTAACTCCCAGCCGAGTTCTTTGTGGACAAAACTAGGATGGAATGAAAATTACGATTTTTCTAATTGCCAGTTGGTGTGGGCACACATATTTGTAGCCATTATCTTCTTATAGCCATTATTATATCTGCCCAGATAAAAGCTTTGGAAAATTAGTTGGGTTTGCTCAGGAATTTGCTTAATTGCACCAAGAGTGTTGTATTGGTCAGCAGTGTATAGGTGAGGAGCTGGGGAGTGGGAAGGGCAGCAGGGCTCCCTGCTAGGCAGAGCTGGCAGAGCTGGGGCTGGCAGCTGTGTTCTGGAGCCCTGCTGTGGCAGGAGGGACCAGAGCTGGGGCCACAGTGCTGAACACCATCCCCACCACTATTCCCACTTTCTGGCAAGGTCTGAAAAATATCATTAACATTTGTATTCAGATGTGCTCTCCCTACCCCTTCTCGTATGCAGCAAAAGAGGTGATTTAAAATTTATCAGCAAGTGTCAAGATAACCTGTGCAATTCAGCATCAAAGTGCAAAGACCAGTGCGAGATGACAGCTGCAGCATCCATGGAGTCACATGTTTTATCCCAGTAAGTACATGAAAATTGCAATGTGCTTTTCTGCTATTCAGGCTGAAGGGCTCCTTTAGCACCGACCAGCTCCTGATATCAAAGTGAATGATTTCTTTCATTATTCCTGGTTATGAAGCCTATTTTCTTGTTATTTGTCATTTGTGAAGCAATTTGGTTTAAAGATGGCTCAAAGCTTTTGTATTGAGCAATCAGGAAGAAAGTAGGGAAGGAATAACTAAGGGGAAGATTGGGATTCTTCGTCTCATCCTGCATAACGAAGCACAGGAGCTGTCACTTGTGGAGCAAGACACATTCCCAGCAGCCAGATTGTGTGCGCTCTGTGAGGGTCAGGTGATTTCCAGGCTGGTGGGGGTGCAGGAGAGGGGTTCAGCTCAACTATTTCAGCTACTTGAGAACTAACAGCCCCTCTGGGACATGCCAGGAATTTAAGTGACTTTGGAGCCAGCAACTTTCTGCAACTCACAAATTTGGGCTTAAGAGCCAATCAATTGTGCAGTTGTTTTTGCACCACCAGAAATGGAGTATGGATCTGCTGGAGGAATTTTAGAGGGGCTTTTTATCCTCCCATCTGCAGCTGGGCTGCTATTCCTCATGCTGAAAAGCCAGCCATAAGAGTGTCCTGAAAACCAGCCCTGTGCTGCTGCAGGGCTTATATATTGCTCGCCGAGGAGCAATACCGTGGCAGCAGCTAGGAGGGAAACAAGAGGCAGAATCAATTCTCCAGCAAGTGTTGTTTGATTTTGTCATAAACCCCTAATATTCCATATTTAAAAATGTAGCTACTCAGCCTGGAGATGAAAAGCTGTGTCATTCAAATGCCACGGAGGGCAGCTGCAGGTGGTGAGCGCCTGCCGATTCCCACTCCGGCAGATGGGCACGGGGCTGCCTGGTGCTGCTGGGCTGAGCCAGCCCCAGCCTCAGCCCCAGCCCAGGCCCTTCACAGCCTGACCCGCACCCCGCCTGCAGCCCGCTTCTCTTCCCGTCGTGCGGGACCGTGTGCCCAGTGCTGCCGCAGCCGGAGCCAGCGGGACTCAAGTGTCCGACTTGTCCCCTCTCCGCCAGGCACACGTCCCTCTCCGCCGGGCACATGTCCCTCCCCCTGGAGCTCTCTCCCGCTCCGTGAGCTCGGCTGGAGCCCCGCGCCCCGGGGCCGGGGGCATTGTCCCTGGGGAGCAGGGACATCACTCCGTGCGGCTGGGCATCCTCTGCGGTGGTGCCACGAGTGTCCTCGGCACCAGGGGCTCGTCCTGCGGCTGTAGGAGGTGCTGCTCGCCACGAAGAGCTGCTGGTGCTTTGCACTCCAGATGAGCAGCTTTGCTCCGAGTGTAGAGGTAGAAATACCAGTGCTTTCCACAGGATATTTTTACTGGCTGCTCATGGAGAAGTGGCACTGCAAGTCTAAAATAGCTAGTGATGTAAAAGAAAATATAGGGAATGTGACTGCAGAGGCCCCTCCCGGAGGAGACAGATTCCATCTGCTCCGGTACCAAGCACATTTCAAAGGAGTTTTAGTCCAGTTTCAGGAATTTGGTTCTCTCTCTTGCACTCTGTATTTTAAGAATGAAGTGAAACAGGGTGACGCGAGCAGGTTTTAGCATGCACACAGCATCCCCCTTCACCCCCCCCCATCCCTGCCTTGGAAGCAGCCCCAGCTATGTCTGCAGCGGGTCCCTCTGGGTGGTCAGGGACCTTCTTGAGGCTTCCTGCCTTTGGGACTCTTAAGTAAGAACTACATATTCCTAATTTAATGAAGATTTATGTTTTTCAACGATTTTTCAAAAAATAAAATACTTCTTTTCACCACTGAACAGCTGCCCCTGGAATGCTGTTCCCAGCCAGAACAGCTCCATGGTTTCCCTTGTGGTGGAGCCAGGTTCCTGAGACAGTGCCCAGGCTGTCACCCCGTGGTGCTGTCTCTGTGCAGAAGGGGATGTGGAGGAGCTGGCAGGGCCCAGAGCATCTGGAACAGGGGCTGGGGCCAACCCCCACCTTTCCCCTCCTTGCCTACACCCAAGGCACAGCTTGAAGAGTCCTTCTGCTCCCTGTCCTTTGTCTCCCCACATTGCCATCCCACCTCCCTGCCCTGTAACATCTCTCCTGGTCCCTACATGAAACATCTGCTGAGAGGAACATGAATACAATGATCCCTTTAGAAATGTGCTTTATCAAGCTTGCCTTTCTCCCAGGAAACCTGCAATTAGCTCTGTGCTGATTAGAAGTCCCTTCTAGTGAAGGGAGGTGGTGAAGGTGGGCTGGGGTGCAGCAGGTAATAGTCATGCTGGAGCATTGAAAATTAATTGTAAAGGTGGCAGAAATGTAAAAACGTGTGATAAGTGTAATGCATCATCAAAGCAGAGTGCCAGCACCTGTGCTGCCCTTGTGCATCCCAGCCCCCTCAGTTGGTCAGGACTCACTGCTGGGCTTTGAGCACCCCAACGAGGGAGGATGTTACACTAGCTCAGCAAAAGGCTCTGCTGCTGCTGCCTGCAGCTCTGGGCACGGCAGCCTGGTTTCAGCCCAGTGTCCCCACCCACGGGGACTCCCTATTCCGTCGCAGGCCATTGGATGGGGTGACCTCACAGATGGGGCAGAGCAGCCTCTGCCCACCCAGGGCTGCAGCCTGCACAGTCAGCACAATGGGGACCCCAAGAGCCCTCCCCTGCCTGGTGACAGAGGGACACCCAGGCTATACAGCTTCTCCTGCAAGACACACACATGTAGCAGCTCTGTTCAAGTCTGCATTCTTAAAATTACAGCAGTCTGGAGGCAGAAAGAAAGCCTCTTCCATGACTGAAAATTAAAGATACTGCTTCCTGATCATTGTAAAATTGACTTCTAAAATAAGATACTTAATTAAATGTATCCATTCTTCTGATACTACTAAAAAGAGTTAAGTCCAGAAATGATGCAGAGATACTGAGGGATAATGTATTCATGGGGATGGTTATCTGCCTCATAAAGGCATTATGAAAGTAGAAAAAGTAATTGCATTATATTTATGTCGATTCTCTTATTTAACTTGGCTGCAAATGAAGTATTCTGTATTGAACTGCAACCCATTTTAATTTACAAAACCAGCCCTGCTTTGCTCAGTAGTATTGCAACTAATGAAAAATGACTCAAAGGAGTAGATCTTTTCCATATGAATGCTCGTATAGACCTCAAGCAGGCACTCGATGGATGGAGCAGCTGCCGGGGCTGAGGAGCTGTGGGCTGGTGGGGAGAGTGAGCTCTAGTTTGCTCTGGAACTTGCAGGAGTGGAGGGCTCACCTCCTGGGAGATGCAGCTGGAGCCTTTTGGGAGCACCGCCTTCAGCCTTGTCCCTGCGAGCAGGTCTTGCTGCAGCCATCTCTGCTCCTCAAGGCCCAGCTCTGCTCCCTTGGGCTGGGATGTTCCTGAATTGAGGTAGGGTCTGTCTTGGACACAGTAGGGAGGAGCAGGGGCTGTATGGGATTGCCCATGAGGTGACAGTGACACCTCAGCTGCAGCAGAGCTGCCGGAGTGGCAGGACGTGCCCTTCACTGCAGGCGGAGCACTGGCAGCACCCTCCTGTCCCCATGTCACTGCTGTGCACTAATCCAGCCTGATGTTTCTGCACACAGAGGCATTCCTGAGTGTGCTCAAACATGGAAATTTATTATTATTTATTTACAGGCGACAGAATGTCTTCTGACCTTTCTGTCCTGCTGGGCTGAATTGGAAGCTCCGGCTCTAACAGTGTCTTGTACATCCAAAGAATGCCAAAAGCGATGCTGCTCTGGCCTGAATCCTGGCAGCACGAGGCTGATGTGGCCACGGGAGGTGTGTTTGCTCCAGCTGATAGGAGCAGTCAGAGGCAGCAGTGCTGGCACGGTGGGCTCGGGCAGCTCTCTGTTACCGGCAGGCAGGGAGGGCTCCAGGCCAGGCAGCCCCACTGATGGTCAGCTCCTCCTCTCTGCCACGCTTCAAAGTGCTTTATCTCCCTCTGCACCCTCCAAACCCAGGCTCAGCCACCTCCATCAGCAGGTCCCTGCATGTTCCATCAATCTCCCAGCTCGACATTTTGCATAACATCTGAAGGAAAGCAGAGGCTCTGCTGCTCTGGGGCCTCTCCTGCACTCTCTGCTCCATCTCCAGCTGGCAATGCCTCAGTGCTGTGGCCATCAGCCCAGTTCTTCTCATAGGAGCCAGGAATGCAAGTCCCTGTCAGTTCTCTGCAGCCATCGTGTCCTCCTCCTCCTGCCTCTGCTGCTCTGCAGATTCTGGACATCTTGAGGATGCACTGCCCTGCTCTGAATTTTGGCTGAGCAAAACCCTGCCTGTGTTGTGGGCAGGGCTGGGAGCCCAGAGCAGAGCTGGGGCTGGAGGACGTGTCATGGGTATGAAGGCTTCTGCCTTTCCAGGTTTGTCAGAGAAGGTTTTGTTTGCATAATTCTGGGGGTCGCTGCTCATCCTCCGGATTTCTGACAGTGTGGGGTGGGCACTGCTGGGTGAGCTCCCTGAACCTGCCTCCGTGCACCCTGCACAGCCCTGACATCCTGCCCAGATCTGGCTGCCTGCAGAGGGCCCAGCCTGCCCCGTGTCCCTCACCCACCCTCCGTTGTAGATGCAGGAGCGTGGGTGCTTATGAAGCACATCTGAAGGCCGCCGCTGGCGGGCAGACGTGGCAATACAGAGATTTTCATTGTCACTGACAATATTAATGTTGCGTGATTTACAGTCTCTGGCGCGCTTGCTCTGCTGGCAGCACAGCAGCTGCTTCGGGCCCATTTGGGTGGTTTAGATCTGTCCTTGAGGGTGTAATAGCGTTATTGAGAAGGTGCAAACGTTGATTGATTTGTACTGACTTGCTTGGCAGACAGCTTCATGTGGTTGTGTGGGAGCAAAGGTTTGGGACAGGGGACCCCCGAATAAGGGACAGGGACTTGCCGGGTACTTACTGGGTACTACCCCAGAGCCAACCCCACTGACCTGTCCTGGAAGTGCAGCTGTAATGTGCTGAGCCACATCTCTGCCACTGGCATTTGGTTCCTTGCTCTGAGCAGCAGCAGAGCCCAGTCTGGCCCTGTCCTGGTGGCAGCTGCTCATTGCCAGGTCCCTGTGGGGGCCCTGCCTGGTGCCAGTGGTGCTCGCTGACCCCCAAGGCAGATGCATGTGCCTACTGCAGCTAACCCACACCTGATGGTGCTCTGCTCTCCTCATTCCAGACATCCAAGACAATCACAAGTATTGTCAGTGTGTGGGCTAAAGGGGCAGTGCTGGAGGGAAAGTTGTGAACATATTTCTTGCCAGCATGACTGATGGCAGGACTGATGGCCTGCACATTCCTGCTCCTACCACACAGCAGTAACGAGATGGATGCAGAACTGGGATCACTATCAGCAGGGCCAGAGGGCAGGAGCTATGGGAGCAGCCAGCCCAGCTGCCACAGCAGCAGCCAGAGAAGGAAATGCCCCCTCAGCTGGCAGCTATGGGCACAGGGTACAGGCTGGGCTCCAGCAGCCCATGGCCACCTCCTTTCCAGCAAGGGCCAGTCAAGAGCCCATGAGAGGGTGAGGGTCTGAGTGGGTTCAGGGGACCCTGCCCACCACACCTGGCTGCAGCTCTGCCTTGCCCTGTCCGCAGCATGAGGGGACCAGCCTCATGCCAATCCCTGCAGCAGCAGCCTGCTGGTATGGGGACAGCCCCCTGTGGGCAATGGGAAACTCCTGGGCTGGGGGTCAGCTGCCCCTGCTCCTCCGGTGCTCCAGGCATGTGCTGTGGCAGCTCCTGCTGAGTGGCACCCCAAGACATCACTGAATTCACACTTGGGTTTAACTCATTATCCTGTCAAGATTTTTGCGTTTCAAATGATTCACATTTGCTTCAGTTATAAGAATTAGGATGTTTAGACAATTCTAGCCACCCTTCCTTCTGCCTTTCCCCTGCCTGGTGTTCTTGGCTGCCAGGTGTGTAACCCATCCCTGCTCCAGCCCCTTGGTTAGAGGAGGGTCTCCCCTGGGACTAAGCTCTTGTCCCCTCGCCTGCCTGGACATACTATGTGGGGCCCCTCATGAGGTCCCTCATGGGTGTGGAGTGGGGCTGGGGACCTGACTGGTGCAAGCATCCCCCTTCCATCCAGAAATAAGCAGCATTCACTAAAGGCAGCATCTGTCCTGGAAGTGCCCTGCAGACTTGCTAGGAAATTAATAGCTCTGTTTCCTCCTTCTGTGGTGCAGAATTGTAATTCTTCTGGCACAACGAAGAGCTCTGCCCAGTGGTGCAGGAGGGACGGATGGGAGCAGGCTCTTCAAAAGGACATTTAGAGCTGATCTCTGGAAAACATTTATCACAGAGGGACCAGCAGGAATAATGAATAGCTCCCTGTGCACAGCTGGGACAGGCAGGAGATGAAACCTGTGGACAGTCCCTGCACAGTACCTGGAGGTGCTGCTGGGGCCCACAGGTAGCTCTCCTGACCCCTGGGGATGGAGAGCAGTGCAGGGTGTTGGAGGGAGGGAGGGCATCTCCGTGCAGGAGTTCACCTTATTCTCCTTTTGCTGCCTCCCATCAACCTTCCAAATCCTCCCCACAGACCCTCTGTGCCTCTGGGGGCTTGTGAGGGCAGAAAAAAGGGCAAGTATAGAAACTGTTACAGCATTTGCTACTTCCTTGATATTTTAATTAAATTCCTTGAAAAGAGCCTAAACATTTCTTGTCTGAATATTGAAGCTTGTGGCCTCTGCTCCACAGCCTCTCCCTTTCTGTAGGAGACCAGCTTTGGGTCTGATCTACCCCAAGCCAGGAATCTCCCTCCAGTCCCCCTAAAATCACTGCAGTGGGATCCAACCAGCCCCAGCAGGTTCCATGCCCTGGGCCAGGGGCTTTGCTGAGCTGCCAACCCACACCCAGGGACATGCCCCAGACAGGCAGGAATACAGGCTCTGAGGCAGTGTATTGCCAAGCTCATTTGTGGGTTTTATTCCCTTCTTGCCCATGTTGCCCTCCCTTTCTGTGCTCTGAAAATATAAACCCACATCACAACACTACACTGGACTCTGAAAGTCATCAGTCAAAGGCGTGTAAAATATGTATTTGTAACAGGAACACAAATTCATCATCTTTGGAACAAGTAAATACTTCCTATTTTGAGTTCCATGACAAAGCGTGCATCAAGACATATTATGTAAAATGGACAAGTTAAATTCAATTTGGCCTGAGTTAACATCAGCATTAGAAACTTCACTCCTGCATTTCTAAGATTTTGAAATTCCAATCCATATTTTTACTGCTGAGTTCAGGCTGAAGACTTTGCTTTTCATACCTGGGGTGCCCATGCTTCATGCAGGACATTTTCTGAAGTGTGTGGTGCTTGACACTCCCAAACAGCAGCACCCATCAGTGTTCAGCACAGACTATGCTCACCAGGTAGCCACAAGAGGCAATTGTATCTCCTTTGAGCAGCTCATCCCCTGACCTTCACAGATATTTAGGTTCTCAGCACAAGCATTTGGATGTCAGCAGCACAGCTCGTGCCACTGGAGGAGAGGACATGTGGGTGGCAATGACCTGCAGCTCCATGGGAAAGCAGCCACTACCTTCCCAGGGCAGCCCTGCACTCCCAGACCTACTCACCCCAGGGCTGTGGGCTCAGGCTCCCTCCTTTCTCCTGTGGCTGTTTCCAACCCTCTTTGTGCTGCTTTGGGGTTGGTCTCTCACCTCTGGCAAGTCGAGGAGCAGAGGTTTATGCAGCATATCCTGCTTCTCTGGGAATGACAGAGAAAGCTTTCTGTAATCACAAAGGAACACATTCACCTGGAGATTGTTAGCTCAGACCCCTTGGTGAAAGTGTGCTCATTGAAATACATCTCAACTGTTTCATAGAAAAGGTAGAAATTCCTCTGCTATTCCTCTCCAATGTTTATATAACAAGCTGCTGAGCTCCAAGCGCTGATCTCAAACAACTTATTCAAGACTCGAGATTTAACCATTACTTTTGAAAGCATAGTTGTTATTTTCCTTGTTACATTTTAGAGAGGCAGAGAGAGGTAGGGTGGTTTTCTGGCTCATATTTTGCTTCACTGTGGGTTGTGCTCCAACAGGGCTCATTCTGTGCCCAGCCAGGACCAGGACTGTGCCCCCCTCAGTCCCTGCTGCCCCCCAAGCCACCAGTACGTGTGGTCATTTCTCACTGGGCAGGCCAGCCCTTCCTGAGAGAGGGTCCAGAGGAGTCTGCCCCTGATGAGGAGTTTTGCTCCTGCTGCTGATTTCAGAGCAGAGCTGGGCATGAGGTGGGGGCTGGGACCTGCTCAGAAGTGAAAAGGCTTCAGGATGGTGGGTGCTTCAACTCACGGTGGGGATTTTGGAAGCAACTTGTGACTTGCAGTTGGTCTCAGCTCCTCCAGCTGGCAGACACTGAGTGGCACCTGAGGATAGTCCCATAAATGTTCAGGGTTTCTGTGTTGGCTCCTGAGCCATCCACAGAAGAACCAAGTGAAGTTCCAGGGCCTCTGGAGCTCAGTGTGGAGCACTCACAGCCCTGTGGTGCTGGCAGGGAGGCAGCGGCTGGTTCCCTGTGAATCTGTTCCTCTGCACAGCCTGGAGTGCTGTCCCCACTGTGCAGCTTCATCTCTCGGGTCTGGGGGCTGCCACCAGCACCCTCCCTCCAAGCACCCTGACAAAGCACAGGGCAGCAGAGCAGCTGAGATTCATTAGGCCTTCAATCCTGGCAGAGCACCGACAGGAGCACGGTGTGTTTGTTTTTGAACAGGGCACATGTCACCGTAAATGCCAGCGGCCTTGGTGCTCAGAATAATAAATGTGCAAACAGCAATTAACAGTTGCGTCTTCTGCGCACATGCAAAGGACATAATTAGCCAGTTCCATCTGTTAATTATACCTGGCATGGTGCAGATATTCATATCCCAGCCAGAACTCAGAGAAGGAAGGTGAGCTTGTGCAAGCAAAGCTCCTCTCATCCAAACATTAGATCCCTTGAGCCTCATCTCCCCTCTCTTGGGTGTTGCTCAAAGCAGGAGGGCACAGCTCCCATCCCCTGCTCCAGCTCTTCACTAGGGCTCTCCCCAGTGGCATTTCTCCACTTTGTGAGGCCCCAGAAATAGCTTCTCACTGGAAATATCTGCAGAGCCCTTAGCAAGTGTTTTCCAGAGACAGCTTGGCTCAAAGCCCATCCAGGGTGGCTTTGAACAGAGTGGCACCTGTACTGCAGTAGGAGGTCTGGGCCAGACCTTGGGGACTGATGGGGCTGAGCCCAGCTCAGACAGAGCAGGAGCATTACACAGGCAGTGCCTGGAGCTGGCACTCCCTCAGGGGATTTTCCAGCTCCAAGGAGCTGGAGGATGGATGTGGCTGCCTTGCCACACACCAGCTGTGGGTGAGGGTGGAGGCAGCTCTGGGGAAGGGGCTGGAGACACAGCCAAGGAGCCTGGTGTGAGGGATGCTGCCTGGGGGCCATTGGTGCACATCCCACCCCTGCCACCTCTACCATTAGGAGTAACTCCACATTCCAGCAGGGAGGGCAAAGACCAAGCCCTGGCTCACAGCCCCACTCCTGTGTGCTAATTTCAAACAGACTTGCAGGATGTGCTCTCATGGATCTAAGCAAGCAGCAGAATCTTAACTATCAGAGCTCCTTGCTGGCTGATAAAATATGGATAAAGGAGCCATCACTTCAGAGCAGCAGGAAGAAAAATAATTGCCAAGGTTGGCTCTCATTTGAATATTGTTAAAACCCTTGTAGCGTGGCGATGGCTGCTGCAGGTTCATTCTGCTTCTGGGAATAATTTTGCCAGACAAGATTTCACTCTGCACAGAGCAGTGGTAACAAGGGGTGCCTCCTAATTGCCCCAGCAGCCCCAAGTGGTCTTCCTGCTCCAGCCAGGTCCCCTCCACCCTGGTAGGGGGACCTCGGGTGTCACAGCCCCATGCACCAGCTGGGATGCAGCAGGAAATAGTGTGAGCCATGGAGGAAGGAGCCACAGAGAGAGGAGCTGAGTTTTGGTATGATTTGGTTTGGTTCGAACAGGCTTTATAGGGTGGGGTTTTGGTTGGTTTTTTCCCCCGAGCTGGTGCAGAGGCTGACAAGGACGGTAAAGTGACACTGACTAATTGAATTCTGAACTAGCAGGAGCAATGCAAATATCTGACAAATTGATTTAATTGCGTTCACGTACAATAAAGCTGAGATCTAAAAGGTCAGCTAGAAAATGGAAAGGGTCCCTGGAGTGCTAACAGAAGGAAGCTGACTTTAATACACATTCATCACATTTTATCATCTAATTAGTTCACACAATGCCAGACTGATAGACAGAGGCCTAAACAAAAGTATCGATTGATTATTAGCCACATATCTATCATATTGCCTGGAGCTGGCTGTCAGCACGGGCTGGCAACTCCTGCCTGGTGTATCAGCAGAGGGGGGCATTTGATATATAGTTTTTCTATAGCAGAATTTAGACTCTGGAAAGTGTTTTACACAGACACTGAATGATAAAGATCCCTGCAAAAGCTCTCTAGCAAAACCACCATCAAAACCCAGCCAGTCTTGCCTGCATCGAGAATATTTATGAGCGTGTGGGCAGCCAGCCCTGCTGGGTGAGGAGTCCAGCCCCAGCATTGCTCAGCACCTTCTCTGCTGCGCTGGGACGCTGCTCCTCTAATTCCCCACGGTGCCAACACACCCCGGGACACTTGAGCTCCTTTCACACTCTGGTCCAGAGCCAATGCTTCACCTTTCCTGGCTGGGAGCCTCCCTGGAGGAGAGAGGGCAGGTCCAGGGGCAGCTCGGCATCCCCCAGGTGCCGCGGGGCTGAGCCCAACCTGTGTCCGCTGTGCTCTGCTCTCACGGCCCCTTGGCCGCACTCCCTGGGACTGAATTTACTCCTCATTAGTAAGACGGCAAAGTTGTAATTCCATCAGGAGCGGGGTGGCTCCAGGGTGGCCCCAGGGTGGCCGGAGCCGGTTCCTGCCAGCCGGGCGGGAGCTGTGGCAGCGCCGGCCCATCGATAACCCGCGCTGGAGCTCGGACACGAGAGGATGACTCCGGACAGCGGCTCCTCACCGCCCTGCTCCATCCGCCGCTCCAGCTGGAACTGGGGCCAGCCTGGAGCAAGTGCCGCAGCCAGGGAGCGCTTTGGAGGCGTGAGGGGACCCCTCCGAAAACAGGAAAACACCGCGCAGAGCACAAGCAAACCAAGGATGCCAACCGAGTCTGCAAAGTCACGCTCCAGTCCTGCCGCACACCTACACCTGCCTTTGTTTGCATTATTTTTGTCAGAACATATGGGATGGGACCTCACTAAGTCGACTCGTTTTCCCTTTTCCTTTTTCTCAGGCTTTATTAATTTGTATCTGGGATTATCTAATCATTTGGGCTTTAAATATCTACAGTTAGAGAAGAGATTTCACCATGGCCTGATTCAGAAGAATTAGCTCCTGCAAAGATTGACATGTTCAACAGCTGCCAAAATAACATCAGACTTGCAAAGAAAATGTCCTCACTTTTTTATTGTTAAAAAGTGCGTGGAGTTAATGATGGGGATGGGGGAGTCGGCTCTGTGCACAGACTGTGCTGGATGCAGTCGTTAGTTGGACTGAGCTCAGAGCCCAGAAGTGAAGCAGTTCTCGGTCTCAGTGTTCAGCTGGGGTGGGCTGTAGGTCAGACCCCTGGCCGGACCCGGCTCACCCGCAGCACAGCAGCCACTTCTCGCTCCCGAGCCAGCCCCAACGCTGGGAAAACCTTCCCTCGGAGACCCCCGGCAGCGCAGGCTGGCCAGGGAGCGTCCCCCAAAGGCTGTGGGGTGTGCCCTGCCCGTACCCCTGCCCCTCTGTATTTTGCCAGCGGGGGAAGGAGCTCGGTCCTGGCAGTCCTGCAGCACCAGCCTGCACCGCCTTCATCTCCCAGCGGCATCTCACCCCCACTCTCAGTGCCTCCAGGAATGGAGCAGAGGGCCTGGGCACAGTGTGATGAGCAGGCTCGGGCACAGAGCTGGCTCTGCAGCCTGGTGTGGCTCTGACCTGGGGAATGCTTCCTGCATTCCGGTGTTTAGCCTGACCCTCATTATCTCCCTGAACAGAATACCACAGCTAAATTATTTTGAACAAAGCTAGAAATAAAAGGATAATCAGGTTATCCCAAATGACAGCTGCAACATCTGTATTTTCTGATACAGTGGCACATTTGTTTTACAGAATATTGTAATGAAGCTGAAAAACTTGTTGATGATATTTCTTTTGTCCCTTCCTCAAATGAGCAATAGTTGGCTCTCCAAAAGAATATAAATTGATGCCAAATGTGGGAAACAGGGTTTTTCTGCAATATCTGTCATCTGTTCCTGCCTTTGTGCATAAGCCCCCTCCTTGCAGCAGTGAGCACATGTGGCCCCAGCCCTTCCCTGGCTGGTGGGCAGTGTCTGGAGCTGCCTTCTGGAACCTTCACATCCCCAACAAGTTGAGTTTCCAGCCAGAGCCCCTCCCTGAGCGGCTCCAGGCCTGGAGCTCAGCACTCACTGGCTCAGGCACTCAGGGGTCTCATGCCCAGGCCCCCTGATGGAGCAGTGGATATCACAGTGCCACAGCATCCACAGCCACTGCTGGCTGCAGCCCTGGCCACACAGAACACCATCCAGCCAGTTTGCTCATCTGCAGGAACACTGATAGGTCTGTCAGCTGGGGTAAGAGCCACTCTGCCACCCACTCCGCTGTCCCCTGCTCAGCCCTGCCTCTGCCTGGGCACGAGGGCTCTCCTGGAGCCTCTGCAGGACCCCCTTCTGTCCAGTGCTCTCCTGGCCATGTGGATCATTTCTCTGCACACACAACTCCCCTGTGGCATCTTCTGGGGACACTTAGGGCTCCTCATCACCCAGAGCATCCCCTAAGGGCATGGGCAGAGCCCCTGGCCCCTGTGCCCAGGTCTTTGGGTGCAGGATCTGGCCCCCAGCCAGGGTCTCTGTACAGGTGCTGGAGCAGCTCCCAGTAAGCAAAGCTGCACAACAATTGCAGATTTTCTATTTATGCTCTTTTTTGCTTTCAGCTCTTTAGCTCTGCTTATTCTGTAGGGATTATGTGCTACTCACTGCTGGCCTATTGCTTCAGTATTTTAATTCCTTTTTCAGCTGTAAACCCATTTTCCACACTCTTTCAAGGAAAGCAGCAGCCACCACAGATTGCTGCTACTGGATGGAGGCCAAAGGCAGGGCAACACCTTCCCAGCTCCAGGGCAGGACCTGTGCATGGCCCTGGCACCAGGAGGGGCTGGCTTTGCTGACTGTGACAGCAGAGACTCTTCCTGAAGTCCTGATGAAACTTGGGGCAGCTCTTGTCACAGATTTTACTTTCCCAGGCATGTTACTTTTATCCCAATCAGTGGCTGTGGCTCCCTGTGGGCCTGGCTGTGGTTATGCCAAAGGTGCCAGTACAGCAGGACCACATGGGGTGCTGGCTTGGGTGACAACCCACAATTCCCCGATTTTCATTTAAATCGAGCTTTGCACCGCCTTGATGAGGGAATGCATTAAAGCCAGGATGGCTGATGGTTTTTAAATAAATTCCAAGATGAATTCCACACATATCCTGCATTAATGTGGAAGGTGGAGATAGAGGCTGGTGTGAGCTGAAGCAGAAAGTATACTGTAAATTGAGGCTTGGCACCGAATATAAATGGCAAAGGTTTCTGAGTGCCAGTAACAGTAAATCAGGCCTGAGCAGTGCAGTGATAAGCAGCGAGATGAATTGCCCCCTGCCCAGGCAGGCACACGGTCTGTGCTGCCCCGGGGGACGCAGCACACTGCTCCCCTGCTGGCCACGGTGCCAAGCTGGGGCTGCCCAGCCACAGCCTCCCCTGCAGCTCCAAACAACCTCGGGAGAGCCCTGCAGGAGCCAGCCGGGGCAGAAACCCAGAGGTGAGGCATGGGAAGTTGCAGGGGTTAAGGAGTTTCTGAGGCTTTTGCTCCTCCAGACAGCCCAGGTAAGGAAAGGTGATTGTATCAGCAGCAGGAGAGGAGAGGGGGGAGAAGGAAAATGACCACAGAAAGACAATTTTGAGAAATGAAAAGACAAATCAGAATGTTTTTATAATGAAAAAGGAACCTATGCAAAATTGCTTTTGATTAATTGTGAGTTAACTGAACTTATTAAATTGGAATTATTTTTCAGAGTGCCACATGAGAGCAAGGAGGTGTCAAACCCGCACTGCTGGCAGAGTTTGGTGTCAGGTCCACCCAAGCAGGGAAAGCAAGAGGGAAATTGTGTGCCCAGCCTTTGCTCGGCCACTTTCCTGGGGGCTGTTGGGGAAAACAGGAGTGTTGAATGGGGTACTCCAGTAGAATCTTGTGGTAAATTGCCTGTGGGGCACCTCCCACCCATGTCTTCACACAGGAATGCTGTGGCATTGGACCCAGTATTACCACACCCTGTGTGCTCTGTGCTCAGCCTGGCACCAGGCTCCCCACGTTCCACTGGCAGAGGAGCTGTCCAGGTACAGTGAGATGCTCAGGATCACCCAGAGCAGTTCTGCAGCCCTGGGAAAGGCCTGGATTGATCACAGCAAGGTGGGACAGCAGCTCTGGACCACCAGGACTGAGGATCTGAACTGGCTCCAAGTTCCTCCTGGAAACCCAGCTGGAGTGGGGTGCTGCCAGTGATTCTGGGCTGCAGCATTTGCTCCTCAAAGGCAGAGGAGCTCCAAGGTCACACACAGAGGAATCTTCAGGACTTAGTGCCAGCTCTAATCCCAGGTCTGAGACTCAGGAACAAGTCCTGTTTTGTAAAAACATCCCCCAAATCATCCATGTCAGCGCACTCTTCCCAGGCTGGGTTTTGCTGTGACAGCAGCCTGATTCCTCTGACCTGGAGGATTATTCCAGATTTATGCTGGGATGTGAGAAAACCAAGGACTGATCAGGCCTGATGGGAACAACAGAAGGCAAATCCCAGCTGTCTTCCTAACATGTCCCTAATAATTAAAACCTTTTAACATAATAATTTTGCAAACAGATTTATCACAAATGGTCTGACAGCCAGTCTGCTCCTGGAAATCACTCCTCCCATTCCCAGCTGGGAGGAATCTACAATACAGGGCTTTCATGATGGCCAGTCCCAGTCCCCTTGCCTTGCTGGTGCCTCTCCCAAGGGAGGTGAAGTCAAATAGTCACAGGCACTTCAGATCCTTGGGGGAGGAATGGCCCCAGTCCCCCCAAGATTTAGGTGGGCAATTTTCAACCTGCAGAAGCTGTTTTCCAGGAAATGATCAGCACTCATTGAAACTCCATGGTGGTGCCATTGCCTCAGGTCCTTGAGGATCAATTTCCACATGGATCAGTCCAGCTGTGCTCTTGGCAAGGTGACGTGGATTCTCTTTTGTGTAAACAGCCATAACTTCAGAATTATTCAGGAAAGACAAGAGACCTCAAGAGATGTGTAAATGACCAACTGTCTCATTAATCAGACACAAATGCAAGCCCAGCAAAGGCTCTGGTTGCTGAGCTGGAAAATGCTTAAATTTATTTATTGAGACAGCAGGAATAGTGGATCCCTGCCCAGGACTAGGAGGTCCAAGAGCTGGGGTGTGGCCATGCTGGCAAGTGGGTCTGGAGTGCTGCTGGCCTGGGCACCCATGTCCTGCACTTGAGTTTGCTCCTGCTTCACCTGGGCCAAGCTCAGCCCTTCCACAAGAGGGAATCCAAGCCCAGGAGCATCCTGAGAGCTGGACTCACATTTGCCACCAGCTGCTCTGGTTGGGATTGTGGCACCATCTGCCTCGACCAGCGGGAGCACAGGCACGGAGGAGCCAGGCTGTGTCTGCATTGCTGAGAACTACAGCAAGGCTGTGCCATCCATCCTCCCAGGTTGCCATGCCAACCAAGAGGAGGCAAGAACCGATGTAATTTGCAGAATCACCCTCTTGACACACAATCCAAGCAGCTTGTGAGAAGTAGGGTGAAAGATGTCAAGGGATCAGGGAGAGACTCTCAGCGCCTCTCTGCAACCAGCACGTGGCTCTGTTCCATTTCCCAGAAAGGATTCTGACACCTCTGCTGCAGAGCTGGAAGTACAGGACCCAGACACTAGCCCATGGGAAGGTCACCTGGCGGTGGGAAAGCAGATTTCCATGGGAGCCCATGGGAAATCTCAGCACAACGTACCTCAGCATGTGGTGCTGTGATGACCTGGCTGGGTCACTGACCCAATGCTTGGAACTGCCTCAGGAGCTTCAGTCTCCCTCCCCATTGCAAGGAGAGCAGGGAGAGAAATGGTGGAAATTGCAAAGCCCTTTCTGCTCTTCATCCTCTTATTGTCATGCTTGAAGCCAGCTGGGACTATGGATGATGAAGACTCAGCATTGTTCCTCTGACCAGCTTCTGCCTGAACTTGCAGCCCAAGGAGGTTCTTTCCCTGGAGAGATATCCAAAGGGCTGGAAGTGACTGCCTGTGCTGAAGGTCTTGCTCAATAGCTGATCACATCCATGAAGCACAATCCATCACGTCCAGTCATCCCTGGAGCCCTCCAGGTTTGTCTTTCTGAGTGCATATCCTATTTGTATCCTGCAGAATGACACTGGAAACACAGGAGCTCCGTGCTGTGCTGCCAGGAGTGGGGCTTACCCAGTGTTGTTCCACAGGCTTAACAGCTCGTGCAGAGGGGAAGAGGGCACAGGGCTACCTGTGCCATTTCCTTGTGCCCAGTTGTGGATGCCCCCCAACCAGGGAGGTCACAGAGGTAAAAAAGAAAAAAAAATTATTTCTTCAGACATCCTGTGGTGATGCTCCGTCTTCTTCTGCACCAGCCTCAGCTCCTTGTTTTCTTTCCAGGTCTGTGCAGTTGCCACCCTGTGCACTGTGCTCCAGCCTGTGTCACCCTCACTGCACAGACCCTGTCACCCACTGTGTGTGCTGTGTGGGGCTCTGCTCCTGCCTGGGGTCCTTCCTTGCCAGTGGGATGGATGTGGCAAACAAGTCATGGGGCCTCAGTATCCTGAGCAGCTGCACGACATTTAATTCCATGTTCCTGCTTCAGCCTCTGATCTGAAATCTGAAGAAATACAGATTGCTTTTGAGAGGACTTTTGGGGTTTTCATGGCTGTCTGGAGCACCTGGGATTGCAGGTTCAGGTCTGAGCATCTCAGCACTGGGCTGCCATCATCACCAATCAATATCCCAAATTACCTCTTCACACCAAAGGTGCTGTGCTAATTTTCATGGATCCCCTGTATTTCATGCCCTTGGTGTCCTGTCATGCACTGGTGGTTTTAGCCCACAAGCTGGAGTGCAATATGCTTATGAGTAATAGCATCTTATTGGAGTGTAAAGATGTTCCTATTTCTCTGATTTATCCTGCACTTAAACTAATTCAGAATTCACTTACTTCAGAAGTACTGGAAGCAAAATGCTCTCTGTAAATAGCCTTGCTTTTCTAAACTGATATCGCTGAATGGGAAGATGGAATAACTCTCACTATCTATTTTCCCTCAGAGGGAGCATCGCTGTATTATTTTGACTGTTTTCCATAATGAGAACTATAGTTGATTCTTCTCTCAGAAAGGCTCATGATCTGGGAAGGACTATTTGACCTTTATGGTGGACACTTTAGAAACTCTGCTCAGGTGAAGCTGAAGTTTGTTTCAGCAGTGTCAGGCATCCACTCTGCCTCCAGCCCCCTGCACAGTGGGTTCTGAGTCACACAGTGCCCGACTGCAAGCCCTAAGCCTCTTCCTTTGGCATCATGGGGCCTTTTAGCTTTTCCTTTCCTTAAACATTCCCAAGACTCTCTCAAGTTTATGGGCTATCACTTCTCACATCCTGGAAGAAAATCTGCACCTGGCAAGGAGCGGTTGCATTGCTCAGCTGTGAAAGAAAATGTCACAGCTGCAGAGGGGGAAACAAGGAAGGGGCAGGGGATGTTCCCAGCACAGTGTCAGCCATTCATGGGACAGGGACAAGGAGAGCAGGTGGGAAAGGGCACAGTGATCCCTGCACAGGTATTTCCACCTCCATCACAGCATCCTTTCCCTGCCCTGTCCTGAACTCTGGGCAGGATGTAGCTGCCTTTCCTTTTGGGTCACTGCTCCAGTTTGGAGTCAGTCCAGGATCTCCCCAAAATCTGTGCTGGGGATTGGAGAGGTCCTGGGAGCCGAGTGCCATGGCAAGGACAAACCCAGGCTGTGCTGGCCAACCTGCTGGAGTTGTTGGAAGAGGGACCAGAGCTGGTGAGGGCTGGGGTCTGCCATCTGCTCCTGCTGCCAGCGAGGCCAAGCCCTGGTGCTCCCAGCCCGTGGGTACAGAGGAAGGGCAAGGTACAGAGAAGTGCAGCAGGGCAGAGGAGGCACTTGCAGCCTGGTTGTGGCCCTGACAGCCATGAGAGGAGGTGGTGTGAAGACACAGGGGCTGTTCCCTGGGATCTGTGGGCTGTAATTGCAAGTAACACCCTGGCCTGCCATGCACTGACACCAGCTTGCTCAGTCAGGCTCCCAGTTGAAGCCAAATGTTTTTTACATGAGTCGATTCTACCTGGAACTCATTCCTGCAGCTGGACTGGATCACAAACTGAAAACATTTGCTGTATTCTCACAGCAGGGGATAAGCTCAGGTTGTAGGATTCATCAGAGAGGACTACATGTGGCAAACATCCATTTTGTTGCCTAGTCCTCATCATTCCTCAATGTTCTGTCCTCCAGAGCAGGACTGCTCCATCTCTGGCAGCTATGGAATGGGAAATATAATCTCCAGGGAATGCTTCCAGACTCAATCCCAAGTGAAATAATTCAAAATCCTGAAAGAAAGGGTCCCTCAGGAGCCAAGAGAGCAGAGCCCTGCCAAGGAGGTGGCATGGGTGTTTCTGAAGAATAAATCTTAGTGGTAGCACACTGGGTACCTTGTTACCAGGCAGAGTGATAAATTAGGCAGCTCACAGAAGAGCTACAGAAATTATGAGGTAGGTGGAGGATCTATCTAATAAGCAGGGATTACATTACTGAAATCAGCAGGGCTTGGCTGAGTGGCAGGTGAGGAGGGAGAAGGAACCATGCAGGGAAGGGGAGGGATGAGAGAGAACAGATGATTTACAGGGATTCACACTTGGCATTGCTGCTTCCAGCAAAGGGCAGTAGTGACTGTCTTTGCTCCTTGGCCCAGGAAGGGACAAAAAAGGGAGAAGAAAAGGGACAAGGAAAGGGAGAAGTAAAACAACTTGGCTGGTGCTCAGCAGGGGCTGCATCCCCTTGAACACATGGCTGCAGAGCCTGGACTGGCCATTCCCTCTCTGAAAGCTACAGTGCATGAGGAGCACCTCAGAGCATGGTGTGAGCTGGAGGAACTGGGGCTGCACATCTGCAATGCATCCTGTCTCTGGCCCCTGAGCAGGTACAGGAGGTGT
Source organism: Zosterops lateralis (assembly GCF_965231275.1). NCBI lineage: Eukaryota > Metazoa > Chordata > Aves > Passeriformes > Zosteropidae > Zosterops > Zosterops lateralis. The sequence continues at coordinate 7,355,911 of NC_139775.1, forward strand.
CCTGCATCGAGGATAGACTGTGCAGGGCTGCAGCATGTGGCCCATCTCCTTGGGCAGCCAAGCCACCCAGCTGGGTAGTTCTGGTGTGGCCTGTGCAGCTGGTGAAGGGCATTTTAGAAAGCACAGAATATACTGGTGGAACATTTCTAATCCAGCCTCCTGATATGAATGTGGCAGCAGGCCATGCAGCAGATGAGCTGTGTCCAAGGTAGGTGTGTCCCACTTCTTCCCATTTCAACATTTCCCCCAGTGTTTTAGGGACTCTCCCAGCACCAAGTGAGCAGGGCATTAACAGTGGGAGTCACAGGGGTCAGGTGGCACAGAAGGGAGGCCAGGTGGCCTCCTGGCTGTCCTGTTATGTTTGTCCTTGGCTGACTGGCTGCATGGTGTCCTGATGGCTCAGAATGAGCTCCTGAGCAAGCGCTGTGCAGTCCATGAGAGCAGCAGGACAGGGCCTGAGTCACAGCTGCCCTGGAGGCAGCCCTGGCTGTGAAGGCTGAAGCCACACAGTTGGGGCTGGTCTCTGCATGATGAAGCCTCTGCCAGCCTCTGCTACCTCTGCCAGCCTCTACTCCCCTTGGCCAGACTCTGCCAGCTTCTACTCCCCTTGGCCAGACTCTGCCAGCTTCTACTCCCCTTGGCCAGCCTCTGCCAGCCTCTGCAGCCTCCACTCTGCAGACTCCAGCCCTGGGTGTCATGCTCTCATCGGGGCTGGGGTTGAACAGTGTGACTTCTAAAACTGGGATCAAAGTCACTCTGTGAGCACAGGTGATCTCTGTGTCCCTCCCTGCCTCAGTTTCCCTCCCTGCCTCAGTTTCCCTCCCTGTAGCCAACTGATGATGCACTCAGATACTTTTCAAACCTGAGACAGCTTCTCTGTGGCTGCTGTCTTCCCCTTCTGACTATCATCACCGTTTAGCCCAGGATGGAGACAGCCAACTATCACCGTGTTCAGCCTGGCTTTGGGATGTCATCCTGCCATGCAATCAGCAAAGGGCTGCCTGCACAAGCCCTGCTCCTCATTCTGGAAGACCAAGATTAGAGTGGGAGATTATCTCCTGATCCTGTGCAGATAGAGCCACTCACCCATTTACGGCAGATGGGTCCTGCCTGCAGTGCCCTTCCCACGGGGCAGCAGACAGTGCCCTGCTGAGTGAGAGGCTTGGCTGGGGCTTGCAGAGAGGGAGCAGCTGCTGGGGAGCCTTGGGCTGGAACTGCAGCCCCCTCAGCAAGACACTCCTGGGGCTGAGCCCTGTGCAGCCCTACTGCCAGGGCCCTGGGTGCTGGCTGTGCCAGGCTGGGCTCTGGAGCTGGGTGCCACAGGCTCTGTGTGTCTCCATCTGTTCTCCCCAAGGAAAGGAAAGGCTGGCTCTCCACAGCACCAGAGGCGTCAGGTGGGCAGGGGCTGACTGAAGGAAACGTGAGGGGAGGAGGGGGAGCCCCAGAACTGCAAAGGGAAGTTTAGAGGGAACAGATCTGTAATTCAGTTGTCCAACAAAGGAAGGCAAATTTCCTGGTTTCAATTTTTTCTTGACTTTCCTTAGAGCTTGTTTGTCCCAACAGTGATAGAAGAAACCAAAGATCCTGAAGCTCCTGCATTCTCTGTGTTTGCCATAGCTACTCTGATTGCTGGGACAGTGGGGGCCAGGGGCATTTAGATCCTTTGAGTGTGCAAAGGCAGACTTCAGGAGCTGGTGGGACCTTGAGGGACCATTTGTGTCACCTGTGAGTGCCCCTTTTCTCCCCTTATCTCTTGCCTCTGCTATCACACCTCTCAGGCTGACTGGCTTTCCCTCTGGCTCCACTTCCAGGACTATACCCTGGATAAACCATGTTCCACAGCATATTTGTGGCACATGCATTTTTCTAAGTCCAAGAGTTGTTCCTTTTTTTTATAGCAACTGTTAACAGCATATCAGTGCAAGTGTGGGTTTGGTGCCTGAGCAGCTTGCCCAGTGATGTCTTCTTCCACCTTTGTAATTTTAGGTCAAAGAAATGAATGTAGGTTCCCAGGCTGTGCTGCTACTAACAACCATCAGAATTACCAATGATTCTAAACCCGAAGCTGTTTCCATGAATGGGAAAATGGCTTGACGGAGTGGAATGCCACCGCAAAACATCTTGAGTGCCTTCATTGACTGGAGTTTAAATGTCATTGCAGTTTTACTGGTTTTTTGCTATTCAGTATATATTTACAAACTTTATTCATTCCCTGAAGGATGTAGAGCACTGTGTGCATTAATCCACTTCTTTTCAAGGTGTTTCATTGCTTCTGTTGACAAGTAAATAATGAGGAGGAATTATGGGAGGTTAGCCTCTCGAGTTTCCTGAAAAATATATTCCTAGTGTTCATAAAAGTCAGGAAATTGAGGTGATAATCTCTGGAATTTAGTCCTTAGCAGAAGCAATAATTGGAGTATTGGCATATAGAGATTTTCAGGCCAGAGACTCCTGCAGGGACCACATCCTGGCTCACAGCTGGGCCCAGGTCTTTACAAAGAATTCCAGTTGCAGTGTAAAGCCTTCCAAGAGAAGAGTCCTGTGATATTCCTTCACAAATTATTACAAAAGGAAATTACTGTCCTTGTTAAAATACATCCTTTTCATTGCACTCAAATGAGTCTAATTCCTGATTCTCTTCAATGGATCTTGTTAAGCCTTTGATAGATTAGAGAGCCCTTTCCTGTTAGAGGGCTCCTGCTCTGCTCAGTGCTCGTGAATGACAACAGGAGCATGGAACTAGAAGGGACAGCTTGGGCCATCAAATCCCATTTCCCTGCAATTGCTGGCAATGATGTTATAAAGTCCATTTCAAACTCAATCTTAAAACTAATTGCATACCTTGCCCCCAATGCTCTTCTCAGGAATCTGTTCCAGAACAACATTTCTCCCACTGTTAGAAACCATCTGATTTTCAGCCAAAAGTTATTTGTGCCAACTCATACCTCTTTGTTTTTGTGCCAGCATGGACTATTATCTGAGGCCATTTTCCTCCTTTCTTGGTGCTCATCTGCTTGTGCATTTAGAGAGAAAGGGACATGCTCTCCAGCTCCCCTCTCACTTGGCCAAATATGCCCAGGTCCCCCTCAGATGGGCTCTGCAGTCTGAAGATGTCCTCGGAGTCTGACTCTTCCCTGCTCCTCTCCCAGTTTCTGTTTGTCAAGCAAAGGTGTGAGAATACTGGAGCAGACAATCCCATGTCTAAGCAGTGAGTGTGCCAGCACTCAGTCATCTCAGCCTTGGAGTGGAGTTCTGCTTCCCCCCATGAGCCAGGCCACGAGCCTTTGCACAGCACCAGCTGGGGTAGCAACACCTCTGAAAGGGCTTCCCAGTCTGTTCTGTGTGAAACATGGCTCTAACTGGAGCCTGGTCATCAGCATGTGCACTCAGACCCTGGCAGCTGGTGCAGGGAAGGGCTCTTAGCTGCCTGCCATGACTTATTGTCACATGTCCCCATAACCAAGATTCTGGGACAAATCTCAGCATGGCTGTCCCTGTGGATACGAGAGCATCACAGGCACATTGCCCACGTGGGGTGGCCACAAGTCACGCCAAGTGATGGGAACTTAGGAAATTCTGCATGCGAGGGGCGGCTGCTCCATGGTAGCCCACAACACAATTCCTTTCCCTTTGTCAAAATCAACTGATCTTGATCCCTGCCAAAATGTGGGGCATGAGCCTGGTGATCCACTGGACCAACCCACCCGGGAAATTCCCAGCTGGCCTTGCTAGACTGGCCATTGCTGCCTGCCTGGGAAGTGCTCCCATTGCTAATTGATGTGCCTTGGAGAGGCAGGTATGCAGGGTAAATACAGAAGCCTTTAAGAGCAGAACTGTCAAATAAAGTGTTACACTCCATCAGCTCCTATTGCATCCATGGCTGAACAGCACTAGCCAGCATTGGATAACACTCAGATCTGCTCATGGATGCGTTTGACATCCGCGCAGGAGAAATACACACTCTGTGATGAATCAGGAGCTGGAGCCCAGCAGCAGGCATTTAAGGCTGAACCATTTGTTTTAGAGGTCTTTACGTTTGGGTTATAAAATTTCCTCTGGGCTGGAAGCTGGTGCCCGAGAAGAAATTGTCTCTCTGTTCTGTGTGGTTTGCTGTAAATCCTGTTAGTCTCCTGTGCAGCAGGAGCCAGAGCCACAGGGATGGGGCATTCTGCTAAGCACTGCAGTTTGGGTGTGTTCTCAGTGTCAGAAAGACCAAAGCACTGTGACTTCATTAAATAGAGTCCAGTTTGAGGTTTATCTTATTTTTGAAACTGAAAACTATTTGGGTTTTGGCTTGGGTTGGGTTTGGGGTTTTTTTGATATCGGGAAACTTGAGAGCAGGCTTGTGGCTGTCAGTGGGTTCTCTATTTCGGAATAAACATATCTCCATGTTTGAGAAGGATTCATCTCTCAAGGTAAATCCACACACACCAGAACAATTACACGAGAGGCCATGTGTATGTGCTAATCAGAGCAGCCAAGCCAACCTGCTCTGCCAGGACTTCCTGGGATCATCCATCTGTCCCCAGTCCTGCAGTATGACCCACACTGGACCTACTGGGATTCTCATTTAAGGTTCAAGCCTGATTTCCGAATTGGCAGCAGCCTTCCTGTGGGCTCGGGCTGTCCATGACAGGAGCCGTGTTCCCCCCGGGCAGCGCCTGAGGGGACACCCGGGGCCAAGCGCTGCTGCCCCGGGCGGCGGTGCCGCTCCCCCGGCGCCGGGCCAGGCACGGCGGGGACGGGAGGATTCGCTTCTGTCGGCTCGGGTTAGTCCCCAAACATTCACATTACCGTAATGCAGTTGAAAAGGAATCCACAAGTTACAGGAAATGATTTACAGGACACAAGACACCGCATTTCAGAGGTCTCATGTGTGCCATAAAAAATATATTATGAAGGAATTATCTCCATTGGAACTGGAGCTGCACAGGGAGAACACATGTCCAGCTGAGAGCAGCATTGAGCTTTTGTTCATTATGGGAAACACTGGTGCTTTTCCTCTTTTTTTATGAATACATTTCTCAGCTCTGGGTAGCTACCTAATATTGGCATTTAATTTTTGTTTCCAAACGTTGCTTTTGCAATGAGATCAAGCGTAGATTAGACTCCAAAGGCACATTGCTCTGGTGGGAGTCCTGAGGGATTTTGGTCAGGCAAAGAGTAAAGTCAGGGCTCTGAATTTTAGGAAAGCAAACTGCCAGCTCTTCAAGGAGTTAGTCAATGTGACCCCTGGGAAACTGCCTTCAGGGACGAGGAGCAGAGCAGAGCTGGCAGGTCTTTAAGGACACTTTCCATAGAGCACAAGAGCTCGTGATCCCCAGACACAAGAAATCAGGCAAGGAAGGCAGAAGTCTGACATGGCTGAGGTGGGAACTGCTGGGGAAACTCCAGGGGAGGAACAGACTGCACAGGCAGTGGAAACAAGGAAGAGGTATCATGGGAGAAACATAGGGAAAGTGCCCAGTTGTGTAGGGATGGAAGCAGGCAGGCCAAGGCTGGAGCTGAGCTTGGCAAGGGACACACAGAATGACAAGAAGAGCTTCTACAGGTATGTCAGCTGAAAAGGGAGGTCAAAGAATGCAGGGACAGGACAAAGGGGAATGGCTTCACACTTACAGAAGACAAAGTTAGATGGGATATTGAGAAGAAATTCTTCCTTGTGAGGGTGGGCAGCCCCTGGCACAGAGAAGCTGTGGCTGCCTCATCCCTGGAAGTGTTCCAGGCCAGGGTGGACACTGGGGCTTGGAGCAACCTGGGATGGTAGAAGGTGTCCCTGCCCATGGCTTCTATGACCTTGAAGAATATCTTGCAATTCAAAACATTCCATGACTCTATGTTCCCTATGCAACAGCAAGGTTTGGAGATGGGCTTCCCCTGTAAAACCAAGGCCATGGCTCATCAGCTGGGGGAGCACAAGGAAGCTCTGCCAGCTCTCTCCCATCCAGGCTCACTCAGAACACCTCTGTGTGATGGGATGGACAATCCAGCAGTTCCCCAGACTGGTGAGTGGTGAAGTGTCACTGGCTCCAAATACTCATCCTGCTGACAGGCAGGATGAGTTACACAGCTGCACAGGCTGGAGACACAGTCTGTATTTTCCCAGTCCTGGCTCAAAAGTGCAGCTGTGGCCCTCATAAGTATGAACATGTAGCTGTTCTACAGCTTTTGCCGCTGGGGTCAGGTGCTGGGTGTTCCTGTGATCTGCTGCCCTCAGGTAGGGCTGGCAGTGCGGGTGCACAAGGTTAGATTGCTGCTCGTTCACCTGTGGGTTTAGCAAATGCCCATGTTCCTCAATACATCTCCATACATGGCACTGTTCTGCTGTGGGGCAGGATGCCAAGGGCTGTGACATGCCTCAATATCCCAGGGCAACACTCATGATGGAGAGACTCCTGGAGACCCCAGATGAGGTACAGGAAAAACCTGACAGACAATAATGAATTCCTTCCCCTCACAAAACACATCCTAAAGCCAAACCTGAGAACTGGAGGTGGGAAGTGACAAAACGTGGAGCTGGAAAGAGGTGATGGCTGCTCCAGAAAACTGTGAGGAGGGAGGCTGTCAGCCCCAGCCTGCTCCACTGAGGCTGGGACAGAGTTCCTGGAAGAACATCGTGTGAGGGTGTAATTGGCCTCATCTCCTGGCACCTAAACTATGAACCCTCCATGCTCCAAATTAAGTTCCTGCCTGCCCCTGCCCACAGTCTGCCACCTCTCCTCAGGATCCCAGGAGAAGGCTGCCCTAAGAAACTGTCCCAGATGCCCAAAGGGCCAGAACCAAGGCACCTGTGCCCTGCTGCACGGGACTGTCCCAGAGGATCTGTCCCTTGGCAGCTGTGCAGGAGCCACGGGCTGGGGTCAGAGCAGACTTCGGGGAGGTGGAGGGGAGCAGGCCAGAACAAGGGGCCCAGGAGCTGTGGCGCGGTGATTTTTTAGGGGAAAGGGAGGAGGATTTGTCGGGTACAGCCGACGCTGGCCCTGTTTCCGAGGCCGTGAGCGCTGCCACGAGCGGATGCGGCACGGCGGGTGGCTCTGGGCGGCAGATGGGGCAGGCGGGCTATGGGGCGGTCGAGGGCTGTCCCCGGCCAACCGGGCGGGCCCGCGGGGCTGCGGCAGCCGAGCCCGCCCGGGCCGGGGCTCCCCGGGCTCCCGTCGCTGTCCGCGGTGCTGCCCGGCTCGGCCCGGCCCGGCCCGGCCCGGCGCGCTCCCCGCGCTCTCGGCGGCGGCGGCGGCGGGGGCGGGCCGGGCCCTCCCCGCGCCGGGAACGCGCTCCCGCCTCCCACCCGACACAAAGTTTCGCGGCAGGAACTCGGGCGGCAACAGTGCGGAGCCGGTGGCAGCGGAGCGCGGCCGCGCCGAGCCCGAGCGCCCCGGTACCCGGCGGGGGCCGGCGGCGACCGTGCCATGCGGGCCCCCCCCCCACCGGCGGCGGCGGGGCGGGCGGGCAGCGGCGCCCCATGCGGCCGGGGCGGCCGGGCGGCGGCTGACACCATGTGCGCCCGGTGCCCGGGGCGAGGAGCGGGGAGCAGCCATGTCCCCCCCCGCCCAGCCGGGGGTGCCGGGCGGGCGCGGCTCTAAGGGGCCCCCGGCGCGGAAGCTCCTCTGCATGTGCAGCCTCTCCCTGTGCCTCACCTACCTGTGCTACAGCCTGATGGGGGGCACCGCTCCCGCCGCCCTGCGCTCCCCCGCCGCGCTGCCGGGCTCGGCGGCCCCCGGGGCCCCGCGTTCCCCCACCGCCTTCCCCGTCACGGCGGCCCCGCGCTCCCCCGCCGGCCCCCCGGGCAGCCCCGGCGCCCCGGCGCCCTCGGCCGCTCCGCCGCGGGCCTCCAACGGCAGCCGGGAAGGGGCGGCGGGCACCTGGCCGAGGACGCCGCTGGCCCCCGGGGAGGTGATCACGGCGCAGAGCGGAGCCTTCGAGAGGGACCCGCAGGAGTCGAGCACGACGGACGAGGAGCTGAGCCGGGCCGGCAGCCCGGGCGGCCGCGGCGGCGGCGGCAGCAGCACCACGCCGGACTACGGGGAGAAGCGGCTGCCGCAAGCCCTCATCATCGGGGTGAAGAAGGGGGGGACGCGGGCGCTGCTGGAGGCCATCCGGGCGCACCCCGACGTGCGGGCCGTGGGCACCGAGCCCCACTTCTTCGACAGGAACTACGAGAAGGGGCTGGAGTGGTACAGGTGAGGGCGGGGGACTGCGGGCGCGATCCGCGGCGGTGGCGGGGAGGGAGGAACGCGTGTCCGTGCCGGGCTGGGGAAGCTCCTGCGCGGTCCCGGGGATCCCCCGTTACCCCCCGGTGGCAGCGGGGGCCGAGGTGCGAGCTCCGGGAGCGCTCCGGGGACGCGGAGCCGCAGAGCCGAGCCGGGGCCGGGGCAGGCGGAGGTCGCCGGGGACCGCGCCTGGCAGCGGCGGGGATGGAAAACGCGCCGTTCTGCTGGGAAAGCAGGAAATATCTAATAACGTTCGCTCTCGGTTGCTCAGAGTGTGTGAGCAGACCGTAACAGTTCTGTTATACTTGGTGAAAAATACGCCTAAATAGGTCAGTAATTAATAATTACTGAAATAAACAAGATCGCAAGTTATTCCAGGTGCTGCTGGGGCTGGAGGGCTGAAGGATGCTGCCTTCATGTGAGCACAGGCTTTGCTTCACTAATGAGGTTTACTCTTTATTCAACAAGTTCCATGTCAGGAAGTTTTTTTTTTTTCCATTGACGAGATCTAATTCTGTTCGTGAAGAAATCTCTAAATACTGTTGTCTGATGTTAAGTAATATTTAAAAGGAATTCTATGCTAAAAGTCCTGGTTATTAGAAAACACTGGACTGTGGTAAGGAAGTGTTAAACGTCTTAACAGATTTAGCAAACCAATGGATTATGATGGCTCAGTGTTTCTTCTCTCTCTTAAAAATTTCTGAGCAGAATGCAGCACATCAGGAGAACTTAAAAATTCCCAGTAGCACTGTTCAAAGCAAACCATACTGGTTCTTGATGAGAAGTGGTCTGTGGCTGAGCTGGTGAAGCTCTTGTTGTGATTAGTATGGCAGCTGCTTAGTTGCTCTGAAAATGAAGCTAAAAATGAGAGGCAGCAGGCTAGTTACTGCCTGGATTATCTGGTCATTCTTTATTAAAATAAAGTACATGGTCTGCACCTCAGGGGTATTTAAAAGTGAGAAACTCCAGGCAGTTTTCTGTGGGGATTGTGGAAGCAAAATCTTCATAACACCTGGTGTGGCATTCACTTGGCTCTGGTGAACTGCTGTGGGATTTTCTAGAGGGATTTCAGGAAAGTGGACATCAGCACTGAAAAAGTGAGGTTATCCCTGAGAGTGTTTTCAGTGTGCTGCTCTGATGCGGGGAAGAACTAAAGGACCGGCTATGGTTTTGTGTTTATAGATGTAATTTCAGACACAGTATTTTATTATACTGAATTTTCCTGGAGGAAAGGCTTCCCTTGAAAAATAAGTTTAGAAAACTGTCTAGAAGAGGATAGAAAGTGGTGTATAAAAAAAGTTTGGTTTTATTCAAAACAGGCAGAAGATCAAGTGCTGAATATGATGAGCAGCTGGCTTTTCATCTTTAAAGTTATGCTACTAGAAAAGGGCTAGTGAGTGGGTGTAACTCCTCTCGTGGAGTAAGAGGCACACACACAGACCGGTTTTCATTTGCAGAATGCAGTTTGATATTTTCTATCCCTGCAGCAGCTCTCTGGTGTGTGCCGCTCATTTCAAGCCCTGGAGCTCTGCTGCTCGGGCAGGAGAGGTGGGAGAACAGGTTGGGGCACCCTTGGTGTGTGAGGGTCTGGGCAGAGCAGGCTGTGGGATGGATGCTCTGGGCACAGGGCAGAGAAATGCCTCTGGAGCTTTGTGCCATTGCAGCCCTGGCTGCCTGACCTACAGTTATCTTCACGCTTGCCCAGCCCAAACAGGTGCTTCTCCCTCCTCCTTCCAAGAGTGTTCAGCCTTGCAGGGGCAGGACACTGCTGGTGGTCTGTGCCTCAGCAGCAGCCACAACTTCCCTAGTGCTGTACTGGTGCCAGGCTGTCTTCATGGTCTGGCTTTTAGTGCCATCAAACACAAACCAAAAGCAAAATGGGTAAAGATCACCATCTATCCCAGAAGCTGTTTTCTTCCTGACCTTCCCTGAGATAACCTGATGGAGTGCACCAGGGAGGCTGACAGCTCACAGCTGTGTCCCAGGTAGAGTAATTGGAGATTCTTTTCCTATCCACAGAAATGTCAATGTTTTTTTAGCAAAGAAACAACAATTGAAGTTTTTACCAGCATCTCCTTATGGTGACTTCTGCATTACACACTGTGATCTTTTAACACGGTCATTTTTTTTCTTAAATAGTGGAATAAGGGAATGGCAGACCTTCAGGGTTTCTTGCTTTGTTGTTCAGTCACAGGATTATCTCCCAGCCTCGAGGAGCCGGAGGAAAGGGAAATGCCCTCTCCACCTTGGTTTCTCCACCTGTAAAATGGAGACAGCACCAGGGCATTGCCATTTCTTTGTGTGTACTCCACACTGCATTACCTGTGTCTTTGCTGCCTTGAGATTGAAAAGCCCTAAACACCCTGGATGTCTGGTCCAGGATCTCTCAGTGGCTGGAGTTGCTGCAAACACTGGGCCAGGGGACACCAGCTCTGTGCTGCTGGAGGCAGGGTGGCATGTCAGGATGGCAGTTCCTGCTCTGTTTTTTCCTGGGAACCTATAGGGAAGGCTGAAGGTTTGTATGCTCTCTCTGATGTCCTTAGCTCAGTTCATGTGGCAATTGCAAACAGAGGTCTTCCCACACATGAACTGGTTCAAACTGGGCAAAGATTAGTTTTGGTTAGTTTCTGTAATGCTGCCAGAATTGTTTGTGTGGTTGCAGTTTATGATTCTGTCTGTCCTAATGGTGGGCTGTCTGAAGGACGAGTTCCATGGTACAGCTTTCCTTAAACGACATCCAATCTTCCTCTGCTGTTCCTTTGTAAGCCGTTGTCTTTAGCTTGCCCCTTCCTTCCCCAGGATATGCCATCTTTCCTGCAGGAGCTGCTGCTGATTTTTAGCCTGTGTCCAAGTGTCCCTTGCTCTCTCACATGCCCAAGCACAGAGTGATCTCTGCATGTCCCCCAGGGCCAGGCTGGACTGCAGCCATTTGCTGTCTCCAGTGGGATGCTCATGCCTCAGTGGGCATGTCCCATGCCATGAGCTATGCCCTGAGCTACCCTGTGTTTGGAAAAGCATTGAGAGCCTTTCTCAGAGCACAAAAAGGATGGCAGAATGACAGAGAGGCCTCTGAGGCCAGGGAATGGAGGTTACATTCACAAATGGTCGTTACAAGCACAGGCGCAGCATTTGGGACATGCCTGAGTTGGATCAAGGGCACACAGTTGTGCAGGGGTGCTGTGGATAATGGGAACTGCAAACTGCCTGCAGTGTCCAACACCTGGACAGGTTTGTCCCCTTGTGGTGCTGGAGGCTTTGGTTTGGTCTCAGGGAGGTGGGCAGGGGTCTGCAGGGGAGCCCTGGAGTTGGTGTGGTCCCACTGGCTTTGTGTGACTGGAGGAGGAAGGGGAGGTGGTCCTGTTTGGCCCTGGGCAGTGGCCACCCTGCCCTGCCCCAGCGCTGTGGGTGCTGCATTGGGGTCACCTGTGCAGATGCCAGTTCCTCGGGATGCTCAAATGCTGCTGGTGACTGGTCTGGGGAATTCAGGAGACAAATGCTGCAGGTGGCTGTTGAAGGGAGTGGGAGCTCCGAGCCCTGCCATGGGGGGGCTTTAGCTGTGACTTTCTGCTGGTACAAATGATCAGCACAGGAGACCTCCTCACTTGGGCACCCTTGAGGTTTTCTGAGCTGAGTGGAACAGCCCAGTGCTCCCAGCCACCGTCCCCAGCTGCCTGCAGTCTCAGCATGGTGAGGGGGTTCAGTTCTGTCATGTTAGGCTTTCAAGGCTATTTTGACATCCCGCCTTTAGCAGAAAAACTGGGGATTTGTAACAGTATTTTGGGAACAAACTTGCAGTTTTAACACGAATATGATTTCTATAACACAAGGAGAACACATGATAGTGATGAGTTGAAATTGAGTTTTAAGGCTCACTGATTGGAAGAGTTAAATTCTGTGTGTATACATGCACATTCCTTTACTCCTTGCTTCCTCCTCAGTGAAACCCTCATGGAGAGGCTGCAGCAATATCTGTGATTAGATCACATTCCCCTCTCTGCCCTGGGCCTCCAATGCTGAGCACTTGGACAGGGTGTAGCTGTGTGCATGGAGTGGCCCTGCTGCAGGAGCCGTCACCATGACAGGCAGGGGAATGGCTTGCATGTCTAATGCTATTTGCACCGCCTGTCTGGGTTTTTTGGAGTGTTCTCCCAAGCAGTCAGGCCTGCGTGTTGTTTGGTGAGCTGCTGCCCTCATACAAATAATGAATAATGCCATGACAGGGAGCTCTTCTTTCAGTAATAAACACGTGCTCACGAGTCAGCGGTTCCGTGGCTCCAGAGCTGGCACTCCCGGTCACATCCCTGTGGACACTGAGCTCGTCTGTATGTGGGAGGTGGCTGCTGTGTGTTGTTATTTCTGCCATGGGCTCCACTCCCCATGGGCCATCTCATCTTCCTTCCTGTGCTGACCTGAGCAGTGGGGCCAGCCCTGAGTGCGCAGGGGTGATCCAACCTTGGAGCAACCCACGGCTGCTGGCAGGAATTGTGTCCATGTGTGTGTGGGGGGACCTTCTTCAATATCCCCTAGCAGCTGTTGGGCAGCAATAGCTTGGGGCCATTTCAGCCTCATCCCACACAGTGTCACCTCGCTGTGAGCTGTAGCTCGCTGTGAGCTGTAATTGTGTTGCTGGGTAATGCCTGTGCTGTTCTGATCGGCTCAGGGCACTCAGGAAATCAAACCCTTTCCATCAGCACCGTGAGCCTGTGCTGGCAGCACTGTGGGAACACCTGCAATGGGCGGATGGATTGGGGTCTGCTGTTGCCCACAGGCACTGCTGCAGAGCCTGGGAACTGCTGTGTTTCTCTGCAAAAGGCCTTCCCAGAGTGTTGTACCCACTGCACTTCTGGTAACTTAGGGAAAGTGTATTGATTTTGTTTCTGGGCCCTGCTGTGAGTTGGCTTTTGCTGAAATGTAGTGACTCAGCTGCCTCTCCCTTCTGTGGATCCAGTGTATTGGACTTTGCTGACACCTGGGTCAGCTCTGGAGTGGGGACTGTGGGCAGGGGTCAAGGTTTGTGCTGGTTGGCCCCAATGTTTCACCCATCTGAGGACTGAGGAGAGGCCACTCCAGCAGCAGGCATGGATTTTCTTCTGCATCCTGCAGCGACTGCAGTGAATCTGCTGTGTGCCAGAGCTGGGGGGGTCTCCTGGCTCTGCCCCTGCCTTGTGTGCTGGGCCAGGGGTACCCAACCTGCACCCTTCCTGGGCAGCAGTTGTCTCTCTCCTTTCTGCTCTGTTTTAGCTCAAGGAATGGGATGAAGGAATGGATTGTGTCTCTTGGCAGTGTTTTATCACCTGGTGATGGTTATCCACATGCTGCTTAGTTGTAGCCATGGGAATGGCAGCTGCTCTCAGCACCTGCAGCCCCTGTGTGCTGCTCTGGCTCTTCCTGCAAAGAGAGTGAGAGAAGTGCCAGGGCCAACACTCTGGCAGGAGGGCTCTGGAGCACCCGCTCCTGCAGGGCTTGTCCCTGCTTCTGCCTCCATGTGATATGTCTTTGTAGTTAACAGAGGGCACAGAGTGCTGGGAGAAAGGTGGGAGCAAGACAGGGAGGCAGCAGGGTGCTCTGTGTGCCCCTTGGCAGCCCCCAGGCACCAGTCCCCCTCTGCCTTGGCAGGGAGGTGTCTGGCCCCATTCCCTCAGACAGGTGCAGTGGAGTGACCAGGGCCATGTCCCAGCACCATGCCCAGCTGGGGCTCTGCCCTGCTCCCACTCTGATCCTGGTGTGTGTGGGAGAACAGGAGCAGCCACACAGCTCCCTCAGCAGGGTTATGGACACAGAGCTCGGCACACCAGCCTCATGTTGGGGACGCCTTTTCCAATGACTGTTGAAACATCCCTTGGAGCATATAGGAAACTAGCACATGTCACCAGCCCTGAAATCATTGAACTGTTGCACTGTAGTCTCAAGAACATCCTTTCTCTAGGATTTTGCTCAATAACCAATTTTGTAAACACTCTGGTGCTTTGCTGCTAATGGTTTAAGTGTTATCTGTGATGTGAAAGTTTGTGAGCTTTGCTCTCTTTGTGAGTGCAGTACTGCTTGTGCATGTAGAATTTACAGAAGACTCAAAAATAGGCCTGGGGAGAAACAGCCCCTTGGCAAAGCAAAAGGGGAAGTGCTGGGTGGTCACATTTTCTGGTTTAAGTGATGCACCTGACCCCTGCTTGCTCCCTGGCTCAGCAAGGCTCACTCTGCTCTGCACCGAGCCCAGACTGGCAGAGAAGGAGCAACAGCTTCTCAAAGAAAGTTATGGGCAAAGGCTTTAGATTTTCAAAGTCAAAATTCCAACACAAATTTGTGACACCTTGTATCAACAAAGGTCAGAGTCTTTTTCTTTTCATGGGTTTCTTTTACCTCTTCTTGTCATGGGGACTCCTTTTCTCTGAATCATTATTTCATGCACTTCAGGATGAATTTTATTGCTTTGGGGGCTGGGCTGATTCATGTGGGACATTTCTCACTGCTCAGAGTCTGATACACAGAGGTAATTTCTTTCAAATGATTTTTGCTTGAAGTGGTTTCAATGAATTGCAGAGGGTATGAGCATGAATGAATGGCTGAAGCATTTGTATGGAGTCCAAGTGAGGAACCTGCATGATCAAACTTTCCAGAGCATCCAGTGTGGATATTGTAATTTCACTGCTCTGTGCATGTGAGCAGCAGTTCATTTTAGCCTTTTAATCCACTTCTCAATAAGTATTATTTAGGGTTGTATGCGGTGTAAATTGGTTTCCCTTATATTTGAAAAAGTTTAAAGGAAACCTCAGAATTACAAGAGTCTTTTCAGTCACAGTGAGAAATTCCTGTTTAGATCAAAGGTTGGGGGAGTGGGGCCCTGACCTTGCCAAGAGCAGCTCCTCTTCCTGGAAATGGCCAAGCTGCTGCCCAGACTCTGCTCCATGATGGCACGTGGGCACCGCTCCCCACATTTGTTATTTAGGTAGCTGCAGTTTCCAAGCTGAAGGAGAATGTTGAAAGCTGACTGTAGAAGGCTGGGGAAAAGATTCATACTTATGAAAAGGAAGAAGAAAAAAGCCAAAAAACAGCTCTTAAAAAATCCCTCCAACCTTTTTTTTTTCTAAGTCTCCCATTTCCCTCCCCAGTGTCAACACACTAATTTAGTAAATGTTGCAAGGCACGGTATTTCCCCCCTTGTCATATTATACATCCAGGCATCAAGGATGGATCATAAACTTGCTCTTTATGGCTTTAACATTTCAATTGCTAGTCACATTTTATGTAAATGAAGGTATTTACCTTGACAAGCTCTCCTGTGAAGTACAGTACTTCTTTACAGAATATATTTGGCAATATAAACAGGCCAAATGCTGGGGGTGGATGCAAAATTCACAATTGATTTTTACAGCTAAGTAGGATCCTCCCAAAATATACTGGAGTTGTCGGCTCCAATCTTGTCAGTGCTTGGAGAAACTGAGGCAGGCAGACCTGGGGGAAGAGGAAATAGCAAAAGGACATCAGTTATAGCCACCGACCTACTAAACAGAACTAGCTTTGGATAAAAATAACTCCATCTGCCAGACTTTATTTTGTATTGCAGAGATTGCTGTAACACATTTCAAGCCAAAATCTGATTTCCATTCCCTTCAGAGCCAGGCTGGACAGGACTTGGCCCCCTCCTTTATTAGCAGTAATAATTTTGGGTCTGAGCAGAGCAGCACTGCTGTGATAGCCCAGATCTGCAGTTCTCCTTTGTTTTACAGCGTATTTCCTTTCATCTTGCATTGAGATGGGTACAGTGATATGTTTAGTATTAGTGTTCATCCACATCTGCAAATAACTTTATTTCAGCCCCAGCTCTGCCCTTTCTGTTTTGTTCTTGATGGAGACTCACACAATTAAGCTGAGCCATGAACGCGCTCGTGGGCAGCCAAGGTCAGGATCAGGACTGGGTGTTAAACCATGGATTCCACAGCTCTCAGCCAGGGGGGAGACAAACCCACACAGCCTTTGTGAAGTCACCATGGTGGTGGACCAACCCCAGAGGCTTTGAGGCCCCTCCAGGTGCTTCTGTGCCCCGGGAGGCTCAGCTGCTGCCCAGCCCTGAGCCCCAGACATGTGGGAAGGGGTCAGCTCCCAACTCAGCCCTGGGTGGAAGGTGCTGCATCACCTGTGCAGGTGACAAACTGTCAGTTACTGGGCTCTTCTCCTGCTGGTTCAACAACTAACTGACCGTTTTCATCCAAAGTGCTGACTCAAGAAATGCTGGTGGCAGACCATGGATCCTAAACTTGTTGCTGCTGGAGGTCTTTAACTGGCTGGTGGTTCATCTCTCCTTGGCGTGTTCCCTGGGGAGTGCCAGCACTGATTCTGCAGTGTCACTCCCCTGCACTGTCAGCACTCACAACTTTCAAGCTCATTTTAGGGCTCTCTATTTCTACCCTTTTAATTCCTGAAGTACCAGTCACTACCTCTGCTTAATGCTCTGTGGCACTGGGCTTGCAGAGCCGTGCACTGAGGAGCACTGCTAAGTCAGGAAAGGGCTCTGGGTACCCTAGGAAAGGGCTCTGCCTCCTCTGCACCTTGCACAGAAAGGCAAATCCACAGTCAGGCATGAACTAGAGGGGCTCTGAGACGCTGGGCCATGTGGTGGGGATGGTGATTTCACAGGATGAGGGAGGATGTTGTGGCCATTAATGGTGCTGGTGCTGAGCTGTGCCATGGAAAAAAGAACATTACATCTGCCCAGGGCCTGGCCACGAAGGGATGGCACCCAGCAGTGTTCCTGCTCCCAGCAGTGTTCCTGCTCCTAGTCTCTGTTAATGGCTCCCCCAGAGAAATGGGTATTGGCCAAATTAGCACAGTCCAGGGCACACAGGCACTGCTGCATTTGCTGTTGTAACCGTGTGTGTGACCCTCCAGGAGCTGGGTCTGGCAGGGCAAACCCCAAAAGGGCTGTGGAGTGTGGAGGGGTAGAGACCCCAGGGCTGCACAGCCCCTGAGATGGGGCAGCTGTTGTTTGGGCTGCTCATCCTGCACTGTCCATGTGGGGAAGAGGCTGCAGCAGCTCCATTGCTGGGTCTGCTGCACACGCAGGGATCTGGAATGATAACAGCTCCTTACTCAGCTCAAAATCATCTAGAACCCCCTCAAAAAATCGAAACCGTGTGGAAAAATGCCCGAGGCAACAACTTCATTGGTAAACTAAAGCATCTTGCTGAGAATTTCATAGACCCAGCAAATCATAATGCAATTTCCTATGCAAAAAGGGTTTATCTCTATCTAAATATTATTCCGCACCGTTACTCATTGTAGGGAAGTTATTGCTCTCCTAGGTTAACTGATTGAACTTTGGAAATAGAGCTCCAAGCTTATTGTACAGACGGGAGCTTGACTTTTATTGCTCCTAAATTGTAGTGATACAATTAGATGTGAATAAAATATACACTGCATTTAGAAAATATTGAAGTTTGGTATCACTTTAAAATTAAAAAAGATTTAAAAAAGCGTTTCTGCAGTCTAGCCCACCATGAAATTGGAGTCTATTTGGTATGTGAAACGTGTGATACAAATAGCCTAACAATTAATGACAAAGGAAGAGCTGGGATGGATTTATGGCTTAAACTACCCTGGATTTCACAAGGCTGGAATAGCAGCAAGGGAAATGTGTTATTAGATCATTACAGGCTTTTCTGCTAGAGCCACTGCTGCTAAAGTTACAGCAAGGTGTTTTATTATTGCTCTGTTCCCATATAATACTCCGAAGCACTCTCGTCTTGGGATGTGGTCGTCTCAGTGGGAGGCAATCCATGTCTCTGCTGCAGATGGGCTCCTTTGGAAAACCTTATCAGGAACTCCTCAGCTATTTTTTCCCATAGGCAGTGGTGAAGAAGGGCTTTCCCATGGCCAGGCTGTGTAAAGAGCTTGTTGATGAGTGTGTGAGTTCTGAGCTGCTGGCTGTCAGGGGGTGATGGATGTGGGAGCAGGGCTCTGGCTGGCGAGGGCCCCATGGCACCATGGTGGGTCCATCTCCTGCTGCCCTGCTCAGGGTCCTTCCCCGGGGTGCTCTGCCATGGCACTGCCACTGCAGCTCCCCTCATGACCCCTATTAACTTTTTCTAATGCTTGGAGTGTGTTGCAGGCAAAGGTGAACCTGAAGCTCTTTGCTGTGCCCAGAGGGAAAGGATTTGGGATGCTGGTGTAGGGAGGAAGGGAGGGCTCTGCAGGGAGGTGGATTTCACCTGTGCCTCTGCCTTCCAGTGAGCCTGTAGAGAGCTGAGCCCCCAGTTACCCCAAGGCTGGGGAGACACTCTCATCCTGCAGCACTACTGCTGCTGTTGGGGAGGATCTCAGCTGCAGCCCTTCCCCTCCCACATGTGGCTGTCAGCATCCAGGAGGGATCCAGGCACAGTACACCCCCAGCAGCAGCAGCATTGTGCCTTGGGCCCTCTCCTGGGTGAGGAAAATAGATGGAGGTAGGACTGGTGTTTTGGGTGCCCTTGGGGTGCAGGTTCAGGGCCTGTGCCATAGGAACATTGTATGGCCCTTGGGAGTATAAACTGCATTTCTAATCCAGCTTTCCCACCTTGCACTTCATATGAGAGTCATCTTGTACTGGTGCCTCTGTGCTGGAGCACACAGTGCAGGTTATGTATCTCCTTCTTCATTAATGGGATTTATATCCTTGGTGTTCCTTGCTAGATGACTTAGTATTGTAATGAAGAACATGAGTGCTGCTTTAATTAAAATGTAACCCCTGTATTAATATATATGTTGCCACTGAAAATTGAAATTCACTGAAAACTGAGCTTAAAAGCTTGTGGCAGGTGTAACTGACATGTGCAAGGGGAGGTGGTTTGGGGTGAAGTGTCCCAGCTCTGCAGCCCAGCCAGGCAGTACCGTGCTCAGCCCCCACAGCAGGCAGGCAGCTCCTGTCCCCATGCCTGGTCCTGGGGGTACCAAAACTGTCCCAGGGCTGTGAGTTGCCACCCGCCCTGCACTCAGCATCGCTGGGAACCTGTGCCAGTCCTGGTGCTCACTCCCAGGATGTTCTCTTTTACCAGGGAGGTGCAAAGCAGCTTAATGAACCAGAGAATTTGTTCCATAATATTACTTAAAAAAAAATCTTGTAAATGCAAACATTCCAAACCTGTCTCCAAGCTGTGCATGCACTGCCATTGGCAGTATGATCAGTTATGAAGATATTTTGCATTCAAGGATTTGCGGTTTCTAAGTCCATGAATATTCAGGCTCCAGCTCGCCCTTTTTGTCTGTGTTCCACACCTACCCTTTCCATTCCTTTGCTCTTTTTTTTTTTTTTCCAGTGGATTCAATTAGTTCTATTTGCTGCTTTAGCAATAAAACAATTCCCTCTGTGGCATTAAAATGAGTTTCTTTCATTATTTCATTTGGCTTCTTGTTATATGTGGAAGGAAGGTAGGGAGCTGTGCTCTGTGCCCCAGCTCACAGGGGCTGCCAAACCCTGGAGGACATGAGATGTACTTGGGGCAGCATTAGGAATTAATGAAGGGCATTGCTGGCGCAGAGCTGCAGGAGCTGCGCTGACAGAGCCACAGTCAGAGCCACCAGGAAAATCTGACCAGCCCCAGAGACCTTCTGTAGGACTTTGGCACCAGAGTCACTGCAGCCTTCAGTGTGCTGTGCTCCTGACCATGCTTGAGTTGTTGGGTCTGGTCAGTTCTGACACAGCCTTTGCATTACCTGTTGGTACTGAAATGCAGGGACTGGAGCCCCTGCTTGGCTCAGATGAGGCACAAGTCAATCTGAGCTGAAATATCAATTAAACCAGCAGATTGGTTTGTGGAAGCAGTGTGGCTGGTGCATGGCAGCCGGGGCTGAAGCTGGTCAAGGGTCTTGGTCCCGTTGCCTCCCTAAGCAGAGCCATGTTCACTGTGAGGAAGGCACAGAGGCACTGTGAGAGCCAGGGTAGCAGTGATGGTGTGGGCAGTGTGCACAAAGAATTACACTTAATGCCAGAACACTCTCGTCTGGCTACTCTTGGAGTGCCCTTTCAGGGGGCTGCAGTGGCATTGGGAGAGTGTAGTGTGGACAGACCCATAAATCATTCGTTTCGCACTGTGCTAAACACAAATCCTATTAGTGCACTGAGGAGCATCTAAGTAGAGAAAACAAAAAGGCAAGATAGAAAGAGGAAACGAGATTTAAATCTAATTGTTTTTCTGCCCGTGTTTCACCCCTGTTTGGCTGGGACATGATGAAATGCAGCAGAGGAGAGCCGACACAGGTGGGAGTGGGAGCCAGTGGTGTTCCTGCTCTGCTGCCCCGACAGCTGACGTAAGTGTTGAAGGTCAGCAAGAGGAGATGTGGCTTTGTGTATTCAAAATTATTTTTATAATTACTTTTCCTCCTCTTTCTATGACTGGGGAAGGTTAAAGCAGTTGTGCTGATTCCAGTTGCTTTTCCATTCTGAAGTTAAATCTAGAACCAAATGAGAATTTCCAGGCTGGTGGAGGGGCTGCGGACCCTAGGGTCTGACAAGCACCCAAATTTTTTGAAAAAGAGGTTTGTGCCTTTCCTGACCCCACAGAAAGGTCCATGTGCCTCTGCAGCAAAAAGCAAGTGGCCATTGGGGCTGGCTGCCTCCGGATGCAACTGCAGATTCAGGCAGGATGGGTGGCTGCCAGGGCAATGGGTTAGTGACAGCAGGTTTCAGAGGGACAAAGTACAGGAGCTGAACAAGGAAAGGTGTCTATTAGGGATGGAGAGCCATTTTAAAAGGAAGCAAAATTAGAGCATGCAGTAGGGTAAGTAGGACTGCAAAGTTCCATAATTAATCACACTTCTGGAACTCGGAAAGGAAATAAATGTGATAAAAGGATTTGTCCGAATACATTACAGGCAAATTGAAAAGAAAAAAAAAAAAGGCGGGGTCATCACAGCCTTGGAAATTGTGCTCTTCAGAAATCTTCAATCATCCTCACAATCAATTCTGCGTTTCTTTAATAGCACTGTCTTGGATTAACCGCTACCTGCATCCAGACATTAAACGAAGTATCGAGTATTTGTCTCTCAACAATACACTTGGAAATTGTTTATTTCCCTACTTGTCTTTTGTGATGTATTTCAGTGTTGTAACCCAAGCTGAAATCCAACCTGCCCAGCGTTTGGTCCTGCTGGCTCCTGCCCCAAGGATCTGCAGCATGGGAGGGTTTTCTCATAAACTACTTGTTTGTTTGTGCAGACGATTACACCGGCTTTGCTATACAACAGTATGTTTCTCTGCAGCAAACAATCTGCTTTATGGGTTTTCCTAGGAAAATATCAGCTCGCTGTGCTCACTAATATGATTCAATTGTGTTGTGTTATCTGACCTTTAAGGAACTTGCAATCTATAATGACATGGTTCTACAGCAGAGCCACTAGTAAAAGCCCTGGCTCCTGGGGAATTCCGGCTGCAAATAAGTGCAGCCCGGCTACAGAAGCAGTAACAAGGCACTTTAACCCCTCGGCTGCTGGCCTGCGGGGGCGGGTCGCCATCCTCCCGGCAAGGTGCTGTAGGGATGTGTGTGTGGGCAGCTGGAGGTGGGAGCGCAGCTCTGTCTATCCCATCCAGGAGCAGCCAGAGCTGGTCCCCTTGCCCCTGTCCCCAGAGGGCCGGGTGGGAGGCAGGGGACAGGGAGGGGACCCGGCCAGCAGATGTTGGCTGTGCTGAGCAGGCAGGAGAGAGTCACCCGTTCCCCGTTCCCAGGTGCAGTGGTTGGCATCAGGGCAGCACAGACTGTGCCCATTGCAGGCTGTGCCCATTGCAGGCTGTGCCCATTGCAGGCTGTGCCTTCCTCAGGCTGTGCCCATTGCAGGCTGTGCCCTCCTCAAGCTGTGCCCATTGCAGGCTGTGCCTTCCTCAGGCTGTGCCCATTGCAGGCTGTGCCCATTGCAGGCTGTGCCCTCCTCAGGCTGTGCCCTCCTCAGGCTGTGCCCGTTGCAGGCTGTGCCCGTTGCAGGCTGTGCCCATTGCAGGCTGTGCCTGTTGCAGGCTGTGCCCTCCACAGGCTGTGCCTGTTGCAGGCTGTGCCCTCCTCAGGCTGTGCCCGTTGCAGGCTGTGCCCATTGCAGGCTGTGCCCTCCACAGGCTGTGCCTTCCTCAGACTGTGCCCACTGCAGGCTGTGCCCACCTCAGCTTTTCCCACCGTCTGTGCATGGTGCCACGGAAATGATTAACTCTGCTGTCATCACCACCCACCCACCGCTCCCGTCTGTCCACTCCAGGCACTCTGCCACTTGTGGAGGCACCAGCAAGCTCTGCTGCAGATGGGGGGACCCCACATGTGTCCCCTTGCCCTCTCTGTGCCATAGGAGTGATGTCACTGCCAGTGCTGGCTCTGGGCTGCCACCAGAAAGCGTGGGACTGTCCTGACCTGGCATAACACGGCCTCTGCCCCCCTACTCCCTCCGGGTCTGCCAAGGGCCCAGGGAGACACAGCACTGCAACCCATAGACCTCACGGCACAGTGGAAGCTCAGGAGGCAAACTGTTATGTGCCCACATCATCCCTTACCTCTGGCTATTCTTTTCCCTCTTAGAATTTATCCACAAGGTGCTTAGGGGAGGTCTGTAGGTCTTGGTCTCAACCAGGACTGGAGTGACCCCCAGCTCGTAGATCAAATAGCCCGGTTTTCCCAGGAAGGGACAGATACACCATACACCAGCTCACGCTGCTGGTCCCTCCCTGCATCTGTCCCAGCATGGTTGGGAGGACCTCCGGCTGGAGCAGGACACGGTGCTGTTGAGGAGGCCGTGGGAAGCCTTGGGGTGTCTGTCCACGGTGCTCTGTTTCCTATATTTTCAGCCCACTAATCACTGTCTGATCCCTCTGATTGCTTCTGTCTGACTTTCCCTCCACGGCTGGAATGCTTTACCTAAGAGGCATTTCAGGGATTTTATTCAGCTGAGTGAAAGATGGGGGATAGTCGGGAATCTGTCAGACCCAGGAAACTGGCAAGAGATAGGGAACTTGAGCAGAGAAACAAACACTCCAGAGATTCACAGAATGATTTGGGTTGGAAAGGATGTTGAAGATCATCCTGTTCCAAGCCTCCTTCCACCCAGGTGCAGGGTGGTGTGGCTGGAGTGCTTGCTGCCAAAGACTGAGACTGAAAAATTTTGAAGGCTTGGTTTATCAGAAGCTAAGGACAGCCTGTGCCAAGTTCTAGGTGCTGGGTTTTAAGAAAGTTTCCTCAGTCTGCTGCACCAGCTTTTGGCAGAAATCTTTGTGAAACGACTTTTCCACTGAGGAACGGGAGATCAGAGAACTGTTCCCTTTAACACTTGAGTGTGCATGAACTTGCAGGGATGTTGTTTGAAGCTCTGCTACCCTTGTTAAAGGTCACCTTTTGATCCCATCAAATACCCTCTTTACCTGGAGATAAGATTTAAAAATGGAAGACGAAAGAGAAAGGGCTTAAGGAAGAAGGAGAAGGGGGAAGCTGGCTGAGCAGCCTGCGCCTGGCTGGCAGCAGGGGGGAGATTAAAGCGGGTGCAGGCACAGCCGGGAAAAGGGCTCTGCAGGGTGGGGATGGAGTGAAAACAGAGGGTCGGAGCATCTCCAGGGCTGTGGGGCAGCCCCTCGGCGTGTCTGGCCCCAGAAGTGCCCATCCTGTGCTGCCCTGCCCTGCCCTGCCGGAGCCTGCTGCCGCCACCGCCACGGGGCAGGGAAAGGAAACCGCGCCGGGACAAGGTCACGGCTCAGGTCAATAAATTATACATGACAATTAATCTTAGAAACCTGCGATTCGGGGGAGAAAGGCGAGGACACTGCGGATCCTGAGCCGGGCTGGCAGGCGGATGCCTTGGCTCCGTGTCAGCGCGGGGAAGTCGGTGGAAAACAAGGCTGTGCTGGGATGATGCTGAGAGCCGGAGTGAGTCACCCGGCACGGCTGGTCCCGGGGCCCGGCACGGCGGGCAGGGCTGGGGCTGTCACCCTGCTGGGGCTGTCACCCTGCTGGGGCTGTCACTGCCCGGCCCGGGCGCTTGTTCTCACTGTCCCCCCCGCTCACCCCTGCCAGCTGCTCAGCCCTCCGTGCTGGGGGTGCAGCAATTGGTTTGCCTGTTGCAATCAATTCCCATATGAGCTGTTTTAAAATGTATAACTGTCTCCTTGAGACTACAGCATTCAGCAGGTGGTAACACTCAAAGCTTTTTTTTTTTTTTTTTTTAATCTGTAGTAAGGATTTACAAAGGAAACCTTGACTTTTAGATTGATTTTTAAATAAGCATATATTTAGCTGTTAGTGCTTGAAGTACATATTGGATTATATTCTTCTGCAAACAGAATATTCTAATTGATCTTGCTAATAAATAATGAAAGCCAGCCCTGCTACATATAATTCAAGGTTACACTGCATTTTGTATCAGCAGCACTGGGGAGTTTTTTAATGCTTAAAAGATTATTTCTTTTGAATAAGGAAAAAAAAATGTGGGTGGGGGTGAGACTAAATGCTGAACTTTTCTCTAGAATTTCCTTTTGTTGTTTTCTAAACTGTAGTTAGCAAGTCTCACTGTTGAGACCCTCCTATACACATAAAGCTAAACCTAAAAGCCTCTCCCTCACCCCAGTGGCTGCCCCTGGGGAGTGGCAGCAGCCAAGGATGTGCAGCTCAGCCCTGGCTGCCTGCAGCTGGCCCTTTCACTGCCTGGTGGGTGGGGTGGGGCCGGGCCCCCCTTCCCGGGCTGTATTGGGGTACAGGTAACCTTGGCAAGTCCAGAGGAACCCCTGGGAGGAGCACAGTGCTGCCACTGGGACCTGAGATCAGCTGGAGCGTTGGTGTGCATGTTCAGCCTGGCACTGATCAGCCCTGGGATGGGGCACCTGGCTGGGGCAAGAGCAGCTTCCAGGAGCCTCTGGGATGGGACAGGTCCAGTCCCTGCACACCCTGGGGACACAGGGCCCCTCTGGGGCTGGGCTGGGAGCTGGGCATGGCCATGGCTCCTGGTGAGGGTGCAGAGCAGCTCTGTCAGCCAGAGCCCACTGCAGCCACGCTCTGGCCCAGCACCAGCCAGGGGCAAGAAGGGCTGCCTGGGGCTGGGGCACTCAGTGTGCAGGTTGTTGTGATTTGCAGATGTGGTGCAGGTTCCTGGAGTGCAGAGCAGGCATTAATCACCCAGTGACATTGCAATTACCATAGCGGACAGGCATTTATTTGGCATTTAAGTTGTAATTAGGGGAAATAACTATTTCTTCCCCATTCACAGAAGTTGCAAGTTGCAGCTGGCCAGCTTTGACCTGGTGAGTTTGTGCAGCTGAGCTGCATTGGCTTTGCCACGGGGCACAGAGCTCTTGTATCCAGTGGAGGTGACACGGGCTGTCACAGGGACATCCAGAGCAGCTGTCCCCACTCCACACCATGGCCTCTGCCTCCGGAGTGGTGGCAGTGACTGGAGCAGTGGAGAGGGCAGGGCACCTAGCCCAGGGTCATGCCATCCCACAGGGACCATGGGTCAGGGACACAGGACAGTATTGCTCCCTAATTCCTACAGTATTTCTCCAATCTCAAATGCCCTCAGCCTGAGGACTGGGACAGAGGCCAGGCAGGCACGCAGTGGGGACTGGCAAAGGGTAAAGCTGTGTGGCTCTGCATCCCACGGACTGCTGGAGGGAGAGCAAGATCTCCAGGGCTAAAGCAGTGGCCAGTGGGTCAGGGCTGAGTGGATGCAAAAGGTTCCATTCTGTTCCACACCTGTGAGACCAGCAAAGCTCCTCATTCCTGAGCAAAGCCCTGTGTACCTTGTGCTGGGACCTGCCACTCCATTCCCCATTGGGGATAGGGCAGGGGTCCATGGTGGCACAAGTGTCTCCTGACCCTCTTGCTGCCTCTCTGCTCCTGCTGCAAGAAGCCATTTGTCTATGGAGTCAAGAGTGGTGCAGGAGGATGAGCCAGTGCAGGTCTCCCAGGCAAGGGGAGACATTCCTGTCATGCTTTTCCCATAGGCAGCTGGCAATCTCTCACCCACCAGCTGGAGAGACAACATGATCAGCCAGGAAAAGCAGCATAATATTAAAGAGCTGCTGACACCTCATGGGAAATTCACTTTAAATTATTTTATTTAGGTGTGTGCCTGTGGATTTTTCTGCTTCTCCTCCCCTTGCTCCACACTCCAGGGAGGACTCTCTGGAGTGCAGGCATTGTACTGAATGGGATCTCCTAGATCTCAGAGGGGAGGGGACAGGGACACAGAGCCAAGCCCACAGAGTGGCTGGAAGCCACATGCCATGTCCCATGCCTCCAGGGCTGCCTCATGCCCAGCACACCCAGGTGTGGGAGCAGACTGACGTGGAGCCACAGAGCCCCAAGGGCTGCACGGGTGGGTGTGTTGGGTGGGGGCAGAGAACTGGAGGGTGATGGGATGAGGACAGATGGACTCCTCTGGGTCTGGCCAGGATCAAGGGCTGCTGCTGGTGGCTGTTTATTAGCTAAACTTCTCATGGGCTTGCCTTTTGTCTGTCCTAGGAAGTCATAATGAATATGGATATGAGTGCACAGGGAGATGGGATGGTTAATTAGAGGGGAGTCCAGGGAGTGGGATCTCCTGGGCTGTAATCACACCCTGGGGAGGAATCTGGTCCTGTAGGGACCCTCCTCACACTGCCAGGCTGTGAGACCTGGGGCTGTGGACTTCCCTCTCCACAGACCTAATTGTACCTCATAGACTTGTTGTGTGAGTCGGAGTTAATTAATGCTCATAAAGCAACTCAGCATCTTTGGACAAGAGCAAAGGTATTGTAGCTGCTGTTAGGATTTACTAGGCAATGCACTTAGTGCAATTTCAGAGAGTTATCAGCCAGGCAGCCCTTTCCACAGCCACTGTGCTGTCTGTGTTTGCCACAGACAGGTTCACAGAGAGCTCGTGCTGTCTGCCAGGGAGGAGACAGCAGCACTCTTTGTCTGCTCCTCCTGAGCACCTCTTCCCCCCTGCCCCATCCCTGCTTCTTGAATCATCCCAGTTGTCACTCTTTGTCCTATTAATGGCCTGATGTCATTGTGACCTGTGGCTCTGGTCACAGTGGCCACCAGTACTGTCATGAACAGATGAAGAATAAAAGTCATCCCATTTGTCCTCAGCTGTTTACCTTGCCACCAGCTCTGGTGATGTCAGTCCATCTCCTCCAGCTACGAAGCTCTCTGATGACACCCCCACACTACAGCCCAAACTACTGGGAGCCCAGATGAAGGATGTGAATCCAAACTAGCCTTTGCTCTGGTAATAGTCTCCTTTTTTCATGCTGCTTCTGGCAAGCAGAGGTGTGGGACAAGCTCTCTCTCAGGCTAGGTCCCAGCTCTTTCAGTGTTAGAATGTTCCTGTGTCCTAGAGACTTGGGAAAAGTGGAGCATTAAATCTGTCACGGGAGGAGAAGAGGGTGAGCGTGGCTGGGGAATGGCTCAGCCCAGCCTGGCATGCCTGCAGGATGAGGTGGGGTGGAGGGTGTCAAACCGGCGGGTGTATTTATAAATATCTATATGTATGTACATGTGTCTCTGTGTGTCTGTATACATTTATTGGGTTAAGAACTTAAGGACCATCTGTTCCAGCTTTTGGGGGAAGCTAGAGCCATTTCTGGCATATGCTGAGGCTGTAGGTGATTAATCACCAAGGGCTCAGTGGTTTGCTGCCACAGAGGGGGGTTTGCTCTGCAAACCACAGAGACTGGCTCTACCAGCCCGTGATCTGAAGCCAGGGTGATCCCATCACCCTCGCTGGCCATGAGCAGTAAGGGCTGTGGTGGGTGGCAATGTCCCCTCCATGTGTTTTGTCTCAGGGCACACGGTTCCCACCCTTGAGGAGAGGAGAGCTGCAGCCTCGAGTTCAGCTTGAAGTAGTTGGACTGGTCACTCCTTTCCAGGCTGCCTCAGGGAGAAAGTCCAGTGTCAACTTCTGTGCCCCATCTCTGCACAAACCATTCTTTGTCACCAGCTCCTTTTTCCTCCCACGACATGAAAACTGAGACCTGTCACCTTTCTCTTTGCCTTTGCAGCAGATGAAGATGTCAGGAGCCTGACTGGCTGTTGAAGAGATCTGCCATTACCTTTTTTCTCCTCCAATTTTTGAAATCATTTCATAGGAATCCAATTTTCCCTTTCATATTCACTTCTGCAAACAGATTTGAAAAACTCTTTGTTAGTCAGAATCATCTCTGAAATGTACTGCTGTATTTCTTTTTGCTATTCTAATTAGCCTTTTAACTCAGCACTGCTTGTATTTATAGCTGGCTAATCCTCCCTCTCCAGGCCCCATCCTCCTCCATAGCGGAACATTTCCACTGTTTAGAAGCCATTTGCTCTTTCCTGTTTTGTGTTTCCCAGTTCCTTTGCTGTCGCTGTTTCAATGCTCCAGCTCTTGACTGAGCTCCCTGATCAGACGCAGGGTCCCCTTTGCTGCAGCACCTTTCCTGGAGTGAGATTCAGCTCCAGGCTGGCACAAGCCTTTGAGCAGCTGCCTTGATTCTCTCCTTCAAGATTATTTCAAGACCATCTATTTTAGCTCTTCAGCTCCCACCATCCTCTCCTGCAAAATGGGCAGCCCAGGGTGGGCATGGATGTGAATACGATTGCCTTGCCCATGCCAGTGTGGGCAAAGAGCCTCTGGCATGTTTTTGGTGGCTCCAGTCTTGTCCTACCATCCTTTGCAGTGCATGAGTGTGACCCCTGTGTTCTGACCTCCCTGGGTTCCTCTACTCAGACCAGTTCCTGCATCTGTGCAAAGGAAACAATGGAACCAGATTTTTTGTCCTCATCCATCATCCTAATTAATCACCATAGTTTAGAATACATTTTTACTTTTTGATGCTTTTATGTACTTAGGAGGAATCATTTTGCTGGAGTGTTCTAGTAAAGCCCTTCAGCTTAGCATTGGGAAGCATCACAGTGTGCCCAGGGTGGGTGTGGGGGAGTAAATACAGTCTTATCCCCCAAAGCCAGGGGGAGGGCACCCCCTAAGAGCCCATTTTGCTGTGTGCCTCTAACCCTTGACTTAGGAGCAATTCCTTTGCTAATGCTTTAGCTCTGCATTTATGAAGCTTAAGATAACTCAGAGCTCTTCTGGAGCAATGCCAAATGCTGGCATAAAATATCAAAATGTCTTGTGTGGTGCAGAGCTTTATCTGTGGGCTGGAGCTGTGGGGCTTTCCCTTTATGTGGCCCTCCTGCCAGAGCTCCTCAGAGTGGGCTTTCAAAGAGCAAATACGCAGGAGATCTGCTGGCTTAGCACAATTCCTAAATGCAGATAAGGCTTAGAGCCTCACACCAGGTAGGAAGATTCCAGCATCAATTAAAGGGGCTCGGTTGTGCAAATCTCTGGCTGTGGCAGGCAGAGATGGGGAGCACTGACAGATGGTCTGGCACAGGCAGCACGGAGAGCTGCTGAGGCACCCTGGGTAAAAGATTTCCTGGTGGCCTTGTGGCAGAGTCTAGGATGACCTGGGGCTCCCAGCTCCCCATCCCCCTGTGTCTGGTCCCACCATCGTGGCCACTGTTTTCACACTCCTCAGCATGTAATCTCAAACTGTCTCCAAGGGCAGTAACCACAGAAATGTCAATCCCTAAGGCTGAGGGGGATCCTGTGCTGAGAGAACACCCCCTGGCACAGGGAGTGGGGCTTGGGGCAGCCCCTGGTGTGATGTGGGGATTGGGGCATGTGGGGTGGGCTCTTCTGCATCCAAAGTCCACCCATGGCACTGTCCATCGAACTTTGGGAGAAGGTGCTCCCTCTCCACATTGGAGAGCTGGAGCCCCAGGGCCATTCCAGCATGGCAGCTCCTGTGGGGAGGAAGGAGGTCAGGGAAGAGGAGGATGTTGGAAAACAAGGCAGCACTGAGGGCACGGTGAGGAAATTGTTTCTGTCAGGGACTCGGATGAGAAGCAGGAGAAATCAGGACTTTCTTCCTAATACCACATTTTTAAATGTGCAAATTTGTTGCTACTGAATTATTTGCTCCACATAAAATATTAGTTCTTGTCAAGATATATCTTTCCTGTGCATAAACTGCATAGTTTGATGCCTTGGGTTTTTTTATTCAGTATCTCTGCTCCTGAAAATTCATCTACATTTTATCATTTGCTCAATTTTCACATTTGTGTGACATTTCTGAGCTAGTCATGGCATCAATCCTCTGTTTCAGGAATCTCAAAGCCCTGGTGAGAAAGAGGGGCTCGGAGTGCCCCCAGTGACAGATCTGCCCCTGGCATCAGGATGCACATAGCAGGGTTTGGAGCAGGGAGAACAGATGTGGGTGGGTGACAGCTTCCCAGGGATCTGTTCCAGGAGTGGTGCTGAGAGGCTCAAACATGGACTGTGGCCAGAGGCACAGAGCCCAGCTCACTGCAGCTCACTGGGCACCAGGGCACAGTCCTCAGCAGCCTCGGGCTGAGGACAAAACATCATTTTCAGGCTGAAAAATTGTTTAATTGCATGTAGCACTGGGTCACAGCATAGGAAAAATATTAAAAGAGGTAAAGCAAGAAATCCCCCTAGGAGCATATTCAGCCACCAGGATTGGACATGACTGCCTCAATGTTTCAGCAGTCACAGGCATCTTCAATTCCAGCTTCTCAGTGTGGATCTGATGCTTCAGTCTCCCTCATCCAGCCTCCATCAGATCTGGCAGTGACATGCATCTGCCTTTGGGATACCATATGGAGCTTGGAGAGATGGCTCAGGCTGCTCCTGACCCTTCTCCAGCCTCCCCAGGTTTCCCTCTCAATCCTTCCCCCAAGCTGGCATTCCCTCAGCTGGTGCTCCAGGCTCACAGCCTCCTCAAGACCTTGCAGTAAAACTTCACACATCATTTATCACGAGATGTATTAATGGTACAAACAATCTCTTAGCTTCCTTTTATCTCAGCAGGCCCACCATGTGCTTTGCCCATGACTATTAGCAGCACAGATGACAGTTTAGGCAGTGAATGGATGTTTTCTAGTTTCTTTTCCTTACCCCACTGTATTAGTGGGGGTTCTACCACCAGCCTAATGTGAGAGCAGACAAGGACTTATAGCATGCAGGGGGTTAAAGTCGTGTGTGTCATTTGGGTTAAAGTCGTGTGTGTCATTATGCACAGAACAAGATTTCTGTCTCCCAGTCCAGTTGGTGTTTTTTAAGCATCATAAATCTGTCTTCTTGCTGCTGGAGCCAGCAAGAAATCACACCTCACTGTGTCAGTCTCCAGTTGGTCTCTTGTCCTGATTTAAGCAAAACCATGCAGCTGATGTTACTGTATGGGAATGCAAACGTTAACACCTCATCTGCGATGCTGCCGGTGGTTCTGCAATCATTAATCTAATGAAACTGGTAATAACTCTTGGGGATGTGGTTCTGGGTGAAATCTCAGCTCAACCAGAGACATGCTGTGCAGCCTGTCCGTTCAGGCAGCGATTTGTCATCTGCAGGATGGAGGCACCTGGAATGAGATGACTCCTGGAAAAACTCGATGCTGTTTCTTGCTGGGAGCAGACTGGGAACGGTTTGCTGATGGAGTTGCACACACAGCACCGCACCAGCAGCCCCAGGGCAGGGATGGGCAAGTGTGGTCTTAGCAGGAGAACTTACAAAGCCTGAAGGCTCCTTGTCAAACCTGACTGAGCACCTTGCAGCCAGGTGTGTCAGCACCTTTCCAGCAATGTGAGATGTTTCTCCAGGTGGTTTCACTGTCAGGGGCCAAGGGGAAATGCAAGTGCTCATTCTCATTCTCACTCTCGGTGAGAAGCTGAGAAAGAGCAGCCAGCAGAGAGGCAGGAGGTTTCTGCTGCCAGGAAAGGGGCTCCCAGTAATTTGCCCACAAGCCTTGGGAAGGTTTACTCCTCTTCGGGGGTGATGCACCCTGGTGTCCATGGTGGCACCTTCCTGGTGCTCAGGCAGGGATGTAACCCACCTTGAGGGTGTCTGAGTGTGATGGGGGCCAGCAAGGGCCTGAGCTGCCAATCCAGCACCCCAGGTACACAGAGCCACAGCCCTGCTCTGTTAAACAACGCACCATTTTGTTGTCTTTATGGCTGGAGGCTTTCATGAGAACATGCAGTTTTTGTCTGCACTCCAGCAAGAGGAAGAAGGATGCTTATAATCTGGTGCTGGAGAAATTGGCTGAGAATCAGAGCTCTGTGCCAGCCCCCTTTGCTCTCCCAGAATCTGCAGCAGAGATGCCTGGGAGCATTTCTTAACCGTTCTTTTTGCCACAAAAAAAAAAAAAAAAAAAAAAGAGAAAAAAGCTGCTAAGTCAAAACCTAAACAGTTTGCAAACTAAAGTTGATTTTGATGAACCTTCGGATTTTAATGTGTTTGGGGGAAAAGTTCCATTGTTGACAGAACACCTTCTCGCGGCTGCGCTGGTGAACAGGCTGGAAAATGAGTCAGAATGTGAAGACTTAATTACTTCAGGCCTAGCATGTAAAAAACCCAAAACTAATAGGGCTGATTTCTGTGAAGGCAACATTTCCATAGATGCCAAAATCTTTCCATAGATGCCAAATAATTTATTGAGAGATCATAAGATGTTGGTCTTTCATTCTCACAGGAAGAAAATTTTATATTTTAAAATCTCTTCAGGAGAAGAGAACCATTTATGGCTTGTCTGTAAGCAGGAATTCCTTCCAGACAGGCCCCAAGAGGTGTTTGTGTGAGCTGGGCAGGCTCTGAGAAGGACCAGGAGCTGATTTCAGGCTGGCAGCCCTTTGTGCCCAGAGGTCCCACTCTCCAGCACACCTGGGCCAGGAGCCTTGCCCAGGGACACCCTCCCAGGCAGCCCCTGTGGATGTGGAGAGATTTAATGTGCAGAGATCCAGCTCCCTTGCTCTGTGCTTGCCCTTTTCTCTCTGCCCAGGCTGGCACGGCGTGAGTGATGGTGCCAGCTCTGGGAGCTCCCCAGGAGATCTGCCCAGCTACTGAGCCCTGTTTTAGCTGTTGCCTCCTCAGAGGCCTCCCAGGATGATGCTGGTTATCCCGCTGGTTTTATGCACTTCCGAGGGGGCAGAGGGAGAAAAGTTTATGGCTGCATTTATGAGGAGCTTGAGATTATCTGCATACGCTAGAAAAATCACAGAGGCTATATAAAAAAGGGAAAGTGCCATCCCTCAGCAAGCGGAGTGAATTGGTATTAGCCTGCAGTCAAAGAGGATCTTAAATTATTGTTGTCTTTTTGTATTGCTGTACAGTAGTTTAAAGATAAAAGCCATCTGGGAAGAGTTGAGATAAGTTGTGGGGGGAGCCAGCCGAGCTCAGAGCTCAGACACTGACTGCAGCGTGCTGGAATGAACGCGCTGCTTGTGAGGGTTTGTGCTTCACTTCCCTGGGCTCAGGGCCATAAAGCTGGGACACCCAGGGGGGCAGGGTAAATCCTACCTGAGCTCTTCAGCCTCTTCCCCACAGCTGCCTCTGCAGATCCTGCTGGCTGCACCTGCCTGTTGCAGACACCTGCTCATGCAGCAGCTCTGGCTATAAATTCCCTTGCTGTCCTTGGTGTGTATTATCACTGCTCTTTCCCCAAAACAGAAGCTGCAAGCCCTGGGCTGGCTTTTCCCCATGTCCCTGTTGCCTGTGACTTCTTCTCCATCATGGGCACAGATCAGATGAGGTGCTTGTTCCTTCTTTCCCAGCACTGAGGCGTGTGGCTGGGCATGTGGTGAGTCTCTTTGGCTGTCCTCGGGCATGGGGGACACAGCTGAGGTCTCACCCAGTAGAGGAAGGGGGGCTGCAGGGCCCCATCCCAGCTGAATGTGGGCCTAGTGCTGACTGCAGTAAGGCTAACGGAGTGAGAAGCCCTCAAATCAGCTGGCCCCTGCCTGGGTTGGTAATTTAAACATGGGTTTATTAGAAATAATTAATTTAGCCTGCAGCAGAATGGCGCAGGGAGAGCAGCAGGAGCTGGCACGTGGTGGGAAGAGGAGATGGTGGCACCTGTGGCTGGGGAGCCAGGAGTGCCAGTCTCACTGGCAGCCCCTCTCCCCTGCTGCTGCCACCCACAGCTCAGTCCCACGGGATGGTCTGGGGGCCTTGCTGCAGGCTGTGGTCACTGCCTGAACATACAGTGACCCTTTGGCCCTTTCCTGGGAGGAGGAGGAGGTTTCTGGCAGCTGTACCCTGAGCAGGGAGTGTGCTGGGCCCAAAATGCCAAAGCAGCTCCACACA
Source organism: Zosterops lateralis (assembly GCF_965231275.1). NCBI lineage: Eukaryota > Metazoa > Chordata > Aves > Passeriformes > Zosteropidae > Zosterops > Zosterops lateralis. The sequence continues at coordinate 7,390,224 of NC_139775.1, forward strand.
GCCGGGTGTGATGGCAGCCTCAGAGAGCAGCCAGCAGGGACAGGACACTGCTGGAGAAATGGCCTGCTGGGAATGTTGAGAGGCAGCAGTGGAACTCCCGGGGCTCCTATGCCAGGGCACAGCCTGGGTGACATCAGTGCTGGCTGCTGTGCCCCTGGCAGCTGGGCAGTGGGGGCACAGGGAGCACAGACTGGGCTGAGCACTCAGGGCATTCCAGAGCTCTCTGCTTTCCAGACTTGTCCAGGAGGGAAACCCACCGGGAGCAGCCCCAGGCAAGGTGCTGGGGTGATGGTGGGCACACTCTGTGCTGCCCGTGGGGCTGGGGGCTGCTAATCAGCCCTCCTGGCAAGCATGGAGGCATTACTGTAATCTAGTCTGCAGGAGATAAAAGCTCCGAAAGCTTTGTGGAGTCAGACAAGGATAAGCACCGACAAAGTCTGGAATGTTTTTTCAAATGATAATGGCTGTTCTTAATAAAATGCCAAACACAACAGTGGGCAGGGCTGAGAGCAGCGGCAGCTGAGGCTTCATGGCCATCCTGAGCATGGCCACCCCAGCCCAGGAGCCAGCTGGCCATTAACATTGATCTGGCAGCCCAGAGGATTGCCCAGCTCCACCTCAGCCAGCAGCACCCACTGGCTCCAACACCTCAGCAAAGCCCATTCCCACCCTCCAGCAGCTGGGAGCAGCTGCCCACTCCACGGGCAGTGCCAGCACTGCCCCTGCTGCTGCCGTGTGATGGACAATGCTGGGAGGGACTTCTGACCTGTGCCGGCCTTGCTGGGACGGAGCCACTGCCTGGGCACCAGCTGGAACACAGCTGGAACACAACTGGGGCTGGAATACAGCTCAAATCCAGCTCAGGACGGGCGCAGAGCAAGGGAGTCTGAGAAACTATTGCTGATTCCCCAACGGCCTCAAAATCTGTCTTTGTGTGGTGGTGCTTTTTGAATTGCTGCATTCACACAGCAGCTTGAGGGGAGTGATAAGGCTCATGAATATGGAAATTTTTCTCAGATGGGGGAAGGGGGTTTGCTGGGACCTGGGGTGCTTTCCTGAAGCGTTCTGATCCTGCCTTTCCTGGAGCACCATGTGCTCCGAGAAGTGATGTGTGAAGCAGCCCCCGGTGCTCACACCCACCCTGGCTCTTGGAGCCAGCACAGCGCTGGGACCAGGGGCCCAGGACAGGGTGTGGGGGAGCTCTGTGAGGATACCAAGACATTTTCTGTGCCTGTGTGCAGACACCCGGTTTTCCAGCAGCACTGTGGGACTGGGATGCAGCCCGTGCTCTGCAGGAACAGGCTCATTCAATTCAGCACGCACTGTCCCCGCCGGCAGCACAGCCCAGCATCGTGCTGTTTGCCCAGTGCAAATGGCTCTCCAGTTTCTTGGCTTTGAGCACTCCTCTCCCTGCTAATCTGCCTGCCAGTTTGAAGCCAAACTTCCCCTTGCTCCTTGCAGCCATCTGCATACAGCCAGAGCTCAGAATAGACATGCAGGAGCCCTGTTGCTGGTGAGGCTCTGTGTGCCTCCAGCCACAGAGTGGCTGCATGATTTGGTGTGTCACGGGAACCCCACCAATGCTGGCCTGGTTTAGTTGTGTCCTGGTCTGAGCCCCAGGGCTCAGTGCCAAGGGCCCCCAGTGCCATGGGGGTCAGCATCCCAGTCCCCAGAGCCCTTCACTGCCATGGTGCCCCCAGTCCCGAGCCGTGGGGACAGCCACCACCCTGGGGCTCAGTGTGGCTGCACTGCTGCTGTCCCCAGCCGCTGCTCCAGCCTGCTCTGCACACATCCACTGCTTATTGATCGCTCTAAAATCTTTAAAGATTAACTTCTGGGAACAAATATGACATCTTTATGGAGAGGCAGAACAAGCTGCTTTAGCATTCGGGTGGCTGCTCTGCTGCACGGAGACATCTGTTTGCACCAGAGCAAATGATCTGTCAGTGTTCGGGGGCGCGTCCTGCAGCAGCTGCTCCCCTTGATGGCAGGAACAGGTAACCTTGCCATCCCTGCAGCTGCACAAGTTGCACTCCTCACACTTGTTACTACACCAAGTTCCTGGCATGTGCTGTGAAACCAGACAGTGTTTTCACTGTGTTCAAACTCCAGCATAAAGCCAGGTAGGGCATGGCCTTCCAGAAGCTTGGAGGGAGCAGCTGGCAGCAGCTGAATACATCCCAATTTCTTTGCCACAGCTGGAGAGAGCTTTTCTTGTGGCCACGACGGCAGAGCACACCTGGGAGCAGGGGCCTCTGGCTCCCCAGGGGTACAGGCACCACACTGAAGGACAGCAGAGTCTCCACGGTTATTCTGCTGCAAGAGGATAACCTGCTGCAAAGAAATAACTCTCCTGGTGCAAAGCCCAGCCTGTGGCAGGGCAGCAGACTGTGTGAATGAAGGCACCTTTACCCAGAGCAATGAATCATCATTAGAAATCACTCGATGTCAGGAAGAGCAAGTCACATATTGGGTCATCCTGCTCATCTCACTAGCCAGCATTTGTACATTCCCTCTGGGATACTTGCCAGGGATCTCTGATCCATCTCATGCTGTGGAGTTTTCCCCCTTTCCCTAGGATGGCAATTTCCTGATTAGCATGGTTTGCTTCCAGAAAACTTTCTCCAATATTCAGTCTGTGTTTTCTTTATGTTAATTTCTTGCCTTTACAGCACCTGATTAATAACTCTGTTTATGCCACTAGAATATTTGCAGACCATTGCCTTTGATGTGGGGACACTTAATAGAAGAGAGATGTCTGTAGATCTAATTGCTTGATGAAGGGATGAAGAACATTCTCTGTTCCCCTGGGTTCTGTAGGACCAGCAAATGTTTCTGTGGTCTGACTGTGTTGCAGCTGATGATCCCCTGGGCTGGCTCCAGCTTTCTGGTCACCGTTGTGACCCCCTTCTGCAGGCTTCTTGTCCCAGGGAATATTGCTTCCACAATGCAATCCAGAAATGGGACAGGGTTTCTGTGTGGGTTTTTACTGACTTGCAAATTAGGGTAAAAACCCACAGGAAAGATGCCCAACAGTGAGTGCCTGGGGGGGTCCAGGCTCTTTGGCTCCGCTGTCCAGGTGTGTGTGTGCATTTGGCACTCCCTACCTGTTGTTGAATCTGTCAGTTCTCTCTGTTTCCCCAGCTCTGGCTGTTGTTTTTCCTCCCTGGCACGTGGCAGTTCCTCCTCCATAGACACATAACGCTGCATCCCCAGGCAGCAGCTGACATCCAGCCCGATGTGCATTTCCCAGTTATCCCAGTTTTCCTGTAGCTCTGCTGAAGCCAAACTCCCTGTGCAGCCCAGGGTGCCAGCTGGGCAATGCTGGCACCTGAGCCTGGAGATCAGTGTGGCTCCCTGCTGCTGCCCAGGCAGCTTCTCCATGCAGCAGCTTGCAGGAGCTCTGTTCCCCTCCTTGGCTGAGACTTTGGCAGCCTCAAAGTAAAAAGAGGCTCCAAAAGGTCTTCTGACCCCCTGCAAGGCTCCCCAGCCTGCTTGAGTGGAAGGAAAGGATCCATTAATGTTTGGCTTCATTTCTGTTTATCAAAGAGAAAAAAAGCTTTTGTCAAGCATCAAAGTGGGGATTCGGGACACAAAGCAACTGCTTTGCTGTGGGCTCCTGAGGAACCTGAGGAAGGAAAACACTTGTTCAAAATTCCCCACTAAACTGGTGAATCTGAAAACCCCAATTTGTTAAAAGAAGAGGATCAAGAAATTCCCTGTCTGCTGTAAACCTCTCTGGAGCCTGGAGCTCCATCCAGGTCTGAAATCTTGGGCAACAAGGATGCCGGCACTGCGCCCTGTGGGGATTTGGGACTCCAGGCTGGGCTGAGGCTGGAGCTGGAGCCAGAACCAGCTGTGCACAGAGCCCTCAGACAGACCAGAAAGCCCCAAACAGGCTGAAGCAGCTGCAAGGGAAATGTAAAATAAACATGTGGCCTGAAGTCCGGATGTGCAGTTTATTTTAAAACCTAATAACTCCAGATAATTGATAGTGGAGTGCAGTATTTTCCATGCGTTGGATTACGAGCGTCTGTCGCTCACCAGAAGCTGTAACCTTGAGCTATGAGACATTATTGGCAGTATTTAACACAAATCTGTTTTCCATCATTGTCAAATCCCACTTCAATATGCACCACAGGAAGAAAGCCGAATACTAAATTGATTTCTTTAATGGGAAGTGTTCTTCAGGAGATACCGACCTGTGTGGAGATGCATTAATAGGATTACAATGGAACCTTTTTATTTTGCTTTATTTTTAATGGAGATTTCCTATCCTGACTCACCTACGAGATGCTGCTTGGCCTCAGACAAGCAAGTAAAGGCAAGGCAAGGCAAGGCAGTGTACCACGAGGAGAGTGTCTGTCAGTCTCTGGAGATGTAGCTCCTGAACGTGGGACTGTTACTGGAAACAGCAGCATTCACCAAACACCAAAGGAGAGCTCACAGGCACTGCTGACTGGGATAAGGTGCTGCATCCTGCTGCCACCTGAGAGCACCCTGGATATCCCTCCTTCTCCTGACCCAGCAACCATTGGGAGGACGTGGAGAAGCATTTGGAGAGAAGCAGGAGAAAAGCGAGCCCAGACTTGGCCTGGAGCTGGGTGTGGAAGCCGGGGGCCCAGCACAGGCTGTGCTCAGCCTGTCCCAGCGCTGGTGCTGTGCCCGGGCAGCCAGGGGCCAGGGCAGTGGAACCAGCAGCACTGGCCACCGTCTCCTCAGGCACCGGGTGATCAGTCTGGGGATTGCTGGTGCCAAGCAGGCAGGAGGAAGGTTTGCCTTCTCCAGGAGAGTGGGAGTTCTGTAAACGACAAGGTAATTACCTTACTTCAGCATACGCTGATTGACAGGGACCTAATTGACTGTTAAGAGCCCCATGAACTGCTCTCACTTCCTCCTCCTGACATTGCTTGAGCTGAGGCTTGGCTGAGAGTCCCAACTCCGGGCATTTGAAACCTCGCAGCTCTTCGGGGGGTCTCTCCAGTGGGATGAGGAGTCGGGAGCTACAACCCCCCTTCAGGGCTGGTGGTGGTGCCACAACCTTTGGACAGCAGGTTCACCTGGCAGCTGCTGACTCAGACGTAGCTGGGCGCACGACAGTGCCACATTAAAATGTCTGTGGCAGAGTTGTGGGCTACTGCAAGGTTGTTTTCAAGTCTGACTGGGAAAGCTGAACCTTTCCTTGTGATATGCTGAGGATTTATGTCTGTAAATATTGAGGGGATGTGGAGGAGGTGTGATGAGTAATGAGACCATGCAGGGCAGACCCTCCACAGGCAGAAGATTTGCTCCTCACAGCTGCCCTCTAGGGCTGGATGGTGCTGCCCAGCTGAGGGTCTCAGCATCAGCAGGGTCTGTGGCAAGCAGGGTCTGTAGCATGCAGGGGCTGCACTTGAAGGATGCTGTTCCCGCAGAGAAGAACCACCAACCTTTTAACAAGCAAGGCTCTACAGATTTACAGGAGCACATTACGTGTTTCCAAAGGCAGTATGGTATGCTCTGGAGCTAATTTGAAGGAAGATTTTGGATTCAGAGACAATGCTGCTCTGGCATACCCTGACAGTAAGTGATGCTGTTGCCGTGACAACTCCCCAAATCTTCCATTCTCAAAACCCACCTGGGTCTCCAGCTGCTCTGGGAGTGCACAGGGTGGGCTAGTGCTGCACCCCCTCTCCCTGGACACCTGCCTTTGACTCATCCCACTGGCCCTGCAGCTCCAGCCCATCAGGCACTCACAGTGCTTTGCTGCAGCTGCCCCACTTCTCCTCTGCTGCCTGTACAACACTGGGCTCTGGGTAGGTATAAACAAGCTGCCACTGTGATGGATAAGAAAATCACAGCGTCAGTTAGAGTGGATTATAGCTTTTTCTCCCCTGACAGGAAGGAGATGTCTCTCCATACAAGCCTGAGGTTGCTCAGGGCAGCCACCACCTTCATCCGTCAATGCTGGTCCCCAGGCACTCCTCAGCCAGAGATGCATTTGGTCGGAAATGCATCCACGTGGGCTGAGGCTTTTAAGGTGATCAGAGCTGATGGAGGCCGTGCTGCCCGGAGCTCTGTCTCAGGCAAGAAAGTTGTCCTGCTGCCTCCAGAGAAGCATGGCTTGTCCCTTCAAGCTGCAAAAGGCAGAGAGAGTCTGGAAAAGCCCCAGGTGACAGGGGGAAAAGTGACTTTGCCCCGGGCAGCATGTGTGCCCAGCCCATGAAGTGGGATGGAGTGTGAGCACCTGCCTGTGGGCAACCGTGAGAGATTCAAACTGAGCATCATCAGCTGGAGCCAGGGGAGCTGGGTCTGCCTTAGAGCAAGGTTTGTGATGGGCCAGATAACACAGAAACATCTAATGGGATTACTTGTGATGCTGAGAGTGTTTGGTGTGCTTCAGCTTTGTCCTGTGCTCAGCACAACCATGAAAGGTAGAGCTACCAAGTGTCCTGTGTGGTAGAGCCCCTGGAAGGTAAAGGGGTCACACAGGAGCAGCACTGAGCCTAGGCTGGGGTTGTTGTTCCTGGCAATGTGGGCAGGTTTCCCGGGGAGGCTGCTGCCCTCTTGGGAAAGGCTGTGCAGGGAGAGCAGTGCAGCAGCACACAGCCGTGCCAGAGACATCCCTCACTGCCGTGCCCCGGTGACACTGGGGCCTCTGGGCTCCGGGAGGATGCCCTCCTGGTTGTGTGGGAGCACTCTGAGGGACACAGGCCGTGCAGCATTTGCTGGGAGTGCATTGGAGTGCATCGCCTGTCAAGCAGCATTGATCCGGGTCTGTCTTATCTGAACGAGCTGTGGCCCCGAGCAAGTGCCGGGAAGACATTCCACTTAACAAGCGCAATTAGGGCTGTGACAATGGCAGGAAAGGAGCTCAGCAGCGGTGATTAATGTCCTCACACCTCTGTGTGCTGCAGTGGGGCTGCACGGCTGCCTCTGGTGCAGGATGGGTTGACCCCAGCCCTGCTTACCTGCAACACCTATTTGCTGGAAACTTTCAGGAAACTTTCAAGTATGAAGGAGAAACATTTCCTCTAGGAAAGTTTGTGGAAATGCAGTGTTTGCTGTTGGAACCAGACCTGTTGATGTTTTCCCTGGCAGACAGGAGCCAGGGCAGGGGCCGAGGCAGTGACATGGTGCTGCCCTGCAGTGACAGTGCAAGGGTGGCACTGCGGTGTGGTGTGCCACAGCAGCTGCCTGGGCCAGGACAGACAGGGCACAGGTGCCACTGTCAGCTGGAACCGAGCTACTCGCGTTACAGAACTCTTTCCTGCTGAGGCTGTGCCCATTTTCCTTCCCTATAATCTGGGGCTTCTTCAGCTGCTTCCCACCCGTGCTCTGCCAATGCCACCAGCCTAGGCTCTCTTAAGGTCGTGCTGTGGTCCCAATGCTGGACCCTGCTGTTGGTGAGTGCCAGAGATTTCATTGTTTGTTTGCTAGTGGAGGTGAGGATTAACGTGATTATTTTGCACAGCAATTACTGGCATGTGTAGCAAGGAGATCAACATGTGAGGAAAGAGGAGTGAAGAGGTTTAGGGAAGTGGGATGCTTGGGGGTTGAGACAGGGTGTTTGGGTGCCATGAATCAGTGCTCTGTGGCTAGGAACCCACCCGGTGTGGGGAGCCTGCTGGCTGGGGGCTGTGGCTGCCCTGAGCAGCCAGTGCAGCTGAGTGCCAGCCCCTGTGATGGCAGGTGCCCAGCACGGTTGGCACCCGCTGCAGGCAATGGCGGGCGGAAGCTTTCCCTCCCACGGCACCATACGGGAAGGCTTCTGTCACTGTGCCACTGCAGAGACAGGAATTTAAAAGTGTGACAAGGCAGGTTCCTCTGAACTGCCTCCAAATACCCGCCTAAGAATAGTATCTCCCTCCAGAAGGGTGGCTGGCTCCAGGCTCTTGTCTCCCTGTGCTCCCAGCACTCCATCCCTCCTCCTGCCAACCTGCGGGCTGTGACCAGCTGCCAGGATCGATGTGTGAGGGGCAGGGTGGGATTTAGGGCTCACACAGACAGCACAGATCTTCTTCTGCAATGTAAATCTGCACTCCACCTGCACAAAAGCAGAAGTCCCAGATTTATTTCCCAGTTCCTTCCCCTGTTAATAGCAGGCCCTTTGCTCTGCCTGTGATGTCTGGGCACAGCAGCTTTACCAGGTGATGAACCTGGCTCAGTGAAGCCAGACTTTGTGTCAAACATGGTAATGTTCCCTAAGCACAGCCCCAGCAGTGCACAGCCTAATGCCAGCCCCACAGCTCACAGGGCAAAGCCCTCGTGTCCTGCCAGTTCAGATACAGCAAAGCTGGTGTGTGTGGCACGGCAGAGGGGGAAAGAAGCTGGCAGGGGCTTCCTCCCTGTTTGCTTTCCACTGCAGACATTTACCTTTGAAGTGATGTGCTGGAAGGTTTCCTGGCTGATTAAAAAGCCCAGCATTAGTAGGCAGATGGAAAAACAATTGGTCTAGATGAGGCTTCCTGGACAGCAGTGGAAGTCAAGGATTTAGTCTAGCCTGATCTTGGAAATGGTTTAAACTCCTCAAAACAAGAGCACATAACCTGCTGCAGAGGTTAAATTTCAGTAAACCTCCCTGTCAGCAAGCTCCAGCAGCCTCTGTTTGCCTTCCCAGTGATGGTTGACAGAGGTGAAGTGCCTGGAGTTGGTCCGTGCACTCTGTGCTGCTGCAGCAGCCCTCAGCTGCTGCCAGGACAGATCCTGGCATCCCTCCATGCCCCTGAGCTGTGCTGCTTCATTCCAGCACCTGGCCAAACCTGTTCCTCTGAAGTGCAGTGTTCTGAGCCTTCAGCTGCCTCCAACCGAGCCACTGGTGGTGGCTGGACCCTCTCCCAGGACTGTGGTGATGAGCAAGGGAGCTTACTGCTGCTGTTCGGGGACCTGAGACCTCTCTCCTGTCCACCTTCTATTGCTTGTGGGGAAGCTCTGCTTCATGCTCTCCTTGTACCTTTGCAGGACCCTCACAGCTGTCCATGGGACCAAGACAGCTCCAGCCATGCTGGAGTTCACCCCTTCAAGTTGTAGTATTTATTCATAAGAAACTCATTGTCATCTCTGTGCCAGGTTCTGGAATTTCTTCTGCCAAATCCTGCGTGCATTCCTTTGATACAGAGGCCGAAGCTGTGGAAGTGACAGCTAAGCCCCAGGTTTTGATCAGAATTTGCAGAAGGTCAGATTGCCTTGTGAGTCTCCAAATCCGAAGAGAATTCATGGGCTGCAAAGTCAATGAAGTGCCCAGCCTGAGGGTACTCGTGGCAGAGCAGAGGTGATAACGTGTTTGGTGGCCACAGTTGACAGGAGCGTGGTGGGGCAGAGAGCAGGGTGCCTCCTCACTGCCCATGGCTCTAAAGGTTCCTTGGTCAGGCTTTGGTGTGGCTCTGCTCCTGCCTGGTTTCCAGGGGACCCATGGGGAAGCACGAGGGGCTGCTCTCAGCAGCTCTCAGGGATGGTACCTGGGAGCAGCAGAGCCCAGCCCCAGTGCATTCAGCCTGTTCCTGGGCAGCAGGAGCAGGGCAGGCAGAGAGGGAATGTCTCCGGACTGAAGACCAACTGCCTTCATCAGCAAGCATTAATTAGTCTTTGTGTTAAAGCCTCCATCCATAGCAGCTGTGCACAGGAGCTGTGAGGACAGGGAAAATTCTTCAGCAAGAACAAGCAGTGAGACTGTGGGTTCTCAGACCTTCCCTCCAGAGCTGGAAAGCCTTCACACCAGGAGCACCAGCCAAGAACTGCTGGCAATGCCAGGCAGCCGAGCACAGCCCTCGCTGCTCCATCCTTGTGCATAAATTACCTCCAGGCTCTGAGCTAAACAAAGGGCCCTGAAATAATTCTGCATTTTAATAAAGTCAGCATTCGTGCCACTGTCGTCCTTACAGAAAGAGAATTTGCATTTCCTTCTGCCAGCTCACCCCACACAGCCCTCTGGCACTGAGGCTGTGCACTTACCTGTGTTCCCACCAAGGACAACATTAGATTTTGTTTCTTAATCACTGTGACACCAGAAACAGAGTTAAGCTGCCCAAAGCCCCAGACTAGAGAGCACACCAATATCTCCAAAGCCCTCCAGTGTGCAAGGGTGTCTGAAAAGCAGTGCTCTCCAGAAAACTTGTGCCAGTGGCTGTGATCTCCTTGTGTCCCCCTGGATCCCTGTGCAGCAGCCTGTGGGCAGGCTCACACCCCATGGATCTGAGAGCCAGGGAGAAAGGGCTGCTGCTTGCACTGCTGATCTGTATTCCTGTAAAATCTAGACAGAAACAAACTGTTTCTCCCTCCCAAAGGGAAGGGATCCCCTGGGCTTAGAGTTGGCCACCAGCTGTGCCTCCAGCAGGCAGCACATGAGCAGCCTCAGAATTCTGTGCAGGTGCTGATGGGTGTTGGACAGGTGCTTCCTTGGGCAGGCAGAGCAGAGCCATGTCTTCCTCCCCTTTGATGGGTCTGTCACCCCCCTCATTTCCCTTCTCAGCCCCCTGTGCTGGACACACAGGTCAGGGGGGCTTGTCTGGCCTGGAGCCCACTGCCTTTCCAGCTGGAGTTGAGACTGGGGCCAAGGCAGCAGTGTATGTCTTGCTGAGGGGCTGCTGCAGGGGCAGAAGCACTTTCCTGCTCCAGGGTCTGCCCCTCATTCTGTGAGGGTCCTCAGCCCACACAGCTCTGTCCTGCCACTGCTAGGTTGTCCTGGGCTGAGCAAACCTCTGGCTGCAGCAGTCCCCGTGCATCGCTGCAGGGCTCACTGTGGGTCCCTCTCCCCTCTGCTGGGCAGACCCTGCTGTGGGGGATAGCCGCGATCACAGCTTTCTGCGTGTTCAATTACTGCCAGCTAATGATGATTAATTTACAATTAAGGGCCTCTAAAGGGTAGTGTGTCTGTTAAATAAATATTGATCTTTCATTTGTGGCCACAGATATATTGCCCCAGTTATGGAAAGCGGTGCAGCAGCAAAGCTGGGCTCTCCCAGAGAGAGACTCCCCATAAACCCTGAGCTCACAGGGCTGTGGAGGACTGGGGCTGCCCAGGGCAGGGGACTGGGCTTGCCTCATCCCAGGAGCCTGGGCCCTCAGGGCTGGACAAGGATCATGATATCTGGGGTATTTCAGTGCTGACTGGGAGTGCTCAGTCCTGTTGGTCCTGTTCCCATTTGCAGAAGGGGTGTGGGAATGGGGATGCTGGAGCTGGTGTTTCCCTCTTGCATGACCCTCAACTGGCCTTGTAAAGTAAACAAATTGTCCAGAGGGTCCACTAGCAGCCTGACAACAGACTTCTCACTGAATATACAATGTTTTCCAACCCCATTTCAGCCATACTCTGGAGTCTCTCTCTGGCCAGTGTGATCATGCCCACACATACATGCCACAGTGTGGGCTACCTGGCTTCTATCTGTCTGATCCCACTCTCCAAGAGTATTTTTCTAAAAATCTCTTATCAATTATGTATTAGCCATACAGCCCTCACCTTTTCCCAAGGTGTTGACCCCAAATAAACAAAGGCTATTTCAATCATTTGCCACAACCATCCAGTCCTGAATTCTGGAGGGATTTCTGCAGGAGTGTAGCACTCTTCTTTCTCTCCTGTAATTCTTTTCCAAATGCAGATGAGGTGGAAAGACCACCACCCCCCCCCACCTCCAGCCGTGGCCCAGGCAGTCCCTGAGTGTGCCCTGCTCCTTCTCCCTAGCACATTCCCAATCACTGTCCTCTCATCTCCCTTTCCCTCGGCAGCACATTCCTTGGAAACAGGCTCACCAGGAGAACACTCTCTGGCTTTCTCTTTTATTTGAGGCATGTATTTGGAACAGTGCTTTTGTTCCAAATGAACACGTTGATTCATTCAGAAGTGCAGTTTCTGTTTTTGAATCAGCGGAACTGTTTATGCTCATAGTGTCCATAAAACTGTTATTTTAGTCCTGACACTGATGCTTATGAATAAAATTTAGATCTCATTCAGAAGAACATTAGCTGTAGCTATTTGGCTTCTTGTTAAAGCATTAATTTTTATTGAGACCGCATTGCCAAGCAGCTCCTTCTGCGTCTTGCAACAACCAAGTACCTCAAAGTGGAGCCTTGGGTAGTTCCAGATTGCAGCACGTGTCCCCCAGACCCTGGGCTCCAGCCACTCCATCTGCAGTTCCTGGATGATGGTGGGAGCCTCCCAGTCCCCGAGGTGAGCAGGGCACAGGGGGGCAGGGGCATTGTGCTCAGGGGAGATGCTGGGCTCTGCCAGGAGCTGACACAGCAATGCTTGCCCATGTTGGGTGTTCTGGTGCCAATTAGCTCTCCTATGTATTTATTGCACCTTTTTGCTCGAAGCAAGCTGTTAAATGTCAGAAACACTTTAGCATTTTAGCAGAAAGATAATTTTTAATAGATTCCACCTACAAAAAGGAGCTGACTGGCAGAATATTAAACTCGGGGAGATTTATTTTTACTCCGTGCCTCCAAACAGCTTGAGATAACCATTTTTGCATGGCTCCTTGCTGATTAATGCTACTGTCTCTTGCCTGTCCTCCTCACTCCGTGCTGTGGCAGCTGTGGTCTTTCACATCCCATTAACCTTGTCTGCAGAAGGGATACCTGGCCAAAGAGAAGAATTAGCCCTTGTAATTAGGAATGTAAACATCTCACAGTGCCTGCTAACATCCACACATCCTTCTCTGCCTGCTCCCGGTGCTTGTTAGGGCAGGATACCCCCAGACAGGCTATTCCTGTCATCAGCTTCCCACATACCAGCTTTCAATAATTTCTAGTTGAAGAAGCATATAAAGCTCAAATCAAACCCAAAGTAGCTTTGGTTCTTCTTTGGGATTAAGGTGGGTGCTCTGTCAGTGCTGGTTTTGCTCTCTAAAAGTGCACTAGCAGCTGGTGGGGTTTCCTGGGACTGTGGTTAGTGTTTTCTCTTCCTTAGCAGAGCTGGTGGATGCCTGGGACTCGTGGCTGGCACTGGCCAAGAAATTGTGTTCTGAGTGATGATGATGTTTGTACCCATAGCTGGTGGCACAGCACCAGGCCAGCCCCAAGTGCTTCCACAGCAGCACTGCCTCAGGTGTTACAGGGATGCCACCTGCCACCTCTGCCTGTGGCCAGGTTTGATTTTTGGATTTTTGGGTATCAGTCTCTTCTCAGTATAGGCAGTGACTCCCTAGTGCTGGATGGAGCAATTGAGTCATTGCTCATAATACAGCAGCTTCTGAAAATTCAGGTGACTTCATTTGTTTCTCAGTGATATAATGAACTGTTTTGAGTGATGTTAGATTTAATGGCTAAATCAATGTGTGTATTTAGTGTTAGCCTTTATTTTAGCACTGAGTGACATGAGATAAGCAGACTTAGAGAGTGTTAATTGGTTTGTGTTTAGCATTTACACTAATCAGACTGTGCAGTGCTGCCCAGAGCTCTTCAACACTAGTAATTCTGTTTATCCAAACCAGGAATTGTTTACTCTATTGACTGGAGTGGCATCGGGCTGTTTTTTCACTCTCTTGGATGTTACATGTGTGAATGAGCAGAGAGCCCTGGCCAACCCTGAGTGGTGCCACACAGTGTGTGGGGAAGGTGGCTGAGCAAACCCTGATGAGACAGGGCACAGCAGGGCCCTGTAGGGCAGCAGTGCCAGTGAGAACCAGCCCTCCATGTCACAGCCCATGGCACCAGCACAGCCCTCCATGTCCCTGCTCCTGTCCCCCCTACCAGCACTGCAGGAGGTAACAGGAGCCCACACTCCCTGTCCCAGCCTCTGCCAGGGAGAGCTCCCATTACCCCATTCCTGCACAGGGCCCTGCTGAGCTCTGGGCAGCATCATCACAACTCACATGCTGCAGGGATGTGATATGGGCTGAGATATTGGGGCTGTGCTGCCCAGAGAGGGGAACTCCCAGGCCTGCTGGGCAGTGTGGGTGAGCCAGGACCCTCCTCTGCAGTTGTGCCTGGGCTGCCTGGCCTGGGATCACATCCATCTTGTACTGATGGCAGCAGATGTCTGGGCAAGAGCCCACCAGAGCAGCCACAGCACACTCTGGCAAGCCAACAACACACAGTGTGGCTGCCTTCAAAATGGCTTGAAAATTGCCTCACCATTGCTCTATTCCCATCACCTGGCTGGTTTTATTAGAGTTGGTTTTGGATCATTTAATTTTTATCTAAACATTCACTTCCCAGCTGAGCTCTTGGAGACCTCTGTCTCCCCAGGCTGCTGCTGAGCCCCTGGAAATGGACCTGCCTGTAGGATGTGCTGACAGCCCTTGCTGCTGCTGGAGCTGCCTCCTGAGCCATCCCTGGCCCTTCCCTGTGCAGTCCCAGTGGTGATTTTGCTCCTGGGCCCCTGGCTCTTGCAGGGGTAGGTATGATTCACCCTGAAAACCCTGGGTGTGCTTCCCCAGCGGGAAGGCTCTGGGTGAGAGACATCAGACATGCCACATGCTGCTCCTGTTCCAGGCTGCTCTAGGCTGTGCTGGGAGGCACAGCAAGATGAATTCCCTTTGATTTTGTAAAGTGCTGTTTTACTGATTTCTGCCAACCAGCTCCAGACTGGGTTGCCCCTCAAGTGCCACCCTGGGGGTAATGAGGGGACCCTGAGTGACCATTATCTGGAGCTGCAGCAGCACTGTGACATCCCTGGGATGGACATGAAATCACTGTGTGAGGGCAAGCAGAGGGATGTCACTGGGGCTCAGGGAGGAAGCTCTGCAGTACCGTTTGCACTGACTGTGTGATCCGAGTCAGAATGAGAATCATAAATCTTGATTATTCTCTGTCTCAGCTGATTTGAACCAAATGCCTTGGACAGGGATATAGTTCACATCTCGCTGAAAACTGCAAAAAAACTGATTAAATGTACAAACTGATATCAATAGCACTCTATCTCTGTTAATGCCCAACCTGTCAGAGTTTGGGGACAGGATCCTGTGTGGGTGGGCTCTGTCCCAGCCCAGAGCAGCTTCCTGGGGGGTTTCAGGGTGGTTTTCTCCCCACTGGTATTTATTTTGGTACTTCATTCCTGCAATTCTGGCTGTTATTATGATGCTGTCAATTACAGATGGCATCTCTGATTCTGATTGCACTTTGCTTACAATTAAGCATCCTATAGAAAAATGGAAATGCTGGGTCATTAACATAGTGTAATAATAAGGTAAACCATTCAATTATGGAGGAAAAACCACTTTGAATAATAAGGATATTGTATGCCTAAAAGACATACAGATGCCAGTGTATTACCATTCCTGCATACATAATAAATGAACTTAAACCCCAAAATAATCAACAGAAGCAAATAATAAATAGCTGTGCCCTCGGCAGCAGCCTGGCTGGCATTACTCCCTCCAGAGGCAGAGGAGCAGTTCTGGGGTGGGAATGGACGAGTCTTGGATCTGTTTAGCCCTTGGCAATTGTTTTGGGAGATGCCTTGGCCGCTGCAGGACTTGTCTGATGCTGGGACTGACGTGGTTCCCACTTGCATGGGGAGGGGGCAGAAGAGGGGCTGAGCACTGGTGTGCATTGCTGCCTGCAGTAGCCAGGGGCTCCAGAGGCTGGGTGCAAACACTGGTCCACTGTAGATTAAACAGTGGAACATCGTGCTTTGGACAGTTGAGAGGTTAATGCACTTGGGAAGATCTCGCCCCTCAGTGTCTCTGTGGAGGGGTTTGGAGCTGACTTTGCTGCCTCTTGCAACTTCTGAGAGCCCATCAGCTCCCCCCTGCCCCTCCAGCTGCCCTGCTGCAGCACCGCCGGCTTGCACGGATCCATCTCACTGACGACCAGAAAAGGAGAGGCTAACTGCAGGTGTGAAGGGGCAGAGGGTCATGCTCCTGGCCACCACCTCTGACCAGCCTGAGGCTCCTGTGGCAGCCTTGATGGTGGTTTTGTGTTCTGCCTTTTTGTGCCGGTCTCTCTGGCAGGAGGGCAGGAGTCCCTCTCCCATCCCCAGCTGCCAGCGGTGCTGGAGCTCAGCGCAGGATGTGAACGATTACTGCTGTTTTCAGCCTATTTGGCAGTATCGCTGCTCCATAACAATTCCCAGCCTTTTAGCTGATGATGGCTTACCTATTACTCTGGCACTGCGTTAGGATAACATCCAGATAGATCTGAAGAATGGAATTTATTTACTCTTTTCCCTGAAAAGCTTTTAGTATGATCCAGCCGTGGTGCTTTCACTTAGGCAGCCATTATTGCCAGGGTGTTTTTCCTGGTAGAATTTAATTTTCCAGAAGATGAAAAAGGACTCCTCAGGATACGCAGCTCCAAACCACTATATTTTAATATTTTATTTCCCTGGCCTTTTTTTGGGAAGGGCCCATCCCATCTTTGGGAAACTGGAGTGGTCTGAACCACTCGGTTGAGTCTGCTCAGTGTTAGCTGTCAGCTGCACGGTGTGCACAAAGCTCTCCCCATGAGTTGTAGCTTTCCCACATCCAACTGGCTGTTTCAGGAACCGCAGCCTGCAGTACCAACAGCATCTATTATTGACAGCCTTGAAACTTCCACCGGCATCACTTAGCAACCGTCAGGGCTGAGCTGGGTGGGAGCACTCCTGGGTGGGAGCACTCCTGCACAGGGGTCCCTGTGGGCTCCTCTTGCTCTGCCTGGGCCAGGAGGAACACGGCTGGTGCTGGGGGCTCGTCCTGCTGCATGATGGTGTTGAACTCCCAGACTGGGAATCCCAAGGGGGTGGGAAGGGAAGGGAGGAAGGGGAAGAAGGGGAAGGGAAGGGAAGGGAAGGGAAGGGAAGGGAAGGGAAGGGAAGGGAAGGGAAGGGAAGGGAAGGGAAGGGAAGGGAAGGGAAGGGAAGGGAAGGGAAGGGGTGCAGTGACTGCTGCCAACAAGGTGCACTGGATTGCATGTTTCAGAGAGGTTTCTGCCCTGCACAGATTGCATGTGCATCAGCATTTCATCTGCCCCATAGCTGAGCACTGGCATGGGGCAGGCAAAAAACAGTGGGAAGTGAGTGAACTGGCACCGACGAGATTGAACTCCTGTGTTGAGGAGAAACCTGGACTGGGAGCAGCTTGATGTGAACATCCTCAGTAAGAGGAGGCAGGACTCACCCCTGCCTGCCCGTGTGTCCTCATTCCAGTGCTGTGTGAGAAGCTCGGACTAGGGCTGCTCTGCTCTAACTGTGACTAATATAGTAATTAAATCTGGGAGACAACACTAGGAGATTCCCAGTGAATAGGATCATGGCGCTTCTGTAGAGAATGGTCGTGAGACTTCATCAAAATAATTTTGACAGCAGAGGGGTTAGAAATATGCATTTCCAGCCATTTTTTACAACCTGTTCCATGGTTGGCTGCTGACCAACAATAAATCTTGCACTAAAATTGGGAGAGATTGGGCCAAATTTATCCCTGGTCAAACAATGTCACACTGAATACACCTCTCCATCCACAGAGCTGAGGTTCCTTTGCTCAGCCAAAGCCAAGTGGTGCTGAGGGCTGTTTGTGACACCTGAGGAGGTGTGTGCTGACACAGATGTGCCGAGTGCTCCCAGCCTCGCCAGGAGCTCCCCCAGTGGAGGAGCCAGCACATCCTTGTACACACAGGGGTGCCCCTGTACATCTCACAGCTGCTGGTGAGGAGGGCAGGGGCCGAAGGGCAGTCCCCTTCAGGGGGCACATCGGGCACTTCCCCATCAGGAACCCCACTAAGCTGAGCCTATGCAATTAGTGTGAGGGCTATGCACTGGCAGGCAAGGGATTTTGGCACAAGGCAGCAGCCGCCTCCCAAAGGAGATCCACTTGAGGAAAGAACAGAAGAAAGCAAGATTTAGCATTAGGATCATAATTTCAGATTACATTGTGCAAGTATCAACAGTCTATACTCATGAGAGCCTTAGGGAACACAATGCTGCAGCAGGTCTCTCAGCCAGTCTGATCAGTGAGGGGTGGTTTTAATTGCAGCTGAATGGATCTAACCTTGTGATGTCTGTTCAGAAAGCACTGCCAGATTAATATAGGTTCCATAGTTGCTTCTGCTAAAAGACTTTAATGGATCAGCTTAGTACTCTGCTCCATGATTATAGCATTCCTACCCACCTATCATGCCTGAGCCAGATGGTCCCAGTGAAATCAGAGCATATTTATATTTTTGTCTGCTATTCAGCCACCTGCCCACTGATTTTTGTGGCATAGTAGTAGGAGGAGAGGAGACTTCCTGGGTGCAATTTGCCCTCCGCCCCTTTCCTTGCCCCAGTATCCGCCCCACCTCCTAGAAGACCCCGGAGGAGCCACAGAAAGGCTATGCCCTCAGAGTGCTGAGGAGGCTTGCCCTGCCATCCTCCTGGACAGCAGCGTGGCTCCGGCTCCTGGCACAGACACAGCTGCTTCCCGGGGTGCTGGGGGATGTTTCCAGTTCTATCGGTGATGAGAGCCATTAAGAAGGTACAAGTACTAAAGAGATCCTGAGCGATGCCTATAAAACCTTTGAATCCTTGACAGAATCAATAGCAGGTTCTCAGGAGTAACTTCTTATCCAGGCCAACTTAAGCACATGCCAATGAGCCATTAAAGATTTTGCATTTTGTGGAGACACAGAAGCCCTTTCATTGTGATTGTTGGACGCTAGACTAGGCGATATTGTGAAAAATCACATTAGAAATTGACTGTGCTCCAGAGGCATTTTCCTCGGTGTCCGGAAGTGTGGCTGGAATGATGCTCCCAGTGATATCCTCCCGCCTGGGCTGCGGGGCCGAGTCCTCCGAGGATCACTGTGTGAGCAGCACCGAACCCCCGGCACCGCTGGGCGACAGAGGGGACAAGGGAGGGACGGAGCAGGAGAACTGTGCCCCATGAAATGCCGGTCCTGGGGATGGAATGCAGCCGAGCTGCCGTGGGGTGCCCTGAGCCATCCCACCAGCCCAGGAGCAGGAGCCACGGGCAGCCTGTGTAGGCAGGTACTCACTGAGACAGGTACCCACTGGGGCAGGTACTCATTGGGACAGGTACTCAATGGGTAGGTACTCATTGGGACAGGTACTCATTGGGACAGGTACTCATTGGGACAGGTACTCAGTGGGTATGTACTCAGTGGGACAGGTACTCATTGGGACAGATACTCATTGGGACAGGTACTCAGTGGGTAGGTACTCACTGGGACAGGTACTCATTGGGACAGGTACTCAGTGGGTAGGTACTCATTGGGACAGGTACGCATTGGGACAGGTACTCAGTGGGTAGGTACTTATTGGGACAGGTACTCATTGGGACAGGTACTCAGTGGGTAGGTACTCACTGGGACAGGTACTCATTGGGACAGGTACGCATTGGGACAGGTACTCAGTGGGTAGGTACTTATTGGGACAGGTACCCACTGGGGCAGGTACCACTGGGACAGGTACCCACTAGGTGGGTACTCACTGAAGTAGGCACTCAATGGGACAGGCACTCACAGAGACAGGTACCCACTGGGGTGCTCACAGCCCCGCCAGGCGCTGCCCCTGGCCCGAACTTACCGCCTCTTGGATACTCGGATACCTTTGCTATTAACACGGTTTCCAATTTGGCATCTCGGTTGCCGTGGCAACGCCAAGCTGCCATTCTGTGCTCAGCTCGGCTCTCAGTTAGTCAACACGCGTTAGCACCTGCGTTGGTATGGCAACCCAGGACCGCGCTCCGTCCGGCCCGCCGTGCGGACAGATGGATGGACGGCTCCAGGCAGCCCTGGCAGCGCTGTACAAGGGCTGGCCCTGCTGAGGGGCACTGAGACCCCACCAAGCCCCAGCTGGTTCTTGTTCCCTGGCTGCACTGGGATCCGGGGCTGCCCCTGCTCCAGCTGTAGCGTCCTGGGCTCCACATCCTGCGCAGGCTGGGGGACGCTGGGGAGAAACTCAGCAGGGCACAGAGCAAGGACGTGTCCTTGCAATCCCAAATTGCCCCTCACAGGAGTGTTCTGCATGGATAGTGAATGGCTTTGGAAACTCTGGGAGGCGGGAAAGCTCCTTGTCTTGGAGAGGGAAACCAAAGGTACAGGCAGCCACTAATTTGGGGTTATAAGCCCTGCAAAACCAGAACAGAAGTCACAGAGAGAGGTGGTTCACCCCCTTCTCCCAGCCACCAGATTCCTAACCATTAAACTCTTCCAGTGAGTTTCCTGGGGATGGTTTGTGCTCTTTTGGCCCCCAGTCTGAACTGGCACCCGCTTTTCTGAAAGGGCTTTGTAATTTGTGTTTAGTGGTTTTTAACAGACATATGTGAGCTGTTTGAATTAGAGCAATGTGAATCTATTAGGCAACGACAGATGCAAGTTTTGTGCCTCTTATTAGAAGGGATTGGCTTCTGAGGTTTAGTGATGTGCAAAGGATTGGACTTTGGAGAGATTAAAATTATTTTCAGCGTTAAGCACAATATTTCTGAGCTAATGCACTCACTCTTGAATATAGATTCACAGACCAAAAAGATTATAAAACATTAAACCTATGTAAATTCAGCTGTAAATTTATGTTTGAACAAATTCAACAAGAGATTTGACTCGGGGGCTTATAGCAAATGGGTTCTGCTTTTAATGCTCACTGCAGGCTCAGTTGCAATGCCGCTCTCCCCTTGAAAGTCCCACGCCTGCTGAATTACTGGCAGGTCACAGCTGACAGCTCAAGCAATTATACTGGAATGTGTTAATAATAAAAAGAAAAAGGATTCATGTTTGTCTTTTCAGAAGACAAAAGCAGCTGTTTGCTCCACCCCAAGGAGCAGCAGAGAGGAGTTCTCTGGGCAGGTGACTCTTGCAGCACCCGGCCATTTCCTCTTTCCATGGCAGCCGTGCAAATCCTTGTCCTCCTCTGCGATTCCCCAAGCCCTGGGAGTTGCTATGAACTTTTTTCTCTTGTTGGGAACATGAAAATACACTTAACAAAGACTCCTTTTGAGTGGGATTGCAGGAAACCTGCAACATCGTGAACAAGCTGCCTACACAGAGATAAATGACAGCTGTGACTGAAGGAATAAACAAGATAATCTGGATTTAAATAAACCACAAGGGGATTTTGGCAACATGCAAATTCGCAAATTTATAAAATGTATCCTTTGAAAGTAAAGAGCTTGTTTGAAGCCAGCAGTTAAGAACAATTACTACAGCACATTTTCCAAATGAGGGCTTAGAGCTGGCCTCTGCTACAAGCCAGGGCAGGCGGGAGCCAGCTGTCCTGCCTACCACCCACAGTGGCTGGGAGCCTTCTCTGCACAGAGCAGAAACCTGAAGGAGTGAGAGCAGCAAGCCCCAGTGCAGCTCAGGGGTGCTGAGGGTGCACAGAGCAGTCTGTTCCTCCTCAGGCTCGGGACACAGCACTGGGGAATGAACAGGAAAGGAGAGAAATACCAAAAGCCCAAGCAAGTACTCAATAATATATATTGGAACATCTGCTTGGAGGAGGAGGTAATTCCTGGCTCCAAGGCCAGCATGCCAGTTTAGTTTTGGCATTGCACAGTGTAGGGATGCTGCACCAACAAGCACAAGGGGATGGTGCCTGTCCCGTAAGGGAGCAGAGGGTTTGTTCATGCCTGTGTCAGCAGAGCTTCTGCCAGTGCAGTGTTGTCATTGCTCCCCTTCTTTCAGGTGAGCAGTGATGGAGAGAGAAAAGTGCAGGAGGGGAGACACCAGTGGCAGAGCTATGAGCAGACATGTCCCACTCCAACACTTCAGCTCCTGCAGTGCCTGTCAGGTGCAGTGACTTCGTGGCCATGCATCTTTCAGCAACCAGACTGGCCTCGAGAGGGACACAAACACTGCAGGGAAAGGCAAAGTGTGTTCCAGAGGGAGCAAAGCCCCAGCCCCACACTGCAAACTGCTCTGCACCAGCCACTGCAGGAGAGTGATGCGGAGCCGTGCTCTGCCTGCACACACAGAGCTGGTTAGAATTCCATCGGCACACACACAATTAGGGCAGAGCACATGGCAGCAGCTCTGTGAAGGTTAACTGCTCTGAGGAGCATTCCTGCCGTGCCAGAGGCTCGGTTGCTCCAGCTTTAACACCCTTGTTATTCCCAGCAGCAGGAGCTGGCCGTGCTGTGTGGCACTCTCTGTTTGGCAGCAGTTATCGTGTGCCACCGGCTGCATGCGGGCACCTGACCCCAGGGCTGCAGGCTCAAGCCTCCTTCAGTGCACAGTGTAGCTTGGGGCCTGCCCCAGTAGGGCAGCACATGGGGAGGGGCTCTGAAACACAGCAGAGTTTGGGGTAAAGCCTTTCTCAGTGTGTGTCCCAGAGCCACAGTTGTTCCAGGCTCTGCAGGGCCAGGGTGTCTTGAGGATACTTTGTGGCTTCCAGCTTTAGGCTAAAAACTGTACAGCACAAGCCGAATCTGCTTCTCCTCCTCTGTTCCTTGATCACTGCTTCCCCATTTTCTCCTCAGGGCCAGCCCATCCATCCATTTGTCTTTATTGTGTATGGAATTTTAACACAGTCCTTACATTTTGGCAACACTTCCAGATTATTAGCTCTGCAGTTTCTTGGCTCCTGTTTATTGTGGTACCATCATCTGAAGGGGCACTTGTAAAACCCCCAATGTCTTTGTTTTATGCAAACCAAACCAAATGCCCTGGGGTAGCTGGTGCTGCTGTGGGGGACAGACACCACTGTGGCTCTTGTCCTGGCTGTAGGTGGGTCGCTCCCCATGGTCCCCTCCCAGCTGATGGTCACAGGCTGTGAGAATGGGCACGGAGCAGCCCTGCTGGTGGCAGCACATCCCACTCCTCCACCCCCCACAGTGGGCACCCAAGGGCTCATCTCTGATCATGCTGTGGGTCTTGCTGTGATGAGCATAGCCATAAAAGCTGCTTCCTTCCCACAGGGCCTTTAATTCTGGGTACTGGATTCCCCAGGGAAGCTGGTCTGTAATTTTGTAGCATCTGCAGTCCCCAAGTGCTCCTATCCCTCTTAATTTGTTCAGGGTTTTCTTAAAGGAGTGAATACCTCAAGATGCATCGTTCTGACTAATCCTTGCCCCCGTGGTGTCACTGCCACTCAAGTGGCTGATGCAAGGCATGCGTGAAGCACCAGAGTGCTCTGGGCAGAAGACAGGCTTGCAGGTGCCTGCCATTGGGAAGGCAGCTCCAGCAGGACCTGATGCCAGAGGGATGGCTGGCCACCAGCATGCTGGCCCTGAGCCAGAGTCCTGCAGCCCTGCAGGCTGCATTGCTGGCACTCAGCAGGAAAGGTTCTGCAACAGGACAGGGGCAGCCACAGGAAGGCCAGCCTCTTCACCCAAAATGCTGAGGACACCAACAGCCCTGTGGCAGCACCAAACCCATCCTCACTCTTACCTTGGCACGAGACTCCTCATCACCCCCAAAAACACCTCAGCAGAAGAAGCCAGGTGCACCAGCAGTGAATACACAGATTACAGGGGCATTAAAGCCAGTTGATGCCTGTAGCAGTCAAATACGAGGTGACACTGACAGGCACATCCAGCGGGCTGTGCCTCTCATCTGCTTCTGCTCCAGGCTTCAGCTGTGTTTTTCCTGAAATGGGTCTTCCTGGGGCCCAGCAGTTTGACGTCAGCATTACTGTGGCTGTCACTGCCCAAGGTGCTCTCACAGAGCCATTTCAAGCCTATTCACGTTATTTCCTCACCATATGCTTGTACTAAAAATAGTTGCAATACAAAGGGATAATCCTGCAAGGCCATGGGCATCACCATCCTCCATGTCTAGCACAGGAGATCTGCCCAGGGCCATGAATGCTTCCCCAGGGCAATGACCTCATTCCTGTCCTTGGCTCTGTGGCAGGGCTGGGGCTGCCCACAGCCAGGGCCATGGTGTGGGTGGGTGTGGGCAGCTGACAGGTCCCTGGCTGTGGCACTGCCTCCAGCCCCAGTGCCACCTGGCAGCACAACAGGTGTGAACCAGGCTGTGATGCTCTTGCAGGGGACACCTGTAGGTCCCTTCCAATAAAGCTTTTTCCGTGATTCTGTGATCACTTAAGACCCTCTGGCTGGCTATGATAATCTTTAACTGGTGGCACTGGGACAATAATTTACCTCTTCATTTTCTTAGACATAACTGCTATCTCACTGCAGTTTCGTTTTACAATATGGTAATATGCTATCCAGGAAAATCTTGCTACATGCTAATTTATCCAGTAGGCAAATTCCTTTTGGCTAATAAAAGTGCTTGCACAGGAAGCTCAAAACCCAGCAGCAATTAATTATTGACAGAGCATGTGAATTAGAGATAAAAGAAGAGTCATTCTTTCTCACACACAAGATAGTAAATAAATTTAATTATTGTACTAGAAGCAAGGGATCTTACTCTGTATTAAGTTTTATTAGCTGAGACATTTAAAAGCATGTCATCATAACAAAAAGGTCCTGTGTAATCCGAGCTGCGCCTCTCCTTACACGGCTCTGGAGTGAATGGGCTTAATTGAGCAAATGGGAGCAGATGGCTTCTGAGCAGGCAAGTATTGTGCAGGTTTAGTGTCAATTAGCTTAGGTCTACACACACCTATGGCAAATCGTCTGCATAATGTCTCACCAAGACTGACTTTACAGTTTGGGTGCCCACAATGGCCAGGGGCTGAGAAGAGACAAAGCCGGAAAGGCTTTTTGCCCACTCATGCCTGGCCCCTCACTAACCACCTCCTCTGCTTCTGCCCAGGAACGTGATGCCCAAGACGCTGGAGGGGCAGATCACTATGGAGAAGACCCCCAGCTACTTTGTGACCAACGAGGCCCCACGGCGCATCCACTCCATGGCCAAGGACACAAAGCTGATCGTGGTGGTGCGGAACCCCGTCACCAGAGCCATCTCGGACTACACACAGACCCTCTCCAAAAAGCCAGAGATCCCCACCTTCGAGGTGCTGGCCTTCAAGAACCGGACCCTGGGGCTGATCGATGCCTCCTGGAGTGCCATCCGCATTGGGATTTATGCCCTGCACTTGGAAAATTGGCTCCAGTACTTCCCCCTCTCCCAGATCCTGTTTGTCAGTGGTGAGAGGCTCATCACTGACCCAGCTGGGGAAATGGCCAAGGTCCAGGACTTCTTAGGCCTCAAGAGGGTTGTGACAGAGAAGCATTTCTATTTTAATAAAACAAAGGGGTTTCCCTGTCTAAAGAAGCCAGAGGACAGCAGTGCTCCCCGGTGTTTGGGCAAGTCCAAGGGTCGAACTCACCCCAAAATAGACCCAGACGTCATCCACAGACTGCGGAAGTTTTACAAACCCTTCAATGTCATGTTTTACCAAATGACAGGCCAGGATTTCCAGTGGGAGCAAGAAGAAAGTGATAAGTAGAAGCACAAAATCAGGAAAAAGTATTTTTTGTTTTTGGGATGTGAATCATCATTTGAGACCCAAAACTCTCCTGGGGCCAGAGGCTCAGCCCTGTGTGTAACAGGCCCTTGTGTTGTCAGGGCTGCAGCAGGAGCTGCCCCACATGTCCCCTTCTGGAACTGTAGTGGCCTGTCACCTCGGGCTGTCCCCACCACGGTGTTGGGGGACAGGGGCAGGTGGGAGGAGGAGGAGGAGGCAGGGGGAGCAGGGCTCCTCAGGGTGATGGGGCACTTTGTGTTGATATTTTGCTGCTTGGTGTCCCCCTTGCAGCCAGGCAGGCAGGACCAGACCTCCTGCCAAGGCGAGCTGGGTGAGAAGGTGGTTCCCAAAACCCAACACTGGGAAAAACCCATAGGTTTGATTTCTCCTGCCCTGCACTTTAGTTTTGCCCAAACAGCAGCATCAGATCTGGTAAATTCAGGCCTTGTGCACTCACATGCACACAGGTCTTTGTGTGTGGAAGGAATAAAGCCAGTTATGCTGCAAAGGAACTATGTACAGGAACTTCATTTGCACCAAAAGTTTCAATTACTTCTTGCACTAAAACTAGAATTTACCAAGTGCCACAGACACCTGGCCTCAATTCTCCTCTGACTGATGGGTGCACCTCCACTGTTGGAAGAGAGTTGTTCGTTCTTTGCTGAGATGCAAAGTGAGATCTCTCAATGAGATCTGGGGTCCCCCCGGGATGCTGAAAGAACATTCTCAGGCTCCCCAGGAGTGAGCCAGGCTCCCACTGCCCAGCCAGGCTGCCAAGGCACAGTGTGGTGCCACACATGTCCATGCAGCACCCCCTGGCCAGGCTGTGCTCCACGGTTTGGAGCTGGATGTTGCCAGTGGGGACAGAGGGGTGGCTGCAGGGGACAGCCCTGGCATGGGGTCTGGCAGTCAGGACCCCTGGCACTGCCATTTGCTTGCACCTTGAAAATGCAATCCCTGCTGCTTGCAGTAGACAGCTGGGGTTGCAGAACAGGGAAGCAGCCTTCATCTTACTTCAGAATTACAAGAGAGCAATTAATTCCCAGAGCAAACACTGCTCAGCGCACAAAACCTGTGCTCTCTAGTGGGAATGACCAAATCACCCAGATTTGCAAATCCTGGTAGAAACTATAGAATAAACCTATATCCCCACTCGATCCCCCAGTGTCATGAGAGCTGTTTGCTGGCCTCAGCAGACAACAAGAGTAGAGCTTTCACACAACTGCACAGTTCCACCTCCACTGCTGCAGGAAATCAGGCAGAGGGAGAGCAAAGGTGAAGTGCAGAGCTGCTGCAACTCTCCCTCACATGGTGACTTCTCAGGGCACTTGGATACTGCTGGCAGCTCTCTTTGCTCTGATGAGGGCTAAGACTACCTCCAACTTGGGGTGTAGCCACAGGAGAGCCCCCTCCCACTGGGCAGATCCCCAGCAGATGTGCAGGATGGGGTTGCTACAGGAGGACCAAGACTCAGTTCTGACTGAGGTGAAAGAACTCCCCACAGCTCCAGCTAACAGATTGAAATCACTGATGCATTTCTGGGGTGACAAGCTGACCCTGCTCAGGGTTTCAGGGTCTGTCGTGTGGCTCATTAGGCCATGGAATGGTGCTGGTGCCTTGGACTGGATAAGAAGAGCTGAAGCCATTTGGACCATTGACTACATGGCCCGTGCTGGAGGGGCACTGTGAGGGCCCTGTTGACATCACGTCAGTTCCCATCAGCCTGGTCAGATTTAAAAACAGCTCTTTTAAAAACACAGTTTTCACAAACCCACAAACTCCCAAATCACTACAGGAAAATTGGAATTACATAATAAGAATAATCTTACAGATAATAAGAATAATCTTACAGTGCTTCACACGTTATTAAAATACCAGAACAGGTCTTACATGAATCCTGTTGCATAATTTGGTGCAAGATCCTGAATGGAGGACAAGGGGCTCCAGGCCCCGTGTCCCCCTCACCAGAGGGATGTCTGGGAATTGCTGCTTGTCTCTGGAGTGCTGCACCCCCAACGTGGTGTGGGGCTGGCCCGGTGGGTGCTGGGACTGGCAGCTCTGGTGACTGACAGGGGCTCAGCTCCAGGGGATGGTGGCTCCTGGCTGGGCTGGGGACATGCTGCTCCCGCTATGCCCCTCTACCTGCCCCCACACTCACTCTCCTTATTTCTGCCATATATTCAGAGGTTTATTTTTTATACCGGACACCATCTGCAGCTCGGCAGGAGCTGATGGGTGCCCACTGGGAGAAGAGACCCTGCTCCATGGACACCAACCCCTCAGCTTGGTGGGACAGGACCCTCCAGCCCCCAGCCCTCTCTCCAGGGACAGCTGTGGTGCTACCAGCACTGCAGTGCTGGGAGGGAGCAGGGACATGCCAGTCACCCTGGGGTGGGCTGGGGGCATGGGGACTGGGGTGGAGGGTGGTGTTGTTTTGTTCTTTGGAAATGTGCCCCATGTATGCCCCACTGCAGCTGGGGCTGGATGGGGGGATTGTTTTTTATCTGGCCAGAGAGAGGCCTGCCAAATGAGAGTCAGGTTAATAACACTTTTTAAAAAATCTATTCAAATGTCAGCATTAGAATACACAGGAAATTGAATTTTGTATTTGGTTTCAATTAGCAAAGCATAAATTATATTTAATTTTATGCACAGACTGAGTGATTCATTGTTCTGGAAAAGCTGGTACTTTCTGGTTCAGAGACTGGAAATGGAGAGCAGGTCTGTTCTGAACCTTCCTTGCTGTGCTGTCACTGCCTCCCCAGTGCGTCTCTGTCCATCAGTGTCTCTGTACCTGAACGATGTGACTGTCCTGAACTGAACCCTGGAACCCCCAGCACTAAACAATAAATCATTGTAGCAGCTGCATTTCTTGGCTCCATTTCTCTTGGCCCCCCAGCAGCACCAACACCCCCTGAGCAGGAGCCAGAAGGGGACAATGCTGGCCGTGACCAGCCCAGCTGATGCTGTGACTGGTCCCACAGGCCATGCCCCCCCCAGCGAAAAGGGCTGGGAAGGCACATGCTGCAGCCAGGATCAGAATCATGACCAGGACAAGGATCACCTGGGCCAGCCTGCAGGTGTGGGGGGTGCTTTCCTCACTGACCTTTCAGTTTGGGGTGCACCTCCCAAGGTCACAAAGAACAAATCCCCGAGCAATGGCTGGGAGATTTCACTTGCTGCTGATTAAGGCTGAATCAGTGGCTAATAAAAAGAGAGGGCTAAGAGAGGGCTGGCTGCCAGGCAAAGAAATTAAGAGGAAAATTTTTTTATCTTATTTTGTTCGCACAATTTCCTGCTTGTTTGAAAAAAGGTTATTTCACAGCATGGTCCTATTGTGTCATCTGATAAAAACCACGGAAAAACTTTTATCGACAAAATTAGGAAGTAGTGAACTATAAAATTGCTAATTATTTTCTAGTAAATTTACTTTTAAATAACTTTAGACACCAATTACAGGCACCATTAAGCACCATTAACACTGGGTATATTTACCAAACAAGGATGGAATACTTATTCAAATCAAGATCATTTTGGTGTAGATTTTTCTGTCTGGAAAGCAGCCCCCTCTCACCAGATATTTAAAAAGCCA
The DNA here is from genome assembly GCF_965231275.1 of Zosterops lateralis. Taxonomy (NCBI): domain Eukaryota; kingdom Metazoa; phylum Chordata; class Aves; order Passeriformes; family Zosteropidae; genus Zosterops; species Zosterops lateralis. Next base: position 7,419,023 of record NC_139775.1, read on the forward strand.
TCAAAAGATCAATTACACCTCAAGTTCCTAATCTGTGAGCTGCGGTGTGCTGTAATTCAACCCTTGAAGGAAACACCTGTGAACAGGAGCCGCTGTCCTGAGGAGCACCCGCGCCTGTCCTTCCCTCCCGCAAACCCCGGGGAAGCGACTCTCACATCCAGCTGATCCAGCTGTCTCTTGCAACGCCTCCATCCCTGCTCCGAGCAGGGTTAGCGGGGTTATCCCCCTCGGCACAGCCCGTCACCGACCGGAGCGCGGCTCCTGCGGCGGTGCCTTGGCTGCCCTGCGGCGCTCGCTGCTGCGGCCGGGCCGGCGCCTCCCTGTGCGCGATGCCCGCAGCCCGTGCTGCCCTCGGGACCGCCTGTCCTCAATGCCTGCATCCCCCCCTGCCCTCGGGAGCTGCGGGACCGCCTCTCAATGCCTGCATCCCCTCCTGTCCTCGGGAGCTGCGGGACCGCCTCTCCTCAATGCCTGCATCCCCCCCTGCCCTCGGGAGCTGCGGGACCGCTTCTCCTCAAAGCCCCCAGTGCAGGGCTGTTGCATCTTGCCCTCCTTTGTGCCAGAAGCCCGTGACCCCCGGGAGCTGCGACACCTTGCTCTCCTCAATGCCCCAGCCCGTGTCCCCGGGAGCTGCCCGGCCGGTGCAGGGTTGTGGCACCTTGCTCCCCTCAATGCCAACCAGCCCGTGCCCTCGGGAGCTGCGGGACCTTGTTCCCCGCAATGCCCGCAGCCCGTGCCCTCGGGAGCTGCCCGAACAGTGCAGCACCTTGCTCTCCTCAATGCCGCAGCCCGTTTTCCCCCCCGGGAGCGGCCCGGCCAGGGCGGTACTGCGGCCCCGGTGCCGCTCCCCGTGCCGGACACCGCGCCGGGATGATCGCCGGCTCACGCCTCGTAATTGGAGGTTGCCAAGCGGCTGTCAGAGAGCTGGCTGCAAAGCTGCTACCTGCTCCCACTTTCCTGCTGTCATCTTTGACATCCTCATTATTTATTAACTGCCCGGTACCCAACAGGCTGCCGCCGATGCAGAGATGCTCAGATTATGCAGGTTCGATATGCTGCCTGCCTCCAAGGTCACGTCCTCCAGGATGTCTTGCAAACCAGATTGAAGAGGTACCAGCAAAGATGCAACATGTTCTGTATTGCTGATGCCAGATTTCAAACAGAGCCCTTTGAATAAGGATGACTTACTACACAGCATCATGGAATCGTGGAATTGTTTAGGTTGGAAAAGGTCTCCAAAACCATTAAGCCCAACCGTTCCCCCAGCAGTGCCGAGGCCACTGCCAAGCAATGTCCCCAAGTGCCACATCTACACGGCTTTTAAATCCCTCCAGGGATAGTGATTTTGTCACTGCACTGGGCAGTCTGGGCCAGGGCTGGACAGCCCTTTCCATGGAGAATTTTTTTCTTAATATCCAATCTAAACTGGGCCTGATCCTTTGGTTGTCCTGTATGTGCTGTGTGATAGTAGTCAAGATGATCTGGTCCTTAAGCTTTGTCAGCACCAAGGTCAGGCTGAGAGGCCTGCAGTTCCCTGGAGGGTTTCTGTGCCCTTCAAGATTCCTGAGGAAATCTGTCAGCCAGGCTCCTCAACAACTCAGCCTGCCCTCTGCCCACCCAAGGACACGGTTCTGCTGACCCCTCCTTACTCCCCCAAACCCAAATACTATCATTTGGGGTTCTCTGTGCCCAAGATGGGCTCTGACCAGATGGTAATATCAGGCCCTGCTGTTCCCATTCCTGTGTGCAGCTCGGAGCATTCTCTGCAGCAGCACCAGCAAACCCAGGCCCCAGGATGTCAGCTGAGATCCTCTTCCAGCTTTACACTGTGGGGCCAGGGGTTTGTCTGCACACCCCAGCCCAGGGGGGTGGCTGTGTGGGGATTATTATTTAGTTATTTATTTGGGCAGGTTGTGACCCTGCAGTGCCCTGTTACAGCTTGGTCAGCAGGAATCACCCTGACTTTGGCTACGGCCTCTCTGGTACAGTGCCAGTGCTTGTGACCCTGCACCCTGCAGTGCTGTGGCATTGTCACCCTGTGTCACCAGCCTGTGACATCCCAGGCAGAAACAGCTAAACAGTCTTTCACATCCCAGATTTCCCAGGGCCCTGTACTTGGGGGTTTTGGTTTTGCTAACCTCAGAAACTCTTCCTCTATGAGTCACTTGCTGGGAAAAAGATATGATTAGAAAAATTCTGGTGCCTTTTAAGATGCTCTTCTAACTTCTGGTACAGGAATAAATGTTTGAGGGTCACATCACAATTACTTTACGCCACCAACAGGAATATTTTGAAGTTTTCGCTGCAATATAAAGACTATTACCAGATATCAGCACTTGTCCATATGTACCCTGTGCAAGGCTGACAGATGTACCTACAGATTAAGAGATTTCTGCTTTCATCTCTGCTGTCCCATTGCCCCCATAGGACCCACAGGGAGGGTCACTGTGTACACAGTCTTCAAGGAAATGGGAATGGAGGGAACTGGATTTGTTGCAGCACCTCATTTGTGACCGAAGTCATTATGTGCAGAGAGACGTACGGGTAGCTGAAAGACAGAATTAATATAGTAAGTAATCCTCTCCCTTTAGCATATCTTTCTGCATGAAATAATGGTTTAATGTCTAACTTTTCTAGGCACATGCTTTTCCTCATAACAAACACTTATATGAGATGCAGCTATTTATGTTTCAAGGCAAAAAGTGAGGAGTGTAATGGACTCTACTCTGACTATCCACCCATGAAGAAATTCCACTGTATCATGGGAAATGAGGAAAAACATTTTATTTGGAAGCAATTTCTTTCTTTTTAAGCCATTCTTATCCTTCTGCCTTGTTCTCTGTTGGAAAGGATATTTGCTGGCTCTGAAATTTGTTGGCAGGGCATCCCCAGCAGGGATGGGCACCCCTCACTGCAGGCAAAGGTGTTCCTGGTGCCTCCAAAGCAGCAGTGGCATAAAGGTGAGTGGCCTGTGCTGTCAGCTCCAGGAGTGCTGGCTGTCCCAGGGGCAGGGCACTGCTCTCCACCACTGCAGTGCCTGACCATGGCACCCCTGGCTGCTCGGACCTCAGGGAGGAGCTCCTGGCTCCACTGCTCCTTTCACCTACCATAGGCTAAATCTAGAGCAGTGTGGGGCAAAGATCTGTCCCATATGGAGACCTGCCTCCAGGGTGCTGCTCTCCGTAGTGTCCAAGGCACATCCCACAAACAGCCAGACCATGAAGGAGCAGTGAGCTTTTCCCTGGCAGTGGTACCACTCAGTGCACTCATCCGGATGACGCAGGAGATGTCTGTGTTAGGAAGGCAAACGATACATCTGGCAATTTTCCACCCAACTGACAGAGATAAACAGGTAGAAATATACCCCATTAATAGTGTAAGCATCCTTCAAAGCTTTTGTGGAGTGGTTGTGGGGCCAGCGTGTGGCAAGGGCTGGTGCTGCAGCCAGGGACCTGAGCAGCAGGTATGGCAGAGCCACCAGGGACTGCAGAGCCACCAGGCCTGAAGTCCCTCACTAGCAGAGACAAACCAAGGGCTGGCAGTGGCAAAGGGAGACATTCTCCAGGAACAGAAGACCCTGGGAAGACATAAGTGCCCCTGGCAGCCCTGCCAGGGCAGCAGCATCATCCTGTCAGGTGCCAGCTGAGCTCTGCTCTCCCAACCACTGTGGTCACTGCCAGCTCAGCCTTGGCAGGTCCAGTGTCCCACCCCAGGGACTGACATCATCCCTCTCCCAGGGGACCCTGTGCAGCACCCAGCAGGGATAACCAGCCCTAGTTCAACAAGGGCTTTCAGCCCTAGTTCAACAAGGGAAAGCTAATGGCAGGGTTTTGCCTTGATCTAAGAAAGCTACTGCAGGATAAATTACAGTTAATGAAAAGAGTGAGGAATAGGCAGGTCGTGGGGGTGACCTCGCTCAACTCTTGAAGGACTTTTTTTCTGACAGAATCAGCAGCTGAGAGCAAGTCCTTTGTCAAATTCAGTTTTTGCCAGGGAATCTTTACATTCACATGACATGTAGCTGGAGGGCTGGATGCTGTGCCTGCACCAGAAACCTCTCCCTGTCCAGTGCTGTGGTAGAGGAAGGAGAAGTGCTTCAATTCCTAAATGTTCCAAATTTACCTGTGAAGAAGCATCTCATCACAGTTAATTCATACTAATTTAATTTGATTCCTCAACACTGGGACTGGCTGCTCCCCCAGTCCTGTGTTTCAGAGGCACAGTGGTTGCTGCTGGAGCACCAAGCCTCCAGAGCTGGCCGATGACATGAGCTGCTCACAGCAGATGATCTTCTTGGAGTAGGGCAAGTGCTTTATCGTGCTTTGCCCAAATGCTGATGGTTTTGACTGCCCTGTGGGCTGACCTGTTTGTCCAGCAGATATTTTACTGCCTAGCAAAGGTTTACTGCTCAGAAGTTTGCTTTGTCTTAAAAGACCACTGCATCCCCTGAGACAATTTTGCCATTTCTTAGTCCTTAGCACTGGCACCATGAGACCAGGCTGCCCAGACACTCCATTAGTGACTGTGCAAAGAGGCTGCAATTGGAACATTTTCCAGTTCACACAATCTGCCAGAGTTCACAGCAGAGGAGAGTCCTGCTGAGAGGGGCTTCACAGCTCCTGGAGAACTGCAGCTCCCAAGCTGGAGAGCAGGCACAGCAGCAAGCACTTGGCTCATCCATTTGGTCCAGGGCCATCTCTACGTCTCTGTAATACAGAAAAACAGTTTAACTAATATTTTTTTCTAGCAAGATTTGATAATAGAATCATAAGTCTAGTATTTTTCTTCCAGATATGACAACTTATGTGGAAAAGTTGATTTGTAAGATTTACGGTATAAGAATTACTCTCAGAAAGGAAAAAATCAAACAGACCCAAGGCACTGCTCCCAGAGACATATGCTAGAAATCTTCTAATGCCCTGAGAACTGTGAGTTTTAACCCCATTTTAATATGGAAAATGTCTTTTCATGTAACTCAGAGGGAATGGCATGTGCCACTGGCTTGTCCATTTCTTTTGCTCTCTTTGCAGCAGCAGAACTCTCAGACCAGCCCATCAGCTCTTGGTCCTGTCAAAACTGCAGCATCCAGTTATCAAACACAGAAAAGAAGAGTTCAGAGCAGTGTGAGCTGCAGCCCTGACCATGCAGTTAGGCTCTCCTGAGGGGGCTGCACACATACCAACACTCTCCAACAGACAGGTGCCTCAAACTCTGCACAGAGGAGACTCTTTCCCCTGCCCCAGGGAGGGAACAAGCTGACTTGCACCTTCTTTGGGAGGTTACCTGTGGAGACAGATCATTGGCAGTGGCCACGTGGCTGCTGGCCCAGTGCAGTGCAGACTGGTTGGAGAGGTGCTCATGGCGTGACAGCCTGGTTAGGCCAGCCTGGGGGCCATTTACACCACGGGCTACATATAAGATGCTGTTGCCATATTTCACCATCACCAGGCACACAACAGCTGCTGGAGCCTTTCCCATGCCACCAAGGAATCTCTCTGTGGGCACAGCTGCTGACACTCAGTCCACACAGCACCTACAGTTTCTCTGCTATTCACCATCTTGTTTTATGTTTAATGAGTTCATGTAACTTTTTGTGAAGCAGCAAGGAAATGTTTTCCAGGGAAGCCACTTCCAGCACATCTTCTGTGTGTAGGTTGGATGTTATGGAACAGTGGCTCTGTTGAATGCATTAGCATACAGCACTTCACTTACTCACCTAATCTACATATTTTTCTCAGAGGGTGAGGAAAACCTCCAGGTGCTGGGAGGAAGCTCAGATACCTGGGGCTCAGCCCCAAGGCAGGTGGGCATGGGCAAGTGTGGGGCAGAGTGCTGCAGCTGCCCCATGCTGTGGGTCTGACAGTGGCCAAGGGGGGCTGGCTGACCATGTTCTCCAGCCCAACCACAGTAAATGGGACCTGCATGAGGCAGTGCTGCCTCCTGCCAAACTCTCCCATTCATCTGCTGTCCTCTGGCCAGGCGAGGGGACAATGCCAGCCCGTGTCCCACCACCCTGGCTCCAGGAGGAGGGGGAGCAGAGCTGCCCCACAGCCCCCTCCTGGACTGTGCTCATGAAGAGACACACACATGCTTCTGGGACCCAGGCATTTTTTCATCTTGGCACAGAATTCTTCCAGAGATGATTATTTGAAAGATGAGTCACCAAATACAATAGCAAAGACACATCCTTGACTTACTTGCAGAGAAGGGATGTGACCAGCATTAAGTCTCCATGCAACATCTCCATCACACGGCGTCTGGCGTTTATTCTAAACAGCTCTCAGTCTTGAGCGGGATTGTTTTTTCACATCAGAAATCCAGCTACTTTTTCGTAAGAAATGTTCCTTAATGAAAGGAAAACCAGACAGTGTTCACGGATGTAAGAATCATTATAGCACAGCTATGTGCTCTCTGCAGCTGCTGCCTGTTACAGCCTGTTTGTAGGACACAGGCATACATGGAGATGCACATCAGTGTCCCTGCACTGGGGTAGCAAGGTTGTGCCCCTCAGATGGGGCATAACCAACAGGATACCTTTGCACAAGGAGTCACACAGAAAAGCCCAGGGGAGATAGGTGCCTGCTCCTCCCAGGGTGAGTCCGTCTGGACAGGAGGAAAATTTTTCACAATGAGGACACAGACACAGAATAATCCCCCCAGGGAAGCAGCCCCTGCTCGGCCCCTCCCGTGCGGGCAGGGCCCGCGGGAGGAGCCCCTTCCCTTGGCCGAGAGGAGCCGGGAGGAGCGCAGCGCTCCCGGAGCAGGGGCTGGGTGTTGCTCTGCCCCTCTGCTGAGCAGGGGCTGCTGTCTGGGAGCCTAATCCAACCCAGCAGAGTGTCCTGACCTTGATGGTGTTGGTTTAACTAGGATATGAAATGCAAATATAGCCTAAGCTCAGTAATTCTGGCACCCAGCAGAGAGCCTGAAGGGTGGAATGCTTCCCAGAAGGGTCAGCAAGAGCAGAAAAAATTATATAGAGCAAATAAACAGAATAAAAGGCTCCTCACTTATCCTGGTGCAGAGGGCTGCAGCTCCAGGGGACTGCAGGAGATTGTGCTGCTCTGAGGCTTATCCTCAGGGACAAACTGCTGATCGGGAGACAGAGGAAAGGCGAAGGGCAAAGAGTCAATTTGTTTTAAATAACTGCAAGCCAGGAGGAAGTCACCCCCATTCTGCTTCTTGGCTGCTTCTCTGTCACCCATCACCTCGCCCCACAGCCAAGGCAGTCCCCTCAGGGATTTCCCAGGGTCTGAGGCCAGACTTTTGGAGAGGGGATAATGTGTGATCAGCCTGGGAGGGGAGACACCCTGGGGGCAGAGCAGGCCCCATCGAACCCAGCCCTCCTGCTTAGAGGAGCTGCTACCACCAGCCTTGTGGAGACCTGGATAAACCCCAAACTACTGCTACCAGACACAACCCCCCCTTGAACTGAACAGAATAAAATACCTATTTTCAAGTCAAGGTGGGGCTTGCACGTTGTCAGTAATCTCCAGCAAAACCCTCCAGAATGCTGATCCTGGCTCTGCATCTCCCAAGAAGAGCAGCTCAGGCCCGGCTGTCAGGGTCACAACCTGGTGTGTCTTGGCCCCGTGGGGATGGGGGAAACTGTGCTGCCAGCTCCAGCACGGAGCAGACACAGAACAGACCCCAGTCCTTCCAGCCGCCTCTGCCTGGACCCTCAAGGTGCCCCTGGAGCAGCCCCCGAGCAGCAGAGCAGGGGATGCACCCCTGAGACATCCTCACTGTCCGCCCGGCCCGTGCGGCACTCCCAGGGGAAGGACGGAGGGGCCACGGCTGGATGGTGGATGGGGATAGTGCTCATGGCCTGACAGCCTGGTTAGGCCAGCCTGGGGGCCATTTACACCACGGGCTACATATAAGATGCTGTTGCCACATTTCACCATCACCAGGCACACAACAGCTGCTGAAGCCTTCCCCATGTCACCAAGGAATCTCTCTGTGGGCACAGCTGCTGGCACTCAGTCCACACAGAACCTACAGTTTCTCTGCTATTCACTATCTTGTTTTATGTTTAATGAGTTCATGTAACTTTTTGTGAAGCATCGGCTGGATGGGGACACGGCTGGATGAGGACACGGCTGGATGGGGACATGGGTGGATCAGGACACGGCCAGATTGGGACAAGGCTGGGCTGAAATTAGGGACATGCCAGGGGCTCTGGGGCACAGCCAGGGGTAGGGAGAAGACTGGCCAAGGCACAGCCGTGAGGAGCACTCTCATTTCGTCGTCATGACTTCATTAAACTTTTAAAACACAAAGTACAACGTTTATTGAGAAGAATCTCTTTCCTACCAATTACAGTTAATAGGGTAAAATTAATGTACCAATTAATATGGCTTCTAAACTTGGTCTAATATGTTAAATACTGTTCCTATCTCTGTAAAGGCAGCAAAATAAAGTGATGATCAGGATAGGAGCTAATAAAGTTTTGCTCCTCTGTACTTAAACTATTTGGCATCACTGAGTTAAGGTACAGGAAAAAGGAGATTATTTAACATTTTAAGGTTTGTAAGACCCATAAATCATTTCATACACGCCATATTTGTTGAAAAGGATAGAATACATTCAATTTTACACTATATTAAACTTCATCTAATTTGAACGTAAGAACAGACCAGCAAAATAAATGACCAATTTCTGAAGCAGAAATTACCATTTGGCTGCTGCCATTATGAAGCTGCTGGTATTTTATCATGTTCTTAACATAATATTGCTTGTCTATTGATGCATAGTTATAGTGCTAGTCCAAATTGGAAGGCGGTGAAAGAGGACAGTGCAGAGGGTTTTTTTAATAGGCGTCATTTGTCAGATGTTATTTCAGAGGTCTTTGCACTGATGATAATATGCAGATTAAACGAGAAGTAAATAGAAAAAAAAAAAAAAAAAAAAAGAGAGAGAGAGAGAGAGAGAAAGGAAGGCAGAAAGGGAATGAGAATTTTAGCCCATTTTGGCTGCAGCAGGTGGACCAGCCCCGGTGGGACCAGATAGCAGTAATTAATCTGGGTTTTAGGGTTTCTGCTGAAACCTCACAGTACTTGACAAAAGGAGATTTCCTTCCTTGCATCCCGGTGCTGTGGGGCCACAGGGACCGTGGGAGCACCGAGTGCCGGGGCAGGGCCGGGATGGAGCTCCTCCCGCCCAGCACTGTCCCCCCCTCCTCACTCTCCCTGCACCATCCAGAAACCTGAGCACAAATAAAAATTATGTTTAGTTTGCAAAACAGGAGGAAGGTACCTCCATCCTCTAGAGTTCATTGTTCTGCTAGACTTGGTATTATAGTGGCAATATATTACAGAGAAGAAAAATCAGCTGGCTGCTGCCTCCAGAATGACAATGGAAACCACAAACACACTGGAGCCGCAGCTGCCCAGAGGGGATCTGCCAGGGCTCTGCAGGCACTGGGGAAGGGTGTTCGTGGGGAAGAAATCCCACCCAGCCCCATGGGCACAGCATCCCATGGGACAGACAGACACCTCCTGCACAGCAGGGATGGCCACAACCTGGGACCCAGCACCCCTGGTCACTCCTGCTGCTTCTCAGCCGTCTCAGGCTCTCCAGGCAGGAGCTCCTGTGCCAGGGCAGACCACCATCCCAGGGCAGGGCATCTCCCCCAGCCACTGACCACAGACCACTGACCCCAGGGCAGTGCACCATCCCAGGGTAGGGCATCATCCCCAGGATGGGCACTACCCAGGGCAGGGCACTCTGCTGGCACCAGAGGAGGCCATCACTGACCACTGCCCACAGTGCCTGCCCCAGTGCTGTCATGGGCACAGCTACAGAGGTGAAAACAGCTTCCTACCAAATCCACCAAACAACAACAAACAAGGTGGTTCATTTGTATTAAGGACAATCATCCTGAGCCCTAATCCTCCCGTTCCCTCAGTGAAGGGCTTCTGCTGCCTGCAGGCTGTCAGGAAAGGGGGCAGAGCAGGGGGCAGCAGTGCAGATCCTGCAGAGTGCTCTGCACTGGCAGCTACTGGGAACCCCCCCCCAAGCCTGAGTCTGCTTAAACCAAATTAATTGCTCAGATATTAGAACTGGAACTGGGTTCTGTGCCTGCAAATCTGCACGGGGATATGTTGTGCTTTAACATAGATTTCAATTACTTCCCAACCTTCAGTGTGATGATGTGACATTATGCTCTACTGCCAGGGTTTGCCAGCATGCTCCTACTTTTATTTCTCCTGTTAAATATGGTCTTTGTTGCGCTTCATTGATCTCTGAGCATATTCTGCTGTTTACAACTTTGATAATCTTTGTGTAATCTTCAGGGGTAATTGAATTCTGACAAACATAGCTGAATTTTAAACACCACACAGATTTCAGTACATTGAAGAGCCATGATATGAAAGTCAAAACTGGAAATGGGGAGCAGCATTTGCTTTCAGTGTCTGTCCTGAGCAACCAGAGATGAGCCAGGCTCAGAGCCCAGGGACATTGACAGCAAGGTAGGAGACATGACTGGGGGTGGGGCCAGACCTAGCCCAGAGCTTAATCCCAAGTAGACAATATAATGTCACTTAATGATTTTTTAATATACACCCCCAAGACACTTCTGCACTTGCACAAAGTCCAAGAAATCCCACTGGGTCTACTCTGCTAGGATAGGATACAGTCAGCAGCTACCAATCTTCACTAAATACCTTGGGAATTGCCCATGTACAAATAAATTATTGTTTTTATGGGCATATATTGCGAATTAGACAAGGGGGAAAACGTTGCAGTTGGATTTTGATGTAGAAGGTTTTTTTGCAGAGCCCATGGGGCACATGCATAGCGCTTCCATAATCATTATTGTTATTTATTATTTGCCAGCACCAGGAACGTGCCCAGCCCAACACAGGCCAGATGGAACACGGCTGCTGGGCAGGACTGTGCTCCCAGAGCCTACAGACCCCGGGCACGCACCCAGCCTCCTGTTCCTGCCAGGATACCAGCACCATGCCCCTTGCCCCAGCCTGTTCTCCTCTGCCCCCACTGGCCCCAGCTGCTGCAGTGAGGCACAACCTCCCTTTTGGTGGCTGGAAAAAACAGCTGTCTTGCTTGAGGACATCAGATTTTTGATGCATTTTCTACAAACTTTAATTTCCCAAACCCTCCTCGCTCTGGATGCAGGGGGACTGCTCAAGCACGCTATAAATTAGTATGCCAGCAGAGCTGCTCCTGGAAGGAGGATAAGCTCAGCCAGACAGGAAGGAGCCTCCAGAAATCTCAGTGCTGGAAGGGAAAACTTGCTGCTCTCCTGCTGTTTGTGCTGGAGCTCTGTGTCTCCAGCTTATTGCAATAGCACATGACGGCCTCGGTGCAGCAAAGATTTTCTGCTGAAGGGTCTGAGCTGCACAGAGGGTCCCCACGCAATCGAAAGAAAAGGAATTAAGGGGTTGTCTGGTCTGAGAAAAGGGATATTGAATCTAATCTGAGACGGTGTAATTTGGAAATCCAATTGCAGTTGTCCATCAGCAAAGGCAGCCGGTGGGGAGGGGAGGCAGGAGGCTGTGGAGGACCAGAGCCCCCAGCAGCAGGGCAGGGAGGGCTGAGCCCCACAGGACCCCAAGAACCCCAGGACAAGGCAAAGCCTCTGCCAGCTGCCACAGCCCTTCCCAGGGGCTCCTCCACAGCCTGGCACTGCCAGGGGACCAGGGCAGGACCCTGTGGGTCAGGGAGGAAGGGGAGCAGGAAGGGAGGAAGGCGGCCCTGAGCTCTCCCCACCTTCACCCTCTGCCCCGGGGAATGGAGCTAGGGAAGCGCTGGGTGCCCCCACAGCCAGCATGGCTCATCCCGCACCGAGCTCATCCCCCCGGGCACTGCACGGCTTCCCCTCACCTCCCTCCCCTGGAGGTAAGTCGGGAGAGACCTGACACCGATTACGATTGATTTAACATTTTCTGCTGGAGTTTGACTTGGGCTCAGATTCCTCCTAAGAGTTCACTTGCCCAGGGTCATTGCACTGATATTTTACCACAAGTCAGGCAGTTTTTTAAGCTCCTGGATGGACACAGTGACCCAAATGAGGTCAGAGTCCTCTACCATGTGGCCCTTGGCTAAAGGCTCCTGCAAACCACCTGCAGCTCCCAGGTTCCCCCTCGCCTCTCCCCCAGACAGGAGGCTCAGAGCTGGACAGGATTTCAGATGCCAAATGTCCATGACTTTGCACACAGGGCTTGGCAGTAGTACACAGTCCATGTCTGACTGCAGAGCCCAGGCAGAGCTGCTCCCTGCTGTGGGCAGTGGGTCATGGGGCCCCTCACCAGGGTGGTGTTGGCTCAGCAGCCCTCCAGCCGGCTGAGAATCACAAGGGGGGCAAGGGACACAGATGCATCAGGGCCACCCCTGCCCACCAGCCAGCCCCTGGAACTCCCACGTGTGATGAAAGGAGGGCAGAGACACAGACCCAGGCTCAGTTGTATCCCCTGGGATGGGGGGCCCTGATGGAACCTCAGGACTGGCCCTGCCCTGATGGAGAGGTGGGGAGCAGATGAAACCTCCCTGCAGCACAGCACTGAGCATCCCCCCAGCAGGAGAGCTGGAGCAGAGCTGCTCTCAGCTATTAGCTCCCCACATGTGCTTTATTTCCTGAATTAAACAGCAGAATTATAATGAGACTTGACGTTAAATTCCATAAAAAGTCAAGCTAATCAGTGACCAAACCTGTAATTGATTCTTTTGCTAGTTCAATACTTAATGCTACATGTTAAGCAATAGGATTTTACAATTTGCTAGCACTTCACTTACAGAGAATTAAGCAATAAAAATCTATTCAGAGTACAAGCAGCAGGAAGGGAGCCACAGCTGCCAATACGTGAACAAGCCAATGAAGTGGCTCAACATTTGCATCAGTATCTTGTTTTTCAGAGTATCTACCCCTGTTTGATACTGAAACCTCTTTAACACATGCAAGGAAGGTGTGAAACCCCTTGGGAGGTGACGCTGAGGCAGGAATGCCGTGGATGAGGTGCAGGTGGCAGCAGATCAGTGCCAGCCCTGGGGGCTGGAGGGTCGGTGGCAGCTCGAGGAGCCCCCCCAGCCCAGCCCAGGGCACCCAGGTCAGCCCAGGGGTGTGCAGGTGTGCTGAGGCACAGAGACAGGCACCTGAGGCAGGCACCCATTGCCTGCACAGGAGTAGAGCTCCTGCCCTGCTCCCTGCACGGGGGCAACCCTAGAGGGGACAGCATGGCCGAGAAATGCTTCTTTCTTAGAAAATGCTCTTTTCAAACTTCTTGCACTATTAGTTTGATATTGTTCAAGGCAAAATTCAGCCCAAGGAAACAGCTCCCACAGCCATTTTGTTGTGGTTTGAAAGCAAAACGAGTGAGAGGCTCCAAGTCAGAGATACAATTTAATAAGAAGAAAGGTAAAAGGTAAAAATAAAATAAAATAAATGCAATAACACAAAGGACCACTGACAGAGTCAGAATACAACCTGAGCAGGATGGTGGAAGCAGTCCAGGTGAGGTGCTCTTCCTGAAGCAGTGATCCTGTAGAAAGGTCTGGGAGCTCTGGCCCTCTGGGAATCCAGTGGGTCAGGGCTGCTTGTCCTGTCCCACATACCAGATTATATCCAGGTGCGAATGCTTGGCTCCTCCCCCTGGGCAGAGCATCTCCCAATGGGCTGATGAGTTGTGAAGTGGGTCCTTGATGGCCCATTAAACAGAGATAACCCCTGGAGGGAGTTACCTGTGAGTCCTGGGCAAGGCATTGATGGGCCATGAGCAGAAGACACCCCAAAGGCCATTAGCAGAAGAGGCAGGGGCTTGGGAAAACACTGCCCCACCTGGTTTCAACAGTTATTGAAGATGGTGATAGAATAAATACTTTGTGTACATCCTACACTGCAACCCAGGACACATTTCCATAGACAGGTACCAGAATTCAGTTTCAAACAGTTTGTGTCTTAAAACGCAAAATCACCCACATCCCTCTTTGCCCAGTTTGCCAGCTAAGCTTTCCTTCTTTGGGCTTTTCTTGTGTTCCAGCACAAGTCAAATCCTTGTCTGGGAGCCCCGTGGTGCTTCTGCTGAGTGTTTATCCCCCAGCAGTGACAGCAGAGCCCGTGGCAGCACATTCCTGGGAAGGGAACACTGTCACATGCTGAGCCACAGCAAAACCCCAGGTTGGTGCTGCCATGACCTGCTGGTCCTGGCAGGTGTGGGAGTGCAGGATACTCCCCAACACTCTCACCTTTGGCCCACCTCAGCCAGGCCTGGGCAGTGCAGTAGGAGAGGAAACACAATTATTATTGTGAGGGGAAGGGCTGTGCTCCTGGTCTCCCAGGGGGTTCAGCTTCCTGCTACAATGATTCAGGGAATATGCTGAGACAGATTTGATGAATTCCGCTGAAGCTGTGGAGCTGCTGCATTAGGCAAACACTTTGATGATTGTCAAGCCAGCCCCATGCTGTCAGGGCTACTCTACATTGCCAGGCCAGGGACAGCAGGTGCTCATCACTAGACAGCACATCCTCCACAGCTTTTAGCACCAGCCCTGCACACCCAGAGCCCACAGCAGCACGTCCTGCAGGCTCAGAGCCCCTTTCCTGGACTCTCTTCTTCTTTCAAACACATGCAGATGTCCTAATCTGAACACCCAGTGCCCAGGCACCAGCCCCTGACTGCACCAGCTGAGCCAGCACAAGCACCACACTGCTGCTCTTCAGGGGAGCAAGGGCCGAGCAAGGAGAGCTGGGTTAGGACCAAATCTGCCTCAGGTGTGAGGGCATGGCCCTGCAGAGTCTCCTGCCAGCAGACCTAAGCCAGGCACACCATGCTGTAGAGTGGAAATGCTGGAACCTGGCACGGAAACAGATCTACAGCCTGAGAAAAAGCTTCTGAATGAAAACTTCAGGTAGCATTAGATCCCATTTTTAATAATGCAGATGAACACTCCCAAGAGATGTGGCTAAGAAAATAAAATTTCTCTGAGCTGGAGGAGAACACAGAGAAATCAAACCCCATCACTAGGCACAGCATCAGGCTGGGGGAGCTGTGGCTGAAGGGAGCAGGGACAGGGTGATGGCACAGCAGAGTCCCAAGGAGCTGCTGTCACCACTGTCAGACTGCAGGCAGCATTGCTGGCTTGTGGAGATAATATCTTCAAAATATACCTGGCTAAAGGATTCGTGTCTGACAGCTTCAAGTG
The DNA here is from genome assembly GCF_965231275.1 of Zosterops lateralis. Lineage (NCBI taxonomy): Eukaryota > Metazoa > Chordata > Aves > Passeriformes > Zosteropidae > Zosterops > Zosterops lateralis. The sequence continues at coordinate 7,434,182 of NC_139775.1, forward strand.
TTAGACAATTTGTACAGCACAAGAATGTGTCTGAACACTTGTCACTGCAGACTTGTACAGGGAGCTGTGGCCACACACTGGGCATGCCCTGCATCTGTTACAGGTGCATCCATCACCTCCACTGGCACTGTATGGAAATCACTCTGCACCCAGGGGATGTGCTGCTGCCACCTCCACAGCCAGGACACCTGGTCACAGTGCCCTGTGTGCATTCCCGCCCTTCCACAGCCCTGCTGCAGCTATGCTCTGACTGCTGGCAAGGAAGAAAACCACAACTTTGGGTGCAAGGGCTCTGCTGTCTCCAGGCCAAGCAGAGGAAGCAACTGGGAATGCAGGTGCCTGTGCAGATGGGAGGAAAGCCACAGCTCTCTGTGCTGAGCCAGGAGCTCTCAGCAGCAGACAAAATCATGATCTTGGGTCAGTTCTGGTGGACAATTGGAGACTCAGTGCTGCTTCAGGTCTGTTCTTTTGTGCCCAGGCTGGAGGCAAGAGCAGAACCCAGCGGGTGTCAGTGTCAGGAGAGGCAGGCCCTCCACATGTGCCAGCCAGGACCCAGAGAGCTGCAAGACACCTGAGCATTTCTCCAGATGGGATGTCTGGAGGAGCAGCAGGTGCAGCTTCACCTTTACCAGAGCTCAGGAGACACACTTGGTGTTTGGGGCTGAGCCTCTGCTCAAATGCATCCCCCACTCCTGTGTCATTTCCCCTACAACACTGAACACCTCATCTCCAGGTGTCTGCCAGGGCCTTCAGCCGTGAAATTGTGTGGCTCTGCCTTGACCTTGGACTTCCCACAGTGACCATCTCCTGCAGAGCACATGCTGCAGCTTGGGGGCATTTTTCTGAATCAGCCAGTGAAAAACACAGCCTCAAAATGTGACCTCTGCTAATTCACTGGGATGCCTCCCCTGTTTCGAGAGGAGCCTCAGCACAAGGCCAGGAGCTTGCCTGCTGCAGCAAGGGCTCCAGCAAGGGCCCTCTCCTGCCCTCAGCACCTCAAGCCACAGGGGGTGCTGCAGACATCATGCTGACCATGGACTTGACCTCACATGACCCCAGTAAAGGCTGATCCCAAAGCTCAACTGCATTTGCTCCCAGTCCACACCAGTATCCCTCCAGCTACAAATGTCTCTTCCTCCCACTGTGCCCTCAGAAACAGGCGCCACCTACAAGGATCCAAACGCTTCTATTTCCCCAGCTTCTTCCAGAAGATTTAAGAGATATTAATCTCAAAATTGAAACAATCTCTAACCTGGTGTGCTGCAGAGCAGGCGGCAGAGAGGACCCACAGTCCTGTGCAGGGACTAGGCTCAGGAGGGCTAGCACAAAGCTCCCAGGGCACTGTGGGCTGGGAAGCAAACTGCATCCCACAGGATGCTCCTCTGTGCCAGAAAACTGTCAGCCTTCCACTACCCATGGGGAGAGCGGAGCCAAGACAGATCCCTGAGCCCCCACCCAGGCAGGGGAGCCTTAAAAGCAATGCTCTGGTTTCCCTGGGGAGGAGAGAAGCCCCTTGCTTTTCCCACCACTCTCAGGTTGCTCCAGTAATCGAGAGGCATCTGATCTTCCAAGAGTCTGATCGAGTGAGAATGCCAGTGTCATTACCGAGTTAATTAGAAAAACTCAAATGGAGCTTTAAACATTTTTATAATACATTTGGGTCTTTTTGGCAGGATTATTGCAATCTTTTGGGTTTCCATTTCCCATTAAAGCACTCTCAGTAGTGCACATATAAAAGCCATGTGATCTTGGCTCCTTGCTGCTTTTTTTCCTTCCCCTCCACCCCTCCTTATTTGGGTGAGATTTATTAAATATTTTAATCAGTTAAATTCTGGCAGCTTAAACATTTTCTTTAATAGCCTTGTTAAATGTGGATTAGATTTAAAATCCCTGCCTCTGAACTCTGAAGCAGCAGTATTTATATGCAATGTTAAAAAAATTAAAAGCTTTACAAAGCAGTAATTACTCCTTTGCTGCAGGAGGAGGAGAGATTGACTTTCTAAGTTATTTTTAGGCAAGTTTTCCATCCTCGCCATTCCCAGACAATACTACACAAGCATCATTTACTCTTCCTGAAGGATTCCCTTCAAGGAATGTCAAGGTGTGGCACGCCTTAGGTGCAAAGCCCACACCACCAGCCTTGGTTTGGTTTGGTGACACCAGAAGCAGCCAGCAGCCCCTGCAGGATCTCTGAGCACCCACACACAGCAGCACTGTCAGGGAGAGGGTGCCCAGCCCTGACCAGGAGCAGCTCCTGAAGAGGGGCCCCATTTCCTCTTCCTTTATCCCTGAGCCCAGCAGATCCTAAAGAGGGGCCCCTTTACCTCCCCGTTTATCCCTGAGCCTGGCAGCTCCTGGCAGCCCCACCTGCTCCCATGGGATGCGATGTCCCAAAGCTGCAGCCCCTGGCCGGGGCAGCCCCTTCTCCTTATCCATCATCCCCTTAGTGACAGCTCTGGGGCTTTTGCTGTGCCTGTGCGATGTGCCCTGACTGTCCCTACAGCTCCATGAAGTCTTGGCAGAGGACACAGAGACCTGGTTCAGTATTACTTGAAGTCCAGGAAAGCCTCCATGTGCCATTAAGAAAAGCTAAAGGAGAAAGAAGGGAAGTTCCTTGTGCCATTTTCCCTTCCCTCCCCTCCTGCTCCAGCAGGAATTTCCCCCGGGCAGGGGCTCAGGCGTGCTGGGAGCAGAGGAACTGCCCTGGGGCAGCAGCCACTGATCAGGACACTCATGGCCACCGCAAGAGCAAAGCCACAGAGAGGGGAGGGTGGCCTGACCACCCCTCACATCTTCTGGAGCAGCTGTCCTGGCTCCTGGGGTGGGTTCAGGGCAGTGTGTCCCCTGGTACAGCAGAGGGGACAGGACAGGGCAGGGTGGCCCCCAGGCACAGCACAAGCTGTGTCTCAGCAGTGAGCCCGAGGCAGCAAGGCTTTCCTGGGAGAAGGTGGGATTGATCTGTGCCCCTCTGGGTGGTCTGGAATGGATGGATGGTCCAAGGGATCCCAGGGCGTGCCCAGAGGAAAGGTGCCAGGATTGTGGCAGCACCCTGGACTCTGGGAAAGCAAAATCCATGTGAGGGAAGGAGAGTTCCCCAAGCAGCCCTGGATTGCTGAGCTTCCCCTCACCTGCATGCTGTGAAAGCACAGAGGAGCCCCCACAGCCCTGCCTGGGCAGCACAGAAACCCCTCAGCACGGGCTGTGGGAAGGATGAGCTTTGCTGAATATTTCTGAGGAACAGGGGGTACCTTTGGGAGCCTTATCCAGGTTTTAATGAAGCTTTTTGCCATTGAATGTAAGTCAATTTTCTTGGAGTGATTACCCCATCTCTGGAGGATATTGTAGGAATAGGTAAGAACTAGAGAGGGACAGGAATAATATCAAGGACTAGAACAATTCTCAAATAAGAAGAGACAGAAAAACAAGGTAGAAACAGAATGAATAAATAATAAATGGTCTTCAAGAGACAGTCTGTGAGCTCCTCTTATCCCACTCTCATAAAACAGGAAATATGATGTTGAATTAAAAGGTGAAATAAAAGGTAAACACTTTCCTCATGTGAGCTGTAACAAGTACATGGGGCTCAGCATGGTGTGATCCCAGACACTCCCCTGGGAGCTCAGCTCTGCCTCACAGGCTTCAGTCCTGGGATGCAGAGAAAGAGCCTGGGATGTGCTGGTGCCTTTGGTCCAGGTGTCAATCTGGCTCCCTCCTGCAGCAGAGGCATCTCCCTGAGCTGATGAGGAACTCAGAGTTGGGGTTTTTGGGCTGAGGTCCCTGCAGCTGCATGATGTGTGGGAAGGATTCTCTGCCAATGCTCTGACATGCCAGTGCTGGGGTTTTCCACCCTGGGGTGCCAGCTTTCACCCTCTGCATCTGCAGCTGGTCCTGCAGGGACTGTCATGAAGCCACAGGTAAAACATGGGAGCAAGCAGATTTAGGAAGTGGTAATGCAGGAAGAGGTCATGAGCAGACTCGTCCTGCCTCAGCCAGACCTCTGAAGCTGGTTCCCAGGGACAGGACTTCAGGGAGCAGAAACTCCTCTCAGTTCTGCACCAGAGAATGAAGACTTTCTCCTTTTAAAATTCATAAAACAACCCAGACTGCAAGTTACAAACTGCGGAGCTCTTATTTACATATATCACTGCAAGAAGCACAGTGCTCATTATGAATTATTTAGCATGATGCACTCTCACACCAGCCCTGCCTGCTCTGTGGCCTCCTCTCAATTAGACCTTTGTGGCAGAGGGGTCAGTAATAACAGGTCACTTAACTGTAAATAAAAGTGACACTGGGAGAAATGCTGGAGTATTTATTTGTACTGCTGTATTACTGTAAAACTGTGTTTATGGAGATAAATGTTTACATGTTTACTTGTCATGCAAAAAATGTGTTTAGCAACATGCACCTGACACAGTTTACACCCAGCATTGTGGCTGCTCCTGCTACCTTGGCTGGGCATTGCCCAGGGAACTGCTCACCCTGCCCAGGCCAGCATGGCACTGCACCCAGGCTCAGGACAGGCACCATGCAGGCACAGGAGAGCTGTCAGGAGCAGTCACTGAAATGAAATGTGGCAAAGAAGCAAATGTGCTTACAGTGAGTTTGGTTTGTCAATTTATTTGTCTTTCAAAAGGACGGTGTTTTAAGGAGAAGTTTTGGTGCTTTTCCACCTGATGCCTTTAATGTTCTTTGAAAGGACAAATTCAGTAAGGACTTTAAGTTCTTCATTTTGGACCAAATTAAACACTTCCCCATACAAAAAGGCTGCCTTTTGTTCAGTGTTTTATGGTACTCTCTGCTTTGTAGAAGTTTTTGAAAAGTCATTTAATGTCAAGCCAATGTTTCTGGGCTTTTTGAGCAGCAAGCAAATAGAAAAATGAGGCACTCCCCAGGAAGCTCTGTCCCAGCTGGCAGTTCCTCCTGCCTTTCTGCCTGGCACCCTCCATCCATCCATTCCATCTCCCAATCTCCACCAGCACAGCTGCACTGAAGTTTGCTCCTGCTGCCTGACACAGGGCCATGGGCTGGGGGATAGTGGGGATCCTGCAGCCTTCAGTGAGGCAAGGACCACACTGGCCTTGGTCTGCAACAGTCCACAGCTTCATTGCCATCAGTGGGATCAACCTGCATCAAAAATTAACTGCTGCCCAGTGGAGCTCCACTGTCAGCAGGTGCTGCTCCTGGGATCATCCTTGCTGCCAGGGGATGGAGAGAAGCATGGGATGAGGGTCCCCAAAGGCCAGCACATCCTTGTAGAGATGTACCCCTGGTCCCTTGTCCCCAGAGGATGCAGCCAGCCCAGCCTCGCTTTTCTCTGTGCCTTTGCAAAAGGCTCTTGATCCTAAATCAAGGGGACAGTAGCAGCATCTCCCTCCAGAATGCCAGGATTGGCTGCTGCCTCCCTCCCTGGCCTGGCAGGACAGGGCAGTGGGGCTGGGGGCTGCCCTACCACTGTGGGACAGGGCTGGGATCCTTCACATCCAGCAGCAGCCCCGTCTCAGGGCTCAGTGTGGCTTTTCCCAGGAACTGTTATTAGCTCAGTATGGGAGGTGATAATAACAAGCCATTAATGGGAATCTGTTTGAGTGCCACTGTGTGGCAAGATCATAAATTAATGGTCATTTCATTTATTGTCATTTTATCCATAACAAGATGCTGATTTTCCTCCTGGGGTAATGAAATTGATCTGTAAGAACCATAAATCCTCCCCCGTGGTGTGGCTGGAGCAAGGTGCTGGATGAACAGGCCAATGGCAGAGATGTGGAAGCTCATGAATGATGTGGCAGCAGGAGGAGAGGGCAGCAGTGCTGCGGGAGCTGGCATCACACTGGCTCCTGTGCCAGAGAGCTCTGCAGGCTGACAGGGAGGTGTTTCAGGCATCACATCAGGAAGATCCAAACAGCTCTCGGTGGTTTGTATTTTCTGTTAATTGAAAATAATTCTTTAAAGGCAGATCAAAATGGCCCAGGACACTCTGTCACCTTCGCCCCATCAGGGCTGTCCCAGACAGGTGCTGCCCAGCCCACCTGTCATCAGCAGCTCAGGATCAGCCAGGAAGAGGATGGATGGCTTCTGTAGCCTTCACGTGGAGCATAAAACAAAAACACATTGAAAATTTATAGCTGACATGCTTCCTTTGCTGTTCCCAGCACCCCCAGACAAGCACCTTTACTCAGTGGACATGTCTGTCTCCACAATAGTGACTGCCTGGAAATAAAAATGAAGAAGAGAAAGTTTCTCATAATTGAGTTTTTAAATGAGAAAAGGAATGAGAGCTCTTAGGGTGATGAGTGCCCTCCTCACCCTGATGCAGAAGCAGCAGCAGCACCTGGCTCTGTCCTGCCCCATGCCCAGCTGGCTGCCACAGGGCCCTGACCCACTCTGTCACTGTCCTGGTCACACTGCTGGGACCCCTCTTCCTCCATGTGATGCCTGTTGGAGCCCTCACTCCTCACCCTTTCTGTCTCCTCATCTTGCTCTCCCCTTCACAAGATGAGACACCCTTGCCAGGCCCAGGGCAGGATGTGGCACCAGGGCTGGCTGGGGAGAGAGTTCCCTACCCAGAGGGATCCTTCAGCACAGAAAGACAGTGGGGAGGAGACCCCTGGGACCCTCAGCTGCTCCCAGGAACTCTCTGCAAACCAGCACCTCCTGTAGTAAGGTGTTTAGACAGCCTTACAGCTATCTGGGCTTCCTCCTTCTGCAACTCAGCAGAGATATAATTTTAAATATAGCTATTTTTCTCACTCAGATATGAGAAATATTAACTGGCCCAACTTTGCTGTGGCTGTCACCATCCTTTTAGCAGTGTGATTGCCAGCAGGGATTTATTGTCCTCCCTGCACCTGGGTTATTTGAGGTTTGTTTTGCTGCAGGGCCAGGGCAACAATAAATTTCCTTCTCCTCTGGAACATGCTCTAACCTCTCATTTTCTAATAAAGTGTTAAACCTTGGAGCAACCACACTGGCCTGGTGCTGGAGAGGAGTGGAGTTCCAGCTAAGCCTGTTGTGGGCAGGAGGGCACCCTTGAGGGCCAGGATGTCTCTTCCCATGGTGGCTGTCAGGAATTCTGGCTTCCTTTTCCAGGGAGAGCCCCCTGCCCAGGCAGAGGCTGTGCCCTGCCTGTCCCTGGGAGCCACACCCAGCAGAGTGTGCCCGAAGGCATCAAGGGAGGGTGTGCAGGAGAACCCACCCTGGGCCTGACCATGACAGTGGCAAAGGGATCAGCTCAGGGAGATCCCCCACCCCACAACCTGTATGTCCCCAGTGCAGCCCCCTGCCCACTCCAGCCACCCTCCTTCAGCACAGCAGGCCAGATCCAGGCAGTGGTGCAGAGACAGCAGGAGCTGCTGGCAACACTGAGCTCATCACCAGCACAGGGTTCAGGCTGTCAAAAGGGTCCCAGCCAGCAGCCTGTCACCCCTCACCAGTCCAGCCCTTCCTGCTCCTACAGGGCTGCAGGAGAGGCTGATGGGGCAGGAGGGGCGATGGGTGGTGCACCTGCTGCTGGTCCATTACAGACCCAGAGGTGACTGCAGCACCAGCTTCCACTGGCTGAGCTGGGTGGTGGCTTATGGCAAGGAGCTGTGTTGTGGAGATATGGTTTTTCCAATATATTCTGTTTGGATTGGCAAGTTGGTCTCACTCTTTCTCAACTGACTGATAAAGCACTAGACAGGGGATTAGTCCTCTTGGAAGCTAAAGAAAGAGGTAATTTGGGTTGTTTATAGCCTGCAAGGGTAGAATCAAAATGTACAATACTGAGAGAGTCAAACTTTTACAGCGTATGGCAGAGCCATAACTCAGAGCAAGCATCACACATTACAGTCCTGTGAAATGCATTCCCGTGACAAAAGGCTGGAAAGGCAGAAAGAATGAGAGGAATTAATCTGTTCTTGGGACAAATATTGTAATGAAGACAGGAAATGCCAAGAAAACTAACCCCTGCCTGATTCAGTGTTGGAATTGGAGTGTTTAGCCCAGAAATCCCAGCTCTGCTCTTTGGGCAGTGTTGGAAACAGCCCCAGCCTCAGTGTCTCTGTGGTGTGGGCAGAGGGGAACCCTAGCCTGACCTTGACTTTTCTGCACTAAAGGAGTAACAGCTTTCCCTCAACTGGGTTTTGCTGGATTTCCATAGCTATTAAATCTAATTGCTGAGATAGAGTTATAAAATTATAATTTTAACCATGCAATTTAGATGGAGTAACCGGTCGCCTATTTCTGTGATTATCCCTGATTATTAAATGAACAGCTGCCTCCAAATATGTTTGCAACAAACTAATTCAATGAGTGCATGTGCCTGAATATTCATGGCCCTTATTCGCAGCACAGACTTTTTCACTGTGACTTTAAAAGTTAATTTATCCTGGCAGTTTAAATAAATCCACTTCCATCAGCCTTGGTTCAGGCTCCAGACTTTGACACGGAGTTTGGCAGGCGGAAGGTGTCCCAGCCCCTGCCTCGACGGCCTCTCTCACAAGCACCAGCAGCAGTGTCAATCCCAGGCTTCTCCCGTGTCTTGTTTGCAGGTTTGACAGCTCTTCTCTGCACAGAACTAACACAGTGTGACACTCCACAGTCTGTTTGCTTTAGCTTTTCCACTAAAATTTGCAACTATGCCAGGCAGTCAGGAAGTAACCCGCCCTCCCCAAGCACTGAAATATGGGTACAGCTGGTGGGCACCACAGCCAGCCAGAGGCTCCCTGGGCCGAGAGGCCAGTGTCGGCTGAGGGACGGCTCCCAGCAGCCAGCACTCATCCTGGGACCAGGAATTTCATTCTCCTCCTTGCAAAGGAGGGGCCAGGAGCATCCCAGGCAGTTTCCAGCCTGCCGTGCCAGGGGTGGCTGTGGAGCAGCCACAGGGACAAGGCACCACAACACTGGGGGGCAGAAGGCAATGGGACACAGGGCAGGGGCCCTTTGGCAGCTTTGGCCATCTCTTGTGGCCCTGGGCAGGGGCACACAGCACAGACTGGGGCAGAGCTGTGTCAGGGTCTGGCTCCCCACAGGATAAATGCTATTGTCCCCAGCCTGGCCTGTGTGAGAACATTAAATGGATTTCTTGGAATTAAATCTCTGTGCACTCTTCAGAGTAAGCTGCACTGCTACTAACCACGGGAGCATTTTAATAACAGCCACAGCATGATACAGATTGCTTAGAAACCCGAAAGTATTGCCTGAGTGAGTGCCCAAGAATAGTTACTTCATCTGATGCTGCTCCTATCACAAAGCTCTGGAATTGCCCCTGGAGTCTTCCAGCCACAGTGGCAGCACGCAGCCTCTGGCCCCCAGCAGAAACCTCCTGCACTTGGGATTGTGCTGGGCTTTACATACTTACTGGAGAGAAACAGCAGCTGCTCAGGAGGCAAGCTCAGCTCCCAGGACACATTTCTGAGGTGCCTATTAGGCAAATGCTGGCAGCACATGCCTGGGTTCTCCAGGCAATCCATCCATCCTGCCCCCATGGAAGATCAGCAGCCGCTCCACTGGAACAGGCACGCACCAGTCTGGAACACCGAGCCTAGTTGGGGCAGTGACTTGTGCAACCTCAGAGTGCAACAGCTTCCTCACATCCCCACTGACATATCCTTTGGCAAGCAACCACCATTAAAAAAAAGGTCTGTTTAAAGCTTTTATTAAAAATCCAAGAAAAAAAAAAGAAAAGAAAAATAAGGCTACTGTGGCTGTTATCCAGTTTGGCTTATGGGTTAATAAGGTGAGGAATTCATGGATCTTTAACTTCCTCTGGAAGGCAGGTACATGAATTCAGAGCTATCATACACTAACTGTGTGTTTTTGGAGTTACCTTAATAATGGTACCTATTGTGAAGAAATGACACCAGGAGAGATTTTCTCCCAACCTTTTAACCATCTTTTTGGGTCTGCTCCACCAGTTTTTGAAGGGTTAAGATCCACTCTGAATGCTAATGATGTCATACAATGAGTGGTGTTGTTGATATGCCTGTTATATTTAGCACTCAGAGATAAGGGAAGATTAACATGGAGAACTACCCTGACACCTGCCCCAGAGACTAGAGATGCTGCTGTTCCAGAGCCTGACCCATCCCCACAGTCTGTCTCAGAAATGAACCACCCAGATTGGGTGGGGGTTCTGGTTAAGGAGATGAGTCAGATGCTGAAGGAGTGCATTTCCCCAGCTATTGAGAAACCCTCACTTTGCCTTCAAGAGGGACAGCCAAATAGTACAGCAGTGAAACCCACAGGTGTTACAACTGTCCAGGGTCCAGCCGAACCACAAAGGCAGTCACAGCCAGCAGCAGTTGCCCCAGTAGAAACAAGGAAGTCTAAGATGAAAGCTGAGCACCCAGATAAGGATAGGAATGGAGGAACCTCACAACCCACAGGGGAGCCAGAGGTTGCAATCATCACCGAGTCCCTGAGGTACGAAAGTCTCCGTAACCTGCACAAAGACATTGTGCAACGGGGACGTGAGGCTTATACTACCTGGTTACTCCGGGTCTGGGATCTTATGGGTACAGGCGTGCAGCTGGATGGTGGTAAGGCAAGGAACTTGGGACCCTTGACCCAGGACTCAGGTATGAATCAGATTTTTGTAAAGGAGCCAGGGTCTCTTTCTCTCTGGGAGCGGCTTTTAATGAGTGTCAGAGAGAGGTTTGTCCACAGGGAAAGAATGCAGGAGCACCACCATAGGATGCGCTGGAAGACCCTTGAGGAAGGGATCCAACAGCTAAGGGAAGTAGCAATATTGGAGGTACTCTTCGAGAGGGATGGACAGCATGACAATGACCCCGACAAAGTCAGGTGCACAGGGCAAATGCTGTGGAGCCTAGCAAACCTTGGGCCATCTCAATACACCACTTTTATTGCAACAATTGATGCAGATACTAACCGAGAGACCGTGGGTTCTGTTGCCAACAAGCTGAGGAATTATGAGAGCATGATCAATGGCCCAATGCAGGCTCATATCTCAGCTGTGATTAAGGAGTTCAAAGAGAAGATGAGGGAGGAGATGAAGAAAGTTTATGCAGCCCCTGTGCGAGTTACAGGCCCCAAATTCAGTGCCCAACATTCCCCAGCTAGAGACAGAAGGTACACCCCAAGGGCCAATTTGTGGTTCTTCCTGCGTGACCATGGGGAAGACATGGGTAGGTGGGATGGAAAACCCACCTCTGTCCTGGCAGCACGGGTGCGTCAGCTCAAAAAGAGAAACTCTAACCGAGGAACTTCCACCAAGGTGAAGGTAGCCTCGACCTCCCATGACCGAGCTGCCGGGTATGATGTGTCAGATCCCCTTGAAGGAACCTCTAGTATGTATGCCCAGGAAGGGAATAATAACCAATGTTAGAGGTGCCCTGTCTCTAGCCAGGGAGAGGCACGGGAAAACCAAATCTTCTAGACAGTGTGGATCCGATGGCCTGGCACATCAGAGCCACAAAAATATGATGCTTTAGTTGATACTGGTGCGCAGTGTACTTTAATACCATCGAGACAGGTGGGGGTAGAGGCTGTTTCCATTGCTGGTGTGACAGGGGGATCTCAGCAACTGACCCTGGTGGAGGCCGAGGTGAGCCTGACCGGGAAGGAGTGGAAGAAACATTCTATTGTGACCGGCCCAGACGCTCCATGTATTCTAGGCATAGACTTTCTCCGGAACGGCTATTACAAAGACCCAAAGAGACTCAGGTGGGCTTTTGGAATAGCTGCTGTAGAGGCAGAGAACATTAAGCAGTTGAACACCTTGCCTGGATTATCAGAAAACCCGTCTGCAGTAGGACTCCTGAGGGTGGAAGAGCAACGTGTGCCAATTGCGACCTCGACAGTGCACCGCCGGCAATATCGGACAGATCAAGATGCTGTGATCCCCATCCACCGGATGATTCGTGAGCTGGAGAGCCAAGGGGTGGTCAGCAAAACTCACTCACCCTTCAACAGCCCCATCTGGCCTGTGCGCAAATCCGACAGAGAATGGAGATTGACTGTGGACTACCGTAGCTTGAATGAAGTGACTCCACCGCTGAGCGCTGCCGTGCCGGACATGCTGGAACTCCAGTACGAGCTGGAGTCCAAAGCAGCAAAGTGGTATGCCACTATTGACATTGCTAACGCGTTTTTCTCCATTCCTCTGGCAGCAGAATGCAGGCCTCAGTTTGCTTTCACGTGAAGAGGTGTGCAGTACACCTGGAACCGACTGCCCCAGGGGTGGAAACACAGCCCCACCATCTGCCATGGACTGATCCAGACTGCACTGGAGAAGGGTGAGGCTCCAGAACACCTGCAATACATCGATGACATCATTGTGTAGGGGAGCACAGTGGCAGAGGTGTTTGAGAAAGGAGAAAAAATCATCCAGATTCTCCTGAAAGCCAGTTTCGCCATTAAGAAGAGCAAAGTCAAAGGACCTGCCCGAGAGATCCAGTTCCTTGGAGTAAAATGGCAAGATGGACGCCGCCAGATTCCCACTGAAGTCATCAACAAGATCACGGCGATGTCTCCACCGACCAGCAAAAAGGAAACACAAGCTTTCCTGGGTGCCATAAGATTTTGGAGAATGCACATTCCCGAGTATAGCCAGATTGTGAGCCCTCTCTACCTGGTTACCCGCAAGAAGAACGATTTCCACTGGGGCCCTGAACAGCAGCAAGCCTTCACCCAAATCAAGCAAGAAATTGCTCATGCAGTAGCCCTTAGCCCAGTCAGGACGGGACCAAAGGTAAAGAACGTGCTCTACTCTGCAGCCAAGAACAATGGCTTGTCCTAAAGCCTTTGGCAGAAAGTGCCTGGTAAGACTCGAGGCCGACCCTTGAAATTCTGGAGCCGAGGTTACAAAGGGTCCGAAGCCAACTACACCCCAACAGAGAAAGAAATCTTGGCTGCCTATGAAAGAGTTCAAGCCGCCTCGAAGGTGATTGGCACAGAAGCACAACTCCTCCTGGCACCCCGACTCCCGGTGCTGGGCTAGATGTTCAAAGGAAAGGTTCCCACTACCCACCATGCCACTGATGCTACATGAAGCAAATGGATTGCCCTTATCACCCAGCGTGCCCGTATTGGAAATCCGAATCGCCCTGAGATTTTGGAAATAATTACGAACTGGCCGAAAGGTGAAAACTTCGGTCTCACTGATGATGAGGAACAAGAACAAGTAACAAAGGCTGAAGAAGCGCCACCATATAACCAACTACCAGCAAAGGAAACATGCTACGCTCTTTTCACTGACAGTTCTTGTCGCATCGTAAGGATAAACCAAAAGTAGAAAGCAGCCGTATGGAGCCCCACACGACAAGTTGCACAAGCTACCGAAAGAGAAGGTAGATCGAGCCAACTCGCTGAGCTCAAGGCTGTTCAGCTGGCCCTGGACATTGCTGAAAAAGAGAAGTGGCCAAAGCTCTACCTTTACACCGATTCGTGGATAGTAGCCAATGCTCTGTAAGGGTGGCTAAGAAGGTAGAGAAAGGCCAACTGGCAGCGCAAAAGAAAACCCATCTGAGCTGCTAATATATGAAAAAACATTGCCTCTCGGGTGGAGAAACTAACAGTGAAAGTCCGTCATGTAGATGCCCATGTCCCCAAAAGTCGAGCTAATGAAGAGCACCGAAACAACGAGCAAGTAGATCAGGCAGCAAGAATAGAGGTGTCAAAGATAGACCTAGATTGGCACCATAAGGGAAAGTTGTTCCTGGCTCGATGGGCCCATGATGCGTCAGGTCATCAGGGCAGAGATGCCACCTACAAGTGGGCACAAGACCGAGGGGTGGACCTAACCATGAACAGCATTTCTCAGGTTATCCATGACTGTGAGACGTGTGCTGCCATCAAACAGGCCAAGCAGGTGAAGCCCCTATGGTATGGTGGACAGTGGTCCAAGTACAAGTATGAGAAGGCCTGGCAGATAGACTACATCACACTGCCCCAAACACGCCAAGGCAAGCGCTACGTGCTGACCATGGTAGAAGCCACCACTAGATAGCTAAAGACCTACCCTGTGCCTCATGCCACCGCCCGGAACACCATCTTAGGCCTAGAAAAGCAAGTCCTGTGGAAACATAGCACCCCTAAAAGAATAGAGTCGGACAACAGAACCCATTTCAAGAACAGCCTTATCAACACCTAGGCCAGAGAACATGGTATCAAATGGATATATCATATTCCCTATCATGCTCCAGCTGCCGGCAAAGTTGAACAGTGCAACAAACTCCTTAAGACCACCCTGAAGGCACTTAGTGGTGGAACTTTTAGAAACTGAGAAATGAACCTGGCAAAAGCAACCTAGATGGTCAACACCCGAAGGTCCATCAATCAAGCTAGTCCTGCCCAGTCTGAACCCGTGCACACAGTAGATGAAGATAAAGTCCCTGTGGTACATATAAAAAGTATTTTAAGAAAAACTGTTTGGATTAATCCCACCTCAGGCAAAGACAAACCCATCCGTGGGATTGTTTTTGCTCAAGGACCTAGTTATACTTAGTGGGTAATGCAGAAAGATGGAGAAACCCGTTGTGTACCACAAAGAAACCTAGTCTTAAGTGAAAAATGGGTGTAAGATTTCATTGTGATGCAGATGGAAATAGAATAAGGGGTGGATAATGTCCTGGATTTGTGAGATAAGAATGTATTCTATTTGCCATCTGTTGAAGGTGGGGGGCAGTTATCTTATCTCTTCCAAAAACAATGTCTCCCTCCGGGGAGATGTCTCCTGCTAATAGGCCATTAAGTGACTCACTGCATGACTGATAAGGTACATCATCCCATTGTGAGATGCTCCACCCAGAAGGAGGAACCAAGCATTCCTACCTGCATAAAATAAGCTTGGTCTAAGCCATCGGCCCAGTTTTTCTTCACTAGATTCCCAGAGGAGCAGCCATCTTCGCTGGATTCCCAGAGAAGCAGCTTCTTCCCTGCTGGATTCCCAGAGGAAGACCAGGCCCATCTACTCTATCACCAGACCTTCACAGAGAACTATACCCTTCTACAGGATCTCTGCTTCAGCAGCATTTCATCTGCCACTGCAGGAGGGCACAGCCACCACCCAACTGGACTTTTACCAACACCCTGACTCCTCAGGGTGTCAGGTTTTCTGACTGTATCAGTAGTTTTGTTTGTACTAATTACATTTGTTGTTTTTTTTTTCTATTTTAGTTTTTTCTAGTAAATAACTATTATTCCCATTCCCATACCTTTGCCTGAGAGCTGTTTTTTTTTTATTTTAAAATTGTGGTAATTCGGAGGGAGGGAGGGGGTTTACCTTTCCCACTTCACAGGAGGCTTTTGCCTTCCTTTACAGACTCCTGTCTTTTCAAACTAAGACAGAAATGTAAAGTAGGGCTTTCATTTTAACAGCATCCCTGCTGCTTTTTGTCTCTTCCTGTACAGAGGTTTCACAAAAAGATCCACAGTTTGACAGATGTTCAGATAATATTAAAGAGGGCAACATCTGATTGTGGGGGAAAAGAAACAGTTCAGCTGAGCCAGGCCAGAACTGTTGGACTGTGACGAGCTGTTCTGCAGAACCAAACACTCATAGGAAGGAGGGCTCAGAGGGGCCTGGCACCCCCTGCTAGAGAGAGAAGCCCATTTCACAGCCTTCCCAGCTCCTCGAGCCCAGCATATACTCCTAGGGGACATCCCTCCATCAGCGTGTCCTAGACCCCCAGGGACAGGGGTCTGGGTCTGGCTGAGGGTCCCCCACCTCTGCAGTTCCCATGGCTCAGACAGTGCTGCTTCCCCAGTTGCTCTGAGGGTGCTGAGGCTGCATCACCTGGCCTGTTTGCAATGGGTGGGCACAGGGACAGGAAGATCCCCAAGAGGCTGCCCTGCTGCTGGGCTCTGCCTGTCCCAGGCATCCCCTGAGGAAACTTCCAAGGATCCATGTGAAAACTCATCCCTGTGTCCCTTTGGGAGAAACCAACTTCTCCTCAGCCCCTGCATGGCAACTCTCAGCCCTGAGACCCTGCTCTGTGGGATTGTCCCCATGGGCAGGGTAGGAGCTGGCCCTGCCTTGGGACCAGGGGCTTTGGGTCCCTGCCCTGGGATCAAGGCTTGGCAGGGATGCCGCTCCCTTGCAGCTGGGGAGGCAGGAACAGGCACCAAGGAATGCTCCTGCTGTTCTAACAAGGAACAATAGATTAAAAAGCTAGTTAAAAATTCATCCAGGAGAGGCAGAGTTTCCCAAGCATATCAGAGTTAATATTTATAAAGGGGATTGTTGCTCAGTCTCAATTATCCTAAAAGCTTGGTACAACTGATGCATTGGAGAAACCACGAACACAGACATGTCAAGGGAAAACCATTCCCTGTGACCGCTAACAAAATGCAATCAGATCTGCAGCATGTGGAGCCAATTGATTTTCAACAAGTCCTACAATGTAAACAAATGACTGATTCTCAGCCCTTTCATTTCTGAGTGAGCACCAGACACCTCTCCAGCTCCTGGTGCAGGTGAGGCTGGAGGTAAACACGGCTGCAGTGGGGGCAGCTGCAGCACTTTCATCACCAGACAACAGCAGGAGCTTTGATTTTTGTTTCCCCAGCCCCTTAAGCAGCCCCTAAATAATGAACAATTCCTCATGTAAGCCACCCCCAATCACATGAAATCCTTCTGCTGCCAGTGGTCATGTCAGACCACATTCTGCCTTCAGTGATGCCTTCAGTTTTTTATTGCTTTTTGCATTTTGCATCCTCTGATGTTTCCAGCTTTGCTCTGATTTACTGGAGACAGACGAGACAGGAATATCTCCAAGAGCTTTCTCAGTGCTTTGTCAGTGGCTGCAGCAGTGCGCTGGTGTGTGTCTGTGCCAGCCGTACAGTGGCTGCTCAGATTGCTCCCCTCTCCCTGTGAAACCAATAATCCAGACTCCACTGCACCAGCAGCTGCCCAACCATGCCCCTGGGTATGTCAAACCTCAGCTCAGCACGACCAGACTGCCAATATCAGCCTTGTCCCTGGGCAGGGGTGGGCACCCAGGGGCTGAGGCTGCAGCTGCCAGGGCAGCCCCAAACCCAGAGGTGCAGCCATGGGACATCGGGGTGTCAGCCACTGGCACAGCTCCTTTAATTCATCCCCTGGCTACCCCCTCCAAAGTGTTTTGGTGCCATAGAGACACCAGTGAGGGGCAGTTTGTGCTTCTCCACCCTGCAATCCCTGCTGGAACACTGTTAGGTGGGACACCAATGGGGTAGCAGAGGGGAAAAGCCACATTTCCATGAACTGTGATAATTATTGCAACAATAGGTATAAAACTCCCAATAGGTATAAAAATTTCCAGAGCTCTGCCACCTGCCTGTTTCTGCCTCATGTGCAGAGTGATGAGCTGTCTGTTGCTTATGCAGTGCAAGGTCTCCAGGGTCTCCAGGGAGGAGGAGCCACTGCCCTATTCCCAGAGCCCCTGGAATCAAGGGCGTGGAGCTGTGCTCTCCCAAAGGTGCCACCCACCTTACCCCAGCAGTGGAGAGCTGCCCTCGGGGCTGAGGCCTGTACACAGCCATGTCTCCTTCCCAGCAGAGCAGGAGCAGTGTGGGGCTGCTGCCTTGGATGTCCCTCTTGGGCTACAGCTGCCCTCTGGCCACACAACCGAGTCCCTCCCAGGATCAGCTTCCTTTGTCCAGAACTCTCTGTGGCTGGGCATTCATGACCCCCCAGGGCGGGTCCCAGAGGTGGCAGAGCTGTAGGGTGGCAGAGCTGTGGGTTCCCCAGGGGTGTGTGTGGTGGGACACAGGCAGTGGGGAAGGCTGGTGCTGCCTGTGGCACGCTGAGGGCTGCCAGGCACAGTGCCTGCTCCTGGCACCAGGGGCTGGCACCACGCCCCGTGAGTGGGCGCAAATTCTGCCTAAAACACAAACAAAGGAGGAGGCTTGTGTGGGCACTGACAGATTCCTGTGCATAGAGGGACTCCACCAGGGCCAGGAGTGTTTCTGTTTAAAATTAAAATAGTCTTTTCAAAGCAAATTAAAACTCGCAAAGCAACCACGAACATCTGTGATCTCCTCACAAAGGCCTTCCTGGCTATTTTAGAAATTACCCTGTACCCATTATAGTATCAGCATAATTCTGCCTCTTTATTTCAAGCTTGCAAGATATTTATATTTCGAATAATTTTTACATAGTTCAAATGTGAATCACAAGCTGGTTTTTGTGCTTATGTATTAATTGCATGTGTGTGTCCAGTGCTAAGCCTTATTGCCATGTAATTTGTACAACGTAATTAACCATGTAGAAACCATATTACGTTGTGTTTGGAAGTGTTACATCCAGTTAATCTAATTGACTAATAACATGTTTTCATTTAGCAGCACGTACTGTATTTCCAGTGATTGAATTAATGTCATGTTAACGGCTGCTTTTTGCAACAACATTTGGCATAAATTGCATTAAAAATTGATGTTCGTACAAATGTATTTTGAATACAGCTCAGCATGTGGCCTGGGAAAACACTCCTGCTGTTTATTAAATCAGCTCCACTTACGAGTGCACTCTGAGGCACAGCACTGCTGTCCTGCTCGTGCACTGGGATCCCCTGGGCCACTGTCCCCGCCGTCCTGCCCTGGGGCTGAGCCACCCCAGCTGTGACACAGATTCCCTCCAGCTCCTGGGGCTGGCAGTGCCCAGGGTTACAACTTTACTGCCTGGGCTCTTGTGGTGTGTTTTAAAAGGTCTCTCTGTTGGTGAGATTGTGGTGGGCAGGCTCCAGGCATGTGCTGGCAGAGGCAGACCCAGAGGGACCACCAGCCAAGCCCCAGGTGAGCCCCTGTGGCTGCCCCTGGCCAGCCCACCGTCCTCTCCCACAGCACCCAGGACAGGGTGGACATGAGCTCCAGAGCCACCTCCTTCCCTCCTGTCCATGGTCACAGGGGGTCCCCAAGGAGGTGCAGCAGCCAGGAAGCTCCCGCTCCCCTTGATCTGCTGGGAAGCAACTGGAAGTGCAATGCCCAGAGCCCTCTCCACAGCCACCCCCTCTGGAGGGGCCAGGAGAATGGGCATGGGTGAGGCCCAGGGCACACAGACAGGCCAGTGGTGTCCAAGTCTGTAACCACAAGCCCAATGAAGGAGCCCAAGGCTCCTCCTGTTTCTCCTTGATGGATTAAAAATCCTGATTTTTTTTTTTTTTTTTTTTTTTTATTCTATACCCGTCAGTGTATTCTGTTTCTGCTGGGATGGAGGGAGTTGGTTTAAGATACTTGTGAAAGCAAAGCTAAAAAAGAACAGGAAAATTGTTGGTTGTGGTGGCACTCGTCCAAAGCCAGTAAAGCAGGAAAACAAGGCACAGATATATTTGTGCTGATGGCAGGTTGATGTCCTGTCTCCTCACAGACATTTTCCTTGCCATTGCAAAACTGCATTTTCCCCACCTCTGTAAGCACCACTCTGGTAAACCCGAGGGGCTGTAAAAGGCACTACAAGTGGTCTGTGAGCCAGGGAGGGTTCATAGCTTTGTGTGGGAGAAAGTTTCCCTTCCTTGGTTTGCTTTCTTCTTCACAGGCTCCATTCTCCATCCCTCCTACGGCCGCCGCTGATCAGCCCCACGGGTGGGCATCCTGTGGAGGGGACTGGCTGGAGCTGCATTGCTGCTGCTGACTGCAGCTGTAACCCCAGGGCATGCAGGTCCCGTGCAGGAGCCGCCGCAGCCCTGCGCACCTGTGCGGTGCCAGGGGAGCAAAGCCCCGCAGACCCTGCCGGGACGGAGGGACGTGGTCCCCCAGTGCCACCGGGACAGCGCAGGGCACACGGAACTGCCTCCGCCTCCCCAAACCGGGCAGCTGTAGGCTGAAGCATTCAGCCAGGAATGCTGCTCTCAGGGGCCATCCCTGTGGGATTCAAAGGCAAAACACGGACTCAAGCTCCACCCTACAATCAGCACAAAGAGGAGTGACAGCCCTGACTCATGGCAATGTACCTCATTGGACCGCAGCCTGTTATTGCATCCCACCAAAGACCTCTGAGAAACAAAACCATAACCAGAAAGAAGCTTAAATCACAGAACCTCAGAGCAATTAAAAGTCATGTTCATATAGAGTCATTAGTGCTGATTCTTACACTCTTTACATAGGAGCAGAACATAATAATCATTTCCAATTAAATTATGCTTCTCCAAGGTGCATTAACCACTTTTATCCATCCGATTAATTGGATGCATCTCTGCTGCATGGAGCAGTTACACCACTCCAGAGGGAAAGCACACAGTTAATAATACCTGCTGCTGTGCTGCTAATGCAGGAACACTCTGCTGTGACACCCACGGGCACATTCACTGCCAGCTGTCCACCGAAACACAGCTCTGTGGATCCCTGCTCCTCTTCTGTCCTGTGCTCTATTCGCTCCTGCAGTGTGACAAGGGGATGCACCAGTGCCTGGCCTTCACACCAGAACCTGGATCTGTGTTCCCTTCCTCCCAGGACACCTGGTGCTTCTGTGGAAAGTGGCAGCTTCTGTGAGGAACTTGCAGAGGGCCCAATTTGTGCAGGAAGGCTGACCTGCTGCCATGACCCAGAGGTCAGAGTTTAGTTCCTTCAGAGGGATGAATGTTTCCATGTAAATTCTTCGGGCACTCAGTTCTTCAGACTCCTCAGTGAGCAATGAAGGCAGATTCCTCGCACGCAGCAAAAGTGATGTTTGTGCAACACAGCAGCAGCAGCAGGGCAGCATGTACCTGAAACACAGTGAATGGGACACCCAGAGGTGTGTGATGGCCTCAGTGTGTCTGCCGAAAACTGACAGACACGAGGGTTTGAGGATGGAGCTCCGAAGTGCCTTCCCACAAAGAGGTAAGAAGAGATCTTTAAAAGAATTGTGTGCTGACCTTGGGGCTTTGTAAATCAGGTCAGTACAGTTCCAAGAGCCCTACCCCCTTCTCATGGCTGCAGTTCCTCTGTGGGAGCAAGCACTTGGACATCCCTTGGAGACTGAAGTAATTGCCCTGTGATAGGAGGCAGTGCAAGCCTGGAAACAGGCAGGTGCACCCAGAGCAGTGCACACATGGACCCCAGGCAGTGACACCGGGGAACAGTGACACTGGGTGAGCACCGGAACGTCACCAGGCTCCCTAAACCAGAAGCACGTTGAAATGAGTAGGAATGCAACAGAGACTGCCCAGGTCTGAGGGGCAGAGGTCTTTTCCAGGAGGCCTGGTGATCCTCTGAGCTGCCCTGGAGGGGAGGTGTTGGGATGGCAGAGGTGTGTATGTGCTCCCACGTCCCCACACTGCAGGGATAGCAGCATTCCCACTCACTCTCTCTGCAGGCATGGATAACATACCCTCAGGAGCATGCAGTCATCAAAATGTTATAAATTGCTGCCTTTTAAATAGTGTGGTAATTTGCTAGTCCATTACAGGAGGAGTTGTAGGATGCAAGGACCACACTATGAAAAATTAAGCCTTTGCGTCACTGGTGACCTCGGCACTGAGGCGCTCTCGGAACTGCTCCATTATATGTTTGCCTGCCCTGAGCAATTAGCCAGCCGTCAGCACTCATCAGCGTGTCACCGCGCTCAGAGGACGGCGGGGCTGGCATTCCCTGCCCCGAATCCTTCTCTGCGGAGGTTCCAGTCGCCGCTGCTCCCCGGGAGGTGGCCCTGGCAGGGAACCACAGCGGCTCCGCGGCCACCCCTCCTCCTGTAATTATCGCAGCTGTACAGCCAAAGCTGGGAGCTGCACCGCCTCATTTTAGTCCAGCAGTTTCATTCTCTAAATTCCTCAGACCTGGGAACAGTCCTTTCTCTTGAGCAGCAGTGTTTTCAGTGGTAGTGCTGCTGCCCAGTGCTCTCCATGCAGAAGGCAGCACTGATCCTTTCCAGCAGCACTGGGGCTGGGGTAGCTGTGCTCCCCATTCAGCATCTTGCTGGCAAATTCAGCCGGACATTCAGCTCACACCAGGAGAATTATGTTCATTATGCCAGTTTTGTGCAAGGCAAAGGGATATTTCTTCTAACCCATGTTTAATTTTTCAGCATAAATCCATCTGAAACTAAACTTCCCCTTCATTTTATGTGCTTAGATATTTTCTCACAAGTTGCAGGTGAAATCCATGTCCTGGCAGACACATAAAAGCAAATGCAGGAGGGATGTGTCCTGACAATATACACATCATCCCTGGAGATAAATATTTTCTTGCTGGGGAGGAAATGCACAAACACCAGCTACTATTTTTTCTCAACATATATACACCTTTCAGGACAAAAATAAACATGTGAACACAGGATATGTTATTCCCAGGCTTTCTGCCCAGAGCCAAGGTGACAACCAGCAGTTCAGAGGAAACTTGCACACCAGTTACTCTCAGCCAGCTCATTAAAAACACATCAGGGAACCTCCAGTACCCTGGGAACCCCAGAAGCAGTTTCTGATCCTATCACACACACAAACACACGGGCTGCTGCCACTCTGCTCTAGCAAAACCCCTCAAAACGGGAAATGCAGGAATGGGTGTCAACAACATGGGGTCAAAGGCTGGCATAGCCTGGCAGGGACCCACCATGCCTGGGCACACAGTGCTCCCACTCTCCTCCAAGGATGAGCCAACACTTCCACCATGGGTGGCTGTCCTGGTCCCTGTTGGTGCAGGACAGCTGTGAGCCAGGGCAGGACCAGGTTTGCATCCTCCACATCCCATTCCTCACAGGAACACCAGCAGGGAACTTAGTGGGATCGTGAATATGAATTACTTTGACCTCACTTAGTCTGATATGGTAGAGTATTAAATCTCTATTTTTCAAGCATTAAGCCTGTGTAATAGAAGGATGCTGTGAGCAATTTGCAGTAAGATGAAGGGATATTACTGTCCTGGGAGACAGACAATCCAACCACATCCACAAATTGATAACAGAGATAGTGGCTTAGGTTCAAGCTAGCTATTAATTAAGGGCATGTTTTATGTGGAAGACAATACTAGCTTACACTGGCAGGTACTTGCTGGCCTCCTCTCCCCTGCGGTGAGCGGCGCTCCCGGAGCTGGAGTGCAGCCAGGTGGGTTCATACCTTGCTGAACCACAGTTCACACGTGTACATTTGAATCTCTGACAGACAAAATTAATTTCTCAAGCCTTTAGCCCTGGCAGCTCCGAGAGCGGCTGTGGTGGCTGAGGAGCGGTGCCGCCGGGAGCAGCGCGCTGGTCCTCCCTGCAGGGACAGCCAGGGGCTGCGCCAGCCCAAAGCTCCGGGGCTCCGGCTGCTAATGAGCACTAACCATGTCCCGAGCTCTTCCTCTGCCCTCAGAACTCCCTGCCTCGTTAGCTGGCTGATCCGCAGCTCTTAGCAAAGAAATCCAATATCAGGTTTCACTCCTCTCATCTTGGCTGTGGCAGCCCCCCTCAGCTGTTACCCCTCTTGGTGCTCTCAGCAGGCTCGTGTTTCCGAGCCCCTGTGGCAGGACTCTCATCTCACATCCACTCAGTAACTTAGGATGATTACACAGGCACTAGTTTTGTCCAAATTACTAACAGAATATTACCCTTTTACAATCTTCTGCTCCTCGCCCCAGAATTTAGCAGCAAGCCTACAACATGCTGACCCCTGTGCTGGTCAGCCCTGACAGCTGACCCCCATCCTGGCACAGAAGATGCACCAAGGCTTCAGCTTCACTCAACTATCCCTCTCCCCAGCCTCAGACAGGCTTCCATGCAGGCAAGTGCATGCAGGGACATTCACCCTTGGGAGTTCACAGCCACCTGTGGCACAAGGTGAAATATTACAGAGAGCAAGAACCAAGAGACCCTGGAGCCTGTCCAGCTGATGGAGCCAAGGCACACGGCAGATCCTGAGCAGGAGCAGTGCCAGTGTTGAAGTGCTCCTCTGCCCAGCAGGAAGCTGCAGAGCCAAACAGTGCAGGTCAGCCAGGGAGGTATGTATGTAATACTGGAGAAAGCAACAAGATATTCATGTGTCATTAATAAATTAAAGCATCCCTTTTTATGGACAGACACCTATGGAAAAGAAAACAGATAAACCAGGGGGCTGGTCTGGGGAGACAGAAGAGGTTTATTTTTTTTTTCAGATGGGACTAGAGAACAGCTGAAGAATTGATGAGGTGGCAAGGACAGGAGATGGC
Source organism: Zosterops lateralis (assembly GCF_965231275.1). Lineage (NCBI taxonomy): Eukaryota > Metazoa > Chordata > Aves > Passeriformes > Zosteropidae > Zosterops > Zosterops lateralis. Next base: position 7,458,200 of record NC_139775.1, read on the forward strand.
TCCAGGCTCCTGCCACCACATTGGAACCCCTGTGCTGGGCCACAGGCAGGTCACACACACCTTTCTGGAAAACTGTGTTCAGAGATGGGGGGAAACTCTTGGCAGTCAACCCTTACAAACCATGACAGCTGCCTTCAGGCTCTCCTGATAAAGTGTCTCCTGGCCACTGGCTCCCAGAGACATCTGTCAGAGCTGGGGTGTGTCCATGAGCTGGACAGGAGCAGACCTGCTCAGACATCCCCAGCTGACCACAGCAAGGACAGGCAGGGGCCTGGTTGGGGCTGTTGGAGAAGGGTGTGCTGGTCAGTGGTGAGAAATGGAAAAAGGAACAAAACAAAGGGAAAGGACAATTTGGAAGTCAGGCCACTGAGGATGAAAGAAACAGCCCTTATAGTGGGAGAGTTCACAGCTGCAGACGTATCTGGCCACAGGTTCACCCTGTCTGCAGGGTCTCCTTTAAAAGCTCAATGCAAATGTCCTCATGAAGCCAAAACATGTCCTGGGCTGAAGTGACCCTCTGCCCAGCCAGTGTGGGAAGGTGTGTGCCTTCACACACCTGGGCCCTGCAGCCACATGCTGCCACTCTCTGGAGCCAGGATCAGCATGCTCCTTGCTCAGCACGCTGCCATTCCAGCGTCCCAGGCTGCCTGCTGCAACCCAGCTGCATGTCTCATCTTGGGTGAGAAATTTCTCTTTATACCAGGCTGTCTATTCAAGTCATAAAAATAGGCTTTTTTTCCTTCTGTAAGTGCAACACTTTTCATATTTTTACTTCCAGCTGTCTAGATAGTATTTCACTTTTTTTCATTTCTAGTACTCGCTCTCAGTTATTTAATGTGAATTTCTAGGGCATGGTGCCCTTAGCAGACATCAGAGCAATATAACACAAGGAATCAGATATACACTGTTCTAGGAGAAGGCAGGAACAAAAAGACAAACTAGGCTCTTAATACATATGGTGCTTTTGATTCATGGAATATAGAAAATTGTATTTGATTATATCAGTAATGGAGCCTCATAACTTTAGATTAGGGTTATGCTGATGGCCCAACTAATGGACAGTTTATTGCAGGAATAGATTTCATCCTATCATATTTTTTCCTTGTATCAATTACTTGGAATGTTTAAATGTCTCATTTCTGTGGATGTTTATTGCCTTATTTTCCTTTCTAAGAAAAGCCTACACGCACACAATGCCCTGGTGCTTCTCTTCCAAGGGGCAAAGAATTACAGGGCTGTGCTCCTGGAGCACAGAAACTCCCATCACCTCTGGCTGCACAGGCCAGGAGATCCACTCTGGAGGTTCACAGCTGCTGGCACCACTGTGACATTAAGCTGTGAGGGAGCACAGCCAAACTTCCCTTAGCAGACATGTGATGCTACTGGAAAAAAAAGAAGTAAAAATTAAAAGACTTATTAAATTAACCTGTCTCAAAAGCCAAAGGACTGTGTGGGATTGCTGCTACAAAGTCAACAGCAGAGCTGATGATAAGAGAGGTTGGAAGTAAAGATTGTTTGGTGGAGGGAATCTCATTTGCAGTCAACTGAAATGGTAATATTATTAATAACAACAGTAATAATAATAATAATCATCATCATAATTAGTATTTCAACAACAATTATTAAATAATATTATGAAACCCTGAAGAGATATGCTTGTTTCCCAGTAAAGAGTTTAGGAGGCTGTTTGAGTCACCAGAGATGTTACCTATCGATCCCAGAGCCAGAAGGCAAAGAGGCTAGTGGATTTTTAATTTTTTATTTTTTTTAACTTTGCCTAGCTGTAACCACACCTGAAATCCTATTTAAAAAAACCCAAAAACCAAAAAACCAAAATCAACCCTGAAACAAGCAAACAAAAACCCCCAAAGAAATATAAAACCCCTCAAAACATAAAAAACTTCTAAGCAAAGAAGAGTAACAGAAATATCCCAAACTACAAAAACAACCCAACAAAACAAATAACAATGAAAACACAAGCAAACAACCCCCCAAAAAAACCCTCAAACCCCAACAAAACAAACTTGCAGAGAATCACACCACCTATGTCCCACTTTAAATACAACTGCTTGACACCAGTGACTTCAGAATGATCTCTGCTATTTACTTTACACAAGTGTGCCTTGCCTCACTCCAGAATTGATACCTGCCAGCCAAAGGAGGACCATGAGAGTGATGTCCCTGAAGAGCAACAATCCCAGGCCAGGAACAGGCACTGAGCATCTGTCAGTGTCATTGGCACTGGCAGAGAGCACAGGTTGCACGTCCCAAAGGGTGCCCAGCGATGGCAATTTTAACTCTTTTTAACCTTTAGCTGAACTCTTCCATTTGCCCTGGATGCTGAGAGAGGAGGGTGCTGGGGTTCTTCTGTCCCAGTGCCTTTTGCTGTCTTCTTGGGGAAGAAAGGGCCTGGCAGCAAGGACACAGGATGGCCCTGCCAAGAAGGGCACAGTGGCACGGTGGCCACAGCAAGAGGCTTTTCCTGAGGTGAAGTGGGATCTTGCATCCTGCTCCTGCCTTTTCCTGGAGCTTTTTCCTTCAGGCTCAGTGGAAGCCCCAGCCTGAGCTGCAGCTCCACACACAGAGCCAGCCTGAGCACGGAGGCTGCTCAGGGACACTGGGAAGGGAGGGGACGCCACACGGGGACAGTCCCCACAGGGCTGGAAACCTGCACAGCCAAGGCACCTCAGCTGGCACACTCACACACAGGTGGCATGTCATCACCACTTCAAGAAGAGAGCTGGCTCCACTTATTTTTTTTCATTAAAATGCAAATTAATTTAATAAAAAGTGGAATTGTAAATTAATGAAGCGCTTTAAAATTCTACATAATACAAGGCTAATACTTACTCTACAGTATTTCCTCCAGTTAATACCACCACTAACTCCCCCGAGTGGCAGCAGCTCCACCAACCTCACTGACTGAGATGGGGTCAGATCTTGCAGAAATGGGCACAGCGCCTTCATACACTGCCCCAGCTCCTGGGGCAGTTCCCAGGCTCCTCATCCTCAGGAATCTCACCCTGCAGTACCTGCCTGCACCCTCAGGGCCAAGGCACTCGAGAGCAGAGACGCTGCCTTTCCTCTATAAATAGCAATGGACCGCTGTAATTTACCCCTCTCTGGGGGTGCTCTGCACACAGGGCTGCGGCCAGACAGCCCCTCTGTGCTGCTGTTGTGTTCACGAGGAGCTGAGGCTGACGTGCTGTACAGATCCCCTCCAGCTAGCCAGGCTCTCAGCAGCCCCTCTATCCCCACCACTGCTGCCCCTTCACTGCAGGAGGGAGCAGAGACACAGGAGAGGGCACCTAGGCAAGGCTGACAGGGGGCAGTTACTGCCCAGGACGCCCTGTCTTCGGGGCAAACCTGGCTCAAGAAAACAAAACATTGCCTTGAACATATATGCACAAGGCTTGTTCTTTACATCTTCCCTTTCTAATATCTACTTGCATGGAAACCTTAGGAGATCCATCCTTAAAAAATTAATGCTTAAAATAAAGTAGAACCAAAGAAGCACACTAGGAAAATATTGGGCACAATGAATGAGGTTTCCAACGGGATCTATCTCTCCTGACTCACAGCTCCACATCAGAGATCATCACCTTCTGCTTTTTTTTTATAGTAAAAGGAAAGAAAAGGCAATTCTGAGAATAATTCAATTCATCCCTGAAGTAAGCATCTCAAGCAGGTCAGTAAAACACCAAAAAACCTGCCTTTCCCCATCTGCTGGTGATGAAGTGACTGGGCAGAAAACTCCTGGAGACGTGGCACTGGTACCTGCACAGCTGGGTGACAGGAGCCCTTCCTGTGGCCCCTCCTGACAAGCCCCTGCCCTCCCAGCAGAGCCCACGGTTGCACAGGCTCCGTGCCAGTGTGAATCACCCACCACCCTCCCTTCCTGCCGTGTGTACACCGCACATTATCCCTTAAATAAAGCTCGCCCACCCTATTATTGTAATGTCAGCCCTGAACCTGAGATAAGCCCTACAGACAATTTATAATTACACAGCAATAGCTCTTCTACGCTGCACAGAGGGGCCATCGAGAGAGGATTTAGGTCTTTCACGGAGGCAGCGTTTGACAGGTCTCTGCTGTTATTTCATCCTGACAGCTCCTTGCCACCCAACTCCTCCTGTGACGGCACACTCGGGCTTTGCTGTGTGATCTCAGGTGAAGAGAGCACGTAATGGGCAATAATTGCGGGCGATTACTGTTTACTTGTTAACTCTGCTTGGCAGAGCAGCTGTGATGGACACAGGGACTGGAATATTCCCTTTTATCGCCTGTAGCACCGAGAGAGAACTGGTGCTTAATTCAAAGGCTGAAATCTATAAAAAAATAAGACGAAACCCATCATTAAATTTCTCTTAGTGGCTATGTGCATAATTCATCCAAACACCATCAAATATAAATGGCCTCGTGTCAGGCTGACAGTGCAGGCACAGCACATCCCGCAGCCGCAGGAGACAGCCTGGGCCGGGCAGAGCCACTGCCCGTGATGGGCTGGGCAGCGCCGGGGCTGCCCGAGAGACATGGTCACCGTGTCACCCTACCCCTGCTCCTGCCAGCCCCGGGGCTCCCGGCAGGACATGGTCACTGTGTCACCCTGCTCTGCAATCCCCCGGGTCTCCCGGCAGGACATGGTGGTGTGGTTTGAAAGCAAAACGAATGAGAGGCTCCAAGTTAGAGATATAATTTAATAAGAAGAAAGGTAAAAGGTAAAAATAAAATAAATGCTATAACACAAAGGATCACTGACAGAGTCAGAATACAACCTGAGCAGGATGGTGGAAGCAGTCCAGGTGAGGGGCTCTTCCTGAAGCAGTGATCCTGTAGAAAGGTCTGGGAGCTCTGGTCCTCTGGGAATCCAGTGGGTAAGGGCTGCTTGCACTGTCCCACATACCAGATTATATCCAGGTGAGAATGCTTGGCTCCTCCCCCTGGGCAGAGCATCTCAGAATAGGATGAGGAGTTGTGAACTGGGTCCTTGATGGCCCATTAAACAGAGATAACCCGTGGAGGGAGTTACCTGTGACTCATGGGCCAGGTGTTGATGGGCCATTAGCAGAAGACACCCCAAAGGCCATGAGCAGAAGAGGCAGGGGGCTTGGGAAAACACTGCCCCACCTGGTTTCAACAGTTCATGAAGATGGTGATAGAATGAATACTTTGTGTACATCCTACACTGCAACCCAGGACACATGGTCACCATGTCACCCTGCTCTGCAATCCCCCAGGGCTCCTGGCAGGACACATCACTGTGTCACCCTGCCTCTGCTCCTGCCAGCACCGGGGCTCCCGGCAGGACATGGTCACCGTGCCATCCTTCCCCCAGAGCTCTGTGCCAGGAGCCCACTCCAGGGCTGGTCCTGATCCCAAATCTCTCCTGCTGGCGTGCTGACTAACTAAAAATGTTGACTAACATTTCCCTCCCCCTAGAGTATAAAAAGGCTTGCACCGATTACAATATCCAAATTCTTTGTTGCTCCCTGCTAGGCTCTGAACTTTGATTAGGAGCAGAATGCCCTCGATTTCACCAGCCACAGTCTGGTACACAGCCCTCATTCCACACTGCAGATGTCAATCTGCAGCACTTTAGTGAATGCTTGCAACAAGTCCTCTGGAAAGTTTTTTCTCCAATTATTTGAAAAACACCAATTTATTTAATAAATCACAGAAAGTTGTTTTGCAAAAGTATCCTTTGAACCATTAGATATTATTTTGAATGCCAATTTTTCTTCCCACCTTATGGCAGGATAAAGATACCCCACTCAATTTTCATCAAAAGCACATGAAAGCAATTAAGGCTCCTGTAGTTTCTATGGAAATAAGGGATGCAAATTGGGATTGTGTGGTGCCTTTTTTCTTGAATTTATCCATAAAAATGCAAATATTCTTCAATAGATACTGAAATATTTGCCGTGTTTTAAGGGAGCAGAATACACAGATGAGGCTCTTTTGTCCACTGGCTCTTCTGGCAGAGGTTTGACAGCCTGTGGAGCACAAGCCGGCAAAAACTGAACGAGCCCTGCCAGAGCATGGATGGCAGCAAAGCTGGCTCCAAAAGCTGGCTGCCCAGGCCTGGGGACTGGGGCTTCCCCTCACAGTCCTTCAGTCACCAGCATTAGCAAATGGCTTCTCCTGCCTTTTCCCACAAGAGGACCCACCTCACCCACGGGTCCCCATTGATCCTTGCCCACAGTGCCAGGTCACAGCCCTGTGGCACTGAATTAGGACAGTGATATCACCTCCAGGGTGTGGAAACCAAGGGACCAGCACAAACAAATCACATTTGATTCGATGCATCTGCTTTACTTTCCTGCCAGACATTTCAGAGCAGAGAATCCAGTGCAGAACATCTTACTCTCTTGCTGGGACTTATCCTGCAGCAGGGATGGATTAAAACCCTGCAGCACAAGGTTTAATTAATTCCCTTTCGGACTGAAGGGTACAGAAGAGTTAATACCAGCAAAGGTCTCTGGATTATTCCCCAAAGTGCCGTCCAGCTCTCTCCTCTCTCTGCAGGCTGCAGTAGCGAGCATCACTCAGCATTCACCAATAAATAATCCAACAGCCTGAGGAGCTGCCAGTCTGCAGCTGGGCACCTCATGCCTGTCAGCTCCGGGTGCTAAGTGCCTCCCATGTAGGAGGCTGGGGCTCCTCCCCAGCGTGTGCACTCTGCCTGTGGACTTACCGACGCTGAAAAGGTCAACAAATGCTATTTCAGATCACTCTTGTTTGCCAGAATTGATGACAAACCCTGGCAACTCAACTAGTGAAACTCTAAGCATGAACTAGAGCATGCTGGAGCTGCACAATTATCAGCCTGCAATTAATTAATTGTGCTGTCACTGTATGCACCTGAGAACAACGGTAAGATCAAAGAACTGAACAGAGATCAAAATGATTTGTAGATCACCTTACTTACAGCTGAAAGTGCCAATTAGATACAGCAAAGACAGAGTCTGGCTTAGCTGCTTAACAGCTCTGGAAAAGAAGTCACTCAATTGACTGTAGGAAAAACCCCAATAAAAGCTGGATTGCTTCCAGCCTGGGCAGAGGGGAGCTGTGATGGGCTGTCCATTGAATTCTCCTCTCCAGGGATCTCTCTGTGCCATCCTCATGTTGGGCTGTGCTGCACTGGGCTGGGGAGTCCCACTGCTTGTGTGGCTCTGGGACCCCAAGGGACCGCTTCCAGCAGGTCGAGGAGTCCCAGGAGAGGCAGGAACAGGAGCCCAGCTGTTGGCACATCCTCTGCTCAGGACCCTCGGGGGTGGTTGCCTGTGACCCATCACCTGCCCACCAGGACCCACAGCACTGGGAGGCTGAGCCATGCAGGCAGGCTGTGGAAGTGACTCTGGTGACAATGCCCAAGGTCTCAGTGTGCCAGTGACATTTCCCAAGGTGTCAAGGGCTGGCCCACAGCACCATTCTCTCCTGCCACCTCTGTGAGCTGCTCCACACCAACTGAGACATGCATGGCTGTAGTTATGGTGCTGATTTATGATTTTCTGTAAAGTTACTTGGAAAACACATTCCAGCTGCACTTTCCTAGTCTCCAGAAGAGACTTCTCCTGCCTGTAGACAGCCTCTCCCCTCTGCCAGCACACTGAGGGCAGCAGTGAGGAACCCTGATCGTTATCTTTCAGCTCACCCAAACATACGAGCTCCCTGGAGAAATTAAGAATTTGTTTCTTGCACATGTTAAGATGGATTACATGTTTGTGAGCACAGAGAGCAGCTCTGACTGCTGGGCTGCTGTCTCCTCTCTGAGCTCCAGGCTGAGATGCTACATTAGGCTGAGCTCAAGGGATGCTGCCCTTCCAGAGCCAGCTCTGCGAGCCCCTCAAAGCCTCCACACTCCTCACCAAGCACCCAGCCCCTGAGGCCAGAAAACATCTGCCCAAGTGCCCAGAGAAAAGGGATTTGCTGGACTCTGCTGCTGGCACAGGAGAGAAGGTGCCAGGAGGAGAGGCCAAACCAAGGAGGGGATTTCCCCTAAGAAGGGGGCTCTGAGCAGTCTCAGGTCCCACACCCCAGTGAGATGACTGCAGAGACCTGGGGCAGGCACTGCTGCCCTGACACATACTGCTGTACATGTGGCTGCTGTATTGGGTGTCCTTCCTTAGATGTGCCAGCTTTGTCTCCATTGTCTCCTGTTTATCACATTGTTTAATTTCTCTTTTTAATTGACTCAGACTTTTTTTAATTTCTCTGTTAAATTGGTGCAGACTGAGAGGCTGCAGGCAATGTCATCTTCACATCATCTCTCAGAAACCTCTCCAGTGTGAGGGTGACATCATTGGCCATACACAGCAAGCTGTGCAGGACTCACAGCCTCTCCCAGCTGGGGCCAAGCAGCAGGAACAGGGAGCAGATTTAAATCATGGATGTCTGCAGGACAAAGGCAATTAGCAGGGAGATGTCCTAGGCTGTACAGGAACTGCTTTCATTTAACATACAAGTGGCATGGCAGGCAGACAACTCAGCCTCGGACACAGATGACACAAACTATTTACATCATTCAAATCCAGAAGTTCCTGGAGGGAGCTTCTGAGGCATCTCACAATGAGAGCAGGCAAAGACAGCGAGCAACAAAATCCTGCCAAGACATGTGGTCTTGGAGCAGAGACTGCAAGGTCTGTTTAAGCCACATGTTTTTCTTAAGCAATACAGATACCTGAAAAACTATTGAACAAATGTTCCTTTGTGTTTTAAAATGCCTTGCATCTCACGTATTTTTGTATTTTTCCAGTCACATGAATTTCTTGAACAGATGCGTTTGTCTTCCTGGGTTCAACAGGGACAAGCCCACGGCTGCTTCGTCTGCCTGGTTTGACAAACCCGGGGGCTTCAGGAGGTGATTTTCCACACAGGTTTCTTTCAGTGGGTGCTGGACAGGACTAGAAGAACCAGAGGTGAAAAATGCAAGTTCAGACTTTCCCTGGAGAGCTGAGAGTGTTTGAAGATATGCAGCACTGCTCACTGAAAAGATTTTTAATAGCTTTGACCTTTGTGGGGTCTGTATAGTCTCCTTTTGTCAAAAAGTGTATCTGGAAGAATTGTGGGAAAGAGCTGAAGATAATACACATGTTCTGCAGCCTGTGAGGGGATTACTGAGCACTCCTTACTTGCTTGGATTATTGTTCCCAAGTTTAGACCATCAGCATCAGCTGCTGCAGGTGTATGGGGATTTATCATCAGAAAGGGAAAACCGTTGCTGGTCATGAAGCAATATAAATATTAGTTATTGCAGATGACTTATAAATAAATCATTTGAAATTACAAAATTAATCAGACAATTCATCTGACAAATAAGTATTTGATCAGCTCTGTCTGAACCACTGTGGCCAGCCAGGCACTCTGTAAAGAATCCCTGAAATTTATGGGAAGCAATATCCCTTCACCTCAGGAGGTGCAGGCACAGAGAGCCTGAACATAAATCGTGGGATTTGGGCACTCCAGACAAGGCAGGTTCCAGAAGGTTCCGGGGGCAGGGGTGAGAGCAGCCACAGGGCACAGCCACCAGGGTGGGGACACTGACCCCTGCATGGGGACATCCATGCACAGGGCACTCTCGAGTGGCCCGGTGGTTTTCGGCAGTGAGAGAACTGTTGCCACCCAGGTGCTCACATCGTTTTCTAGCTGTGCCAAGCCAACTTGAGCAGGGGTTTATTTTTTTTTCCAAACCTACAAAATGAGTGCATGTCAGTCTAATAGCTCTGTGTATTCGAAGTCTCATCTGTATTCAGCACATCACCAAAATGAGAGGAGGAAAATAGCCCCTGAAAATAAAAGTGTGAGAAAGAGAAGGAGACACGAGCCATTAAAAAAGCAAACAGCTCCCTGCATGTACTCTGCCAAAGGGGGTGCTGGACACAAGTCCTTCCTGCTCACATTGCACATCTTCAGTGCCTTTATCAGAACCATAAGCACTGACCTTCCCTTGTGCTGGCACATTCTGAGGAGTGAGGATCCCTTGAAAAAGAAAGATTTCATGTCCCATATATGTATTTTAGAAGGAAGCTTCCTATAAAATCACATACATGTAATTTTCCTACAGTCTCCAAATCCCCAGCTACTTTCAGCTGATGTAAAGAAAACCTGTTATCCATCTTACAACACTTGCACCTCCCCAGGATGGGGGGATTATCTAAAGCCACAAGAAGGAAGGTCAAACTTCTCCTGATATCAAGCAATTTCATGGTTGATTTTTTATAAGGGAGTTTTAGTGTGACAAACAAAACAGCAGCAACCCTTCCAACATCAGTGACACCACAGTCCCTGTGGCCTGTGTGATGGGACACAGCAGTGCCTTTGTTGAACAGGCCCCACAGCAGTGAACAGAGGACCATGGCTGGTGAGACCCTGCTGCGCCAGAGCCACCCTCTCCCAGCCCAGCACCACTTTGGTCAAGGCTGTTTTGGAGCCATGTGTGCTACCCTGCAGCATACTCCTCTCCCTGGAATGCCAGTGCTGATCCAGCCTGGATGTGGCAGAATTTTCAGGACTGATGTGAATATTTTCTACTCTGTCAAGCTTTTATTTAAATGACATTTGGCTGCAGTGCTAGAAGTGTGATATTGAAAATCAATAGCTGGAAAGTGTTTGAAAGCCAATCTAAATCAAATATTACAATATGGTGAAGTTAATCATCTGAAATTAACCTTATAACTGCTTGAATCACTCTAATCTATAAAGAAAATCAATATAAGCATATCAAACCCTGCTGCGAGCTGCTGTCTGTTTGAGCTGACCATGCAAATGGAAAATAATAGCCAGAGGATGTTTATTGCTCCCTGTGTGTTAACACTTCTTATAGGGCTGAGATGGGTAGCTGGATTCCCCAGGGAGATGTAGTTGTGAGATGCAGCAAAGGCTCCCCAAAGAGGCCCAGCAGCTGTGCAGACCCTCTGAGCCACCCTCCCAGCAGGGGATTTCAGAGAGCTATGAGTGACTAACAGGCTGTTTCATGAGGAGAATTGATTCTCCCTGAATGAAAAACAATTACCATGCACAGCACCTGGCACCCCCTGCTCCAGCCCAGCTCCAGGTTACACCCACAGTGGCTCTGGCATCCTGCTGGTGGCTGGGCTCAGCTCTGGCCACCAGGTGGGGACACAGGCACAGGGGTCCCCAGGGTGACCCCAGTCACCCACCCATAAGCAGCACCCCCAGCTGTGCCCACCACAATGCTTTGCTTGGCTGTCCTGGGCCATGTCACAGCAGCAGTCCCAAAGGTGACCACCCCCACTGTGACAGGGACACCTGGAGGCACTTCTGGCTGGGGCACTGCCTAGGGAGCAGCTCCACACCAAGGGTGACACATACCCTCCATGCTGGGGGACACAGGTGACAGCCCACCTTGTCCAGCTGCATCTCCAGAGTGCCCATCAACAGCCTCTGGAGTATGACTGATAAGTGCTTGGATAGCAGACAGAAATCTATAAATAACAACAGTTTCTCTCAAACTCCTTGTTTTAAAATAATGAAGACATTTCATAAAATAACAAGTGTCTCAAACATTGAGAGTAAAAGCTCAGAGAGGCTCTTTTTGAAGTTTGGGGAACAGATGGGAGAAGCGAGGTCCCAGCAGCAAATTGCATGGCCTCAGGAGCCTGGGACCAGTCAGAGCCAAGGAGATCTATCCCAAGATTTTCCTGATGCTCTTCACGGGCACTGGATCTGAAGAAGGATGAAGGTCTCTGAGCAGATGCCATTGTCCAGGGAGTGCAGCTGCCTCACACCACTCCTGCCTGTGCCAGGGTGAAGAGCAGTATTTGCCTCCAAGGTCCACTCACTGTGGAACTTCCTCAGCTGCCACAGACCCTGAGGTGAATTTATTTCTGCATTACAATAAAAGAAAAAAAATAGTGCCAATTTTTCAGCTGTCAGTTTGGCATGTGCTGGTTCCCATCTCGGTCTCAGGCCAGTGGTGTGGGCAGACAGGCAGCAGCAGCAGCAGCAGCAGCAGCAGCAGCAGCAGCAGCAGCAGCAGCAGCAGCAGCAGTGTCCCATGCAGAGGGGTGACAGCTGGACAGAGGTGCTGTGACACCAGTGACACACATGCAGTCTGAGGTGCCTGTGCAGCTCATGGCAGCACCTCCCCTGCTGCTCACGGTGTGCCTTTTGCCCAGTGTCCATTCCTGAGGTATTTCCTGCATTCCAAAGAGAGATGTGAATGATGTGGATGATGTGGATGATGTGCTGCCCCAGGGAGGGGCAGGAAAGCAAACATGGAAGTGGGCAGCAGCTGTCCCAGGAGTGAACATACCAGCTGGAAGGCTGAAGCTGCTGTTTGAAGCAGTGGGTTGCCATGGATTAGGAATGGTCCTTTGATATTGGAAATGTGTTTTAATTAGTTTCCTGCAACATATGCATTATTTCAGTTCCTGTGGAAAGGTGTTGAACAATTCCCCGTTTTCCTCACCCAAAGGGACATCAAGACATGTAAAAAATGCTTCATTTTTTCATACTTTAAGCTGAACAGTGAGTTCCTCTACATCACCTGCAGTGTCTCCTGACCCAAGAGAGGGGTCAGGCTCGGCAGGGTCCCCCCGCCTCACCCAGCCCGTCCCTCCCACGGCCCCAGGAGCATTCAGGGGGATGCAGGGATGCACCGGCCGGTCAGCAAGTGCAGCAGATGTAATGCTCAAGGCAGGCTTTGCCCAATGTCACTAACATTCACAGCCTATTGGAGAGGACAATTGTCCCATTAAGAAACTCGAAGACATTCTGGATTTCTTCAGCCTCAGGGCTTGGAAGCAGGAAGCATTTACTGCCTAATTAAATTTTCATATACTGGCAGAGCACAGCTCTTCTAGTGACTGTATTGGACAGTGTGCCGGAGTTTGCAGGAAAAGAGCAGGCTGGGGTTGCCTGGGGCTGCCGCTGATGTGGAGAGCCCCGAGGGCAGTGGGCACAGCATCACCTTCCGGCCACCGCATCTCCTCCCGGACACCGCATCACCTCCCGGGCACGACATCGCCTCCCGGGCACCGCATCATCTCCCGGGCAGAGCATCACCTTCCGGGCACCGCATCACCTCCCGGGCACAGCATCGCCTCCCAGGCACGGCATCGCCTCCCGCACACAGACGAACCAGCAGCTGACAGGCGGCATCACAAGGAGGACTCTCTGTTGGCTTCTCTGCTCGTTTTTAAGGGGCAGATAGCAGCCAAAGGGCTGACCCTGCTCCAGGCAGAGGTGAATACTGCAGCACCTGGCAGTGTCCTGGGCGTGTGCCAGGATCCCGGCAGTTGCTTTCCTTGTGCTCCCACTCTGGCCCCAGTAGCCCCCGCCGTTCAGCACATGGGCTCCCTGCACCTGCGGCTCTCAGAGCCAGGGTGGTTCCTTGCCTCTGCCCACTCTGCCAGCTCAGAGCTCCCCTCCGGGCTCAGCCCTGCTAAAAAAACTGCTCCTGACTCTCCTGGTGTGTGCTCAGCTGCTCTGCACACCAGGGCACAGGTGGAGAGCTCAGCAGACAAGCTTACTGCTCCTGGATGCCCCTTGTTACTCTTGCCATGGCCCCAACCGTTATCTGAATGCCCTTGACTTGGGTGACAGGATGGGGACAAGGAGCCCAGTGCCATCCCCACCTGGACACAGCCCAGGGCACAGACATGGCATGGCCAGCATGGGCTGGGAGCACTGCTGGGTGTGCCCAAGGGTGTCCAGCCCTTGTTTCCTTGGTAAATAAGTGGGTGAAAAGCACCCATTGGGGACCAGGGACAGGTCTTCACACTAAACCTGCCATGGTCACTCACAGGGTGACTGGTACATCCTCCTGTGCCACAACTCTGCCCCCGTGAGCTGCTGCAGGAAACATTCCCACAAGGCTTCCAGAGCACAGGGCTGAAATAAGGTGCTGTCAAAACAACCCAGACTTGCAGCTGCTGCCAGGAGCTGTTGCTATTGTATTGTTCTTTAACAGAGACAGGCATTGGAGCTCAGAGAGGCATTTGTGGCAGTGCTGGTGCAGTGTGAGGGAGCTGGGAGAGTCTCCAAAACAGCCCAGGGCTGCCACAGGCACCAGGCAATGCCAAGGGCTGAGTTTAGCTCTCAAGCAGACTAAGGCAGAGCATTCCCACTGACCAGGTCACATCCAGACATACTCTCTGTGGGCATGTAGTGCTGAGTTACAGATCCCCAGCTCTCTGCTCCTAGACAGGGACAGCACCTCCTCTCCACACACATCCATCCAGCCCTGCCTCCCTCCCTCCTCCTGGCCACCCATGAGGGTCCACCACTGCTGCCACCAGCCTCCAGCTGGGGCTGAATGCAGCAGAAAACCTGCTCTGTGAAGGTGGCAGCCACATCCAGCTACAGAAAAGCTACTGCTGGAAATGCTGGAGGGTGAAACAGAGACAGCAGCAGCCACTGTGCACTGCCCCACCACAAAACACATGTGCACACACCTCCCCCATGCAAACACTCTCCAGAGCTGCTGCACACAACAAAAATCCTGAGCAATTGAGTAGTTGAAATGCTCTGTTTCAGTCCAGCCAGGGAAAAGCCAGTGTTTGATCAATATTTTCCACAACAACCACTTCCATGTGATAAATGCAGTTATAGGGAAAAGGAACAAATTAACCTTCTGGTGCAGATGGCAGCTACTGCCTGGGAAAAAAGATGGCTCAATTCTGCAGGGAAGCAGGGAAGGGCCATGCCAGAGTTCCTGCAAAACTGGCCAGTCGAGGCAGCATCTGGAAGGCATTAATGAAAATCAGCCCCAGGAGCACACACCCACCTACCTGTACAGGGGGAAGGCAAAACCAGTCACTGAAATGGCACCTGCAGGACTGGGAAGAAGCTGAACCAGGAGAAAATATATGAACTTGGGGCAGCTGATAGATGAAGACAACTGAGGAACTGTGCTGCAGCACCGTGAATGTGGGAAGATAAAAGGCATCTCAGAAAGTGCTTCCCAACATCAATCCTTCTGCTGGTGACAAATTGTCTGAAGTCAGGGTAGTTCAGCAGCTGTCTGGATCAGAGATTCCATCACAGATTTCTCAGCCACAGGCAGCAGGATGCAAATGGCAGTGAGTGGAGATGTGCAAAGGGTGCACTGTGTAAGGTGCCATGCACAGGGGCAGTGCAGCCCTGGGAAAACCAGGAGACTGAAGAGGGGAAATATAAAAAGGTCATTGTCCATGCAAGGAGAGGAAAGGCAAAACCAGCACATGGTGAGGTCCATCTTTGGGCTGGCCATCCACAGTCTGCTCTTGAGGGCTGGAGAAGGCAAAGCAGACTTCCCAAACAGAAAAAGAAAAAAAAAAAAAATAGCTAGAGAAAAAGATCAGAAAGCTCATGGGGATGAAGTCATCAATTTCTCTCTGACCATGTATCTCTGACCATTTAGGTTACATTTACTCTTCTCCTAGTGGGTGAAATGTGGGTGAAAATATGGTTCACTGCTCTGCAATCTATCTTGAACTTGATTTTGTCTGTATCTGAAAGTAACCTTGTGCTGCATCAGCCTCAGTATCAGAGTTCAGGAAGAAGGATTCTGTCTTGAAGCCTGGTCCACAAGCTCTCCAGGAACTCTGCTTTCCTTCTGAACCCCCCCTGCTCCTCTGCCACTGCCTGGCTTTGTGCTGCTGGCACTCTTGTTGTGGGCACAACACCATAGGATGCTCAGGAGCTGGTCCTGTGCAACAGCCCCCTAGACTGGCTGGGGTTTTCCTATCAGATCTAAGCAGATTCCGCCTCCTGGAATGAGTGACAAATGCAGTTTTCGTCATTCACATCCTGTAAATGCCTCTCTGCCATGAGCAGTGAGCAGCCCCAGGTGCTCCACAGAAAACCCACAACTGTTACCACAAAGCACTGCTGGGAGGAGGCCCAGAGCAGCTGCACTGCACAGCACAACCCTGCCCTGCTCCGGGGCTGACACCCTGCCTCACCTGGGTCTGCCCTCCAGGCAGGAGATCCTGACCTGCAAGGTCTGAATCCTGCTCTGGAAAAGGTGATTGAAGGAACAAAAGGTTCACCTGTGACCTGGTAATGGTGAGCAGCAAGGCAGAGGGGTCATAACATTTTTCTGAAAGAAGATGAAAGCCTGTTTGTGTTCTGGCTTCCCACTGAAACAAATACACGAGGCATGAATTTGCTGAAATTCATTAATGTTCTGCATATTTCCGGGAATTTAATTTATCAACTGGTAACTGCATAAATGGAACAGGCAAAAATGCTGAAAGTAGATTAAACATTGATGCAAGTATATATTGATTTGAACATTCCCGTGCCTTTGCTTGTGACACATCAATAAAATTAAATAATATCTTAATAAAATGTCTTGGTAATTATGTCTTTTCCCTTGTGTAAGTGTGCCCTCCAGCAATGTAATTAAAATCAAAATTACATTAACCCTCCAGTGACCATTTGACAAAAATTTAAGAGTCTAGAGATTTGTCTGAGCTCTCCCACCCAGCCAGATCACCTTTGGCCACACACCCTGCACACACTACTTCCATCCTGATGGTGCTGTGGACAGAGATGGTGCTCACTCACCACATGAGCTGAGTGATATCCAAAGGAGTCAGAGAACTCTGCTGGGAGAACAAAGATAGTTCAAAGGTTTGTTCAGGCTCTGGGAGGACCTGGCTCTCTGAGCCCTGGCTCTAGTCCCTCCAGGAGCATTCCCATGGTGTTCAAGCAGTGATGGGTCAGGACAGGCTGTGGTGCCTCAGAGCAGGATTCACCTGTGGGCTCGTCCACTGCCATGGGACCTCTGCTGTGGGGACACCCAAGGAACTTCTGTCCTGCACCCAGAGAACCATGGCAAAGCTAGAGCTGCCTGGGCTTGCCCACCTGTTCTGGAAGCAAACCCATGCCTGGGGTGCAGCAGAAGTCCCCTCCTACCCAGCACAGGGACACCTGCCACAGCTCTGAAGCAGCTCCTCAGAAATGTCCCCAAGAAGCTTTGCCATTTCCAGGAGTGACTGGAGCACTGACCAGTGAAGCCCCTTGTTATTCCCATTTAGCAGGAGGGAGCTGCTGCTGTCCCACTGCCAGATACTGACAATGTGGCCTTGCAGGAGCCACCAGCAATCTGTTTGCTGCAACTGTGCAGTGTCACGCTGTCAGCTTGTCACCTAAACTTGCCATTCAAATAATCTATTAGTTGTCCAATTTGTCTTTCTGTCGTGGACCATGTGATGCTCAGCACAGTGACTCTGTGCATTTTTATTGCTCTCCTTAGTTAATAAAGCACCACTTTGTAATTTGAGGGAATTGAGAAGGCATCTCTGTCACAGCACATCCCTGTCCTTGGCACCCACCATGTCCCACTGTGCTGTGGCATCTCACCAGAGCAACCCATCAGGACAGGAACAAAACTGCCACAGCCTTGATAGAGCTGCCACACCAAACCACCTTCCAGCCTGCTCAGGAGACCTGCTGAAGCTGTCACAAAGGCATCTGATCTGGCCTCAGACAGAGCTGGGCATGGATTCCACCACCTCCAAAGCAGAGCAAAAGGTCCAGAGTGAGACAGACCCCAGCCTGGCTTTCATACCTTCTTCTGTTTCACTTCTGGGCTTCAGAGTGAGAGGGGATTGCAAGTGAGTCCTGCTTGAGGAACAGGCAGCTGCTGGCTGTGTGGATGGAGGGAGGCCAGGGGATTCTGATCAGCCCCAGTGCCAGATTCAGCAGCAGATGTGTACTGCAGACAGGGACTTGGAGGCTGGATTGTGTCAGATCAGAGGCTTCTCCTCCTGTACTGGTGCTGGGATGGTGTTTGTGCCATAGAAGTGCATCTGTGTCCCAGAGACTGTGCCCAGGACATTGATGTGGCTCCATTAGGTGCTACACCCACAACTTCTAGGACTGAGGGCAAAAGCTTCCCCCATCCCCAGGAGATCACAGCTCTGTATCTGAGCTGAATCCAGCATAGCAAAGCCTTCAGGTCCTGGCTGGCAGCACACAGCATCCTTTGAGAGGTGACTGTGGGTATTTCATCTGAAGGACTTAGAGAGAACTTTGTAGCCATTCATTAGCACAGAACTTCCTGGCACCATCAGTTAATGAGAGAAGAGAGATAGATGAAAAAGCTGTTTCTAAAAACCAATATCAATCCTGAATTCACAGCAAAGCTTTTTTTTTTTTTTTTCCTGCTTGTTAGGTTTGGAATTAAAACAATTTGGCCAACTATTTCTGCTACTCTCCATATCTCATAAGCAGGCATTTTTCTATTTAGGTACAATTACAAAAAAACTTTGAGTTGTACAGCGAAGGGCTTGGAGTTTTCTACCCACTCACCTTTTTACTGAAATCCTTGTAACACCGTGTGCCATACTTCACCAGGCAGTCAAACACCATAGTTAAACCCCCAGTATGACATTTTACACCTGACTTAACCAGCACTAGATTATCAGCTGTTGGCACGAAAGTGCATTTTTTACAACTTGCTTGTCTCTGAACTTGTATTAAAGGGTCCTGGAAACCCAGTGGGACTGAGCAGGCTCAAGACAGCAGTGGTATAACTTTGCAGCTCCTGGCATGCTCACACAGACCATTAGCTGCAGATGTCCTTCTGAAGATCAAGAGCACTTCAAAGTCTTCTAAATTCCTTCCTAAGCTCAAGAGGCTTGGAACATTTGCACAGCTTACACCAGCTGACCCCGATTCATGAGGCAGCACTCAGATCCAGACTAAGACTTCTCCTAAAAGTAGTTTAAATGTCTCCCATTCTCAGCAATGAAATAATCAGTAGACCTCATTTGCACACATTTGAGAAGTCACATTTTCAGTAGTCTGCCTTGGTTTGTTTCTTGCAAGTCTGTTGCATTCACAATAAACTCGGGGGAGACTCCCCATTCACTCTCTCTAGAAGAGCAGTGAGGACATTCCTGTTGTTCCTGGCACTCTTGGGACCAGGCAGCAGCTGACATTAGTATCTGCAAGTTCAAAAGAAACACTGAAAATACTAACTGATTTCTGAGGATTATTGTTAACTAATCTGCAAATATTCTAGTGAGTGACAAGTGCTTTGGAATTTGAGGATCACTGATGACTCCTTTTGTCTGTGCTTACTGTTACAATATTAGTAGCAAAATAATTAAAATTCAGATAATGCAAATGCCTCATGAAAGAAAAAGCATTTCCAGTCAAAGATCCAGGGTTATGGACATTACCCATGGAGGCAGACACTCAACCTGTACCTGGAAATTTGGAAGGACAGGAATCCCCTGGCACACCGAGCTCATGCTCCCTCTTTCCACTGAGGAAGGACCTCCTGATTTACTGGCATGACAAGGATAATTCATTTTGATGTTTTTAAGAAAATCAACCAGGCATAGCCCAAGCTGGACAGTCCACAGCCTCAGAAACAAACACCATAGTACTAACAGAGACCAGATGGCTCACACACGGCAAGTGGCACAGCAGCATCTGCTCCAAAGGAGGAAAACCAGCACAAATAGCAGCAAGTTTCCATGCCCTGGCAGCTCCTGCCAGGGATGAGATCACAGTGGGAATCAATCAGGCAGGAGTCCACTCAGCATCATCAGGGATGGTGTTATGTGAGTGTTATGTGGCCTCTCCTTTAGCACTCTCCCCTCCAGTGGACACTGGCTCTCTCCACAGTGATGGGAGGTGCTGATGGTTTAACAAACTGCCAATGGGATTATGCAGAATGATTTTGTCAGGTTCAGGAGCTGTGTGAAATGGCATATGCTGGAAGCACAAGACTGCACAGCCCTAACTGCAAAGACAATGAGATGTGAGCCCAAAGCCTTGTGATAGAGAAGAAAAGACACGCAGAGCCTGTACATCTTCAATATTTCAGAGCAGGAAAGTCCAAGCCCTGCAAATGGTGGGCACCCCGGAGCTGCTGGGTTTTCTAGGACAGAGAGGGATTCCTGCAGCACACATAACAGAAACTGAGAGCACCACAGCAATGACTATCCCCTACAGCAAGAGCACTGGAAGGCTGGTCAGGCACCCGTGTCCAGCACCACTCCCTCCCACAGGAGGGACACACCCAGCAAGGACAAAGGATGGTCCCTTCATGACCTCTGCTACTGTCAGGACCCTATAACAAGAGCTCAGGCCCCCTAGCAAAAGGTGAACAGCTTACCTAACTTCATTAAAAAACCAGCAACATTCATGATTTCAGCCTTCCTGGGCAGGCACAAAGATAGATGAAAGGAATAAAGGCAAGCTAGAAACATCAATAAATAACTGCATCTTCTTATTGGCTGCAGTATTCAATAGTTTCAAATGTTTTCTGGTGCCTTTGGCAAGCAGAAGGTTTGCAAAAGTGCTGAGCCTGTCGCCTGTAACAGGTCATCATCACTTATCCCTGCTAAGCTGCGTTTTCTGTCCCTTCCCAGGAAGTGCACCTGGCTCCGAATGGCTGCAGCAGTGATCTGGTGACAATGGCTCTGAGCTAACAGGGCTTTCTGCTAACGGGGGGGGGGACAGTCCCAGATGGACAAAAGCAACAGAGCAACAGAGCTGAGTGCAGGGTAAAAGATGTACTTCAATTACTCTAAAAGAGCTGGGCATCTTCCCAGGTGAGGGGACCTGCCTGCCCACACAGACCTCCCTGCCGGCCTACCGGTGTCCAAGGGCACTGCTCCCCATGAAGGCTCGCATGTCCCCAGGCAATGATGTGCCCTGCAGGCAGGGACAGAGCTCCTCTGGCTGCATGGGAGAGCAGAGGCAAAGGCTCGGGTTGCCTTTACTAGCTGATAATGAGTCACAGACTTGACTCAATTCCTTGACTTACCTAACTCAGCAGCTCCTGAGCAAGTTCAGGGATGTCCAGCCAAGGGCAACGGGGCCACAGTGCGGTTTTGGGGCATGTCCTCTGTCCAGTGCAGCATCCCCAGCAGCCCTGACCCTTTTTCTGGGAAAGAGCTCGGCATGCAGTTGTACACAGAGAGCCCATGGAGAGCTCAGGAATGGAGGGGATGGGATGTGACAGACATAGTCTGGCCCAAGGAGGCACACAGGGTGTGACACTCACAGGCATCCTCACAGCAGCCCGGGGGAGCCAGTCCAGTTAAAAACAATCCTGGATCTCCTGCTCCCTGACAGGGCCATGGACCTGCACCAAGGATTCTCACAAGTGGAGTAGACTATACCACGTGGCTTTGAATGCTGTTGAAAATATTTAATAAACTCTGGAATATGAATCACTATCAAGGACCCTGAACATTAATTTCAGTCACAGCTGGCCACACTCTATCACCCTATAAACACCTCTCCAGTTTCAATTAACATTTCGCTATCTCCTGTCTCACTGAATATTATATTTAACTAATTTAAGAGGATTGGTAAAGATAGTTTTCACACTTCACATGAAAGCATAATGAAATAATGATACCTGTACCCACAAAAAGCATGAGGATACTGCATAAAGAGCTTTAAAGTCATCTGAAGCAAAAACTTCTCCAGGAGACCTTCATTCTAGCTTTGGCTACCAAGGCCCCTGTGCAGGTGTGTGCACATCCACAGGGCACACGGTGTCCAGCTCTGGACCTCAGCCCTGAGCAGCCACGGCTGGCTCAGCCACAGTGTCCCTGCATTTGGGTTTCCCCACGTTGTAACAAAGGCCTTTGGAAGGAGCAGGCATTTCCCATGGCAGACTCAGAGAAACAGATTATTGTTTGTCCTCATCTATAACCTCATTTGCAAAAAAACAGTACTGCAGGTTCTCAAAGTCATGGAAATTTAGGCCTCAGAAGGACAGAAGACAACTGAATGCTGTCCTTTGTGCAATAACCTTTCCTCTGTTTGAAGACTGTCACTTCCCTTCCTCTTTTTTTCCCATTTCAGGTCAAGAACACTCAATTCTTTCAGCCTTTCCTCATGAGTCACGTATTTTGGATCTCAGCATCTCTCTCAAAATTTTTCAGTACTTCACCAAGGTCTCTGAATTTTTTCTTAGAAGAAATATATATTTCATTGTTTTTAAGAGACAAAATATTTTTATTCTCTCATATTATATGCAGGGGGAATGTTTATACCTGGGCCCATACAGGCAACACTCATGTTAATGTATCCTAAAATAAGGCTTTGCTTTTTGGCATCGTCACACCCACATCCTTTCCTGCAAAAATGTTGCCTTGCCAGATATTTCATATATCAAAAGCAGAATATATAAATACATAAGTATGTATTTCTGCTTTTCAGTTCTCCCTTCTGTGCAGAACGTGGACTTTCTGTATCAGTGCAGTCTACTTTCCCATCCTAATTGTGCCCCAGGGACTGCTCAGATTCTCATCTACATGACTCAGGCCAGAGTTACAAGGTTTATAAGCATGTAGGCTCTGCCCTCATCCCCAGCTAGGGTTTAGTAGACCTCCCAATTTCCTACATTAAACAAAACAATTTTCCAATAATGTGTGTGCTTCATCTCCCTTCTGTGCAAGCAGAGGCAGCTCCCTGTGGGAGCACAGCTCCAGCTGCCACACAGCCAAGGGCTGTGGAAGGTCCCCGGGTGGGAGGGGAGTGTGGAGGACACTCCATCCCCAGTGACACTGCACCCCCAGTGACATCCCCAGTGACACTGCATCCCTAGTGACATCCCCAGTGACATCCCCAGTGACACTGCATCCCTAGTGACATCCCCAGTGACACTGCATCCCCAGTAACACTGCATCTCCAGTGACATCCCCAGTGACACTGCATCCCCAGTGACACTGCATCCCTAATGACACTGCATCCCCAGTGGCACTCCATCCCCAGTGACATCCCCAGTGACACTCCATGCAGTGACACTCCCTGCAGTGACACTCCATCCCCAGTGAAACTCCATGCAGTGACATTCCATGCAGTGGGACCAGGCAGTGCTGGGGAGGCTCCAGCCTGGGGTAATGCCCCCACTCTGGGCAATCACACCACGACTTTTGCCCCAGCAGAAACCAGATTTCTGAGGACTTCTGTGGAACAGAAGCACCAAGATGACCCAAAAAATTATCACCATGTTCTTTGTTTTCACCGCCATTAGGTCACCTTTCTCCTTGCAATAGTGGGAGTGGACAAAGATTACAGGCATCAACAATGCAGCTATTTTTATTGCCCAGAAATTAGCCTAGCAGGAATTCAATTCCATTAAATTCCGTTATTCTGGGATGGGAAACTCAATGCTGATTTCAGACAACAACAGCCACAAAATCTGCAGAAAGGCTCAGAAAGGCTAGAAAAGGAAATGCTGCAGGGGAGGAGTGAGGAGTGAGGCAGGGAGAAGGTGATGAACTGCCCCAGCACCCCGACACCTCTGCCCAGGAGCAGCTCCCTGTAGGGCTGCATCATTCCTGCTACCACGATCTCACTGGTAGTGCCACAGCATTTTTGAGACTCTCGACTTTGCTGAACTCATGCTGGACTCAGAATTTCTTATCCCCCACAAACTCCTCAAAGCAGTGAAAGTGCTTGCTCTGTTTACATTTCCTCATTCAGCACTGCTAAGAGTTTCCCATCGAAATGCATCATCCTTGAATGGGAGTCTATGGATTTCCACTCTTCACTGCTTGACCGATTTTATTGTCTTAAAAAATAGTTTCAGAGTGCCTGATAATGAGTACTAATTAGATGTGGTCACCTAGGAGACAAGGGGGATTCCTAAAAATCAGTGCCAGAAAATGTGATAATCCACAACTAATTAAGAAAAAAATTAATTAGATAAGCCCTATGTGTTTGCAGTTGTACAATTAGCAGCAGTCACCTGCCTGTGAGCTTCTGTGGGGTTAAAACACACAGGATAGTGAGGTGGGATTCCAACAGCCCTGGCCTCACCCCAGCCCATCAGCTTCCTGACCAGATCCAGGCTGTAGGTTCAGATCCAGATATGCAAGAGATGATTCTTGCTGATCAATCTGAAGTTCAGTTACATGGACCTACAGTTTTAGTTTCTGTGCACTACACAAAACATCATCCACCGAGAGGAGCTGTTGGAGCCAATGAAGGTCTTTGAAAGAGAAAGATTGCCCCCAGCCTGTCGGGGACACCTCCATCCTTACACAGATGCGCTGATGGGAAGCCAAAGGCCCTGGAGCCAGGCTGGTGCCCAGGTCCCTCGCCCAGTGCCACAGCATTGCTGTGCCAGCATGGCTCCCACCAGAGCTGGGGATGTTTCACTGCTCCTTCACAACTGCACTGGCAAACACCTGCAAGGCTTGGGGAAGATCCATGGCTCAGAGGTCCTGAGCAGCTCAGATCACTGCATTAAAGACATGAAAAAATATTTTCCTGGTTAGCTTTAACACTTTATTGAATAAAGTTTAAAATTCTCACCCTGACTCAATCCATCTGTTCAGGTCTCATCATATTTCCTCATTTTAAGTTTGGAGAGGAAGAAAATGTAGGGTGAGCAGATATAGGAGTTGCCTGATTTGAATTTCACTTCTACCCCATAACTCTTTACAGAGGTAAAGAAGAAAATGACATGTGGAAAAATGTTTCTTGGAATCACCAGCTGGAGGTTTAAGATTCATTCCCCAGTGTGTCTCTGCAGACAGCAAGAGAAGAGGATCAGGACTTGGTGACTGAAGTGGCAGTGTGGGAGGTGAGAAGTGAGCCCAGTCTGGCAAGACCAGGACGGTGCAGGGGCACAATCCTGACACCAGTCTGGAAACACTTCCTTCCAAACCCGATTTTAACATTATGAAGAAAGTTCCATCTTGTCTGCCAAACAGATCACCCCAAGTCCTTTCCTGATAGTGCACAACTGCATAGCTGCACCACTTACCATTGCATGCTCTAGCCAAAGGCAGGAGCACGTTTGGCTGCAGGGGCAGGTCCGGCCTCTACAGCTTTTTCAGGGCTGTGGCCACAGCCACACAGCCCAGGCACTGCTTCACCAGCCCCTCCCGGATAGCTCAGGAGCATCCCATTCCAGCTGGCTGAAAGCTCCTCCTCAAAGGCCCTGGGCTCATGTGAGCAGTGTGCTGGAGCTGTGTGTGCCCACGTGGGCACAGCTCCTGCCGCCCGTGCCCCTGGTCCCTCTGACACCCCTGCGTGTCCTCCTGCAGAACTCCTTCGGCCCCTGAGCTCTTGCCTCACTGCCTTGTCCCTGCTGACAAACCCCTCATGCTCCGTTCCTGAGAGCTGCAACCATGGCACAGCTGGGTCTTTGCAGAGTCTCCCACAGCACAGCTCAGCCTGTGAGGGGTTTCTTCTATCCTTCCCCAAGCACTGACTGTAGAAGCCAATGGTTTAATGTTGTCATTTCCTTTAGACTGGAATGCTCTCATTTTAGCACAGCAACTTATTTTTAATGGAGTTTGAAAAGATTTTTTTTGTATGTCCTCACTTCTACTCCAAGCATGTTTGCTCTCAATTTATTTCTGCTCTTCTTATCTTCTCAACAACTGCATCTCTTGTTCCTAGTCCTGCTCATTTTCTGCTCCGTATTGTGATTTTTCTTTAATTTCATCTTGTTCCCACACTTCCCAATCACACATTTCATCACTCCTGCTTCCCTATTGCCAACAATATGTGATTTCTTTATCTTAATTGTATCATCCAGTCATCTGGTTCCAGGATGGCATCTCTTTACCTCACAGCACAGTTCCTTTAATCATTACTGCTTCTGGCATGTATAATAATAGCTGAGACCAGCTGTTAGCTTTCACCTTCCAGTTACATTAAAAGGTTTTTTTTTTTCTTCCATATAAGTACTAATGACAACACAAACTAAAACCATCTAAACATCACTTCACACAGGCTGCAGAAATAAAATCACTGCTCCATGAGCTCCTCTCCCCTGCTCCCAGCTAAGCAGTAGGGAGCTGCCCAAGACCAGCCCTTGAGAAAACAGCCTTTCTGAAGGATCAGACTGAAGCCCTTGCAAGTATCCCATCAGCAGAACTGCCTGTGGCCACTGGCTGGTCACAGATCCCATTTCTGCTGTTTGTCCCCATGTCACTCCCAGGGGTGTCTCCATTCCAGGGGCTGTACCCAGATCCTTGCCAGGGTTCTGGCAAAGGGCAGTGGTCTCCATGGAAATGCAGCCTTCCCCCACATGGGACCTTTCTCCTCCCATCTGCCAGGCTACACTTCTTTGATGCCCCCCAATCCACCCAAAGATGACAAAGCTCCATATGCTCACAGCCAGCCTGTTGCCCAGCAGAGTGGGCTCCTCCCACCTCCCTGTTAGAGGGTCCTTCTCCCACCAGCCTGGGGGACTTGACATCAAGTGTCTTTCTCAGTGCACAGCAGAGGTTATAGACCAACTGCACCATCGAGGGTGCTGTCCTTGTCTGTCTCCACATGCAGGAGGTGCTGGCACAACAACCTGCCTGGCACTGTGGCATTCTCTGCACAGCTGTCTACACGAGCTGCCCTCTGTGCCCTCTGTGTCTCTGATCTCCATCCAGCTCCTCAGTCTATAGCACCAAGAGCCCCTCCCTCATAAGAATTTCAAATGGCTGATTCACGTTCAAAGCATCTTCAGCATTTGGGGGTCCTGCTCAGTGCAGGCAGTGACAGATCCTTTTCAGGGGAGCAGGAAGGAACTGGAACTGCCAGTCCAGGTTGGGAGGAGACACATGTGCAGGGCCGTCAAGCAGCCAGAGTGAAGGCACCACCACAGAGGTCCAGTAATTGTCCATTCCAGATGAAAATTCTGCTGTCTGGATCCACTTGTCCAACTCTAGGAAAAGGCAAAGAGCTTTGAATCCATCACAAATTATCAGCAATAAAAAGTTTTACATGGGGGTATAGGGAATAAAAACTGATACTACAAGCTGCTTAAATGCCACTGCAAAAGGCAGCATGGCACAGGAGTCACTGTACAGCTCTAACTCAACACCTCTGTCTGTATCCTGATCCACACGTGCTGCCTGGAAGGTCAGCGAGAGCCAGAGTTGTGCACAGAGAAACATTTTACATCTGTCAGAGAGTGGCATGGTGCCAGCCATGAATCAGCACAAGAGACTGTCTGGTCACCTGATTTATACAAAGGTAGAACTGAATTGGAGCTTGAATAATACAGGTCAAACAAAGAACAGAGTGGGGAATTATACAGCAGAAAAATCTGACAAAAGGACTTATTTGGACTGGAAAAGAGCCATTTACACAGGGCACCATACTTTGTCAATGTAAAGCAGTCCTTGCTGATCTGTCTCTAGACAGGCCCATGCTAAAAGTCAGCAGCTAAAGTGGATAAGGAATGTGCTCCATCATTACTTGGGGCATGAGCTGAGTTCCTGCTCTTCAGAGCAAGGCCAGGACCATGGCACTCAGATGTGGCCAACACAATTAACTGCTCTGGCATAGCAGGAGAGTCAGTCAGAGAAAAATCATCCTGTCCCTTGACTTTGCTATGGAGTTGATTTATCCCCTGGAGCAACTGTGCTTTCAGGGTTCAAACATTCAACAGATCCTAGGAGTCACCACTCACGAAACCTGGGCAGGGACAGAACATGGAGCAGGTGTGAAGCTTTGCCAAAACCAAAAAGTGCATGAGCTGTCCGATGAAGAGCTGCATGTAAAAGAGAAAAGGAGAGGAAGTCTTTATCAAGTGGCAAGAAAGCAGATGTTGCACAAGGGCTGGAGCAGGACAGCTTTGCTGATGTCTGCATTTAGCTACAGGGAAGGAAAATGCACAAAGAACTAAACAAGGCTCTAGAGTAACAGAAACGTGTTTAAGGGCCCCATAAGTCTTCCTGCCTTTATTCCTGCCAGAGCTAGAGGAGCAGGCAAAAATTCAGGGCAGTGCCACAGGCTGGTACTGAGCCTCTGCCTGAAAAGCTTTCACAAACCAAGGCGAGTGAAAAGACAGCATGTACAAATACTGAAAAAGATGTACAAAAGGACTATCAAAAGAGATGTTGGCAACTGGCAGACAAGGGGAAGGTGCTGGACTGGTCCCTTGGAAGTACCAGTTCTGCAGACCCACTGCTGCAGCTGTTCCAGGATGGGCCTAAGGCAGCAGGAGTTTCCAGGGAAACCTCCTATCCAGGAGTCCCCAAGGCTCCACACTGCTCACCTCCACTGACAGAGCTGAGTAGCAACAACACTGTCTCATCCCTCCTCGTTTCTGTACACTGAACCTGCACACCGTGTGATTTAAATCTTAGGCATTCAAGGCATGTTGATATATTCAAATATTTCTGCCATGCAAATAAGACTTTATATAATCCATTCTAGGCAGCCGTAACCTGAATTGACAGCTGAGGGAGCCTGCCACGACCACAACAAACACAGATAACAACCTTTGAGGGCAATGTCCCAATAGTCACCCCTGGATGGATGGGGAAAGCCCTCCTGGGCACTCAGGTCAATGAAACCACAATTCCCCACATGGGTTTGGGCTTATTGAGCAAGTCAGTGTTGGCACTTTGATTTCTCCCCCTAAAAAAGAATTGCTGAAGGAAAAATAAAATCAACAAGGAATTCCATCTGAAGCAAAGTCTCTGAGTCTTCTTTGAGAGGAGCTTTCTGAGGGCACATTTTTCCCAAGGAAGAGCATCTGTCTGAGTAGCACACACAGCCCAAGGTGCTGCCCTGTGCAGCCCCCACAAGCAGACACTGCATCCCCCAGACCAGCTGCTCTGTTTCTGCAATGCTTAAAGAACCTCACACCTGGCTTTGACCTGCCACCTCCCTGACTGCTTCCCCAGGGCCCCTCCATCTCTGCCAAGCCCATCACCAAGACCAGGGCAGCTGCCCACTGGGTTTCTCCAGACATCTCATTCTGACAGTGCCCCAGCTGGAACCCTGCACTCAGGCCTCGCCAGGCTGATGGCAGAACCATTTTCATCCTGCATGGAATATACACTTGTGGTCAATAAGGCCAGGAGGGACCTGATCATAGAAACACAGAATGGCTTGGGTTGGAAGGGACCTTAAAGCTCAACTAGTTCCAATCCCCTGCCATGGGCAGGGAACCTTCCATTAAAGCAGGTTCCTCTAGATTCACATGGAGCTATCCTCCTCCTCCCTTACACATTCTGTTTTCCACAGTAAACATCAGCAACCACCCCACCTCATACCCTACACCACTGACCCCAGAGCTGGGATGGCCCTTCCACCATTTTTGCTTCCCAATCCCTTCCAACAGCTTTCTGACTAGAGGTTTTCCAATGGAACTTTTCAGTTAACTTTCCCAGCAGGTCTCAGCCACAACAAATAGTTGAAATGGACTTTCATAAAGAAACAATTCTAAATCATGTGCATTAGCCAAGCTCCTGCTATTGATACACAGCAATTAAATAACCTTGTTAATGTATCTTTTCAAACTTCTTACTGCACAGACAGGAATGCCTTGAGATCTTATCACCCCTGCCCAGAGACAGAGATTTATAAACACAGCCAGCAACTTAGATGAAGATAGACCAACTGGTGCATGAAATCATACCAAAGCTCTCCTCAGTCTGCTCACAACAAGCAATGCAGCCTTTGGGGTAAAAACTGCTGCTTCAGAGAGAACCTCTGCCCCTGGCTACATATCTTTGAGAAACAAAGTTCCTTTCTAATCAAATTGTCATGCCAATGCCTGTCTTTACCATCAGTGCAATTAACCCCCTCACGCATAAAATACAAATGATGGAAACATTTCTCTTCTCCAGGCTCTGCGTGACTCGCGCATTGGTGCTGGTCCACCCCTGCTGCTGGGAGCTTCTGTGGCTTCTCCTGGCTCCAGCAGCTTAATCCTCCTGCATTCATCTCCTCCCAGTGTGTACTGAGCACCAGCACCCACCCCATCCCTCTGCACTCCTCTTATCTCTTCTTATGGAAGGAAGAACAGAAAAAATACTCCTGAACCCATGAGACCTCATAAACAACTGGTGCCCTGCCCCTGTAAGAAAGACATGTCCCACACACTTGGTGCCACTGCTGCCACGATGTGCAGCAGATCAGATCTGCCCAGTGAGAGCTGCTTGTCTCCAGAGGACACCTGCCTGGAGGTCACCCATGTTGTCAATGGTCAGTGCTTGCATCTGGAAAAGAAGACACACCAAATACTGGAGATTTTCCCTCCACCTAGCAACAGTGCCCAGTGCCAAGGGAACCAGCCCCCAGCTCTGCAAGAAGCACCGGGAGGCACAAGCCCTGGGGCTAATTTACATGGAATATAAAACACTTTACATGGAATGAAAAAACACTTCATACATTGTGGCAGCCATTTCCTACTCACAAAACAAATGCAGTATTGGTTGTTCTTTCAGATAGTCTTTCCCTGCCTTGGAAAGAGCTCTGAAGTGCTCTTCAGCATCCCCAGTGCTGCTAAACTATTGCTAACTGCTGGAGCATCCTCTCCATGGGACACGTCAGAGGAGGGCCCTGCCAGGCAGTGCTGGGGTGGCATTCCCATGGGCTGGGCAGCACAGCTTTGTCTCTTGAGCCTCCACAGCTGCTCCTGATCCCAGCAAGCCCCAGCCAGCATGGATGCAGTGCCCAGGAAGGGCCACAGCCAGGCAGGTAGAGGGCTTTGCTGCTCCCTGGCCATGGGCAGCCAGGTGTGCAGAGAGCACTGCTGGCTCTAAGAGCAGCTGGACACAAGGCCATATCTGCAGGAGACAGCTGCCTTGTAAAGCCCTAAGAGCTGCTGGAGTATCCATTTGTAGTCAGTACTTGTGATGTGTTAAGAGAGGATAAAAAGCCTTTCCTCACACACACAGTGGCAGCAGTCTCAGTCCCTGCACCAGGCTTAGCACTGCAGCACAACTCTCCCAACAATCCAGCCCCACCACCATCTCCACCTCCCCCTGCTCACAGACACTGACAGACCACTGTGCAGGTCTCCAAGGAGCAGGCACTCCCTGTACATCAGCAATTCCCAGACAAGGATATCAGAGGCTGCAGCCCAGTGCAGTGAGCTGACATCATGTGCCTGATGTTGCCAAACATGGATGAGCTGTTGCTAGAACAATCAATTTTTAAATATCTCTCTGCTTGTTACCCTGAGCCTGCAGTAACTATAGTAACATGCTCCAGGCTCCCCTCTTCAAAGGCATCACAGCTGTGCCTGGGGCGAGGGGTCTCCAGGGGCTGGGAAGGCTGATCCCTCCTGGGTTGTTTCCCAGGACGCTCTGTGGGTCACCCTGGAGCATCCCACCCGTTCTGTCCTGGCAGCACCTGTCCAGGCACTGGCAGAAGGACTCTGCAGACACCAAGCAGCTCCAGCCTCTCTGACCATGGAGGAAACATTCCTGTCAGCACTGCCAGGGTCTGCTCCAATACCTTGGGAACAGGAATCCTCTGGAAGGGGCCGCAATGATTTTGCACCCATAAGGCTTTTGCAGGGCTCTTTCAGGGGCATCCCGCATGGTCCTGGATACAAAGCAGATCTCCTCTAGAACATGTGGCTTTTGGAAACAACTGGCAGAGCCCTGACACCTTGACAGAGCCCTTGTGGCTCAGTCCCTGCCTTGGAGCTGTGCTGACTGGCAGGTGCTGAGTGAGTGGCCCCCACCCTGTCTTCAGCACTGGTGCTCACAGGGACACCATGCATGCCAGGAGGAATAATGAAGAGGACACCAGCCTAGCTTGTTTGCTGAGCTGAATTAAAGGATCAAGCAATAAATATCAGGCTCAGAAACAGGAAAAGGCAGAACAGTGATGTGCACTGCCAGTATAGGACAGTTCTGTGGCTGCCAGCTGACCTCTGGTCTCCCTCAACATGCAGAATGTTGCCATGACCAGCACCAGTGCCATGGACCTCTTTCCAGAGTGCATGCAGAGACAGCTCTCAGGGTGTGCTCCTGTCCAGTGTCAGGGCAGTTCAGGGGTGATCCCACCCTCACCTCTCTGCATGCACACAGCCTGGCCCAGAGTGCAGCATCTCACCACCTGGAGCAGGATGGCATCTCCTTGGCAGCCTGCAGGTGGGCTCTGACACACCTACCCCATGTAGAGAACACCTCATGCTGTGGTCTGGGCTGTCTGGGATGTTTACCTTATTCTTCTCCTTACCTCTATTCTGCTCAGTAAAAATGCAGATGAAGTGTTGTCACTCTGTTCACTATTTCTGCAATGCAAATACCATGTGTTCCCTCTGTACCTGCTGCTTCCCAGATTGAGTGGGTGGAGAACAAGGAGGGAGGTGGGTTGGCTGAATTGCACCTTAATGAGGCTCCTCCCCAGACAACCCGCACTGTGAATTTTTCAAAATCCTATAAACTGTATAATATCAATTATTCAATCATTCTGCTAATCTCAAGGCTTCCAGAAGACTTCTAGCTTTGTAGGAAAGCTAAACATGAAGTATCAATAATTGACAGCCTTCCCGTCAGAGGATTAACTCCCAGAACATATCCCTTTGGAGCACAAGTAGAGCATGCAGTGCTCCCCGGGGAAGTATTACCTCCACTTGTCAAAGTGCTTTTGGAGAGGTGTCATCACACCAAATTCCATCATTGCATTTTATGAGTCCTATCCTATTAGATGCATTTATCCTGCAAACAACTTTGCAGTATAATCCCTAGGTTTTTTCCCTGACATTACTGAGGTCCACATAACCGAGGTACATAAGGGATTAACAGAGTGAGCACATTTGACAATCACGTTTGCAGATAGTTTCTGGAGTGTCTCATGGCACTGGGCCGTCTGCATGCACACACTGGATCAAGGAGGGTCACATCCTCTGCATACAGTGGGAGCTGAGAGGGGATTGTCCGTGTCACACCTCAGTCTAACTGCAGGCTTTGCTGGCCTCTGTTCATCGCCCCCAGCCCCAAATCAGACAGTTGCATCTTCCATCTGATCAGAGTGGGGGGTCACACTCTCCCCTTCTCCCATAACCCGGGTTTTTCCTGCACACTCCTGTCCCTTTCCCCTGCCTGGCTGGCTCCCAGAGGCAGTTCCCTGCAGCCATTAGCCAGCCTGGGACACTCTCCGGGCAGTTTGCTGAGGAGGCCGCCCTGGGCAGTGCCTTCCTGGCACATGGCGTGTGGCAGCAGGAGGCTGAGGATGATGGTTTTACCTGGCAGTGCTGGATCATTCGCTCCAGAGGGTGCAGAGAGCCGCAAGCCTGCCAGCACCACGCGGAGCGTTTGGATGCCTCCTACAGGCTGGAGGGGCACAGAGAGTTAATTAAAATGCACTGAGCGAGTGTAAAGTTTCATTACAAGACACAAAGGTAGGCTGAGTTCCTCCTCCAGCAGACGTATCTGCATAATCCGGCCCGGCCCTGCAGCTGCCGCTGCGCTCACCGCTGCTGCACTGTTTTCATCTGTTTTATTGAGTAAACACCACCCCGGGTTGGAGCTGCATAACCAGTCCTGCCGCGCAGCAATGCCTTTGCTTTCTCCCTACAAATCTAACATAAAAGTGACCACCCTGCAGACAGGCACGCCCATCCTCTGCCACTGCCCTTCCCCCGTGTCTGAGCCCCAAGACAGGCACAGGGGGCTGATACCCCCCCTTGGCCAGCCTGCACCTTGACTGCTCCCATGGCTGAGCCCACAGCACCTTCAAAACTTCAGGTAGTGGCTGGGGTTGCAGCAGACCGGAGACCATCCAGGATCAGCAGTCCCACTGCAGCGTGTTTTCCCAGGAAAACATCCACCAAAGTATTGCTGGTTCCCTGGCTGAAACTCAGCTCAGCCTGTAGTGTTGGGAGTATGAATGTACCATACATGTGAACTGCAGATTTGTTCCACATATTTTCCTCGAAGACTGTATGTATTTTCCTTTTTTTTTTAATAATGCCAGTCATAAATGTCACATGTTGGAGCCCAGATCTCATTATTGTGAGCAGAGAAATGTATGCCAGGCAATAAATTCTTTTGTTGGAAATAACCCTGGTGACTAGAGAAATTTATGAATTTATTACTCTTTGTAGGAGCCTTTCCTCCTATGACTTAAGGAGAGATCTATCATCCTACAGGAGAGGTTGCTGGTTCTCTAGAAACCTTTGTACAGTTTTATGTCGCATTCCCTGCCTTCCTGTCCTAAGGATTCATTCACATGCACGGCTCATTATAAACAAGGCATTCTGACTCTGGGCATCAGCCCAGAAGTGCTGGCAGCACCTCCCATGCTGCCACCACTCCCATAGGCCACGGCCTCGGTGGGGAGATTGTCACCAGTGTCACCAGTGCCCTGCCCCAGCACCCGCAGCCACAGCCCGTGCTGGGCTCTGCAGAGTGGCGGCTCCTGGGGAGCAGCCCTGCCACCTAGCCCAGCCACCCAACCCTGCCACCCAGCCCAGCCCAGCCCTGCCACCCAGCCCAGCCATCCAACCCTGCCATCCAGCCCTGCCACCCAGCCCAGCCCAGCCCCCCAGCCCAGCCAGCCCAGCCCTGCCAGCCCAGCCCAGCCCAGCCCAGCCCAGCCAGCCCAGCCAGCCCAGCCCAGTCCAGCCCTGCCAGCCCAGCCCAGCCCAGCCCAGCCCAGCCCTGCCAGCCCAGCCCAGCCCAGCCAGCCCAGCCAGCCAGCCCAGCCCAGCCCAGCCAGCCCAGCCAGCCAGCCCAGCCCAGCCCAGCCCAGCCCAGCCCAGCCCAGCCCAGCCCAGCCCAGCCCAGCCCAGCCAGCCCAGCCCAGCCCAGCCCTGCCAGCCCAGCCCAGCCCAGCCCAGCCCAGCCCAGTTCTCTTGTGCCCGCCCAGCCCAGCTCTCTGTCCCCAGCCCTGCCACAAAGGCCTGCCCACCCAGCCCAGCCCAGGCTTTCTCAAGCCCTGCCGTTCGATGCTCTGGCAGCTGCGCGGTGAACGGCGGGGGTGGGGGGGTGAGATGGGGCTGCCAGCTGAGGAAGATGAGAGGAGTCAATGGCATCAGTTCAGCTCCAGACAGCACGTCAGGGACCCTACTGCCAGCTGAGGAACATCAGAGCATAGGGATGGGTGTGCCATCACCTACTGACAGAGCCACTGCAAAATTACACCTTGTTATCTCACTGCCAATTATATTTTCATATAGGTCTGAAATACTTTGAATACAAACCTTTTCTGTGAGATTACAAATCTCTCAAGCACTTCTGCAATTTGGATGGCAGGGGGTCAATTATTTGGGCATGGGTTTGCATATAATGGCCTGCAACAGATTGTAAAGTTTCTCTGTTAGTGAAGCAATTATGAACACTGAATCCAAACTATGGCTGGAGGGTGTTGGAATGGGGCCATCTGGACATGGAGACACAGGCACAGCTGTGAGGAGACTCTCTTGGCCAAGTGCTGTAGGTACTGGGGTATGTGTATGGTCTCCACAGAGCCTGCTGGGGCAGAGAATACGTGGTGTAACAGACAGTCCAATAACAAAAATAAATACAAATACGAATGTAAAAATAAGAAAGAGAAGTGTCAGATTTTTTTTTTTTTTTTTTTTGCCAAGAAAGAAGTTCAAACTTCACTTCCATGTGATTACTGTTTATTCCAGAAGACCAGATCACTTCATTCATTTAACGATTCAAAACATGTTATTTTCAAAAATCCTTAAAAGCTTTCATAAACAGACTCTCAGCCAGCCAAAATCTAGCTGGCAAAGCTCCTGGGTGTGAGGATAGATTAATTTATCACTCCTCAGCAGTGAATATTAGCATTCTTTGTGTTGAAAAGAAAACCAGTCAGGGTTTTGACCACAAAAAGTGGCAATCACTGCCGTTAAACACAGAACCCAGAGTGCCTGCCATGAAAGACTCCAGAAACCATCTCTATAACCACACATTCCCAGCACCAGGCTGCATTCCTGGGATGACATTTGCACCATTCCTGGGCTGTCTCCACAGCTGGTTTATCAGCTCCAGGCTCCTGTCCTGCTCCCCACCACCATGCCCAGGGCATCACATCACCTGCTCTCCTCCAGTGGCACATGGTCCCAGGGGTCCTCTGCTTCTCTGCAGCATTTCAGCACCTGTGTCACCCCTGTGCCCCAGCCCAGCACGAGTGAAGCCTTGTCCCAACTGGGCACAGCCACCTGCCCTGGCAAACCTGCCTGTTCCACCCCTCAGAGCTGCAGCCTTGGTTTCCTGCATTTTTCTATCCCTTCATAAAAAATGGATGTCGAATGAAAGTTTTTACACAGCAAACAGAACTGAGATTTAGGGCTACAAATGTCAGATTTCACAACACTCTGCCCATAAAACTGAAAGTCACACCACCAGTAGCATGAACCAGGGGATGGGATCACAGATTTCCTAAAAGTAAATGAAAATGACATCTGAAGTTATTTTTCTCCTACTCTTAAAAATCAGCCTAACAGGAACATCAAAATAATCCATGAGCCTGGTCATTCCTGTAACACATTGGCATAAATCAAGTACAAAACCATGGCTGAGTCGGGTAGAAAATCATCTTCCAGAGACATCCAACTGAGCTCAGCAAAGGAGAACAGGCTGACACAACATCTTTAAACATTTTTAATTACCCTGTCAAAGTGACAATTATGGAGCTAATTATTAGGAAGACAATACCAGATATACTGAATAGCACATCAACAGTGTTTTTATGTAATTATGCAATTTAATGAATTGAAGGCTACAGTAATGGACTATATCTGGTTAATTAGGGACTCCCTTTCTGCTAATAATGCTATTTATTTTCAATTCACTATAGGGGTGTGGTTTTTTTCTGTAAAACCAAGCACATTTCCACAGACAACGAAGGAGTTTTAAGAGCAGCTCATATTGCTCACCCCTTCCTCTATGGGTGGGACAGTTTTTCATGGGATGGACAATGAACTCCAGCTATTACTCTTTCATTTCCAGCTTTGCCGTGTTCCCTAGGGGTTAGTCACATCCCGGGGCTGGGCACTCTCCTCCCAAAGCCACCCTCCTCCCTGACCTTCTGACCCAGTCCAAACTCCAAACCCAGCCCCAGGGCACTGGGCCAGGAGCTCCTCAGTGGCACAGATGGGTTGTGGTCACCTGTCTCTGGAGCCCTCGCAGGACACGTGGGGCCTGTTGAGCCAATTCCCAGGTGAATCCTGCCCAATCTGATCAGGCCCCACACCTCTGCTAGCCCCTGACCCTGCTCCTGAGCCGCAGGGCAATGAGTGCAGGCCTGGGGCTGGCTGGTGCTGCTGCTCCTCTAATACCATTCACAGGAAGGAGAAGAAATAATTTAAACATTTTCCCTACCAGATAAAATTTTGGTGTTTCAAGCCTCCTCATTTCTCATTGTTGAACAAAATTTCTCAGATAAATTATGGATTGTATTTTAAACGTACCCACAGAAGCCATTTTAATTCTCTTATTCTCTTTTTGGAAATAATTAACCTGTTTAAATTTTTTAATTGCTTGAAGATTTTTCCCAGTTGTTGTTACCTGGTGGGGAGGAGGTCTGCCTGCCACACAAACCCAACAGCTTAGGAAGACTTGCGAGGGAGGAATGAACTGTGGGAAGCCTCCTGGCCACACTCCACTGCTGGACCAGATCCCACGTCCCAGATTCCTGCAGTATTCCAGGGTGGCATCTACCTCATCAGCCTGTCCCTGAGGAGAAGACGTTCTATAAGACAAGTGTCAGGTTGTGCCCATGTGTCTTCCTCCTTCATGGTCCATCTCACAAAGACAAAAAAGATCCATCTGGGACTGCAGCTCTTAAGGGACAGAAAACAGCTGAAAATCCCCCCCCCCCACCCTTGGCCCCTCAGCTCTGCAAAGAGAGCTGTCCAGCTGCACCCCATGCTGTCTTTCAGATGTGCAACAAAAACCGCAGCTGGCACAGAACCCATGGCCAAGTGGCATTTGGGCTGCAGAGAAGAGACACCTGTCAGGGCAGAGGGGCCCCAAATGGTAACACAGGCACAAGCTCAGTTTGGTGCCCACCTTGGCTAAGTGGGCAATAGAAAGCAACTCAGCTGAGGGGCTGCATAGAGCTGCCAGTGAAGAGCATGCTTGGACCATTCCCTCTGCAGGGCACAGCAAACTGCCAAGGTGGGTATGAAAACGTGGGTGGTGAAGCTTCTGCTGGGTCAGATGGAGCCATTGTCACCACAGGTTCCTGCAGGCACTGCTTTATGTGCTGTCTGCCGCTGAGGTACAGCTCAGGTCCTGGCCTTTCTCCCCTCCTTGGGGCAGAAGTGTGCCTGCCCAGGCTACAGCTGAAATCCTGCCCGCAGCCCCCACACCACCTGCCAGCCAAAAACACCCCTGCCCTGCTGCTTTGGTCTCTGCAGCTCTTTAACTGTTATTCTGGGAGGGGCTTACAGGTCTCAAAACATAGATAAAAATAGAGGTATTTCACTCCAGAAGCAGTGAGAAGTATCATAGTAATAGACCAGCTTTTTCAGGTTCTGATGCCAACTGGGTCCTTTCAAAGAAGGTGCCAGTATGTATTTGTGCCAGAAATACCAAGAATTTAAAGAAGATGTGATGGAAAAAGAGCCTGTGTTTGCACCAAGTGCTGGTGGAACTTGCAGGCTGTGCAAAAGCCAGGTGACACAGTCAGCTCTGCTCCCAGAGCCAGGGCCTCCCATGGCATGGAGGTCTGGCAGTCTCTTCCTTCTGCAAAGAACTGCAATACCTGACAAATGAAAATTCACCTTTTCACATTTGCAGGTTACCAGCTTTTAATGGCACAAATATTTGGCAGGTCACCCTTTGCAGAGTTATACTGGCTTTGTGACCCAAACACACAAAGGACTTCCCATCTAAGTGGAAGCTGCTGTTAGGAAAGGAGAAATTCAATAATGTACTTGTAAATTAATAAAATCCTGGCAATTGTGAAAACATCCTGGTGTTTTGTTGGCCCAGAGATTTATTCAGTCCTGCTGGCTTCCCAGCTGAGGCAGAAAAGATCATAAACCTGATAAGAGAAATGCTGCTGCAAATGTTCCAGGCTCAGCTATAACATTCCTCTGCCTGGCACAGCAGCCAAGGTGCCCCAAAAAGGCCAAGAGCTGAATTTACAAACCCTGTCCCGTCTGTCCTTGCCAGCAGCTGCTCTGGAGCACTAACACTGACAAGAGCTGCAGTTGAAATTTGGTTTGGGGGAATCTTTCAAAGCTTCCTTCTTTCTAGGAGCATAGTAAGCCTTGAACTGTTTTCTGTGCCCATCAAAATTCCACGAGGGAGTGCTGAGAGGGGGTTGTGGGTGTCTGGACTGTGCACAGTCCCTGCTGTCAGCTCAGGCTGAAGAGCCTCTGCTGAGCTGCAATGGGAACAATCAGGGATAAGCATTCCTCCTGCCCCGTTCAGAGCACAGCACCCAAGGCAGGGAGATCAGGCTGACCTGCAGCTCATGGCAAGGGTGGCAGGAAAGGAACCAGTCGAGTGCTGCAAGGCACAGCAGCAGCAGGAGCAGCTGTCTGGAGTGATAGTCACGTTCCTGCTCCTGCCTGTTAAACAGGGTAGACACAACTCCCGGCCTTCGCTCCCCCAGCGATGCTCTGAGGCAGTGAAACATTTTGCTCCTGCTGTACAAGTCAAACACATTAACTCCAGCCCTCTGGGGAGTCTCTGAGCACTGTACCAAGCCCCTGCCACTTCCCCAGGGTCAGCAGCTGATCCAACCATCTTCCTGACTATCTGTCAAGGCAGCAGAATCCACCACATATTCCTTGGATTCATAAACACGCTGAGTCCCCAAGCCTGGGTGCAGGAGACACATGCTCTCCATGAGTAACATCATCATGGGACAGACCCCAAGGACACAAGGGTGCTGCTGAGAGCTCTGCCCTGCAGACTTGCAGCCCAGATCACAGTGGACAGTGAGTCCTGCTTGCATGGGATGCTTTGCCTGCGTAAATTCAGGAACAGGATGACATCCAGGTTGTGGAAAGGGCTGAGCACTGAGGACACCAGTGCCTCAGTCAGACTTCACCAAATATTTAATAGAGAAATGATCCAGAACCAGCCATTCTGAGGCACAGCAGCACTTCATTTTCATCAGGGAATACTCAAATAGTTGATTTTATTACAGTATTTTTTTATGTATATAAAATTTGTGAATTAATTTAGTGTTTGTGAAACCAAAGGACTAATCACACTGGCATGGGCTATGGATATGGTGGAAAGACCAGCCAGCAACTTGGGTCATGAGCTAGTTCAGCAACATGTGCCATACCAATGGTACCACGCCTGGAAGGCAGCTGCCCTCCTATTCCAAGCACTCCAGATCAGACACTCGGCACTTTCTGGAACTCAAGTACTGAGTACTTCAGGAGGAAAATCTCCACCAGCCCCTGTGCAATACTCATGAAAACAGAAGTTGGTTGCAGCAGTCCTCGTGTGGTGTAAGAGATGCCAAGGAAGCTTCATGCAGCTCTGCTGGATGGAGATTCATATGAGTGGTCTCCAGAGTGGTTACCCGAAATGTCCCAAGAGACAACAAAAGAGAAAGGCACAACTTGTTCAATATACTTCCACACTGTAAGAAGAACTGAGCTGCTCCTTCTTCTGCACCCCAGAGTACCTTCTCTCCTTCCCTGTTGTGGTGTCTGTTCTCTTACCACTCATTTCCAGGGGAAACCAGGACTGGGGAGCCCTGGGAAGAATCTCAGGCACACCACTCCTTCCCACAGCATCATTCCTGCTTCCAGCCCTGTCCTCAGCCTCCCTTGTCTGGATGCATTAATGCCAAACACTGTCCTGGCCTTTGGCAGTGTTTCATTGTCTGCAGAGCCAGCAGTGACCATGGTGACATCACATGCTCTCCTTTGCCTCAGTCCTGTGCCCCACTCTGGTGACCACTCCGGAGCACCCACCTGCTCTCATTGCACCGAGGCTGCCCCATCCCATTCCTGCCTGCAGACCATGGGATTAGCTCCTGCCCACCTCAGCACAAGGATCAAGGTTTTCCTAATTACCAGTCCACGAGGACTGCAGGGCAACAGGAGAGTTGTTTCCCGGCTTCCAAATGTTTTTGCAGAGCTCCATCTAGGGGGGATGATGCTGCACCAGGCTGCAGAGCAAGACAGGTACTAGTAAAAAACACAACGGCTCCTTCTCCTGGCCTGGGGCTTCTCATCATACCCTTACAGTGCTAATTGCAAAGGAAGGAAACAGCCTATAAATTTTACTGTTATTTCTAATTTCAGTTGCAGCTGATTTCAAAAATCAAACTGATTTTGAAATCAATTGCAGCTGATTTCAAAAGAGCTGATGAAGGTAAGTGCACCTGTACAGATCAGTGGTGCATCACAGACAGAGAGCCAGAGCACTTAATTAAATGTTATTCTAGGAATAGCCCTCATTGGACAAGACTGAGTATTAAAACATCAATTTTCTGAAGGAGACTGAGTGTAATCAGAGTCTCTTGCTATAGAAAAGCAAAACTAATCTCAGACCCTGACACCAACGTCCTGCAGAGAGTGGCAGAGGAAAGTAGCACAGCCCTAGAGGTGCCTAGCATTTCTAAGGACAGAGTGGCCTGCAGAGAGAGAAGCCCCTGGGAGGTTTCAGAAGTCTGCTCTGCTCACAGCTGGCCCAGCACTGGGAGCTGGGTTCCAAACCACCCTGAGCAGCAACAGCAGCACAGGGGCTGAAAACAAATGGGCATTCCCCAGCCCTACTGCATGCAGGGCTGATGGATGCTCTGCTGGGGAAAGTGTCACAGCTGTGACAGCAAACAGCAGGTTGGGTCACTGACAATCCCCTCAGAGGGGATAGAACAGATCTAGCCTCAACCTCTATACGTTTTTATTTTCAGGTGAATCATGGTATCTCGTTTTATGGCCTCAGCCCCCAAACGAAAGAATAGCGTTAAACTTCACAAATCCTCTAATATTGCTGTGCCTAGAGTTAGAGGCCTCACATATGCAGATATTATTTCTCTGGTGCTCTGAGGTCTCTTTCTAATTTAATACTTTAACAATATTGCAAAATTCATAACCTGAACTTCTCCAGAGGAAAACAGCTTATCTCCCAGCAAAGGGGGCCTGTGACTGCAGTGGATTCTCTGCTGTTCCCCCCCATCCCCATGTCTGGGGGGTGAGGTGATGGCCAGGATGGCAGCGCATTCCTCTGCATCCAGCCTGGCATTTGGTGCCCATGCCAGCCTTGATGAAGCAGCAGCAAGCACAGGGCAAAGGCTCTGTCTGTGTGTCTGTGGGTCCTTTCCATCCTCCAATGGGCTCCACATCTGCCTGCCTGGAGCCCTGACAGGAGCAGAAGAGGGAGGGAGGGAGGGAGAGGGACGGAGGGGCTGGCAGCCAGATCTGCCCTTTGCTGTTACTGTCAGATCAAATAGCTGCTAATTGACCAATGTGTCTCCTTTTGCTGAGCTATTAGCCACGGCACCATGGCAGCTTCCTGACATTAATTATCTGTGAGTTAGCAGGGTCTGAAAGCATAAATAACGATTTGCCATGATGGCATGGTGAGCTCAGTGCTGCAGGCATTAATGTGGCCACTGTGCCCTGGTGTGGCGGGTGCCATGGCTGGGCCCATGGCCAGCAAGGTGTCAAGCACCACACAGCATCCAGTTCTTCCCAAAAGCACTCAAAGTTTGGTTGGACAACCATGGTCCAGGGGTGTCCTGCTTCTCGGGCCACTTTATTGGTGACAACAGTACCAGAGACCTCAGCACCAGACAATGGCATCAACAGGACCCAGCAGGTGGTGTGAGCCACCCTGGCTGGGCTCTGCCCTGGTTTGGAAGCACAGTCTTATGGGCAAACATGAAATGCAACATGAGGGTCATTTCTCCAGCAGACCATCACCACAGAGAGGAACAGATCAAATGCAGAAAACCTCGGCACACGTTTCCTTTCCTGGCAACTCTAAGAAGTTCCCATTAGCCCCTTTGGTTAGAGGGGCTCTGACTGTCCCCTCAGCAGCCCACCCCTGAGACCAGTAGAGCTCAGCAGTGAGCAAAGGAGCCACTGCAAAGCAAACAGGCTCTGGCACTGCCCTGGAGGAGCAATGAGGCTCATAAACTTCCTCACCTCATTGCAACACAGCTCTGCACAGACCCCCAGCCTGGCCCCACGCAGGGGCTGGGACACTTGTGACACTGCTGCCCTGAGGGAATGGAAGTGGCTCCAGTCAGCGCTTCCTGATGCAGAATCCCGTGGACCAAGCCCCCACATCTGGAGCAGCACCTACAAGTCCTGACCCCTACATTGGGGACCAGATGGAGAACGGCATTGGCTCGGGGTGATGAGGGACAGGACCCTGAGGGCAGAGCCTGCAGCTGGGAGGAGCCGCATCTCCTCCCTCCCTCCCTCCAGAGGTGATGTACTTGAGGCTGTGTCATTATACCCTCTCAGAATCATGTAAATGATGCGTGATACAAGGCTGCAATTAGGAAAGGATTCATTAATTGATTTTCATCAGTTAATCCAAAGGCTGAGCCCCAAACTGCAATACTTATTGTAGACATTGTGCAAGAGCCAGCCAGAGGACTCCAGAAATGTGCCTAATGAAGAATTCCTGTCACTCGTAAACTTGTTGGAGTAACACCAGCTCAAAACCAGCTGACATTTATGCCAAAGTTGATGTTTTATCTAACAAGACAGAGCCACACAGGACACTGTCACCTAAGTGGGGAGTGTGCCACCTGTCCTGTTGTCACCAGCATGTCTCCACTAATCCTAGAGTCCCCACCAAAACTCCTGGTTGGGACTATCAGCACTGTGTCACTGCTCTGCCTTGAGCCAGCTCAAACTGTGCCCACCAGCCCTGACAGACAGGCCTGATGATGCCCCTCATTCTTGTGCCTTGTTCCTGCTCTCTGTGCCAAGCCACATGGCAAGCACTCTGGGAAGTCATGTCAAGGAGGAAATGGAACCAGTCTCCAGCCTACACTTCACTCTTGCCAGTGCCAAGCTCTGCATAGCAGGGATCAGGCTGTCACCTCCTCTTTGCCTGCATCTGCTGTCCCAGGGAGCCTGGGTCCATCTCAGTGGTCTGAAGACTGCCAGAGCTGTCTGCAGTACCCCACAGCTCTTTTCTGAGTGTTCTTCCTCTGCTGTTCCCAAGCTCTGTCACTGCAGCTGCCCCAGGCAGCGTTTCTCGTGCAGTTTTGCCTAATTCCTGCAGTGCTGAACCCGGGTGTCCCAGCCCATGGGGCTGGC
Organism: Zosterops lateralis; assembly: GCF_965231275.1. Lineage (NCBI taxonomy): Eukaryota > Metazoa > Chordata > Aves > Passeriformes > Zosteropidae > Zosterops > Zosterops lateralis. The sequence continues at coordinate 7,502,055 of NC_139775.1, forward strand.
TCTGACAATGAGTGACACACAGGCAGGGAAGAACAGCCCCTTGCCCTCTACCCGTCACCTGTCACCTGTCATCCTGCCCATGGCTCCATCCCTGACCTGTTTCCGTGGGCTTCCTTCCTTGTCCTTCCTTCCTAACCCTGTCCTTAAGAGCAATTAAATTCCTGCTCTCCTGAAATAGCCAGTAGATTCAGTGGTGAGAATATGGAGTGTGGTGAGTTTCTGTCCCCTCAGGGCAGTTGACACCCGCCAGCCAGTGGCCAGATCCATGGCACACATCCTCCCTGGCATTTCACCTATTACCAGGTGGACAAGGTGGACAGCAGGTTCAACCAGCTGGGCTCACCTCCTGCTGGAGAGGGGCTGCTTTCAGAGAATATAGACCTTTAGCCAAAGGGAGATGGATGTGACCTGGAGTGTTATTACAACAATCTTACAGTTTTTATTTCCTAAAATATTTTAAAAAGTGAATGACCCAAGGTCCCTAAACTTTCTAAAGAGATTAGTGGAGGTATTTCCAGACATCTATCAGAAACCAAGTCACCATGACTGCTGATGACTAGAGGAGAGCACAGGTTGGCAAACAGTAAATTGTCCTGGTTTATATCCCTTCAGAATTTTTGCTGAGGTCTCCTAGTTCTTAATGTCTAATTTGATGGCTGTATTACCTAAAATTAGAGTTGAATAAGAGGTACCCTTACCCTTTTATCACCCTATCTAATATGAAGAATGAGTTTAACTTTTGAGAAATACCATGAAGATAGATAACTGTAGATAGATAGATAACTTAAATCAGCTTCTGATTCAAGAATTGCAGCTTTTGGGGACCACTTTTGTTCACCTGTAATATTCAAGAGACATCCAAAGATTATTTAAAAGTTGTAGGTTGCAGAAGTACAACATGACCCATGATCCATGGAAGGGCCCCTACAGAGCATCCTTGCCACTCCCCTGGACAGCAGCATCATCCCAGGTGTGCCCTGAGCGATGGACACAGGGTAGGCATTGACACCCTTGCTGGCCAGGGTCCGCAGAGGGTTTTCCATGGCAGCCCTAATGCTGTGTAGGACAGGGATGGCACATCCTCTGCCAGAGTAAGCACCTGTTCCCGGGAGGACCCTGTCTTTAGAGGCCACACAGCAGCACCAGACACTGCTGCTCCTCGCAAAAGTGTGACACTAACTGATACAGCAGGATTAGATTGGATTTTATCTTTTCATTCTTTTTGCTTTGTTTCAGTGTGGAAGAAAAAAAAAACAAACATCAAGCCAGAGCTAACATGATCAAGGTGTGAACGTGAGCAGCCCAGAATGCTCTGAATCACATAAAAGATTTGATCACAGTCAATATCAGCTGCTGAGCTATAATAGCTTTTGTGACTCTCCTAACAGGATTTTAATTTTATGTTTATTATTTGGGGACCAGCAAAGCACTGGAAATGCCCTTGTGGTGGTGCAGGCCCCCTTCCCTCTGTTCTCTAGAAGGCTGGGAAGACTCAAGTGCAAAGCAAGCTGACTTTCAGCATTTTCAATTTTTGCTTGTGTTCCCCGGGCTTGGCAGGAGAGAGTGAACTTAATTAAAATCAATGGAGAAACAGAACTGAATAAATCACAATATGAATATTCTCAGTGCCTTCATTGAAGCGCAGCACATGGCTCTGCCAGCACTCAAACAGTGACTCCTTCAAGGCTGGAGGAGCCTCTGGCTCTCTATTGTTTCCAACAGCATCAGCTCCTGGAACACAGCAGCCCCACTGCAGAGGTGTGCCCTCCATCCCTCACTCACCCTGCCAGGACAGGCAGGAAGGGCAGCCTGTGTGAGCTGTCCCAGGCACACAGCTCTTCTCCAGCACCCCTGGCCTCAGACCCAGCCCTGTCCCACTGGCCAGCACAGCCCCTGGGCAGGGGGTCTGCCACCCTCAGCTTGACAGACCCCAGGTCTGTTTCCAGCTGGGAAGAGAAGTTGTCAGATTCTTTCCTCAATCAGGAAGGTTGGTTTGGCAGTGTGTGTTTTCCACAGCCACACTCAGCATCGTCCTCCCCATGCTGGCAATACCTGGGACACTGTAGAGCCAGAGATGGGGACAGTTGGAGGGGGCAAGAGCAGGAGTTGCTCCTCATAGTGGTTCAGCTTCTGAGCCCCACCACAGACCATGAACAGGTCAGGAAATAGGAGCAAAAGAAGAGGGGAAAGAAGAAGGAAAAGGGGATACTGTGAGGGAACTGGCAGCCCCAGCCCCTACTTATTCCCAAACAGGCTATTTAAGGGCAATCTTGGATTGCTTTTCAAAAGCAAATAACAGCTTTTTAGAGTCACCTGCCAGCAGGTGTATGTACTTTAAAGCTTTTCCACATCAGAATGGAATTGCCATGTACAGTGTGCTGAGTGGTTAGCACCAGCAGGTTAGAGAAGCACCAGGAGAGGCTCACTCCAGGCTGGCCCCACATCAGAGGTCACAGTGCTTGCCATCCACCTGCCCACAGGGGTGTGCTCGGGGTATCCAGGTGTCCACCCCAGACAAGAGCAGATTCTCCATCACTGCAGCCTCCTCAATAGCCATTTTTCCAAGCTGCTCGAACTGTTACAAGCATTATATAGAGCCAGAAAGCAGCCAGCTTGTGCCCCTGCAGCACGGGAGAGCCCTTGGCTCAGTGAGCGCCATGAGAAACCCCAGAGCCTCAGGCAGGCCCAGGCAGCCTGTCTGCCTTGCCAGCCTCAGCGCTCTCCTGATCTGCCTCCTCCTCATCCTACGATCCTGCAAAAAGCACCATGGCAGGGCTCAGTCCTCCCACTGCATTTAGCTGCTGCCACAGCTATCACGCAAGAGCAACAGGGCTTCCTCTCTCCATGCAGCCAGGGGTTCAGATTTCATTAAAAAATTCATTATACCATTGTTTAACACCACATGCCAATCCCTTCCAGATGACTTAATTTGTTAATCACACTTTTAATGGTGAAGACTGTTAGAGCCCATGAGGGAGAGGTTAATATTAGTACCATTTAACTGTCGAAAGCTTTTCATATCGTAAACCAGGCACACGGCCGAACAATAAACCCACAGTGTAATTGGCGGGTAACAGCCCTCCCGGCGCCCATAGCTCCTGGCCCTGACAGCAGCCCCGTGCACACCAGGATGGCCACAGACTGAGAGGCTTCTGCCACGTCCCCTGGCCCTGAGCCCCTGGCCTGGAGCTCCTGGCACAGAGGCCCCAGCACAGAGCCCTCAGCCCCAGCCCTGAGCCCTCAGCCCAGAGCCCTCAGCCCCAGCCCTGAGCCCCCAGCACAGAGCCCCCAGTCTGGAGCCCCCAACCCAGAGCCCCCAGCACAGAGCTCCCAGCCCAGAGCCCCCAGCCCAGAGCTCCCAGCATAGAGCCCCCAGCCCAGAGCCCCCAGCCCAAAGCCCCCAGCCCCAGCCCAGAGCCCCCAGCCCAGAGCCCCCAGCCCAGAGCCCCCAGCCCAAAGCCCCCAGCCCCAGCCCAGAGCCCCCAGCCCAGAGCCCCCAGCCCAAAGCCCCCAGCCCAAAGCCCCCAGCCCAGAGCCCCCAGCCCCAGCCCAGAGCCCCCAGCCCAAAGCCCCCAGCCCAAAGCCCCCAGCCCCAGCCCAGAGCCCCCAGCCCAGAGCCCCCAGCCCAGAGCCCCCAGCCCAGAGCCCCCAGCACAGAGCCCCCAGCCCAGCGGGGTGACCACAGAGTGGCTGTGGGGGTAATCACTGCCTCCAGGCTGGATTGCTGCCAGTGGCAGGGACGCGCCAGTGGGTGCATGGCATGAGAGAGCATTCAGCAAGTACGTGGGCTGCTCCTGACTGTATTTTTCTTCCAGTCAATCTTTCACAGATTTATGCTGGAGAAATGGGAACATTAAATATCCCCTTGCTGTAATTCAGCATGCCGCAAGAGATACAGATTTAAATATTTAGTAGCACATAACTGGCTAAAAGCCTCGGCAACATTTTTAAAAATCACTTTTTAATAAAACTGGACTGAAATATTCCCCACAGTTAGAATTTATGGCTTGTAATCGGTGTTCTTGTGATAAATAGGAGTGAATATATATTTATGAACAACAAATATTAATGAAGAAATAATATGGGAGCCCACCTTCAGGCCGCGCAGCTGCTAGCGCTCTGCAGCATTCCTCGAGGAATGCTGACATTAGGCAAACAGAAAGGCCAGATCAACAGTGCCATTAGAGTGAAAAATCCAGGGGGAAAGGAGCGTGGCCTGGGCACGGAGGGCAGCTCAGAGGCGAGGGCTGATCTCGCTCCTCGCCGGGGACCCCCGAACCGCAGCCTGCGAGCGCTCCAGCACCGCTGATTTGTGTCGGGGTGAGCCAGCCATCTGCATGCGTTTCCCCGTGATAATAAACCTGGAGGCAAAGCCCACAGTAACTGCTTCTCTCCTCCGTCCGATGGCAGGAAGAGATTTATCTCGGGGTGGTGATCTCGATTACTGCCTGGGCGCAGCGCAGGCGGCAGCAGCAGCATGCTGATTTTTCTGCACTTCACACCCAGCAGGAGCGCTTTGGGTTTTAATGCTGGCCATCTTCTGCACCGAAACGTCAAATCAACACAAAATCAGACTGAAGAATGCCGGAGAGTGTGGGAGATCCCTCCCCTCACAGAGCAGCATCTGCACCTGTAGGGGGGATCTGTCTGCACCCCAGCCTGGACAGAGGAGAGGGATCCACTGGGTTCCCCGAGGTTTGTGGAGGATACCACAGCCCGTGGACTGTGCAGGCAGAAAAGCAGTTCAAACACCATCCCAGGGGACCAGCTTCAGGGAATCAGATCCGCAGCAGGAGCTCTTGGAGCAGCCATCACATCTCTCTGCCCCACAGGGAGGCTGGCACTCGCCCCCTCACTAGCAGCACTGAAGAGCTACAGCAGCCAAAGGAAACGTTTCCAACATTAAATAAAACAGACATGTTTATTGTACAATAGAAGCTCTGTGATCTTGGAACGCAATTTGCATAAACAGACAATTTGGCTATAAACAATTTCAACATTAACTGGTATTTACATATAGAACAACTCACTCAAAATACAATTAAAGGCCTTGATGGATTGTAAAATGTCAAAATATTTAAAAGGCTACAATATGTGCTTGGTTTATGTCTCCTTGGTCAGACATAAGACTGGAGTTTGTTTACATTTTCTCGGCCAGAGCCCAGAGCACAAGGGGCTTCTGGCTCCCTGTGTCAGGACATGCAGGGATCAATTTGCTGGCTATTCCTCCACACAGGGAATCATCTCTGTTTTATCTAAGAACAGACTTAAAATAGGGAGGCTATGGTTCACCTCACTGCTCCACTTGGTCAGTACAGTACCCCTAAAAGAACCTGCAGGGACACTGTTTTCCATATTGCCCAAACAGAGGCTGGTAGGATGGCATTCATTCAAGACTGGGCTACTGCAGCAGAAGACAAGACCTGGATCTCTCCTCAGGCTGCCTGAAAGCAGAAGAATCCCAAATCAGCAGCAGCTTTGTCCAGTTTGGGCCAGAACCTCTATCTGTCCAAAGAAAGCATTTGACTCCTCAGCATTTACCAGAACAAAAGCCAAAACCCACCTCTCCCCACTCCTCACAAGAGTCTCCTACTCACAAGCTTGCTACTTCACCCCCCAAAAAAGCTAAGTACCTAACACAGAGGGGAACAGCTCCAGTATCAGCAGAAAGTCCTCCCCACCTCAAAGAGGTTGCTACACTGCTGTGAGATGTGGGAGATACATGTCCAACCACCCTTGGGGAACAGGTACAGCCCAGCTCAGGCACCCACATCCTGCTCTGCCAGGAGGAGGGTGCAGGCAGGAGCTTTGCTGGCATGGCAGAGCTGACAGCTCAGCTCACCAGGCAGGAGCTTTGCAGCACATGGCAGCCAAGAGAGGTGGTGAGAACCAGGCTGTGCACTTCTGTCTGGTTCAGCTTCACACCCTCAGAGCTTGGCTGTCAGAACCAGCACACGAGTCACCCAGCCAAGACTGTCCCAACTGCCAGGAGTGACGCATCCCTGGAAATCTCACCAGACACTTGGTAACTTTACCCTCAAGTTCTCTGCCTCTCACTGCACACTGAGGTTACCTGAGAGGAAGAGGAGGTTGGAGCTCAAGTTTCTTTGCAAACCACACCAGCCAAACACAGCACCTACTGCTGAAATAAAAAGCAAGAGCAATTGTCCTGTCTGATCATTCTGAGAACATTTTGAAAGTTGCTCACAGCATTTCTTCTCTTCAAGGTCAGATTCTTCAGGGACTGAACAAGTCTGCATTCATCCTGAAAACACAGAGCTTATTTATACACTGCCTAATATATTTTAAAGGGCAGACACTCCACATTTTACTTTTTATTGCCACTTATCTTCCATCTCTGCTGTAGTTTTTATCCTCTGCTATGCCAAGGCACATCTCCACAGCACTGTTGCTGTGTGTCTGACATGGTGGAACACTGTGAACTCAGTTAAGTGCAGCCCTTGTAATCTGTCAGAGCTCATGGAGGGGATCCAGATGCTTTCCCAAATACCACTGAGCTTATAAAGCAAAGCAAAAACCCATAAGCAGTCATTGACCGTGGAGCTTAAAGAAAGACTGAGAGCTACACTCACAAACCCCACAACATCAGCCTGGGAAAGTAGTGGAGGAGCAGTTCCAAAAGTGAACAAGCTTTGCTCCTGGCAGAGCAGCTCCCTTGTTGGGAGTCTGTTCCACTCACAAGGAGCCATTTGCACAGCATCCCCAGGAGTCATGTATCACCCCAGCAACAGCTTCAAGCCATATAATTACAGAAACTATGAAGTCTGAGAGACAAGTTACTTGTGACACACACAGCTTGTCACACAGACACCAGCACATTTGGACTGGCTCTACACCATGGGATGATCACTACAGAGATGGAAATCCATATAGTTTTCAATTCCTGAATGAAAGCACTTTTTTTCCTTTATAGATTCTTGATAATTAACCTACACAATGCTTTTTATTTGCATTGATCACATTTTATAGTATGATTAAATTTGTATGGAAGCAAACCAATTAGTTTTGTTTTACACTTATTGAATCCACTTTATGGTCGGACACATTAACTCTGAGTTAGTTAGTTTGATTTATCTAGTAGCATAAAGCTTGACAATCTGGACTCTCAGATAAACAGTTTTAAAAGAATTATCTTTTTTCTTATTTTTCCTGCTTGGGAAAAACCATTAAACCTGGAGGCAGGTATGAAGAAGAAGCAAACACTCATCACAGACTGGCCCTTCCCAGAGATTTCAAAACTCAACTTGTTTGCCTCCTGCCAAAGCCTCTGTTGAAAGGCAGCACCATATTCTGCACAGAGACTGTCTCCTGGCAGAGAGTGAGTGCCAGCACAGTGACCCTGTCCTGAGCAGTGAGTACCAGGCTGTTTTAGAAAGGTCACTTTACCCACTGTTTGGGGACTGCACATAGGCAGAGGACTGGTGGGTGCAGTGGGTGTCCAAGATGCTCCCCCAGGGAGCAGCTGAACATGCTGAGCCAAGAGGGTGTACCCAGGGAAAATTACCTATGGGAGAACTAGAGGAAGAGCTCAGGAAAGTGAACAGCCTGGGCATCCCATCAAGTCCTGCAAGGATGGAAACCTGCTAAAAGATGCCCCTTCCCCCTCTGCCTCAACTTGGATTCTGCCTGTCCTGGCTGGCCCTTGGCCTGTCCTGAAGACAGGAGCTCCACTGCTGTGGCAGGCAGTGGATAGGATGTCCCTTGTCAGAAGTGTGCAAGCCTTGTTGTACCCGCCCCCTCAGTTCTCAGAACTTCATTCTTTCCAGTGCTGTGTCCCTACAGAGACATGTGTCAGCATGGGGCACATGCCACAGCTGATGCTGCCCTTTGTAAGTGGCTCTAAGGCTGGCCCATCTTTCTTTGTCACTTGGGCAGGGCACACAGTTTGGAATAAATGATTGCCAGTGCTGGGGAGGTGTTCCTCTACACTAGAACACACCTCTTGCAGCTCAGCACCAGAGAAAGGTCTCTGAGTCTGGTCTCCCTCCTGTGTAAGCATTCCTTAGCCTGAGGCTCAGCAATCCTCTCATGTATAGCAGGGCCCATCAGAAAAGAAGTTTTTTACTGGCAGAGTGAAACTGTCATTGACACAGGGACAAATGGGCCAAGGAAGCTTCCCGGCACCTGGGTAGCTCTGAAGCCCGACCTCATTTGTATTCAGCAGCTACAAGAAAAAAGAATTTGTTCCCAGTTAGTAAATGAGATTTAGTTAATAAATTGGCACACGTGAGCAAGCTGCCAGTTGTTCCCATGCAATGCAATAAATGAAGAGATGAAAGCTTATTATTTTACGAGAAGGAGCTGTTTTGTTACAAGATGAGGTGCAGGAGAAATGTTATTTTTTGGCAGGCAGTGGCCACGTTTGATGATCATTCATTTCACGGATCTCCACGTGCAGTCAGAATAATGCCAAGTTCTGCTGAACTGTGCAGGGGAGCCCCTTCCTGACAGCTCCATCACCACCAGACTCCCCCACATCCTTGGCTCCTCAGGCATGAGGGGCTCCTGACACTGATCCAAGCCCCAATACAACATCTACAGAAGAAGCCACATCAGGTTACCCTGTACAGCAGCTAGACAGGAAAACTGTCCCAAGAAGAAAGACATCTGGAAATCCTGGGAGCAAATCCATTATCAGGCCTATCATAGGGCTCCCATTCCCTTGCTCCTTATTGATCCTGTAACATAAAATTCAAAAGTAGCATCTCCTACTGGATAAAACACTTGTTGCTCTCTAAAACATCAGACCTAAAAATGATGCTGAGAGCATATCAGCAACAGAGTTCTAAGCTGGGGAACAGAAGTGTAGTTTGGAGGACAGCATCCAACAGACAAAAGCATCCCAGCACTCCTCTGAAGTGGGTATAGCTTTGCAAGGTCCATAGAGAACACAGTTGCTCCTCCCCCTTACAACGGTCTCCTTGAGAAGCGTTGTGTACACAGATTCCACAACTGCCATTTGGCCAAGCCACAAAACACTTTGAAAGTCAAACCTTGGGCTGGGAGCAGCACACCATCTGTTCAGGCCTGAAAGACAGGAAGTCACTATCACAACTACAATCTAATCACGATCAGCTGGCTGGCAGCTGACAAGAGCACACGCTGTCTGGTGAAGAGCAAAAATGCCTATCAGCTGAGCCCTGCAAGAGAGAAATGAAGTGTCTGATGGACTAAGGGAGAAGTACAAGAGTGGGTAGCTAAAACAAGGCTAATGAAAGAGGTGAGTGATGTGGTCTAGTGATGACCAGAGAGTATCTACTCAAGGTTCCTCCACTTGCACCTACACACCTCCACTTTATACCTCTAAGCTGACCCTGTTTAGCCCTTGAAGAGTTTTCTCCTGGATCTTATCTCAACTCATGAACCCCTGGTTAATTTTTTTTTTATCTGCTGCCCAGCTGTGGCAGCCTGGTGTTGAGCAGTGTCAAACCATGACAACAACTCTGGTTAAATTTATATCCTCTGTGAAACAGTGGCCAGGAAGTAGTCAAATATGTCTGCAGGAACAAAACTAAAGCCTACAGGAGAGATGGGAACCAAGCACTACACATGAACCCTGGAGCGCAGGAACTAAAACATGCACTGCATAGAGAAACTTAATCTCTGGGAAAGTATGGAAGATGTTCCATGAAAAGGACACTGACAGTAGATCCCTGAAGAGGCCAAAGTCTGCTCTACAGAACTCCAGGGTGGAAGTAGCAATATTTTACTTTGTTTTAATTATTGAACTGTTCTTATTTAAATCTACAGCAAAGTACACTTTTTTTTTGATTTTCCTTCCCATCCCTCTGAGGGGGGAGGGTGAGCAAACAGTTGTGTGGGACTGAGTTTTTGGCTGGGGTTAAGCCATGACAACATCTCCTGTTCAAACACATTTGCTGTGTTTATCTCTTTCCAGAACCTTGTTATCCCAGGAGCATCTGATCATCCACAGCTGTTGTGGATGTAGATACTCCAGACATACTGGGGAGCTGACCCCAGGACAGTTCTCCTTGAAAAGACTTAAATCCTTTGTCACTTCCTTAGTGGGCTAAATAGTGAATGCCAAAGAACAATACAGTACTAGTAGTTACTGTGACATCCTACCTGGGGTCACAGAGTCACAGAATCATTGAGGTCGGAAAAGCCCTCTAAGACCATCAGGTCCAACCATTCCCCTGGCACTGCCAAGACCATCACTAACCCTTGTCCCCAAGTGCCACATCCATACGTCTTTTGAATCCCTCCAGGGATGCTGACTTACCACTGTCAGGAGGTGAACAACCCTCTCCAGAAAGAAATTTTTCCTAATTTCCTATTCCTGTCTAAACCTCCTCTGGCACAACTTGAGGCCATTTTCTCTTCTCCTGTCACTTGTTACCTGGGAGAAGAGCCCAACCGCTACCTGCCTCTGCCCTCCTGTCAGGGAGTTGTGCAGAGCAAGAAGGTCCCCCCTGAGCCTCCTTTTCTCCAGGCTGGGCTCTCCCAGCTGCTGCTCAGACTGGTGCTCCAGCCCCTTCCCCAGCTCCATTCTCTGGACCTGGCCTGCTGCAAAACTGGCATCCTTCAATGCCTTTTTGAAAGCCACACCTAAACAACATGAAATTTAATTTTGGGCAAATTGGAAGATAAAAAAAGATCAAAAACTTAACAGAGACATTATTCACTGTAATGGTATGACAGCTATTCCTTAAGCAGCACAAAGCACAGCCTTGCCTGTGTTCAGCTCTGCACAGGGAATGTAGAATTTGTCCATCATTGTTGTTTCCTTATTGATGACATCTGGGATCTGTAACAGACATAGATTGTCCTGAAACATCTCTTTCACTTTTCGTTTCAAGTTTGCAGTTTGAATCAAAGGACTCGTTTAAAAGGTATTTTGAGACTTTTTCTGCATTTCTGTTGTATATGTAAGAAGCTTTAAATGTTTCCAAAACAGCCTAGTTTCAGACAGCTTCAGCATTCAAGGTAGTGCAGCAACACAGGTGCCATAAAACACACAGTGTCGGATCACACCTGCAGCCTTCCTCCAGCAAACATGAATCCTGTGTGCTAATCTTGGCCAAGACACAGTCAATACACCCAATACTTAGGGAAACAGAAAGCATGTTGCATTTGAGTAAGATGAATGGCTAACTCCAGGAACACAGAACACCCTCATGGATCACAGCAAAGGGGTAACAGAACCAGGGAGGACAGGAAGGAAAAGTCCCTCTTTCCCCAGCTCAGACCCACGGCCAATTAGAGCTGCCACTTAGGGAGAATCTGACACTCAGGACAATGCTGACCACCCTGTCACTTGTTCACAGACACAGATGCATAAACCAGGGGTAACTGGGTGCAGGAACAGGGGCAAGCAGAGTGTCTGTGCTATGCAGGTCTGGAGGCCAGGGCAGGGCAGTCTGGTCCTCATCTTCTGTGGGCAGATGGAAGCAGAGCCGAGGCCAGGAGAGTCTCTGCAGGGACAGCAATGGTGATGCAATGCTCTGTTTTCATGTCAGATGGAGGGAATGGGCAGCACCTCCTAGAAAAAACAGAGGATCTTTCTTCAAGAGCTGTGGCTACAAAATCACTTCCCCGTGATTGCAGTGATTGAGACATTTATCTCTAAAGGTGAAGGACTGCAGCAGGAGCAGCTCAAAGCCCTGACCCAGGAGGCTCCTGCAGGCACAGTGCTCTCAGAGGGGGCACTGTGAGTCTGGGGAACAGTGCATCCCCCAGTTCAGGAAACCCTCCTCCAGGGCAGAGAACCAATTCACTGAAGAAACTGAACTGGAAGTTTTCAGGCTGCTATGATACATTCAATTTTGCTTTTTAACAGTTGCTTTTCTTTTTCTTCCGTCTTTCATTTCTTTCTGGAACAATAACAAAAGCAGATAGGCATTCTTTTATCTGCTTGTAGGGAAAGGTGGAATGCTGATTGCTTGCTCTGCCTCTTTTGGTCAAGCATTTTTATCCTGAATTGCTATGGGGAAAGGTCTTGACTCTTCAGGCACCACCTTTTGTCTTTTTGTGAGCTGAAGGGTTTTTCCCAAAGTGAGTACTGAAATGCTTCAATGATCTTTAAAAAAACTGTTGTGCAGATTTTGTGAGATTTCAGCTGCAGTAAAAGCAAAACTTAACATGCTGAATGTCATTTTTTTCTTAAGGAGTTAAGCAAAAGGCTACTGGAGCTGTCAGAGTTTAAGCTTCAACCTTTATGTTTACAAAGCAAAAAGGGCAATTAGATGTGGAAAAATAAATTTTTCCAGGACCCTGTCAGCAGTTGTGGTTTGTACTCAGACTGCTGAATGACAGGCTAGTTTAGTGCTGCAGGCAGAGTCAGTGTAGAGCAGCTCTGACATTTCTTTGATGCTAAGCAGTGTACCCTAATAAAGATGTTCTTTGAAGTCACTCCCTCTTGCCTGGCATGCAGGCATTCCAGAGCATTCCCAGGGCAGCAGGACTGGGACTGCCTGCATGCTCCAGGCCTCCCATGCCTGGCATTCTGCTTCCCTCCATGTTTCAGACTTCCTCCACATGAATCTGAGGAAGAAAGTTTTGAAATAAATCAAAGATATAGCCAATAGGCAAGTTCCATGCTTTTACCTCCCAGCTGTTTCACAAAACCTGTTTTCACCAAGGAGTTGATGACAGAAAATCTCATGGTCCTGTAAGCTGAGTCCATGAATGAGCACAGCCCAGCCTGTGGCAAGGACGGCTGCCCAAACTTGCAACCAGTCACAGTCCTCCAAACACCTGCATCAGCAGCTGAAGGCAGACCTGCTTTCTTAGCAGGTGGAGCAAACTCTTGGCTCTTTCCTCTACACCCTGTCAGTCAGTTTTGAGCCTGTGGCCAGGCCAGCAGAGCTCCCTGTGAAGGGAGGGCATGAACTTCAGACAGCAGTTCCCCAGTGCCAGCAGTGAGGTCCTACCTGCCACTCCAGGAAGGACTGCACTCTCCTCCCTTTCCCTTCCTATCAGCCTCCCATTCTTCATGCATTTCTTCTCTCTGCAAAGACCACAGCGCAAAAAGAGAGATGAGCAGAGTGGGGGAAGGCACTGGGAGCCCATCTCCGAGTGTGAAGTGACAGCAGATGGCAGAGGCTCTGCTCTGAGGCAGATGAAGAAGTGTCAAAGGCAGTCATTACAGCAGCCTGCCTGCCTGCCTTAGCTCCCAGCTGCCTGCACCCGTTGGACCTGCCTCTCCCAGGGACACAGCACATTCCTGAGCCTCCTCCCACAGAGCTACAGACACAGGCACTGGAACAGTTTCTCAGTCCCTCAGGAAGGACGCAGCAATGCAGGGTCAGGCCCTGGCCCTGCAGCACAAATTTGCTCCTGGGTATGAAATGCTCCTCACATGCTCAGCAAAGTAACGTTGTTCCCTCTGCCATTTACTACCCATCAGTGGCTCACGGCAAGCACCGTTTTGGCACTCCTCCATACACAACCTCGTGCCTGGGCACACAGGGCTGGGAGGGAGCACACAGCTGCCAGTGGACCAGAGACCACGGTCCTACCTCAGAACTGGAGCAGGGCATCCCAGAGTGAAAACTTAATTAATTATAACAGTAGGCACTGCTGTGATGCCTTTACATTTACAAAGCACTGGGTAAACATTAACTAATTAATCTACTGTACTTAGCAATTATATAGTTCTTTATATTTTTCAGGTCCTGTGTAAACATTAGCTAATTAATCTACTTAATTATTTCCATGTTTTATATTCCAGAGCATTGCACACTGGCAGCACAAGGAGGAGGCCTTAGCAGGGATAATAGCAAGCACACTCAGCTTTCAGGTGCCTGACACATTTTGGGGAAATGTCTTGAGAAAGTGCCAGTGGTCTTGGACAGTCCTACCACCACAGCATGCCAAGAAAAGTAGTCAAGTCAAAACTAAAGAAATATAAAGCATTTTCCTAATGCTTTATATTTCTTTAGACAGATCGTAAAAGAACTGAGTCTGCCAATCACACACTCTCCAAACAAGGATTAATGTGCATCCCCTCATGCAGAGCCACAGCTCTCTGTTTATTGCATTTTAACATTGTCAACAGCATTTGCTCTACCATCAAACAGCATCCTCAAGGGGAAAGGAAAATAGTGAGGTTCCCTCTTTAATCAAGATATCCTAACTGTACTCACTGGGAAGTGATCTGAGATCAGGACTCTGCTGGTCTTCCTGAAAGGGATTTCCATGTTCATCATGCATGATGGAGAAAAGCAAGTGAAATACTTTGTGGGTGATGTCATGAAAGTGATTGATAATACTGATAATGAGGCATCTTGCTGTGACAAAGTGAATGGCAACAATTTGCCACCAGTCGGGTAGTGAAGATGTTGGCCCATGTTCCCCTGGCTGTGAGAAGTGTCCAGGAGAAGAAAGAAAAGGATCTATCATGATGAATGAGCAATGTTTGGACAGCAGTTTGCAAAAGGTCTATGTTCCTAAAGTAGATTTCTTTGCTTAGAAGTAACCAGGGCCTTTCAGAGGCCAATTTCTCCTTAGTCAGTGTATCTAGGAAAATCCTCTTAAACACACCATCACATAAGCCATCCAACACACTCCCCACATGTGGTGGTGTGATGCCCGAACATTACATCCTCTGAACAGTGGTGCTGTGTCTTCTCCCCTTTTATACTTGATCTTGTCCAAGTCAGCCAAAGCACATTTATCTTGCATCAGTTTTGATGACCCTCTCCCCTCCCTCATTCTGCCTGCAGTGTCTTTTGGAGAGGGAAATGATGAAGAACTCAGTGTGCAGAGCAAGAGTGGAGGAGCTGTTGCTATTGACACACACACTGAGGATCATGTGGCAACAAGCCTTGTTTATTGACTGGCAGCCTCTTTTATAGGGTTTTCAAATTTCCTCTCCTTTCAGACATGATTGGTCAAGCTCACTGGCCAATGATATGGGTGTATTTGTACTTTATAGGGGTTGGCTGAGGTCTTCTGACCAGGTTTGAATCTGACTTACTGTACTTCGAGCTAGGCTGGTGGAGCTGGTATGTGTTAAGCCAAATCATCTGTGCAAATATAGTCTAGCTATATCCATCACAGTTCCCCTTTCCAGTCTTTATAAAAATGTAAAGTGTTCTCTGTTGTTTTACCTGCAAAGGCTCTTTTGCAGATAAGATGACAGAACAGCATGATGACACATATGATTTTACTTAACTTGAGAAGCTTAGCCTTTCTTAGCTAATGATGCATTCTATATATTATTGAAAATATTACACCTATTTTTAGGAGCTGTTAGGCAGGATTACTAACAATATAAGCTTTCAAATTGGCACACTGCAGGCTTATTACTTGAAGTTACAAACAGCAGTGTAGAGCAGCAGCAACCACTGAAGCCTCTGCTCCCTGGCATGCACAGCCTTCCCAGCAGCAGCATTCCCACCATCCTATGCCACTTTCCCCCCAGTGTCCTCTCACACTGGGTGAAGATGGTGTACAAACCTGCAACGAGCTGAGGAGCAAGCAACAGGATGGCTCCAAGCACCAGCACTTCTCAGTCCAACTCTAGAATACCAGGACAGAGAAGCCAAATTTTGCATACCAAGGACGTCTGGCAGAGGAGAGAGGATCTGTGTTGGGGAGAGGATCAATATCCAAATGAGGACAAGGCCAAAGGAGGGAGATGGACATCCAGCGCTTCTCTGAGACTGCTCCACTCAGTTGGGAGCAGGATTTTCACCATCTACCATGGTCCCTTGGTAAGATCAAATCAGACAGGGAGGCAAGCAAGGGGCAAAGAGGCACACTCTTTCCTAAGGCTTCCTGAGTCTTCAACTGCAGCCAGATACAATTGGTTTGAGATTTGAAGGGTTCCACACGTTCTCTGCAATAAGCAGCACCAGCATGAACAACATGTTTCTGCCACAGCAGAAAACAACTACATGGTCCGAGGGACAAACACCAGAAGCTGGAATGCAGCACCTGCCAAGGACCAAGGCTCAAAGCAGCCTGATTTCAGTATCACTCCACAGCTGAATCGGCCCCACCATCCCCAGCCTGCTTGCACCAGCACCCTACAAACCTGTGCAGTCCTGCAGCCCCACTGCAGTGAGCAGTGAGCCCAGGGTTAAATCCATGCTGAGCAGCTGATTCCTGCCCTCTCCTCTTGGGCCATCCCCTCCACACATGACAGGTGGAAAGGAAAGCAAGGCAGAGCACCTGGATGAGAGATAAGCAAGATATGGTGCTGTGCCTGCTGCTCTTGGGGGAGTAAGGGGTGAATCATAACTTCATCAGCTTACAAGGAAAAGAACCAATTATCTGGCAATTGTATGCAGTCCATTTCAGTGAGAGGCTCATAACCTAAGCAGCCCTTGTAGTCAGGGGGAATAAAATATATGCTGACATCAGTATACAGAGGTTCCCATTGGAAGCCACTTTCACTGCAGTGTCGTGAATCTTTTCAGAAGCAGCTTGAAAAGATTCACTCAGTGTATCCATCTTCCTGGGGAGCAGAGCTGACGATGGTTGTACATAATAATGCTTAAGCCAATTCACATGCACTGTTAGTGGCTGTCTACAAGTCCTGGCCCTAATCAGTGCATTAAATACAAACATATAAGTAATAACTCTGAAAGGGTCTCTCCAGGGGCAGTGAAATCCTCTTCCTTGATCACTGTCAGTTCCTCAGTCTTCTTCTATAGTGGCACAATCTCCCCTTGACTCCAAGAGGGAGAATGGAAAACCATAACTCTTCTCTTTGTTCAGGTGATTTTTTATGAGCCAAATCCTTTACTTTAGGTTTTGATGGTGATTCTGTGACTTTATGTTTGTCCTGTAATCACAGCACTCCTCTGAAGCAAGAGCAGAGCCTGTAACTGCTGCTGCCTCAGCTCCTGCTGGAGGGGAAGAGGCTGCCCAGCTGAGCCCCCTGACACAACCCTGGCTGCCCACTGCTGGGGTACCATGGGTGTGTGGGTGCCCAGTTCTGCACCATGACAGCTCCCCTCTGGCAGCCAGCCAGCCTGGACAGGCAGACCTGCACCCTCCTGTTGGGGAAGATGAAACCTTATAAATATGATTGCTTAGCAAAAGAATCGGAAAATATGAAAGCTATAATTGAAATAGAAATGAAAGCTTACTTCGAGTTGTAGGATACCGAGTCTTAGTTACTATATAACCTGAAGACAATAGCCTAGCCAGCTGAAGGAGAATCCTTTTTGATTGAACAATACCTTTCTGCTGGCTAAGGGATCCAAAGGTCAATGTAGCAAAACAGAAAAGTCTAAAGAGTAGTTTTAGAGTTTAAAATATAACACAGTATAGTAATGTAGTAGTTCTCATAGGCTGTATGTAGATTCTATAGGATTTTGTGTCTTGTATTGGTTGGTCACTGTAAATTAGAATATTCATCACAAAAGGAGAAATAATGTATTGTAACAAAGACCTTGCTCTCTTAGCTCTGTCTTCCCCCTACTCTTAGCTCTCTTCCCCCTGCTCTCTGACCCCTGCCACCTTGCTCTATCGCTCCCTTCTCTCATAGCTCTTACCCTCTTGTTCTTTCTCCTTCTCTCTTTGGGACTTCCCTTCAGCCAAGGCTGGTGGCTGAAGGCAAGGCCCTTTTTACCCACAACCCTTGCAATAAAACCACGTGTTCTAGAATATCTCAGGTCAGCAGAGTTCCTTGTCCCTGCCACCCTCAGATGCTCCTACACCCTCCCAATCCACTGCCATGAGAAACCCAGGAGCTGTAAGCCAAACAGCAGCTAATGGAGCAGGTGACTCAGAGCTGTCTGGATCAGGACCTCCCATACAGTCAGGATTTCTTGAGCAGTATTTCTACTGCCATTCCTGTTATCACACATACCCCTTGGGGGAAGCACATTGGCAAGGATGGAATAATCTGAAATGCCACATCTTCTGCAAAAAACAGGTGATGCATCCTTACCAGACATCCATGTGCTCCAATACTGCTGGGACCACTCACTCCATGTGCAAGGAAATCCCTCTAGAAGCAGCATAATGCTGTTGCAGACTTTCCCATGTAATAGACTCTCTGTGTGTTTTTCTTTCTTTTTTTTTTTTTTTTTTTTTTTTTTTTTTTTTTTTTTTTATTCTTGTGGGGTTTTTTAACAGGTAGTAGACCACCTTAAAACTTCCCCTTCCATCATTACACAAACAAAAACTGACCATTAATCCCTTGTTTATCCCCTGTGCAGATACACCTCTGGTTACTGCAGCTGTGGGAGTCTCCCATTTAATCAATGAAATAAGCAAGCGCCCAGTTTTGGCCAGAGGAATGTGACATTTGAGAGAGAACACAATATTCCCCCTTCCTAAACTTGGTGTGTGCTTTACTGCTGGCTGATAGGTAAGCCCTGCCCTCCGAGGGCCACTGAGGAGGTAACTCGGGACACTCCAGAGGAGGCAGCCCCTGAGCATGCCTTGAGCTCCACTCCAAGGACACTGCCATCACTTGTCACAGGTTTGTAGGAATGAAGTGTCATCCAAGATCAAGGTCTTCTGAGTGACTTCCTGTGAAGAAAGGAGATAGAAAAGAAAGCATCTTACAAGGCAGATTATAGCTGCTTTCACCTTCCTCACCTCTGTGTGACTGAGGTGCAGCTCCTGATACACCGGCTGTGCCAATTGTGTGGCAGCACCTCTGAGCTGGGAGCCCCTGTGCCATCCTCTATAACAACCACGCTGAGGGTAGGAGAGCCCCGAAGGGGTGTCCAGGCCAGACTTACTCCAAATCCAGTCTTAAGAGCCCTCTATATGTTGTTTTCTACAGCAGCTGAATCACAGATGCTGCTTGATTAAGCTTGAGATTCTTCAGTTTCACACAGTAAGAAAATAATATTTTAAAGAAAATAGGCATCAGAAGAAAGCAAGTCCACTGGCTGCTGGGTCTGCCATCCCCCACTGAAGCCTGGCAGCCTGCCTGCTGCCAGCCTGACAGGCAGGCAGAGATGGGAAAACCCCTCATGGCTCTTTTTATTGTGATAGCCCTATATGAAGCTGCAAACATATCTGTCACCTTCCAGCACATTGTTTACCAGCTCTCCTCAACATTCCCCAAACAATATTTTCTAGAGACTGTAATTCAATACCTCACACCCCAGAGCTGTAGCATCAGCCCAGAGAGCAGCATGATGAATGTATTGTGTTCCTCCAGGGCTTGGGCTTGGGAACTGGTTTGTGCTGTTCCAGCTGTTAATTATCCCTCTGCTTTTTGCTATTCTCATCCCACCTGTGCCTCTGTATTTATCATATGGGTCTACATGCACTAAAAACATCCTTACTCTTTAAAGTATAAGGAGTAATTTATCCCTTTTGTGCAACACAAGGCAGCTCAGGGGACCAAATGGCAAGACTTGATCAATAAGGTGCTCACTAGATTAGAGGCACCAGGGCTCAGACCTCAAAGTGCTTGTTTAGAAGAAATTCAAGAGAATGAACTAAGAATGTTAAGCACAGACACAAATACAATTTCCACCACTCTCCCTTCCCCATCTCTTCCCCGCCTGCGTCCCAGAGACATCCTCACACTAATCACTGCTGAGGACACCCTCCAGAGCCTGGGCAGCCCAGGCCAGGCTGCTCACTGGGAAGAGCTGGTCCTGCCCTCCCAGGCATGGCAGTGCTGTCTCTGCAAACAGCCAGGACCAGCACCCCACTCTGCTGGGAAGCAGCACACCAGCCTCCATCTCTTCAGCACCCTCTCAGCACAGATCACTGCTCTTGGGTAGTTGTTGCCCTGGTCTCACCCAGGGAGCTTCAGCCGTTCCTCAGGACACTCCTGCTCACTCCAGAGTCCCACTGCAGCTCACTCACTCCCCCAGACCTTTAGTGAGTGAGGAGTATAAATGTTGAAGGCTTCACACATTCATTTCCATAGCATGCAATTCAGAGGACTAATCAGTAGTACTGACAGGTAACTTACAAATGCCAACACCTGTCCTTCATGTGCTTCTAGTGAGTGTATCTTAGAGCTTTGTCCACCCTGTACTGCACCCTCCCCTTCTCACCACTCCTGTACTGCTGCAGGGCTTTCTCACATTTGTGCTGAAGTCTTGTTCTCTGCTGATAATGACAGCTTGGATTTCTTAGGAAACCTGCAGCCTTATGAAACAGGCAGCATGTACCCAACTCAGGGTCCCTGGCAGGATTGCTGTCCTGCTTTCCACCAAGAGGCTTCCTCCCACTGAGGCACCACACATCTCACTCCTTAAAAATGTGAGAGGTAGTTGCTGACCACAAGGACACTTCGGTTCTAAGGACCTCATACAGGTAATTAAGACAGGTAATTAAGACATGCTGCCACTTCTTGCACAGGAAATTGCTGATATTTAATGACATTTCCCAAATATTTTTAATAGAAATTTCAGGTCTTGTTTCTAATATGACATTTATTTTCTATTAACATGAGAACAAATAGAAAAGCCAGAAAATCATTGCCTATGTTATAAATTATTTTATTGTTGGTTTTATTACCTTCTCCATTAAGCTGTCACAATCTGTGCCTCTTCCCATTTTTGTGATGGCCAGCCACTGAAATCCATCATGTTTTCCATGTGATTTATACAGGACCCTAGTGATAACTTTATTCACCAGGAGGATAATTATCAGCTATATTATTAAGGCTGCTCAGTTGCCCTAGGGGATAATGTGTCAGAAAGGTTAAAATATTGACAAGCAATAAAGTATGTATTATAATTACACCGGTGCCAGGCAGATAACTGGCTGTGAGCAAGGAACTGGGCTACATCTTTGCATTTTCCCAGTAAAGACAGCAATGCTGTGGTCACACTGCACACATCCCTACAGGACTGCAGCAGTCTAGGCCCATCACCTGGAGGGCCCCCCAACAAAGGATGTGCCCCTTCTCATTCATGTATATTGACCATTTAAGTCCTGACAATTGTGCCCTCAGTGAGTTTCTTTATGATTCATAATTGAACAGAATGCAGAGCTGAAGTAGAGGAGGTTTTTCCACAATCCTTTTGTATTTCTTCCCATGTCCCCTAAAACAGCTTTTCTTCATAAGAACAGCAAAAGGAAGGAGAGGAAAGAACTGGCATCTTTGAAATGAAACATTGATTTCTTCTGGGACTGAAGCAGGCAGGTGCATGCCTTATTGGTATCATGGTATATAGGTATAATCTGAAGGACATTGCTGAGATAAATCGCTTTTTGGTTCAGTCACTAACAAAACGAAGCGCTGAATAACTTGGCACTACATCTGAAGTGAGACCATAAAACTAACCTTGGTCATTCCTCCAGATCTACTATTGTTACATCAAGAAGACTAGACCAGAGATGGAGGAACTCATAAATAATTTCTCATGGAAAGCACGTACACCAGCTAGACAAAATCTCTCTCTGAGAAAATGTGGAAAAGTAGTAGACTTAACCTACTTCAAAATGTCATTTTTTGAAGAAAGAAAAAGCCAATCCATGTCTTTTTCTTGATGCTTAAAGGATGTGTCTGTACTGCAGCAGCATGTTAAGCACCAAGTCCTAGACCTAGCTTTAAGCAGCTGAAAGAACTTGCTGCATCAAACTCTGCCATTTCCTTCCAGTATAATCACATTGGAAGTAGATGGTCACCTATGGATAAACATGACTGAACAAGAACCGTAAGACATTTAATAAACTACATTGGTTAACTTTCTTTGGCTAAGGAAGTGCCAAGGACTACAGAAACTGTATTTAGCTCAGGTTCATCTACATCTCACTGGATTTGTCCAGGGGAACATAACTAGTGTAGAGGACTGTGGTCCTAGAGATGAGGGTCAGAGCTCTAGCCCAGCCAGCCTGAGACACCCTCCAGTATTTCTCTGGAATAGGAGCTCATGCTACCCTTTCACTGGCACTTTGAATGAGTCATGGATGCTGGAGAATTAGAGGCAATTCAACAAAATATCATTTCTCTGTTCACCACAAGTACAGAAGTGAGAGCCTTTGGCTTTCTTCTCTTATTCAGAACCCAGAAGCCTGGTGCTATAGATGCAGCCTTGTGCTCATGAGCAAGTCTTTCAAGCCAAGAGGTGCAAGACAAACCCCTGGGGCAATAGGCCAAGTAGAAAGTATAGGAGTCCTGCAGTAATTACAAATCATGGCACTATAGCTGTGAGCCCATGAGGCACTCCAGCTCCCCTCTGCAGGCTCCCTGTAGTCCCACAGGAGATGCTTAATACAGTTCCACCGGAGAAGCTCCCTGGGTACTCACATCCACATCTGTCTCCAGGCTTAACATTTACCCTAGAGCTGGACAATTGATTTCTGCAGCACACTGCTCTGGGCTTCAAATGACAAGACTTCTGCAAGGGTCATCAGCGAGCTTGCCTTTCTGCTTGCTCCCCAAGTTTTCCCTCCTCCATCCAAGGAGTTGGCTGGTACTCAGCAAAGGATTAGAGCTAAGTCTGACTTGACTTAAAGATCTACCTGTGTCACCCCCAATGCTAGCTCCAGCACAAACACACCAAAGTCCTCAGAGCGTTCCATCTGCTCCCCATGCAAGGGGCTTTCCACAAAGAGGCATCACTGCAGTCAGTGCTCTCCTCCCACAGGAAAGAAGGCTGAAGCCCCAAAAAGGTTCCTTTTCTCTGAAAATTTGTTGATAACTTCCTGCAGGAGGTGTTAAAACATGGATAGATAGTCAAGACTCTCCTCAAATGACAGCTTTGTGGGATGATTTGGAATGTGCAGCTCAGCCTGGCCACTGCTGTACTGCCCAACACCCCGTGACAGGATGAGCGAGCCATGAGCAGCACGAGCTGCAGCAGAAGCTCATTTGGTGCACAGACACCTTGGGAACTGGACATGTTTTACAGTGTCACAGCAGCACATAGCGAACAGATGACATAAATGGAGGTGAATTAAAACCCACGTCTCATGAGGGCAATGGCTGTGCGTGCAGCATCTGCTCAGCCTGCAGCTTCAAAGCACTGCTACCATTTACAAAAGGTTCATCTTCACCTTTTGTTTGACTGTAAATCTCTGAAGCTTACCTTGTTAAGTAAAAGTGTGGAACAGCAGGAGTCTTGTACCTTTGCCACACCTCCCCCAGTGTGTTCCTCTCTGATGCATTACAGATCGTCTCCAGGAGAGATACATCTGCATTACAAAGCATGAATACGCCTTTCAATAACAGACATGTCCACCACACGCCTGACAGCAGGAGACAGAGTACTTCATTTGCAGTCACCTGCTCCCACCATCAGCTCAGACTGCTCAGGGCAGCGACCCTACGAGGTGTTTCCTAGGTGTGCCACAGGGAGCAAGAGCACTGGGCTATTTGGTAGGAGCTTTCCTCTGCTTGTCGTTGGTCCATTATTAAAATCTCCAGACAAAACCACGGAGTGAGAGAGGCTGGTGTCAGCCTGGGGAAGGCACAGAGAGATGGTCACTGTATCTTCTCTCCTGCCAGAAGAACTGAAGGCTGAACTCTCTCCTCATCTGAAAGAAACACTTCATATTTGCTGACAGAGAATTAGACAGCACAGACTCTTAGAGGAAAGCATGATTAAATAACACACTGTCCATGGCACAATGCATACAAATGCCTATGCTGGCTCTCTGAATGCTATCATCTAGCATTATAATATTTTGCAGAGCACCAGAAGACTGTCTCCACAGGACTACTACCACTGACTCCTGATAAAACTTCTCCCAAAGTATTTTCCTCCCATTGTGCTTTGCAGATGTTTCCCTTTTTAATTTGTCAGAGACAAGTAGCTGCATCTCTGAAAATAACATTCTTCAATAACACTCTGTTTACTGCCAGATCTCCTTTCTCAGCTAGTACTAGTTATATTTATCTTTGTTTATCAGATGGGCAAACTGCAGCACAGAACCACGGTTTAGGTTAATACAACAAACATGTTCAAATAAAAGTCAACTTTATATTACTGAAAGCTCTATAGCCATGGAAAGATGGGAAACATCTTACAGCACAAGGGTCTCTGGAACTGGGTTACAACAGAAGACTGGAGAGCACTAGAGAGCACTGATGGTATAAAGTCACTTCCCAGCTGAGCTTCTGCCGCAGAACCTGCAGCCAGAAAGTTCCTGATTGCATGCAGGTCACAAGCCTCTGTCCTTACTGGGTTGCAGCTTCTGGAAACATACAAGTCACTCAGTGCATCTTCAGGGAACCCAATGCCACAGGGCTGGGAAATTCCTCCTACCAGCTGCTGTCCATTTGTGCTGTAGTCAGCATAGATCCAGGAATCAATACTGCTGCTTGTAGGAATTACAAGCATTAAGGATGTTAGATAGGTGAACTTGTCCTTTCCTAAAGCTAAATGCCTCTTCATGGCACTTGAGCAGCCCAGCAGTAATCTGCCCTTGCTGGATGTACAATCACAGGGGCTCTGCCAGCACTACAAACAGATGTGGAGAACAGAACCAGCACCTCAGAAGACAGTATAGCAGCAGAGCAGGTGCCAGTGTGACCAAAGAAAGGCTGAGAAAAGGAGCTTCTTCTCCAGGGATGGTGCAGAAAAGTGCCAAAGTCTCTTCCTTTCCTCATGGGATACTATCAGACTGAAATAAAAAACACAGAGCAAAGGTGTCCCGTGTTCCTAAGGGAGGCAGAAGTTTCAGGATTCACCTACCCTGGACCCAGAAGCACTGCTGTTGAAATCTCCAATCTTCACAGCCCACAGACCCCTACCTCTACTGAAAGTCCAGTTCTACTAAGATATATATAATGTGGTATTTTGTCCTGCCAAGATGACCTGTAAGAAGGAACAAAATGCCTTGTCCCTGTTTCCTTCAGTGAGCTGTGAACACACTTCTGATACAGCCCTTTGACAATGGCATCCTTGCTGCACCTGAGACTGGCAAGTCTGTGTTAGTGACCTCATGCTGTGACCTCACACTGTGACCTCACACTGTCCCCCAGGTAAGGGAGGGCAGGTGTCCAACTCAGCAGGCTGTTAACCTTGTAGAGCTGTGTAGGCCAAGTAGAAAGTATAGGAGGGATTCTTCCTCCTAAAATTAAATAAACCTTATGTGAAAAATGCCATTTCAAGTGTCTAGAGCTATCAATTGCAGGAGAAAGTGATATTGATTTCTACAGAAACTTTATTTGAGTAACCTATTAAATGAAACTTATTTGACACCAGATGACTCCTGCAATTTAATTCCCGAGTGAAGTGTTGTCTCCAAGGCTTTGTGATGTTCTTTTACCTGAATGATGAAAGGCATTTTCCTTACAGCCATTTGCTGATGGATCTCAGGGCCTTTGCAAATAAAGTCCTCTAAAGAATCCAGAGCATGCTTTCACTGGTGAAGTGCAGCTGACACCCCAGATACCCTAGAACATATACCAGGCTTAAGGAGCAAAGCTAAAGGTGCAAAGAGCCTGAAAAGAACCACCAGATCCTGCAGCCTCCACCTGAACAAAAGTGCTGAGAAAATCCCCAGGATCCAGGAGCTCAGGGGCTGCAGGTACCACAGTCCTGCCCCAGCCAACACTCCTGCCAGGGCAGCCCAGCTCGGGGCTGAGGTGTACTCAAAGCCTCCTCCCCTTCCCCCTGCACATTTCTATCCCCAAGTGCCTCGAGGCAAAGCTGGAGCTGCAGAGAAATTTGCTTTTCAGTCCAGCCCCCTCTGCACTGCGCCTTGAAGACTTGTTAGCTGGCTGTGATCATGAAGCTGCCTGTCATGCTTCAGGGGCCACTCGCTTCTGCTCAGCAAAGCTTTTACACAGTTTGTTCTTTTAAAAGAAGCCAATTTATTTTTTTATTTGAAATTTACGAGAAACAATTAAATAGAAAAAGTGTCAGATTCCATTTCTTTCATCAAAATGGCTTAGTCATGTCTGGAGTGTCAGCACTAACAACCCTTTGGTGCTCACAGCCCCAGGAGCTCATGCTGCAGCACCAGAGCAGCTGTGCAGAGCCCTTTGCTCTGGCACATGCCTTGCAAGGGCTGCCTGTGCTGCGAGCTGAGTGTCAGAGGTCCTTCTCACTCACAAGTCCCTCCCAAAGGCCCTGCATGGGCAGAGACACACACTTACCTATTCCCTTTAATCCCTCTGTTCCCAAAAAAGCAGGAGCTAAGACTGCCTCAAGTTTGGGGAAGACTTTTCCAGCTGTGTGCTGCAGGAGAGGGAGGAAGAGTGCTCTGTCTGCATACAGGAGGAGCCTTCTATGGTGCTCTGAACAATGTGTAGGTCAGGCAAAGCCACAACTTGGTTGTAAATATGCTCAAGAGGGTTCTACAAAGTCCTGGAGCTCAGCAAACACCTCAAGAAAGACTAAGGATGGAGACAAAAGCACTGCGTGTGGTTCTGGGTTAGATGGCAAAGTGTCTCACTAGGAGGCTCAGACCACAGCACTGGATGCTGGGCAGACCTGGGCAGGTAATGTTGCCATCAACAAACCAATAACACACCTAAAATGAGACCCACCCTCTGAGCAAGAAGCTGCCTGAGGAGCTGCTCCCTCCCAGTCACTCAGCAAGAACCCTGGGGCACAGACAGCAGGCAGAGGCTACTGGACACTCAGGTTCCTCAGGACCACCAGGGCAACACTGTGGCCACAAGAACAGGCACTTGAGTCCTGCTGCTCTCTCATCTCTGGCCTGTTCAAGAGACAGTAGAGCCCTGACACCAACTGCCTCCTCCTGCAGCCATCCATCCAAAGAGCTTCTATAAAACATTGTATATTTCCCCTAATTTCAGTTCAGTCATGGCAGATCAGCCCACAGATTTTGAATGCAATTTTCTCATTGAGTTATATGAAGTCTTTCAGGGAAGGAGACAAAACTATGTAGAATCCATAAAAATTAGAGTAACATTTCTATCCTGCATTTTTACATTTTATTATTATTTTGAGTTAATGTTTTCTACTTCCAAATCATTAACTAATTTTACATTCCACAATCAGAAATGGAATCTGTTCCATAACTCATGTTCCTTAAGCTACAGGAAACATAAGATCACTGTTTGTTTCATACATACATGAGCTAAGATATAACAGGGCACCCAGTGGTCATTGCTTCCCAGAACAAGGCCCAGAGAAACCAATTCACTCAATTCACTTTCCCACACTACAGTCTGCTTGCTCAAAGAGTACACAGTGATACAGATGATACATAGATTCCACTGCAATGCACCCAGCTCAGCTCAGAGTGTTTCACCCCAACAGAGCTTCTCCTTCTGCTCCCAGGGTCATCTCCATCAAATTTAAACACAACAGCTGGGAATCTGGGACCTAAGAACTTGGGCAGGAAATACTGCAGGCCAAAAAAATCAGAAGAGCACATTTAAAACAGATAAGCTCTCAGCTAAGATGCACAGAGCACCACTGCCTGTCAGCAGCAGTGGAGGTCAGCTGGAACTGCTTTCTTGCAAAGCATCATCACGTATGAGTTGTCCTTCCAGGGACAAAAACTGGGCTTGATGGAGGCAGAGTCAAATTAACAATGACCCTTTCCATGTTAGCTGCCTGAGGGCTGGCAAGCAGCTGCCACAGCCACTGTTCTCACTGACCTGTCTGCTGGGAACCTGCAGGAGAGTCCAGCCAGACCCAGAGCCAGTGTCTCATCCCACTGCACCAATCCAGCTGGGTGCTGTGCTCCCAAGACAACTTGCACCACAGGAGTTACTCCAAGAGCAGCCCAGCCTCCTGGAGGGAGCACTAAAGCTCTCTAAAGCCTCAGATGGAACAGCAAAGGGAGCTAGCTAGGGCTCACTTGTCCCACTGGCAATGCCTGGCATCCCAGGATCCTGTCAGTTCAGCTCTCATGGGATCAGAATCCTCAACACTCTGAAGAAGAATGAGGTTTTCCTGGTAGAGCACATGGCATGTGCTGTCACAGAGAGGAGCAACCAGTCTAATCACCCTGTCAGGTCAAAGCAGCAGCTCCTGCCAGAGACCAGCAATTTGCCACTGAAGCCAATTCCTGCCAAAGATGCTGGGTGTTGCTGGAGCCTGCTACACTCAACATTCAGCTGATGGGCTGCTGCACAGATCTCTCACAGCTGTGTACTGATAGCTGATGGAATATACCCTTAAAGACAAGTTTCCATCATTTAGTATGTTTGTTTTCTCTTCCTGCTGCCTTTCCAGATGCCAAGCCTTCTTTAAAAAGGAAGCACACAAAGCAGTGTTTAATTTATAAAACACTATTTTCTTTCTGAAATTTCAGCAAAGCTGAAACTTGACTGGAAAATTAACATCAGATGGTTTTACTCTACAAGTAATTAATTTGCTTCATCCAAGGGCTACCTTGGGAAAGAGAACAAGTCACAAACATATTCACCTGTTAATAAAAAAAGGCAGACAAAGTAAATAATTCAAGAGGTTTAAAAATAAATTCACACATTCATAGAAGCAGACTTCCAAGCTTCTTTTCATCTCCTCTCTGCAGCACCCTGCTGTATGTAATAGAACAGTGATACAAATATAAAGGGAGAGAACACAGAACAAGTCCTGGGCTTGACTCACTTGGAAACCAAAGGAGTCTGTTTGCAGTGACAGAGCTCTGTGGAATAATACAAAGGCTCCTGGATTTGCAGTTGGGCCCAAAGGAATCAGACCCTTGATATTGTGAAAAAAAATGCAGGCTTTCAAAGCAGATCAGGCTCTTTTGACTGGATGGGGGAGGGAACCTGCAGTGCCTCCTCAGAGCTCTGTGAAAAGGGATATACAACTGTGTTGTCTAACAGGAACCACATCAGCTTTGCTGCTGCATTTATGATGCAGCATTCATTACTATTGTGGTTCCAACTGGTACTTTCAAGCCCTGCATTTATTCTCAGCATCCTTACTAGAATGAAACAGTACTGCAGGTGCATCAGTGAGGGGGCTGGCTGCCCCTGCTCTTCCCCAGGTTCTGTGTGCTTCTGAAGGATGCCACGAGAGTGGCACATGCCTGTCTCCTCTGCCATGGACCTCTGTCCCAGATCAGGGCTGGGACTGCTCAGGGCTGGGTGTTGGCAGACCTCACCACAGTGCTTGGCCCAGGAAGGCATTGCCCAGGGACTTGCCCCATAGACTGCCCCTTCAGCAGTTAAAAAGCATTTCAGAAATGATGGGCTTGGAGACCATCCCTAGAAAGAAGGAGGAAGAGTCTTTCCTAGCCCCACCGTGCCCAGGATATTCTGAACCAAGGCACTAAGGCTACACAGGACTGATGTTCCTTCCACCTGCCAGTATGTGCCTGACTATTCTACACAGAACTGGGAAATGTAATTCCTAATACCAGGTAATAATAATCCAGGACTTTTAGTATCTTCAAAATCTGTAGAATTTTATTTCCTGGAGTGTTTGAAAATTACTCTTTTCTAATGGCCAGCTAAAAGTCTTTAAAGCTAAACATTTTCCAGGGGCATGTCAAGTAGCTCAGAGCAGTCACCATCCCTTGGGGTAGAGGAGTCACAGATCACACAGACTTGGAGGAGCCCCCAGCTCAGCACTCACAGACTGAGGAAGAGAACTGTTCAGAGATAGAGTCCCAAAAAGAGCTTCTTTTAAATTAGACAGAAATCAGGTGGTATTTTGCCTATAATATTCCCAGTGCTGATCCTTTTTCTCCTCCCTTGCCATCTACCAAGCTATTCTCTCCACTTACAGGTGAAATCTGCTTTATTTTTGACAAATCCTTTTTTTCCTCTTTCATAGGAGCAGCAACAAGAGTGGGAAGGTTTTTAGCACCTAAACCAGAATTCTCTGCAATGCCTTCTTGCTGAAGTCAAGAGGCTTCCTGTCGTGTGAACTTAAATATACCGACCTCATACAACAACAACAACAACAACAACAAAACAACAACAACAACAACAACAAAAAAAAAACCACACACAAAAAAAACCACAAAAAAACCAAAACCACAAACAAACAAACAAACAAACAAAACCAAAAAAACTGAGCCCTCCTTCCAGCAAATAGCAAGGAATGGCAATTTCTGGCAGATCCATCCAGAGCAGTGATAGCAAATTACAGCAAATTATTCTTTAATGCAGTTTCTGTGCCCAAGAGAACATCCTGCTATGACTTAGACAGTGGCAGATACTTCCACGGCACAAAGGAACCATATGAAAGTTATCATACACTGCCCAAAGATTTTGTGCTGAATCCCCTTGTTGGCAGCTCTGTGGCAGGATGCTCTCACTCCTCATCAGCCACATGAGGATGTGACTTCCTGAAAAGACTGCATTTCATCTCTCATGAAGAGCTCCAGTTTTCTTCTCTTAGTTCAGTGTACACATATATTGAAAAGCCCTTTGCT
Organism: Zosterops lateralis; assembly: GCF_965231275.1. NCBI lineage: Eukaryota > Metazoa > Chordata > Aves > Passeriformes > Zosteropidae > Zosterops > Zosterops lateralis. The sequence goes on from NC_139775.1 coordinate 7,532,244, forward strand.
CACATGCTGCCTGCTTTCCTAAAGTCTTTAAAAAAGTCCTTCCAGTGTGTGCTGGCAAGAGACAGGGTCCCAGCAGGACTGCAGCACCAAACACTTGGACTTTATGATGCAGGCTATATGGAGCAGACAACCAGCATTCAGACTGACAAAAAAAAGAAAAGGGTTCTGTTAGCATCTCCTGTGGGGAGACTGCATGGGACACCAGCATTCTCTGGGCCCATGAAAACTGGCTCACAGCTGGCTGTGCCAGAGAGAAATAACCTCTCTTACAAATATATCTTCCTGAAAGTGTTCCTCCTTGCAGAAGGATACAGAGAAATCAAGCAGCTGTGGGTGCCCTGGTGGGGTGTGCAGCAGGAGCAGGAAAGCTCAGGTTGTGCTGCTCCATGACCTGTGGTGACACTGAACACTGGGGATCTCCCAGGAGCTGCTGAGGCAAAGCTGAAGAGGAGCTGGTAAAGATGTGCTCAGATTCAGCATGGAGGCAAGATGGATGTGGAAGCCTGGCACAGATCCCTGTGTTTATCTTCTAGGGGTGAGGGAAGAGGAGCCCTGTGTCAGCACAGCTTCTGTCAGAACTGCTCTCAGTCTGCCTCAGCAGCCATCATTCCTCTGCTTGGGAGGAGGGAGAAGAGCTCCTCTTTAATAGAATTTCATTTGTTCTCTTTTGTAATCCCAGCAACAGGATGGAAGCAGATAATGTGCAATTTGTTTTAATTCAGCTTTATCTTGTCAGTCCTAGCTATAACACTGCAGCAAACATCATTCTGAAGAATAAAGATGTGATGGAGCAGGGTGAGATTCTGCAAACCCTATTGATTACATCACAAGTCATCACTATAAATATTTGAAGGAGAGAAAAACTCTTGATCTAAACATGTTCATGTAACAAAGTGTGCAATTGAGAGTGAGTGAGAGATGGTTCTAACAGGACAGGGATACTAGAAAGAAAAGCATTTAAGCTGCTTACCTTTCAACCCAAATAACATCCATTAAATGGAGCATTGTGGAGCTCACGCTGTGAGAAGAGGAATACAAAATGCTCAGTGTGCAGGAGCCTCAAATGCACGTGAATGAAGCATGTCATGAAGGAAGCACTGTGTTTCTAATCACTACAGAGAAACTAAAGCACTTTCTACAGCCCCTTTTGGGGCCAAGAACTGCTGTGAAAATGAGGAAGCCTTGAATTGCTGGGTGGAAAAGGGTGCTGACAGCCATCACAGACAGGAGAACACCAGTGTGGCACAGCAAACCCTCCTCTGTGCTCCAGGTTTGTTACTGTGCCAACACATCTCACTGTGCAGGAAGCAGAGAACAGGGATGTCTGGCAATCTCTGGTCTGCCTGCCCTTGGAAAAAAACCGGGCTCTTGCTCTTCTTCAGAATAAAGTCAAATTCTGGGAATAGGCAATGCATGCTGTCAGCACAGCAGTCAGTAGCAGCTGAGGGTTCTCACCAGGTCTGTAGAAGTGGCTGCGCTCCCAGATCCAGCACCTGTGGCCACAAAGCCTGTTCTTTCCTGGCCTGGAGGAAGGAACCCTGATTCGTTCAGTCAGTTTGTACTGAACCTCTTTTTGTTATTTTTATGAGAAATTAATTGTGTGTCAATTTTTCCTCTGTTTAAACTTGGGAAGATATTGTTCAAGGACTTGTGACACTTCTCTCTCTGACAACTTTATTAGGTAATAGCCACAGACAGTGTAGGTGTGCACAGTCAGTCAGAACTTTCATACTATGTGTGTTCCCATAAAAAGGGTTGGGTTTAAAGCATTACTCTAGCATTGTTGTAATTCTAGCACAGGACCAAGTGGCCTAAAAGGCAGATGTGAACTGAAGGCAGATCAGTAAGTGTGCCCTGATCCTCCCTGTCCTCCATGCCCAGCAGGGAGAACCTGACTGGTATCTGCCTGCAAAGTGGACAGCATGGAAGAGGAAAACGCAGCTCTACTGAAGTTCCATCAACAAATTATATGCAGGCATCCCAGCTCTCATGGGGAACAGTCATATCATATTTCCTGGCATCCCAAACACAGATCTTCTGTCACTCGAGGCACATTGTCCTGACAATGTCCCTGACACGAGCTATGGAAGCGCCCAGGCAGACAGTGCTGGGGCTGCCCTGCATTATGACATAGACAGAGCTCATGGAACCCCATCCCTGCCCCCAGATCTCCTAAAGCAGTGTCCAAGGACACTGTGTGCTGCTATGATGAGCACCTACTCATGCAGACAGCAAGCTCTGTTTATGGCACAGCTTTACAAGATGATCACAATACTCCACTGTGTGCAGCTTGGAGGGGTTTGATCTGACTGCTTGTAAAGCAAAGGACAGTCCCTCTTAAAAGCAAAACTGAAGGTATAATTGATGACATTACCATCCCTGCTATTCCAATTCCAAAGGAGAAATTGTTTTTGCTAATTCATTAGCCTTTACCACTAACTACCATTGGTTAATTCTCACACACTAGGTCTAACTGGGATGTCAGATAATTTACAGATTTGATTTTTTTTTTTTTTTAATTTTGTCAGTAGTTTCAGAACCCTGTCTAGCCAGAAATGAAAAAGTTTAAATGTTCTGTCAGGTATGGATGGCTCAGATAGACACGGGTAAGGAAAGATAATGAGGAAGATCATTGATGATTGCAAAAACAAAGAACAGATGTTCCACATATTAAGGAGCTGTTATGTTAAGTGTCATTCCAGTGACTTGTGGGAGTGACACACTCGAATGACAAAGATTACCTGTTCCAGCAAGGTCACTTCTGCTTAATGTAATTAGTTATGTCAGGTTTGATAAAGAAGAAGAAAGAATACAACCTGGCAATGAAGCACCATTACCTCATCACAAGATTATCTCCTTGAGTTCAGGCTTCCTCGAAACCCCAGAAGAGTCCAGTTAATACATAACATAAGATTTTGTTCCTTCCTTTTATGTGATACAGACATTCTTCTCAGTTCCCATCATTTTAGAATCTCATTTGCTTTTAATCTTAGGTTTTTTGAATATGAATCAAATTTGTGAAGAATGTGACACTTCATTATGGCAGCCTCACGCTAGTAGATTTGATAATTCATATCTGCATTGGTCATTTTTAACTGAAACTATATGTTCCAGGGCTGCTCCATGACTTTTTATTCTTGTGAGCCAGGAACAACCTTGGCCTTCCCCAGTGATTTTCTGTTGCATTACCAACACACAGGCACTGTACTTGCCAAGACTCCAAATATGCCTTGTAAAAAGAGTGAAGATCTTACTTGAGATCTTGAGAAGATTGTAAAGTAGACTGGATGTGAAGAGTGAAACCCAACAGACTGCTGCTAGAGCAAGACATAACAGACCCACCAACAGAATTCAGCAATAAGTGCCCAGGTATGTTGGGAGCACAGCCTGTACAGTGCCAGAGCAGTGGGGCTGTCACCTGCTCTTAGGGCCCTTAGAATTGTCCACCACAGCACACCACAGGGCCAATGGTAACAGTAATCTTGGTACCAGTTTATCACAACAGAAGAGCAAATGCAAGTTCCAGAACAGACTGAACAGCCTGTATTTCTAGTTGAATTCACAAATTATTACTATTATTAATATTATTTCATCTACCAGACAATTTTGGCAATCTGTCAGCCTTTACAGAATTAGTATCGGTGTGGGATCAAGTTACCCACACCTGAAACAGGAAGAAGCAGCTGTATGCAGCTGGCGGATTAGGGAGGGACAGAGCAGGGATATCCTCTCCATCCAACCTGCAGCAGAGCCTCAGACACAAAGTAAAGCACTGTTGTAGCACCCAGACTGGACATGCACCTCACAGCCTGACCCATCAGGGAAGTGAAATAAGAAGGAACAAAATGGCAATGACTGGTCAGCACTCTGCAAATTGTCTCCACCCAGAGCTTGGAACTTCTGCTGCTCTAGGACACACACCAGGAGCATTCATGCATTTTCTGATCACAGACCCACCTGGGTAAAAGGATCTAGCTGTCCAGCCTGTGAGGTCAGAGTGACTACAGAGTTAAAACAACAAGACCCAAGCTGACAGTGCTGTAGCCATGGTGCCCTTGCACATGCTGAGGTCACCTGGCACCATGGCACTCAAATGATAGTGGTCAGGGCTTTCCCAAAGAAGGAGAAGCACTTTCATCTTGTATAAGCTGTTTTGGTATCAGCTGTCAGGTGGACTTTGTTATGAAGCAGAGCAACAGGACTCGACTTAAAGGAACAATCTGAAGGGGTCCCAGTGTTCTCCAAGAAATAAGGATACCCATGTATGATCAAGGACAAAATTGAGACCACTGGGTGTTCTTTGCTCTTCAGAAACAAGACAAACAAAGACAAACCATCACATGGTACTTCATAAGTTTTTCTACAGCACCTCTCCACAATCTCTGAAACCTGGAAAGGCAAAGAGGCCCAACAGCTACAGAGGAGTAAGAGAGAGAGCTCTGAGGCTGCCAAGCACCCTGTCCTCTTTATAAAGACATTTCCGATGCCAAGTGGAGTATTCAGTGGAATTTGGCAACAGGCATACCAAAACGCAGATTCAAGATGAAAGGCAACAAGCAGTAAGAGAAAATAGCTTTTCAAAAGCAAGTGCCAATCTGCACTCATCCTGTACTGTGAAAGTTCATCTGAACCAGCAAATGCCAGGCTGTGCAGGTGCCAGAGGTGCTCACAATTCATCATGGATACAGGTATGCAAAGGGCTGAGGTCTGTTACTATGATACATTCTCCACACTCACCCAGGGGTAGCCCAGCAGTGTAACATGCTTGTCCTGGCCAAACCAGCCATGCTAAAGCCTGCTCAGCACAAGCATCTGCAGCGTGCTCTGCAATTAGCCTGTGCTCAGGAGCCTGATAACAACTCCTACATGCCAGGCATGGCAGTGTGCTGCAGGTTCAGAGAGTGGAGCAGAGGCCCTTGAATATATAAAAGCAGCAGGAAACAATGAGACGACAGGCTGGAATGAGCTTTACAGTTCCTGTCTTTGAGGTAAAACCTCATGCCTTTATAGAGAAGCATCTTTTCCTGACAGCCTAATTCTTGCACAGGATCTCAGCACAACAGCTCTGAGTTTTACTCCTTGTGACTGTAGTGAGTTCTGATTTACCCTTGAACTCTGTGATTTCTCTTGAAACCAATTGTCCTTTCCATAACCATCAAGTGCCTTAAGGCAAGGCTTCTAGCAAAAAAATGTTTATTATTGAAAACATGGAAGTTCACAAAATTGACTTCAAGCAGCTCAGAAAACAAAGGCAGATGACATATTTGCTGCAAATTCCAAAGAGAGAAAAGTACCACTTTTATGGTAACAAGAACATCTGAGTGAGACTTTAATAGTTCATTTAATCACAATTACAGAAGCTGTCCTTCTCTTTTCCTGAAATGAATGGACACATTGGTAGTTGCCCCTCAAACTCTCCATAGCTAAATTAGAATTGCTCTAGTATGGACTTCAAACCAGACTGATGAAAGCCTGTGTTTCCTTTTGCTATTGCTGTAGTAAAAGCATAATGACCAGGGATGCTCCTCTTGGCACAGGAATTTGCTCTGCATAAAAGGTTATAAACCATCCCAGGTTCAGCTCATCTAAAGAGAAAGATGCATAAAATGAGCCAGATGGCCCTACTCTGCAACCTTCACTTGGTCCTGAGAGAAATACATTGTAACCTAAGAGGTCTTACCCAGCTTTTACTTTGGGGGCTTTGAAAGGGGAATATTTTTGCCCTGAGTCATGAAGAATATACTCCTGTCTATAAGTATAATGGCAGAATTGTCTCTGTCCAACACGGGGACAGTTTCTGGCATCTTCTCATAGAAGCCAGTCCCTCACAGTCCCTCAGCTGCCAAAACCTTTCCATGTAACCCCAACATGGGACAATGCAGTCCATCCCACCTATTTCTCTGCTCCTCCTGGCCCCTGCTCCCTCTCTGCAGCAGGTCATGGAGAAGAGCATGGAACCCATCAGGTAAACAAAGGGGCTGGATGCATGCCTTTAACTGATACACACACCTTTGGCACTAGCTCCTTTGTCATCTAATTCCAGCAAGTATTTATTAATGAAACCCTCCTGATTGTTGATTCATTTGATTGTTAAAGCTTGTGGAACTCGTGCTGTTATTATTCATTGTTATTAATGTTCACAACTCAGCCTCTCTCTTTCCAATATTCTCCACAGAGGAAATCAAAGGCTGAAGCCAATTGTTGCAGTAAATGAGTGATGGAGATGCTGGAGGACAGCAGTCCTGTTGCTCTGGGACTGAGGCAGGTTTTGGAAAGTACGTTAATCTTCAAGCACAGGGACTGCAAAATGAGTGGCTGTTTCAAGTGGGTTCTCTGGTGTGTGCATTGTTTGCTCAGTTAAGTCACCAGGGAGCATCACCCTAACAAAATTGTCTGTGCCCAGGACCAGTGACCCAGGCCAGACTCTGATCTGTGTGCAGAAACAGGTCCAGACAGGTTCAACACAACAACCCAGACAGATGCTACAGGCCACAGGCAAGAAATAGGCCTTGCAGAAAACACATCTCCATATGATGGCACATATTGAGGAAAAGCAGAGCTGGATAACCTCTGGAAGTTTTCTCCACTCCTCTGCAACTGCTTATTCCTCACTCAAGGCACAGGACAACACCAGAAGGACACAGCTGGTGGCATCCCAGACCTCAGAAGTGCAACAGCCCAATGTGCTGTGTCAGGGAGAACAGCATGCTGCTTGCTCTAGCATGCTCCCTCTTCTCCCCTTCTGCAAGCCTCCTTCACCTTTTCACATCCTCTTAATGTTTGCCCATTCTTGCATCACATAGAAACCCTGCAGGCCAGGATGGTCCTGCTCCTGCCTGTCTGGTAGTTGGAATTCTCCTAAATCTTCAGCAGTATTTTTATACCAGCTCTCCAGAACAAAGTATTTGTTCATGTTATATCTTTGGAGTCTACAGAGCCATCACATACCATATTCAAATCATTATTCATCTCAAACAGAGAATTCTGCAAAGCAAGAGGAAATAAAAGAGAGTTTAATACAGCTTTACTAAAATGGAATTTGCCAAAGACTCACAGAAAAATGGATTTAATTAGGGCTGCTAATGGGGAACAGTTTGTTCCTGTGATTTAAAACAGAAGTTAGATAGTGCCTGTAATCCCAACATTTTTAAATTATATATAGGAGGTTATTTCTCATTTCTACCTTAATTATAAAAATCCATCTTTATGAATCACAATTTTAGGGCAAATAAAGCAAAAGCAGTAAAAATAATGTTTTAGTTAATAAAACTTTTAAGAACTCACCGAAGAAGCAAAAGACACTTCTGCATGGATGAAACAGACTTAATACAGCAGATCATAGTGGCAGGCAGTCCTCTGCATGCTACTTGAGGACAACATAATAAGGTTAATTTTTTACTTGAGAATAGGTGTGTAAAGGAAGGTGTGTTCTGTAACAAGAAATGAAACCAGGTGTAGTTTTTAAGGAATAATGGGAATGTCCTCCATTTAATTTTATAGCTAGGTCTATCTAAGTTGCAGGTATTTGCTGGCCTGACATGCTCCAGCTAATAATCCCAAATTCTAGAATTCTCTGCTACTCATTCTTACACTGACTACTGTAAGATTTTCTGAATTGCCTACAAATTATTAGTCCAGAATAAAGGGAATAAAATTATAGAACTGTGAGCCTCTTCTGCAGACTTTGGTTTTATTTAAAACTAACAAATGTTGGTTTTGTGAAAATTCTCCTGTTAGCTGGCTCTGACCACATGACCTAAGTAAATGAGTCCCAGCATTGTAAAGCACTGAATAATTTAATTACAAATAGCCCAGACAACTGATACGCAAGCTGGGCCTGGCTGTTGTCACTGCTGCAGATTCTTCACTAACCATACTGCATTTTAATATTACACCTTGGATTAGAACAGAATCAATGAGTGAAGTTCAAATGTGGCACATTTCCTATTTCTCTGACAGCTTATTTCATGGATCACAGGGACCAAAGTACAGGTGCTTATTCAACAGAAAAAAGAATGAATCAATTTTCATTCTTTAACACACTGTGTGACCTATTCTCTTATGCTCTATTCCTTACAATGGCTTCAGTCTCTTCAAGACCTTCAAATTTGTCAGATAGAGAAAATTTAAAATAATGACAAAATGCCCTGCCCTAGGTCTGCTTCCAACTGACTGACTGCTCTGCTGGTAATAAGTCCAAATGGAAGCTATAATGTCACTCAGGTTGAATTAAACAGACAAATTATAGCCCCAGATCATTAAAAATGAACCAATCTTCTGGAAGATTTCTGTGATTTCACTCCAAGCTCCCCACAAAAGGCACTGGATGCCACAAAGCTTTTGATCCTCACGTGCTCCAGTTTCTTCCCCTCCTTCAAACATGCAGGACTATCGTGAGGGGATGGCAGCCAGGCAGCAGCTGCTGACCTGCTCATTGTGCTGGTCACTCCGGTGTCTGCCCCACACAGCAGCACTGGGGCCACCAAAGGGTCCCAAGGCCAGCACAGGGCACCAAGGCCAGCACACAGGGCACCAAGGCCAGCACAGGGCCCCAAGGGCAGCACAGGGCTCCAAGGCCAGCACAGGGCACCAAGGCCAGCACAGGGCACCAAGGGCAGTACAGAGCCCCAAGGCCAGCACAGGGCACCAAGGGCAGCACAGGGTCCCAAGGCCAGCACAGGGCACCAAGGGCAGCACAGGCTACCCAGGGCAGCACAGGGCCCCAAAGCAAGCACAGGGCTCCAAGGGCAGCACAGGGCACCAAGGCCAGCACAGGGCACCAAGGGCAGCACAGGGCACCAAGTCAGTACAGGGTTCCAAGGGCAGCAGCCACACAGACACAGAGTGCTGGGCCCCCTCCCAGCCCCTGCCACAGTGAGGGGATACTAGAGCTCTACTGCTCTGCTCACCCCACCAGACTCCCTGAAGCTAGCAAATAATGTCACAGCTCTTTAAGCACTGCCAGCTGGGCAGAATTAACACAATTAAATGAATAATTTTTAAATTTCAGTGTATTTTTTTTAAATAGCCCTAGGTATTGCGGTTTTAAATACCCTCTGTGTACCTTTTGTTTGTCTTCTTTTACTCTTAACCCCAGTTCATTGGTGACACTTGCATAGTTCCTGTCATTGATAACGTGGTATCAGCCCATGCTTTTTACTGTAATAATTTTTCATATAAAGAAGCTTATATTCTGAAAAGGAGAACAGAGCACAAGGGCAAGTGCTGTGGTCACTCTCAGCAGCCATGGGCACCACAGGCACCATGCTGGCACCCCACAGTCACCCCACAGGGCAGTGGGCAGCACCCTGGCACCAAACCACAGGGGCAGCTGAAGTGCCAGACAGATGGTAGACCTGACAGCATGGCCTGAAGAAGAAACTCTGAAAGCAAAGAACTAAGAGACTTCTAGCATGGAAAGAGGATTTCTGGATGTCCTTTTTCAAACTCTTCTCCTGCCTCATTCTACTTTATGTCTGACCCCATGAGGTTTGCCTGGCCTTAAGACATAAAGGTAATAAATCCAGCCTTACCAGGATATTACCCAGATGAAACACACATATCACAGCCAGCTTTCATTTGCTTCTCTCTCTGCATATCCAGTAGTTCAAATTTAGGGCTTTCAAAGCAGTGGATTTGACAAATATCAGTACTTCAGGACACGTGGGCAGACAAATTGCTTTTTCCAGTTCATAAGATGAATCTAGGACAAGCATGGGTCACTCAATGGTTGCAGCAAATGTTCTAGTCCAGACCTGTATTTAGCAAGCCATGAGATGTAGCAGAGGTTGCTGGTTTGACTTGTTTTCCCATGAGAGATTAATTTTCCTTTTTTACTTGTCTGCCTTTTGTGAAGGAAGACCAAAGACTCACCAGAGCTCAGGATGGCCCAGCAGCAGTAGCCATTCCACTTGCTGCTATAGTCTGGAAGCAAACAGGATAGTCAGCTTGTGAGAGCTGCCAGCTGAGCTGTGAACTCTTCAGGATCTACCACCTCTTTTCTCACCCAGCCAGGAGTGTACTGCAGCTAAAGAAAACACCTGAAGTTCCCACTGATCAGGTTTTGGCACAGTTCTGGAGGACTGTAATGTGGAATGGAGGCTGAGCTGCCAGCAGGTATTAGACAGATGCTAAACAAGTAGATCTGGATGATGTTCATCAGACCAATTTTGGGTGCACTAATGAGAACTGTGCATACAGCACTGAGCACACACTCCCACAGAGGTCACTCAGTGTGCCTGTCACCAACACACATTTGTCCCCTGGCTATTGGAGACAAATGCCCACTATGCCCTGGTGAAGTAATGCTCACAATGGAGTTCTAACACGACCTTTTCTCTTCATACAGTGTACAAATTAACAGTCAGCAGCATTTGAAAAATAGCCCTAATCCCTGTCCACATGGGGAATTTGTTCCCAGTGTAAAGTGCCAGATTATGACAACAATATATACTTCAAGTGGGTGAAAATGAATGAATAAAAACACCCTGACAGTGTTGCTATTCCTGAGTGCTCAGGAGCTGGGTAAAACTGACAGTGCGAGATGAATATGGCACTGAGATGTTACTATGCATGGCTAGTCAGGAGAATCCAGACTTACTTGCCATTACAGATGGGTTAATTCTAAAGGCTGAATTTGATTCTGAGCCATAGTTGCTCTCTGAGGAAACAAGGAAGGCTCAATCACATGAAGGCCTGAATTGCAGGTGATAGTCCCATTTATGAAGAAAGCATTGGGTGATCTTAGAAACAAAGGATGTGATTTTGCCTGTTGCCTCCATGTCCCTAAGAGCAGGCTGACCCCCTCTGTCCACCCCTTGGAAGATCCAGCCAAATGGAAGTTTAAATGCAATCAAGGGCAGATCTTCCTTCTCCTCAGAAGATACAGAGAATGTCCCTTGTATCTGTATCTCTTTCCAGGAGTAGAGATTTCATATGACAATAACCTTGCAGTACATTATCCTGGTGAAATCATGGTTGCAGTGATGTCAGGATGATCTCTGAGCCTCTTACCCCAGGCACCATCCTCCCCAGGAGGAGTTGGTTCCTGTAATTACAAAGTGGAGTCGTATTAGAGGAAAACTAATCAGCTTGCTAGATGTCAACAAATTAAATATTAATCTAACTATTGTGAACACAAAAATATTCATCTTCAGATATTTTCTGGCACAAGTGTCAAAATCAGAGTGGAACTAAGGCTTTATTCATTTTCCATTATCAACTTAGATAAAAACTCTCAGAAAAATGGGCAATGATGTGCAGAAACCACTCAGTACAGATAATTACAGAGTAAGTTTAGGCAGCTAATCACTTCTAGAATATGCTTCAGATCAAGATAATTCTGACTGGTTTGTTTCCTTGCCTTGTTAAATCAGGCAGGTTCTCAGCTTTGCCTAATGGGCATGGAGCTCCCAGAGTTAGCATTTTTAACTAACAATAGGGCTGTCTGGCAGCCATCCTTATCCCACCAGTCAATAGCAGGACTGGGAGATGGTGTCCCTGCATCAGGAGAGCAACAGTGGCAGCTGAGGCAGGCAGTGGGCAGGGCAGGGACAGAGGGAGGAAGGTAGGGCAGAGCAGGACATCTGTGGCAGCAGAGGGACAGAGAGCCACAGGCAAGGACATGTGGAAGAAGGATGAGTGGCTGCGGCGGCAACAGTGTGATAGGAAGACCAGCTGAGGATAGGTGTAGCCTTGCAGGGGGCTATTCCCTGCAGGATACCAGCTCTGGACTTCATGGCACTCACCATGAGGGGCTTTTGGGGCTGGCCAGGAGCAGCTCCTGCACAGCACTCACACCCACCCCACCCACTGCCACCAGGTGCAGTTGGAGGAAGGAACCATACTGACACCAATAGATCCTCCTTTGGGGGAATCACTGTGGGCAAAAGGCAATTTCCCACAGCTCTTCCTCTGGCCTGTCAGGCCCAACCTTCCCAGGACTGCAAGTCCATGAGCTTTACACTCTAGTTTGAACCAAGGAAGGCCTGGGTACTGTGGGCAGCCAGGGCAGTGAGCAGGAAGGCAAGGTCCTGCTGGCTGTGGGACGAGTGCCATGGGTGCCATCGGTGCACCAGGGACAGCAAAAGGGGCACCCACCCCTTTTGAGCCACAACACACTCAGCTGCAGTCTGCATAGTCTGCACTCACCAGTGCCTCACCACTGCATTTATTTTATCCAGAATGGAAAAATATCCCCTTTATACTTCAAGTCAGTAACCCTTACATTCTCAATTTCCATGGGAGTTTTCCTTGGAACTAAGGCAGGAATTTTGTTTACAACAGCATTCATGGATATTCTCTCTTCTCCTTAATTATTTACTTTGCTGTAGTATAAAAAGGGTGTTTAGGAATTCCATCAATGTCAACAAATCTTTTGCATTAAAGTACTGAACTGAAGATCTTCAAATGAGGAAGCAGCATTCACTTTTGCTTTATTTAAAGGAATTAAAGGATAACAATAGTTCTATGGATGCTTTTGTGCAGCTTCTTAAATTTGAAAACCTGCCAGAAATTATGCCTGACTTACCAGCTGCTTTATTATACCAATCCTAAAAGATAGGAGAGGAGTGAAATAAATTGGGAGCTTAAAGAGCCCCCAGACCCTTCAGCAAGACACAGACCTTCTGAGATGGCAGCAGCTCTGTTATTTAACATGGTGCTCAGTATACTGCTTGGAAATTACAGTGTCTCTTCCTGTCAAGAGCTGTGCACCAGCTGAACCCTTTAGTGATGTCACAGAGTGCTGCTTGGCAGGCTCTGTTCACAGCAGCGCTAGAGCTGCTTTGGAGACAAATGAAGAAATTCCATATTTACTTCCCTTAGCACGTTTCATGTCCATCCTTTCTTTGGTCATAATGATGAGCCTGTATTCTGTGGAATGCTGAGCTGCACTATTTCTCATCTTTAAGTTCCCCATTAGGGAGAATGCTATGGGGAAGTGCCAGCCATGGATTTTTCAGAGTGGTCCCCAAGATTTGCCTCACCATTGAAAATTCATCTCTCTAGAGATACACAAACTAAAGCACTAGCTGTTCCTGGGGATATCCCAAGGCACCTCTCGCAGCTATTTATAAATTACATTGCTAAACAGGGATTGCCAGAGTTTCTTCTTCTTCCACCAGTGTTTTTTATCTGTTTTTTATCTGATCCAGTCTGACCCTGACAAACAGCAGCTTCCCTGAAAAGGCATAGTCTGTTCTGTTTTCTAAATAATCAGCAATCTTTTGTCCATCTTGATTTAAGAAAACCACAATCCTTGGGTGTATTCTCCTTAGGATCCAAAGGGCTTGGCACAAGATACTGACAGAAGCCAGTGAATTATTCCAGCTGGGCCTAAAAACAACTTGAGTTTTTGTTGATATAAACCAAAAATGACCATGCTCTCATTCTGGGAGAAACTGCGGTATTAGAAAGCATAGGTTTGACATGACAAGCTAAAACCTACACTCTTCAGATTCCAGTAGGTCTGTGCCGTATTAATTATTTACCAACATGTTTTCTTAAAGTAGTGTCTTTGTGCCTTTAATTTTCAATTCCCTTAATGCTAGGAGGATCTCTGCTGGCAACACATAAATTATTAACAGAGTTAAAACAATATTTGTTTTCCCCCAAATACATTTTTGAATGCTGTCCTCATACCAGTTAGGTTTTTCTGAAACTTTAATGAAGGTCTCTGATTTCCTCCAGACTCATGGCTGAGGCACAGGCTTGGCTGGGCCTTTGATTTGGCTGTGGGAGCACATGTGGCACCACATCCTCACACTGTTCATCCCACTGGGGCTGAGGGAGTGATCAAGCAAAACAGTTGTGATGAGGCAGGAGAAACAGCAGCATGTCTGTAATTAGGAATTTCAGTTGCTGAGTTCAGAGGTTCTGTTTTTCTAGTGACTGTTCGGCTTTTTTTATTTCAGTAGCTGTCCCTAGGCTCAGCAGAGAGAGCCCATGCTTCACTCTGCTTGGAATACTTTTCCCCTAACAAAGAAAAATACAGTGCAGTTCCTTTAATCTACAAGACAGCCATTTCAATTCAGCAAAAGGATACTTGAAACATCATGGGTTTAAGAATTTTATGCAATCTCAGCCACTTCTCTCTCTGCCAGGGAGCATATAAAAAATTAAAACCCCAAATATTGCTTCTTGCTCTTCTAGGCCCTAATTACAAATACATTTTCAAAAGGAGGAGTCAACTTAAGCCTAATATTGTGCAAAATCTCGTACTTTCAATACAGCCTTCACTTGATATGGATTGGTAATTGGAGCTGTGGAATCAATTTTTCCCACACTTGAAACACTCAAATGAGTATGAAATGTATTGCATTTGTTCCATGCACGTTTACAGTTCTGCACTTTGCTTGGAGTGGAATGATCATTCTGATGTATTTTTTATAACAGAGCAACATTTCCTCAGACTTTGATATTTCATGTACAGAGCTATTATAACCATTTGCCATTTAGGTGCATGATCCATGGCTAATCTCCAAAGCTTTGATGCATGCAATAATTATTACTATTGATGCCATTGCACCATATTTAAAATATGAACATCGCATTGTAAGTCTACAGCTAATAAAAAAGAAAGGCAACCAGTCCACATCAAGACTGGAAATTCCCTGTTGGTAAACATCTGTAAGATGACATTCCACAGGCTCCAGTGAGGCACTGACTGTGAGTGCAAGGGCTCTGAGGGCAGAAGTGTGATGCAATGCGTGTGCTGGCCTCTGCACTGAGAACAGCTCTGGGAAATTGAGAACTGTGGTCTCCAGATGACATATTCTGACAATCTGTTTTTGAAGTTTGACCCTGAACTCAGGCATATGGCATATTTCAGCAGCTCCTGCACCTGGGCCTCTGAGTAATTTTATCTGTGCCCTGTGTCACTGGCATTCTGGAGACCAATATTTATTCAAATCACAGTTTCCAGACTGACTAAGCAGAACACCTGGAAGTGCCTCAGAGCTCTCCCCTGCCTTTTTATGAAATCTGGGTCTGAATAGATTGCTAATTGGGACATTGTCATGCATGTTTTCAATGAGGGCTGAAAATGTGTGTCTGTATTAACACTTTCAAGTTACCAAAATGTACTTTACAGGTCTCTAATTACACTGAAACAAACTGCAATAATGTATTTAGTTAATGGCCCATTTATGCTATTGGCAACTATTTCTGGAAAGTCAAATCAACAACTCTAAACATCTGACTAATAGGAAAAACATTATGTTTTGATTGTGCATGAATGTTAATGGTTAATAAATTTTCAAAGCTTCTATATCAGACTGAAATCAATATTTCCTTTAATCGCCTTAGCATAATGCTGTAACTGTGGAAAAACCTACTCGAAAATAATGGCACAAAACAGACCAATATCTTCAGCCTAAAAAGTCATGTGGGTCTGAATGCACTAGAAATAGTCTGCCAGAAGCATATAGGACAAGATTTGTTTGATTCTGGAAGGTGGAAGGCTGAAGCTGCTAAGCTCAGCCTGTGTCCAGGGATACCCAGAATTATCCTGCAGCACAGTCTGGCTTACACAGCAGCTGACACCAAGCTAATGCTGTCACCCTGCCAATCCTTACAGACAGAGGTGTGCCACCAACAGAACTGTGGCTCCTTCAAGCCAAGCTGAGCACAGGGACCAGCGTGTCCAGCCAGGGTCTGCTCTTGTGCTGCTGTGCAGTGAGACCACCTTTCCACATTTCCATAAGAGGTGCTAATTATAGCTGCCTCTGCCTTGCTCAGGCTCCACTGGTTGGTCTGACATGTTACATCTGAGTAGAAATTTCACTGACTTTTTAACCTATGGACAGTGTTTTACATGGCAAGATCAAGAGAAAACACGAAGAGTGATGAGTGAAAAAGAGAACAAGAAAAAAAGGCCAGCAAGGGCAGATGCAAGGATTGAGGGCTGAAGACCATACACATACACACTGTGTGAAACTGTCTATAGCAACAGAAGTTTATATCCCACTGGATATATTTCTTCTGAATATCAGAGTGGAAAACAGCAGCTCATACCTACAGAGCAGAAAAGTAGAGCGTGTGATAGAAATGCAAAGAGTCAAACCTTCATCACAATTACAAAGATAGAGTCAAACCTTCATCACAATTACTGCATCTGAGTGGTGCTTGTAAAACTGTCCCTGCATCATGCCTCCAGAGAGACTTCTCCTCCTCCTTTCCCAGAGAGATCCGAAAACAACTCAGGGTGTTTTCACAACAGTTCTCCCCAAGCAGGCAAAGAATGAGACACCAGCACCCTTTTTGTATACTCAGCCCTCTCTCCCTTCCTGTCTGGGATCTTTTTGGCCAACTAACTATTTAGAAGAGTGGACAACTTCAGCAATAAGGAGCAGTCCCAAATTCTCACAGCAAAGTGCCAGAGCTGCTTATCAACTGGATACATAGAAGAAATACCTGTACAGTATATAAATCACCTGTCATCATCCTTTCTGAAAAACTCATTATTATAATAGTCCAATCATGATATCCAGTGGCATTATTCCTGATAATATTAATCCTTATTAGTTCCATTTAGTATTAATGTGCATGCCACAAGTATTTCCACATGATTTTCCAGGCTTCTTGTGTGTTTAAGGCCATCCTGGTTTCTGCTTCAAGGAAAAAACTGTCCATTCATCACCTATAAGACAGTCAGGCACTGAAGTGCCCAGATTTGAACCTAAGGAATCTCTTCCTTAGGTCTACCAGGGTCTTTCTCTTAGTGAAAAACATATATTATCCCCCAGCACGGTGCAAGTTCCTTGGTATAGGGCGTCTGTGTTTTCATGTTGTTATTTTGTACACATACCACAGAGCTGAGGCTGAGTTCAGCATCAGTGTTCAACAGGTAGTAACAACCTGTCCACAACGCTAGAGTCACGCTGGAGACCATCCAATATGCAGGGTCAGCCCTTCAGAGAGAGGGAGGCACTGGGGTTTCATGCATCTTCTTTTCTGCGTCTGTCTTGTCCCCGGGGCAGTGCTGTGGGACCGGCCTGTGAGCAGGTCCCCCAGCACCAGACACTGTCAGGCTGCAGCAGCAGCAGCACAACCACTACCAGGAGGCAAATTCTCCTGTAAGAACAGGAGTGGGGATCACTCTGCTCAGCCCAGGCATCTCATCACAGAGCCAAGGGTTTTACTACCGATTCCTTCAATGCTGTTTTACGTTTCACTAGCTCTGCCTTAAACATGGCTGGAATGTAAAGCAGAACTCCAGGCGAGGAGCATCAGCTAACCCATACTGCCCTCCTCAGGAGGCGAGCACGGCCTGCACAGGGAATGATGGGCTGCTTTGCATAAACAGGCACACCAAGAAACTCATTTTAGTAAAGCTAAAGAGCTTCTCAAAAGGAAAGGCTTTTCTACACCACTGAACACGCTCATATTCAGCTGAAGCTCAAGGAGAGAGAATAAGCCTTTCTTTGGGACAAACACGCACTCAGGAAATGCAAAGGGACACAAAAGAGCAGGTGCTGCATTAGTGGCGGCAGAACACCCACTGCATACACCTGGTGGAACAAACAGCTGGATGGAGATTAAAGGTAGCAAAACCCATACTCGCTGCTTCACATTCTTATGCAGTGGATAGCACACAAATGGGGACTCCTCCATAGCACATGCCATGACACCCACACCACAGAGGGCTCTGCTACTGGATCACAGTGACAGACTCAAAACACTGGCACCATCCTATTGTGACAGAGAACTTTACAGCTCAGAAAGCAAAACATCCAAGGACAAAGCAATTGGTCCACCCACTCACACGAATATGTTTCCCAGAACCAAAAGGGGCTTGTCCAGTCATAAACTCCTGAAGGAGAAAAGGAGCGAGTATCAAACAACAGGGAGATAACAATCAAAATAAAAACATCAACGAATCACCTGAAGTGGAAACAAGGAGGATTTTACCATTACATCAGTATGGGGAAAACCAGAACGACATTGAGAGAATTCAGTACAAGACTGTGTTTGAAAGATGCAACTTCATTGGTTGCATGGTCTGGCATGTGCCACCAAGGGCTGCCAGGAATGCTGTCACAGTAAAGGGCCTTTAGCTTCTTCCCATGGCATGAGAGGGAAGAGCTAGAGCAGCCATATACAAAGCAGCTATCTGGAGCCAAGCTGTGGCACATGTCAGAGATTATGTTTGTAGTCCAATGATGTTTAATTCTTTTGCTATCATCCAGCACCCAGGGACATCTTTGCATTTTACATTTATCACCAAAGTCTATTCTCATTCCAGTCCACAGAGGCTGATGAACAACGTTTCTTTATTTTTCATTTCAGAGGATCATTACTTATGTTGAAGCCATTTGTCCCTAACAGAGATGTAAGTTTGGTTCCCTAGGAATTCAGAGGTTATTTAAAGTTCTTTTCCGATATCCAATTTGCCTGTTATTTATTTTGGGAGTTATTTCTGCGGAATCTTGCAGCTGAGAGGCACCTTAACTTATTACCAGCACTGCCCCTAAAGGTGGCCAGAAGTTGGGGCAGGCAGGCAGCAACATTATAGATTAAAGCAGTAATTACAACAGAGAATCCAATGTTAAAGAAAGCAAAACTAGCAAAGTCAAGGGAGGAAAAAGAAACATAAACCATAAAAAATACGGTGGTGTTTAGGATAATCAGAGCACAGGAACTGGAGTGTGCTCTCAAGCAAGCACTTCCCAGACAGACACCACTCACTTCAGAGTAGCTTTAGGTAAGGACATAATCCTGTTACATGTTTTGTTGCTTCTCTAAGAACTCCTAACATGTTATTTACTCTTATGACTCAGTGCTATGCCAGCTTTTCCATGTAAGTATTTGTTACTATCCCAGGTCTCATTCATTACTTAACAATCACCTCTGTACTTTTGACCATCTACACAAAATTAGGATTATTCTCCCTTCTGCTCATCACTTCCTAGTTCTCTACACTGGATTACATCAGGTCAGTCAGCCATTGCACAAGACACTGGGAGAGGTGCCCTAGTAGCAAAATGATCAGAGGTGGTGAGGAAAGGTAAGCACTCACACCCACTTACGTGATGATGTTGCTCCTCTGAGGGCACAGGAAAGTTCCCTGGTTCCAGGGTGCCAGCCCAAACATCTGCCATTGGCAATGGGCTCTTCATACATGCCTCCTGACGTTCCTACCACAGCAACTCCTACCACCAGCTTCAAGCCCAGGTGTTCAGTTCCACACTGAGAACAGCCACGCTAGTGCAGCAGACAGGGGAGTGAAACAGCATGTGTGACTTGGGAGCCATTTGTCACAGAGTTTGTTTAGTTTCTCATAGGGAAGAAAACAGCAGAACATAGGATTCATAATTTTAAATTCTATATAGTGACAAACTAGCAAGTGCATTTAACAACCAAAATACAATTCACAGCCAGTAATGGATACTGTAAAGTGTAAACTGGTACCTGGATTATCAAAGGCAGAGTCTATCAATTTCTGGTTTTGTATTAAAGTTGCTTTTTCCATCTGTTGAAAGTGGCTCTTAGTGATTTCACAGGACATTACACTTAATGTGTCTCATTTGCTGCACCCAAAGGAACTTCATTCTGCTACATTAAGAAATACCTTGGTACACTGGCTAAGCTTTTAACTTTCCAGAACACACTGTTCCATGTCTGTATCCATCCCAGCAGTTACTTCCTTTAAGTGTCTAATTTATACACACACATACATGTACAAGATATAGTGTAATTCACATGTCATATTGGCTTTGTCAAAATGAGAATCCTGTCTCTGTCCCTTTGTGAACTCTGTGATCACCAGCCCAGCTTCTGCCACATGCGTACAGAAGGGACATGCCTGATCTGTGAAGCACACTTGGATCTGTAGCTTTTGATTTGCTCCACACTACACACAGGTGGAGAAATGGGAAACTACACTAAAACTCCTTTTGCTGGAGATGTCCCACAAATGTAAACTGCACACACAGTTGTGCCTTCGTTCTTGTGAGAATCTCATTTTTTCATTTTACAGCAATGTACGTTCCAGCTGGGTGTTCCCATGCCAAGGCATGGCTATGACTTAGCAGAGGATCACTCCAGTCCTAACACCATAAATACCATCTACTACAAGTGCCATCACAAAACCCACTTCCAGATGCATATTCTATTCTTTCTTAAAAACCTTGGCAACCAAACATCTGTAATTATGCCTCAGTAGTAAGCCTGGTCTCCCAGTCATCCCAAGCTCACAATGCCCCCTTCTCCTTGCACACTCACCCTTCCTGTTATTGTCACTACACCACATCAGATCAGATCTTGCTGCCATTAGATACATATCCTCCTGAGGTATCTTGCTACAAATTAGATTTAGGGAACATTTAGTATATTGCCGAATCTAAGCTTCCTAGTGGGTTTTTCCCACCTGCACTGTTACTTCACAGAGCTGTTAACAGGAACTGATGGTATCTTGACAGGTGACTTGAACTGCTCTGCAACACATGCTGGAAAAATACCTGCTCCAGGTATTTAGCAATGGTTTGGACTAGACGATCTGCAGAGGGTCCTTCCAAGCCCACCCATTCTGGGATTCCGTGAAAAGCAGAGACAGCATAAGTCCTGCTACACCTTTTTGGAGCAGTAGTGTTGTCCACAGTTCTCAAACACAAGCTGTGTGTAAAGCATGGCTGGGTCACTCGTCAGGAAATAAAATCTATTTCCACACTGGTGTGCATTACGTTCTTTTAAAAATCATGATGGAGAGACTCTCCAGAGCAGAGGAAGCTGCACAGCATTTTCATGGACTATTACAACATGAAGGGATGCAGAGTGCATGCTTCGTCCCTTACCCTCACTGCAGTGATCCAGAAAATTCTCTTCCCCAAAAGCTCCAGCCTGTCAGAACTGCAGAGTTACTCACAAATAAATGGAGGATGTTCCTTCTCAGAACATGTATGAAAATACACCCATTTCTATTAATTCACCTTACCATGCTTTCCAGAGCACAATGGGAGCATGGCCTGACCTTACAGGACACCAAGATCTCCCATCCTGGCCAGACTCTCTGCATGTTTTGTGAGGAGCTTTGCTATCACAGTCATTGGGCAAGGTGGGTACATAGCTCAAGAAAAATCAACCCCAAAATTCCACACAATATCTTGGAATGAGTCAGGAGGAGGCAGCAGAGCAGCATATCTACCATCCACCCTGTCCTGGGTTGTAGTGTAGGATGTACACAAAGTATTTATTCTATCACCATCTTCATGAACTGTTGGAACCAGGTAAGGCAGTGTTTTCCCAGGCCCCTCTCCTTTGGGTTGTCTTCTGTTAATGGCCCATCAATGCCTTGCCCATGACTCACAGGTAACTCCCTCTAGGAGTTATCTCTGTTTAATGGGCCATCAAGGACCCACTTCACAACTCATCATCCCATTGGGAGATGCTCTGCCCAGGGGGAGGAGCCAAGCATTCTCACCTGGATGTAATCTGGGATTTGGGACAGTACAAGCAGCCCTTACCCACTGGATTCCCAGAGGACCAGAGCTCCCAGACCTTTCTGTGGGATCACTGCTTCAGGAAGAGCACCTCACCTGGACTGCTTCCACCACCCTGCTCAGGTTGTATTCTGACTCTGTCAGTGGTCCTTTGTGTTATTGCATTTATTTTATGTTATTTTACTTTTTTTTCCCTTTCTTCTTATTAAATTGTATTTCTGACTTGGAGCTTCTCACTCGTTTTGCTTTCAAACCATGACACACCTGCATGGGAAAAAGCAAAACCCATCTCTAGTCCAAGGAGAGCACAGCCAAGAGCCCCTGATTGCTGCTGGGCAAACATGGAGCCCCAAGAGAGTGCAACTTCTGACTTTCTGACAAAATTCAAGCAGGGGCACCAAGCTACATAGAACAGAGAGAAGCCGGCCATTGCAGGCAAAAAATGAGACATATGAACCTGATGGGTTTCTTTCCTGCGTTTTCTTACAGACTCCAATATTGCTATAGTGACGCACAACACCAGAGAATATAATTGCTGTAGTGATTACTTACAGCCATTACATTAAGCTTTAAAATGCTCCTTTCAAATTGAACAATGTTTTTTCAAAGTCAACAGCTGGTTCACAGCTTGAAAGCAACAGTTAAGATAAATTAAATAAAAAGGGTAATAAAATCACAGACTAAATTTAATTTTTGAAGCACATGCAAACTCCAACAAAGACTTTAAAATATCTTTCAAAAACATCCACAGAAACAAAAGGCAATACAACCAACAATTGTAGTGTGCTCATTAATAAAAATGTGATGTAGGAACACAGATAAATGTGTATGCTTAGAGCAGAAAACAAATTCATGCAGCTTTTATAGCCCTAGTCCAGGGGATGAATTAAACACAAGTTTCAAATCAGACTTTTAAATCTTGGGAGGAAGGCAAAAATGTTTATATATATGTATATATATTCTTCCTCTTAAGGTACATAAACATATATAAAGTGTGGCTAACGAAAATGACATGTCCCAGCCCTTAGCATAAAAAGGGGATCTTGTATGTGCTCAAGATCACTACAATGCCAGGAGCCTGCATCAGCTTTTGAAATGCACTACTGGAACGACAGGTAAGCCTTGTATTTCCAGAGTGTCCAACATCAGCTAAATGCCAAGAGACTTTTCTCTGACCTGGCCCTCTGTTTGCCATTGGGGGAACCAATGTTCACAATTTCAATGGCCTCTGCCTCGCTAGCAATGAAGTGCCAAAGTTACACATCCATTTGGATAAACCAGAAAAACACAAAGGGCCCATGCTGTCACTTCCTTCCCCACTCCTGTCAGGAAGCCTTTCTACCTGCAGCAGTGTTCCAAAAAGGCTGACCACAAGGCAGCTATCTCTGTGCCTCAGACCTTCAGGGTGCCAATCAGCTGTTCAGCAGTTGACATCCTATGGCACTTGAATAAGAAAATTATAGAAGAATCAGGAATACATATTCTACCTTCTTCATCACAATGGGTTTTGTGCCTTATGAGAAAGGCTGTTTCTCAATAATGTTCATTAGCAATAAGAAACATCCCAATTTAGTTTTCTTTCACCTGCAGCTATAAAGATTGTTTTAAAGGTTTGTCCTTGAGGCAGTGCATCTGCTCCGCTTCTTCTTGGGCCACACTATGATCCAAGAAACACTGACTAGGGTTTGGCCTTGACAAACAGCACCTGTGCCAAGCTCCTCTTGAGCTTATCAGAAACAGTGTCTGTCTGTTCCAGGAAGTGGTGCTCTCTAATGAGCTCCTGTTTTTAAGGAACAGCCTTGAAAACTTATTTTTTTTGCCTGAATAACAACCCAAGTGGAACAACATTTTTGTTATTGAAATTTCAAAGAAAGTTACCAACACAAATTGCAGCCAGGATGAAAAATTACTATGACTGAAGCCCATTCTCTTGTGACCCTATAAACAGTGGTTCTGAGTGAGACCCTTTGAACGCTCCTGGACTGCAGCAGGCTGCAACCAGCAACCTCCTTTTGAGTGGGGCCACTCAGAGCCAGTGAATTCTGGTTTGCTATACTCAGACAACCACTGCTGAATGACAAGATAGACCCTGGGCTGATGGCTCTCCTTGAAACTCAATCCTCTGTCTGTTGAGAAGACACAAAGGCATCCAGTGTGAATCCTTTACTGAATTCAAAAGGAATTTTTCACAGGTATATACTTTGTACATAGTGTTTAGGTCTCTGTGTATGCAAATGTGAATATGCCATATGAAATGTACTACGAATGTTGCTCTCTTAAATTATTAAGAAGTTTAGATTTGTAAGTAAATTAGGTTTGGTAGTTACTGTTGCACTATAGTAAATTCTATATGAATCTTTTGTTAAAATGTTTAACTTGAGCTATCAGTTAAGTGTTGTTAAATTTAAGAGCTATTAAACCTTTGGGCTTGAACTGTTGGTCAAGCCGAAGCTCAGTGTAGCAGAGGTCCATTCTGAACCTTGTGACTCAGCAGGAGGGTCTTCCTTATTCCTTTTTATCCTTATCATTTTCTACCCTTACCCTTTTTCCCCCCCCACCACCCAGCCTTCACACAAGATAATTTTGGAGTTGATTCTGGTTTTAGATTGATTGATTTCAGACTTTAGTTTGCTCTTTCTAGTTCTTAAAAACTTAGTAGAGTTAACTTTGCCAACAAATCTTTTCATGCTAAACATGCTTTTGCTGATACCTTTGCTGGTGATTGTTTAAGCAACCTTAAAACACTCATTCATGACAGTTGTAAAGATTTTATGTTTTAATGTTGAAGGAGCTGTCTGAACATATTTGCAAATATGAAGGGGATTCAAGTTGATGTAAGGAAAAAGAATTTTAAAATAGTCTAACTTACATAATTTCCATCCAGCAAAGGTAACTAAGGCTACATGTGTAAGCAATACTGACTGTCTCAGTTGCATCTCAGCTCTGACACATATGTCCCAGATGGATGTTACATAATGTTTTTGTAAAATAAGTATTTTCCAGTGAATTCTGAAAGTAGAACTGGGTGTGCTGATATAGCTTACTCCCGAAAGAACACTGTGTGTCCTATACCCAAAGCATTTGGGTATAGGACATTTTGCATTCCAAAGTGCCACGCAAAATGTCACCTTATCTCACTTAAAGTTATTTCATCTAGTAATATTAGGGAAATTACAACAATATGTTGTTCTACATGAAAGTACATGACAGCACTATTTGTGAGACCTGGCAGCTGCCACTCTCGGCCGAGCAGATGGCAGCGATAAAAACACAGTTCAGGGAACAGGCTGATAAAGATATATCCGTCATTACACTGTCGCTGCACAATTACACTCAACTCCAAGATACCATCAAAATACGTGGCCGTGTTATTCTCCGTCAGGAAGATCTTGCTCATCTGAGGAAAATTATGTTTAATAATTAATTCTGTACATATTTTAATCAGAATCATTCATCTCTCGTTCAGAAGAACAGAAAAAGCAAGCCAGAAAGACAGCCAAAATCTTCAAAGTCTTATGTGTTTACACTTTTGTTCTTGCAGAAGAGGAAACAATCATTTCCAGTAAAGGAAAATAAGAGCCAACTATGGCTTTCATGGCAGTCATAAAGTTATATTCCCATTTAAGTGGCAGAGGGCATTTTTGGTTCCATTTTCATCTTTTTCTTTTTTTTTTTTTTTTTTTTTTCATGGGTGGGCAGGTGCAGGGGTGATGTTAAATGAGTATATTGTGTATATTACTCATGGAGGGTACCAGTCAACCACTTCCAGAAGCAAAAAACAGCCTAAGCACTGCTGGCAGGGCAGCAGCAGCAGTACCAGCCTGTCCCCTCTTCATCCCTGCTCCTGGACACTGCCAATACTGACAGGCACTTACCTGCTGCAATGCCTCGTGAAGGCACGTGCCCAAGCATTCCAAAAGCCCTGGAAATGAGGGAAAAGATCACCTTCCCTGGTACAGAATTACAGAATGGTTCAGGTTGGAAGGGACCACAGGTGGGTCATCCAGTCCAACCTCCCTGCTCAAGCAGGGTCATCCCAGAGAACATGGCTCAGGACTGTGTCCAGATCATTCTGGAATATCTCCAGTGAGGGACTTTCCACACCCTCTGCAGGCAAACTGCCCAGTGCATCTCACTCACACAGTGAAGTTCTTCCTCATGGTTAGGTGAAACTTCCTATACATCAGTTTCTGCCTGTTGCCTCTTTCCCTATTGCTGGACATGACTGACAAGAGCCTGGGTCTCTCTTCTTGCTATCCTCCCCTTAAGGAGGGTATAAATTCCAAAGTGCCAAGCTGCCAAAAGGGACATGGCATTCCTGAGGAGCTGAGCGGAAGCCTGTAGTCCTGAGAAAGAAAATCTTCAGTGTTACTTGTTGTGCTCTGGATTGCTAGACATGATGTTGCACTGGAGGAGGTTTCATCTTTACCAGAACTCCAGACAAGGCAACCCATCTGAGATGACTTCACCAGTCAGCACTGCAAGCAATTTACACATCCTGACTTGTGTTTAGATAGTTGGAGCATCTGTTTAGTTTTTATTATTCCTGGCCTCAGCTTTCTAGTTCCTTCACAAATAACTGCTTTCTCTATCTGCTAATTCCAACAGCTGGCTATTACTCACCAGACTCCTGCTACATTCATCTAGGGAAGAATCATAAATAAATGTGTACAAGCAAGCAGATGCTGTCATTCTAAAAATCGATCCACCTAATATAAACTTTGGACTTAAGTGGTGAACCACTGAGCATATATCTTGATGTAACTTTAATAAAATCCAAAAGCAATCACAGGACTTTGTTCATTAACTCAAATTACTATATGAGGAAAGAATGCTATAAAGGAGAATATTAATATAAATAATTTTTTTAAAAAAAATAAATTTTGGACAGGCCAAGTACCTACTCTTTTCAATGAAGACATGAAAGATAAGATTCAGAGCATTTTTTAATTATTATTTTTGGTGCAACTAATATTTTTTTCACCAGTGGCAGGCATGGTAACATCCATCGTGTGTCTTGGAATCTATGACTGTAAACAGAAGAGAGAAATACAGATGGTTTATCAGACTTCATTATCTCCCTTAATTGTGTGCCAGTTTGTTTGGGTTTTTTAAAATAGATAATTTATTTCTGAAAGTCAGTGCTAGAGGAAAGGGAGGTGGCTGCAGCATATTTTAAAACTACACAGAATATAAAAGAGAACAAGAAGCACAGACTATAACCCAGGAAGCAGCAGGGGAAGACCTGGTACCAACTTTTCTTCTGTGCTTTAAGGGATATCTTTCTACAAGGTTAGGCAGTCTGCTTTCCACAATCTTAAAAAAAAATTACTTCTGATAATAGCAGCATAAGTTTCAGTGATGGTGGCATAATCCTTCCAAGACTATTGATGCTGTATCAGAATTCAAACTATTGCACCAAAACTGACTAGAAATAACAGTCCTCCAGTGTATGCTCATAGAGGAACATCGAGCCTCAAAAACACTCAAAAACTAAAATGACCTGGAGTGAAACTGATAAAGCTCATCATGGCCTCAATGCCTCACTGCTGTGCTGGAGATTACTTGTTTAGACCTTGGTGTTATTTGAAATTCCAGAAAGAAAATCCTAATATTCAAAGTGAAACTTGTGAAAATATTACTCATATTTAAACTACGAAAACTATTATTTAATGAGAATTGTATCAACCAGCTTAAATGCAAATAAGTGTTAATGTAAATGGCTATAAAAAGTGGACAGTCCAAAGACACAAGACTAACAACACTTCCAACACGAGCATCCTAAACTGCAAACAATGAACACGGTCTAACATGAATATCCTTGCTGCTTAAATACTTTCTCCTACAGCAGTATATATTAACATTTAGAGTTGAGGAGAAAATACTGAATGAAGGTGCTAAAATCACACTGTCACAGGAGGAATTCAAGGTGCCAAGAGGAAGGCAGTCAGAAGACAGGCAATAGACAGGCCAGCATGATAAGCAATGCACAAGCCTCAAGTGTGAGAAGTGTGAGAGCAGAAGTGATCATTTTAAGGAGACAGCTGGGGAGCAGGGGGAGAGCCACCACCACCAGCAACACAAGGATTCACATCAACTTTTTTTTCCTTTTTGGAAAGCACTAGTGACTGAGCATGGAACAAAGAAGAGTGAGTGTCTCAGTACAGAAAATGATCATTTTGACTTTTTCTTAAAAGGATTTGTCTCAAATCTGAAAATTTCAACCCTAACTAGGAGCTCATTTCTTGTTACGGTGGTTTAGAGCTTGGTTCACCCTGTTAAAACATTCCTCAGGTGCTGAATTTTTAAGTAAAATATCGTTTGCCTTTGCAGTCAAGTATTAAGTCCTGAGAGCGTTCAGGGCGCACTATCAAAGCAAGCTGGGGCTCAGAGATGCCGTGCCCAGAGCGTTAGAAAGAAGACTTTGGTGCACATCCCATGCAGAAAGCACGTCCTGTGTGAAGATGAACAGCGGACAGCCGATGCGGCGGGAGGACACGGGCTCAGAGCCGCGCTGGGCTCCGCTCCAGCCCCTCGAGCACACGCGGCCGGGCACAGACGTTTCTCTGCAGCACAAAAGGTCGGCTGGGAAGAGCTCATCTCCCCTTCCCCCGGCACGCACCGCCTGCGCCCCGGGGCTGAGAGCACCCACAGCATGAACGGCCGGAGGAGACACCGTGACCTTCACCGCGTCTGTGTGTTGCCCCTGACTGCCAAAGGAGCGCCGACGATAGTCGCCCGATTCCAGCTGACTCGCTGGGCAACAGCACGGCTGAAAAGGGCGAGACCGAACTCCCCAGGTACGAGAGAAGCCCCGCCCCCGCACAGACTGCCGGCCCCGCCCCCGCCCCGCCTCGGCCCCGCCCCCGCCTCGGCCCCGCCCCCGCCTCGGCCCCGCCCCTCTCACCTCGCGCGCGTCCGGCCCGGCCCGACGGCGCCCCCTGGCGGCCGTCAGGGCAGCCGCTGCCATGGCGGCGACCGGCAGCGCGGAGGGCGCGAAGGACAGCCCCGCGCTGTGGGCCGAGGTGCGGGCGCTGCTGCCCCAAGCCGAGGAGGGGCTGACCTTGGCGCTGAGCGGCGAGGTGGAGGACTGCGTCCTGCCGCTGCTGCGGCGGGCCCGCGCTCTTCTCTACAGCGCGGCGAGCCGGCCCGAGCCCGCGGCGGCAGCGGGACTGGAGCGCCTCAGCGGCGTCCTGCGCGATTACTCCTGGGAAAAGCTGAACGCGGGGCCTTGGAGAGAGATCGGCAAGGGCTGGCGGCAGGTCTACGCCTACGGCTGCCTCTTCGGGGCGCTGGCCGAGGTGGCCGCGGGCCGCCCGCTGGCGCGGGCAGTGCGGCTCTGCGACCTGGGGCTGCTGATGGGCGCCGCCGTCCTGGACAACGCCCTGGCCCGCCTGGTGCGGGCGCTGCAGCCGCACCTGCCCCGCGCCGAGGCCGCGCCCGCGCCCCCAGAGCCGCGGCCCGGCCCGCCTGAGGGGGAGCGCCCCTGCCTGAGGGGCCGCCTGCAGCCGCCGCCCCCCGCGCTGCGGCCCGAGGAGGCGATTCCGCACCTTCGCTGCCCTTCGCTGGAGCACTTCAGAGACAACTACCTCATTCCCCAGCGGCCCGTGGTCCTGGAGGGCGTCATGGACCACTGGCCGTGTATGAAGAAGTGGAGGTGAGAAGTAAGTTCCTTCCCTGTCCGAGTAAAGGCGCGATCGTTCCCTGTGTTGGATATCTTGATGCTCGATAGAGCGGCGGGGACCTTCGCAGAGGTTGGATGCCGTGAGCAGTGGATTTTGCTAGCAGCACTGTTCTGCTGCTCTGTGGAAGATGCTTGATAGATGAGGGAAGCTTTTCATAGCATTCAGGGCAGGTGCTGGGCTGTCTCGGGCAAAGGTGACCCTTTAACCAGCCTGTGGCTCTTCATGGGTTAAGGCCGCCCTCTGCCCAGCCGTCAGCCGTCCCAGGAGCCCGATGGCAACACCTGGGAACTCACGAGAAGTGCACATTGCTCGCAGCTCTGGGTCCGTGTCATGCCCACATCAGTAGTTTTTACCCCTTGGAGCTTGCCCATAATTAGCACAAAGGAAAGTGAATTTCGGAGTCATGAGTAAGCATGGTTGACTTTTTCATTGTTAAGTCCAAGCACTGATGTTTGTTCAGTGTTGTGTTTGACTTTTGAGTTTCAGACAGCACTGTGCAGGAGTGAGTAACAGCATTGTGCTGCCTGGTTAGTGCATGCAATGGGGCCCACACATCCAGTACTGAGCATGATATATTTGTGAAGTGAAGGTCATGATTCCCTAGAAAAGGGGAAAAAACACTCATGCTTAGTTAGAGTAATTGCTGTAGTTCAACAACCAAAGGTAAAATTAAGTGGCTACACTTGTTATGTTGTAGGGATTTTATTAACTTTTGAGGAAAGGTACTGCACTGGTTAACTTTAGACACTTAAAAAGATTAACTTCTCTGTTTAATTAATACTGTTGTCCATGGAGAGATGTATTTCACTCATCAAACTAATCCCTCTGGCTACAATTGGAATGAATGTTATTGGCACCTGCATAGACAATGACAGAGAGTTGATCTAATATTACTGAGTGAAAGATACAACATTTTATCAAATGTGGCAGCAGGCAGCAAAAAGATTGGTCATCCCTTGCCAAGAGATAGTAACAGCTTAAATCTTCTTTGTTCGGAAGGAAACAACCGAGACAAAAAGGCTTTTAAACCAAAACAACACAGACAGCTGGGGGGTCTTGTGCACACAAACCTGCCTGCTGATTTCCTTGTTGCTTGCATTCTTTTCTTCTGCCTTTTTCTCCTGGTTGGTTGGGTTTAGACAGGAGAAACTCAGGGCAATAGAATTTTATTACCCAACAAGACTGATTTGGATTGATTGCCTTACATTCAAAATTAGTAAGAGCAGTGTAGAAGGTAATGGACCTTTCTTTATTTCAGTGTGGACTATTTCTGTCGAGTTGCGGGGTGCCGCACCGTCCCCGTGGAGTTGGGTGCTCGGTACACAGATGAGGAGTGGTCTCAGCAGCTCATGACTGTCAGTGACTTCATCAGCCAGTATATCATGGGTGAGGTAGGTCTGCTACACTCATTTGTTACACTTATCTCCAAACACAGCAGCATGGTGCTGACACAGACAACAGTTCTGCTTACAACAGACATACTCTGAGGTGATATCAAGGGAGGGGGTGTGCTGTAAGCACAGCTCTGAATTAAAAGCTTTGCCATATTTTCAAGACCTGAAGCTAGGAATAATTGTTGCAACAATAGATTTGATTTTTACCTATAATCAAATGTAGCTGGAATTTGATGAATACAGACACACATACATATGCAGCAAAAACCTGACTGGTGGAACCTGAGAATAAGGGATCTTCAGCCAGCAGTGTTGTTCCTCTTTCTCATTGAACTGCTTAGTGAGATTTAGGATCAGATCCAAATTTACATGCCATGAGGCAGAAAAACACAAAGTTGATTAACATCTGGAACATCCTTTTGCTTTCACAGGTGAGGATCCCAAACCCCTGTTTCTGTTTCCTGGCCTTCTGGCAGGAAGGACCACATGCCATAGCAAACTGATCTGTGATGCACCCTGGAACAGAGTATGGAAGTAGTTTTAGGGCATGAAGGAGAACTGGTTTGTGGCCAGCAGGGTCTGGCTAGAAAATGCAGTGCATTGTCAGGTGTCAAGACCCCATAGGAGTCCCAGCTTCCTTCAGTAACTCAAGCTGGATGATTTATTGTGTGGAGACACACCCAGACTTTCACAATTTCAATTTTGAATATTTCTGAAGACCCCTTATAGTGTTGAAATAGTTAGAGTACTCTGAATAGGACATTGGAAATGGATGTTACCTATAAGTAAATTCTGTTCACCTATAAGTAAACTAACTCACCTGTATGTTACTGTTTTTTCTTTTTTTGCTGTCATTTCAGAACAGTGTAGGATACCTTGCCCAGCACCAGCTTTTTGATCAGGTAAAACTGAGTGAATGTTTTTATCTTCCTGCAGTCATGTGTTCTTTTTGTAGCACAAGTTGTCTCTAAGGATGTTGACTGTACTAGATTGAAGGACATATGGAGAATTCACAGAAATTCTTAAGTTTCCATTCTCATAATTTGAAGGAATGGAGGGACAGGTTTGTTCCATTTGGCTGCAAGACATGGAAACAAAACCCTTTTGAGATGAAGACATTCAATCCTAGTGCTGTTTTAGTACAATGTAGCATATACTTAGGGGAATATCACCTGGAAAGCCCATTTCATAAGTCAGGGAAGAGATTTGGACAGGAAAGTCTTCAACATTGATATGTTTACCATAATCTGAAATGTCATTCCAGTTTACCAGAGCTTGGGTTGGTGGGAGACATAATAAGGAATCTCACAGAGAAGCAAACATAGAATAGAAGAGATCAGCTGCTCCTTTTCCATGAAGAGCAAACGTTTTTGTGGGTGTCTCTGATTTCTGCAAAAGCAAAGGGACTCTGAAGAATGAGGAGACCCCTTTATTTCTCCCACTTCTTCCCACAGTCTGCTCACTAGAATGGAAAATTTGAGAACATTTCCTGCAGATTCCAAGCAGGTCAGCTACTTTTCTCCTACCCTTGCCAGACCAGCCAATCATTTGTTTTCTTTGTGTCCAGCCTTGCATATCTATTCTGTGAATTACGTATTTTGGCAAGTCAGCACATACCCTTTTTAATGTTTCTTTATGGAAATAGATCCCAGAACTGAAAGAAGATATCAGTATCCCTGACTACTGCTGCCTGGGGGAAGGGGAAGAAGATGACATCACCATTAATGCTTGGTTTGGTCCAGGAGGCACAATCTCACCTCTTCATCAGGATCCCCAGCAAAATTTTTTGGCCCAGGTATGTACTCTTGTTACTCTACACATGCTATTAATGCATGCATTAGAGAAAATGTTTATGGTGTTGGGAGACAAGGGGGAGCAGACAACTTGCAGAACAATCCAAGGATAAACAACATGCAGAGACTGTTTTGCTGTTTTATTGCATTTGTCACTACTGCAACTCAATACTGGATGTAATCTTGTAGACCACAAGTGTTGCTCATTGAGAGAGACCATTACTTACCCTTGTTTTACAGATTTTTCCAAGGTCACATGGAATTTGTAACAGAATTTGGGAAGAATCTGTCACGTTGTACTAAGGAGTTTTATTTTTCTGGTGTTGTGGTTTGAGTTGAGCCAATCCCCAAGCCTCATGCAGCCACCTTCTCATCCCCCAACTAGCAAGAAGAGGGAGAGAATGGGGAGAGTAAAAGCTAGAAAACTCGTGGATTGAGGTTTAATAAGCAAAAATCATGCATGTCCAAAGCAAAACAAAGAATTACTCGACTGCTTCCCATGGGCAGGCAGATGTTAAGTCATTCCCAGGAGAGCAGAGCCCGTAATGCTTAACAATAACAGGGGAAGACAAACACCATCATTCCAAACATCCCCCCTTTCTTCTTCTTCCGCCATATACTGAGCATGATGTCATATAGTCTGGAATATCCTTTGGTCAGTCAGTTTGGGTCACCTGTCCTGGTTGTGTCTCCTCCCAGTCTCCCAGGCACCCACAACTTCCTTGCCAAGAGCCTCCTTATTCTCAGTTTTTATTTCTAGCTATGTAGAGCCCAAATAATGATGTATAAATTGGGTGCCTTAAACTTTGAATTGAAAGTAATCTGATTAAAGGCATTTCCTTCCCAAAGCTATTTCAAATTCTTATCTGCTCCAAGGGAAGATGTACTTGAATTCCAACAGCCTGATTTAACTTTTTATTGTAGCAGTGTCTATTACTAACAAAGATAATTAAGTTGCTTGTCATCAGGTATATTTTACTGTTAAATGCCAGCTACAGCCCACAGCTTCCAGTAATGTGCCAATGGAAAACATTTATTATATACAGGTATTTGGAAGAAAGTATATCCGTCTCTGTTCACCACAAGATTCAGAAAACCTGTACCCCCATGAAAGCCACATTCTTCACAACACCAGTCAGGTAAATAGTTGCCTGAAATTTTAATATCAGTAATGTTATCTTATCAAATCATATTTGAGTAAAGACATTCTTCTTTGATGATTGGTTTTTTAATAGGTTGATGTGGAAGATCCAGACTTGGTCAAGTTTCCAAATTTCACAAAGGCTGCATTTCAGTCCTGCATTCTGATGCCTGGACAGATTCTGTTTATTCCAGTTAAATACTGGCATTATGTGCGATCGCTTGAGCTCAGTTTCTCCGTTAGTTTCTGGTGGTCCTAGCTCTGAAATGGACTCAGCAGCACTGAAATGGAAATTAAAAATCAGGGAAGTAGCCTCTCTCTCTCAGGAGAGGTTAGAGATGGAGCAAAACCGAAAACTAACAAACTCTTGCTAAAGCATGGAGAAGTAGTCACAATGGGTAAGTGGAAAGATAATGTTTCCAGTAAATTGTTCTTACTGCAACTCATGATCTTTATCTTTTGGGCCTCCCAATTCTCCTGTCCGTGGGAGGAGAGGTAGGGGGAGGAGGGAGCAAGCATCTTGTGGTTTGGAGCATTTTGGTGGGAACACTGATTTGGGGAGTACCATTCCTAAACCACAAGATCTTGTTAAAGTCTAGAACATAACTAAAGTTAATCCATAGTTTAATTGCAGTTAGATAACCTGAAGTTTAATTATACTTTGATTAACCATCACCTGAACTGCTGCTACAGCCTTTCTGCAGTGTCACACCTCTACCACACCTCTACAAGAATGCTGCCATTTCAGTGTGGTGTCTGGCAATAGCCAGTCCTTGGCTTCTTTCCAAGTCGCTCTTAAAGGAAAAAGCATCTGTACTTAAAACTGGAGGAAGAAGTACCAGGAGTAAAAACCTGAAGAATCTCAATATGATAATTTTTTCAGCACTTCACAGACATAAGCTAACATTGCCCCAAGTCCAGTCCTACTGCTTCCCAATCCTTCTGTGGCAATCCTCCTTACAGAGCACAGCTGCTCGTGACCTGGCCTTACATCAAAGACAAATTCTTCTGCACCTAAAGAAGGGACAAAACGCAACCACAGTGCCAACTTGAAGTGCTTCCAACTCCAGCCCGAGACTCAGCCAGCTACCTTGCACATACTGCACTGATTTGCTTGAGGAGCTACAGCACCTCATTTCCATTGCACAACTGGATTTGTACTGCCCCTGTACAAAGAGGGAGCACTTGCTGAGAAAGGCTTCTTTCAAGAGTTCAGCTGTATATATCAGCTTGCAGAGCTGACTAAAACATTTGCATGTTTCATCCCCAAACATGCACTGAGAGTTCCCAACCCAAGAATATGGAGAAGTACAAACACAAAACAGCTGCCAAGAAAGCTGTGCAGGCATTACTGAGAACAGGAACATCAGTGATAGTTTTATTCTAAGGTTCTTAGAACTTTAGAACATGAGTACACTGAACATTATTACTAATGAACACAATACATCTGGCTATTCTGCCAGATGGGCAAACAGATGTCACTGACATCAAGTTTAACTGGCATCATCTACGACCAACAATGGAGCTCTGTGGTGAGTCTGGGAGCCCATCCGACTGACACCTGTAAAGAAAATTAAAGGAAGGTTAATGGATGACACACAAAAGATACGTAACATTGTATAACCTCCTTTTCTAAAATGCTTTGTATATTCCTCTGTTGCTGTTCACAGTGTCCAATTTTGCTAGACAAATGGAGGAATTCCAAAGAGATTTTTAGAAGCTTGGTATTTCCAGAAGTTTTAGTGTCATGGGTCGTGTGTGCTTCTATTCCTTCCCCCCTCTCCCCCCCACCTCCTAAAGATAGTTATAAAAAATATGCACAGGGTCTGCTATGCCCCTGTG
The DNA here is from genome assembly GCF_965231275.1 of Zosterops lateralis. Taxonomy (NCBI): domain Eukaryota; kingdom Metazoa; phylum Chordata; class Aves; order Passeriformes; family Zosteropidae; genus Zosterops; species Zosterops lateralis. The sequence continues at coordinate 7,567,536 of NC_139775.1, forward strand.
GCAGTCTTTGGGCACTGTGGGGGCTCAATGCTGCCTGCGTGGTTTAGTGTCTGAAACATACCACTGAAGTCAGAAATAGCTGACACTCAGTTATAAATAATACAGGTAGTACCACTGAACATCACAGCCCATTTCCTAGTATTGTTATATTCAATTTTCTTAAAAATACATTGCTTGTTACCTGGGGTGTCGCAATACCAGAATTCATTACACTTGGGACAGCGGGGTTCAGCCTGGCCTCTGAAGTACTTTCTGACACAAGGTAAGTGCATTCCAATTCCACAGGATTCACATACTTGGCTCTGAAATCAAGAGTGTTGATTCATAAAACCTTTCCTTCAATTTAAGAGAAAGTTGTTATATGCAATGCTTTGTTCCAAAGAATGGTTCCCACAATATGAGTGGTGGACACACTCAACAGTCAAAGCTGGTAAATGGTGAAAAGAGGTATTTTTCTGTAAACTAGGGAAAGCATCAGGAACCTCTGCTATGACCATGTAAGTCCATTGGCTGAGGTGATAAAGCATGTTACCTGGATGGCGAGGCTGTGACAGATGTTACATTTCCTTGCCACATCCTGGTAGTTGCTGAGAATGTACTGTTCCATCTCAATTATGCAACGAGTATGCAGAGTATATTCTCCATTTTTCTAAGGAAACAAGTGTTAAAATGAGGATTTTCTTTTAACTCCTTTTACCTTTTTTTGACTTTGCTAACCACCTGTTAACAAGCCACTTTTTTCTACCATCGTGAAACCAACATGCTGGTACAATGCAATGCCGGAACTTTTGAAATAGCAGAACTCCTTTGTCTAGAGGAGCAGAATAAAAATCCCACACCTTTAATAAAGAGACCTAGTCCTTGGGAAGCATAGGTGAGCAAGCTCCTTAACAGAGGCATGCTGTTTCGGGATCCTCTATATATGTTAGAGGAAATTCTCCCAGCTTTCAACAAAACCTAGGCATTTCCTGCTTGATGTATCTTTAGAAATATCTGCCAAATCAACTTGACATGTAAGTAACTGTGTGCCAGCAGATTGGAGATCTAGGATGCAATGACTAGCGGAAAAGGAATTCTCACTTGGCAAGCAACTGCAGTGTCCACATGATGAGCTGATCTCTGCTCCCTCAGGAAATAAAACAGGTGTAACCATGTGCACAGTGGCCCGTGCATTTCTGGTGTGGGAGTTTTCAGCATGTCTGGCCTTACTCCTTTTCAGGAAATTCTAAATGCAACTAATGGCACTGATCACTCTGAAAAGCTTTCCCCAGCTCTCGTTCCAGGTTGAAGGATGCTGTTCTGTTGTGTACAAAGGATGTCTGCGCATCACTGGGCAGGACTGGACACACAAACCCACCTGGCTCAGGTACAAGAAACTAACCATATGGTCCAGCACAGACCTACCCAAGGACTTTTTCCTTCTAAGTCTACTTCCTTTTCTGCAAAACTCGCTGGAGCAGCAATAAGCATGAGCTCCATAAGACCATTTGTGTCACCATTCATTCAAGAAGAGCTCCAGTCTCAGCTACCACATCCATAAGAACATGGTAACTGGACCCATTGAACTACAAACACTTGAATGCAGTTACCTCAGAGAGCCACTTATCCTCCACAAAAACTTTCAGCACTTGTTCTGCTTCCTTTTTCTTCATTTTCTTTGTCTTAAGTTGGTCAGCCAAGTTTAAAATATCTGTAGATGAGGCAAAGCCATTTTCTGATAAAATTATTAGATCCATCTACAGGAAGAAACATTACCAAGTATTAGAAACACTGCAATTAGGAAGACACACCCAACAGTAATGTTCTGATGTGCACTTTTTTAGCATCCACGTATGTGAGAGATACTACAGTATATGGCTGGAACCAGAATTTTAAAACAAAGACCAAAACCTGAAACAATTGTTGTCCCCTTGACAGTTTCTATCTTTTCCAAGAAAATGCTTCTAAAACCAGAAGTATACTGCCTAAATGAAGCTGCATTCAGGGACCCCTGGACACACTCAGTGGTGACAGATCCACTTTTTATCTGCTCTTTGTCAAAGATATTTTGAGGAAAAACCTCAATAACCATAGACAAATGTTTACATGCAAATCAGCAAATTCATTTTGTATTTTTCTAGCATTAAAAACTATTGTATATTAGTAAACTACTGAAGCCAGTGAAAAACTCTGCAATCATGACTGAAAATCCAGAAGAAAGCTGTTTGTGTAACTAAAAGTAGGTGTGTTGAGTTCCTAACCCCAAGGAGCCCTTCCCTGGTGCTGATTTTCCCTTACCCATAACTGACTTACAACAGCAAATCATTACTTGGACATACTTTCAACCCTGCCCACCTTGCCCATTTGATCTCAGATAAACTTAGGTAAAATGGCAGCTACTTCCTCAACCACATCTCTATTTCCATTTTCATTAATTTTAAGATTATACCTTCACAAATAATATCATTTATTAAGTGATAACTGACATACTTACTGTTTTTCTGAACAATTCTAATTCCATTTCTGTGTAGTCAGATGCCATTTTAGTTACTTCAGTTTCCGCCAAATTCACCTACAAATAAATAAACCGATTATAAAGTGCTGATGTAGTTTCACACCAGAAGCTGTAAAAAAATCCCCTGAGCTGACACCACAGGTGCTAGACAGGTCTGGTGCTAGATAGGAGCAGGAACTACGCTACCAGTCAGCCTTTTTTTCACTGTGAAAACCAGTTGCCCATCATTGCTACTCTTATTGCACATGCTACTACACTTAACTGACAAAATGACAGGTTAAAAGCAGCAGCTGATATTAGAATACTCCAGTATGGTCTTTTGAAAATACTAGATAACCTTCTCTGACGTGCACATTGCAGATCATTTGGGGAAACAACTTATAGGCCACTCCGCAGCAACCCTTTTGTGCTAGGTTGATTTTTGAATGGGAGAAAAAGAAAACTGATGTTGGCTAGCTCTCTCTGTTTTCTAGTTTAAAAATCTGTCTCAGTAAAGAAAGTCTCCTGTGGAAAAGGAATCTCACTTCAGCACTTAAGCAATGTTTATGCTAAGTAACTCCAACACTGCTCTCATCCTTGCTGCCATGTCCTATTCCCACACACCTGGGCTGTGACAGTTTATCCTCCCAGCAGCTCCTGCACAGCACAGCAGGTACTTACTACAGCATAATGTGCTCTCCCGTCGTCTTCTGATATTCCTTTCCGGATCTGCATAAACAAAGGCTGCAGGTGGCTGTTAATAGTGCTGATGAAATCATCCAGTTTATCGTGTGCATAGTAAACTGAAAATGAATGAGAAAAAACCACATACAGAGAAAAGTCAAACAACTACACATCAGGCAGATCTTTGTATGTGAAACACACATAGACTACTTCATTGTGACCTTACATCTATGGATAAGTAGGTACAAATTCACAGAAAACCAGAAGAGTCCATGCAGAGTGAGTAGCATGGTGGCATGGCACAGGGAGACTCCTAAGCCTGGCAGGAGCACAGCTTCCAGGATTTGAAATGGACAATACAGTGCAGGTGAGGTGGGAAGAAATTTACAGCAATTCACCAGGAAACCTCATCTCATCCTCACTAAAATGTTTCTGCAGCAGACACCTCTCCTACAACACCTGGGAGAAATAACTGAAGGGCATTTACTTAAAAGTGTTCACTACGGTGAAGTACTTCCAGTGTCAAAAATTATGTTTTTAAAATCGTTTATATGTATAACCTATAAACAACAACCCTGATAAATTAAAAAGTACTATATATGAATCTAGCCTAATTAGAAGTTAGTTTACTCATTGCTATATTATTTTATCTTTCACAAAATAGAGGAAGCATTCATATCATTACAGTTTTTAAACTTTTTTAGCTAGTGCATGCCCTTCATAAATCAAATTATTTGTAAGCTGCACCAGGAAAAAAACCCAGTTCTTTCATCACCAAGACAGACACACCTTTATCAGTTTCACAGCAGTGCTGGTGTAATTTCCTGGCCTCTGACCCTTCTGTTATCCCATTAGACATCAGAAGCTGCAAGAACCGTCGATGAGCATCAGTCATCTGAGCTGCCATCACAGTGTTTTGCCAGGCTTCGAGTGCTGCGGGAGGTTTAAGCTGGAATAAATGCACATGTTAATGCAAATTACGAATATAACAGTCCAAGTGTACACAAGATTTCAGTTAAAGTCTATTACATTGAATGAGGGCAAAAAAAGCAGATCCCAAGGCTGTCCTCAGAATGCAGAGGGTGATGAGCTGTGAGGGTCCAGAAGGGTGCAAGAGATAAAGTCCAACTAGTTTTAACTACAGAAAAGAACAACGTAGGCATTGTGTTGTTGTCACACAAAATCGGGAATAAAACTCCTTAACACCAATGTAGTATTAAGAAGCAAGCAATACTTTATTGCAGCACTGGATGCACAGGGACACGACTCCTGTTTAACGTGCACAGTTGGCTCAAGGTGATACATACAGTAGTCTCTTAGTCTGCACAGTTAGACTGTGTTCTTGGAGCGTCTTTAGGCACCCCTGGTGGTCACCGAGCCTCTAAACATTGACAATTATCTGCATCCAGTGTGGCTTTCATTGCACAGAATGGTGCTGAGCAAACTGAATTGGGCCGGTTTGACTCAACGTCCCACTAACCGCGGCATAACGTCCCTTTAACCGTTACCCTCCCCTGCGGAATTTACACCGCTATGATGCCCCAAACCGAAAAATAATATTGTTGGGTGACAAACACAACACTGTTTGTCATTCTGCTAGATAAAGCTCCCGCTCCCCACAAAGCCTGATTTGAGTACAGTCAATCAGACCGAGTGACTCCGGACAGAAAACCATCCTCTACAGGTTTCGAAGAACGCCTGAAGTAATTAAAAGCAGCTCAGGAAATTCCCTGATCGCTTCACCAACCGACTGCCCGATTCCGGCTCAGCTCCGCCCACGCCCGCCGCCCGCGCAGCCCCGGCCCAGCCGCAGCCACGGAGGCAATGGCCCGGAAAACCGCCCGGCCCGCTAGCCCAAGGCCCTGCCCGGGCCCACCGGGCTTCCCATCGCGATACCACCCCCTGAGCCACCCCCGCACACGCCCGCGCTCACCGGCTCGGCGATGGCTGCGCGGGCCTGCACCGATGGGCCTGCACCGACAGCCCCGCCCCTCTCCTGGCCCCGCCCCGCCCCTGTCCTGGCCCCGCCCCGCCCCTGTCCTGGCCCCGCCCCTGTGCCGGCCCCGCCCCTGTCCTGGCCCCGCCCCTGTCCTGGTCACGCCCCGCCCCGCCCCTGTGCCGGCCCCGCCCCGGCCCGGCCGGATGAGCGGGGCGCGGGGGCGGATGGTGTCGGGGTGGATGGTGTCGGGCCGGGCCCGGGCGGTGTTTCGTCCGGGCTCGGGAGCTCCCCGGCGCGGAGCCCGGCGCGGGGCCCGGTAGAGAAAAGGTACGTCCGGTGGCGCTTTCGTTCCGTTATGGACCGGCTCCTTCTCGTTACTTGCGCTCGGCGCGCCGTTTGCACGGTCTGTGTTTCTCTCCGTGCCGGTTCCGGGAAGGGCGGACAGTCCGGGCTCCCTCAGGGGCTTGGCCGGGCAGAGATCCCGGGGCCCGGCCCGTGCGGCGGCTCCGGCTGGAGCCCGCGGGCAGGATCGCGTCTCTTCCCTTGAGGTTGTTAAACTCGAGCGCCGCTTTTACAGTATTTTAGACAAAAGCGGTGTAATTCCCCGAAGGGCCGCTCCCGCCGTGCCCGGGCCGGGAAAGGGCGGATCCTCATCAGGGGCATCACGGGCTTTCTTTGCAAAGTTCGGTACAGAATCTATTGCTGAACCTTTTGCTTTGCCTCGCACCTACCGCTTGTCTGTTTTTATTGAGCGTTTATATAAACGCCAGGGCTTTAAACTAGAGAGTGAGCTCTGGCGTCACTCTATTTTTATCCACATCTGCACATCCATTCCTCCATGAGAACATGGGTTTGGTCTGCCGTCTGCTCCTTTGGACATGTTTACGTGCTTCGTGATCCTCTGCCAAAGTTTTAAGAGTTCTGAGAGTTTCTTGGAACTCGAGTCATGTGGCAGTATTGCCTAACAGTGGAAAGCAAATGCTTCCTCTCTTGGGAATTCCAGGAAAAAGGGAAATGAAGGAGGGATTTTTTTTATGCCAGAGCAGTTGGCTCTTTTTTTTTTTTTTTTTTTTGAACAGCAGCAAAGGTGCTCGTGTTCTTTTAGAAAACGTATTATGCTGCTTAGTCACATTTCATCTATTCTCAGAATATGAAAAATTCAGCTCTTGAGTAATCGTTTTCTCAAGCTCTTATGAGAAATTGGTCTTTCAGGTTTGTCTTTTATTACTAGATAAGCAGTAGTTGCCCCAGAGAAAGTCACAGAAGAGTCTCCGTTCTGATCTTCTATTTTCACTAACAATGTCCTTATCCCTTAACTTCTAAGATGGATATTCTCAGTCAGACAGACACACCTTTGTCAGACACATGAAATGTGGTTCTGCTGCATGGTTGGCTTAGGGAAGAGAGTATTGAACTGCCATCCACAAATACTTTTCAGTGGTCTTTCTGCTTCAGAATCTTACCAAGCTTCTGCAGAACACCCAACACCATTCGTCTGCTGAAGGAGATCTCTCCTCTCCCTCTCCTCTCCCTCTCCTCTCCCTCTCCTCTCCCTCTCCTCTCCCTCTCCTCTCCTATTTTTAAGAGGGTGATACTCAGATTATCAAGATGCTGGTGACAGGACTTGGGGAAAACATTTTAGTCAATAGATTGGACACATCATTCTTAAATTCTTTTACTTATCTGAGTAGAATCACAGGGCTTTGGTGACAATGTCACTGATTTTGGTCTAGTGCTTGCCCTTTTTTACCCTTTACATATTAGCAACTTTTCTGGTAGCTAAAGAGAGTAGGTCCACTGCCAGTGTTAGTCCTGTATCCTCTGTAATTAAAATTTTACAGATAAGTCTTCTAGCTCGTCTGTATTCTCTTTATTCTTCTACATGTCTCATTCCATGAGCTAATTTTAGGGGCCAGAGGTGGGAAACAGGTACAGCAGGGGGTCTGAATTCTAACAACTAGCAGAGTGGTAGGAAAAAACTGTACTTTTACCTTAATTGAGACAGGGACGTAAGCTTATTATGTTTTCTGTTGGCAGAATTGCAGCACAGTTTTTTCTACTGAACCTGACCATTGTCAATAATGGCAAGTCCAAGACTCTCAAGTTTCTCTGCACCATATACCCTGTGGATCCTTTTCTTTTCATATACAAAATATGAAGGTATGTTTGTCAATATTTTAAATTATTATACTGAAGTTTTTCTTGACCACTAGGTAACGCTGTTACCGCTAATTAACTACTGTAAAATTTGTAATTGCAAATGTCAGAAATATCCCTGTACTAGAAAAAAAGTCTTAGATTTTTTTTTTTCTTTATATTGACCTTTTCTTTGTGGGAGGCAAGAAAAACTAGAAATTTGCAGAAAGGAGAAATAGGTTTGGAAAGCCATCTCCTCCTTCCCCACCCTCTGATGTGCCCTGGACACTCCCTGTGAGCAGGGTCCCAGTGTGTTTTCATTGCATCTTTCATGATGTTTGATTATTAATACTAATGAGATATATATATATATATATATAGTAATGGTTTTCAATAATGCATTTTTGTTTTCTGGAAAAGGAATCTCACACTATACTTTCTGTGTTTTTTTTAACTAGTTCCACAGTAGTCTGTAGTATCTTAGATCTCATTTTGTTTTGTCTTGTAAAGCAAACCAAAATAGTTAAATGACAATTTAAAATACCCTGTCTCTAAAAAAGAAGGTTTATTCGCTACTGTCTCATATACTGTGAAATAGTGCAACTTGAATTAATGAGAAGGATCAAGGTTTGCAAGAGTGCAGTGGTGGGGTTGTCTGATCTAGGTAACCCCATCTTTTCATTTCCCTAAATGATCTTTATTAAAGTTTAATTTTATTGTGCTTTGGTTGGATGTGTTTGCCTGGTTAACTATACATTTTAAGTTTCTTCAGCATCGTGTACTCTTTGAGGATTAAAAAAGAAATTCAGTATTTGAGTTTCCTCTTTCAACTATACGAACTCAAAACAAACCCTGTACTGTGTATGATTTCAAAAGGAAATTCTCAAATATCTGGACTTTTAAAAAAAACTATGGCGTATCAGAGGTGGAAAAGCGAGGAGGTGACAGGCAAAGAACAGAGAATATGATTTAGTACTCTGAAAAGAGGGCACTGAATAGCAAGATAAAGTAAAACTGATAGTCATCATAGTTCAACACAGCAGGAAGAGCTTAATTTAAGTATTCTTAAAAGTGTGAGATGATTAACACGTTGAAAAATAATGTCATTCATCTTTAAGGGCCTTAAATTGATAGCACCTCTGTTAAAAGTACATTTTAAACTGAGAAAAGGAAACTAGCAATAAAATTGCAAACCAAATATAAACAACATCAACAGCGTAATGATTATTGTAGAATAAAAAGCAGTGTGACTGTTAAAGTGTTGCAGCAGTTTCACTTGCTGCCTTTTGATGAGTTTTAAAGGATTGGGTACCATGCAGAAAAAATGGGAACCTAACATGGTACTGCCATCCAGAAAGGACATAACAGCAAAAGTTCTTATCTACCAGATAAATATTTAGGCTCAATAACTAAACCAAAACATTTTCTAAGTATTTGAACACTAATGAAACCATGAATCACAGTCAGTTCTAGGTTTATAAGCAGTCAATATACCAGACAACGTAGAATCCAGACTTTATAGATTCCATTGTGCTATATGTCATGTCCACTGAATGGTATCTGACCGTCACGTTTCACATTTGCAGATCCTGTACTGTATCAGAGTATGCAGAAGTTGGATCATGGTAAATAACACAAGTGGACTACAGAAAAACAGAAATGTAGGGAAGATAAAATGAAATTAGGTACTTCCAGAAAGGAAAAAAAAAAAAGAAAAAAAAAAAAAAAAAAAAAAAAAAAAAAAAAAGGTTGGGCTGAATAATCTGAAATTTAGATACCCGTTGGAAGGAATAAGACTGCAGAAGGAATAAGAAGCAGAAGTGGCTGAAGGACAACAGCCTTGCAGGATGTGAATAGTTGGCAACTGAGTCTTGAATTTGCAATGTAAATGACCAGCATGGAGAGTTGTTAATATACACAAAATTTGGTCTTGTATAATTGCCACAGAAAACCTTCAGAATCCCTTTGGAAATTCTCAGAAAATCTTAATTAATAGGATTCAAATAATCAGTCTAAGATATTTTGAGTTTTTTTACAGGAGATTGACATGTAAAGCAGAAAAGCATTTATATTTGTACAGCTTGTGCAAGAAAAGGGAGATACAGTTATTATATACCTGTGAAAGAGAAGTCAAACATCAGAAAAAGCAAATCATTGTCATGGATGATAATTGTATTAGCTATTTCTAGCTATTTTCTGATGATCACATTCCAGGGTCCAGTACCAGGGTTGGCAAACAGTTAGTCCAAATAACAACATGAACTTACTGTCACCTAGCTTCTCCTCTTCTTTCTCCTCTTCTGTTCTGTGTGTTACCCTTGTGGAACACATTGAAGTAAAGGAAAGTAGGCCTGGAAAGGATACTGAGGATTGTGGATTCTATTTCCAATTCCAGTTCTAACAAAGATATTTTGACCAGTTTTGGGTTGTTTTTTTTTTTTTTTTTGTTTTTTTTTTTGTTTTGTTTTGTTTGGTTGGTTGGTTGGTTGGTTTGTTTTGTTTTGTTGTGTTTTTGGTTGTTTTTTGTTTTTTTTTTTGTGCTTAAATACTGCCAGTGAAAATAGTTGTAAATTTGAACATTGGAGTGCAGAGACTCTGGGCTTTTGTGTGCCTCCTCATTGTCTGGCTCAGTATGACTCAATCTCTCCTTGGTCTTGCATGCTCTGATAACAATGACAAGTAGAAGATAGAACAGGAAGTGCTGAGTGAAATGAAGTGAGGGTATCTAATAGAAGAAAGATTGTGGCAGAAAGATCTTCTAGGCACCGGGGAGCTGCTCTGGGGAGGCAGAAGGTGTGGTGTGCATTTAGGAGGGTTAGAACCATTGTAGGTAAAGCACAAGTCATGACTGTAAGCAGCAATCCTGGTCTGACTCTGTTAATTATCAGCATTTTGGGTTTTGAACCTTTTGTATTTAATAGGTGGGACGATGCTGTTTTGTAATTTATTGATGTGTTTTAAATAGAGCTATTGGAATTGGATTTTCTGTTCTTAGAAGTCTGTTGGCTGAGATGTGCCTTTCTATCTCAGTATTACTACTGCAGACTCTTCAAGACCGTAGACATTGTCTCCAGAAAGGTGGAGACAGTCTGAGTGCCCCTCTTTCCATTTACTCAGACACAAAAAATAACAGTGGTTTCACTTAATTTGTAGGTGTGTGGCAGCTCTGTTTAGATGGAAAAAGTTAATATTTCTTCTTAGTCCAATACAGTCTTCTGATCATCTTGCTTCTCATTGTATGCTGTTTTTCCCCAGTTATGACTGCAGGACACATACAAGATTTTGCATGCTTCACTGACTTTGACAAAGAGCTGGTTTGTCACTGGAAGGTGGCTGCACAAACCAATTGCTCCAAAAAGTTCCAGCTCTGGTACAGAAAGGAAACTTCTTCTGTGTCGTAAGTGTTTAATAAGATGTTACACTGCCATTGTTAGAACTTCATATACCCTGTAGCCACTATTGCCTTTCATTCCCTCCCTCTACTGTGGGTGTCTGGGACAAAATGTACTTCAGATTATTCTTCTTAAAGTAAAATAGATTGTCTTCTTTTAAGCAAAATGGGTTTCTGCAGTTAACAGCACTCTCTACTCAGTGGTCTACTCTTCTGTCGAACTTTCTACTCTCTTTGTACAGCCGAGGGATCAAGTCCTACTCATAGGAGTGGTAGGACTCTTAGAAGTTTACAAAACCTTAACTTCGTGCAAAATTTTAGTTTCTTCATGAGCAATCTTACTTGATTCACTGGGCTGTAGCCTGTGTGAAAGATACTTTCCACTGAGCCCTATGTTCAGGCACAGACTGTTGTCCCTGCTCTGAGCTGGGCCAGTCATCATCTCTTACAAAATATACATCTGAGTTCTCCTGTTCCTTGCTGCATGATTTCACCACACCAACATTCAAATAGCCTTGCTCATATGCTGCAATAAACCTGTTCCTGTGCTAACAAGCTGTGCCTTTAGAAGCTGAAGTGTGGCAAAGGGTGGTATTTGGGATCAATCATTAGCCTTTCTGTCAGGTTTTTCAGTTGTGTGATACAGATATCCAGGAGGTGGCCTGGGAGGGTGGGTTGTTTGGGGATCTCAATTTTGTTTTGGAAACATTTCTGGAAACTGACTTGTCTTAGTTTTGATTAGTTATACATGCTGGGAAACTTGATTTCACCTTTTCAAGGAATAGTGTGTCACATTCTCTTAAACATCACATAAATTTGTGCCTGTTTTTCAGAAACATGTGTGTTCCTGAGAATGAAAAAGACAGTTTAAGGTGCACTTGTACAATATATCCAGATTATTTTGTATCAGGCCTCACATTTATTCTAACCCTACAATTCAATGGCACGGTTATGTGGAATTACAGTGTTACACCAGCCCTTGTTGGTAAGAACTTGTTTACTTTGTCACTGGCACATCTGGCTCCAGGCTTTGCAATCCTAGCTAACTTCTCCTTCGCCTCTCCAGAACAGTTTCTGCTTGTCAGAGGTGCAAAGTGTCGTGATAGCTTAAATGCAAAATCCATTTCTTTTAGAAACCTGATTCTGGATTAGATTCTTAAGAAATTAAGGTAACTAATGGGGAGAGAGTGATTCTTTCTCTAGCTGTACCCTCTCAGCTGTGAGCCAAAAGGAGTTTGGGGTCTTAGATTAAGTTTAGTGCATTTTACTTGTGGCTTATGGGATGAAGAAGAATCATGCTACTTTCAGTTTCCAGAAAGAAACTAGGTTATCCCTACTGAAATTCTCTCCATTCCTGTCTCTGTCATACTCTGATTTTTTATGCTAGTTGAATCATGCTACATGAGCAGAAGATTTTTTACAGTAATTGCTGTTGGATTTTAACAACCAGTGATAAAAAGTTAAAGAGACTGCTCCTAAACAGGACAGAGTGTAGACACAGTTCATGTCTCTGCCCCCAGTTTGGTCAGAACAGTGTTCTTGTTGGTAATGCCTGTCACCTTAAACACTGAGAGAAACCATTTTCATACCTTAGGCAGGCTGAGGAGCTGGTTCTCTTCAGAACACTTGATTAATGCTGCTGCTTATCTGCCAAATAAGCAAAGCACATGGATTTCCAAGAGACAGGGAGCCAAGACAGCTTGGCTGTGATGTTGGGGCTCTGTGCCCACCCAGCCTCACAGCTGCTACTGTCAGGGCACAGGTAGTTCCCACTTCTCCAGGCTGAAAGCTGCATCCAGTGCACCAAAAAGCCCTGCTTGCAGTTTGTTCAGCCAGCTTGAAGAATCAGTGCTTGTTAATAAATACCCTGAAGCTGCTCAGGTTTGGCCTCTCTCTTCTTGTGCTATGGCATAGTAAAAAGGGCTAAGTGCATTGATTGCAATGATATTCTGGTCTCTGGTGAATGCTTCTCTCTTTACTTCTCTCTATCAGTGCTCTCCCATTACCCTGATCTGTATTTTTTAACATACAGTTAAGCCAAGAGCCCCCAAAAATCTTGTCGTTGAGGAAACGGAAAATGGTAACTTCAATCTGAGTTGGGAGGAGAGTTACTCTTCTTCATCCTTGCTCTCTGGACAGCCAGTCATCTATGAAGTGAAATACTGGCGGAAGCAGCACCCAACAGAGGTAAGAGACACCCAGTCTCTTCATTTTCTGTCTCTGGAGCTTTAAGGTTTAAAAAATCCTCTAGAAAGTCACTTCATGAATAGTAATGTAAGGGCCAGCCAGAGCAAGCCCCACGGTGTTCCTGATTTCACACTTGCCACAGTTCACTTTTCCCCCTGGATGGTTCAGCTGGATGTCAGAGGACTGAAACTCTTCTGGCTGCCACCCCAAAATGGTCTTCTGCTTGCAGTAGACAGGGAAGAGATTGAAAATACAATGCTTCTGTTCCCTGAACTTAATTTTTTCCTTAGACATCAGGAAGCTGGAGATTGGTGGCTCTGTGGGGAAGGTGAGGCACTTCAAACATCCTTCTGAATAATCCAGCATTTCTGGACTGGATTTCTTCTGATAGCAGAAGAAGATGCCTGGTGGCAGGTAACAAATGCCACCTGCTGATGACATGAAGTGCAATATCATACACAGTCATTTGTTTGTTCATTTGTGAAAGGTCACTGAAACACATTGGTTTTAGTTGCTGTCACTAAACCTTCACACTATAAAGAAATCAAAGTGAACTTTCTCACTTTCTTTTCAGATTTCTGTAAAAGCAATTAACTACCAGGCAAAAAGCTTTGAGATTACTGCAAGCTCCTTGAAGAGAGGCTATGATTACATTGCAACTCTCAGGTGTAACTACACAGACTACCCAGCCTACTGGAGTGAATGGAGTGAAGAAGTTGAATTTCGCTATGGTAATAGTGTCAGAAAAAGGAGTTAGGTAAAAGGATGGTGTATAGTCTTAGATACCCTGCTGCTCTCTTGGAGGAGAGTTATGGACTCATCATCTTCATCATTTTGAATATAATGTGAATACACTTGAAAAGGCTTCCAAAGACACTAAACATAAATAGGCAACTGCTTGGGAAAATAAGGGAGCAAAGACCAAGGGAGGTTGGTTTGCTTAGTCTTGTGGGAAAAAGGCTGAAAGGAATGTGTTTATTCTCTATAAATATTTCATGAAGTAGACAGCAGTGAATAGAAGAAATATTTGAACTAAACAGCAAGATTGATGTGAGAGCAAGTGGGTATAAAAGAACTAAATGTATCTATCTATCTAGGCTGCAAATTAAGCAGTATTTAATAGAGGTATGAGGGTTTATAAAAGCCCCTGAAGAGCAACAGAGAGAACAATTAACAGCTGTACTACAGTGACAATGATAATGCCATTTTAGGCACTGTGTGGCAGGCCTTGTCCCCGAGGGCTGGCACCCTGGCTCTCCCAGCTCCTGCCACACCCAGTAGCTGAGCACAGTCCCTGCACCAGACCTGTCTGACACACTGCACACCAGTGCTGCTGGCAGCTCTGAGGGGCTGTTCTTTATGTGCTGGAGGCTTTTCTTTTACATCCTCTAAAAGAGCATTTTTTTAAGTTGCAGAAGAGCAGCAAGAAATTTGGTATTGCCAGTGCTTGTTTAGATGCACATTCACATGTAAATATTTGCTTGTTTAACAGAATACCGGGTGAAGGCTGAAGACATTCTGCAGATGGCTGTGCCCACATCCTGCATACTGATCGTGGCAGGATCTGTGATTTGTTACTTCTGTTTCACCAAGTAGGTATCCTGTTTGTTACAGAGTTTATAGAGTAACAGTTTATTGGGATATCAGTATTGCTATTGAGCAGCTGAATGTCTGCTAGCACAGAAATCTAATGTCTTGGGTTTTCTCAGCACCTTTATCTAGCTGTGTGTGAGCAGAGATTTTATAAACACAAGTCAGTTGCACTCTGTCATTTTCTGTCTTTATTAATGTTACTAGAGTAGTGTTATTATAGTAGGGAGTTGTCAGTTTTGGATCCTGGTCTTTGCTGGAGTTCAAGTAATGATGGCTAAATACCTTTATTTGTTTCAAAATTTTTGAAATGGTTATGTGAAAGTGAGATCCTGTCTATTTCACACATCATTGTAGACACGATTAGAAGAATTGGTGGCGGTCATTATGCAGAGCAGTCACATACCAAACCTACAAACATCTTTGCACTGGTTTAATGAAAAGCAGGAGATGCCCACAACTAACACTTTCTGTTGCTGCAATGCAGATGCCTAAGAGGGAAAGGAGAACAGAGGAGAGAAATGTACACCAATTAAGCCCAAGTGCAGTCAAAACAAGTAATTTTCATTCTTCCTTGCAGAGTGAAGAAAGAATGGTGGGATCAAATCCCAAATCCAGCAAAGAGCCATTTGGTTGTAAAAAATGTCAAGGTAATTTAAAAGCTTTGCAAAAAATACCTTTTCCTCATCATCAGAAGTAGAATATGTAATAAATTCTATTGTCTGTCTAGTGTAAGGGATACTAAATACAGCTCATATGTGTCCTAAATCTCATTTATATGTTTATTAGTTTTCAGTTTTGTGCTACTTTGATGAAATTAAGTTCCCATTCCATGACTTAAAGCAGAGTCATATGGAACAACAAATGTAAGTAAATTAAAAATCCCTTGCTTTACAGCATAAAATTATTTCCTGTACCATAAACATTAACTCATTAACTGTCCTTTCCTTTTGACTTCCAAAAACAGAAGTTGCAACAACTGTCTGGCTCAAAGTTTGTCAAGCCAAAACTTCAAGGGAAAAGATAACATCAGAAATGTTGAGAAATCTTGCAGTTGCCACAGCAAGTGTGGAGAATGGTTGCCAAAAGGCAGCAGTGGAGTTTTAACCCCTGATACAATGTCGGTTGAAGAGTGTATAGAAATCTGTGTATGTTTAACAGACAGTGAAACAGAGAGCCAAGAAGAAACTGGCAACCAGATCACCATGTTTGAGCCTTGTGAGAGCAGCATCATTGATTTCAGAGGGCATCCTGAGCACAATGAGTTACTAGCTAACATGTTTGATGCACTCCTGGCAGATGAAGATAACATGCAAGACAATAAAGGCCCAAATATCCCCACAGCTGAGAGGAAAACCTTAGAGAACATTGGGTCAGAAAATCCATCACAGCAAAATCCAAAAGAGAGTGCAGCCCAGAGCCTGCAACCGTGTGATACTTCTCATACAGCTCCCCTTTTCACCAAAGCCTCTCAAGATGGCTACAATTGTAGTACAGACAGCAGAGAGTCAGAACTATCAGAAGAATCCTTTGAATCTGGCTATCGGAGCTCCAGCATAAATTCTGCTTCTCTGGATGCAAGAGATCTTCAACAAACGGTTCATCAAAGCCTTTTTCTATGTAGTTCTGAAAGTGAGCTTGACTCTCATGTCCTGATCCAGGAGTCTACAAATAAATCATTGTTTGGGACCAAAACAGACAGAATAAACAGCCCTGCAGACAAGAGTTTGGATACCCTTGTGTCTGCATCCATGGGGTTGTGTGGTTCTGCCTACAAGAGCTGTGACACCATTTTGTCTCCATCCCCGGAGCCCTGTGGCTCTGCCTACAAGAGCTTTAATGTGCTTGTGTCTGCATGCAAGGAACCAAGCAGCTCTGGATACAAGAGCTTCAATGCCCTTGTGTCTCAGTCCATAGCTGACAGCAGCCTGACTCTGAGCTCTGAAAACGTGCCTTCCTCACCGCCTTTGTCAGAGACGCCGGAGTGCAGCTGCAGGGATCAAAGCACTCAGCCTGCCCGCAGTCAGATGTGTTATAACAGCTACAGATCTCCCAGCACTGAGCTTGATTTTCCAAACACCTGTTCAGAACACACTGATTTTCTATCTTTCTCCACACATGCAAATGAAAGTGCTTCAGCTTTTCTTTCAGAGGAAGAAATACATAAGCAAGTAATAAATCAAAATGTTCAAAGGAAAGCCAACATAATTTCTTGCCCCGTTGCACCTCAGCTATCTGGTCATCAGCCTTTTGGTAGTGCAGGTAAATGTAATGGTCTATACTGGGACAGTGACAATGAGGTTATCTCTACATCACTGTATGAATCCTTCATTAGTCTGTGCAACAACCTGAGTGAAGCACCTCCAGATACTGCAATCTATGAACCTGACCCAAGGAGAAAGGACAGTGTGTGTTTGACTATTAAGGGTTCTGACTGCACCATTGTCCCAGGTTTAGCATCTAGTGAGAATGACACAGACTAGTGATGGTAGCCCTTGGATCAACAGCACTAATGGGCTGTCTGGTGATAGCAATGATGAAAATACCAGCAGAGATGAACAGCTGTTGTATTTGTTAGGGATGAAATGCCAAGATTTAAACAACAGAGAAAGAGCTGCAAAGGGAACAAAATGGAAAAGCTTCAACCCTACTGATAAAGTAATGCAAGAGGGTGGTGATAACAGACTAAAATACTGTCTTCCACTGCCACTCACACAACCACTTGAGGGAACTTGGAGATGCAGGGGGAAGTGAAGAGGTGCTGAAGTGTGCAGATAGGGGCAGGGGGTGTGGCTCAGCAGCCAGCTTACCAGCATCACTGGGCAGTATTGGGCTAAACTTAGAAGAACTACAGACCCCTGGTGCTCCATGGCTCAGACAACGTGTTACCTTATCATCTTGTGAGTAACTCCTATCCCTCTGATTCTCACACCGTTCACAGTGAGGACTCCAGATTGGTACTTGCAGTCAGAAAAGGACCAGTAGAACTGTCAATGGAAAACAGCAGGAAGAATGAGAAAAAAAATAAAACTTGTGCAAGCCCTTGCCCAAGAGGACAACTGCTATATGGAGTTAGCCTAGCTCCATTTGCCAAGACTGAACTTTGGAAATAAACTATGTGGCAAGTTGAATTGTTGCTTGTTGTTTCAATCTTGACTGAAGTAAAGGCTGCTGTAGGTCCCCCATGATTATTCATTGGGTTGTAACTCGTGCTTGCCTGGGACTGGCAGCTGGGACATGATGCAGAGCCCTAGAGACAGTTGGGGCAGTGGCAGTGGCAGCCACAGCTCTACAGGGACCAAGTCAGAGCTGGTGTCTCCAGCTGTGAATGATCTCTAAAAGGGAGCAGCAGCTGCAGAAAGCAGGAGTTTTTAGTACAGCTCCTGTGGTTATTGCCCTGGCAGTGCGTTGCGTGGGAAGCACACAAAGGTGATGTGGAATGTGCTTACACAGCTGAAGGTGGGATATAGGTGCAGATCCAAAGGGGAGGTGCTTGATTTATCACACAGCTTCCATAACTTCTTTTGGGGTGAGGGATGTCCTGTGTGCTGAGCCCTGGCATGGGGTGTGTGTTTCTATAACTGCGCAATCAAGACCTGAAATAAAGATTACCATCATTTGCACTTACATAGTGCTATTATTGGTGATTAGTTTCTTGTCTTGTAGAAACAAACAGTTACTTCAGCAGCTGTAAAAGGAATCGGGGATTTCTAAGCAGTGTTTCTTCCCAGAAAGATTATCCAGTTTGTAGTCTGACACCGTACCTTCGTGGAATGTTTTTTTTGGCTTCTTGTTCTTGTCCTTGTCCTGTCAGAATGGGAATTAGCCTGCACCTTAAAGGTAGTATGTATTTCTTGTTGGGTAATTAGTCTAGAAGTTTTGCTGACAACTTTTCTACAGCATAATTATGTATTTCAGTATGGTGAATTCCACCCTAGCACATGGGCAGTGGCATAAAACAGTTAAGAACCATTGAATAATGGGGTTTTTCTATTGAAATGTATACATTTATTCTCATTTAGAAAACTATTTGTATTGCCATTCATAAGGAAGGAAGCCACAATGCTAAGCACAGCAACTGGTGCTGCAAATCTCTTTTCCAAGTTGGTAAAGTAGTAGAGGTATCTATGTAGGGACACCAGTGGTGCTTTCTTTCCCTTCTACTCTGTGCTCTCTCTTGTGTTCTTTGTGAAATCCTCCATGAAGGCTTGGCTGGAGAGGTCTGCTCAGGCCAACTTTGCTGCAGCACTTGCTTCTCTGCTGAGCACCAGCTCCATTTTGCCTTTCCTTGGCTTTTTTCTTCCACATAGCTATGTCCTCCAGTCTGCACATTTCCATAAGATGGCTTTCTGTGTGGAGTTGACCTTCCGTTTCTCTCCCTTCAGTGTTTCTCTGGTGAAATGGAACCTAACTCTCATAGAAGGGGGATCCCTGTTCCTATGTCTTTGTATAACCCAGAAGAGGAGGCAGGCAGTGGGGCTGAGGGGGGCAGCAGTCTGGTCTCCCTCTCCCTGTGACAGGCATGGTGCCTGGCTGTAGTGCCAGCTGAGTTCTATGTTCCATCCTTCAGCCCTGCCACTTTTGCCATCCATAGCTATTACCAGGCTGTGAAACCCAGGTGGGTTTCAAGTGACAGATTTCTAGCCTAAGCTGATGATCTGCCCCTTGGGTAGTGAGTGAGAATTGTGAGTTGAGCTGGCAGTGAAGGGTCTGGACTGAAGTCACCCCCTGGGGACCAGCCTGTGCCTGCATGCTTATACAGAGAGAGGCAGCTCACCCTCCCAAGAGAGGAGCTTTGGTACCCTCCAGGCATGTCCTTTTTTGCTAGTGGAGGGCTTCTGCCAGGACAGAGAATTACCGATCACAGTAAGCATGTATTCAGTGGTTTTCAATCTGTCTTGAAAGACTGCCAGCAGGTGAAGGCTTGTGCCAAGTTTTAGCCTAGTTATAGTGCCATTTATTACTTGTTTATAATCACCTCCACATCTTTCTCACCTGCCTGTCTACCAAATACTAGCAACCTGACTCACCAGGAGTGAAATAGGTTCCTGAGGAAAAAAGCTGGTGCATTCACAGTTCAGGAGAACTAGTTCAGACACATTCCTTTTCCATTGCAGAAATGCCACAGGCTTGGCTTTTCATTTCTCTTCTGAACAGAGTTGGCTCCTTGGAAATACGGACCTGTAAGTATCAGCTGTTGGCAAAACTCATCAATCACGAGGTTTATCATTGCCCATAGAAAACTAACAATAACCACACGATGAGGGTGACACTAGTATAGAGCAGGACCTTGAGGATGTCAGGTTCTTGGGGGTAGGGACAAGTTAATTCAGGGTGAAGGAGGGGCAGCTTTTTAAATAGCTTGCCTCTGCATCTTGCTTTGTGACCCTACATTGTTGAGGCAGGGTGCAAAGATGTCCAAGTGTTCACCCACCACGAGCTACAAACTTTATATAAGAAAACGAGTTCTTTAAGTGTTGCAATGGCAGGGCCAAAGGAACAAAGGGTTAGAGAACTAAATGAGAGGGTTGTAACTCACAAAACCCTGCTCCCTAAAGTTTACCTCTGACCATGGAATTATATGACAAAATTCCTTAATGAACAGAGGCTGACAGAATAGTTTGTTTTCTCCTAACCATGTATTTTCTGTAGAAAACCTCTTAGGGACCATGATTCATGCAGTCTGTGTTCTAGCCCTGACAGAGGTGCTTCCAAAGTGTGTTCTTTTGTATGCAGTTTCTTTTACAAAAAACAGGTAATTTTTATTACCAGTTTTTGCAATGCCCAGGCATGTGTCCCCATGCATGTACACAAACACACAGATCATTTCTCACTTCTGCAGATTGCTGAAGACAAGGTCTGCCCCAGGCTCCCACGTGATGGTGTATCTTGATCTCACATTACCCGGAATTTTAGGTTTTTTCACCACACTTGTGTGACTGAGACCTTCCAGTCACAGCCACAGCCCTCAAGGCGTCTCCTACTGCACCAAATTCCCAAGGTCGGAAGCCAAGCAACAGCTCAGCAGGAACTTTCTGGTAAAAATGAAGGGAGACCACTAAACTGGTTTGGTTTTCAACAGCAGGACTGTTGTCTTTCTAAGCAGATGTCTCCAGAGCAAAGGAAAAAAACAGTCAAGTGAGGAAGAGGGCACCTTCCAGGCACCTCACTAACACAACCAAAGTTAAAGCTTAATGAATTGCCATACCTTGGCCTGTTTTCCCAGAGTGCCTAATAACAGCTACCAGAAGCACTGGTGGTAAATCCTGCTAAATCCTGAGTGTTTTCATTCCTTGTGACAAGTTTATTGAGAGGAACTTTATATTTCTGCTGAACTCTGGCCAAAGGTGCTTTGGTCTATGTCCCTTTTGCTGTCCTGCTTCCAACCTGCCTCTCCTGTGTCTTTCTATAACACTGAAATGTCTTTACTGTCCCTTCAGTAAGACTGCAACATGAAAGGGAAGAAAAACTGGCAGCAGTCCTAGTTGAACAGAATGGGGAACTGGCTGCTGTGGCACATTTAGCTGCATGAGGGGAGGAGCAGCTGTTTTGTTCTTTTTTTGCTCTTAGCCAGAATGCTCTCTGTAAAACTGACCATCTGTGCATGTGACCTGAGATTCTATATTCTGAATGCAGAGAAGCAATTGTCATGGCAAGAGTTGTTACAGTGCAGCCTGTGAGCCACAGTCTGTCTTTGGTAGAGGGGTCACTGTGCTAGACCTGCCCCAGTCCATGGAGTGTGGCAGGTGTCCTAAGGAGCTCCTGTCCCAGTTCAGTGGTGGATCAGCCTTCATCCTGTCCTACCCAACTGTAAAAAGCAGGGCATTCATAACAGTGTGGTGTTTGTCCTCTGATTGAAGGCTACCAAGTTGGTGACTAATATATAGCACTGGGATTTTCCTACTTGATGTTGTTCCCCCAGCTCTTAGAAATGGGGAAATTTGCTATAAGCTGAAGTGTTTGAGGTTGACTGCTTCTCCCCAGCTCAGCTACTGCTGGTTTCACTTGCAATGAGCCACCCACACAGGAACAAGAATTATAATGAGGTGAGAAAACACTGGACTGTCTTCTGGGAGTAGAATTTCCATGCCTGGGTCAGCCTTCAGTCCTTTTTTTGATGCCTTAGAGAATTTCTGTGAGAACCAGGTGTGCATTGGCCGTGGCTGGCCACGGAGCCAGTGCCCATGGTAAGTAACCAGCTGAGGTCTGGAGGAGCTGGCTTGTACTGTGCTGCAAGTGCTGACCAGTGCACATTATATGGCAGGTCCTGGGCTTGAAGGTTGTGCAGGGCAGTTCACTGCTGGGTGGTCTTCCCCCTCCACTGCCTGGCTGAGGTGCTTCAGAAACACTTAGTGTGCTCCTCCACAACATGAGGAGGGGACAATTAAGCCATGAAATGCCTCATTTCCTCCACTACAGCAACAATTAGTATACACAGTTTGGCACATGCTGAGTATTTCATAACCTCATTCTGAGCTGTGCTGGGCCCCTGCCACAAACACCCGTGTTCAGAAGTATTAAGAATTCTTCTCACTTCTGTCAACCTGCCTTTGCTGTTCTTACACCTAAAAACCTCTGGCTCTGCTCCTATATTGGGTTTGTGTAGCAAGATTTTATTGTGGAGAGGGGCTACAAGGGAGGTTTTTCTGAGAAGCCACTCCTTTCCTGCCTTTTCTCCTCAAGGCACAGTACATTGCTGCCAGTGACATGAGAAGTCACTAAATGTATCAGGACTGCATGTTCTGTGGTTTGCAGATGCAGCTTGCTGTGTGAGCCCTTTGCTTTGCACATGCTGCCACAGCCAGAGGCTGAAGACAGCTGGTGTGTTTTTCACCCTATGGCAGGTGCTGGAAGCTGCCTAAGGCACACTCCACTGCTGCACCAGCCCCAAGTGTGGAAGAGCTGCAGCCAGGCAGGATAGGTGGGACGTGCTGATTTTTGATAGCTGTGGTAACACAGAGCTCTGTGAGATGCAGATGAGGATCTTACCATAAATAGCTGTGGGCCAGCAGCAGAGTTCTGGTCTTGGTGCATCCCCACTTGCAGAGATCTGAGGACAAGCTGATAGACGTTTCCTCTAAGGGGGCCAGTTTCTGCCAACCTGCATGGAAGGAGCAGGGAGTTCTGCCAGCACTGCCAGCTCAGGTGAGCACTGTGGGAATGCATGACAGCCTTGCTGACCTCGTGCAGAGATGCTCTGGGCATGTTTTGCATGGTGCAGCTGCGGATGTTGGGTTTGAGCCTGAGCAGAGCTTTAGGTTTCTGTTTCACATGGTCAGGGTCAGTTCACAAAGCACAGTCATTCCTGTTTCTCTTTACCAGCATGTGTCTGGTGATTTCCAAAGAGAAGACATAAGCTTCTGTGCAATCTCCTCCATGTGAGCAAGACAAACATAGCCACAGCCCTGTGAAGGTAAGCCCTTTTCCTCTGGCTAGAGCCAAAGCAATGTCCTTTCACCCATGAGCCCATACACTTATGCAGTATGGGTTCAGACTTGATGGATATTGGGCAAAACAAGAGGCTGATCCCAGTGTTGATGGCTACAGATAACTGGCAAAGGCAGAAGGGAGGCAGGAGGGCAGGATGCTGGGTCTCTGCAGGTGACATTCAGTATTCCCCAGACTGAAAGCAATGCACTCCTCCCTCCCTCCCCTGCAACATCCTGTGTCAGCTCACAGCCACCACCTGTGGAGCTTTGGTGTTTTTCAACCTGCTGCTTTGCTGACTAACACCTCTGCTTTCTGCCTGGCTCATTCATATTTTAGCCTGTTTCCTGAGCTTTGAGGTGGTTTCTTCTATTGCTTTCCCTTCCAGCAGAACACTGTTACTCATGTCTCAGCTGTTCTCCTGCCATTTTTTACTTGTTGTAATGTATGATTATCTTCCTCCTAAATGTCACCAGCCAGCAATGGTGCCTTTGACCCTAAAGTTATGACAGGTCTGTATCTTTGATGCTGCTGGTGATATTGGTTTAATTCTGTTATGACAAGAAGAAAGTACAGAGGTAGTTCTGTTTCTGTGGAGTTTTTTCTCCTTTTCTTCAAATCATAAACCTAGTAAGTCCACAAGTGACTAGTTTTATATCTAGAGAAAAGAATTGTCCACTCTGAATGTTGTTTTTTCGATGTGTATTCTTGCTGATAAATACATACAGATGTTGCCCTTCTTCCAGTGATGGCAAAATGTTTTTGGGTCATGAATAACAAAATCTACCAAGCCTTCCCTTGTTTGGCCTTCACACTTGCTTCTTGGTGAATATTACTGCTGCAGGCTGGGCTGAAATTACAATTTTTATGAGTTAAATTTGAAGAAAACAAGCCTTTTGGTGCAATCTATAAAGCCTCACCTGTCTAGGAGCCAGATGACCTCCTTGCCTGTGGTCTGAGGATTGGTGCTGTTGCCCTGATCCTGGGACTCCTTGGGGAATGGATGGAAGCTGAACGCAGTGGTGCTTGACTGTCTCCAATGTAGCACATGCTGTACTGTGTAGTTTGGCTTAGCCCTTTGGTACCTTGACAATGATGCCTGCTCACTGCACAAGTCTAAGTCCACCAGCCTCACTATGACCTTTTAGACATGGGGCTTGTGAGTTTTTATCAGCTCTCCCACACTTTTCTCATGTAAGAAAGCAGAGCAGTACAGTAATAAATGTTGTGTGGGTGTTCGGACCTGAATTCATCACCTCCTCTCACCACATCCTTCTGTTGGCACAGTAATACTGATACACGGGTGACGTCAATCTCCATTTATCGCCGTGTATTCCAATACACCACGGCCTTTGGTTGTGCACAAGGAGGCTTTGCTCTTACTCAGTGCTGAGATCCACCTGCTCCCCAGCTCCTCAGGCTGGGTCTGCCGCTGCACTAATGATTTAGCCAGGCTGGTCATGGAAGTTTTGGAGGGCTGAAATGCACAGAACAGGGCAGGTAACGTCCATGTTTCCACCGATTTTCCCTGCTGCCAGTTTGTTCCTGCTTGATGTCGCAACTTCACTGTGAATCTTTCCTATGGCTGATGTGGTCCTTGTGCCCCGGCTGTCATTGTTCCTAGCCTCTGGACAGCCAGACCACCCCTTTGTCTCCCTGTTGCTTCAGCTTTGTGATTAGATGGCAGTGTGCATCAATGATTTTTTTTTTTTCCAAGAAGAAAGCTTGTTTGGGCATATAACTGGTGGACTGTGTGTTCCACTCTTTTTTACTGGGGTGCAAAAGTTCATTTTCTCATGCTTGAAAATACCATTTTTTTTTCTTTCTTTTTTTTTACTTAAACTGAGTTCTTACTTAGTTTTGTTTTGGGGTTTGGGTGTGGTTTTTTTGAGTTTTGGGGTTGTTTTTTTGTTGGTTGGGGGGTTTTGTTGTTTTTTTAAATTGGTTGGTTGGGTTTTGTTTGGTTGTTTTTACTGTATTTTATTATTGTATTTGGGTGGGGGGATTTTGTTTTGTTTTTAAGTACATACATTTCCTGAAAACACTTCAAACTGTGAGCTTAGGCTGCATCCACATTTGGCAGCTTATAGCATCGTATTTCCAGATCCTTAACAAAAAAAATCTTCATCAATGTCTGTCTGTATTGGTCCTATTTCCTATTCTCTGGCATATTAAAAACTTGTAGCATCACTTACATGTGTATATTCTGAATGGCTGCCCAGCTTTATTGCTGTGATCTCATAAAGATACTACAGAGTTTGCAGAAGTGGTACTTGGCAGCTGTACAATGCTTGACATTTTATAAGAAGCGTCTGTGTTGCAAGGATGGGTGAAGCTGATTCAGAGTCCCCATTTCACAGACTGAGAAAATGAAATGAGGTAGAAAAGACTTTTCTAATGCCAGACTGGGCATTCCTGCCTCTGCTTGTTGCCCACTGCCATTCTTCCCTCCAGATGAACAATCACATGCTGAGAGATGGAGGTAAATGGGAAGGGTGTAACAAATGGAGGGATGTAGGAAAGGTGGAGGTTCCAATCATAGACTGGGATTGAAGCTTACAGGAGGCCTGACTGGAGCATGCTTCAGAATTAGGGCTGTTATACATCTTCATTGAAGTCATGAAGAGACCACAAAGACACTGCTGTAGAGCTGCAGCTTTCCCAGCTCTTCTGCACATGTCTTGTCTGTCTATAGCTTGTCATAACAATCTGGAGAACAGCCAGAAGGTCAGACAGTTTCAGCAGTACTGAAACTGTCTATGGTGCTCTCAGAGGTCACAGTTCTTTCCTACCACACTGAGATAGGGAAAGAGAAGGGCAGAAATGTTGGACTAATCTGTGGGCACAGGCAAAAGTAAGAGATGGGACAATGGGATCCCACTTGAGAAAGTGTTGTCTCTTTGTTTCAGCTATTTTAGCAGACCCTACTGGTTTTCTTATTTTTGCTACTGTGCTCTTCTTCAGGAATCTTCCTTCTAGATTACAAGGCTGTATGCTAACCTATCCCCATTGTGTAATGGCAGCCTTTGGTATCTCTGTAAGACATTTACCCAATGAGTTACTTGGGCTTCTTGCTTTGACTTTTTCCTGTTCAGTCCTGCCTGTCCCTTCAGGCTGATGGTACAATTCTCTGAGCAGAGGAAGAAAAGTAGGGGAGGCCCTTGAAAGAAACCACAGTCCAATAGGTAAAAGCAGAAAATACTTTCCTTGCATTGGTCTGTTCATTTAGGCAGGAATGAGCATAAAAGCAGAGAGCTATTGCAATACTGTGAATACGAAGCATCAGAAGCCCTGCCAATTGGATTCTGAAATAAGTGGTGGGTCTACAGACCTCTCTGAGGGCTTAGCACTTCCTTCCTTCCTTCCTTCTTTCCTTCCTTCCTTCCTTCCTTCCTTCCTTCCTTCCTTCCTTCCTTCCTTCCTTCCTTCCTTCCTTCCTTCCTTCCTTCCTTCCTTCCTTCCTTCCTTCCCTCCTTCCCTCCTTCCCTCCTTCCTTCCTTCCTTCCTTCCTTCCTTCCTTCCTTCCTTCCTTCCTTCCTTCCTTCCTTCCTTCCTTCCTTCCTTCCTTCCCTCCCTCCCTCCCTCCCTCCCTCCCTCCTTCTGTCCAACAAGGCAACAAGTCACCTTTCTTTGTTTTCCATGGTGGCCAAGAGTGTGACAGTCACAATACAAAGTGATGCTGAGATGGGCTCATGGTGCAGCCAATCTTAGCATGAAATCAAGTGAGCAGGTTCCAGATGGCAGGATAACAATAACAGCAGGCCTTCCTCAAAGGAATGAGGATTTGGAGAAGAGCAGTGGAAAATGGGTGAGATCACAAGGTGCAGTTAGATAGTGGACTGTATCTCAGTCACTAGAGACTGCACCACCAGAAGTAGTGGTAATGACAAAAGTTATTATACAGAAGAACTTGGAGAGCTTGGACCAGAGGGGTCCAGGAAAAGTGTTTACTCAAGGCAATGCGTGATGCAGAAAGAAGGGCTGGAGTACAAAGGTAGAGTGTTTGCCCTGCCACTGGCAACAGGTGAGGGAGGATGGCAGGGTGCCTGGGGGTCCTTGCTGAGCTGGAACAGTGTTTCATGGGCAGGGTTTGTTTGGCAGGAAAGAAGGGGCAGCAGCTGCATCATTGCTCCCACAGCAGGGTGTGACACAGTGTCTATGGCACCTCCAGAGTGAGACTTGCTGTTCTCACCTGGGCACTGACACCCTGAGAACACATCTGTGAGCTTACATGAGGCTGCAGGGGCTTTCTGGTAGCTGCTAAATTTGTTTTGCTTTCATTATTTGAGTAAACCTGGGAAATTTTTAAACACCACAAATGTTCCCTAAGTCTTCAAGGTCTCATGGGTTTCTCTCTGCTGAGCGATTGCCTTGGGCGTTTGTTACTTGTGGTAGATGCAGCATAGACACCCCAAAACCCCAGAGACCTGCAACCCCCCATATGAAGACAGGCTGAGGGACATATAGATTGAGATCAGCTCTGCTGACAAGGACCTAGGGACATTGTGGATAGAAAGCTGGCCATAGGCAGGCCATGTGTGGTAGCCCAGAAACCCCTGTGTCCTGCAGCTCTTCTGCAGCAGTGTGGGCAGCTGATAGAGGGAGAGGATTCTCCCCCTGGACTCTGCTCTCTTGACACCCTACCTAGTGCTCTGCCTTCAGGTCCGAGACCCCCAATGTGACAAGCATGGGGAGCTGCTGTAGTGAGTCCAGAGGAGGCCACCGAGATGCTTCAAGGGCTGGAGCATCCCTGCTGTGAGAAAGTTGAGAGAGTTGGGCTTGTTCAGCCTGAAGAAGAGCAGGCTTTGAGGAGACCTTACTGCAACCTCTCATTATTTAAAGGGAGACAGTAAAAAAGATAAGGACAGATACTTTAGCAAAGTCCGTTGCAACAGCACAAGGGGCGTTGGTTTTATAAAATTAAAAGAGTATATCAGATTATGTGGCATGGCATATGGGCCCTTCCTGCTGTCTGCGCATCCTTGCAACTTGCTTTCAGTGAAACTATGTCCCCAAAACAATACGCATTGCTTCTCCAAAGTCTTGTCCCATTTAAGAATAGCTTGACAAAACAGTGCTGAAGTCTGGACCAGGCATCAACAGCCAATACTCTACAGGGAGCACATTTTAAGTCTTTCTGTGTACATCCATGTGTTTCTATAAATGTTTAAGTGCTGTGAAAATACAGCTTTAAATATATTATATGACTTGAGGGCTTTGTCTTAGAGCACCGTCTGTGGGTTGAACAGTCATTTGTATGTGATGCCATTTCCTCTGTTTTAAGCATCCTGCTGTCCCCTTCTCTGAAGACTTTCTTGTAGGGTCTCTTCAGGGCATTAGGGCAACCTCTCCCTGCAGTCAGTACTGTACATTGTTCTCTTGGATGCTACGTGGGAGGCTGGGGGTTTTTTTTCTCTTTTTTTTCTCTGGCCTGTCTTTCTGGAGTCCCTTAACTAGATACTTCATGCTTATTTAACTATAGGTAGGCCAAAGCAATGAGTTCTCACCAGCTTTCCTCACACAGACCCACAATGATATTATGGTATTTGGCCAATTCACTGCACAGCTGTTTAATCTGCAGCCATGTCACTTCTAGTGGCAAGCCATTCCTAGTTGCAATACTAATGAAGAAAAAATGGGTTAGCAATTAACCCAAGAGTCTTTCTTGTTGCCTGGACAAGGGCTGCAGCCACTTTGTTGCTTTCCCTCTGCATGTGCTGGCAAGGAGCAAAGACTTCACTGACCTTGCTTATGGCAAGCTGGCAGGCTGTTGGTCATACCCCCTTAGCCCATGGAATAGATACACACAGGAGAGCTGAATTTAATTGTCTAAATAAGGTACTTTACTTTTACATGTTTAAATGAAAGCAAGATTAATTCCACCTCAACCTTAATCAAGTAGATGTCTGACCAGAGCTTTAAATTGGTTGTGGGAGTCTTGTTTGAGGTTGTTTTTCTTGTTTTGGTTTTTTCTTCTCCAGGACATCCAGTGAGAACCACCATGAGGAACAAACAGTGGGTCCAGAATATTTTCTTCTGCCTTTTATTCCAGTACAGTAAGTCCTCAGATATTTCTTTCAGGTTGTACACCCACAGGATTACCTTAGTGACCATATGTGCTGGCTCTGATGAGATGTCCATGGCACAAGGTTGCCAGGGGACAGCAAGCTTAAGATAAGGTCTCAGGGGAGAGAGTTCCATGTGGTAATAAGTGGAGGACAGGCACAGAAAGGTGCACAGCTGGGCAGAGTTCAGCCAGGCTGTATACTGCTCTGGGGAGCAGCACTAGCAGAGAGCCTGCAGAGGTAGTGCCTGCCTTGCATTGAAATGTCTTCTAGTGACATTAGAGTAGGATTTCCCCCACGAAAAATACCCTTTGCTGTAGAAAAGGATCTGGTGGGTGAGACAGGATATCCCCAGGGTTGCTGTTGGCTGGTCAGTCAGGGTCAGTGGAGTGAACCTCTCCTAGTCTGAGTCCCTTTGTTTAGGACTGGACTGTGCATAGTACCCCCCGTCCCGTCCCCCCCCGGCCCCGTCCCCCCCCACCATTTTTTGCTGGTTCCTACCCACACTGCAAACTCCATCTGACTCAGAGCTGACTTTCTGAACAGATCAGCTGGACAGAAAAAGGCAGTGACAGCCATGTCTGCAGAGAGCCATGCAAGTTTAGTATCTTACCTGCTGCTTTTAGGCAGAACATTGGATTTGTCCCAGACCTAAATAAGGAGAAAAGATGCATTCAGAATTATATCTTCCTGTCATAGGGGACCACTGTGATGTCTGGTCTGGATTTTGTGTGATGCAAGCCAGGGAATTACCATGTGCTAATTTCAGTTTGGATCAATCTAGACCTTACTGTTAGAAATATTCAAGTTTTGTTTCTGAAGCTGCCAAGGACAGACATTTCATCCTAGATCTAACTAACCAGTTTTAGGACACTTAATTATTCCTTTCCCAGTAAAAAGCTGTCCTCTTAATTTTGTTAACAGATTCTTGCCCAAAGATACCCTTGCAACTCACCAGCTACCTAGGAATAGTAGTCTGTCTACCTAGGAATAGTAGTCTGTTTGACTAATTAACATAATAGCATAGAAGAACACTAATTACTGCTGCTTAATAGCCTATTAATACTTGCTGCCCTTTCTAAAGGAATGCAAGAGATTTCTAACCCCATTTTTCTAGGAAAATAAAGTTAGGCAAAAAGAGAAAAAGTATGTTGCTCAGGATTCTGTAAATAGTGCTTGGTCCAGAACCCTCAGAAGAATCGACTCAGGGTTCAAAATAAAATGTGAAAACTTAATGAAAACTTTAAAACAGAATTCTGAAATTGGTGTGAAATGAAAAAGTCAAAATGAAGCTTTAAAAAAAATTATATACACATCCTTGGAACCAATCTGTTGCAAACACTCCCAAATTTCTTCTGCCACCATCCTCACTCTTTGGGTTAAGGAGGATCTTGTATGCAAATCTGAGAGCTGTGTAGGGAGAGTAGTCTGTGCTCTGATATGTGAGGATTAGGAAGTAAATGTTGTGATGGGTGACTTCAGCAGGGAAAGGTTGGCCTTAGTTTTCCTCTGAATTTATCCCAGCCTAGAAGGGGGCTGCACCCTCCACTGGACACACCTGCTGTGCACTGTGACTGTAAACGCAGACAGCTTGTTTGTGTGGACAGACATTTGGTCTGGAGGGAGGAACAGACGTTCCTGTTTCTGATCACTGCACACACTGTCTGCATTCTGTGGCATGCCATTCTCTGCGTACAGCTCCAGCTGTAAGATTGGGCATGGGGGTTGTTGAACATTATCACATCAGCAAACAACACTCTGGACATAAAGCACGTTGCAACAGGGAAGGAGGAAGCAGGGAGTGCAGCTTCTCTAACCAAGAAAGCAGCAGAACAACAAAGGGAAGTGAGCTCGCAGCATGGTTAGCATCAAAGGGTTTGGTTGCCTGATGGCTGCAAAGTGGTTTGTTCTCAGGAGACTGGGAGCAGCCTTTATGGTAGGGAAGGACCCGTGCTTGATTTAAACATGGATGTAACAATCTTGAGTATTTTCCTAGATGATGACAATTTTATTCCCATCGAAAAGGGGTGATACTTTACATGCCAGAAATGAATGGTCACTGCAGTAGGCATGGTTTGAAACAGCAAGGCATGCTGCATCTCCTGCAGGCCTTTCCTCATTCACCCATTCCTGCTGTAATGGTGGTAGCTCTTGTCAGCCCAGGGAGCTGTCAGGAGGGGATTCATCAATGCAGACATTTCTCACTGTGCTACTATCTCACCTGCCTTGAAATCCAGAAACGTAAGTACAGGACAATTGTACTTTTATAAAACACATACTGGATACTGCTCTGTGAGCAGAGCTCCTGCAGAACAAGTACAAAAATATAAATGCAGCTTTGTGACCACTTTCAAAAAATTACTTGAGTTTCCTAATGAGTATAAGTTATACAATTTCCTCTCAAGTTCTCTTGAGAAGTCTGTAATTAATAAATTTGCTTAGAATGTTTTATAGAAATTATAGCAACTAAAAATTTGCAATATTTTTTTTACTCCCAAATTCATGAAAAACATACTTCAAGGCTTTGGAGCTGGACATAAAAAGTATTGATGCTGCAGATATTAAGATTTAGAAAACAGAAAAGAGAATGGCAAAGAAAAAATTACTGAAATAGCACTTTAATAAAATGTGTAAATTGCTATGTAGATGTACAATGCAAACTAGACTATCAAAGAACAGTACTCAATTTAGAAAATGGTATAATTAAAATGTTTGAATATGCTACTGTTTGTTATTGTATTTCATGCCTCTTCTATGTGCCATATAAGCCAAGACTCTTGGAGAAATATGTGACTGATGCAGTGATTGTATGAGAGAGGCCAGTGATAAGTCTGAAAATTCAGTCACAATCTGGGCATTTCCTGATATTGGCTGCCGCAGTGTTTTAAAAAGTTTTTTGTTTGACACTTATCTTGCCATCAATGACTTGTTAGAGTTGGAACACATCTTACATCCCAAAACTGGAGACTTTCAGTGGGAGGGAGGATGGTTTGCAGAGGCTGGTCTGTTCCTCTCAGATTTAGTGGGAACCCTGAGTAGTGCATATATTGATATAAAGTTCTCCTTACGTTACCACAGAAGTTGATATTGTGTTTTCTCTTTCCAAACCTACAGCTGTGTGTTTTGAAAGCCTCACTTGTTTTGTGGACTATGTACAGACCCTGACCTGTATCTTGCGAGATGAGCTGCGTGCCGGCTCATACAATCTCACTGCGATATGGTATGTCTTGGTGGGGTGAGCAAGTCCAGTCACTGGCCTCTACATGGCCACAGCACTGTGGCAACCTTCTGTCCTCTTTGTTAGGTAGAAATCCTGTTTTTGCTGCCATGTTGGTTTTTTACTTGGTATTTTGCACTCCAGTTACAAATTGACTTCTTCCCTAGCAAAGGACCCCTGGTTCCAGTGTCCTCTGACTGTGCTTCTTGCTGC
Source organism: Zosterops lateralis (assembly GCF_965231275.1). Taxonomy (NCBI): domain Eukaryota; kingdom Metazoa; phylum Chordata; class Aves; order Passeriformes; family Zosteropidae; genus Zosterops; species Zosterops lateralis. The sequence goes on from NC_139775.1 coordinate 7,599,858, forward strand.
TGAGTGCTGTGCTGACTTCAGCTTCCTTAGCATTGCCTTCTCTGCTGCCGTGGGAATACCTTTCCCTTTGCTGCTGTTAAAAGTGAACTTTCACCTGTGTGCATTGGTGGATTGTCCAGTCTGCTGCTGTTCTGCCTCAGCAAGGAAGTGGATACAGTCTTGGGCTGTGTAGCCCTGAGGAGCACCTTTCCTTTCCAGAAACACTTTCTTATTTCTCTAAAGGTGCTAAGCTGAGCAAGTAGAAGGGAAAAGAAATCTGATGAAGTTCAAAGACAATTTTTTTATTTGAATGTGTTGATTTTTCATTTTAATCATTTCCTGTACTTGGTGGTTCAGCAACGAATTAATCCAACTACAGCATGTGAGTAGTTGATATATGCAAACTTGTTCATTTTGGCTTTTTTAGGTTTCCTGAGGAAGATCCAAAAAATATTGCGGCTGACTGCAGTCTCCTGAGATTGTCAAAGAACACCAGTCACACACAGTACACATGCACTGTGGACATGACTGAATTCCTGGCAGATACCAAAGTCCAGGTGGATGTTGCAGACATAGCTGATGGGCAGCACGTGCTTTCCAAAGACTTTTATTTGTCAGACAGCAGTAAGTACAAAAATGGTGAACTAGATAAATACTGATTGACTTTATGTGCTAGGATAGTCTGGGCAAGGAGTGAGAGTGGCAAGCAGTGCGGGGCTACATTTGCTGTACACTGACCTGCATAAAGCACTGTGCTCTTATTGCTATTATGCTTGAGGCTGAGCTTTGAGCTGGCTTGATCGATTCTTTTTGTGGGGAAATTCCTTTTCCCCATAAAGCAGTAGGTGATAAATATCCACGTTAGACCAGTCTCATACCAAGGCTATGCCATAGCTTGTTCTTGGCTGGATTCTAAAGGGCAGGAGGAATTGCTTTATTACAAATGTCACAAATCACAGATTCCTTAAAATGGTTTGGGTTGGAAGGGACCTTAAAGATCATCCAGGTCCAACCCCCTGTTCTGAGCAGGGACACCTTCCACTAGACAAGCCCCATCCAACCTGGTCTTGTACACTTCCAGGGATGGGGCAGCCATAGTTTCTCTGAGCAGCCTGTGCTAGTTCCTCACCACTCTCACAGACAAGAATTTATCCCCGATATCCCATCTGACCCTGTCCTCTGTCAGTGTGTTATTATTTCATGCCCTTGTCAAAAGTCTTTCTCCAGCTCTCTTGTAATATCCAAGGAGCTGGAGGCTCCCAAAAGGCTTTTGCAGTGGACACCTGAACCAATGTGACATTATTTTGGGTGGCACAAGGTGTCCCAGATGTAGTAGGATGTGCCCCTTTCTGGGGCAATTCCTAATAATTTCTCCTGCATGACACGAAGACTGAATGCAATCATGTAGCTGACTTGGTGGAATGTTGGTATGTTCTGGGCTGTGTAGCAAACTGAAGAAAAGGAGTGGTTAGCCAGGCAGATGGGTACCATGCATAGGAATGACATAGGAAAAAGATTTTTCTATTTGGCTTCTTCTCAAATTAAACTTTACTGAGAAGTGTCATCTTTTTGACAAAGGCCATAACATTTCAGGAAGCCTCCTTTCTTCAACTGACAGACTAGAGACTGGGTGGTGGTGCTTTGCATATCTCCTAGAGGTCCTCATCCAAAGGCACCATATCTCAGTGGTGGGCCCTGCAGACTGCTGGAGTTTTGCATTACTGCTTTTCAATATATGAACACTCCCTGCAGGGATACAAACATTGCTCTTTGGGCAGTTGGGACATGGAATTGCTGTGGGTTTATGCAGTGTCCCCTAGCCTCAGCTTTTCCTCATGACTCTGTTACATTGAGGGGTATTTCGCCAATTTTGCAAATGATTGTGACTACACAGAGTTCTTTTATGTCATGAGAAGAACAAGGTGCTCTATATTTTACATAATCTCCCAGGAGGTTATTAGCCCTGTGAACTATCTTTCCTTCTCCATGGGCAATGAGGAGGTTCAGAGACAAGCAGAAGATATATTCAGAGAAACACGGTCCTGACTTCATTATTCTTTTCATATGTGAGGTTCTGTGCATGGCTGAGGGCAGGAATGCTGTGGATGTTCTTTAGTGCAGGAAGGCCCACCACTGCCAGGACAGCTTTGTTCCCTACACACTCTGCATTGCTGATACCATGTTGGCCCATCTTTTAACTGTAGTAATCTTATGAAAGGTAACACCATCCTGTCTTGCAGTAAAACCACAGCCTCCATTCAACCTGACCGCTTTGTATTCAGAGGGTTACAATATTTCTTGGGAAACCATCTACCAGAATTCTTCCTTCTACTTTTTGAATGGGGAGCTGGAATATCAGCTGCGTTACAAAAGAAGAACTGACACCTGGGAGGTAAGTGAGATGTCAGTTTACCACCAAGTAGGATGTACCAGAAAAGAGGCAGCACAACCAATACAGTAGGACTGGTGGGAAAGAAGGGTTTTCATGGTTAAGAAAAAAATGTCTCTCTGCTCAACTGGACTGAAAACAGGCAAACCCAAAAAATAATTGAGAAGCAGAAGCTGTGCCAGAAGTGTTAGATCCTGTGAGGAAGGCTGATAATTCATTCAATTCTCATGCTGTCCTGCCTGAAAGGCTCCCCCAGGATTGCATGCAGCTGCTGACCAGTCAGAGCATGGGCTTGCAGAAACAACATGAAAGCAGAAAAGGTTACTTTGCAGGCATCCTTACTGCACAGCAGTGTGTGCAAAGTAAGAGCAGTCACTCTAGTGTTTGGTGTTTAATCATTCACAGACTCAGAAGACTAAAGCTGTTCATGAAGATAAACGGACATTGGTGATCCTGCCATGGGAACTCCAGGCCAACACTGAGTACGAGTTCCAAGTGAGAGCCAGACCCCAGGAAGACATAGGCTATGGTGGTTTTTGGAGTGAATGGAGTTCTCCACTGTCACTGAAAACCAGCCCTGCCGGTACATGCTGCCAGATCCCCATGCCCTTTCAATTAGTCCAGTGTCAGAGAATGCTTTCAGAAATTTAATAAAAATCTAATTAATTAGAACAAATTTTAAACAGTCCAGTAAAGACAGGTATGGTTAGCTCCCTTACTGGTTATGTGAACACCAAGCCTGGGCTGTCAGTATTGACATTCTCTTGAACACCAATCTCTTGAACACCTCCAAGGATAGTGACTCCATCACCTCCTTGGGCAGCCCATTCCAATGTTTGACAACACTTTCCATTCAAAAAACTCTTTTTCTCCTCACCATCTCCTGTTTATTGATCATGACAATGCAAGGTGAGCCTGAATGACCTTGTCTCTTTCCCCAGCAGTGACACAGACAATAGGTATGGAATGGCTGTTGCTGTTTGGTATTGTCGTGGCAATCATGGTCTCAATCACAACATTTCTGGCCAAACAGCAGAGGTAAGAATGCTTCAGGAGGCAGGAGTTAATGCTTTTAATCTATCTTGTTAAAGATGGGGTGCTCACTTGCAGCCTTCCTTGAATCTTGTATATCTATGAGTGGGCAGCTATGGGCCTGTGAGGGACAGCCAAGAATGGTCACTGGCTGATGTACTGCCCCGAGTGACCTGCTTTTCTCTGGGACTCTGCTGCCATTCAGCTGGCTGGGACAAGATGGTGGCCCATGGGGACAAAGCAAGGGCCACAGAGCATCCTGAGCTGTTCTCCTGGTCTTGTCTGTGCTCTGCTGTTGCCAGATTAAGCAGTATAGCTGTCCCTTTCCGAAGCTGATGTAGGTCCCTCAATGCTGGCTGGAGGCCTCTGTCCCTCTCAGAGGCTTCTCATACCCTTGAAGAGATATGGGGTGCTGACATGGAGGAGGGCTGGGCTGGTGCAGCAATAGGGCTGGCACAGCCCAGGTTTACGGAAGAATTGCATAGGGAAGAGTTCTGGCCTGCAGACCACAAACCAGCCCAGTCTCAGTGAAAATGCATTTCTAGCATTTGGTGCTTTTCCAGGAAGGAAAAATCTGGAACCTCTTTCCTTAATGTGTGTGTGCAAGTGCTGAGGCCTCACCTCCAGTGAGGTTCACAAGAAAGGCTATTAGATGTCTCTGGCAGCACAAGACCTCCTTGGAACCTCAGCCACTTGCTAACTCACAAGGCTGGGCAGGTGATTCCAGTTGCTTGAAATGGCTCTGGAGATGCCTTGCTTTGCATCTGTAATGTATGCTTAACTCCAAAGCCTTTCTCTGTTCTCTTCCAGCTTGTGGAAGAAGATGGCTTGCATCCCAGACCCTGCTCCTTTTTTCAAACCTCTTTACATGGCTCATAACGGAGATTTTAAGGTATAAATGGTCTACACAAGTGAGTGGAGCACATGACAGACTAAAAGGCTATCATGCTATCCTGAGTAAGAGATTCTAATTAGGGCAGTAGAAAGGGAAATCTACCTCAAAGGAATGCCAAACATCTCCAGATATAAGAACCAGAGCTTTCTAGTATCTGCGGTGAAGACCTTTATGTTACATCTATACTCCTTATTCTCCATAGGTGCTGTCTCAGTGTGTGAGCTGAATTAATGTGATTTCTGAAGCCTGGCATCCTGATGGGAGTGCCAGAGAAAACTGCAAAGCCATGCAAACCTCTCAGAGCTAATTATTTTTGATTACTTCAGTTAGTGCTCCTGAATTGCCTGTGTCTCATAATAACAGCATCCTTCTATTATATTGGAGGAGTCAGTGATTTTAGAGTTTGATTTTTGCCTCTAAAAGCATAAGAAATTTGGTTATTTCTGTGGAACCTCAAGCCTTGTGATACTAACCTCTCTCTCTGTGTTTCCTTTTCTGCAGAAGTGGGTTGGTGCGTCCCATATGAAAATGACCTTTGATTTCTTTGAATGGGGAATAGTCCTTCCAGAAATCCTAGAAGTTTACACCACACATCCTTCCAACAGCACCCCACAGGAAGAGCTGCATGAGCTGAGGAAGAATCTGCCTTGCAAGCCCTGTGTGTCTTGCCTGACCGCCCCAGGTCATGGTAGCCAGTCCCTGTGGAGTAGTGTAAACAGCAGTGGTGGGACTGAGGACCAGACATATGGGCACTTGTCAATTGATACAGTGACTGTGGCTGATGAATTTACACCTTGTAACTGCCAGTGCAGCTGTAACCATGTGTACGGAGAACACAAGCATGCCAACAAGGAAGATGATAGTGCTGGGGAATCCGGTTACCCCAAGATTAACATGGATGCGGAAGACAGAAAGATGTCCAGTGACTTGCATTTGGCTGATCTGAGCACACAGGACAAAATACTTGCTTCAGGCTCTGTGTCCACAGACCACTTGAGGAGCACATGTGTCCCAGTCAACCAGCAAGGAGAAAGGGGAGTGGAAGGAGGGGTGGGGAGCATCCTAGAAGCCCTTTGCTTGCAGCCTGATGAGTGGGATTTGGAAAATCCAGGTTCTCTACCTTCTCCAGATGGTGAAAGTGTTTCTTACAGTGAAGGCTTCTATGACTTCTTCCCTCACAATACAAGGTCTGGTGACAGTTATCCTTTGATCTGTGTAGATTTGGACACTATTGACAGTGGTTTTGTGGACTCAGATTGTGGAAGTCCAGTTGACTCTGAATTTGGGCAAAACAGTCAGACCATTTGTGGGGCCATCCCTCTTGAGCAGGAGGGGCAAGACTTTCCACGGAGCTACGTCAAGCAGTGGGTCTCCTGTCGCTCTGAGAGCCCTGTCAGTGGGACACAGCCAAACTAAGGATTTCGATGTTGCCTGGATGAGTGCAGGGCCTTTTCCATAGTATGCCAGGAGCAAAGTGCTAGCAAAATTCAGAAGAAACAAAGTTTACTTTTGTGTAAGCTCTATTGCATAAACTGACACAGAAATATGCCTGTTTCCGTTCCCACTTAGCCTATTAATGTCATAATTTTGCTGTGATTGATTGGTCCCGAGTTTTGTTGGGTTTGGTGTTTTTCTTAGAATCATAGATGAACCTTTCCTTGATGTGAGAAAAATGTCAGAAAAAAAAATCTGTACCTTGAAAATTATCCTTTGGCTTCTGTAGATATGCAAATTTGTTTGTAGTAACCCTATAAAGAGTCCAGAACTTTAAGTTATTTTCCCTGGTATTCTCACATGACTTGAGAGTTTGGCTGTACATGGAACCTTAGAATCATAACCCATGGCAAGCATGTTTGGTACATTAAAGTTCCCCCACCCTTTCCAAACAACATGTGATGTTACTTTTCCTTCTATTATCTTTGTCCCTTTAAACTCAGCTGTAGTGGTTTGTTAATTACAGAGGGTTCCAGACCTGTCCCTGGGGATGAAAACTAATTCTTACATAATCATCACAGAATGCATGTACTAGACACCAAGCACAACTCAGGTTTCAGAAAGAATTTCCAGGTGGAATCTGCAAATGAAAAGTCTTCAAAATATAAATAATTCTAAGCAAACTCTCGCTACTAGGCTTTTCTATTGAGTCAGACTCTCTCCCTGCACTTTTCATGCATATTAATTGAGCAGCTTTTAGAATTATACCAAAATTATTGAAACATTGTCCTACCTGGATATACCTGCCACTTCTGCCTTGGACTTACTCTGCTGCAGTTAACAGGTCAGTAGCACAAATGTCAAGCAATTTCTGCTAGCTAATAAAGCCAAATATGAAACTGCACTGTAACCTTGAATCTGTTTTTCTCTCTTACATCTTTGTATCTCTGATTTTTTCAGGATAACTGTCTTTAAAAGTCACTTTAATGCTGAAATTGATTGTGAAGACCTTTGTCTCACATAGTCATAGTGCTGCTAACCCATAGACTGCTTGGCTCCAGAAGGTCATATCTTGAGAGAACCTTTGTGGTGAACAATGCATGTTTCCAGTGTAGTAATAATCTGTTGTTGCTGTGATACCAATAAACTCCCTTCCCTCATCCCCTTCTCTTACCTGAGACTATAGGTAACCCCACAGCTCCCTAAACAGGAGAGAGCAATGTAGTAAAGAGAAGCTGGCTTTTTCATAGGTGAGTGCTGGGACAGTACTGTGTTGCATCCACATCCTCTGGTTTGATTGTTCAGACCTGCCATGGTATTTGCTATGTTGACTTTGGACCTACATGACATAGATTTGCCCATGTTGTTATTGCTTCCTCAATACATCCCTAGCTCAATGGCTTCCTGGGTACTGTTCTAAGAGATATTAGCTTCTTTGGTTTCCTCCCTCCTTATTTTCCATTTTTCTTGTCATCTGCTGTAATAAGTCATGGGAGATGTTGTCTCCATGTGTTGATGCATTGTCCCTGCTGCTGCCAGTCCCTCACATGCCCTCCACAAGGCAGCAGAGGATCACCCCAGCTCCACTGCCCTGATGAGCTGACTGCCCCACACTTTCCTGCCAGGGCTGCTTGCAGAGTGATCATGTCAATGCTAACATGTACTGGACAGAAGCATTTCTGATGGCCTCAGCACAGTTTCCTGAGCCTTCACCTGGCAGCTCTTTTCACTTCAGAAACTACACTGTGTTAACTGACCCCAGGCTGCTCAAGGGAGAAACTTGCTTGTCTTTCTGGGGCCCTTTACATCTCAGTTCTCTGTGCTCTCTGTTTCCGTTTGTATTGATGGCCCCAGAACTGCTGAAGGAACCGTTTCTGTTATTGGGACACTATCTGGCTCTACATCTGATAGAAGGTGGTGGTTTGGTGTTCTGCTGGGCTGGAAGTTATCTCTGCTCACCCTAGGAGGCAGACTTCATGAACAAGTACATGACACAAGGGTATTAGAATAATGCAAGTTGTTCCCTTTGAAGCAAGCTATAATAATTAAGCTTTTGGTCAGTGAATTGTCACTGTGCATGTGGAGGGGTTTGAGGTGGGGGGTTTTCAGTGCCTCTGAGGAGCAAACTGCAAATGTCCCTGACCTAGCAGTTCTAATTTGGCTTTTCCCCCCCCCCAGGAATGAGAGGGTCAAAAAACAGGTACGGGGAGAAGCACCACAATCTAATCTGATGTACCAATTTGGAAATGTCCATCTCCATTTCTGCATGGCCCCTGCCTCACTGTCTCTTGGCCCCAGAAGCTGTTCTTTCAGTCTGTTCTTTGACTGCTACTCTCTTTCTATTCTCTAGCCCTAGACCCACATACAGGACTGCCTGGATGGATCCTGGCTGTAACACTGCCATTGCATCATTGCTGCTGGGCATGGGAAGATCTGTTCCTTATACACCCTAGGATCAGGACAAGGAAGCACTGCAATGCTTGTTTGCCTTTACTTCCACAGCTGTCCTTTGAGCACAATGCAGCAATTGGCTGTGGAAGAAGTACAGGACAGGGCAGCTCAGGGGTGCTGCAAGGATCTGAACACAGTTGGGTACAGGTCTTGGGTGGAAGCAGTTTAGCCCAACATCAACACAGGGCTAGAAATGGCTTTAGGTCACTTAGAAAGCTCTTTTGTTGACCTATTTATATAAAAGTTGCAAGCAGATACTTTTCTATTCAGCAAATTACTTGGCCTTTTAAATGTTAACCCTTTAGGAGAAATTCCTGTTTCTCCATGACTAATGAGAAATTACATATATAGCTACTTTAACTCAATCTGATAATCGGAGCAGTTTTTCATTGGTTTTTGAGATTATCTTTAAAATCAGGCACAGTAAGCTCTGCTTTATTATGCTACTGCTGCTACTGCCTGATCACCAAACCACACAGCTTAAACTATCAAGGGACAGAAGCGGTGTGAAAAGTGACATTTCTTTTGAGCTGGTAAGACAATTTAACATATTTCTGTTCCATGCATTCCAGTATGTAATATTAGGGGACATCTACTGATCTAAAATATTGCAAAATATTTTTTTTATCTAAATGTGGAATTCTAAATGTTGTTTCTTGAACTAGGAACCTGAAGACCAGAAGTGTCTTTGCACTTTTGTTCTGATAGTTTGCTGAGCACAAAACACTATTGCATTAATTCTGATGGATTGTGCTTGAAAGAAGGATCATCTTGAACAAGGTACTCCTCTGTGACTGCAAGAAATTAATGTAAAGGAATCCAGCCAAAATCATCCTTGGTGTTTGGGACTTTGCAGACACAAACATACTTTTTTAATGTATGTGTGTATATATATGTGTGTTTATGAATATTGCTTTATTGCAGTCATCCTTTGTAGCAGCTTCTTTTCTGGGATCCAATTTTACCACATCTAAAAATACACTGCTGTTTGTGGGCATCAAATTGTTGGGAAAATGGCTCTCCAAAGATGAAGAGAGAAAAGGGCTGGTTATATGTGGTTCTCTCGGATAATCTATGCAGATAAGAAAATCCAACTACTTTTTCCTTATTCCCCAGGATAAGTCTTATGGGAGCCTGTTGTGCACATTTGATGTGCCTCTGTCAGACGTGTGCTTAGAGGCCTAGGTGATCAGAAGGTAGATAAGGTATCAATAGTTTTTCTTAAAGGACCTACAAAAATCTTTTCTTATGGGCAGAGGTGATTGTTTATAATGGACACACTTCCAATTACACATACTAGCACAGCAGATTGCTCTGGAGGTTCTGCACTTTGGGTAATCTCAGTGGATGAAGGGCTGTACCTGTTGGTACAGACATACTATTGCCTGACGCTGTGTTACTTTGTAGGTGTTAGTCAGAGTCCTACCTTTCTTTAGTGCCTGTTGGTACTGCCTCTGGGAGAGATGTGAGCAAAGGAAGGGATTAGGGCAAAGGGAGAGCAGGTCATTTATGACTAGTTGCTAAGATGTAAGGAACAGAAACTGAGCATTCAAGGTTCCAGATCTGCTGTGTTGGCTCCCACTGTGCACCACTTATTGTATCATTGAATCCTGGAATGGCTTCAGTTGGAAGGGATGTTTAAATCCTCTGCCATGGGCATCAACACCTTCCACTAGGCCAGGTTGCTCCAAGCCCCATCCAACCTGACCTGGAACACCTCCAGGGATGGGGTAGGGATGTCTTTTCTGGACAGCCTGTGCCAATGTCTTATTGTCCTCACAGAGAAAAATTTCTGCCCAACACCCCATGTAACCCTGGCCTCTGCTTGTTGAAAACCATTCCCCCTTGCACTATCACTTAATGCCCATCTCCAGCTTTCTTACAACTCCTTTATGTACTGGCAGGGGCTGGAGCCTTCTCTTCTCCAAGCTGAACAAGTATAGCTCTCTCATCCTGTCTCCATAGCAGAGGGGCTCCAGTTCCCTGATCATTTTTTGTGGCTTCCTCCAGATTTGCTCTAGCAACTCCATGTCCTTCTAATGTTGAGGACCCCAGAACTGGATACAGTACTGCAAGTGGGGGTCTCACGAGAGCAGAGTAGAGGGGTAGAATCCTCTCCCGTAACCCGGTCATGCTGCTTTTGATGCAGCCCAGGACACAACAGGTTTTCTGGGCTGCAAATATGCATTGCTAGACCTTGTTGAGCGTCTTTCAACATCAGAATCTTGTCCTGGGAAATGAGAACAAGCAAAACATACTTTGAAAGAGTCTGAAGCTTCTGACTTCCTCTCAGATTTAGGCGAGCATACAAGACTGTGAATGAGTTGCAACAAGAAAAAATTACATTGGTTAAACAACATACCTTATAAAAAAGTTGATGTCAGAAGTGAAATAAAACCTAGAACTCCTGCCTGACTGCTGTAGGTTGGCATATAATATCATATGTATCAAAGGATACCCAAGCATATTGAAGAACCTTATGCACACATCTCCATGTGAAATCCTTGTTCATGCTCTTACATGATACTTCATGTTTTTATCAGGCTTTTGTAAAACTGATTTTACTTGTAGTCATCCAAAAGTCAGAGATACAAAAATCCTATTTTGTGTCCATCCCTTTGAGCCCATTACACAATCTATAAAATTCTTCTATCTCTCTATTTCATCAAGCATAAGCTTCTTGTCCCCACTTTTAAAGTCACTGACAGCCTCTTCTTGTCCTCTTGTCTTCTCTCACTTCCCCATCTAGAAGTTCACTCTATGATGTCAGCTTCCACCCCCCACTAGATCATTAAATGTACTTCTCCTAATCATCCTCCATGCTACTGCTTACACATTGAAGGCACTGCTTACAATTCTCTTGGGCTATATAATTCTTTAGGTCTCCCTGTAAAGTTCTGCTCTACAGAGTTTCTAAAACCTAGATGATATCTAGGCTACCCACATGCTGTGACGGTGTTGTCAACTGCTTGTACTACTTCCTCTCTCAGTGGTATCTATCAAATAATTTATTTTAACTTACAAATTCTTATGAGAAAATTTTATCTTTTTATTGTGTGTTCAACTGGACCCTAAATCTGGGGGTGAATCCCAGAATATGAATTTCTGGTGATAGGTTTATCAATAACAGTCAATCATCTGTTATTATGTTAATAAGCAGATGAGAGCATTTGGAAAAATCTGTGTTGTACAAATTCTGGTTAAAATTACGTAAAATTGCTTTTGGAGAGTGGATGCAGGAACTAGATGAGGGGAGGGGAAAGGCACAGCTGCAAGGCCTCATTTCCTTGAGCGGATAACAGGCAGAATTCTGCCCTGGAAACATGAAAACAGAACGGATAGAAACACCATTGCAGCCAGCTTGAGACCACTTTGGAAATTAAGGTCACTACCACCTCCTGGCGCTGACAGACTGCTGGCAGCATATCTGGTGTATCACTTCAGGGCATCATCTCAGACATTTTGTCTCTCTTTCCTGCATAGTGGAGGTGGTTCTCCCTTCTTGACAATAGTTCTCATATGGCTTTTCTGCCTTCACCCACAACTTTGCAGTGCTGCAGAAACTAGGCATTAGAACACAAGAAAGCAGGAAGTAGTCTAGTCTTCAAGATATCCAGCTAAGAAGTTGATCTGTCTTCCACTGCTACCAGCTGCTGTAATTGCACCTGCACTGCTAGTATTCAGCTTCCATCTGAGCTAACAGGAAGACTACAAGTCTTGCATATATTTAGGCAAGAGGTTTCAGCAATAAAGATTGTTCCCCTTTGTAAAAATTCTTCACTTCATTTCTGTCTAATTGTATCTACCTTCAGTGTCCAACTATGGACTCTTTCCATCTTCCTCTCATAGATTTAAAAAAGAAAGTAAAGAAAAGAAAGTACTTTTCTCCTCATTGAAATCATCTCCTCATGTAAGATAATTATGGCAGGTGTGACATGACTACTTAGCCTTTCCCTTGGCTAAGTTAAAGAGATTCACTTGGTCTGTAATTGTTGATTTCTGAGTAAAGTTCTCCAGGACTAAACCATTCGCATAGCCCTTTTCAGAAGCATTTTCATATTGACAGCAATTTTTTGTTTAGTGTTGATTCCAACAGAAGAAATTAATTAATGGTGTTATAAATGCTACATGTAGCTGCAATAGCTTTTCTTTTAATTGATCTGTATCCACAGTCTGTATGTTAGCTCCTCTAATTGCACTAATGTGCTGCAGAATCTCATTCAGCTGGTTATGTGCTACTTCCTGAAATTATTTTCTGATAAGTCTTTCAGAATTCAGTGTTCTGTGACCTACTTATGACTAACATTTATGGCTTCTAACACAAAAATTTGCATTTAAACATGCTGTATTTGTCTCCAGGTGAGCTAGAGAGCCAGAAATGTCTAACACATTTCAAACACTGCAGAAATGAACAAGGAACTTCTTGGGTGGGAGGGGGGGATTATCAAATTAGCAGCAATTACCTGGAAGCATTCTGTCCTGGTTTACATATCTTACTTATCTAAGTTTGTTTATTTTTTTGTGTGCCTGAAGAAGTTCTTGTAAGTACATGTATAATTCTGCTTAATGCAGCTCTCTCTATTTCATATTTAGTCAGTATTACTGTATTTATCACAGGGACCATAAGCAAACCTGATTAAAATGATAAGCAGGAGAGACAACATACCTCCCAGCCTCCCTCAGCTAAAATCAGCTAATGGTGACACTTCCTCTCAACAACCCCCACCCTGAAGAAAGTGTGCAGCAAAACAGGATATTTATGAAAAACCCATAATTAAAGAGGTGGTGAAGTAAAAGCCAGAAATACCCTTTTCTCTTGATCAGTTTCCAAAACATTGTAATTATTTACAATTTAATTCAGACAAGGGACACTATGGCCAGGCATAATCACATGCAAGTAGTTATACATGGATGCTGTTGTCTGGCTTTATGTAACTCATGACTAGAAGGATATTCTTGGTCGTGGATCAGTTCACTTAATCTCTTCAGCAAAACAATCCTAACAATTACTATATCATAGTCCTTGCTAAGTATAGACCTTTTCTTGCTCACTTCTATTACAGACTGTGTCAGACCTTTTGTTGGTTAGAAATCACAGTCTTACTCTATAGTCAGGCTATATACACTTGGTCCTGTGCTAATGCTGTACTGATTGTTTCTCCTGTCCTGACACTCCTTCCCTTTCCCCCAGCTTTTTTTCTGAAAGAAAGATCATAATCTCTGGCAAGTTTTGTTTGGTATTTTTTTATTTTTTCTTTTTTTCTAATAATAACAACTAACCCAAGCTCTTTTGAGATGGAACATTCCATTCTCTTGTTACCCCAGCTGTAAAGCTCAGTTTGGTGTCTGTGCTAGTCAAATAGTGCAAACATTGTTCCTTCAAATTTATTTTTTTTTAATTTTTCAAGAAACTGTTTTTGTTTATACTGATTAGTGGTCTCTGTCTACAAACTCACTCCATGTTTTCTGGGTTTCAGGCTCTTTGGAGCAGCACTCTTCTTGCAGCTGTGCTGGGCTCATTTGCTGTGTTCAGGTAACAGCAAATAAGGCAAACTGGAAACATCTTTTTAAAACACCACATATTGCTGAACAGATCAGGTCCATATTCTTCATATTAAATGTTGCCAAAAAAATCATCAAATCAGAAACTTAGTGAAAAAGTATAATTTTAAATTAAAACTTCATCAGGAGACAATTCAGAGAATGGAATTTTTGGTTACAAAGAGAGTGAGCCTAGTATAACCTTGTTGAGGTGTAGTGTCCCATATTGCAGAAGATATACTTCATCCTTACATAACCCTTCAGTGAATTGGGGTAATGACTAGGCCATAAGTATTCTATATCTCCCAATGAGTGCTTTGACCAGGATCATATCAGTTATTCTCTGTGTCTGTTTTCTGAATATGCAGAAATAACGTTGCTCCAGGAAGAGCTGCAAATGCCTGGAGGCTGAGAGTGCTCAGAGATGAACATCTCTGCTCTACTGCTACGATTCTCTCTAAGCATCTGGCTTTGACTATGGTCAGAAACAGAATTCAGGGTAACATGAACATCGGTTCCAGCCCACTGTGGCTCTCTGCTGCTCTTAAATGGTCATTATCCAGACGACAAAAATGCAGAAAGAAAGAACATCCACGTCTTCTCTCACCCTTGATAAAACTGCAGGAATTGTAGATTTCCTTTCAGGCAGCTGGTGCTTTAGGGTAAAGTACTGTTTACTGTCATTAGAAGAACAGTTCCTATCAAAGAAATTATATAGCTAAGTTGGTGCCCTCTCTGACAGATTCAGGATCAGCTTTTGTCGGGCTGACAGAAGCCTGCAGCTATGCTTCAATCTGCTGGTAGAAATACCCACAAAACTGCTCTTAACGATTATTCTATTCTAGATACTATCTGTAATGGGAGGAGCTGTGTGGCATTTGGGCCTCCAGCTGTGCATTGCTGCTGCTGCTGCGCTGCTCTTTGGTGGAGGAAGAGGGAGAGGTAAGAGGAGATCTGGAATAGGTCTGCTGTACAAATACAGGCACACGCCTTGCTCATTTTTCATTCACAGACCCTTCAATATGCAACACAAGATCTTGTGACAGCCCTTTCCAGGTACCAGGAACCAGTACAGCTGGCTGACAGTGCCAGGCCTAAGGGACTGAGCACATACTCATACTGGTCAAAATGGGCACCAGAAAAAGCGTAGTCACTGCCCAAGGTCCCTGCTCTAAGATCTTACACTCATCTCATGCAGTGAAGTGTGTTACAACAGAGTAAGAACACGATGAGGAAGATCAGATGCAGCATCAACAAAGGAAGTACTAGCAAGTAATGCATTTATTTAGTGTACTGAGTAAGGCATCATCCAGTAATATATGAATCCAGTTCTGGTCTCCTTCCTCCGCAGAGCTCCCTGGTGGCCTGAGCTGCCTGAATAACTACGTGACTACTGTGAGCTGCACGTGGGTAACGGAGAAGCCTGTGGGTGATGGACCTTTCCACCTGCATTTCACCAAGTAAGAGCTGCACACCAAGAGCTGTCTGTGGCAGCCCTAGCCCTGGCATGGACAGGACAGCACTGAGAAGCAGAGATGGAGCCCAGCTATGGGCTTTGCTCCCTCCACAGCAGGATACCTGTGGCACAGCTAGCTCTGCCATCTCATCACCCCAGACCTCAGAAGTTGCTCTCTGTTGTGATCCCACAGCCTCAGGGGCTCCAGCAAAGGTCAAGTCCACCTGGCTGCATGATCTCTGTCAGCTGTGGGCTCTCCATCTGTTCAGTGAACCCTTATGGCAGGCATCTCAGCACACAGAACCTTCCCTTCCTGGCCTCTGGTCCTCATGACCTGGGAACTTCTAGGGCCTATCCTGCATAAAGCTGTCTAATCAACTTCTAATAATTTCTTTCCTTTTTGCCTACAAATTAAACATCTAATGGTTTAATGTCTATTAGGCTATATATAAATACAAGTCCAGTTATAAGCTTTAATAAGAGATTTAGAATATTATCTGAATAGTTTTTTCTCTAATAGAAGAAATCAGGTGAATCGTTTGCTAACTGATAGGATAACTTCAGATGAATGTTTAGGTTATGTAGAAACATTGTCTTGACCACTCATAACTATTACATGAGGGTAAGCCACTCTGACAGCAGATGCCTCATATTCTGCTACAGTTAAGTAAAAAATACCCTAACTCTTATTAATACTGGATTTAAAATCTATGGAAAGATGGGCAAGCTGATAAACTGTGATATCCCAGTTTCCTGTAGGATCATACACAATGTAAAAAAAATGCTAATAAATGGCTAAACCACAAAAAGACAAACCAACTTCAAACGTGTTCTGCTGTCAGTACTGGTTTGTTTGTAGTGAAAGAGGACTTTACAGCTTATTGTTACCTCTGTGCTATGCACTTGTAACCAACTGTCCATCCACTACCTCTGTGCTATGCACTTGTAACCAACTGTCCATCCACTCCTTTCCCCCTACCCACCTGCTTTCCTGCAGCAACAGCTGCTCTCACTTTCAGAGGGAGCAGGGAACAGCTACTGGATGCTATGTGCAACTCCTTTGAGATCTGATGCTCTCAGCAGTGAGGCTATGAAGGTGTCTTCTTCCTCCCTATCCAGCCCTGCCATCCATCCAGCTTTTGGACTGCTGGTTTGCTTGCTGTCTGCACTAAAGAGGTTCATGGTCTTCCAGAGTGTAGTGTTGTGCTAAGCTGTCACACATTCACAAACTGAAAAGCATTTAATTGTATGACCTAAAAGAAACTTTCAGCCTTTTTATTCTTCTAGCCTCTGGTCAAAGGGCCACAACGCCAGCTGCAATCTGACTGCCATAGAGAGCATGCAGAATCAGTACCACTGCACAATTCATTTAGTCAGCCAGATCTTGGAAACAGATGGTTATAGAGTCTCTCTTCAAGGAAACTTCTTTGGACATAACGATACATACGTGATCTTTCCAGAGTACAATCCCCGCAAACACAGTAAGTACAAATCAGCAGAGCTGTGAGCTGAGGGTCTGCCCCGCAGCTTCAGGATAGGTCTGATATGCTGCCCAACAAAGGATGTCTCAAAGATACAAGGGGAAACAATGAAAAAAATCAAGACTGCCCATCCCAAGAGAGTGCACTGTGAGAACTGCACCAGTAAGGATGCCTTATGCTGAGTCTCTCCATCCTGACTTTTCCTGCACTTCAGAAGGGCTGGCTCTGGAGCACCATTCACCAATACTTCTCATTTGCATCATGTTTTCTTGTGCCCTGGGTAATTTGCAATTGGATTGCTTCAGTTATTTGTTTGTTTTGTTGTTTTATTTTTCTCTAAGAAATTATATAATGAGGAGTCATGGGTTTAACTGAATGTCCCATGGCCTGGCACTACAAAGAAATGCTCAAAACCAATCCGCATTAGTGGTATGTTGTAAGGGCAGAAATTGATATCCAGAGTGGTTCTTTGCTTGCAAGATTAACCATAGGGACTACTGGAGTTATCATTAATTTATGATCCGTAGCTGTTCTGATGCTGTAAGCTAATCTAGTCTACTGCTAGTGTCAGTATACCTCTTTAGACTCAGCTTTATTTTCCATTACTTCAGTCACCCTAATATCATGCATTTTCTTTTGTGGTGTCCCAAACACTAGGAAAAACACCCTGTCTTCTCTATTTGCAGTAAAACTTGATCCACCTATGGACATCCAGAGCAATGCCACTGCCAGCAAGTGCCAGATATGGTGGAGTGTGGAGAATGTGCCTTGGTACCTCACTGAAATTCTCCAATATGAGTTGCAGTATAAGGAATACAGCACATCCTGGGAGGTAACTGGATGCAAAATACAGTGATCCTGCCTTGTTCTTTGGGTACAATGGCATTGCCACTCAGCTCAGGGTGCTCCACCAGCTGACTTAAGCTGGCCTTTCTGGTTTCCCATATTAAGGCTGAGAGATTTTACATCAATACTGAAGTTCAATAACTCTTCTCCTCATGAACCCTGCATCCATCATCATTCAGGCCCTCTTCCTGCATCTAAGAAAAAAAAAAATCTGGAAAAGAAAAGGGAAAAAAAACCAACAAAAAAGTATTTTAAACACCATCCTTTTGCCCAGTCTCATTAACAGCAATGCTATGTAATACTTTGCAGGTTGCATTGAACAAGACACTGCCCAATTCACTGTCACAAGTAGAAATTGAAGCCACAGAGCTCCGTAGTGGCATTTCTTACACTGCAAGAGTTCGCTGCAAAGTTTCTGAAAATGAGGATTCGTTCCACAGTCAGTGGAGTGATTGGAGCAAGACAACAGTGTTTCAAAGAGCAGGTACAAAGAATGTTTTTTCATCTTACTTCATTTATTTTCATGCCCATGTTCCAAAAAAAGAGAAGATACTTGGTAAAATGAAGCTTTTCAAATCAGACCTGGCTTTCTTCAAGTATTCATAGCCAAATTGCTTTCCTTAAGGCCTTTAGCTGCCTGTTTAATTTGCAGTGTTTAATTATTTGGGGTTCTATCTTGACTTCCAGACTTTTTATTAAAAATTTTTGTGCCGATTCTTTTCCTAGATGTCCCAAAAGTCTCTGAAAAGATTCTAAATACCAAAACTATGCAGTACTTATTCATTCCTCTGAGTTTTGGCACTCTACTCTATTTATTCTGGAGCTGCAAGCTTTCCTCAAGGTATGTGATTTTCGTTAAGGCCCTTGATCTTTATGGCCTCAGAAGGGTAAATCAAGAGTCGTTATATCCCTTTTCCTTCCTGTTTCTGCTGCACAGACTCAGTCATTTCCAAAAGAATTGTCAAAAGACAATCTTGGAATGTTCCTTGGCCATAATAGTTAATGACCCACTATACAGTCCTTAAGGAGACCAAAGTACCTTTTGGGGCTCCCAAATTCGGCTAAAGCCCAAGGATGATGGCATCTTGGAGTTAAAGAAATTTAAGCCCATGGAAATATTTGAAGTTCCATGTAGATAAATAAAAAGTGCAAGTACACGGCAACCCATAAAGGCGGCTAAACCAATGTCAATGCTAAGCTACATCATGTGATATTGCTGGCAGGAGTCAATAGGTAAAATACCAATATAAGCAAATTAACTAACTCTGATTCGAGACCAAGTTGTACAGAAAAAAAAATATTGGTTTTAGAACCTCAGTTCAACCATCCTCTGCAACTCTTTATGCTGGCAGAGCATAGGTAAATCTCCTCCCTCTTTCTTTTTTACCTTGACATACATTATTATGCTTCATATACACATCATTCTTAGAGAAACAGAATAAATGATGTCCACATAATAAAATATCTTTATAGGATAGACTTCAATAAAGGGGCAAGGATGTCTGGCAAAATTTCTCTGTTTAAACGTAATGGAACTAGAACTTTCAGAACTAGTGGTTTAGATAAAGTAAACTGATAAACAAAGCTCAGTGCATATAATGAGTAATAGACCAGTATATTAAGTTTGTTACATATTCCTAAGAAAATTATGAGACTGTGCTTCAGGTTAGAAACATTAAATGCATGCACAGGTGGCAGAAAAATAATTACATGATAAGTCAGAAATTATGATGAGTGGGCTTCTTGTGCAATCTTACTAACATAAGTGTGGGGGGTTCATCTAACCAGCATCATGGAGACAGAACACAGAAAAACTGTCCATTTTTAAAAAGTGTTATTTTCTCACTTTAGGGCAAAAAGCCTCACCTGCTTTAACATTCCCACGCCAGCTACTTTCTTTCAGCCACTCTATAGTTTGCACAATGGGAATTTTAAGGTAAGAAATAAATTTCATTTCTTTCTTATGACCCTCCATTCATGACAAGAGGATTTTTTTTTTCTGGGATTAATAATTCTAGCTCCTGAACAGAGTTGCTGACACATGGTTCTGATCTTCCTGGAAGTTCATAGTTTTTCATTTTCCCACTTCCATATACTAGCTAACCACCAGAGTTTCTGTCCAGCCTCTTGCTCCTTAGAAGTGGAACTCCTTCAGTGGCTCCCAGCTCAGACTCAATGCAAAAGGTGCACTTTTTCAAAAACCAAAGAAATACCAGTAGCTTGCATTGTATTCTGGTGGTGTGATCTTGTAAAAATTCTTCTAAAATTTTGTGAAATTAGCTGCTAGGCTTTTTTATCCTATTATTCTAACTTTGCCTGTTGGATTTGCAGTAAACATCTGGGTTATTGTGCCAAAGCCATAAAGAAAGAAAATTTATTTTGGAATAACTATACAAAGTGACCCAAACTTATTGATGCTTTCATTAGGACTGGGTTGGACCGAATGAGGCTTGTAACCAACTTGAAAGAGAAGAGGCCAGCAACTCAAGGAAAGTCAATGCAGATCAAGTTTCTGATCTAAAGACCCAAGAACTGATTTCCAAAATTTCATTGAAACCTATAGGAAGCACAGATGTGGTTACTGCAGAAGAAAACTTTGCATTTGCCTCAGGTCCAAGCCAGCAATACGTCCCCAGCAGGTACATAAGAGCAGAAGAGACAGAGTTGTGGCCAGGACTGTCGTTTGCACCAAACCATGCTGATGATACCATTGGCCTGAAAATCTCAGAAGTAATTAAAGACAACCTTGAGAGCCCTAGTGTTGGAATGAATTATCCCTCTCACTCACAGCATGGAAAGGGTGACTTTCTTATGCTTCCAGAATCTTTGGGGATAGTAGATGTGTCCTTCAGTGGTAGTGACTATTGTACTTTGTGTGACAATGATACCACAGGAGGTTTGATTTCTGCTGAACTACTGAAGGTCTGTAATGGCAATAGTCATGTTAAACATCAGAAAGACCAGTGATCTTCCCTGAGGAATATTCCTACAAAGTTCCTTGTGCTCTCCTATCGCCTCCCAACACTGTCCTCCCAAGCACCATAAACTCTGCAGACAATTTCAAACGTATCATTTTAAAATACATCCTCAACTTCTGTACTTCAGAAGATTGTGACTAAGTCCTTGTCTAGCAAATACTACCCCTACAGGCATGGCAAACCCTGACTCTGGCAACATCTGAGGTCCCAGAGAAACGTGACTGTGCCCTTCCCTATATTAACCTCCGGCTGCAAGATCCAGTAACCCTCTTGTCTAAGGAGGCAGCAGCAGACCTGTTTTTTTCCTCAGGAGGAACTATTAGAATTGTGTGCCTCTTGGAAGCAGTAATATTTGCAATGTGATGAACCATGATTTAAACTCCATCATTTTGTAAAAACTATACATGATTTTTCATAAAATTATGAGAAACTGTTTTTTGCTTAAGAAAGTAATTCTGCTTCTTAACATGATACTGATCAATTATAGGGGTTTTTGATTTGATAAGAATTTGTAATTTCTCTGTTTAAAGGTAATCAGGCAGTAGGCCTTGTTCTTTATTAACTGAAATGGGTGTAACTTTTTATTTTGCAATAACTAAGCCTCATGTACTGCTTTAAAAAATACTTAAAGGTTAAGTGACTGGGTTGATTTAATGGAAAAAGGTGAAAAAGAAGAACAGCACGAATGACCTTTATTTAATGACAGAACAGGCCAGATCCACTGCCTCTCCAAGGCTTCTATTAGTTCTTCAGAACTGATTAGTCCTTTGCCTATCTGCACAACAGGTAGAGCCTTTCTGAGCTGAATCTCTGGGGGTTTACTTTCTGCCCTAGACACAGAAAATCCTATATGCAATTAATAATCTACCAAAAAGATTTCTGGAGTCTTAGTTGCATCTCTTAGATTTAATGGGCTCAACAGTTTTAGCAAGCATGCTGAGATGTGTACACACACAAACCAGCTGACACATCTATATACACAGTCACAGACATTCATTGTTACTCTTTGGAGTGCTTCCCTTGTCTCTCTGGTGACAGCACAGATTAGTTTTGACAAGGCAAAGAAAGATTTTATTTAGAAGAAACAAAGTAGGTCAAGACGGCCTTCCCAAAAAGTGTGCTAAGCCTGAGAACCGCTGTGAGCAGTCTTTTTCTCTGAGAAAAACAGAAACAGAAAGAGGAGTTTACATGGGATTTGTATGACAGCCACAGGGGGTGATGGCAAAGATTTGTTTTCAGTGTTGTAAGCAAAGGGCTTTTCTGATACCTGAAATAATATCCCATTTCTGGTCCTTGGTGCTTTTTAACTTGCAAAAACTATATTCAAGGGTGCCTCTATTACTCCGCCACAATCTAATGGCAAGAGAAGAACATGATGTTGCTATCATTAACAGTTGCTGTCATTTCCCCAGGACAAGAAAATCAGGAAAACAATGCCACATACCTGGAGGATTTTGGTGATCCCAAACTTTTAGATCCCATTGCATAGTTTGATGTAGAATCCCAAATTTCTAATCTTCAGAATCTGAGGGATGCTTTCTGAAATTGTCAGATCAATTGTATTTTCAACTCACCAGATCTTGACAGGCCTTTCTTATGTACATGCAGACACATTCATAATTTAGATAATATAGAAATCTAACAATTTTCATAAAATCTGGTTTTCTTAATAAGGTATTCTGTACTGTATTAGCAAAATGAGAGTGGGAACAATTATATTCAGATATAAGTAAGGAGAAGCAAATCAGGCTTCTGTGGAAGGGAGAGTGCAAAACTTCATTAATAGGGAAGCAAAAGAAAACCGAGAGATTGAATGTAGTCATAAATTACTTGAGAGAAATGAAGAGTCAAAGATGCTTCTGCTTGTGTCCATTAGGGCAAGATAGGAAGACTGTAAGAACTGAGTCTGCAGATGATGACAGGCTGATGGTTAAAAGGCTGAAATGACACTCCAGCATCAGCAGCTCTCCAGTTGAAACTCTTAAAAACTTTTAACTGCTTCTGCTTCTATGGAATTCCTTGAAGATATTATTTGTTGTAGCTAAAACCAAAAAGCCTCTTCTTTACAACTAGGTCTTTGGAAAAACAAAGCCTCATGTTTTTTCCCCTGTCCTTTTGCTTTGTGTTTTTTTCTTTTAAGGTTTTTTTTTGTTCATTTTTTGCTGTCATGTTTGAGACTGGAATTAGGTTCAAGCTGTGGTTTTTCACAGCTTCTTCCAGAATCTCTGAACTATTCTAAGACTGACATTTGCCTCTAAGAGTGATACATATCCTTCAAGTGGAAGATAGAGAACTACAGCCTAATCAAGAGAGATAATATTGGCTCTGGTCAAACCTGTGAAGCCTTTCATATCCTGGGACTAGTGAGTGCATGCTATATGTATCACCTGCAACCAGAACAAAGTAGACAGCATTTTCCTCTTCTTCTTCTGTCGAGTTTTGCCAAAAGAAATTATTTTGGAAGATATTTAAGTAGGGCTTGTAAGCCACTAAAGACCTGAAAATGTTCTGTGACAAAGATTTTGGTTTAATTGTAGGTTTGTTTTTTTGGGCTGTTTGAGGGTTGTTGGTTTGGTTTGGTTTGGTTTGGTTTGGTTTGGTTTGGTTTGGTTTGGTTTGGTTTGGTTTGGTTTGTCTCACCTGGGGCTTCTACTCACATAAACTGCCCAGGGCATGGGAGCTCTGTTTACCTTCCACCTAGGTCTGAGGGACACAGCTTATCTTCAGTTCTGTTTTTGTGTGGCTTCCTGTATGGCTTCTGGTCCCGGCCTTCAGGTAGGTTATATTTGCACAGCCCCCTTGGGTGGATGTGGTAGCGTCTCCCCCTCCCCGGGGCAGTGTCCTTCCTCCCTAGAGCAGTGTCCCCTCTCCCGGGGCAGTGTCCCCTCTCCCGGGGCAGTGTCTCCTCTCCCGGGGCAGTGTCCCCGCTCCCGAGGCAGTGTCCCCGCTCCTGGAGCAGTGTCCCCTCTCCCGGGGCAGTGTCCTCTCTGCCTAGAGCAGTGTCAGGGAAGTGTCCCCGCTCCCGAGGCAGTGTCCCCTCTCCCGGGGCAGTGTCCCCGCTCCCGGGGCAGTGTCCCCTCTGCCTAGAGCAGTGTCCCCGCTCCCAGGGCAGTGTCCTCTCTGCCTAGAGCAGTGTCAGGGCAGTGTCCCCGCTCCCGAGGCAGTGTCCCCTCTCCCGGGGCAGTGTCCCCGCTCCCGGGGCAGTGTCCCCTCTGCCTAGAGCAGTGTCCCCGCTCCCAGGGCAGTGTCCCCTGCCCGGCCCAGCACGCTGCCCCTCGGCCCGTGGCCGCCCCCTGCTGGCGGAGCCCGGACGCCGCGGGCGGTTTCTCCCCGTCCCACCACAGGCAGCGTTTCCTTCCCCCGATTCTGTCCAGCTGCTCCACATCTTCCTGAAGGCATCACGCCTAGCCTTGGATATATTATTCAACTGCATCGTCATTTGTTACATAAAGAATGCAATAAGTACTAGCTGCCGTTCTTCAATTCTGTACGTCATTATATGCTATAATAGTATTTTTTCAGTAACATCTCACTATTTATTAACTATGCAAATTCTGCTACCCTGTAGCTCTCACATTCTATCTCAATACATTGCTAGTAACCTACTATTTCGGAGTTTATATTAATACATTTGCTTTCTTTTTCAAAGTGCAATACTTTGCACTTTATGTAATTTCGTATTATTTAGAGTGTATTTCAAACATGTCAAAATACTTTTTCTCCTCATTTTTGTCTCCCCAAGTGACTAAAATCTTTACCAGAATAATATCACAAATCTTGTAAACATACTTCCTATTTCATTACCAAAACTGATGAAAATACTGACTCAGACCAAGTTTGAGCCTGGAATGCCCCTTGAAATGCCATTCCACTTTAACAAGAACTGCTAATGATTAGTCTCAAACACACTATCAAAAAATTAATAATTCATTAACAAGACAAGGTGCTAACATTTAGGTCAACTAGCTTCCCTACTATTCCTTTAAAATTGAACTGTGTCAAAAATCTTAGCAAAGTCAAATGATATACTATCTACCCTGTTAGTAGCAAGTAAACTTTCTTGCTAAGATGGAAGTTACATTGCTTCTCTGCTCATCCACTTCGTGTAGCATTATTTTGAGGCTTACTTTTCCTACATATGAAGATGAGATTTTCTATCATTCTGAAGTCCTCTAGGTTTCTTAAATGGCTTTCTCAGAAATAACTTTTAACATCGCAGAGACTGCTTCAGTTATTAATGTTTTGCTTGGGTTTTTCTCATTTGGGTTTATTTATTTGTTTGGTTTTGGTGGTTTTGTTTTGTTTCATTTCCCAAAAAAAATACTTTAGGGCACATTTCATCTGTCCCTGCAGAATTTAACACACTTGCTAAGGCTTTAACTCAATTTTTTTGTGTGTGCTATTATCTTGTTAAAATGAATATTATCTTCATTGTTAACCTAGATTGTTCACTGGAAGAAAAATGGCGTGCTCTATTCTTCAATCACACATGGTCTATTATTCAATCCCTTTCCTGAACAATAATGGGCTCTCCCTTTTTCCTAAGACTGATGACAAACTTGTAGATGTTGTGGTTGTCCCCTTTTCTAATTTTAGTTTATTGGTTTGTTTTCAACTGAACAGGAAAATAAAATTCCTACTGCCCAAGTTTTCCAGCAGGTTTGGTACCTTAAACTCTGCCAGATGAAGCAATTGGACTCTACACCATTGTCATCTTGAAGGATTTCCTATGATATACTGAGATTTCATGGCTTTAAATGCTGCTGTGTGCTTTTTTACCTCCAAAGGCACCATTTGCTTTTCTAGAAAGGAAAATGTTACGGTTTGCTGATATTAAGCAGCAGAACCTAGCAAATTGCCTATAGTGATGCTGTTGCCTGATTTGAGTTTGCCTCAGCTCACACATGCTGGAATACACATATAGTCTGCACACATGATCCACAGCCCAGGGAAGCTGAGTCAGAGTATCACACGTGCCCAAATAAGTCCTTCTGGAGCAGGATGTGAGTCTGCACAGAACTGTCTTGACACACACAGCTTAATTGAGTAATGTAATATCATTACAAGCCTGACTTTTTAGTTCCTTCCTTTTCCTTGTGTTCACAACTCTTGGTTATATAATGTTTGAAATAGCTGTAAACAAATTTTATTAGTTTTGTGATGAGCCTGATACTTTTTGAGCCTTATAGAAATATCCAAGGACATAAACATAAATCCAACTGCTCAAGCAGCTGTGTGGACTATTGTGATACTGTCTAGCTAGACCCAAAATTGTAAGCACAGGAGAGAAAATTCTTACCAGATCACATGGAAAAGATGTGATAATCCTTCGCCAGGATAATCTCTTTGAACTCACACATGTGAAAACCGTCACAGCATCATTCAGTAACTACAAACAGTTCCAGCACTGCTGCCATAAGTCACACAAAAGCTTTTTGGTACTCTGCAAAGTTCCTCTGAGAGGCCACAACAAAAAACCACAACAAAAAACTCACATGTCTACTGACCTATGCACCCAACCCACTATAAGATTATGATCAATTGTTCTACTTCTCTGCAGAAGGATGAGGAAGTTGTCATACAGAAAAGTTGATTTAGGCTGGCTATTCTAAAAATCTTTCTAAAAAATGTGGATCAACACTGGGACACTGCAGTTGCCCCTGCCCTCCATGCCACTCTCATTTGAAGCTAAATATCTGTATGTTGTAGATTCTGATGTTCAGTAAACTAGATCGTCTTTTCTTGCCTCATCCTTTTGAGTAATCTCTCACAATTCCAGGAATTCCTTGACAAACTCAGTTTGTTCGCTGCAGTGTCATGCCCCACCGGCCCGTCCCTCCCAGCATCTGTGGCTGGTGGTGTGAAAAAACGAGGTTCACTTTCTCAGTATATTTTAAGAGATAGATTTAATAAAAAAATAAGACAATTAGGAGATAAAGCAAAGTACGGCTGGCTGGGTGACTTGGCACTTAGCCAAGTCCACACTTTGCTATATTAGAGACATTCGTTAAATACCCTTTTTATTGCATTAGTTTATTGAATATTCATATTTTTCCATAAACTAGTTTCTGTATTTCAGGAACTGGTTTGCATGGTCTTTTTTTGGGTCTGTCTTTTTAGAGCACGCGTGTTTTGTGGCTGTGTTTTTGTTACCGCTTTTAGTTTGTGTTTTGGTCTATGCTTTCTTCAGATGGTGGATGTTGACAGTTGGTATATTAATAGGAAGATCTTCTTTACACGTTCACTAGATGTTATTTTGACCAAACAGACAGTTTAAGCATAATATATCAACTACTACCACTACGCTTAATTTTCTTTACTAAAAGCAGAAATAAAAAACTTATATCCTATATCCTTACTACAACGTTATTCATCATACAGCACACATCTTGCGAAAAGCCAACTTTATAATATACATTCATAACAGGCGGGCTCGCACACGGACCGATGGAAACTCGCTAACGGGTACCGCAGGGCAAACAGCCTGTCAGAACCGGCCACGGACAGCGGGTATTACGCAGGTTCCCAGGCACGAACACCCGCACTGGGGATTCTATTAATGACGCACTTGAATTCCCAGCCGTGCGGAGGGCGCGGCGCTCCCGCCCCGCCCCGCCCGCCCCCGTGACTGACCGCCCCGCCCGCCGCGCTGACTGACCGCCCCGCCCGCCCCCCTGACTGACTGATCGCCCCGCCCGCCGCCGCCACGGCCGCCGCCGTCGTGGCACGGGCCCGCTGCGCGCGTCCGGGGGACGGGCTGCCCGGCGGCCCCGCCCTTTTCCGCCCTCACTGCTCGCAACTTCCTGCCGGCGTCATCCCACAACTGCGCATCCTCCGCCGGGCCCGGGCGCTGAGGCTGACGGGGGCGCTCCGGCCTGGCCCGAGTGTGAGTAACAGTTGCCGCCACCAAAGAGCGAGCGCGGCGCGCGGAAGACCCGCCCACAGCGGGGGATTGTTGTGGTGACGTCAGGGGCGGGGGACGCGGGTGTCCCATTGGCTCGGGCTGGGCCGAGCGCCTGGCGCGGAACGGGTGGGGAGCGGCCCCGGTCCGGGCGGGCCATGGCCAGCACCGGCAGCCCCCTGGTGAGTCCGGGCGTGGGGGGCGGCCCGCGGGCCGGGCGGGCCGCGGCCGGCACCGGCAGCCCCCTGGTGAGTCCACCCGGGGCCGCGGCCCTGGGGGTGCTGGGGGAATAAGTAGGCCAGGGCGCCGGGGCCGGCCCTCGAGAGGTGGCCGCCCGTGCCCAGCGCTCTGACGGCGGCGGGGTCGCGGTGGGTTTTCGCGAACGGCGCCGCCTCCTGCGCCCGCTCGAACGGGGCGGGTAAACGGTCGGCGCCGGCCGCGGAGCCAGTCTTGTCTTCGCTGCTCGCGGTCTTTCTTCCGCCCCCCGCTCCTGGGTGGCCGCGGGCCTGGCGGGAGGGCCCCGTTCTCCCCCGTTGGTGGGAGGAGGTGAGGCCGATGGTGGAGGGGCCGCCCCGCGGCCTCTCGCGGACCTCAGTTTTCAGTTCCGGGTACGGGGCGTTGGCGTGGCTGTGCAGGGCCGTCTCCCGCCGGGAGAGCCGGCGTTGTTGTCCTGTGGGAGCTCTACCTGTCACTCTGTAATCGATTTCTTTTGTAGTAGGAACAAACGTGTGAGGAAGATCGTGAGGGTCACAGTAGGACGCCGTTTCAAACGCAGTTGTTTACGTTAGTCTGACAGCGTAAACTCGTTTTGTGTGCACTGACATATCTAGAAGATGGAGTTGTAGCTGGTATACAGACGTGGTAATGGTAAATCTTTTTTTCTGTGTAAGCTATACAGTTCAGTTAGTGTAGACATTTCCTCACGTAAAGAAAAATAATCACCAGCTTTCACTCATGTTGGCAAAACTACCCAGCAGTGATATGTTCTTTATCCTCGTGTGCATGCTGCTGTGCTTTTGGGTCTTGTGTTCTGTCAGCTGCAAGTTGCCAGGCTTCACTCTGCAGCATTTAAAACCTTTTCATCAGGTGGAACTGGCTGAGGAGGGTTTTCTGTGGAGAATGGCGCAGCTGTGTTATTCTTGACAGCCCATTTCAGTGTGCTCTCCTCTTCATGCTCGGTGATTTTTTTTAATGAGGGTGTTACACAGAATCATATTTATTGACTCAAGATGAGAAATACTGTATTAATAGCCCTGCAGAGTACATAAAATGCTACATCAAGGACTATGAGATAAACCAGTTTTTGGTTATTAAAGGAATTAGTTTTGCTTTCTTCCTAGTTGATACAGCTCTATAAAGCTGCTTCTTAGCATCAGAGATGACTTCTGTTTACTTGGACTCTTAAACAGAGAATATGCTTCTCTTTGTGTTTCTGCTCCTGCTTATTGCCCATCTTTTTCAGGGTTTTTTCTCAAAAATACTTGCATTTCTGTTCCTTTTCTATATACAATTTATGCCCTTGCCCATAAGAAAAACTTGCAGAGAGTGGAAAAATTAAGAATACAACTGATGACCATTTTGGCAAAAAATAGGCTGTTTTGTCAGGATAATTTTCTTAAAATTCATTCTTTTCCATTAAATTTAATATTTTCCTGGTCACAGTGTACTGACAGGCAGTACCAGATAGAGGTGGCCCGATCCAACAACCTCTTTGTAATTCAGATGATATGAAGTATGGGAAATCCAATATTTCTGAGACTGAGCAAGTTACTGTTAATGTTTATGTGGTGGAGTTAATGCCATAATGAGTTCTGTGATTATTGAATTGTCAATGCATAAGATGGGATTAAGGAGGGGAGTTTTGAATAGAGCACAGCTTTGAAAGAAACCTTCTAGCGATTCTCTGCCAGTTAATTTCTGTATTCTTGTATGCAGAGACAATTCCTAAAATGTTCCATTATTTTCTGAAGATGTGACATAAGGAGGGAGTTGTACTTCTAAGAAGGAAACTATTTTAGTGCTGCTTTAGTTGCAGATGCCAGTGTGGTCTTAGTTATTTGCTGTTAATGCTATTGTGAGTATATTTGGTCTAAAACTAAGTAGTGCCCTTCCTTTCAATATGAGGAGTCTGGAAGTATGGTAATGAACATCTTCATTTGCAGCAACATCTTCACTGGAATGTTTTACTGCACTAGCAATTACTAGATTCTACCAGTGTTCCTGACCTGATAAAGCTTAGTGTAGTCATTAATCTGGCTGAACAAAATTGCTGGCTTCTTTTTATTCCCCCAGTGGAACTAATGTGAACTACACATCTTTTCTCTCTTCAGAGGACTGGGCTCTCAGAGCTTACATAGAGTAAGTTTTGCATCTATGTTAAGAATTAGATTACAGTGTGTTGAGAGTTTTGTTTGTAGTTATTTGTAGGGGTAAAACTTCCAGATACGTATGTAGGGAAAACCCTTCAACCTTTTTTATTTAATGTTCTCTTCTTCTTGGCTTTCATCATAAAGCCATGACTAGTCTTTATCACTCATGTATGGGCTTTTAACTGGGATAAGTTTTCAGTAAATCCCTTACCAAAGCAGGCTGCAGGAGTAGAAAACAGTAGAAGACACAGATGTTGAGAAGGTGTACAAAGGTGGAAAAATCAGAAGAAGTTTTAAGAGGAGCAGTTTTGCATGGATTTATATTTCTAACATTAAAAGTTCTTAGAGCTAGTGGAAATTACACAGAATAATCTGAGTATAATAGTGATGTTCTACTAAACAATGATTCTACTGTGTGGGTGGGCTATTTTTTTAAACAATTTTTTTCCTTTGGATTATTGATCTATTACAGTCCCAGAAGGAAAGTCTGTTTCTTTTAGCTCTTGAAACTCTACAAGTAGATTACTGTACCTGGATATTGTAAGATACCCTGCAGGCTCAGGCTCATTGCTCTTTCCTAAAGCAGATCAGTTTGAAGGCAGCATTGCTGGAAAAACTTGGAAAGGGATGCTGACTACTGAAGTACTTGCAGGAATTTTTGTACAGAAGGCATGAAACCAGGGGCATAATCGCTTTGTTTTGGACTGAAAAATGTAGTAAACTGCCAAAGTAATAAAAATAAATTTGGTCTATGAATATATGAACTATTTTAGTAATATCTGTTTTTTAACAGTAAATTTGTACTATTTTTATATATATATATATATATATATATATGTATTTGTCTAGAAAAGCTATACAGATTGCTGTAGAACCTTTATGGCATTCAGAAAATATGCAAGTGACCTTAATTTAGAAAACACTATGTTTGAAAGATAAAATCCTTTTCCAAGTCCTCCTATTGGAGCTTTCCAAAGAATATGTATGATGTCAAGGAATTATTTTTTCTGATATTTCAAATGGAAAAAACTTTCTTTGCAAGTGGCCAACTTAGGTTATCTATATATAGCAAAGAAGGAAAAAAAGGGGAAGAAGCAGATTTTCCTCCCTTCCCACTTCCCTTTCTGCATCTTATTTGCAGGTAAGCTTGTGGAAACTTGCTGCAGTCTAAAGTGTCTGAAAGGACTGGAGACAAAATGCACAAAGCTAGTTAGCTATTTGGTCTAAAACCTTATTTTTCATGCCATAGGAATTCTACTCAAAATTGCCATGGGAAATAAGTGGTTTGCTGTGTGAGTAAATATTGAACTTGAGAATTGATTTCTGTTTTAAAAGACAAGCTGTAAATATTTCACTTGCAAATATTTTATAATTCTTTTTGGTGAAAAATCACGAGGATTAACTTGCTTAGCGCATTCTTCTGAAAAAAAAAAAAATACTAAATTCAATGTTTGTTTCTTTAGTAATCCCGCAGGAATTTACAGTTCTTGACTGTGCCATGAATCCTTTGTACATCCACTTGGTCTATACACTGGTGTGTCTGCTTCTGTGTTCTTCACTCCAAGCTGTTCTCTTTGCCTCCTACAGCTGCTAGCAAGGAGCTTGGCATAAGAAACCCTTTAGTGTTTGCTGGCCTGAGCTCCTATCTGTGCTGTGCAGTACCTGATTGTCAGTGAGCCTTGTGAGGTAGCGAGGTGCTATAGCCTGGGATCCACACTATTGCAGTCACAGATGGCTTTTGTTTTCTGGTGAGCTAGGCTAGATCTGTTTATGTTAAATGAATTCAAGTGGCTTGTTTACATTATAGCTATTTGGGCCATAGGCTCACTTTAGGTTCTTTGAGATTTGAGTGGTTTCCTGTTTCTGATTTATTTTGAAGCACTAGGCAGTGGAAGGAGGCCTTAAATAGTCTGCCTCTGAAGATGATTGGAACTTAAATGCTTTTCTTAGTGGTAGAGGAGGTTAGAGAGTAACTGGCTGATATGCAGGTTCTTTTAAATCCTTTCATTAGCTTTAATCCCTACCTGATTTCGGAACTAGAATCCTGGAAATCAGTGGCAAGAAATACCACTGTATGTAAGGTGGTCAAATTTAGAAAAAGGCATTTGCATAAACTAAAATTTTGGATCAGCATTGCTCGGTACATGAAAAATTGATTTCTCTAGAAACAACAACAGTCTTGTGGATAAAATACCTTTATTCCCTAAAGGTCAAAACAATCTAAGAATGTAGACGTGTTCCTTGCTCTTCCAAAGCATTGAGCCTCTTGACTATATTTTTGCTAATATA
This sequence comes from Zosterops lateralis, assembly GCF_965231275.1. NCBI lineage: Eukaryota > Metazoa > Chordata > Aves > Passeriformes > Zosteropidae > Zosterops > Zosterops lateralis. The sequence goes on from NC_139775.1 coordinate 7,631,899, forward strand.
ATATGAAGCTGGTATTGTCATTACTCACTTATGGATTAACTGTGTTATGGATTTATTGCACAAAGCAAGAAATGTCAGTAGACAAACAATACTTCTGTTTCCCACTGCTGTAGAGGTACTAGCCATTTTAGGTAAAATAGGATGTTTGAATAGGAGCTTGAAAGCTTCAAGCTTTCTCCTTCCATTAATTTGTACAGTCTTTAATCTTGAAATGTATTACCAGGACATGATTTTTAAAGCTTTTTTGTTGTCTTTTAAATTATGGTTATTTCTGTCAAGATATTTTGTTAAGAGATTTTTTGGAGGAAACAATTTCATGTAGTTCTTCAGTGAGTGCTTAGCTTTCAGCATTAGAGAGGTTTCGAATGACACTGGACATGAAGGTGAGCATAGTTGTTTTGGTGGGTTAGAGCCTAGACTTCTTTACTCAGTTAGCATAGCAGTCTATCTGGACAACAACAAAACCCCACTCCTTTTATGCAGCCAAATGTTTTTTAAATTTACATGATTAATTCATAAAAATGGTTTTTAAAGAACAGTTTTTTCATGTGGCAACTTCTGAGATCAAAAACTTCACTCTAGATAGATGTATGACTTCAGATTCTCTTGCAAAACAAATTTTTGTTAAAATAGTTTTTATAATTGAACTATAAGATTTTAAATGTTCATTTAAATGTAGTAGTTGATAACCATTCACGAACCTTGATCAAAGTATAGGTTTTGACAAATTATTTGGCTTCAGACTGTTCTGCTGACTGCAAATGTCAGTTTGTTCAAGATATGTGGTGTTAAAGGAGCTGTTTGTTGGCTTATATGCTAAATTTTAAGTTCCCTGCAGTAATCTTTTGCCTACCATTTGATGAGGCTTAAAAGAGTGCTGATGCAGCTCTATAAAACATAAATGCACACCACTGCTACACAAGATCACAAGATTGATGTTTAATGTTAATGCTTTTGAAATATCTACAAATAACTAATACGTGGAGTGGGGTTCGTTTACTGCAGTTTGAAGAAAATGACTTACTATTGTCTTCAAAGAAGTCTAGAAAAGAGCGTCCTGTTGTTTTGGGAAAGTATTTTTGCAACCTTGTATATTTTTTAATTCTTTTTTTTTTTTTTTTGAGAGAGAGAGAAGTCTTTGCTCTTATAAATAATGTTGAACTTCTGTCAAACTGAAAGTGTGAGCAGAGTACATGTCTTTAAACACCTCCCAATTACTGTGATGTTTTAATATGGCTGCATGTATTTTAGTGTCAAAGTTAACCTGTTAAGTGAATGAACAGTTGGCTAGCTGTGTGATACATTCAAAGTACTTTTGAGGCTTGGCTTACTGTGAGTTTTGTCCCATTCAGTACATGCTTGATTTTCCATTATAGTCAAAAGACAGTGTGATAGCATCTAGTGACCTTTTCTACTGAGTGTTTTTTCTCTCTAGGCAAGTATTTTAATTACTTAAAGGCAATAATAATGTTGGCAGATAGATGTATTGTTAAATTCTTGGTATTACCTGACAAATTTCTAAGCATATTCAAAGTGTCTATAAAGAGAAACTGGCATGCAGTTCAGTTTGATTAATCAGCACATTATTTCTCTCTTTACAGATACATGTACAATTGGTTAATAGAAAGAGGATGCTGTTGGTCACTTAGCAGAAAGTCTGACAATCCATTTTTAGACAGATATCCAGAGCAAAAATAGACATGAGCATATATAAGGTCTGGGAATTGATGTTTACTGCAGTTTATGAAAGCACACTGGCTATTGTTGCTCTGGGTTGTCTTCATTCAGGGCGCTTCATTCTGGTGCAACAACAGACAGAATTTATGAAAGGAAATAGGGATCACACAATAATGATTACACTTCCTGCAAACAGCTCCTATGTGGGAATGGTATTTATTGATGCAAACTGGACTGTGCTCTCTGCACTGAAATGTGAGACCTTTAGTTGGATTTTGTTACTCTGAATCAGTGGGTCTGTATCTTCAGTTTCTTGTACCTGAACTAAACTGCTTTTGCTTGCATTCTCCTTTTAGGTACTATGAGATATAGTTTGAGGACGTGTATTCAGGCCCATCTAAGTATCTGGCCTGATCAGTTGCTTTTTTTCTTTTGGAATAGGCTGGAACTCCCAGGGTGTGTTACACGGTAACCTTTGAACTGGACACTGTCACAACTAGGTATTGGGGAACATAGGGAACATTTTGATTGTGGGATATGAGATGGGAGGAGGTCAGTGGAAAAGCTGTGTGTGATATCTGTTAATTATCCCTTTATCCCTTCTGATGCTCATTTTCAGATATGACGTGCATCACATGTAGTTGGTGCATCTTTGTTAACCCTCTGAAACAGTGTGCCATGAAAAGAATATGTTAAATATAACTGTTTAGTTTTTATTTTTTTCACTTTAAAACTCTAGGTTGTCAATGTTTAAATTGTAAGCAATACAAAATAAATTTCAGTTTCAGAATTTTGGGCTTACATGACGAGGTCAAAACAGTTCAGGCCAAACCTATCTAACTTAAACTGCCTTTAGCAGAATCTTGGGTTGTGCCAATCTCCTAGCTTATAGTCTCATTAGCATTATTTATAATCAAAACAAATGTACCAGTTGGGGTTTAAAGGTCATGTTGCTTTGTGTAAAAAAATACTTGCTCTTACCAAGGTCTGGTTCCAAAAAAAATAGCCTTATAAGTAGTTAGATGGAAGAGGTTTTGTGGTCATGTCTGCCCTATGTCTTAATGCAGCTTGAGATTCTGTAAGTCAGCCTCAGTGTTATCAGACAGCTGAGAGGTCAGGAAAAGCTGACCATACAGATCTGTTTGTACAGAATCTGTTCATAGGGATTTTCTCTGTAGTAGATCTTGCTAGTAGAATTTCAGCAAAAGCACAGATATTCTCAGTTATCTTCAGTGTTCAACATCCTGTCAGTTAGTACAGAAGCAAAGAATACTGGAAGTTTTAGAAGCTTAGTCTCTAAAAGTATTTTTCAATGCAGTCAGTGTTGATAGAACGGTCTTCGCAAAGTAGTGTTGCAGATTTTATGGTGGGAAAAAGCCAGTGGAGATGAAGTTGTTGTTGTTGTGGTTGTAGTTGCTTTAGAGAAGTGTGGTATGTGTTTGATGCATTAACAGTTGTAGTGATAGTGCAGTTTTCAAAGTGCTGAATTGCAAAGGGAAAAGGTATGAGTCCTTTTAGGTGACCAGGAGGAAAGGAAAAATGTGATGCTGTCTAGTGTGCTTTCTGCATTGATTCCAGTTTACTTAAAGTTTATTTCTACTGTTTGCAGACAAGTGGGGAAAAGAACAGTATTAGTACTTATTTCATGTATTTCAAATAAAAATAATTCCGTTTCTAGTTACTTAGTGGAAACTACTTGATAAAGATTTTGAAATGACTCTTGATCTATAATGCCACATGCATTCAGTAGATTTGTTATTTTCTTCCTTGAAAGGTTTTCAAACTCAAGTATGTTGCACTAAGAATGAAACTACTTCTATATGAAAGTAAATGAAAAGGAGAATGCTTATGGGTTTGGGAAAGTAGTGTTAGAGACTAGTTTTTAAAGAGATAGAATTACTAGATCAGTGGTTATCAGTATGGTCCATGGTGACACATGACATGCCATAGGTAAGTCTGTTGTTACTATGTGAGGATCTGTGCTTTCACTGGCTTGCCAGCTGAGAAATGTTGATAATTGCTAGAAGGAGAGCATCCTCAAGCTTCTGAGTATTGCAGATGCAGTTTAGAACATTTTAAATTTCTGTTACTGACTTTATATCTCACTAAAAAAATGTCTGCATCTGGTAGAAGAACAATCTGAAGTCTGATTTTTACAAGAGTGATGGTACAGGGTTAGATCAGATAAGCTGGCCCGTATTCTATCTCTGGCATATGTGACAACCTATAAGTAGAGACATATACAGTTTCTGCAGACGTGTTTTTTGTAGCCTTTCAAAATAAAACTGAGAAGGTAAATAATACAGGACAAAATACTAAAGAAGAATATATGGAGTCTGGAAGGGCGATTGTAGGAATTACCTTTTTCTATAAACCTTGAGGTGCAGTATAACAGACCTAGTTGCATAGTTCTGTCATTTGTTAGGTAACTGATCCTTTTAATTCTATTGCATGTTCCTCTGTCCTTATTCCTAATCTTGACTTTCGTTTGAGAAAGTCAGGGGACTAATTGATGTTATACCCTGGCCGAAAATAACCTTCTCTTCCTACAAAGTCCTTTCCTCCTGTCACTTCCCTCAGGATTTTTCTATACTTGATATTCATTGTGACTTAGTTTCAGCTGCTGTGAAAAGAAACACCCTGCATCCAGCATCTTTTCCCCCCTTTCTCACAGTGCTTGCTGATGCTTTTGTGGTGGATTTTTTTCTTGCTTGTTTGCTTTTTCAAGGTGATCCTGCTAGCTGTGGAATCTAATTAGACCCCCCCCCCCCCCCCCGCAATACTTCTGCTTTATTTACCTGTAAAACCTAATCTGGTCATTTGTGACTGGAGCCAGTTCATCATTTAGATCCTGATATTTAGTCTGTGTGTATGTGGGTTTTATTTACTATGTTTCATTTAATGGGATGGTTTTTATACTGGCATCACTCTAGTTGCTGAGCACTCCTGCTTGTGTCAGTCTTGCTGCAGTCTTGATGGGAAAGGGTACAATCTGTTTTTAATTCTAGCTAGTGTGTCTTTAGACACGCTGCTGTCCGTGTAGTTGTCTGAAGGAAGGTTTGATAAATCTGGGATACGAAAATGCTGGGGACAATAGTCTGCAGAAGGTGTCAGCTAAAATATAAGTATATAAGGCATAAAAGGAACTGTGACCTACAGCACATACACTTTAATGTGTATATGCCTAATAATAGTATCAATTTTAGCATTAAATAAAGGCAACTGTGCTGCACAGAGCGCAGCCAACTGAGGAATCTCTTATTTGGAGCTTGATTCCTTCAGACCGTGTGCATGAGTGAGTGCCAGTCCAACTCCCTTCTAAGGTGGTTTCTGACAAAAATGCAGAAAACTGTTTGGAATTGAAATTCATGAGGTAAAACCCTTCTTTTTGTAAGAAGTAATTTTTAACTTGGTAACATGATGTACATTATAGACTTTCTGACATGGTTGTACAATACATCTGTTTTGAGACTAAGTGGCTCTCATTATGCCATAGTTTATGCTGGATGTATGTTAGAATACTGAGATTTAAAAAAAAAAAAAAAGTTTAGCCATGGTGTTAATTTTCTTAATTGTTTCCTCTGCTTACATACAAATTTTTTGTCAGCAGTAGTTTAGCAAAGCTCTCCTATTTGTTTGTGTTTTCTGGCCAGTTTCAAGTAAAACATCAGAAGCAGGCCCTGACAGACTAATTGAGGTGTATTACCAAAAGGAGTGGAAAGCAGCTTGGCAAGATTCCCTGATCTTAGAGAAAATTGATAAAAGGATACCAAATGACAATTTGCTTCGTATATTACATCAATCAGTTTTAGGAGTGTGTTTTCTTGTATTTGCTGTTTTCTGGGCTATATCTGTTCTTTTTGGTTTGCAATTAAGTTGTCTTTATGTGGCCATATGTGCAATTTAAGTAGTACAGTCTCCCTTGTTTTAAAAGGCCATGAGCCAAAGCATTCTTCAAAAAATGTTTTAGGTGTCACTGATTATTAAACCCTCCAGCTGATCTGCTTTTTTTATGTTATCTCTTTTCTTCTTGTCCTTCCCCAAATACTACCAGAGAAAGTGAAATTCCGAGTAAAAAATTAAGAAAGTCTCCTTTGTCTCCACTAAAGTTTTCATGTGTTCATTTAGAGTTCATTGTAACTTGGCTCTCTAACTAATGTTACTGGTAAATACAGGTGTTCATTGTATGACTAGAAATTTAATGTCAAGTTATTCATAAGAGAAGATACCATGAAATTTGATAACTTGGTATTAGAAGCATTTCTTTGCTTTAAAAAAAACATTCTTGAATTAAAGTGTTCAGATGTTTGACCTATGGGTATATGACAGCATGACCTAAATAGTTATTTATCAAATTGAAGCTGCCATTTCCAAAATAAATGGTTATATTCCCTCCTAAAGAGATTTTTAATGATAACCCTTTCAAAGAAGAATTTTTATGATCCTTGTATGGAAATAAAGTGCAACTGTGCGTGGTAATTATGTCAGGTATGGGAATAATAGTTAAATTTCTCTTTTTAGTATGATGCTGTTCCAATGCAATCAAGTGTGGTGTTATGCTCCTGTTCATCCCCTTCGATGGTGAGGAACCAAGCAGATTCCAGCACTCCATCTGTCATTTCCACTTGTGGCAGCAGACAGGGATCTAACATGGAGGACACAGCACCTGAATCAAGATCTAATTCAAACTCCTTGCAGCAACATACGGGACAGCAGCCTCCACAGCCTCGAAAGAAACGACCTGATGACTTCAAATTTGGGAAAATTCTGGGTGAAGGATCTTTTTCAACGGTAACTTTATTTTTTATAAGAAGTGACAGATATCTTAGATAAACATGCAAATTTGTTGTGTAAGACTGATGAGGTTGAAACGTGGAGAAAACAGCTTGAAGAGGAAATGAACAGGACATAATGGATTTAAGCTTAACTATTAAAATTAAGTGTCCCCCTAAATATGGGTGGTGATTTTCTTTTTTTTAATCTGCTTTTAAATTGATAAGTCCTGTTGTATCCCAATGACTTGATGCTTGGATGCTCAGTCAACATTGCTTTCTAATGTAAGTGTGATAGCTATAATAGTCTATGTAAAAAGTTTGATATAAAAGCTTGGAACTGGTCTAGGAGCTTGTCCTGTCTATGGCAGGATGTCCTGTCTGTGGCAGGAGGTGCTGCCAGATGCTTTCAAAAGAAAAAACACTGATACTTCTCCAATATTCTTTCTCAGCCTATGGTCCTTGAGGACTTAGTGAGTCGCAGTCAATATGTTTCTGTTCAGTAGCCTTAAATGGTTTGTTTCTCACATTCACAGCATTGCACAAAAATTAATTATTTAAGTGTTGCCTTAATGAATCCATGAAGCAGTAATACTTCAGTTTGATGGTTCAGTAGTTTCCCAGTTGTAAGACAATAATATTTCTGTATCTTTTTTGTATATGTGTTGTATACAATTTTTGGTTGTAGGTCTCTAAATGTTGGGGTTTCAGTACAGTCCACCGTAGTGTTTAGGATGCAGGCCAAGAATAATTTGTGTTCAAACACATAGTTTGCATAACTTGCAGGTTTCCCTAAAGAATCCAAGAGAGTTGTTGTGGTTTGGGTATACCGGGACACTTTGCTTCAGCAATACACTTTTTGTTTCTGAAAGTTAATGCCATGTTCCATGTAGGTAGAGAAATTCATAGGGCTTAGCCCAGACTCTGAATACAGTGCTCTGCTGCCCTGGTACGCAGCACAAGCCTCTGATGTATCAACTTCAGAGCATTTGATCTGTGGGGCATGTACCTTTATGTTGTTATCAAAATATCTTGTTAAAAAGCATATGATTTGTTCATATTTAACATGGTTGTAGACTCAGAGGTCTGACTGTGCTCCCCAAGATCCTCACCAATATTGTAACTGAGAAGTGTTTATCTCAGAAAGCAGGGGCCTTCATATTACCATATATCCAATGATAGCTTCAGATTAAAAAATACTTTCTTCAAGGTCATAATGAATATATTCTATTTTCTTGGACTTTTATTAAGCTACAAACTCTTACCTAGTGCCAGGGCTGGGTTTTTAAATTCAGCAGAGATACACATGGTATGGCTTCAGGGTTTTTCTTTAGAGCACTCTCCAGTTTTGTGGGATCTTCTTCTGCAGCTGCAACTTCTTGGATCCATGCCTGGTATGAACAGACACACAAATGCAGGGTCTTCTACTTGTTGTTCCATTCTTTTAAACTAATGAGAATCTCCTTGGTTTGTAGACAGCTTCAAGCTTCTTTCAGAATAATATCTGTTATGTGGTGAAAAAATTACAATTTTCATGATTAAGGAGGCATGTTGTGTAGCTCACCTCCTTCTGTATAGTGGGTACATATATATTCTATCTTGGTTTTGTCTCCACCTATAAATGAGGTCTTTCTTAAAAACAGGAGCTCTAAGAAAATATGATTGTCTGACCAAAACCAGTTCTTAAATGCAGCTTTAATCTCTAGCGGCCTAAAGTATTTGTTCAAATTTAGAATGAGGCTTGGTCAAGATATATGCCAGGTATCTTGGCAGTTATTTCTGCTTTGTAGCTTCTGAGGGTTCTCTGCTCTACCTGTCTCCCCTTCCTTCAATTTGAGATGTTTAACTACATTTCTTGCCTTGCTGTTGTCTGAATTTACAACTTACACATTCACAGTTCTGGGAATGCTTTTGTTTTTCTGTTAGTTTTACAGCTTTTTTTTTTAACTATCCAGCTAATTCTTATTTCTTTCTATAGAATTTACATTCCATATTAATATTACTTCTTCCCATAGGGTGGATAAGATTCAGATTTTAGCAAGGGGTTGAAATGGATATAAACTTAAAATCAGAAAAACAGGGAACTGTATTTGTCTATTGTTACAAGGTTATTGCTTGCATTCGTGCCGAGAGGACTTTTCAGATTGTCTTTAAAATTGCCTTTTATAAAGTTCTTTCTTGAAAAGCCTTGTGTTCCTACAAAGCTTTTCGCCTTAAAAATGTAAATCTACTTGCCTGAAATTTCATCCCTTGCTTCTACTAATGGGAAATTTTCTGTTTCTTTTATTTAAATCTTTTTCTTAACAAATTGGAAGTAGTTGAAAGTTCTTTCTCACTTCTTTTGCTGGCTCAGATGAATTTCTCTTTCAATCTTTGCCATCTGTATTAAGGAAAGTACTATGACAATTATTTTTGAGTGTTCCTCAGCATAATTGTTGTTTTTTGTTCCCCCCTTTAAGAAAATTTGGCAGTTTACTTTGACTTACATTACAATTTTCAGATTTCTTCTGGAAAAAAATAATCTGGTATTTACACTCATACATGTGTAAGTTTTTTGGCAAAACAAACATTGCTCTGCTCAACCGAGTTTCTGCAGAAGTCTTGCTGAAGCCAGCATAATATGAACACATTGAATATTTTGCTGTGTTCCAAATACCTATTGGAAGTTCAATATTAGTGTATGTGTTTAGTGGCAAGTTACAATATATTTTCTTTCCTCTGGCAACAGGTTGTCTTGGCTCGAGAATTGGCAAGTTCTAGAGAATATGCCAGTAAGTATTGACTCCTTTAATGTTAGCTTTTTGAAAATACAGTATCAATGTAGTCCAGTTACAAAGCACCTGTTGAAGGAACAGAATTAATGGTTTCATGTTAATTATATGTAACCAAAAAACTCCGAAACAAGATGGGCTTCATTTACTTGTACCTCTTGCATTTTTACTCTCTCTTTTTTCATTAAGTTAAAATTCTAGAAAAACGTCATATCATAAAAGAGAACAAGGTACCATATGTGACACGAGAGAGAGACGTAATGTCCCGTCTGGATCACCCTTTTTTCGTGAAACTCTACTTCACCTTTCAGGATGATGAAAAGCTATGTATCCTTTGCATATTAAAACTTGCAGTAACACTTTATTAAGAGTAACGGTGCCCAGTTTTGGTTCCTTGAAAAAGGGTCTAACAGAAAAGATGGAAATAACTTGAGGTGTTTAAAATATCCTAATGTATGTGATGCAATTTTTGTAGTGATGCTTTTAACAGAAATTAAGCAGATCAAATGAGTGGGTCCTCCCAAAGAGAAGAGGAGGCGTCCTGTGGGACAGGGGGAGCAACTAAAATTGTCTTTGTGGTAAATGTTGGAGGGTGACTTGTAACAATCCAAGTTTAAAATAATTTAAAATTTCTAAATCAGAGGAGTGCATGAGAAGTGTTTTATTCCTGATGTGTGTGTATGTGTGTGTTTATCTATCTCTCTGTAGTAAAACACAGTAATTCCTGCATTTAAAATAGGGGTAGCCAGCTATATTTCCTACTAGTTTAATTTCTACAATTAGAGCTATTATTATTATTTTTAATGTAAAGATGAAGGTGCTTATAGAATAATCTGATTCCTCTGTTTGGGCTACTGTTTCCTCAGCTCCCTCTAGCAGTAATGGCAAATTGCACTTACATCCTGGAAGCTCATTGCTTGGCAGTTGGTTTTGGTTTTCTTTTTAATCTTGCAAAGACCATGTTAATTATGTGAATTTCCTCTTAAACCTCCTGCTTGGAATTGGCTGTGCCAAGCATGAAGATATAGATCAGTCTAGGGTCAGTAGTAAGTAGTTTTCTGGTTTTCCCAGAGGCTGCTAATAGTGCTGGCAAGCCCTATATATCATACAGTGTGGCTCACAGGGCCTCTTTTGTAGTGCAAACACTTGCTCTGGTACTTTCCAGGTGATGGGACAATTTTTAACTTCTATCAGTTATTACTGTAAATAACTCTCTTTGAGGGCAATTATGTATGTCATTTAAATTAATTAGTCAGGTCAGTCCCTGGAAAAACTACAGTTAACCCTTTATGTAGTTTTTGCTATGCTAAGAAATTTGGACTCATGTCCTAGGTTGTTAATATATTTAAGAAATTATTTGGGATTGCTACTTGTAAAATTTCAAATTAACCAACTTCTTTCCTGTTGTTCATGTATTTTTAGTAGTATTCTTCTCTTCGGAATAAGATGTGGCGATTTTTGATTTAGAGTGGCTTAGAGATAAACCTTAACTAAGTTACTTTCAGATTTTGGACTTAGCTATGCCAAAAACGGAGAGCTGCTAAAGTATATACGCAAAATTGGCTCATTTGATGAGACCTGTACTAGGTTTTATACTGCTGAAATCGTATCAGCCCTGGAGTATTTGCATGGCAAAGGAATAATTCACAGGTAATACAAAGTTGAGACAGACATACAGTTGATCATGTAGGAGGTTTTTTTTTTTTTTTCTAGAAATGTTTTTTGTACAGTTAAAAGCAAATGTGGATTTCATGAAAAGCTAAAGAGAATAAATTGCATTTGTTCAGCATCAGTAGCTAAATATAGCAAACTTGAGGAGGAGAACCAATCACTGCTATACCAACTGTTGGAGCAGGGAAAAGTAAGAAAACCTGGCCTTGAATTAACGTTACCAAGAGCTTGTCTTGACTTTTTGTTTAACTACTTATTTTCCTGTGCTGTTACGTAGCAAAAGTAATAAAACTCTTTTTGTGTGTGGCTTAATGTGTACTATATGATCAGGTAAAATTTATCTGTGTCAGTTTTCACTGCGGGAATAATTTCCACAAAGCTGCAGCTGCACAGTAATTAGGTAAATGGTGAAATTAGCAAAGTTTTGAGCAGTACTTTCGAAGTTGTTCTTGATGTAACATATTGTTTGAATAATCCTGTTTTGTCATTCATGTTCATTAAATAAAGCTTTACGTGCTAGACATCTGATCTGCAGAACTTCTCTTTGGGTAAGAAATGTAATGTGTCTAGGTTACAAAGCAGTTGTCATGGGACGCTAGATGCTAGTTGGCAAAAAGCTGACTGATTGTAATTCTGATAGCATTATTTCTTTCAGTTATTACAAAGACAGTTTTTCCTTTTAAATACAAGTTTTTGTGAGATAACTTGAATTAGAATCTAAGGGGGATGGATGTGGAGAGTACTGAAAGCATAAGATTTTTACAGGGGCAGAGGGAAGTTCAAGAACTCCCAGTTCCAATTTGATTTTACGATTTGTGTGTTTAGGCTGAGAGAATGCTTATGAAATGAATGTAGCATAATTGTCAGTATTACTACGCCTATATTGGAGAAGAGCTGCTTTATACTTGTTTTTATATGAAGGACCCTACGAGGAGTTCAAAAGAAAATAGTGGAATTGTGCAATTAGAGAACTTAATATGACGTTTATGAGGACACAGCTTTAATAGTGCCTGAAAACTCTTGGGATTTTTTGCTGCCCTAAGAAATAGGATACGAGATAGAACCAGTTTAAGATGTCAGGCTACCCTGGAAAATTTATTACAGATACCTCTCTATGTATCTATTCTTGTATGTAGCTGTAGATCCATATTCCAGTATTAATGTAGGTATACAATATATTATATAAAACAGTGTATATATAAGTGTGTATAGAGTACAACTTATCTACATAAGTACATATCTACATATGTATCTTAAAAAAGCCCTGTGCAGAACTGTTAAAAGGGTCCATTCCATTAATATACTTTCTGCTTCTCTCTTAGGACATGCACAGGAAAATCAACAGGATTTTTATGACTTATTGCTCTCTGTGCTAGTTTCCAGACTTTAAACTGTGCAATTCATGCTTTCCCACAGTTGGGGGCTTTAATCTGAAGAAAATAACACTGCACGGTGATTGACAGCTTTCAGTCTTTACTGCTTTTTTTCTTACCAGTCAAACAAAACAACTCCCATGCTCCTAGATTTCTTTATGGACATTCAAACATTCTGCTCAGGAGGGAAGTACATAAGGCTTTTTTGGATCAGCTGAGGAAACTTGTTGCAAAGGCATATCTTATCAGTGTAGCTGAATGCTCTTAAGTTATTTCTAATGCACCTTTTGACATCTAACTCGGTACTGCTATCTGTTGTGTTTGTGATACTGTAAATTCTGTATGTAGCTGTTTTTATTCAGAATCAGAGGTGGTGTCTGCAGATGGTAGGCATGCATTTGAAAAGCAGATTTTTGCATGGAGGTGATCTACAGTTCTTACCTGGTCAGGACATTTACCTGGGGCTGGGTTTGCCAGTGTTTGACTAACTGGAGTTTTGCACTGAGGAAACAGACGTAGAAAATCTTAATGCCATATCAATCTATCAGATGTTATTTAAATTAAGACTTTGGAGTGAAGGAGCATGGGATTTTCTGTCTGTTTTTGTGAGGTGTGGGTTTTGTTGGGATTTGTTTAGGTTTTTTCTTTGTTCGTCTCATTATTTAAAAGAATTTTGAACACATGGCATGCACAGTAGCATAGTTTTGAGATGATTATTTACTTGATATTTAATAAAAACATTTAATGAATGGATTTACCAAAATGTTAATCTGCAGGTTGAAGGCTACAAGTTAGAGAAGGTGTTGTAACAAAGTTTATAGAATGTCTGCATCATTTATTATAGCATTATGTACTGAAGTCACTAAACAGTTTTTCAACTTTAATTTGTATACTGTTTGAATATAAAAATCTGTCTTTTCCAGGGACCTTAAACCAGAAAACATCTTATTAAATGAAGATATGCACATTCAAATAACAGACTTTGGAACAGCAAAAGTGTTATCTGCAGATAGCAGACAAGGTTTGCTATTATTATATGACACCAATAATTATAGCAAATGATCCTTTGAAAATGTACATATGTTGTATTTACCAGATTGTGACGTTCAAATATTATTACATCACCTAAATCACTAAAAGATTTTGAAGCAGTTTTGACTGTCACTACTTAGATTATGTCAGAGGAGATAATGTTTGGTGTAGTGGAATACCAGCAAGATTACCAGATATACTGGGAAGTTGAACTACTTCAGATTACTTAGTTTTCATTTACAAGACAAGAATACAAACAAATAGGTACCTGTAAGTTTTTACTTACATTAACTTGCTACGTGTTCAACTCCAGTGACTGTCAGAATTGCACAAATGTGAAGGTTATAGAATTAATGTGTCTGCGGTTGTTGCTAATAGCCTGTACATAGATGCTGCAAACAATGCCTGAGAAAAGCACTAGGCTGAACTGAATTCAATTGACTTTTTTTCTTGACTGTAGCAAACTTGTGTTGGTAGATTTTATAACTAAGTTACCTAAATGCCTAGCTTCTTGAACCAAATAGGTATCACTGAGATTGATTTGTTTTGTCCAAGCAGGTTTTGTGGATAGGTAGAGAAGTTTTTTAACTGGGTGGGGACAGGGGAGGAAGGGGAATATTGGTCTATGTATGAGTATTTATTTGCTTATTTCTTTCTACTTCCTTAACAGCACGGGCAAACTCATTTGTAGGGACAGCGCAGTATGTTTCTCCAGAACTGCTGACAGAGAAATCTGCCTGTAAAAGGTGAGGACTCGAGAACTTTATTGACTCTGTCAATATATTTCAGAACTTTACTGGCTCTGTCAAACGGGGAGGAGTGGATAAATCAAGAAAGCAAGTGTAGTATTTTAAAGAAACAAGATGCTTGAGTATTTCAAGAGGGCTTGAAAATTTTTTTCTTATCAAGTATTGCTTCTTGTCTGAGGGCTGGTTTCCTCAGTTAATCTACTTTTTGAGTTCTACTAACAGAATTAGGTGTTATTGGAGAAGGAGATATGTGAGGTGAAGCTGGATTTCTTGCCCATAAATAGATCAGAAAAACTTTTCTGTTATCTAAGTAATATAATCATTTTCATTCCATTTTATATAAGATTGCTCAAATATGGTATTTCCTGCTGTAGTAACCACAGAATGTCACTTGCTGTTCAGTTAAGAAGAAGGCTGCACCTTTCTTTGACTTGTATTTCGATCAATTTGCAGTTATGTTTCCTAAACTGTATTTAGAATTTGCAACATTTTAAAGTCATCTCTCTGCCTGGTATGAGGGATGCCCTTAAGAAGTTTCTTAACTCATTAAAATCACTTGTTGATGGTAACCTACTGAATGTGTTTGTCTATTTTATTGCAATGATGAAAGAGTAAGCTAGTCACTGACAAATCACAGGTAAAATGGACCATTTATTTGAATAGGTGTAGTAATTTGTACTAGCATTTCTTGAAGTGACAGAGATACCATTAGACTTATCACATTTTATTTGAGTGAAGAGCTTTTGACTGTTTTGGCTAATGGAAGGACTTAATTAGAATATCATCTCATTTTAGAAGTTGCATAATGCTTCACCTGTACAGAAAACTCTTAATTTAAGGAGTTGTAAGTCTTTATTAGTATTTTAATCTTCCATGAGGATTTTGAAGCTTTAATTAAATCTACGGATAGTTTACCTCAAGGTAAAATAAGTTAAAAGTGTTCTTTCAGGCTGGCACACTAAGACTTAACTTTTCTTTACCCACCACACTAAAATGTAGTTTTCCCTCACATACCATTGTAGCCTGTCTTTATGTTTGTGTCTTAAGCTTTAAGTGAAAAAGGTAAAAAAACTGTACTGTAACATATTTGCTCTTCTTTTTAAACCAGATATTTAGAGGAAAGTATTTTAACTCTGAGAGGCCATATATTGAATTAAATTGGATGCATCTTTGAATCATCATGTGGATGATCAGTATTCTTTTCAGAGTCATTACATACCCCTTATTTTGACTGAGAATTCAGCAGTCTTCCACTTGTGCTTGGAGTCAGTTTTTGTGGGACTGTTACTCTAAAGTTTTTTCTTGAAAGTTGTGTTGCTAGCCTACTCTTCTATCAAGGGCTGAAGTGAAAATAGTGTGGAAATTTTACAAAGCAGGTTTGTCCACTGGGTTCATGCTATGTTCTAAGTAGCAGAAGGTTAAGAATTTTTCTTTTTAAATTACATTTTAAAGATTTCTTTTACAAAGAGATGCTATGTTTTTTCCTCTTTGTTTTGAAGCTCTGACCTCTGGGCTCTGGGATGCATAATATATCAACTTGTAGCTGGATTGCCTCCATTTAGAGCTGGGTAAGAGATTTGAGCTAATTATTTACATGTGGATCATAAATACATTGTCTCTGATTGGATTTTTACCTTACTATCAGTTCTGAAGTACTTCCATGATGCAGAGCTGGTATTAATGTCATGCCTGCTTTTATTTGTCATTTTTGATGTCATGAAGATGCTTAGACAGCTATAACTAAAGTTCTTGAGAGAGATTCCTTAAGCTATCTCAGAATTTCACATGTAGTTTGTGCCATGATGGTAACTATTTAACTATATGTCAAGAGGTTGATAAGGCATATCCTCAGCACTCTCTGTTGAGTCATTTGAGCTTTTCCTGTTATTGCTCAAGTATCTGGTATGATAGTATCAAGTACAGGATCATAGTATTCCTTTGCGTTAGGAAGATTTATGAGAATGTAACTTAACTTTTAGATTTCTCATTTAATGTTTGTCTGGGTTATTCAGGTTAAGGTGAAAGAACCCTGGAGAACTAATAAGAGTTAATATTTTTCTCTTCTGCAGAAATGAATATCTTATATTCCAGAAGATAATAAAGTTGGAATATGACTTCCCAGAAAAATTCTTTCCCAAGGCAAAAGACCTTGTGGAAAAGCTATTGGTAACTATTTGCGCTTTTCTTCTTGAATGTAGTATGTTTGTCTTGGTTGATTTTATAACTGACCACGTATTTAAATGCCTAACTTCTTGAAAGAAAAAGGTATCCCTGAAATTGATTTGTCATTAAATGGTCTGATGACATTGGAAACATTCAGCTTATGTAGTTCTTTTTTCTGAAAGTTTCTATGCACTCTTGCAAATCTTTGCAAATGTGAATAATGCTTGCCCTTTGTCATTATTTTATGCAGCTTCACTTCATTTTAATTTGCTTAGGTTCTAGATGCTACCAACCGATTAGGTTGTGAAGAAATGGGAGGATATGGACCTCTTAAGGCTCACCCCTTCTTCGAATCCATTGTGTGGGAGAACCTACATCTTCAGACGCCCCCTAAACTTACAGCGTATTTACCTGCTATGTCAGAGGATGATGAAGACTGTTATGGAAATGTATGCTTGTCTACTACTGTAATCGTCTCTGATGCTGCCTGAGACTTCCATTATAGCATAATTATTGAATATTAATATAAATAATATAAATATTTTAATGAAACTACTGATTAGTTAAATTTTAATTAATATTTTAATTATTAAAAATCTAATAAAAATTGCTGGCTAAATTTTTATTAAATCAGCATTTGTTTTCTGATAAAGTGAGTAGTTTGAAAAATCAGGGCTGGCTTGCTTTTGATCAATCATACTTTTTTGCAAAAATGCCTACTAATCCAGAGAGAGTAGGCTGGGGTTTTGCCCAAAGGCAAAATAAACTAAAGCATGCTTAAATTAAAAGCCACAGTTTAGTGCAAAATAAGCTTTTAATAAAAGACATTTAATTACTTCATTTTGTTTCCTCCTTTAGTATGACAATCTCCTGAGTCAGTTCGGTTGCATGCAAGTTTCTAGTTCTGCCTCTTCCCATTCACTGTCTGCTGCAGAGACAAGTACACCACAGACATCAGGAGGAAATATTGAACAGTATATTCATGATCTGGACAACAATTCCTTTGAGCTGGATTTACAGTTTTCCGAAGATGAAAAGAGGTTACTTCTGGCAAAACAAGCTGGTGGAAATCCTTGGTAGGATCTTTGAATGTAGCTAAATAATCTGCACAGCAATAAAGAATCCTGAACAATAAGTGATTTTGATTTAAAATAGTATTTGTCAGTCTTCGTATTTTCAACTAAACAATTAGCAACTAGATTTTTCTTAGCTTCTCTTTTTAAAGCAATAGCAGCAAAACCCTAATATTGTATTTCTAAAATTTACAAGGTCTAGAAGATGATGTGGAGTGTGTTTATAAGATAGGCAGAATGACGTTATCCAGTGCTGCGGAGTCTTCGCTCTACAGTCCTAGAACTAGAAAAGGTTCCTCCTTTTTTACAGATGCCATAAGTTGTTGGAGTTTTTTGCATGATAGTACTCTGTGGATATTAACCAAAATACCTCCAGACTATGTAACAGCATTTCTTTTCACTCTTTAGAGGAGTCTCTCATGTGAATTGTTGTTGTTGTTTCTTGGGGAGAGAGGGAGGGGGTGATTAGGGTGTTGTGGGTTGTTTGTTTTTTTTTTTTTTTTTTTTTTTTTTTTTTTTTTTTTTTTTTTTTTTTTTTTTTTGTTGGCTTGGGGTTTCCCTGTTTATTTTTTGTTGCTGTTTTGTTTGGATTTGTTGATTTTTTGGGGGGGGGCGGGGGGGTGGTTGTTGTTTTGTTGGGTTTTTTTGGGTTGGGTTGTTTTGTTTGGTTGACTTTTTTACCCCTTGTCAAATTTTAGAAAAGACTCTCTGGTCTGGGCTAAGGAAGAGTCCAAAACTCATGAACTAAATTTGTTCAGGACCCTTGCGGAAAAGTACATGCTAGGGAGTGACATGAAAAACTGCTTGATCATTAAAACTGTTTCTGTGAAAGAATTACTTCTGGAGTAATAGTTATTTTTCTTTTTCTAAGGCATCAGTTTGTAGAGAATAACTTAATCCTAAAAATGGGTCCAGTGGACAAAAGAAAGGTAAGGGTTTTTCTTAATTTTCTGTAACAAGATTGAGCTGTCAAATTTTTGCACAGTTGTAGCATAGATAAGCAACCTATTTTAAAGCTCCTTTGTTTAAAAAATATCACCTATAAACTAGTTATTTTAAAAAATTCAGTGTTTTCTTGTGACTAGATTGGTTTTTTCCTTGATTTAGTGATGTGCTCTTGATTTCTTGGAAAAGCCTAAGTAAATCTGCTCTTGATGCTTTTATTTTGAGATGTAGTAAATGAGCATTTGCTCCGCCTCCTCCTTCCAATTGGATATATTCAGATAAACACTCTTTCTTGATGCCTGGGAACCAAAAATACCAAAAAATTAAATACAAGCCCAATTGTTTTCAATTGTGTTTTTTTCCCTGGATCTGACTTTGTGCCTTTATCTTTAAAGAGGCAGAGGTAGCATTAGAACCAGCTTCAAGTGTTAACTTCAGCAGTTTACATAAGCGAGGATAGTCTGCATCAGCTTTAAAGGAAAGAAGGTTCTCTTTTGTCTAAGTTACTGCCTGCTTCTTTGTAGTCTTTTCTACAAAATCATGGCTATTGATTTCTTCGAGAGATAGATTCTGCTTCACTCTGTACAACTAGGTTCTATGTCTTGCTAGAATTTGAAGATACTTTCCTAAAATAGCACTTGTGTTATGCCATGTAGTAGAAATTCACTGCAACACCATAAAAAAGGAGTGAAGTGAAATAGGTAAAGTAAAATTAAAGACCAACCCCCAACCCCAAATATACCATCCTAGCACTGAGCTGGTTTTATCCTGTCTCCGTTATTCTGTTCAGAGATGTGTAAATTTACATTTTTAATTCCATCATGGGTTTTTGTTTTTGCATTGCTGCTTCTTCTTTTCTTGTTAGGGATTGTTTGCACGTCGGCGACAACTGCTGCTTACAGAAGGGCCCCACCTGTATTATGTGGATCCAGTAAACAAAGTTCTAAAAGGAGAAATTCCATGGTCTTTAGAGTTGCGTCCAGAAGCCAAGAATTTTAAGACATTTTTTGTTCACACGGTAAGTTTCTTTTCTGAACTTCTTTGTAAATTGCTCTAAGGTCCTTGGGTATTTTCTGTAAGTTATCAAAAATATTTTTCTGGAAAAAAGTATAATTGCTTAGATAAAAAATTTCATAGTTCTAATTTAAAACAAAACTAAACAAAAACCTGAAAAAAAGTCAACCAACAAAAAAAGCACAAAATCCACACCCCCAAACAAAATCAAATAATAATAAAAAACAAAAATCACAAAAAAATCTCAGTCTGACGCACACGTTTATCACAAAAATGCAACTGTATTTTTATTATAAGTGTTTAAATAAATGATAAGTGGATTTTGGGCTTTGAAGGACATTCTTAAGGACTTCTAAAATTTAGCCCTCTTTGTATGTAGTGAATCATGAAAGGTGTATAATATATTGTCAGTTGACTGCTTAAAAATATTCAGGTGCCAGATGTATGGTTAATCAGTAATATATAATGTTATATAGCTGTAATTGAATTCAACTTTCAGAAAGTTAATGAACTCATTCTGAATAATTATTTTATTGGTAGGTGCAGAGTTACTACTGCTTTTTGGTTAATCTATGTTTGGAGTAATCATTAAAATGTTGTTCACTTATAGCCAAACAGGACATATTACCTGATGGACCCAAGTGGGAATGCTCATAAATGGTGCAAAAAGATACATGAAGTTTGGCGGCACAGATACCACCAGAATGCTGCAAAATAGTAAAGCTCATCCAAAATTTCCCAGTTTCCCTACTTGCTGCTAGAACTCCGTGTGCAGCCGATCAGAGGAATCTTTTCAACCCACCTATAACCATCTCAAGGGAAAGCATACGTCTGAAATGTTCCTTGGGGGTTTTTTTTGTTTTGGTTTTTGGGTTTTTGTTTTTGGTTTTTATTTTTGGTGGGTTTTTTTATTGTTGTTTTCTTTTTTGTTTGGGGTTTTTTTGGGGGGAGGGTTTGGTTGGTTGGTTTTTGTTTGTGTGGGGGTTTTTTGGTTGGTTTGTTTCTTATTTTTGTTTTTGTTTTTATTTTAAGAAGGAAAAAAAGGAAGAAAAGCAAAAATCTAATGGAATTCAGGGTTGCTTTGCTCGCTCTTTGTGCTTCTGTTGAGGCTTCCACATGCATATCATTGCAGTGAAGATCTTGCTTTTGTGCACTTCAGTTCCATTTCTGCTGCAGACTAGTGGATAGATCTTGCATTACCAGCTTCACTTAAGATGAATTAAAACCAATCCACACGCACACATGCCGAATCATGTACCAGCCTTGCATTTTATGGGGCTGGAGTTTTCTGTGACTCTCAGATTATCATTAAACTGTGTTTCATCAGGGAGCTTTTATATGCCTCTCCTAAGTACCACCTCTTTGTTTTTTTCTTCCTTTCCTCACAGTCCCGCAGCTTATTGGTATATGGCATTTGTAGCCGAGTCAATTGCACCCTTGTGTAATTCCTAACATAGTTCTGGTTGCAGGATTTGTGTGGTACTTTAGTAATTATGTGAATGAATCAGATGTATTTGTCTGGCAGACAGGCTCCAATGATAAAGCTTTTGAGAGAGTAAAATGCTGAACATAGCACTGAAATTTCTAAAATTGAAATGTTGGCTTCTGAAGCATTTTAAACATTAAGTTTAAATTTTAATATAAGTCATATGTGTGTTTAATCAAGGGACAATAAACTTACCAGCATGCTTTTAACTAATGCTAACTAAAAGAAACTAGTTAGTATGGGAGAGAAAAGGCTACTATTGAAATAGTAAATAGTTTTTCACCTTTTCAGCAGATGAGAGCTAGAAGCTTTCTTTTCAGGGTGTGCATGTGTTGTGCATTTTAGTGGGGCCAGCCTATTTACTTGGGTAGAGAAGGAAGTGTGAAAACTTTGTACAATTGATTACTTGACTTTTTTTTGTCTCATTGTGTAATGAGATGTCAGTTCTATTTTTGGTCCTTGGCCAAACATTCAGGAACTCTGAAAAAAATATAAGGAATTGAAAAATAGATAATAAAGTAATCTGGTGAGAAAATCAAAGGCAAATATTGATACAAAGGGGAAAATATATGGTACTTAAAGCATATCTGTAGAATGAAAATATTTTTCATATCTATCTCCTTTAGTCTCTTCAAATTATGGCTTTTTTTTTTTTATTATTTTTTTTGTGGTCAAACATTTCTTGTCGTATTACAAAGACACAACTTCCTGTGTGATAAAAAAAAAAAACTTCCACAGTGGTATTTTCAACATGCCTGTGTTCCTAAACCTTGCAGAGGGGAATGACCTAGGTCTGGACAAAGGCATTCCTTCCTTGTTTTAAAAGCAGTATAAACATCACACCTATTTATTCACTCACTACACATACCATTACTTTGCATTTTGAGTTGTTGTAGTACAATGTGCTTTTCCTTCCATCAAAGAAAGGTTTCTCTACAATGTTGAAAAAAACTCATAGGCTACTGTTTTCTAGAAGCAGTATTTTAAGAACAATGGCTTATCAGATTTTGCAGAAAATACATGATCCTTGAATATTTTCTTGTACAGGGCAAAGGAGATTTATTATTGACCTCTTAAAAACTGTGTTATGTGGTTGAACTTGATGGCAGTTCAGCTTTTCCAGTCTTTAAAAGAGACAGTGCAGTTGCCTTTTCTTTTGGAGCTACTGCATTCCTGTAGTCTTCTGTATCCCACCATGTACAAAAACCTGAGAGAAGTAAATCCTTGGCTTACTGTGTCTGGTGTTAAGGAAGAGAAGGGATCCTGTAAATGGCTGAGGAAGACAGAAAAGTGTTCCCTCTGCATTATGAGAAATTTCATCACATACAAAGTACACTCCTCAAATTTGAATAGCACAGGGCACCTTTGATCTGTGTCTATATGTGCCATTCTAACCAAGATGAGGAGTCTGTTGCAGTGCTATCCATTTGTTCTCCAGCTGTTAAATTCTGGCCATGTGTTGTGTCTGCTGGGGGCAACCCTATCACTTTTGGATTTAGTCTCTGGTATAGAGATCTAGACATATTCCCAGCTTTATACAGGAGACTTTAGCAGTGATGGAAATTCATTCATGGTGCCACTGCTGTTTAGTGTGAAAAAACTTGGCCTCACATAAAAAGTCTGGCAAAATTACCTCTATTGGCACGTTAACTAGGTAGAAATCTAGGTGTGCTTAAACATGTTTTCTGTAATATTTAGATTTTTGGTCATTTTACCATAGCTAATTAATTATGTTTTTTCACACCTTGAAAATCTGCTCTCAGTAGGCTTTCATCCTGCCTACCAAAAGCTTTCAGCCAGCCAGATGTTAGTAGCAGTAAGCTGTCAAGGTATCTGGAAGGTTGATGTCTGCCTTCTAGATGTCCTTTTTTTTAAATTGAGAAAGCTGTTATTGGAAAACTGTGAGCATCTCTTACAGGCATCACTCCACTTAGAACTTTAGAATTCCTAATCCAGTCTCACTTAGCTACTGCTTTTTTGGGAAGGAGCTGGACCTTTCCTGGGAGAGGTATTTCTATTTCTTGGACTATATGTAGGATCTGTAGGTTTGAAAGGTGGCAAGAGTATAAAGTGAGGCATCACAAAGCAGTTGTGGATTCAAGTATGTTTTACCAGTTCGTCCTATTAAATGTGTTGACAGGTGCTGCATACTATGAAGAGCAGGTACCCATTTTAAATGCTTATACCTGACATGGGGTAGATTCATCTCTTAGTCCTGAAGATCACTCCTGTGGTTCATGGGAGTTTATGAAATGAAATGTGCAAGGATGGTTCTTCAGAGCTGCACATAGCCAGGTGATTTTTCTGCTTTTAATCCAAAGATTTCAAAGCAGAAAAAAAATTTAAAAATTAGGTACTTGAAGACTCTTCTTAAGATTGCTCCTTACTGCAGACCTTCTGAAAACCCAATCTGTTGATTCATTCCATCTCTTGCAATTTAAAAATTGCCAATCATTTATGAAGAATCTGGTCAATAATGTAATTTTGCTTTGCTTGATATTTGAACTTCAGAAAGGTATTTATTCCATTTTTTTTCTGTGGTGTGTAGTTTAAGAAAAGTATTACTGCCCAGTCACAAGAAGTTTAAGACTGGTTTAATAAACTGAGAAATTAGTTTGTTACCATTTGCCTTAAAGTCCAATTTTGCAAAGGTTTTGTATTGAGAAAAAGTTACTTCAGATGTGATGTTAAGGCATTGTTAGCAAACTGATACTACCTATTACGATTCCGTTTGCTAGGCACTTAGGTGTTGAAAAGATCAAACCATCAGTACTGTGCTCTACTTTTCTCCTTCTGACATCATTTAATTGTAAAGTACCTGCTATATGTGTCTGAAAAGAATTGTGGATTGAAACAAAGATGTGATGATTCTAATCAGCTTTCAAAGTTCAAAATGCTTAATTTAATGTGCTTGATACAATTATATTTTATGCTGGGAACTTTGAAGAATTATGAGGATTTCCCACATGTACATTTTCTTTTGAATTATTTAGTCAAGACCATTACTTCAGGACAAAACATTTGATTTCAACACCTTGCTGAGGAGAGAACTTGTGTATTAATAGTTGCCTAAAGGCGTGGCCTCTGGATGGATTTTGATCATTTTTTCTACTAGTAAATTGCACAAATAGGTGTGGTATTTATATCTGAAATTTTGCTGAACACCTATAATACTTCATGGAAATATTTTATGAATCAAACAGAAGTGCTCCTGCAAAGCCTCATGATGCAGATTTTCCATCAGTTGATCAAGTGAGCTTATAGACAAGTAGTTCTGTGACCCAAAATGGCATGTTTTCATTTATGACTGATAATTTCAGAATGTTTCCTCTTTCATGGAAGAAATGACTATTATGCAACAAACAGGTGGAGAGGTTCTTAAGCACCCAATAGCCTGGTTTTAGAATAAAGAGAATATACTGAGTTGGAAAGGACCCATCAAGGTCATCAAGTCCAACTCTTGGCCCTGCACAGGACTCCCCAGCAATCCCACCGTGTGCCTGATACCTTCCTGAACTCAGGCAGGCTTGGTAGTGTGACCACTTCCTGGGGAGCCTGTTCTAGTGTTCAGCCACCCTCTGGGTGAAAAACCTTCCCCTGACACCCAGCATAAACCTCCCGTGACTCAGCTTCATGCCATTTCCTTCAGTCTGTCCCTGGTCAAGAGAGAAATCTGTCTGTCAGCTGGGCCATGAATGTAGATGATTGCCATTTGACAAAGTGTCCCATGGCCGTGTGCTAACTGACTTGATGTGGTGAATGTTTGAAATGGTAGCAGAACTGAAAATTACTATAGTTGACAAAAGAGAAAAAAATAGGAACCAGGAACCATAATCAATTTTGATAGTTGTATGCTCTTTTCAGGTTGGTGGCAGTAAGTTACGCGTGTAATATGCTCTACCTGGTTTGTAGCTGTAACTGTGATGTACAGAAAAAAGAAAAAAGAAAAAAAAGAAAAAACCCACCCCAAACAAATAAAACCCCTGACCCCTTCAACAAACCACAAAACAATCTCCCCTCCTCCAAGAACTCGTGAAAACAGAAGCAAATAATGCAATGATACAAGATACACACTTTTGTATTTTTATTCTTATAAGGTTATTTGCTGGCTCTTGTTGGCCTCTAGTTCAGTCTGTGTTATTTAAATTCTAATATATGAATTATTTGGATTGAATTCATGTTCGGGGCCATGGTGTTGTATGTATTGATGTACAGCCTTGAATGTGAATAATTATTGTAAACTATATTTTACACCTTTTTTTCTGGCTTTATTATATAAATTTTCTATTGGTCGATGATTTAATCATATCTCATAATTTAATGACTGTTTATTCTCTCGACAGATCTCTGTGCTGTAGATGTGTAGTTAGTGACTGGATGACGGATTTCACTTATGCTTGGTAGTCTGTAATAAAGGCATGTAGGGTTCTGCGCGGCCTCCGCCTCTTCCTTCCGCCGCGGGGCGGGGGGCGTGGGGCACAGGACACGGGCCCGCGGCCTGGGGCTGGCGGGGCCCTGGCGGAGCCGCGAGCGCCGCTCCCGGGCCGGGCCCGCTGGGGCGAGAAGGGGCAGGGCGCTGCTCCAGCCGACGCTTCCGGTGGGCGGCGCGCCGGGGGCTCGGCAGCCGGGGCGGCCCCTTCCGGCGGTGGCGAGGATGGCGGCGGAGAACCACTGTGAGTTCCCGGTGTCCCCGGCCGGCGGCCCGGGCGCGGGCGGGCCTTGCCGTCGGTGTAGCTCGGCGCCGCTGCCCGGCGCGGGGCCCGGCAAGTGGGTCCGGCTGAACGTGGGGGGCACCTGCTTCCTGACCACTCGACAGACGCTCTGCAGGGACCCTAAGTCCTTCCTCTTCCGCCTCTGCCAGGCCGACCCCGACCTGGACTCGGACAAGGTGAGCGCGGGCCCCGCCGCGCCCGCTCCGCGCTCCCGCCTGCCGCGCCGAGGGTGCGCTCGGCCGGAGCCCGGGGCCCGGGGCCTGGAGCCCGCTCGGGCGGGAAGGGAGCGCAGGGCCCGGCGCCGCAGTGAGGGGCGGCAGGAGCGACCCTGCGGCCCTCAGGGAGTCGTTCGGAAGAGTGTTGCTTATGAGGGATATCGCGCGAAGCGGTTGGGGTTCGTGAATAACAAAACTGCTCACAAATACAGCAGAGAGCAAAGTATCGTTTGTACGTGTGTGTAATTTTTTTATGTTGTCTGACCGGGGTGTAGTTTTAATGGAATATCTCTGTGTGCACTAACATTGTGTTATTTCTGCACTGTCATTATTCTCTTGTTCGATTACTAGAAGCAGAGTAAAGTAGTTTTGATAATAATCTCTTACTTAGACTTAGCATTCTGATTTTTCAGCAATTCTTGGAGAAGAATGTTTCGTGATCCGCACAGATTGCAAGTTATGGGTGAATATTTTGGTATTCACTCTGACTCATTTTTCGTAGGGGAAAAAATTTATTAAGATTTTATTTGTGGTGTGATATGTAGTAATGGTTATGAAGTATATGATGCTGGCTCTGAAAGAGATTTTGGAGAGTCATGGACAAAAAAACGTTTTTCAGTGTAATTAGGGAAAAGAAAGGAGCAGCTCATAACCTTATAACCAATGGGTTTAAAATAAGGAGTTGCTTATTATATATAAATTTTGAAATTTTTTTTCAGTGAGGTTAGTAGATTTCATCATTTTTTCAGGCATAACTTCCAGAAAGGATATTTGAACGCTTAAGATAGGGAACAGAACATAATGTCTCTGAGTTAGAAAAAGGAAAAGTTGAAGTGTGCTGGTGTGGGAATTTGCTTGTGGTCTTTGATTTCAGTTGAGGTTTTTATGGAGAGCTTAAACTAACCTATCAAAATAAATTTAAAAATGTAGGTGGTTTGCTGATAGGTCAGCTGTCTGGGAGAGAGTAGGAAAGCGTTCCTCTAAGGTTTCTTTATTAAAAGATAAAACACTGCCATATGCTCTGGCAGATGGGAGGGCCAACTGTGTCCTGGGGTGCATCGGGCCCAGCATTGCCAGCTGGGCACGGGAGGGGATTGTCACTTTCTTCTCTGAGTCCTCACTGCTCACTTTGTGTCCTGTAGCCAGTTTTGGCCACAGGACTCAAATATCGGAAGGATCTGAAGCTCTTAGGGAGCATCTGAAGGAGGAGCAAAGTTTCTGAAGGGGAAGCCATATGAGAAATAGCTGAGGTCACCTGGCTTCTTCAGCTGGAGAAGAGGAGGCCAAGGCCTTTTCATCACTGTTTAACTAATTTAATGCTTTTGCTGCATTACTTAATAGTGCAGTAATAATTAATAATTATTAATTCACATAATTCACATATATTTCCCTGTTTCAGCATCTTCCTATTTTAGCTATATACCAGTTTTTCTTTTGCAAACTGTTCTAGAATTCTTTTAACTTTCCCCTAAGAAGGAGATTGTCAAACTTTCTTAATAAGGTTTGGCAGTAGTATTCATGCTTGATTTTTAATGCCTTTCTAAAGTTGGAGTAGAATCTGTCAAAGGAGGAAGCATGAGATCACTGAGTGTTTTAGAAAAGTCAAAGTCTTCCTGGTAGTGCAACCTTGACTGTCAGCATTAAGAAATATCTAAGTTGTAGTCATTATTCTAAGAAGTAACAGATACACTTCATTTGTCCATGAGATTTATGACTTGTCAGGTGGGTTGTGTTACTGATGTAGGTTTGTTAAGTACTGCTAATCTGCAGGCACTCAAAGTTTTTAGTCCACACAGTCTGAAAAATTCACTAGTTCAATATTTAAAAAGCACAGATGATAGGAGAAGCAATTTTTTATAAATCCAGACTTAGTATCAAATATTGCTATATTTCTCTGCATATTGCTGCCTTTATTAGAGCTCAGAATATGTAAATTGTGTCATTTTAAAAAATAGTCACGTTAGAGCATACAGACTTGAGCCAAGAGCTTGGTGGTGTGACTTGAGTGTATCCAGATCCAGTATCCATCCCAATGAAAATAATTAATTGGAAATAAATTTATGACATTTCACCTAGTGTTTAATGCAATTCTTGGGGAGAATATTAAATGGGATTAAGGAGGTGTATGTATTTGGTCCACATTTTGAGTCCTACTGGAATCCTGTACTGGATTCTAGCATCCACAGTTCAAGGTCATAGCAGGGCAATGACTAGTCACGAGGTGAAGTATGATTTGGTGAAAAGTTTTAAAGAACAAAACTTTTTTTGACAAGAAGTTTACCAAGTGACTTCTCTGTCCAGAAGGATATACATGGAGACAAGAAATCTAATAGTGAAGCCTGTTCAGTCTAGCAAAGGTGTTGGGAAATCCAGCTAGCAAAGTGTCAAACTATAGATGTCTTGCTAGAAAGTACATGATATTAGCAGTGACAGTAATTATTTATTGGAATGGTTAGGTTTCACCACTACTTTCAAAAGGTTAAATTTCACTGTAATAAAATTGAGTTCATTGTGTGTTTTAAGATGAGGGTGAGTGTTCATTACGATTCCTCTGAGGCTCAGCCTCTATAAAGATTGAAGTGGAAACATTTGCAATTGGAATACATGATCATTTTATTGCTTTGGTCAGTGTTTTTCAAAGGAATGCAATTGTGAGCTAACTGACTTTTCACTAGTATGCAGAGCCAGGTGATTGAAAATTTGAGAGCAAGTTATTAGGCTTCCTCTAAAATTCCATGGTATTTGTAACTTGAACTAAACATTGGTGTGGGAGAGTGGTAATAAACAAATACAGCCTTCACTGTATGTGGGCAATGCTGTCTTCTAAATGGTGTTTTCATAAGCTTGCATGAAAAAGGCTAGAACTTACAGACAGTGAAGAAAAAGCTCTTGAGAGAAGAATGAAATGCCAAAGCAGAACTGGGTAAAGATACGGTCATGTGGTTAACTAGCAGTTTAGGGTTGGATGCACAAAGACAACGTTCATTTGTTTTGAGGATTCTTGCAGGAAACACCTCTAAGTGTGGGGTGATGCGACTATACTGAATTGAAAGGAAACTCCAATTTCTGCTGCTGTTTTGGTAAACATTAACACCTCTTTGTATAAAATACATCTGAAAGAGAGAGAACTTTGAAACATTATTAGAATATAGGTTTGTCTAACGTTTGTGGCATTCACCTGAAGTTTGGGAAATGGCTTCAAAGTACCTGCATTAGTTTTGTCAGTGAAGAGTCAAACTTGCTCAAAGGTTGTAGAAAAACAATTTGCTAGTTAGCAGAGGAAATTGCATAGCTGGGACATCAAAGTCTATTAATACTTAAGCTAGCAAGCCTAAAGCTAGGTATGTACATGCAAACTAGCTACCTCTAAATTGTCCGGATCAAATTGGATCACATTTCCAATTAATTATTTTATCTTACAATAAAACTGTTTATATGAAAAGTGTCAAAATGCTAATTACGTGTGATAATGCAGTGTGTTTTCATGTACATGTGGATGAAAACAGTCCTGATAATATTCTGAAAGACGTACAACCTGTATTTTTAGAGTTCTAGGTAGAGCAGGTGACTACACTTCTGTGTCAGCTTGTATTGGATTTCTGTTTACATAAATACCCTTAAAGATCTAGTGTAATCGGCTTTTCTTAGCGATTTCAACATGAAGTGCTTAACATACATTGAAGGATATTCAAGCAGCTCACTCAAAAGAAGGAGTGATAAGGCATTTTCTGTAGGAAGATGCTGAGGAAGTAAATTTTTTGCCTGACTTGTCTGTGCATTATTTGCATATGGTTGCAATATTCTTTACTGGTTGGTTCATCTTTCAGCTCTTGGTGTCCTGGTGCTGGTGTGTGTAACCTGTCTGAGCTGTCAGGTCAATGTTCAAGACACACCTCCTTCTTAATGTTAATTAATGCATATTTTCTATGTCTGTAATCTGGGTAAGCAACTTTTGCAAGGCATTTAGATGCTCAAGTGAATCCTGTTGATAGAATTTGGGTTGCACACTGTTAGAATTTAGCCAGAGCTCTTTTAACTGTTGATGTTCACTAATGTAAAAAAAAACAAAAAATTTCATTACAGCAAAAATTATAGGACTTTTGTGGGCCTTTTTTTTAAGTTGTTTTTCAAGACACCTTGTTGTCTGAAAGGCTTCACAGAGTAAACTATGACACTACTGAGATAGTATTTTTTTTTTAATTATGACCTCTTATAAGGTGGAAGTTGAAGGAGAAGGCTTGACATAGCTTCTTCCCTTTGTGGTTTTGTTGGAGGCTTGTTTAGTATACAGAAGTCAACTCAGAAAAAAACCAATTTCATATAATATAGGCCTTGGGAAAAAAAAAAAAGTTCAGGCCTTCTGTGCAAGGAGTGAAGTAGCCGTTGTTATTTAAGATTTAATTTAGAGCTTTTAATCACTTTGCTTCTGTGACCCAGCTCTCTGTCTCTGTAGTGGTGTAGAGCTGATGACCAGTATCGCTTCAGAAGGTGATGTGAGAAAACACTCACAGTATAAAAAATTACTAATGAGGAAGATTATAGATAGAGATTTGTTTTTCTTAACTGGGAAGACTTCCACTTTTGGAAGCCCTGTGTTTCCTAATGCAGTTCAGGTGATGGCCAAGTACAGGGTTTTTTTCTTTAAAATAGTGTTTCTTTTTATCTGTTTTGGATCTTCTTTTCCAACTCCACTGGTTTCTTTTCCTTTACCAAATAATACTTTTCAGCTTATAATTCAGCTGCCAGCTATTTTAATTTCTTTGGGTTGTGTCTGTATGTTGTACATTCTTGAATTGTTTTGATAATGTAGATATATTTATAGATTAAATATTTAAACGGTACTACTTCAGCTTTCTACTGGTTTTGATACGTAGTCTCGCTTCTGTGAGACCATGAGCTTAGATCAGAAGAAATTGGAACTAGACTTGATCAAGCATTTTCTGTTCTGAGTGTAGGTTAACTGACAGCACGTTTTAATATGTTAGCATTCCTTGAACAGGTAATTTATACAAAATTATATACTCCTTCACTTCTGAAATGACAGTCTGTCTAGGTGTGTAAAGCATTTAATTTTAATTGTAGAAAGGGTTTATGGCTTTTGTAGTTCAGGCTGTGGCCTTTCTACATTCTACCAATCCTGGTTAGACAAGTGCAGTTACTCAGAAACTAAATCTATGTACTTGAAAATACATCTGCCATGGTTTTTTTCCAATGAAACATTTTAGGAACTCTGTCTACTGTTAAGTAGAGAGAACTTTCAGGTATCACAGTTCAGTAATCAAACCTTTCCCTGTAAGCATTAATGTTCAAATGCAGAGGATTGGGTCAATAGAATTTCTTTCATACGGAAGAGCAATTATCACTAGTACCTATGGTTTTGAGGGAGTATGATCCACATTTAGCTGGGATTATTGGTAATGATGATTTTTTCAGTATCTCCCATAAACTACTAGAATATTAAAAATAAGTAAAAAAGTATTTGGGATGCTGCCACATCTCTCCAGTATATATCTGTAGGATATCCATTGCACCAAAACCTTATTTACTAACCGATTAATACAGTCAGTAATCCCCTTGAGAGTAGAAAGGAGCAGTGGTTCAGTTAGAAATCTTTCTATGAATCTTCCTTAGACCTCCAGCCAGCAGAAAGTATGTCAGTACTCTTGATGGCAGGGGTTCACACATAGATTCTAAATAACATAGGAATTGTCAATTTTGCTTCTTTCTCTCTTTGTCAAGAATATCAGCTCTGCAGGTGAATTTCTTTAACTGTTTTGCAATTCACAAAATGCAGTAGTCTGTTCAATAAACAGCATTAGTTTGATCTGTTCATCTGTTCCTTTGCTTGTCTGTATGAGATAGGTAGGAATTGCATCTTTGGTGCACTTTTTTTTTTTTTAGAAGATGCATGTACAACCCTTGCTTGGTACACAGTAGTTCTCAGTATCCTGTACCTCTGAGATAAGATAAAAGCAATTTTTTTTAGAGCAAAATGTTGAGGTTAAAAAGAATTTGGTTTGTTTGCCTTTAATTAAAACAAGAAAAAAGGAAAAAAGAAGAAGGAAAAACTGGTTTTTGAAGCTCACTAGAATGTACCCTTTGTTCCGATTCTTCAGGCTCCCAAATAAAATTTCCTGGTTTTAAGTGCTATTTTTAACCTTAAGTTTCAGTGTTCTCACTTACTGCTTAGATCTTTCATGCTAACAATGTTGTTAATCATTGATAAGGGGTTGGGAGGATTGATCAGATAAGAGAAGTTCTGTATTGAATGATTTGATCGATCAGTCTGATACCATGACAGTTATATTGTTTAATTCCTTTAATTGTCTTTAATAAATCCAGCTTTCAGGGATATGGCTCTTCTGAATACCTGCTCCCTGCAAGATGAATATTAGCTTGCAGTTTGTATTTGGATGTTCAAATCATTGTGGGGTTTTTGGTTTGTTTGGTTTGGGCTTTG
Source organism: Zosterops lateralis (assembly GCF_965231275.1). Classification (NCBI taxonomy): domain Eukaryota; kingdom Metazoa; phylum Chordata; class Aves; order Passeriformes; family Zosteropidae; genus Zosterops; species Zosterops lateralis. The sequence goes on from NC_139775.1 coordinate 7,664,012, forward strand.
GTGTTCTCTTTCTTTGTTTTGGGTTGTTTGTTTGGTTTGTGTTTGTTTGTTTTTCTAATCTAGGATGAAACAGGTGCCTATTTAATAGACAGAGACCCAACCTACTTTGGGCCAGTGTTGAACTATCTCAGACACGGGAAACTGGTTATTAACAAGGACCTAGCTGAGGAAGGTAAGACATTTCTAAATACCTTGTTCGCTTGCCACTTTATATATTTTATGTATTTTAAAATAGTAAGCCACTTGCTTACTATTTTCGCTTCTTTTGAGTCACCAAAATTAACTTAGAACAAGATGGCAAACCTTAACCAGTGTAGCATTTCTGTCTGTTTCAAGCACAACTGACAGGTATCATACAGTTACAGTATATGGGCTTATTTGAGCGTTTTGAGTACGATTCCTGATTTCACAACCCCCATTCTCAGTTGGAACATCAGTGTTCAAACAAGGGGAGAGATGCCTTTTAGTGTGCAATCTTGTATCTTTCCTGTGTGACTGTGAAATGTTTGGGCAAAAGAATGCCACCTAGGAAACAAGATTTAAAAGATGTAAAGCAAACTAAAAGTGAAGCTCTGGCATGTTCATATGTGTGGAATATGCTTTTAAAGACTGAATTCTGCCCCTGGCTTCTCCCTCCTTGTTCCCAGTTTGTATCCATTTTACGCTAATGGAGGATGACTGTTTTAAAACACATAGTAACAGAACTGTATTGATAGCATATTGAAGAAATTTATCAAAGAGAAATCCTATTTAACAATACTAGGAGGAAATAGCATGAAATATAATTTCCATGTACATTGTTAAGCGTACTGTGTGTGGAGAACAGGTGACTAGAAGCAGTATGTATCTTTAAGCTTTTGTTTCTGAATCTAAGATCTCAAATGACAGGTAAAAAAATTTTCTGTATTCTAGCAGCTCCAGAGATTTTCAGTAGGATTATTTAAATTTCTCTTTTGCATTCCAGCCCGAGGCAGGGCCTGAGGTATGGTGGTCTTATCAGTCTTGCTATGGAACGGTATCTGTCTGCATTTTTTTGTGTCTTGCCTCATTTTGTATGTGAAATGGCATCAGTTTTCTTTGGAGCATTTTTAGGACAATTTTATAGAATAAGCTAAACATTGAATTACATGTACCTGAAAGAAGCCAGAATCATTTGGTTGGTGAACTGTCTTATCATAGGGAGAAAATAACTGATTTTCTGTAGCTGTTGAGAGAATAATCTTATGAACTGGTTGGTGATTTTGGCCTGGAATCTTTAGTTACACTGTCTTCCCCAAAAATGTTTTCACACTAGGTGTACTGGAAGAGGCGGAATTCTACAATATCACATCTCTAATAAAACTGGTAAAGGACAAAATAAGAGAAAGAGACAGCAAAATCTCACAGGTGAGGCTGTTTTCTCATGTACTTTTGATTATTTGTCCTATAACAAGTAATGAGTGGGTTCTGTCTGTTTTTATGTAACTCCTGATTTCCCCAGTAAGGTATTGAATGACTGGCCTCCATCACTGGATGATCTGGAACCACTAGTACACAAAGATTAATATTCTTAATTGCTGGCTCTTGCCAGTCCACTTACAAAGTTCACAGATCTCATTCAAAAACTGAAAACATTCTAAGTAATTGTTCCAAAATGTCTGATAATAGTAGAATTTGTCATAGTATCATTTCTGGAAATAGTTATTTTAGAGAACAGCTTTTGTAGAGCATAGCTTTCTCATCCATTTTCAAATGCTCTGAATATGATGAGGTCACCTAACTGTGGTATAACTGCTGTTTATATAGTATGTTTACGTGACACACGTACAGATGCTGTCTGAATCCAGCTCCTGTCATATGTTTTTGTGGCAAAATTACTTTCTTTATTTGTAATGCTCTGTGATTGAGAAGGTTGCCTCTTCGTATAGCAGCTCATATTCTTCATGAAAGTGGATGTGATAAAGTTTGTTCTTTAACTCTGCTACTCAGGCGTCCCTGAGTAACTGAGTCTTCATGGAGATATCCCAAACTTATATTGTTATTGACAAATTTCTCTTGAAGCCAAGTTGCCAAATTGCAGGGTTGCTCTGATAGCATTTACTATAGGTCTCAGCTAAAATGGTCCTAGTAATTCATTGCTCTGGATGGGTTCAAAGTAGTGTTGTTTACCATCTCTAGAGAGTAAGTCCAACTTCAGACAAGTCACAAACATAACGAATTCCATGCCCTGTTGTGCATCTTTTATTTCTTCTTGAAGGTGCCAGTCAAACATGTATACAGAGTGCTGCAGTGTCAGGAAGAGGAACTCACTCAAATGGTTTCCACAATGTCCGATGGCTGGAAATTTGAACAGGTAAAAAATCCATATGGGATATAGATAACACAGTCTTCTAAAAAAAAAAAAGTACGAAGTATCTTTTGTGAAAGAGGAATATAAATTAAATTCCGTGCATCTTTTTTTGATTCAGTAATTTTCAGAATTTGGATAAACGTACACAGCTAAATTAAAATGTGATATTTGTGTTTGTATTCATAATAAAACAAAATAATGTAGCTTTCCAGGAGGTAGATTTTGCTGACTTTCTATAAAAACACCTGCAACATGTCTGAAATGTAATTCTTCAGTGTCTACACACGAGCATTGAAGGGTGAATGAACCAGAATTAACTCATACAAGTTTATATGAATGGTAGGTTAGATATGAAGAACTCTGGGTAAGAGACATGAGTTTGTGAGATAAATGTTTGTCAGGCCCAAAAAGTGGTTCTTCTGTTAAAAAACCTGATGCAAAAAGGAGGGTGAATTTTAACCTGTGTGGATGTGAAGTTTGGTAGCTGTGAGCTATGTGAATGTTTTTGTTCTTTGCAGTGCATAAAAATAGCTTTGTGCGTACATTCAAGAGCACACAGTAAAATCACAAGATCTATCTGTTATCTTTGATAGTCTCTGTAAGTAAGAGATTAACTGCTTCATCCTTCACATTCCTAATCCAGGAGATTATTTAAACTGCATTGGAGCAATAAATCTTTGAACTCTGAAACACCAGTGTTCATCTGCTAGCACCTTTTTCAGTGTCTGATACTTACAACAGGAGAAATTGAAATAAGCACAAGCCCATTATCCTGTGCAGTCTCAGTCTAATAACATGACAAAGTAACATTTAAAAAATGTTCGTGACACAAAGGTAAATGGGAACATTTTGTTTATATTTGATAAAATGTGTAAGGTGCTAGTGACATGGAGACAGCCATGAGCAAATGAAGAAAACGGGCACAGAGAAGCTTTTTATGCTTCAGTACTCTGCTTCAAGTATTACCAGGTCTGTTTGCCATGTCACAAGGTAAATGTTTATGTCCCTGAAAAAAACTCTCACTTAATACATGACTGTTTTTTGGTCAGTGCATGGAAAAAGGTTTTTCAACATTCTTCTTTGTCAGGAGAAACTAGCTTTTATTACAAATAGAGCTCCTTTACTTTTTAGCAGATTAAATGACACCGTGTCTTTTACCTATCCTAAACCCTTCGGGGATACTGTATTTGAGAGTACTACTGCTTTGACAGTGCAACTGCTGAAAGATCTGTTATGATCTCTTTTAGAGCTGGAAGAATCCAGTGGTTTTCTTGGACATTACATCTTTGTTTCATCCAGCTCTCTCCTTACTTCCTTCCTCTCCCATGTTGCGCATTTTTCAACATAGTTTGAAGCAGATAACTCAACAGCTGTATGATCTCATAATACCTACTATCTCATTACCTCACACTAGGCCATTCTCTTCTTTGTACTGCAGACCTGCTTGTATCAGACATCATTCTCTTGAAACAGGATTAGAATATTGTGCATAAACCGTTTTATTGTTAGCATCTTCTAACACTATAGCATTTCTGTAATTTTTTTCTAAGCCCATGTTGCTCAGCAGGATGCGTTCTTTTAGAAGCAGTCTTTATGGCGGCACCCACCATGTTCTGTATGTGAAAAAAGATGGAATCATCAGTTTTTTCAGAGGAGTGATAATCTTACAGATTGAGAGTCCTTGTGCTCTGAGCCACATGCAACATGTACAAGTGATTGGTTTTGAAAAAAAATGGGTTTTTACGCTTAGCATTTCAAAATTTTATTGTTAATTATGATTATATATGGTTATTAAATAGGAGTGTAAGGTGCTGAACTGTTGATGCACTTATGCAGATGTATTGACCCCCTTTTCCAAAGAACATGCTTGAAAGCTCTGCTAGAACAGTACAATTATGTATTAATCCCAGTCCAAAATCTATTACCAAAAATTATGATGCCCCACTTTTGTGGGGATTTTTAGCTTCAATTGTTGCCTCTTCATGCAATCAGAAAAAAACCCAGTATTTTGGCAATACAACAGAATAAAAAAACGTAGGCTATACAAAGTGGCTAAATAGAAGGGCTTTAGACAGCAGCAGTCTTGGTCATCTAAATTTTAATGATTAATGTAACCTGACTCTGACACCATAATGCAGTTGCAAGTATGTTTACTGTATAGGGAGGATGGTATTTAAATGCTGCCTCCAAAATTATTCATATACAACAGCAGGATATATATAGGTACTATTCATGGGCCTTCTCATCTGTCATAATCTCCAGTTTACTCAGAATAGGCAATTGTTGTCTAACTCTTCACACTTAAAAATCTAAACTCTTTAAAGTGCACTGACAAGCTATGCTTTAATTTAAATGGGCTAGGAATTGCCATGTGTCATTAATTATAATAAGAGGTTGAGAAATTTAGCCGACGTTGAACTTTAAATTATTAAACCTTCTTTAAGTTATTAGACATTTGGTCAGTGTTCTCAGTAGTGATTTTTGTGGGAACAAGACAATTTTTACACTCCAGTTATTTTCTTGGATCTTCTGTAAATTACTGCTTCTAAAGCTAATCTAGGCCATTCAACATTTTTTCCTCTTGTTGATTTCTTATGTTTCCTTAGCTGCATTTTATCATTATTTAGAAAAAGATGAAGGTCTTTAATACCCAGGCTTTATTTATTGCTTTATGTAACACCTCCCAGTCTTATAGCCATGTTACCTTCTCCACTTGTCAATGTATGACAGGAAAAGAATGCACCAAACTTTGTTTTTTAGAGTAGTTGGCTACAACACAGTTATATGGGGAGTTTTCTGCCTTCTTATCAGTAGCTCTTAAGTTCCATTTAAATTCAAAAGGGCTTTGCAACTGCCTCAGTAAATTTTACGTTGAAATTAAAGTTTTAGCTTGATAGCAACCTGTTCTAGTAGCAAGTAAGTGTTACCTGAACGTTTGAGCTCATCTGTTACTTGTACAACTTGGATAACAATATGTGCTTCAGCTTTACAAAGGTTTCTTTTTGTGTTTTGCTTTGATTGGTTATTTCAGCTTGTCAGTATAGGTTCCCAGTACAGCTGTGGCCGGGCTCAGCAGTCAGAGTTTCTGCTGATAGTGTCACGGGAAGTGAAAGGGGAAGAGAGCTGCTTCCAGAAATGCTGCAGTGAGGTGTGTCACACCATTCTTGTTGCCCTCACACTGATATGCTTGGCCTCCTTGCGTTTCTGCTGCTTTCAGATCATTCCACTTTTTTTCTGGATGTACAGCACATAGTAGTTTGTGTGTATTTGTGACTGGCTTTTATTTATATTCATGATATTTCATTACACATTATGAATGTCCACCTTGTAAAAATAATAGAAAAACAACTAAACAAAAATACCTTGTTTATTTAGTTCAGGGTTTTTCGTAGGAAGAGTTCTTACCTCCTCAATAGATAATTTCTTTTCCTTAAATTTTTCTCCAAAATCTGTACTTGTTAACTAAGAGGTTCAGTTCTAACCTAAGGAGCCCTAAAAATACAGCTTTGAGTTCAACGGGTCCAGAAGGGGGCATTTCTGATAAACTGGGAAAATGATTATTTCATCCACCAAAGTTAAGTTCTGAGTTTGGACCCTTTATTTCTGATAACTCAGAACTTAACTCTTTTTTAGGTGAATGAGATATGTTCAAACTGGAATAACGAGTAACAGGAGTTTTTTATAAGTAAAATATGGAGGAGTGAAGGGAGAACAAAATGAACAGTTTTAAATCTTGTCCCAAGTTGAAAAAACATCCTGGGTGTTTCCTTGGCTTTATTGTTTTGTTGTTTTGAGTTTTTTTTCATCTTGGGAATTTTTCTTGAAATCCAAATGGGGAATCCTAGCTTCATTCATTCTCTCGTTTTTTTTCATCCTTTCTTTTCCCCTTGTTCTGCTTTTTTGATTACTGTGTAACTTACAAATATTCATGAGTTTAGGAAAGATTTTTGCTCTCAGTAACATTGGAGGCAGTTTCTGGTTCATTAGATAAGGATCTATAATTGCTATTATTCAATAGCAATATAGATCCTTATCTAATGAATGGTGATAAGTACCATTGGCATTTTCCTGTGCTCAGTTCTGCCACTGTTGGGGATCACAGGGATGCTTAAACAGGATCACACTGCATTAGTAAGGAGTGTAATGGAACAAGTCATGGAAGGAATAAACCAGTACAGAAAAATAGATATATGCATGTGTACATACATATGTATATATATAAAAGCATACAAATCTATGAAATTTACAGTTTCAGCAGGTTCTTTTATGTTTTCTAAAGTTCTTGGTAATTTAAGGTACATGAAGCAAATGTGGCTTCAAAACAAGAACAGTTTGTCCTTTCAGAAAGTTTGAGAAACAGTAGTCTGTATAATCTGAAATCCTTTGACCTGTTTTTCATACCTGAGATAACTCTGATGTGTTGTGGTTTCTTTTGGGGGGTGGGGTGGGGGAGGTAGTGTGGGGGCAGACAGACATGGCAAGGGTGGTCTTCCAGTTTATCAGCATCCTTCTTACAGTCTTGTCACCAATACTGGGAACAATGAAGTGACTTTTGGAATAGGAGTGCAAATACGTATTTCTCATCTCAGTTCCTGACAGAGCAGTTCAGTTCTAATCTACAGTCATTTTCCATTGTTTCCTTTTCTACCATCAGCCTTGTTGTTGTTGTTGATCATTTCAAAAAGCTACAATGACATTTCTAGCATGCATTTGCTACTACGCAAATTATATGTTTTTACCTGCACACATACGAAACTGCTTATGAGAGTACTGTGAGTTGAAGTTTTGAGCAACTTGGGTGTAATTCTGCAAAAGTGACTATCCACTGGTCAGTAGTTGCAAAAAGTCATTAGATGTTTTGCAGTCAGCTAAATTTATAGTCCTATCCAACTGGCTAAAAGTGTTCAATCTGCCATGTCTCTTAAAAAGACTTATGTGCAAAAGGTTAATTTACGTGGTTGGATTATGAAGCATTTGTTAGTAGCTATCAACTGAAGACCTGTCAACCTGGTTGAAACAGGATTGATAATTTGGCTGATGTTTGCGTCTTGTGTGGTATCTACTTTCAGAGAGGTCATTTTTTTCTTTAGAGTGTCAATAAGTAAAGAAGTATTTTTCCTTCTGTTAGTTATCATAGCTTACCTGATAACGAGTTTTTGCCGTTTTCCAAGAAGAGTCAACTGTATACTAATTAAGTTGTATACTTGAATTTTATTCTTCAAAATTCTCTTCAGAGAAGGTGAACTTTGAGTGGCTTTGTTTAAATATGCATGTAAACATTCTGAATGTTTTCTAGCCTTTAAGTGAGTTAAAAATGTTGTTTAATGTCCTACCTTTTACTTTAATAATTGAAGCAGTTACTGTATTTATACTAAATGGTTTGTCATTGCTATACAATGTATAGTGTAAACTTTATAGCACTTTGTTGGGTTTAAGGCAACTTAACTGCTGTTTTTTTCTGAAAATTTGTGCATGATATTTTTGTTGGTAGGGAAGACAATCAACAAATTTTATTAATATATGAAGTAAATTTGGGTTGATTTTCCAGCTTTTCAGTAGACTTTCTCAGTCCATCTTGTGCAACCAAGAAACTAGTTACTCAGTGGGTTTGGGGATTCTATATTACACAAATACGTTATGGTGCAGACTGCAGAGTATTCATTGTGAAAGATTAGCTGATTTAACGTCTCAAGGTAAATGATGTCTTTATATGCATTGGTGCTTCTAAAAAAACCTGGGTGTTTGTAACTTCATTACATAGTTTTGGTTGGGAAAATGTCTTTAACACATTAATTTTTGATCAGCCTATGTTCATTACTGATTATGTATGTATTTTGCAGAACTAGAGTGATGTTAGAAGAGGAGGAGGCAGGGAAGGTTTCTGGTGATCACATTCAGTGTAGTTAAAGTACATAATTTGAGAGTGATGAGTTTTGATGGCCATTACTGTTCATGGAAGGCTGAGCCCTGTGTGCTGTAATATCATCAGGCTCCAGAAACTTTGGACAGTGCATAGGCCTGGCATCAAGTTGATTCATTATGTAGACACACAGCCTGCTGCTCTTTGTAGACCTTGGCTCTGTCCGTCTGTGGAAGTGCTTCCTTGGCTGTCTTACGGCAGAGCAGGAACATCTGAATGTCTCTGTCCTCTCCTTAGAAAGTGCAGTGAGGCTTTGTTTTCTTCAGATAGTGCCATATGGAAGCTGCTTTTAACCTTGGTCTAACTTCAGGTTTTGTTGGGGGAATAATTTTATCCCTTAAGTACAAACTCAGGATTAGGATTTCATCTTCACTTCATCTTTCATGCTTTAACAAATCTTTTACTCTCTTTGGTGTTCTGCTGGACTAATAGTAGAACACTATTTGTCTTCACAGAGATAACTACAGTGTTTTAAGTGCTGTTACCCTAAAAAAAAAAAAGTTAGGTCTTTTCTATGTGCCATTTTTAGAGCACTTAAATGGTATAGTAGAGACTGGGGAATAGGGCAGTCTTATTGTGTATGTGTGGTGATTTGGTAGATAGATTAGATATAGTTTGGGTAATGACAAAATGACACAGTGTATCTGTGTGACAGTTTTATTTTTAGGACTTTGATCTATGTCAGTAGATCAGACTATCTTGTAGATCACACATTATCTTCTTGTGCTTTTGAAATAAAACTTTAAAATAAATGCACCAGCTACATCTGAATTGAAGCTGGCTTGGAAAGGCAGGCTATTTAAAGCTTCTAGCATTAGGTAAGTGTATTACGTGTAAGGTAAGACAATTTCTGCCATTTGATAAACCTGCTGTGTAAGAAGTAGTACTGATGTTGAGTATATTCTTCTTTCTCAGTAGATTGTCATCATTCAATACAGAGACTGTAGAAACTTGTAAATATGTCACATTTCATTATACATGGCTTCTGCTTGTAGCACTTCCTTAATTAGCTTCCTTGTAGCAGTGTGTATGAATTTCAGATGTTAATCTTGATGTTCCACCATACCGTGTCTGGTTGTTTTCCAGTCAGATGCAAATATTGTGTTTGTCCATTCAAAATATGCTTTAATAGAAATACCATTATTCTATAAGTAGTGATGGGTATCCCTTCAGGCTAAAGTGGTTCCTGCATGCAGCCATTTACATGTTAAATCATATCACGTTAAAATATAAACTTCAACTTTGGAGGATAGGAAGGTTTCCAGTAAATAACAGAAACAGGGAACAGGCTAGTTCTCCATTGACCTGCCTCCACAGTATTTTCTTTCACAGGATAATTATAACTGTAAATCATTAATTCTGTAACTGTTTAAAAAAAACCCTGTGTGTGTCTTATCATCAGAGTGTGTATTGTCATTGTATTTGTCAGCATCAAAACGTATTTGCATTGAAGTGGAGAATCATGCTTCAGGCACAACCTACAGTCTGCAGAGTGGGGAGTGTTTGTACTAATCACTTGACTTTTTGAAATTTGTTTTATGTGGAAATACAATTGATTATTTTTATTTTTTTTTATCTTTCAGCTGGTCAGTATTGGTTCTTCCTATAACTATGGCAATGAAGATCAGGCTGAATTTCTGTGTGTTGTCTCGAAGGAATTGCATAACACTCCTTATGGCACAACCAGTGAACCCAGTGAAAAAGCAAAGGTGAGTTACTAGACATTGGACTAAAGAAATAGTGTTGAATTGGGTGGGCTTCACAAGTCATGATAAATCTATCTCTGTTCTGGACCATTATTTAATTGTCCTTGTTTCCCCTTGTTCAGAACTAAAAATGATTCCTTGTCCATTGTATGAGGGACTGTACAGTCAGTGTGCATTTGTTATATATGCCTGAATTATTTAAATGCAATACTCTGTACTTTTTCAGTGCCTATTTTTTTCAGGTATCAGTAGATACTTTCTCTTTAGAGCTGAGAAACTAAGTTTTGTTTCCTATACATGCGAATGACACCAGTTCAGTTAAAAACTGCTTTTCTTGCTTGACTTCAGCTGAAGAAATCTTACTGTCAAGAATGGAACTTGAAAGATGCTGTCTCTGTAAAACAGTCATGTGTAATATGTTATAAAATGAGGGTACTAAATGTTTTCAGGGTTCTACCAAGTTTACTTTCTGTAACCAACTTTACAAAAAGATTTAACTGGCACAGTGTCTTAGCATTTTACTCTGTTGTATTTTGGAACTTGTGCAAAGGAAAACGTAAGACCACAGCTGACTAGCCATAAGGCAGAGCAATTCTGTAATATAAGTGTATTCATTGTCATGAATAGTGAACAGCTTTTATCATTGTATTGGTGTTTTGTATCAGGAGATGACTACAGACAAACTGGATACACCTGTAGTTGGCTTAAAAGCTTTTGGTTTCCCTTATGTAAGTGAGAAACAATTGGTAAATCATCAAAACTTGCTTTTTCAAGAATCACCTTCAAAGCAATTGATTTTGAAATAATGCTAAGAATGGATCTGAGTCTTGGCACTGAGGCCTCAAATAGATGAAACTTCATCACTGTCTATGCTTTGGTACACACTTATGGAATAATTTTTATAATTTGCAGTATAAAAATACTCTAACTTGTATGTTAGATTCCTAGAGAAATGAGCAATTTATGTTCATCACTGTTGAGATAAAACTTCCGAAGAGTTATAAAGGATTAATGTAGTCAGGGGTAAACAGTGAAACTGGGTAAGCCATGTCTTACTCTCTCAAAACCCTAGTTAAGGTCTGTTTTTGCCAGGATGCTTGAGGAAGACTTTGGAAGTTGACATGGTTAGAGGTGTGTGGTAATAATTTAGGGCTGAGGTATCTACCTGAAATAAAATGTGGAATTCTAGAGCCTCATAAACATCCTCATAAGGAATGGTAGTGCATTTTCAGGTAATTTCAGAAGTTGCCAGAGTTACGTTGCATCCTTCCTGTAAAAGAAAATACAGATTGAATGCAGGTGTTAAAGACAAAACCCAAAAGCTAGTTTAGACTGCATTATGACTGTGTAGGTGGAGTAGTGCTGAGAGAGGCTGTCTTAGACATCTCCATTAATGTGCTGCTTGGTCATTGTTGCAGAGAAGAGAGCAGAGCATTGTTTGACCACTGTGGTGAATAGAAATTACTGTTAATTTTGGTTGGAGATATAACATTCCCTCTTTTTGTCCTGGAAGAGTTAAGCTGCTGCTAACATTTAATAGGCAATACTTGAAGAATAATCCTTTTATATATTATGTTTCTAAAAGATCATATTTTTGTATATAGGTATATGTTGTGACTGGGAAAATAAAGGAAAAATAATTATTTCCTTATTTTCCTGAGAGGTTTCTGACAGCTGTGTTCAGGAACCTTAACTTTGGGAGATGTTGTCTCCATAGTTCCCTCTTAGCAAGCATTGTCCTTTAGTCCCAGTAGTGTCTGAGTTGGTCTTCATAACGATCTTATGATTGAAATTCTGGTATCTACTTTTATATATGGAATACTATGTTGATGTACTGGGACTGACTTACAAGAAAGTCCTCCTATTACTTTTAAAGCAGACTGAGTTAGAGAAAAAAAAACCTGCCAGTATATAATTTTTATTGACAAGCACTTCAGTTTTAGTTAATAGTCCTGAATTTTCAGAATAGGAGAAAGTATCTTCTGATAGCCATCTAATCAAGCTTCACCTTTGTTCCTTCTTAGGGACTTTTTTCTCATGTTTTCTTTTTTTTTAGTTAACAGCATAATAAGTTAGTAGATGACTTCTCTGTAACCTTTTAATACATCTAAGCAAAGGAAATTCATCTTAAATGGTTCCACTGGATTTTACTGGTAGCCATGGCACAACCAAAAGATAACCTATATTCCCACAAGCAGTCTTCTCTTTCATACCACTTTATTGACCTGACTATTGGCTTCTATCTGCTGACTTCAGGATATTTGGAAGAGGAAATTGTCCTGAAATCTGTTACATTCCTTCTTGAAATGGTCAGCTGTCATACTTTTTTATATAAAAAGTGGAGGTTCCAGGTAAAGTGAATAAGTGTCATTGCCAGATGGTTCAGGTGTAAGTGGATTGTACTTTATTGCAGCTCTGACTCACTTGCAATCTCTTCTTTTCCCTTCCTTCTTTTATACGTGCTGCATGCTGCATGACACTCAGAGTGAGGATGAAGAAACGGATTACGATATGAATGACTCAGATTAAGTGTAAATGTCATGGTGAGCACTAGCTGCCCTAGGATTTTAACCAGATGCTTTTCTGCCCCATCCAATTCCCACCCCCACTAGTCCTGTCCTTTGGCTAGTCCTGGTGGTGTATGTGTGTTTGTGATTATGGTTGTGGCATGGTTGGCAAAGATAGAATTCCTATTCTGGATATTGCTTCTTTGACAGAGTAATTAGTGTTGCTTTCATAAACTGCATTATGAGTAGTATCTTTAAAGCTTTGCTGAGAAGGAAAGTTCTTCATGTAGATTCTAGGGCCAGAACTGCTTTTCATTCATTCATTTCTTTCTTACTGTATGTGCACCAGCTTTTCTGTCAGATAGGTTTTTTACATGTAGAGGCATCTGATACAAACTTACCATATACATTTTCAGTCAATGTCTGATTTGGCAATTATTTAACAAACTCGATTGAGTGCAATGGTAGTCCAAAGCAGGTCTTAACTGATAATTTTGAAACTAAGGATTTTTTTAGTAAAGATATGGCAAATATAAGTAAATAGTGTGATCTTAGTGCCACAGTTGTATTTATCACAGGAAACAACTCTGAGGAGGGATCCTTTCCACTGTAGTTTGACATCTGATTGAACATGAAGTTACATTAAAAGTCACTAGCGGAAGAGCACAAAAAAAGCTGCATCGGAAAAAAGAACCTTGGCACTTTTCCTAATGTGTCTTTAAGTACTACTCATATTTATTCTTCTCTCTAGTTTCCAGAAGATAACGTACCATTGAATGTTCAGTGGTGTGGTGTGGGTGGTCCCTTGAGCCTGAATAAATTGAAGATACTTATCATTGCGTGAGATTAAACTTCAGCTTCTCACCTGTACACCTGATCTTTTTAGCTGTAGAAGCAGCCTCACACTTATCTATGAAGTTTGGGCAATGCTCTCAGGCACATGATGTGATTCTAGAGATCGTCTTGTGCAAGGCCAGGATCATCATATAAAGATCCTGGTGGGTCCCTTCCAACTCAGGATATGCTGTGATTCTATGAAGTGGCTGCACATGGCTGAAAAGGAACCTACATTATTTTCTGAAACAATGCTAAAGAAGCCACTGCTAGGGTACTGTAAAGCCTTCTGCCAGGTCTTCAGTAATGGCTGAAAAGAATGGATCAAATCTGAAACTTTATTGAAACAAAATAAACTGCCACTTTGCTGGAATTGAATGTAATATTCTTAAACTGCTTGAGAGGCAAACAGTCCTTAAAACACTTTTCTATCAGCAGCTGGTTTATTTTGAGTGGAAAGAAATAGTTTTTATGTTCTGCTTCCCTAAGAAGCAATCACAGTCAGGACCCAAGAATATGAGAGTTCTTTCAGCATTGTTTAGAATTTTTAGGCCAGTTTTGAATCTGGTGCACCTATAGGGAAAATAGAACGGAAATATGAAAAAAACAAAAATCGTCAATACAGCAGGTCTGTACTAGAGTTGGGACAATCCCGAGTATCAGAACAGACTGGGTGATAGATGGATTTACTGCAGCATTGCAGAAGACCTGGTGAAAACCTGAGTTTGAGCTAGCAATACTTGCAGACTAGAAAGCCAGGACTGCAACAAAAGATGCATGGCCAGCAGGTTGAGGGAAGTGGTTCCCCCCCTCAGCTCTATTCTCATGAAATCCTACCTGGAATGCTGCATCGAGCTCTGGGATTCCCAGTACAGGAAAGACCTGTGAGAGTGGGTCCAGAGGAGAGACATGAAAATAGCTTGCAGGCTGGAACGCCTCTCCTCTGAAGACAGGCTGAGACAGTTGGGATTGTTAGCCCTAGAGAGGAGAGCCCCAGGGCCAGTATTACTGCATTTCCACTACTTTAAAAGCCTTATGAGAACGATGAAAAAATACTTTTTACCAGGACTCATGGTGACAGGACAAGGGGTGAGGTTTTTAAACTAAAAGAGGATAGCTTTAGATTTGAATACAATGATGAGAATATTCTTTACCATTAAGGTGGTGAAACATCTGGCACAGGTTATCCAGAGAAGCTGTGGCTGCCCTTGGATCCCTGGAAGTGTCCAAGGCCAGGTTGGACAGGGCTTGGAGCAACCTGGGACAGTGGAAAGTGTCCCTGCCCATGGCAGGGTTTTGAATGAGATGATCTTTAAGATCCCTTCCTACCCAACCCACTCTTGTGATTCTGTGATTTCCTCTTCAGTAGAGGTAAAGTTTACAGAAGAAATACCAAGAAAAGTGTGTTAAAATATTGCCTGAATGGAATGGAATTTCTGCTTGATGTTGGGATTACTGGCTCAGTAAAGTGTGCAAAGTTCAGTGTCCATATCTTGCTCAGCTTTATCTTATTGCATGTGTTCCTGATGCTACAGAAAATAGTTCTATTAATCTTGCAAGTACTCTTCTAGGAATGAATGAACTCAAATACTTCATAATAAATCTGAAATATTAACAAAATTAATAGATCCATTATTATTTTCTAGTTGCACAGGTATTTGTTTCAGACATGTTTTTGTCTCTGCTGGATATGGTTTCACTTACTGACTCCATTTGCTGTGTCAGACTGTTATCCTCAATTGCAGGCATCTACTCCAACACTTTGTTCTCTGCTCTGACCAACAGCAAATACTTGGGGAAAGAGTTTAAGTATGAAACATTTATGATATCTGCTCCTGATACATTTCCCCACTTTCCAGTAAAACTCAGCCTGGGAATTTTGGCTTCAAGCCTTCATCCAGGTCATTGTATGGAAGCTCCAATGACACTGTAGCAGTACCATGAGTTGGTATCAGTGGCACTATTGTCTGTGAGTTTATCTAGTCCCTCTTGCATGTATTATACAAGCAGTTGCTGGGTAATTTACAGAGCCTGTTTTTTCCCCACAGAATTCACTTATATCTTTCCTACAGTTTCATAGGAAATGCTTTTTGCTTAGTACACGTAGTCATGTGTAACATTCATGAATTATCTTCATGAAAGAAGAGGTGTTTGCTTCTAAAATGTACCTTAAAACATGACATGGCTGGTGGAAAACGTCTTTCTGTATTTTGGAAATTTTTCAAAGTACTTGCACTGACGTCTGGTTTCATAACTTCAAAACAATAATGCTGAATTTGAAATGAAAAAGAACCTTGTATGCACAAAGCTAGATCTAGGTGTAGAAGGCAGTACAGTGAGCAAGTGATAAAGTGGATTTTTAATTTTTTGATCTAACACCACTGGCTCTGAACTGTCCTTGAGCTACACAAATGGTAATGGGTGTTTTATGAGCACCAGCCCTTAAAAATCCCATGGAGTTGGGCAAAGCAGGTGAGACCTTGCTTGACTTCAGTCACTATGAAAAACACAATAGCCATTTTAACAATATTAACAGGAAATCAAATACGTCAACTTTTAAAATTTAAAACCATACTTGAAACTGTTGTGTGAAGTGATTGCCAGCCTTTACCTTACAGGCACAGAGACTGAAGTGTTTGTGTGTGCTGGCAGATTCTGTGGGCTGGAATGTGCTACTGAGTGTTTGTTGTAACATCAGGCTACACAAGGATCATAATAGAAGGAAATTCCATCTTGAGGGCAGCTGTGCCATTGTCCAGGGATTGTGCCTTTGTTTTCTTTCAGCTTTTGAAATAAAGAGCTCTTCCCAATACTAAGAAAACTATCAAGAAGCAAAAGAAAATGAAGTATCAAAAGACTTTTACTTATAGATTAACACTCAGTACATTTGAAGCTTTGCTTAATGCTGTGTTTGTCTTTTGTCATGATTGGTTCTACAGCCTGCTGACACAGTTCTACTATGCAGCCTGGGAGTTTACCTCAGTATTGCTGGCTGTGATTCAGTTTAGAGCAGCAACATTAAAATATTGTTGCCTGAACAGTCAGTCCTAAGACTTGGATCCTTTCCTCTCTGGAGAAGCCAAAAAGTCTGAAACAGAGGAGAAAAAATAGTCAAACTGGAAGTAGATTGGCTGTTGATGGTTTAAATCTTGCCAGGTTGTACTTGGGCTTTAAAAACTTCTCGCATCATTGCACCCATTGTGCCATTTCTGAACATTTTTATTTGCTAGTTCATGTTTTTGATACTAATTTATGGAACACAATATGCATCTGAAACTTCAGAAAGTTAAGGACATTTTACTGGAACAGGAAAAATGAAGAATAAATTCTGTTTCTAGTAAAGTACCCAGGTTAATTTACCACATATGACCTCAGGATCTACCAAACTACAAATCTACAAATTGCCAGCTATGAAGTCTTATTAATGTATTAATTGTTCATATTAATAATACTCAATTCCTAGCACTGTTTTGCACCTGTTTTAATGGTATTTGATAGGAGACATTGTACGTATCAATCTGTCTTTTTTCCGCTTTAAAGCACAGACCCCAGGAATGTCCTTGAACCAGGTCCCTGACACTTTACCAGTTATTAAAAATAGTCATTATGTTGCTCTTTGATCTCCATGCTTTAGGAATGACAGTGAGCTAATTTTCATTTATAGCATTTTTATTGGTCTATTTCAGATTTTGCAAGAACGAGGTTCCAGGATGTGAAGACAGTATTGAACGGTGACAATTTTTTTCTTTTATTTGAAGATGCAGTGAATTGTCACACTGAAGAGGCTTGGCTGCAAAAGAAAAAATCTGATTTAGACAATTTTCTGTTGATCTGGGTTCAACCATATTTGCCTATAAGCTGGTGTCAACTTCTGGAAGCATTGCAAGATTACATAATGGGAATAGATGGTGCGGGAGTGTGTGTTAAGTTTTGCTTGTAGTGCATGGTTGTACTCTCTTGTTGGCCGATTGACACTGGTCATTTGAAAAGAAATGACCATGCACTCATATTTTCCTCGGAGACATGTAGCACTTGATGTCTGGTGCTGGATGACCCAATGTTGATCAGTTTGGAGACATTTTCTTACTAATCATTGTAAACCTTAAAAGGACAATGTAATTGGTGCTACACACACACACACTTACACACACACAGACACACAGACACACAGACACACACACACAAATGTTACAGCCCAAAACCACAAGTATTTGGGTGTACGTTGTTTCAGAATCAGTGTCGGCCCCAGTTGACTGTATTAGACTGCACATTCCTTACGGCTCTGTGACATAATCTATTATGTAATAACAGCCTAGGAGATCAACTGAAACTAGCACATGTAAAAGTTACACGACAGAGAAAAGGTTTCTCTGAAGGGTGTATATATTGACTGGATGTATAGCTTATTTCAATACCCAAAGGGAAGACTAAACTCAGAGAAAATGGCCTTCCTCTGAGTTATTCTTGATGTTCCCTCTGTTACAACAGTCTTCTGCGAAAGGTATGCTCCAGTCCTGGTCACATGCTTGAAAGTGGAATCAAAATTCACTTAAAATGACCAACTGAACATTCTGTTTCTTTGGAGGTGTTTGTACTCATATGTGTGTTTGTGTTTTTATAAAATGCCTATAAGCATTGAACTGTGTGGATTAGGGTAGAGATTTTTCTAGAGCTGAAGGTTTTACAGAAATACAGCTGGCTAGTCCTAGGTCCCTGTCTCTATGACTCGGAATAAAATCAACCTTAGTGTGAACATAAACTCATCCAGTTGAAAAACCTGATTACTTTGGATATTCAGGATACCTGTAATCAACTTTTCTCATTCTATACAGTTTCAACTATGCAGTTAAGAACAGTGTTTGAACAGAATGTGGTACGGCTTTGTTGGTTTGTCCTTGATGAAGGCTAATACACAAGACATACACTATGTTTTGAGCAAAATCTTTAGCACATCTTTAAAACACTTAATGAAATGGACAGTATAAAACTTGACTTCATTGACTCATGGAACCAGTGGAAGGGAGTTTCAAAAAGCTACAAGATGGTTTTAAATTTTAAAGACATTACAGTTTTCATTCTTAGTAATTTCAGAATTCATGCATATACTGTAGGTAATCCTTTAGACAAAAACCTGATTTTCAAACATCCTGGGTCTACTTTTTTTTTTTTTTTAAATGTTTTTTTAAAGGACTTACACATTGATACAAGTTTGGCAAAACAATTTGTAAGAAACATTTCTACTAAATAGATTAAGCAGTGGGCTAAATGTCTTGTCCGTGTGCCTAATGCTTGAAAGAATTTGTAATGCATTTTGAGACTTGGATGTGGTCTGCACAGGAAGCTGCTGGCCCCTCCACAACACATACAATTTTTGTCTTTTTTTAAGAAGTTAAAACTGAATTTAATTTACTAAAATTGTAATTGTGTAGGGGGAAATGTTTATACTTTTATACTTTTTTAGGTACCCATATTTTATCAGTTTAAATTGAGCACACAGATGTTCCCTAAATAGTGACAGATTATCTTGTGTATCTGAAAATAAGCATAAAAATTGTCTGTGTTAACTGCACATTAAAACATTTCCTCTGCTGCAGTAGTCACTGTGTTTTTAAGCAGTACGACTCCACCGAATTCTCTGAGCTCCTCAGCTCATGGAATTGCAGCCAGCCATGTTACTTGTTTTCTTGATGTGCTCTACAGAGTAACTCAGCATTGATCTAAGTGGATTTTAATGCCTAAAATACCAGTTTTACAGTGATCCTTCTGAATCAGCATTTCTGTTGCCTTCCTTACTAAACCCAAAAAGGACAGACTATTTAATAAAGTTAAATTTTCCTGAAGGACATCAGCATAGCATGAATAACAAACTGAGCAAACTGAACAAATTTAGTGTGTAAAGGAGTGGTTTTTTTCTGAGTATGGGGCTTTTTTTCCATTGGCATATTTTCAGTTCTAAAACCTGCTTTTATGATGAGATTACATGCAGTTTAGTTTACATTGTATCCCTGCCATAGCTAATTTTAGGGAAATGAGTGTTTAATAATTTTTTTGCACTTTGTTTCCAATACCTCACAAAGATTTTAAGAAGGAAAGAAAAGAGAGAGCTTTAGTAGGCAGGTACCTTGTAAATTATTTTAAATACGCTGTTGGTTGAGACCACCCAAACTATCTACTTTCCTGTTCTTGCTATTGTCATTATTGCTTTAATTTTTGTGATCATGTGAGGCTTTCAGATGGATGGAAATGCTCTCTTCAGCTTTTTTCAAAGCATTAACTATTTATCCCTAAATAAGTTTTGTTTATTTTTGTTTGACTGTTGCAGTTTCAAATAAAGTTAGTGACAGTAACAAGGTAATTGCATTAGAGTCCAAGCTGCATCACCAGGCTTTGCAAACATTGCTTCATCTGTTAAGATCTTGCAGGATGAAGTAATATACCTGTACAGTTTAAACTGGAGTCCTTTGTTCTGCCATTTGGAGAGTACCTACCTGAGAATTGCCTGTGACCGTGCAGGGCTGAGGGGTTCACTGTCAGGCTGGAGCTGCAAAGCTGGATTGCAAACCCCTTGGACTTAGCTCTGGACATACACAGCTCCTCTGTTCTTAAATCAGAACAGTATTCCAGGTTAGAATTTTAGATCCTGAGCTTGGAAGAGATCATAGCAGAAGGAATAAAGCAGGAAGAGAGATTAAATTCCTTAAGGGCACTTACATGACAAACTTCTTGCAAAACTTGTTTAAAAACAGAAGTTCAAATTTGCTATGGCAATTTCTTGCTTTGAGTTGGGAGACAGCTTAAGTTTTCTCAGAGGCTATGTTCTTTTATTGGAAATGACATTTTTATATAAGACACTTTTGACTTCTCAAGCAGCAAGTGCATCAGAATTTGTCTGCAATGAACAAGTAATTCTGAGGCCTCAAAGACATGAATGTCACAGTGTCCATAATAACTGTCCAAACATATACTCTGACTCAGCAGCTCCCAGCCCAAAGGTTACCTGAGATTTTGTCCTACTTACTGTGGGATTTCCAGAGATTACAGTTAATTGCAGGGGTTTTATCCCACAGTAATTTAATTGCATGTCAAAGACTTGATTGAATTTAGAAGCTTTTTTTGATTCTTTATTAAAGTTTCCATCGTCAGAATCATTGAATACCCATAAAAGTTGGAAAATATACTGTGTTTTTTTTCAAACTCAGATTTCTTGCAATGATAAAAGATCCTTTCATCTTGCATTGTAGCATTAGAAGATATTTCTTAAAAATGAAGCTCTGTGAATCAATCTGACATTTTGCTTTCAGATTTTCTTTAGGCAATAGCTGTGTAACTCCATTTCTAGCAATGTGAATGCACAGTTGTGATTCATTACAAACAGGATTGTTTCCTGCACATTCCAGAATTGAACCAATCTCCTCTTTTTCTGAGAGAGGTGGGTTTTGGGTTTTTTTTTTTTTTTTTGTCAGGAGAAGAATGAAAACTGGCAGATTAAATAAAAGATAACCTGGTGGCAGGCATGCAACCAAGGGAGCAAGTCTGCTGCGTAGGGTGATAGTGATAGGGTAGTGTTATCAGAAAAGTGCTTCTTAGAACACTATCTGTGAATGTCTATTTAGGTTGTTGAGAGTTGTCAGTCTCTGTTTAAGCTGTAGAGAGCTACCACCAGCAAATTAACACACATTAGTTACAAATTTTATTAATATTACAAAAATGAACTTGGAGTGCAAAAGTGCAGTAGTATCTAGTTCAGTGGAATTCAGCAGAATCTGGATTATAGCTACCCAGGTATACTGGAATGTATTCCATAGGAAGTACTAGAAGAGTGAAGTTGTCCTGGGCTTTTGGAGGAAGATCGAAGTCAAATGAAAGCTGGAAGTCTGGGGTTTTGTTCACTTGAGATGTGATAAAATCCGAAAGTGCCATTCTCCTGTTTTGATTCTCTCTCTCACCACATCAGAAGTTTCGAGTTCTTCAAATTAACTTTTTCAATCAGCCCTTGGACTGTGGGGCTCTCGAAAAATGAAATTTTGCTATGCCTTTAACAGTGTCTTTTGTCTGAGACAGTAGGGTTAAAACCTGAGTGGTCATTGGAAAAGTGTCTTTTCTAACACAACAGTTTTGAAATACTTAAGCCTGAGGATGCTGCCTGTTTACTGCATTGTAGTTTAGACAGCAGTTATCTCCAGTTTTAAGGACAATCTTGGGATCTTACGTGGGTTTCTGTGTGGAATTATTGATTCTTTAAATAGTATGAATATTCAGTTTAAAAAAAAAAGTAGAAGGCTCTCTGAACTCAGTGTCATGTAAGTTTTCATTTGTTTCACAAAAATCAGGAGCTGTCTTTAAAGGCTTCTTAATGAACAGAGGCTTTAAAGGGCTAAATAGATCTTACTGTCCAATTTGCCTAAATGACTGTCAGAAGGAACTCTTCCCATTTTCAGAGCAGAAATGCTAAGGGCTAAAATGCTTTCCAGGGCTAATTTGAGGTTCCAGAGACATACAATGTTTAAAAAACAACTAGTCTGTTTTCCTTTCCACTCATGGACTCTAAAATAATTTTTCCAAATGGCTGAAGCAATTGCAGATGTCGGTGTTCCTATATAGCTTGGATTTTCAGCATCCAGATTGGACAAGAGCACACTGGAAAAGGCAGTACACTTACCCTCCACTTTATTATTACCTTTGCTGAAATCTAACAACTTTTACAAACAGCACTGGCAATAGAGAAGCTTTGAGGAAGATTCTGTCCCAGGAAATTGTCACAGAATATTTCTTTGCAACTTAGTTGACCTTTACTTTAGCAACATCTGCCAAGGCATAAACTTTTCAGAAGTTCAGTGAATAGATACAGCTGCAAATACAACTTTCTGGATGCATCAGAGGGTTCTCTTCAGGATGTTGTGTCTTAATAACTACTATAATGAGAGAAACTTTTTTAAAGGTTATTTTGCTACTTTGGGGGTGAGTGGAAGGGGAAGAGATTCTGTGACAGTGCTCTTCCTTGCCTTAGGAAGCTGAGCCTAAATTTTGACCTAAGACCTGTTGTGATTTTGAGGCCTCATCATCTGAATTGAGTAAAGAGGAAAAGTAAATGTATTTATTATGTACATGATTCTTGCTACCTTTGAAGATTTTCCAAAAGCTTATGCACAACTTTACTCACATTAACTTGGCTCATGTGTACTTGCTAGAATGGAGCAAGTGCCAAGGCACTCTGAAAAGTAATGTTGCCAACCTCTACCTGCAACTGAAACAAGATCACCAAACTGAAGAAGTATCAAATGGCAGCTTTTTCCACCTGCTTCTGTCCTTATCCTTACCTCAATCTAGCTATGAAAAATCTACTTCCTATGCACTCTTTAGGACCACCTACCCAATTCAACAAATGTTCTCTTTTTTTACCTTCTCCTCCAAATCACTGGTCTCAAAATTAGTTGTGCATCAGCTGTTTGTGCTTATACTCAAGTGGCCATACTTGCAACATGTTATTTCCTGGATAGTGGATTAGCAATAACGCTTTATTTTGTGCCAATTCATTATCTCTGAAGTGTTCTTACTGCAGCAAAATTTGAGTTTTGATTTGGTTTTAATGCATTTGCATTAACCAAAACTCATAGCACAGACACAGACAAGAAACTGAATTCAGGGAAATTTCCCTGGAAAAAAAATCTGGTAGGGCTTCCCAGATGATTTGAAGGTGGTTACAGTTAACCATCACTTTCAAAACAAACAAATGAAATGTGTGTGGGTATTTTTTTAACTTCCTTTTCATAACACTAGTGTATTGTAAACTGCATGGAATAAACCTGGTTTTTCCCTTTTAAAGTGTGATGTCTTATATCTTTCTTTTCTAAATGCACTAATTGATATTAATAGTGTGGTATCCTGTGATAATTCCTAGTTTAGCACTTCAGATGTAAAATGTAGTTGCATATTTGGGCAGCGATTCAAAGCATTAACACTCTCCTTTGTAAAAGAGATGTATCCATTACTGCTACCCCAAAGAGTCACAAAAAAAGCTAGGTCTATTCAGATATTTATCAGTTGGGAAATTATTTTCCTTTGCAGTTGTTATGATTTGTTCATCGTTATAGGAGGAACCCTTGAATGGATATACAGTCACAAGAAAAAGTTTTATACTTTGCATACCTTTTCTTTTGCTCAACTCAAAAACCACCGTGCCTAACATCAAAGACTCTAGAATCCACTACTTTTTAATACAAGTGCTTCCTTTGTTTGAAAAACTAAGCTAATGGAAATTGATGCTTTGTAATAAGGCAAACATATAATAAGTTTCAAGGATAGAAATGGCTGAAGGAAGTAAATTCTTTAAGTTACAAAGTACAGGTTGTTGAAATTGTCCAGGAGGTCTGACAGTTGTGTCCTCTATAACTATAGAAAAGTTCATAATTGAGTGTTAGTATTGAGAAGATCACTGGACAGGTCTTATTTTCCAAACTGCTAGTAAGAATTTGAGAAGCTAAGACCCATGATCTTAAAGGCTCTATAGTTACCTATGAGGTGAATTTCATCTGAACAATCAGTTTTATGTGCAAAGCACATTCTGTTTTTCCTTGTATATCCAGCAACATCAGTAAAATTGTGTTATTTTACTAAACTAATTTGCTGTGTTTAATTGCATTTGAATTTTACTGAAATAAATGCTAAGAACAAACATTGCTGTAGTAATCAAGTACAGCAATTACAGTAATTAAGTAGTCAATGTGTGCATCTATATTTTCATCAGACTGTCCTACTAAAAGTACTGGTACTTTAGAGTCAGCCAGCATGACTTCCAACCCAAATTCCTACTCTACAAATCTGTTGCTTTAAATGTTTTCACCAGTTAAGAAAAGTGAGAGCACAAAAGGGGTAAGTGTCTACCCTGAACTAGGGTATAAACTAGAAACCAGGTTATAAAGGGGACATAAACGACTAAGTCATTAGCAACCTGCTTGGATCTTTTATAACATTTCGGGTTCATTTGGCACTAGTTTTACTTTCAGTGGGAAGTTTCACTTCGGAAGGATGAACATGATCCTGCAAATTCACTTTTAGAGTGCTGTGCCGAAGTCTTGCTTGGTGGAAATACACACACAGTCCATCTGTATGTGACATTCTCAGAGACTGCAATGTGTACAATTTCATGAGAGACATCCTTTAAGCCAAGTGTTAACAGCTTCCCCTCCTTTTCATAATGCCACTGGAGTCGTCTGGAGTTACACAGGGGTGTACGTGTTTATCCTGGTAAACACTGTGCATTTGCTGAAGAGTGTCTTAGGTAGAGTGATTTTCAGCATTTGATAACGGCTGATTGGAATCCAGGTGATTATTTACTGAAACAGTAAATGCTAGAGCTCTGAAGAAACCATTTTGAACTTTAATACTACATAGAACATCGTTCAAGTAACACGGGCACAGACTAGCACAAGGCACAGCTGGCAGAGGTTTGAGGACTAAAAAATTATTCTGATTCATTAAGAGAAGTTCAATATGAGAACAGAATTCGATTTATACTCTACTTGCCACTAAAAATTCGTTCTTAGAAACGCAAACATCCCTCCTCCTTCCCAAGGAAAGGTAACCACGCCATGACAAGCCAAACCAAACCAACCCAACCTAACAAACACAGCGATGGGAAACAAAACCCGGCCATAAATCCTGTAGAGGTCAGCGCAGGCCGGAGGCGAACCGAGGCCCGCCCCCCGGCCGCCTGCCCGCTCTCTGATTGGCTCGTCCGCCCGTCTCTCAGCCGCGGAAGCCCCTCAGAGCCGCGGCCGCTCCTCCAATCAGGCTCGGCCGAGCACAGGGGGCGGGGTTCGGCCCGGCTCGAGCGCGGCCTGCCAGACCTGCGCGCGCCCGCCGACGGACCAGGCCTTCTTAAGTCGCAGGCGGCTCCCACGGCGCCAGAGGTAAAAACTGATTGAGCTCTTCGCTGGAGCTGGTGGGAGCGAGAGGCACGAGGAAGCGATCGGCTTTGGGATAGCCGCGCGTGGATTTTTTTTCCGGTGCTTCATACTCAGGCATTGTTAGGGTCACCTCTGGGTCCTGGTCGCGAGGATGCGTAAAGCGTGACGATAGGATCACAGACGGATCGGGCCGAGGGACAGAATAGCGCTTTCGCGCTCCGCGCCGAGGCGAGAGGGAGGGAAAGTCCGGAGTGGAGACAAAGCAGCGGGAGCGGGAACATCCGGGTCACTGGCGCGGCCTCGATCCGGGACACGCGCGGCGGCAGCGGCTCTCGGTGAGGCCCGGCCGGGAGTGGGGCCGGGGCGGCCCCGGGGTTGGGGAGCGGAGCGGGGCTGGGCCGGGCTGGCGCCCCTCGCCCGCGACGGGACGGGACCGGCGGCCACGGGCGTGCGGGCCCGGCGGCTCCTGCCTTGTGGCCGGCCCGGCCGGCGCAGCGCTGCCCGCCTGAGGCTCCGAGCGCCCGCAGCTCTCGGTGGTGGCGGGCGGAGGTCGCCGAGCAGGGCGTGGAACCGCTGGGCCTGCGCGAGCCGGTCCCGCCCCGCCGGGGATCTGCCCGGGAACGGCGGGCGGGCCCGGGGTGCCCCGTGCAGGCCTTGGGCGCTGCCCCGGCCCCTCTCAGGCCCGACGGGACCGGCGGCCCTCGGCAGTGGGGGCGGCGCTCGGCCCTGTCCGGTTACTTGGCCGTCCAGCACCGAGCCCATCGCCGCGCGGCATCTTCTGTTGTTGAACGTGCGGCTCCGGTCGCCGCTCGGCCTCTTCTGCCTTTCTCTTGCCGCAAGCGAAGGAGACTTTCTATCCTAGTCCAGAGTTAGCGTGCTTTCATTAAAGCTCAGACTGTGGCTTTCTCCACCCTTCTGAAAAATAAAGTTTGTATAGTTCGGGGCAAACTGATTCGATAATAATTTCTTCTTATGTTAGTATTTAATTTGCAAAGTAATAATGTGAGGTTAGCAATCTTAACGTTTGGGTTTTTTTTGTTTTTTTCTTGCTGCTTGGAATCAATTAAGTCATACTGAAAGCTCTTGAACTTCAGAGAGCATTTTGTTGATGTATTTAGAGAGCTGCCTATGGCGCGGGAACGATTCTTTGCAAGACGTGCATTTTGTGTGTGGAAGTAGGTTGTTCCACCCCATCGGAGGGTGTAAACGGGTAAGGTATTCTGTAATGGGACACAAAAATTTGCATCTGTGATGAGCGTGATGGTTTTATTTTGTCCTTTTTCTAAAGTAGGTAGTAACAGGAAAGCTAGCAAAGGCAAGCTACTGAGTAAATTCAGAAGTTTCTGTTAACTTTCTGAGTTGATGGCAGTAAAAGGGACATTACTACCTCTCAATGGCAGGGGTAAATTTGGGGGATTAAACTCAAAACGTGAAGACTCATCTCTTCGACCTTTATGGCATGTGCAAAAATAGGATTGAATAGACTTCCTCTGGTGCAAATTTCTTTCTGGCAATGTAGTATATGAATAGACCGGGATGTAGAGAACATATATTGATGCTTAGCAGGTTGCTTTTGAGGAGATGCTCAACTAATGGGATCTTAGTTTTTGAGATGGGCTTTCAGTCTTCTTCATCTAATCTTTGTTTTCTAGTGGACTGATGAGGTTTTAGATGCTTGTCTGTTCTTGTCAATATAACTGAAGTCTCTGGAAACCATGTATGTGAAGCCTGTCCTCTCATATACACTGAAATTTTTGGGAAACTATTTGTACAGCATTAGAAAAATCTTTATTGTACTAAGGCACAGTAAAAGCAGGTAGGAAGGATGCCCTGAAAACTCAGGATTTTTCCGATTACTTGAAAAATTACTGGATTAGTGGTTTTCTGCAGGAGATACACTGATTATTTACCCAATGAGAAACTGGCGTTTCCCTTGTGCCTGTTGTAATGAATTGGCTATTAGCCACAGGAAACGGAATAAATGTTTTTGAAAGCATCCTGTAATGTATCTTTTGACAGAGAAGGTAACTGAGTTTAGTGAACTACGGAGGAATATTTGGGTGGTTTATAAGCACATATGATTTTCTCAGCCTGTGATGGGAAGGTTTGGATTGCCAGGTACCAAAAGCACAGCTGGAAATTATGCTGTATACCCAATTTGTTTACATCTCTTGCAAGGGCATGGGCTCACATGTTAAAACTTGCTCCTTGTATAATTTGGTTAAGGGAGAGGTTTTTTGGTGGAGTATTTTTTTTTTTTTTGCTTCCACTGGTATTTTTTTTAATGGCTTTGCATCTCCTGCTTGTGAACAGAGTAAAATTTGAAGTCATGTGTACACATTCACTAAGTCCTGCATGCCTTCTGCAATAATTAAAGTATAGGTGTATGTGTTGGGAATACTAGAGGAAAATTGAACTGAATATAGGATTATTTTTGTATGTGTGCATGTTCACTGAGTGTGAATTGTCTCTTTTAAAAAGCTTTATCTGACATAACTTTAGTTGCTGCTTTGAAGGTGAGTTAGGGAATATGACCATCCAGGCAAAACTGGCTTAAAAGGTTGAAGAACAGATTTAAAATACATGTTGTCCTAGGAACTGCATTAATTCCTTAATCTGGTGATTTTAAAGATCTACAATTCATATGCTTATAATAGTAGTAGACTGCAGTACTTCTTATGAAGTAATCAACATATTGAGAGGTGGTGAAATTCTGCATAATTCTTAACCAGTGTGTAAGTGTTTGTTTTAATAGAGCGGTAACACTGCTTTCATTCATTCTGTGAGCTTGTTAAGTGGAAGCATTCTACTATTCTGTCAAAAAGGCTTGTTAGGTACATGTGGAGTTGAGAACAGATTGGCCTGACTTCTCCCACTGCCAGTTATCAGCTCTTATTTAAAATGTGTAGAAGTGCAGTTATGAGGATTAAAACCTTCACTGGAATTTGGCCATGTGGCTAGTGAAATCCTGAGTTTAGATACAGTTTTACAATGAAAAATAAACTCTCACTTTGACTACTGTTTTGAGTGAATGGAGAATCCTCCCTGGCATTTGAAAGGACCACTCGTGCAATCATCCTGTCTGGAGCTCTTGTTCTGTCATGCAATAGTGAATGACCTGTGCTCTGCATATTTTTTTTTATGTAGTCGTGGTCACCATGCTTGGCTGTTGCTAAGGCAGTGAAGGTGCAGAAATATTCTTCAGTTTGTACTGGAATTGAAAATCTGTCTTGTGGAATGAGCTGCTTCCTTAGCTGAGTTCTGTGTTGCTGCCTGTTCCTGCCGTTGGCTACAAGTTTTACAGCAGCATGACTGCAAAACTGAGATGACTTTGTTAAATTCTATGTGTGGAATACTGGCTTTCAATGGGAATTTACCCCAAAAGTAGTATTTCTTGTTCCCATTTACCACAACTGGGAGTAATGCAGGTGTTTGCCTACAGAAGGAATTTGCCATACCTGATGTGGTGTAGGAGGGAGATAAACAGAATGTGTGTCAGTCGCACAAATAGGAAGTCTGAGCACTTTTCCCATTACTAATAGTGTTTCTGTTGTCAAGCTACTGTCAAAGTTGCTTCTAAGATGGAGTTGAAATCTAAAGCGATAGGGTAAGGATGAAATTTTGTAGGTCAAGTCCAATAACTAAGAGCTTGATGGCATGGGGAAACTTGATGTTATTCCTGATGAAAAATTCTGCAGGCTGTGCAAAAACGTGCATCTAGGTTGTTGAAGTGAAAATGAGAGGTCAGAATAATTCTTGAGTGAGCAGGGCTTATAAACACATAGTGCATTGTTTACGCTATAAGTAAAAGTACATACTAACAGCAATTACTTTTGTTTTAGAGGGAATCTGAATATGTCTGGCATAGCTCTTAGCAGACTTGCACAGGAGAGAAAAGCCTGGAGAAAAGATCATCCATTTGTAAGTATGAAAACCACCAAATTTCTGACTCTGTAGTTGTTTCAATGTTCTGGTGGTGATCTTCTCATTATCCCAACAGGATTTATTTTTTTAAAACAAAATTAATATTTTTACCTTGAAAAAGAAAAACAACTGTTTAAAACTGTGTAGTGCAAAATGAGGTAACTTGGTGTAATGATAAAATATATCATGAAGTATTTTAAGTACATCTTGTCCTCATCCTATGTCTTTTTGCCTTAACTCAGGGATTTGTAGCAGTACCTACAAAAAATCCAGATGGCACTATGAATCTAATGAACTGGGAGTGTGCTATTCCAGGAAAGAAAGGGGTAAGACTTACTGTTCTCCTGATTTCTCCTTTATGGTGAAAAGTAAGCATATATATGGTGATGAGTTGCTCATGCGTTACACTGACGCTTCAGAATTTAACTTACATGTAGTTTAACAAAAAAGTTTGTATCCTGCTGCCAGTTTAGAATTAAAAATGCTGTGGACTAGGAATATTGGATAAAGTGTAACACAAGACTTTTCAGCTGTTGGCACTTAGCACCTTAGGAATACAAGTTTTCAGGTGAGTGTTTAAGAGTCTTGTGCTGAACAAACAGGAGGTTGTCTTCTGCTTCTTCTTGCTTCTTCTGAAATACTACTAGTAATTACTTGGGGGTTTTAGTTCTTTCTTTCTGATCTTCGGTGTGGGACTCCTTTGCTTTGCCTTTTCTACTTCCTTTTGCCAATTTGCTTAAGTACCCTTATCATCTTATTTCTTAGATTCTGAGAAGACTCTGTGTGTAGGCAAAACCTGCAGGATCTGTGATGCTGCCTTAGCTGAATGCTCAACACAGCATTGCTGTTACAGTTACAACTTAGTTTTGGTGGTTGTCTGTGCACAGCATTAGTAAGTTCTTGAAGAAGCACTGACAAATAATCTAACACAGTGTAAGGAACAACTCATCCCCTTGTGTTCTGCCAAAACAAGATTATCTCCCATAACAATTTGTGTACCTTATTGAGATGTCACCTTTAAATACTTAGGTAAAATTTTTACGCAGTACAAAATCTTCATGGTATTGCTTTGAAGTTTTGTAAACCACAGAATGGAGCCAACAAGGCCTTACAGCCAGGTTCATGTGTACTAAAAAATGTGTCACACCTTGAAAAGATCAGTTATGCTGATGTGATGCCTGCTAATTAAAAAATATATATATATATATTTAACAAGAAGCAGCATGACTTACTCATCTCTACCAGACCAAGCAGTTGCTCTCTATTGCCTTTGTGTTTGGAGGTGTCCTATACTGCAGCTGCTTCCCCTTAGATGAGTAGTTAAAACCACCAAAATGCTTTCTTGTCAGCCAGATGAAATACTGAAGTGGTGTTAGTCCTGGGTTGGATACTCCGTTCACTCATTTCACATTAAATCACTTGCGAACTACCTAAAATTTGACTCAAAAAACTTCTGCAACCAGTCCCATAATGCAATATGGTCTTGATGATGCTGCTGTCATACTGTTAGCCTTAGTAAGGCTTCTGAGTGTCTCCTGTCTTTCACACACAAGGTATATTGCTCTATCAGAAACATAAAAACTTCAACTGTTCTATTCTTGTGTAAATTATTAAAAGCTATTTGTCTTCCTCTGTGACTGAAAGCAAACAAAATAGGTTGTTTATTCTATTAAAAAGCTAATATTTTCTAAAAAGGAACTCCTCTGAGAAGGTATGGAGAATAGATTTCTAGTTGTTGACAACTGACTACAGCAATTTAGAACGAGTTCTTTAAATACACTATAGCAAGTATAATCTAACTCATTCACTTCTGGAAATGTGTTATCTTATTAATTCCTAGCATGTTTTTCTTCCTTTTCCAGCATGAGACTTTGCATAATGAATACCAGTGACAACAAAGTGATTTTCTCTATTCATGTGGGTTTTTGGGTGTTTTGGTTTGGTTTTCATTCAGCTAAAAATCACGTAATTCAGATAGGAAATAATTTTAAATTTCCTTCTGAGGTGGTCTTCAAATGTATCTGAATATGAGGATAAGATTTGATCAGTTTTGCTTTTAAGATGTGAGACCATCTGTACTCCAGTTGTTTTAAGGAATCAACCAAACATTTATTTTCATTGCAGTGTTTCCATAGCAAGGAGAAGTTACAGAGAAGTAGCAGAGAAGTAAATTTTACAGCTATAAGAATATTTTCTGTATTTCTACACTTAGCAGAACTCAGTTTGTCAGATGTGCTTTTTTCTTTGTTTACATGTTTTGTACATTTGAGAGAGTCTTTTTCTCTATTGCTAGATCATTTTTTCTTGTTTATATGACCCTTTTGAGTAGTGTTGTCTTACTTGGTTTGCTCTATGTCATGGGAACTGCTCCTGTGAATGTTCTTCCCAGTTTTGGACAGGGATAAAGAGCCTCTTAAAATTTCTTGTTATACAGAAAGATGGACTCTGTGAGACTACATTCTGCCAAATGCAGACAGGGTTAGTTTAGACTAGTGAATCTCATTAACTGTACTACAGTCCTGTCCACATTTTTAGTTCAGTTGTGGTTTTATTAGCCACATTCTCATAAGGCACAAGAGAAGTAATTTACATTCTCATGCTTAAGGGGTGTGTCCATATCCTGTCTTCTCAAACTTAAGTGGTGGTACAACAGCCCCTTCCTCATTGTATGTGTATCATGTAAAACTTCAGAAGTGTTCTGTTCTTACTTAGTGTGAAATTTTTACTTTCATATGGAATTACTGGTGATGATCCTGACTGTGTTGATGACTCAGCTTCACTTACTAGCTGTAATAAAGAAAGAAACCCCTTCCTTTCTACTTCAGCTTCTTGTATAGGTAGGATAGCTTACCGTGGTCTAGACAGTGTGAATAGCTACAGTGCAGAACAGATATTTTCTGCTGTGTAGCAGAAGAATGTCTTGTGCTTTGTCTGAGAAACTGTATTCTTGGTAAGCTTTTTTCCACAATTTTGACTTTTCCTTGCTGTAAACGAAACTCTACATTAATGTTTTTATAGACACCATGGGAAGGAGGCTTATTTAAACTACGGATGCTTTTCAAAGATGACTACCCTTCTTCACCCCCAAAATGTAAGTAAATTTACAGAAAACCACAAGTTTATTAGAACAGTGTTGAAATAATCCATGAGGTTCTTACAAATGGTTATTACTTTCTTACAGTTTTGTTTGATTTTGTCTTGTTGTTTTTTTTTAAGACACATTACTTTTTCTTTTTTCCCCACCCACTTTGCATTCAGAAAGTTGTGATTAAATCAGTTAAATGCTCGAAATATCAAAATTGGGAGGGGAGGGGATTGGTGCGTAGGTTCCCTCAAAGTTTGACACAAGTATTGCTTGAAATGCTCACTACATCATTGGCTCTCCTTGGAAACTAATATGTAGGCATGCATAGACTAAATCCCAATGTTCTTCCTGTTAACTTGGTATTCTAAGCTAAGAACTCAGAAGACAGGAACTTGGAAAAAAGGGTTCTATAACTTGAACCTTTTAATCAACTTGCTCAAATGATCCTGTTACTTTTCTGCTACTGTGTATAACAGATCTTAAGATACCTAGTTTCCTTATTAAGTTTTTGAGCTGAATTTTCCTTATACCATCTCAGACTTACCTATTATAGAAACTTGAAAACATCTGTTGCCTTGCATCATTTCTTAGTTCTTGATTTGGCTACCATCTCCTATCAATGACAGTGATTACAAATAGCTCTTTTGATGGCAATTCATCTCTCATCACATTAGCACATTTCAGTTCTATCAGCTCCTGGCTACTCCTTTTGTTTGATACCACCTAAATACATGTAACACGGGGGGAAACATCTCTCTTAACTGAAAATATTTCACATTATTTTCTTGAAAAATACCAGTTTTCACATCCTGACAGTGTTAAAGGAATTGTCATGCCTTAAAATAAGATATATATGTGACTGATAAGACTCCCTACCAGTGCAGCCTCTGAAGTACCACTGAACTTCACAGGGCAGCAAGACTGTTATGTCTTGTGAATGTTTGTGATGTCAGGTGGATTAGAAAACTGTACCAATTGGTAGGTATTTCATGTATTGCAAAAGGAGTGTTCATTACTTTACTCAAGATGCTGGCTGATGCATTTAAGTCCTGTAAAGATTAAAAGCAATGCCAGAATATAGATGAATGGCAGAAGGAAAGCTGCACAAGCATTCAGTTAGTCTTGTAATTGAAACATGGTTCCTCTTGTTTGGTGCATTCTTGATTATACATAGGAAAATACGAAACTGAAAAAAATGCTAGAAATTTAAGCGTTCCTTGTATGTAACTTCCATTATTTTAAAGTGAGGATAGAAGAGATGAATGAAGGGTAGTATCTTTCCTTTACATAGTAGTATGTGAGGCTGAAAAGACAGAATTGTTTTTAAAAGGTCTCAATCACAAAGCTGCTGTGAATTGTTTAGGAATGGTTTTCCATTTCTAAACCAAAAGATTATCAGTCAGAAAGGCAACGTTAGAGTGCCTGGATTGGTATCACAGATGTGGCAGAGTTTCGGTTTTAGGTGCAGGCTGAGGCAAGAAGAAAACTATTATTAATAGCTCTAGAATTTGTGAGGTTTTATTTGGGGGTTGGGGGTCTTTCACCAGTGTCAGTTTGGGGATTTTTGGGTTTTGTTTTCCCCTACTGATCTTACCCAACTCTGATCTTACTCTTAGCACTGTATGCAAGTAATTTCCTCTTCTTTATCAGGTAAATTTGAACCACCATTATTCCACCCAAACGTGTATCCTTCAGGCACCGTGTGTCTCTCCATCTTAGAGGAGGATAAGGACTGGCGGCCAGCAATCACAATTAAACAGGTCATTACTTGTACTTAGACATATTCTTAACACTTTTGCTTTGCTTGCTTATTTGATGCCAATGTAAGATGTTCACTGTGTGTTCCTAAATTGGTTTCTAAGGGTTTTTCACTGAATCTTTATTGGTAATATCCATAATATATGCCTGTTACTTCTATTCTTTTTTCCATAGATCTTGTTAGGAATACAAGAACTTCTAAATGAACCAAATATTCAAGACCCAGCTCAAGCAGAGGCTTACACAATTTACTGGTAAGTGTCTTTGCCTATCAGCTGGAAAGTTGTCATATTTCCTACAGTTGTCTGTTACTTGTAGTATAACATGCAAATATTTTTACAAATGACATGGAGAATTTTCTTACCTTCATGACTATATTCTGTGGAAATGCCTAGATTGTGCTAAACTTGAATAAAATGGTAATGTCGTGGCTATTAGGCTAGTGGAGCTTTTAATAGCAAAGCAACAGCAATAAAGTGTGAATACTCCCTATATCATATTTTCATCCTGATTCTAGCCCAACACAGAGTCCTTTCCCTTAAAGGCTGAATAGTAACAATGAGGTGTAATGGTGTCCTGAGACCAGGAGAAGTGGAGACTGAATTAGGTGTCAAGTCACATTCGTCAGTACAGGAGTAACTTACTTCTGCCCAGTAATGTGTACCTGTAAGAACTTGTGCCTGAAGGAGAACTGTGGTCACTGTAGGAAACATGGCATTTTTGGGAAAAGTGTATCTTCCAAAAGAATAGGTTGAAAAGTAAGGAATGCCTGTAGCTTGAGCAGAATGAAGTTTGCATTGATTAGGAAAGGGGATAATTTGTGACCTAAAGAGACTTTTTGGGTTTGGTGGGTTTTTTTTGGTTTTTTTTTTTTGCTTAATCTTAAAAGTTTTCCTAACATTAAAATGGATACCTGTTCCATAGTCTTCATGAAAGCAAAACATATTAAACAAATGCTTTTGGCATTGGCAGCTACTGAAATAATAACCAAGGTGGAATTGTAGAATTACAGTTTGGGGCAGAAGAGGCCTCCAATTTTGAAAAAGAATGTTTTATGTGACTGCATATGCAAGCTGTGTTCAAAATATATATATTTTTAATAGGGTCCTAATGAAAAGGAAACAATAGGGATGGGTAGTGTGGCTTGCATTTAATTACTGGCCTCACACAGTGTTATTTTATAAAGTACTTACTGAAGGCTTGCTGGAGTTGAGTGCATATGGTAGATATTTAAGTGGCCACAGTTGCAGGAGCCAAGAATGATGAGGAAGGCCTCAATAATATACTTCTATACATGTATAGATAGTCAGTGGTTTGTTTTGTTGGTTTTTTTTTTTTTTTTTAATAACCTCCCACATGCATGTATGTACAAACCCAGTTTTGGCTAGTCTTGTTTCTGTTTAAATTGTGTCCAGGGGGAATAAATATCTATTGAGCTTAAAATATTACATGATTTTTGTTACCTCGACTATATGTAGTCTCCCATTTATCCTTTTCATGTCCCTTGGATATACAGAGTATTTCAGATGGTTTACTATTATTCTGCAGTCTGAGAGTATGTCTCTCTTGCTGCTTAGTATCTGGTAGAAGTTAAACAGAGCAGGATTGTGCATGCCTCTGCAGTGTTGGCATAGTTGATAAATATTGCAGAAGATGCGCCATTGTTTACATAGATGTCTTTTAGTCAAGTTGTTAAACTTTCAAGAATAAACATCGTATTCGAAATAAGAATACTTATTCTCAGGGCTCCTTTGGTACTGTCATTCAGTAACTCTAGCACTCCTAATGTGCTAACCAACTTCCTCCTCTTTGCTGAAAGCATTCAGGATCTACTATGGAATCTTCTGTGTGGATTCTATGGGTGCGAGACTTAACAGCTAAGCTATGTTCTGGTGTGGCAATGTAATATAACTTCAGGGAAAAATGTAGAATAAAGTTTGTAGATCTGTTCTTGAGAGTATCTTCAGTCTCTTTGCTAGCAATTGTTCATTGCACGTTAACAAAGTCGGTTTCATTTCTTTGTCCCCCCCAATCTGTCAAGTTCTGAGGATATAATTTGCTGGCTATTTTTTTTTCTTACACTGCAGCAAGCCTTCATAGTTGAAAGTAAGTTAAACTTATTCTAGTCACTCTAAACTATCACTGGCAGAAGAGTGACAGTTACAAATTTTTCTTTAGCTCCACTCACACTTGTGACAGCTAATACAAAATGGACAACTGAATGTAAACAGATGCTTTACTATGCTACTACTACTAGTTTTTGGCACAAGAACAGAAAACAAAGAGCTTGCCCTTTTACATCCTGAGTCTGGGGCTTAGCGACTGGACGTAGTTCCCTCAAGTAATACTTACTTCTTTAATCAATCTGTAGTAAGTATGCTATGCATAGCTATGTTGAGCTAGGTTTTTTTTCCCAGATGAAGATTAGGATGACCCTAAATCAGTGAATGAGGGTCTGTAGAGATAAAGGATGAAATTACCCCACACTGTTACCATTTTCCTGTTTCTTAGGAGTTTTTCCATTCTCAGCAAAGCACTAAAGATGATAATTTAAAAGCATATGAAGTCCACCAGCTTTTCTCTGCTCTTCTCACTTTGTACTGTTAGGGTACTGGAATTTGTTGTTAATGACCTTTAATGACCCCTTTAGGGTCATTAACAGTGAGTGGGGAGTAGAAAACTTCAGATGAACGAGAGAATGTTTGCATGTCAGGTACCGTTGGTCTTAAGAAGATCAAGTGCAAACCTTTTTGAAGAGACTGGAACAGTATGAAGTCAGTGCAGTCATTTGACAACAGGTGATGTTTTGGAAGCGGCTAGTTGAACAGTACCATACTTCTCCAGCGAAGTCTTTATTTTAGTGTAGTGTTCCATGAATTGCTATCAAAAAGGGTTTGCCTTCAGTAAGGACTTTTATTCCTCTTCAGTATGAAATGAACTCTGTAATACAGCCTCTGATTTCTCCAGCTATAATTACCCTTTCTCTTTTCAGCCAAAACAGAGTGGAATATGAAAAGAGGGTTCGAGCACAAGCCAAGAAGTTTGCACCATCATAAGCATTTGTCATGCAGCATCTTTAAAAGGAAGGGATTGGTTTGGCAAGAACTTGTTTACAAAACTTTTGCAAAATCTAATGTTGCTATGTACAATTAATATCCACATAAGGGGAGGGGGTTGTATGTGTGCCATTTTCCATATTCGCCAGTTGTATACAGTTCTAAATTTGCTGAATTGCCCCCAGTTTTTTCATACAGGGTCTCTTCCTTCAGTCTTTTGTATTTTTGATTGTTATGTAAAACTTGCTTTTATTTTAATATTGATGTCAGTATTTCAACTGCTGTAAAATTATAAACTTTTATACTTCTATAAATTCACTAGTATCTCTAGTTACTTTGCTATCTGATGCAGGCATGCTTTAAAATGTTAGAACTATATTTAGCCTCTAGCTGGCTGTATGAAAAAAAAATCATGCCCTCCACCCCCTTCCCTCCCTGAATTTGTTTTTTCTATCTTTCAGAAACTAGGTTGTTATTGCTTAAGAGCCTCTGAGATCCAAAGTTAGCCAGCGTCCTTATTCTGCATCACTTTCTTTGTGTTTATATGGCATTCTGTCTGTGTTGCTGTTTAGAGTAAATAAACTGTTTATATAAAGGGCTTTGTTTCATTTATCTTCATTAAAATTATTAAAAGACTGCAATTTAACTGGCTCTAAACGCAATTCAGTGCAAGTTCTGTTTTTAAGGCCTGTGATGCTGTGTTTACCTTTTGTTTAGGTGTCACCTTCATTTGTTTTGCTTGTGCCTGACCCAGAGCAAGCATGTGGCCCTTCCTTGGGCCGTGTGTGGTAATTGCAGCAAGTCAGTTTCAATCAATTCTTCAAGCAAAGACCAACCACTTACTGTGCATTATGGGATTGGCACACCGGTGTGACCATGTTATTATAAAATAACATGAGCTTTAGACTGATATGAACAATAACAGTTGTCCAAGGAATGCTCAGGATTTTTAATGGTGTTTTTTTATCAGAAATAATTTTGTGTCTTTCCATATGGTAATACATATAGCTTCTAGGGAAAGGACATGCTCTATGCAATTACAGTTTCCTTCTGTAAAGGAAATCTGTTAAATTATGTAAGTTACTTTCATGTATGTCAAGCATCATGATATGCCCTCTACTTCCACTGTTTTTTAAAAGTCAAAACTATTCTGCAAAACAAAAAAAATGTGAAAAGCTTTCTTTAATCTGAGCTTAGCTTCTTCAGTACTTCTATTAAAAAGTTGCTACTGCTCAACGCTTAGATTAATGTAAATTACACAGCTCTGTTCCCAGATCTGTTTTGTCTGCATTTGATTACTATAGCTTTATAATATAAAAGCATTCCCCCAAATCAGAATAGCTGACACAGTCACATTGTTCTCAGTCCTTTAAAAATTACGCTGAATTGCTTTCTTGTCACTATCTAAGAAATCCTTGCTAAAACAGCACATTTAGGAAAGATTTCATACGGATGGGGAAGTTACTGACAAAACTGAATCTAAGCAAAAATTTCCTTGTAGAATTAATTTACTTGTGCTTCTTGTTTTTAAAAGGGAAATTGAATATTTGTACCATGCAAACTGCTGCTGTTACTCCCAGCTTCAGCTCAAGCAGTGCTAGTATTTAATCCCTCCAGTAGTACAGGGACAAGAGGAGACAGTCCTGTGATGTGAAGAACTTTGATTTGTGAAGGTGAGTCTACAAATTGTCCTTAGTATCTCAAATTCTACTGAAGGATTGCTAAAGTTTAGGTTTGAGTTGGGTGCTTGAAACTCCAAAGAGTATTCTATTTAAATACATAGAAAACAACTGCTAACTTTCAACTAGCTCACTTTCACTACACAAACTGGCAGGCATAGGGAAAAGTGACCTAAGATGCTAGTGCTTGTGTGTGAGTCTGTCACAAAGCTTTAAGGGCTAGACAGTGTGTGTTTCTGACTTGGTACAGTGCTGCTCGGAGCAATTAAAGTTTCTGAAAAGACATACTGATACATTAAAGCAACTCCTAGAAACATTTCTTCCTTTCAAGCTTAGCTCAATGTATTCTAAATAGATGAAGTAGTTGAAATATATATGGCAGGTTCAAGCCTGCATAAAGTCAGACTCCCTAGGTGGTAGGTACCATGAAGAGAGCAATAGCTTAGTCATGTTTTCATGTTGAAATATAGACCAGAACTTAAGAAAGTTTACTTATTATACTATGAGTTAAAAATAATCCCCTGTAAATTTTCCAGACACGTTGATTAGAATACAGGGTTGTTTATTTTTTAACTTGTAACTAAGCTTCAAACTCCTTACAAAATAATTTAACATTCCATACTTACCTAAAAATTAAATAACATAGGGCCCTCATGCATAAAAAGACCTACAAACCTCCAGAGACTGAGGTTTGCTAAGCCCCAAGTTACAGGTGAACAAGACACACTCAAGTATTCACAAGAAAATTTCTTTATACAAGATGTTACAACTCTGTGGGATTATTGGGGGTTTTTGTTTCTTCTGGACTGTTCTCATCAGTGCTTTCACTGCTTTCAGTGGCATTATCTGAATCGCTCACGCTGTCCTCCTCAGAGTCTTCCTTGCTTTGTGCTAGACTGGAAACAGTTTTCAAGATTATAAAAGCAAAATAACTTAAAATAAGTAAAACTAGTATTTAAATTAAATTTCATTACCCTGAAGAATTGACTGGCCTGTTGGGATTAGAAAATTCTTTTTCTAAGTCAACATCAAATGGATCTGGAAAAAGAAGAAAAAACTGCAGAAGATCAAAAAAGCATTTTCTTAATGGTCTGCCTTTATTTTCATATATAATGGCAAGGAGGGGAAGGCACAGAAAGTCTAGTTCACATCTCTCATAAGTTTAAGTAGTTGTTTGATGAGAAACCAGGGAAGCTGAGAAAATAACCCAAGTCCTGCCTGTCCATTCGAGATAGTCAGATTGTATGAGTAGGCTTTTGAGGCTCTGGTTAAGAAAACATAGATTAAGTTCTAAAAAGGCCATCGAGGTAGCTTATGTCCACTGAGAAGTGAATTACAGCTCTCCAGGTTTAGCTCTTGCTGAGTAAGGGTAGGGCTGGGCTTCCTTTACCTGAAGTAGCTGGGAAGAACTGTTGCCTTAGGAAAGTCAAACAAGGCATGACAGCCTTGGTTCTGCAGTTC
Organism: Zosterops lateralis; assembly: GCF_965231275.1. Taxonomy (NCBI): domain Eukaryota; kingdom Metazoa; phylum Chordata; class Aves; order Passeriformes; family Zosteropidae; genus Zosterops; species Zosterops lateralis. The sequence goes on from NC_139775.1 coordinate 7,704,177, forward strand.
AGCCAGAAAATATGTAGGATTGCAGGTGGAAGTGTGCTTTAACCAGCCTTGCCCCTTAAAAGCTGTCTTCAGTTTAATCTAACTTGTTAGGCTTCCACCAAGAGGATGGTTTAATTCAGTGTCATGGCAAAGAGATCAAAGTTTAGAGCAACTAAAGGCTGCTGACCATCTTCTTTTATAGTATGAGTCCCTGGCCTACTTTACAGGACTTAATCACCGTGAAAGGAAAATGTTAATTAGGATAATCTTTTTTCACGTGTTCTTGATTATTTGCCTGCCTTTGTGCTGTCTTGAATGAGACCAAGCACTCACTGTGAATACAGCCCAAAATACTGGGATTTCAGTAAATCACTGGAAGAGTTTGGGAATAAACTACTTGTACTTAAAAATTATTTTAATTATCTTTAAAAGTCTGATTTTAAACATCTTGATTGAGGACTATATAAATACGTCTATTAAAGGTCCTTCTTAGAGGTTTATGCATAACTAACTTGCTGTCTGACTGTATGCCTGTATTTCTCTCAGTTCCTTCTCAGTTACTAGTCTTTTTACTGATACTCTGCTTTTAACATCTGTATCTAAAACAAGGAAGCATCGTATTTTCTTTTTTCTTCTAAGTTTTCCAATTTGGTTAGTTGAGTAATGGTAACTGCTTCACAGTTCAGCTGTGAATACACTACTCAAAGCATTAAATTGTTTTAGTCATTTTCATCTATTTTAGTTGAAAGAAATGGGGCCAAGAGCCGCTCTTAGCATAGTGTAGGAGCAACGCATATCAGCAAAGCACTTATCTTCCACCTTGCCAATATCTTCATGAGATTTAAGGAAAAGACTCTGAAGAAACTAGTTACAAAAAGGGCATATGTAGTGTTTCTGTGTTTTTCTCTTACCTACTTCTTCGTCTTTTTTTTCTTGGACAGAGGTTAAAAAGTCATTCTCGATGCGTAGCAAATCATCCTGGCACTGGCAGGCTGCATATTTTTCCAAGAGATTTTTATTCAGGTCAATAAATGCCTTACCCCATTTAAATTTCCTTAGAAGAATGGTGGCTAGATCTGGAAATCCTAAAACAGAAAATAAATTATCAATTTTCTTCTTTAGTATGAGATTTCACTCAGCTTACATGTTTCTAGTTCAGTACATGCATACATGTCAATACAATAGCAAGGTGTTTGCCAGTGTTTCTTTCAGTGTTCAGAGATTAAAATTTTTGGAGACTACAAATATTTTAACTTGAAAGATGGAACTGAATCCAAGAATAGTTCATAGCCTTTTAGTGAGTGTTAGATAAAAATACTTTGTACAGGTATTTTATGTTATGATTCAAGCTCTAGGTCCCACAGCCCTTCAGTACAAGACCAACTGTACATACAGTATTTCAGAAGATAAGATTTGTCTGCAGTATGGTAGAGCATTTCTCTTATCAAAGTTCTGTGATGAGTCTGGAAAACATCACAAGAGGAGGCAATTTCTTTTGTTCTTACCAGACTTCACCCTATTAACAGCCAGCTGCCTCTTTGCTTCTATTAAGGCAAAGATGCCTAAGGATTTGTGTTCTGTCTTCTCTCTTTTTTGTAATAGTTTTTCTGATGTTACGCACTATCGGGACAAAATGAGGATTATCAGTTTGTGTCCTGTTTAGTAGCTGAAATGAATATCCCACAGACACCTCAGTGCCGCTGATAACACACACCTGGAAAAATGCTAGACAATCTGATCGCAAAGTCAAGAAAGTGATGACCCATTTGACAGCATTACAGTTTATTTTGTTGCCGACCATCTCTCCTGATTTATTATGGATGTAGGAACTGCTAGCAACATAATTCACGTCAGACAACTGGAGCCTACCGACAATGCAAAATGCTGCAGCAAAAGCTTCCACACAGGACAGCTTGCAGGGCCGACCGTAGTTTACAGGATTTGCAGCCACCAAGTAAGGCAGCAACCGCAAACGACTCCCCTTCATTTTCGTAAAGGGAGTTTCTTCTAATTTGGCCCATGAGCAATCGATGACTGCAATTCCACTCTGAGCAATGACATGCCTGAAAAAAAGAAATGTCACTGTATTTGAAAAATTGTCACCGTTATACTGATGGAGTGAGAACTCATATTGCCACTTTATACTGGCGACAAACTTGCATACAACCCCTGCTTTTGTCAATCAAAACCCTTATGCTTTAAAATAACCTATAACAGAGATGGAATGAGAAAGAACAGTAGCAAGGTTTTCCTCCAAACATGAAACTGGCAAAAAAAGGTTTATCTGTATGTTTCAAAATAAAATGTGAATAATTTTAGGTTTAAAGATGGGGCAGGGAAGTGTGGTTAATAGTAATGTTCACAGCTGAAGCTACACCAAAGTTCTGATTTAGGCTCTCTGCTAGATTCTCGCTGCTTTTAGAGACAAATCTGAGTAAGTATATCTTTATAAAAATTCTGCAGGCACATTTGAAGAAAATTCTCATTTTCTGCAAAAAAGTTTTACGGTTAATGCATTGTGTTGTCTGACTGAAAAACTTAAACATGGCATAATAAAAGACACTGCAGCTACAGGGCCATGCTCTGAAGAAATGAACCTACATGTACACCTTGACTTTTCATTGGGATCTACAGATGCTTTTCTCATCTGATACCAGCTGTGAAAAGATATTAGGCTGATTTGATTAAAACGGCTCTGTTTCTCAGGCCGGTTTTATTCCGTCTGAATTTCGGCTATGAATCAGTGATTAAAATGCTCTCCCTAATACAGCATCGGGACGGTATTTGAACCAAGTGCTCTCCCTGTCTGCGGCTCTCCCCGTTCCCCCGCAGGACCGAGCCCCACCTGTCAGCGGCAGAGACATACTCCGTGGCCAGCGGGCTCAGCACGACGCCCGGGAATCTCTGACGGAGGCGCAGGATTCGAAGCAACCCTTTCCGGGCTAGTTTTCTCCCGGTGCATTTCTTGGGATCGCAGTGTCCGAGCTCCCACATGGCAAGGGGACAGGGGAACTTGGCCTCCCGCGCGCTCCCATCAGCGGCGCTCTCGCCCTCCAGGGAAGCTGAAAACAGGGGGCGCACATCAGTGCCCGGCGGCGAGGCGGCACGGCCCGGCAGGGCTGGCCCGCGCTCCCGCGGCGCCTCACGCACCTCTCAGCGCGGCCTCCGCCTCGGCCGCGAACGTCTCCAGGCTGCGGGTCCCGCGGCGAGCCCGGCGCCGGCCGCGCTCCATGGCCGCGCTGGCGGAGACACCGCCCCGAGCGTGGCGCGTTTCCGCTTCCCGCGGGCCGGGCCGGGCCGGGCCATGGCGGCGCGGCGGCTGCTGCTGGCGGCGCTCGGCGCCGCGCTCGGTGAGTGCGGGGCCCGCGGCTCGCTCCGTCCGCACCGGCGGCTCGGTCCGCCCGCCGCGCCCCGCCCAACCGCTCTCTCCTAGCAGGTCTCTTCGCCTCGGCGGGGAAGATGAAGATCGTGGAGGAGCCGAATACGTTCGGGTAGGTGGCCGCGCGCTGGCCGTGTCGTGGCGCGGTCCAGCCGCGCCCGGCGGGGTCGGGTCTGTCCCGCTGTGCCCGCTCCGGCCCCTCTCCTCCTCCTCCCGGGATGGGGCTCCGGGCCGGGGCCGCAGAGCCCCGCCTTGGCAGCGGCTGTCAGCGATGGGACACGGGGGGAGCACGGCCAGGAGCATAACCCAGCATTAAACCTTTAACTTTCCTTCTTTTGAAAGGTTGAATAACCCATTCTTGCCTCAAACAAATAGGCTGCAGCCAAAGATGGCCCCATCTGCAGTATCAGGTATATGCGACCGTTACTTTTCTTTTCTTTATATATATTTTTCTTTTTTTTTTTTTTTTTGGTCCAGTTTTCATCATTTAGCAGCAGTTGTTTGCAGTGCAAATAGTATATTTCGACTTTATGCACACAAAACCGAATTTTGCATGTGTTTTTATAAGCATCATGGAAAAGAAGCATGGACAAATACATTTCATTGTGGTCCTGAAGGATTAAAACCTAGATTAACTTCACTGGTGGTTCTAGGTCCCAGTGCTGTTAATACTAGTTTTTTGACAGGAGTATCCGTATGTTTTTTCTGTGTTTTTCTAGCCTGTCACAGATCCTTTGGACCCACAGTAAACACTTTTTTTTTTTTTTTTTTTTTTTTTTTTTTTTTTTTCCATGACACAATCCTCAATATCATTGAGATTATCTTGTAAAAGTCATCCCATCATCTGGTAGTACTCAATACCCAAAAATAGTTTAAAAAAAATGTCCTAAGAGTGGTCTTGGAGCCAGTCAGAGGGGCTCACTTTCACACACAGCCTAGGTGTTGCAACATAAATACACTTCTCAAGCAAAATAAACAGGAATGTAAAGAATTCCAGGCCATCTACAGAGGAGAGCAGATAAACACTGAAGGCAAAGACTAAGCAAAAGGGAATAGCTCTTGTCTCTCTGCAAACCTTATGCACAAACTTAAACCTTGTTCAGATTCAAGAAAGGATTTTTGATATGACAGCACTGAATGTGATCATGCTTAATGTTTTCTGTCGTGTTTTATAAACTCAAGTGTATAATTCTGCATGTACTGGATGTGAAATATGAATAGTTAGAAATGGGATTAGTAATAGAATGCTGAATGGGGAGATGCCAAAAGTAGCAGGAAAAAAGGACAGCACACCAGAAATCCATTCTTTGTTGTGGGATCTTACATGTAGCCAAATATTGGGAATGTATATGGAATGTGAACCTAGGCCATGGAACCCTGCCTTGCACAATTATTTCTTTAGCATGGAAACTGTACTTGTTCTTTTCTTCTACAGAACAGTTGGAGTAATAGTTCTGGTAATTCCTCTTCTACAGCATCTGCCCTGGAAAGGGAGACATGAGTTTAATGCATTCCTCATGGACATTCACATTTTCATCTGCGGGGAGAGCATCTTAATCACTGAGACACAGATTTCATGTAGTAGAGGAGCAAACGCTTTGGTCAGGCCCATCTCTAGAATGAAATGCAAGATCATACAGTCAGAAAAACATTTGGGAAAGGGAACGTGCCTGTAACCGAGTGGTTAAAGCATTCTGGAGGGCATGACTCTGGTAGTCTGACCTTTGTTTGTAGGATTGCTTGTCTAGATACTTGGAAAAAGCACCTGCACAATCCTGACAGTGGGGGATTAAGAATCCAGGATGGGGTTTTACTTTATATGCTTTGTAATATCTTTTCTTCTTTCCTCATAAATATTTAGTAATCCCAAGAAAAAATTCCTTACACAAGAGATACTGAAATACTCCTTTACCACATAGTCCAGAACTTTTCACCTTCTTTTTAATGACAAGTTACCTGTCTTGGATTCCTTTGATAGCAGTTCTTGTAGTCAGTACTACAAGAATAGAATTGCAACTGCTAACCTCCAAGTGTTTATTTTTACACAGGTTTCTCATTTTTGTTGTTGAAAGAGGCTTATTTCACTACCTAGTGAGAATAAAAAACGTTAAAGAACATAATGCAAACCAGTATAGTGCTAGCGAGAACTTACAGTAATTCTTATGGAAGATAAAAATTTCCTTATGTACAGCAGAAAACTAAATTTGTCACATACTCCTTGTAGTTTTGTCACTGCAGTAGCTTGCTTAAATTTAACCAAAACATTATTTTTCCTTTATGTCATGTTGTGATGTTTTTAGGCCCTGCACATCTCTTTAGGCTTGCTGGCAAGTGTTTCAGTTTTGTGGAATCCACGTGAGTAATGGATTTGGATATTTGTTTATGAACTTACTAGGAATTAACTAGTTTTTTATTCCAGTCTGAAACCTTTCTTACTTTCTGTTTCTTTTCTCTCCTTTTTAAGGTACAAGTATGAGTTTTGTCCTTTCCATAATGTCACTCAGCATGAGCAGACTTTTCGATGGAATGCCTATAGTGGGATTTTAGGGTGAGGCATTTAGACCTTTTATATTTTAGCTGTGTTGTCAGCAGGCCACTTCATAGATTGAAAAAAGGAGACAGTTTTAAAATTCAGATTCTTCCAATGATCAGCATAGGTCATGGTAGTTTCTAGGCCGTTTTACATAAAAACACCCTGTCTTGAAAAATTCAGATTTTTGTGTTGTTGCTGATAAATACTAATCTCCTATTTTAGCTGGAGACTGATCAATAACCAATGGCAACTGGAAGTGTGATATGTTCATGCGAGAAATTCAATAATGTCTAACTACAGTTTATATTAACACAGATTTCATGTCCATTAACTATTTGGAGTTTACGTTAAATACAAAAATTACAAATGAAAAGAGTGCTTTATAGGCATAAATGGTTGTTAAACATTATAAAAGTTATAAAACCCTCAGTGTAAACCCCCCCAAAAAAGTGCCCTGAAGTATTTAAAGACCCTGGATCATAATACCACCAGATCATAACACCTAAAATAAATCTAAGTGTAAACCAGACCATTGCTTTTCAAGATATTTTGTATGTAGGTGTCTCTTTTTTTTCCTGTGTGCAAAATGGTAAGCCAGTCTGTGAGGAAACTGGTACATCACCATGCTGAGGGTATAATTTGCTTTAGGATTGGCAGAAGCAGACTAGGTTTTGTAGGAGCCCTCACCAGCACTAAAAATCCTGCAAACAAACTTGAGTTGCACAGGGTACTTAGCCTCATGGAATTTGTTGTGGGATTGATGTATAAACTGCATTTTACTGGACTTAAACACACAATTTCTAAGTGCAAATGGTTTGCAAACTGAAATTTGATCCAAAACTCTGCCCTCAAAAAGTGCTTTTAAAGTGTCCTATATAGCAACCTGGATAATAAACTACACTACTTCTGAGGTGCTGGCTGTAGGAAATGGAAATACCAAGACAAGAAAAACGAAGTATATACACTTAAATTGAACATGGTATAAGGGTATTGTTGGTTTTCTTCCTGAGGGTTCATCTTTTTCTGTCCAGTAACTTTAAACAAAATAGTGTCCTCTTTTTTCAGAATCTGGCATGAATGGGAAATTGAGAACAACACATTTGTTGGAATGTGGATGAGGGAAGGAGACTCCTGCGAAACTAAGAGCAGACAGACAAAGGTATAATAACTTAGACTATGCTAATTCAGACAGCATGACTCTGCATACACTTGTTAGACTACAAACTAAAACATTGCTACCCTGAAGAAGTCATTATTTAAGCTGTGATAGAAAACATAAAGATGAATTCCTGCGGGAACTATGTGAATGACTGGAGGAGGAAAGCTAGAATCAGGATAAAATTTTGAAGACATTTACTTATGTTTTCTCATTGGTTACTTACAACTCTTTTTCCTTGATAGGGTGGTATAATTACTACTCTAGAAATACAGTACAGTGCATTGTAATTTGTGTCAGGCAAAATAAAGAAGAGCTTTTTGTTGAATTCGAGATGCCAGCCTACTAAAAACATCCAGGCAAAAGGAGGGAAAAGAATTAGGCAGTTAACAATAGCATGCTGAGAAGCTAAGCATGGTGTTAGAACAAGCACTAGCAGCATTTCAAGAAAGATTTTGAGGTGATAGAGCATGCCTACAGGAGGGCACTGTAGCTGTGAAAGGGTCTGGAGCACAAGCCTGATGAGTAGCACCTGTCAACCAGCATCTCCAGGTGTTTTTCCATCAGGCAGCTTTCCAGCTGTTCTTGCTCAAGCCTGGAACAGTGCATGGGTTTGTAATGGCACAAGTGCAGCACCCAGCACTTCACCTTGTCGAATCTCTTGCGATTAGCTGTCAACTTGGTTGCCATATCCTGGCCAAGGTGAAAATGTTATGCTCTAAGCAGGAGGTGCCTGCTTAACATCTTTATTTCCCATAGATGCTGCAGAAAGAATTCATATTCTTGTATGACCTTTGGTATTGTAATTATAATCTTTCACTGGCATTTCATTCTGAAGAGAGAAAATATTGGTGCTGCAGATCTAGAGATGAAAACAATTCTCTGCAGTCTGGATGTGTCTTGTATTCTTAAATTAGCACATTGGTCAGAAATAAAAATTAAGAAAATTGTGTTTATGTTAGATGAGATTCTAAAGGGTGTCCTATTCAATGTCCCTTTTACTCTCATTCTTGCTGGAAATACGGTACTTAGTATTCAAAGGAACAATGTTTGGTGGGGAGAATCATTTCCCATTAGAGAAAACAATTTTCACATTTGATAAAATAAATGGACAGTGTGCTTGCTATGGTGCCTTTTCTGTCAGAAAAAATAAAAAGAGGCACTGGAAGCTTTGACATGGCAGTATGTACAGAAATGCATCTACTGACATTGGAACACAGCAAATTGATCATGAGTGATAGTATTGTTTCATGTAGACCCTTTTTGCTCATCTTTGTTTTTACTGATGTTTAGGTTCATCTTGTTTGTGGAAAGAGCAATAAATTGGCTGATGTGTCTGAGCCAAGTACTTGTGTTTACTCTCTGACATTTGAGACTCCTCTCGTGTGCCATCCCCACTCACTTTTAGGTAAGATTTAAAAATACTTTGTGGAACAGCTGGCATAGTATGCAATCCTTAGAGTGTCCATTTTTAGGTTGAGTTAGTACCTTAATATAAATTAGTATTAAATGTTAACATATAATATGAAGTGTTTTTTAAATCCCAGTCATTATAACACATAGGTGTTTCTCAAATAACCACTGCCAGTGTAGACCCAGTGAATGATTTTTTTTTTTCCTTTTCTTGGACTGTAGAAATAAGCCCTATAGTATCTGCCCATTCGCTTACATTACAAAAACGCTCAGTTAGAATTACATTGAGCAAAGGAACATAAGGCCTTGTATCTGGAAATAAGAAAAATTTCTGGTGGTTCTTCAGAAACTTTAAACGTGTGAAGCACAATTTAAGTGTAACCCCAGCTCTCAAAAGCAGTAAAGACTGTGTTCTGTATAGAAACACTGAGTTCTTAAAACAAATATTCTTGCATGATACTAGAGCAGGAATTAACTAATGCAGGACAGTGCTCTTGGTTTTTACATGGTTTGACTTCCATTTTTCAGTTTATCCAACTCTGACTGAAGCACTGCAAAGGAAGTGGGATGAAGCAGAGCAGCTTCTGTACGATGAACTAATAACCGACCAGGTTTATTGATTTTTTTCCAGCTCTATTTGGTAAAAAAGCAATTACTGTCAAATAGCCAAACCTAGCTACTGTACTTTCTCCTTTCAGATTAGATGCATTTATTCTGCAGTTGGCAAATAGTAATTTTCATGTACTGTAACTACTGTATGAACTGGTAATGAAGCTTGAGGACTTGGAATGGCAAGTGCAAATTACAAGCAGAGATAAGAGTTGAATAGATTGATGGGTCACCTTTTGGAAACTTTCTTTTTTAGGGCTACAAAAACATTCTAAAAGAGATTTTTGAGGAAGCAGGACTTCTAAAAGCAACAGAAGAAAACAAAGTTGAAAAACAGAGTAAGAAAATAACTCTGGAATTTGAAACAGTGGAAAAGTGCAGTCAGGTATAGAGCATAATATTTACAATGTGGAATTGCCACCTTTTTACTGTATGACATTATCAGTGGGGGAGCATTATGTAATCACCTTTGGTATTCAGCTGAATCACTCCATGGGATTATCTTTTCTGGTGTCAATATGTAACAGCCTACATAGAGTGTGATTTGGTATCTTTATTATAGACCTTAAGTCAAAAACAATCTAGCAAAAATGAATGCCCAGTAAGAAGATGGGGATTATGAAGGAGTTAGTGTATATGCTTGGGTTATGAACACCTTGTAGGTACTTCTGGGGAATATCAGTCTGGAGACAGGAAGGAATTACTCATGAGGATAATGCCTAACCAACCTCGAGAATGTTGACACTTCTCTCTGTGGGTAATTACCCAGACTTGTGTAAGAATGTGTTGGCTGTTGCACAAGCAAAAGGCAGAATGGCTGTACTCATTTCTGAATGCTCTTGTGTATACGAACAGTTCTTCTGCAACAGTATTGGAATGGGGAAGATAGAGGCAGAAGGTGTGCTCAGCCTAAAAGAGTACAACCTCACCATGAGAAAAAGAGCGTGGAAGGGAATTTGTTCATTATAATGCAGAGAAGCAGTTGCTGTTGTCTTTATTTGCAAAATGTCGCAAAAACAAAATACCATGTAGTAATTCATGAATATAACCAAATAAAACCATGGTTAAGCTGAATATACTTTAATATAAAGATCACCATTTTGATATCATAGGAGGTGGGACCGTCATGATTTTTTCCCCCGCTCATTAACAATACAGTATTTATTAATTTTTACTTCTTTTTTTTTTTTTTTTTTTTTCTGGCTTCATCATAGCCTAATTGACATAAATTGGCTGGTTTGGTAACCACAGATTCTTAAATACTTAATCTTTTGCTCTATCTTTATTCATGTAAACACCAAAACACTACAAAAAATAGGGGCTTCTCTGAGATTTCAGATATGGGCTTTGAGTCGCAAAAGAACTAAGCAATCCCTGTCTGTCAGTTAACAGAAACTGCCGTGAAGAACATGAAGTTACTAGGTCAAGAGCTGAGGAGTTGACAAATTGCCACACTGCAGAATGATGATCATTTTAAAATAAGGATAGTCCTGAAGCAAACTTTAGATTTCGTTCTATGATAAAATGCTAGTTGCAGAACAGATTTGAAATAGTTTCAGAAAGCATTCCTAATTTTTACTCTTGGGCTTGAAAAAAGTTGGTTCCTCTTTGGGCAACACAGACATGTATCTTTTTCTAAAATTTGCTGTGTTCATGGAACAAGCATTTTAAGATCTAAAAAGCCAAAAGGTGTAACAGCTGTGCACAGAGGCATTTTTTTCATAAAGCTCTCAATTTAGGTATGTATTTGAAAAGTGGGAGAACTATTTTAATGTATTTTCTTTCTTAGGAATACAAGCAACTTTCTGAAGAAATAAAAAAACTGAGAGCTTTACTGCATCAGCATGGTATTGCATACAAAGGAAATTCTGGTGAGTTTTTTTATTAAAATTCTTTTCCATTTTTGTCTGCTCAGAACGTGAATACCCCAATGTTGTTTTCAGTTACAGCAACAGTTAAATAATCTGGAATATATGGAGGTAAAATTCAGTAGACAAAGTTTTAAATAAGTACTTAGGTTTTGATTCCTATGCACAAGGACTTAATTTGTCCTCAAAAACCTGTTGATGTCTTGAAATTCTAGCTTTATATAAAGTTTGACTGCTCCTGTAACTGAAGTTTGCCTCTACTCCTTAAGGTGCCAATTTAAAACAACAAAACAAAGAACCTTTGAGCTAGTTAAATTAGCTCAAAATTAGTGACACACTTATTTTTTTTTCTTTTTTGCTTTGAGAAACTTTTCTAGGAAAAAACTCATATAAAAATCTTGTAGAACGTGTTATCTGCACATTTAAACTATTAACAGTGTAATTTGCACAGTATTTCTGCCTGTTTGGTAGTTCTTTCAATATTGCAGTAGTTTTTTTAATTATTGCTGATTAGCACTGTATAATCAAAAGCATAATTCAGTTTACTGTAGATAACTTATTTCAAAATTATTTAGTGAATTCTGTGACAAAAACGTTGGTGTTTAAAAGCCAAAATAACTGATGTCTTATCAAAAAATTAAATTTTACAGCTGGAAATACCGGTGTTGAGTATGTAAGTCACCAACCAGCAACTGCAGTGGCATCAGTTGTTAATGGGTCAAAGGATGATGAGCACTTGCATGGCGACACAGGAATTTGGAATTACACTGTATGAAGACACTTGGGCGGTACAGAATTTAAATTAAACTGAACATGTGTTATGCCAAAAAGATGGTTTACCTTCTTGTGAGTATTATTGACTTTCTGAATTTCTGCGCTAAAGCAAATAGAGTGTAGTAGAGTGAGGGCACATCATAATGAGAATAGTTGGTTAGTTTCTGACAACATTTGTTACACTTCTTTGCCAAGACCGATATTTGACAGGAATTTACAGATTCTGTGTGTCTAGTCCCAGCTTTTGCTATTTTTGTTGATCAAGTGTGGCAGAAGTTGGAGTAAATACAAACCAGCTCAAGACCAGTGCTACAAGGTGTTCTGATAAAGGTACTAAATACAATATTAAGAACATGTTATTTCATCTATATGCTAAAGAGTTTTCTGGGCACACTTAAACAGAAAAAAACCACATTTTCTGCCACAGCAGTGCAGAACACACCACTCCACCCACTCGTGTTCAAAGGCTGATGTAGTCTTTGGCTGTTAGGTTAGATGGAAGTTGGTCGGAATCAGACAGAAAGGTGCGCAGTGAAATATAACAGAATTGTTACAAAAGCATAGTTGTGTTGATGGAATACCTGGCAACTCTTGGTACGTAATATGGAATAAAACGGACTCTTCCACCACAAACTGTAGAAGCATCACTGTAGCAGTCGGTGAAGGCCAAGCCTGCCATGTGCGGCCGCTGTGCCGCCTCCTGTAGCGCAGGTCGGGACCCCCCAGCCCCGGGTCCCCTTGTCCTCACGGCAGCCACTGCGCTGAGCCGCAGCCCAGCTTTTGGAAGCTCACGGGAGACGTGGGATGATCTGGGCGCTGGCGGTGAGGAGGAGGCTGGGGCAGAGCAGGGGCGGTGAGGATGGACGGGCAGCAGGATGCTCCGTGAGCCCTCGGCGCCGCTCAGGTGTGTCTTTGCCGGGCACAGCCAGCCCTGTGTCTGCCAGGCCTCGGCGGGACCCAGAGGGCACAGCAGGCGTGGATTGGGAGGGTGGGGGGCACGTTCACTTCAGCGGTGTTATAAATGTATAGAATAAAATTGGCTTTTCACAAGATGTGTGCTGTATGATTAATAACATTGTGGTAAGGATATAAGATATAAGGTTGTTATTTCTGCTATTAGGAAAGAAAATTAAGCATAGTAGTAGTAGTTGATATAAGTATGCCTAAACTGTCTGTTTGGTTGGGGTAACATCCAGTGAACATGTAAAGAAGACTCTGCTATTGATATGCCAACTATCAGCATCTCCCATCTGAAGAAAGTGTGGACCAAAGCCCAAGCTGGAGGTGATAATGAAGACACAGCCACGAAACACACATGCTCTGAAAAGGCGGATCCAAAGAGGGACCATGCAAAACAGCTCCTAAAATATGGAAACTAGTTTACGGAAAAATATAAATATTCAACAAACTGATGCAATAGAAAGGGTATTTAAAGAATGTCTCTGATATGGCAAAATGTGGACTTGGCTAAGTGCCAACCTGGCCAGCCGTATTTTGCTTTTTTATCTCCTCATTGTCTTAATTTTTTAATTAAATCTATCTCTTAAAATTTACCAAAAAAGTGAACCTCGTTTTTCACAGGCAGCAAGGCCAGGCCGCGGTTTTGGAGCATTAGCCTGTCAATGGGGAGCGGGGCGTTGGTGAAGGTGCTGCCTCTCAGTGTGCTGGGCACGGGCCTGTTGCCATCGTGTGTGTGCAAGGAAAAAACGGAGGTCGACGAGTGACTGGAAGCAGTTTTCTCTGGCCGGATCTTGGACTCAGATATGGCCCAAGAAAGCAAAGCTCCCCTTCAGCTGCACAGAGAACTGAGCGTGGGAGCACGGCTGCCGTGAGGGAGCTGACCAAAGTTTGCTGGCATTCAGCTGGTTAAATTCTGTACTGACACTGTAATAAAAAGACCTGTTTTTCTAGTTTTTGTGCAGCCTTACCTTGCAAGATTGATTTCTTCATGCTGCTTTCTGTGCTGGTCTTGCCCGAGTAATTTACGCTGGTAGGAAAAAGTGTAGTTTCTGGATTGTGCAGGTAGGAATGAACAGGATGTATTGCAAATCAACTTGAATTTAAGGTAATAGACATAGATATGAATATACAAGATAATTCGTAATGCTAAATATAAACATCAAAATCATAAATATAAAAAACATTGAAATACAGCCTAAAATTAAGGGGTTTTTGTTTTCAGTTTGGTTGATGGCAGGGCTCTTGGAGTTGTGGTTGGGGGTCTTTTGGAGCATTTATTTTAGAGGATGTTTGGAAGGGCATTTTTGGCCACGTTCTTTTTTACCTCCGCTCTGCGTGTGCCCGGGGTGTGCGGCAGTGCTGCCGCCGTGTGGACACAGAGCGGTACTGCAGCTCTCCTCCCGCCAGTCCCCGACGCGCGTAGCAGTCCTGAGCTCAGTTCGGATGGAGTGCTGCCGCTGTGTGGACAGAGAGCGGTACTGCAGCTCTCCCCCACCCGTCAGTCCCCGACGCGCGTGGCAGTCCTGAGCTGAGCTCCGATGAAGCTCTGCCACCGTGTGGACACAGAGCGGTACTGCAGCGCCTCAAGTCCCTGGCCGAGGTGTGCGGCAGTGCTGCCGCCGTGTGGACAGAGAGCGGTACTGCAGTTCTCGCCCCTGCCGGTCCCCAGCGCGCCCCCAAACCGCGGGCTGTGAGCTCGGGGCAACGCTGCCGCCCCACCTTACAAAGCTGGCGGCAAAAAGGGTGGGGAAAAAAAAAAAAGCCTATCTTTCCTCCACTTGGAACAGGTGAGAGATGGAAACAAACCCCAAAGGATTTTCTGCTGATTGATTATACGTGACTTTTGTTGGGAATTCTCTGCGAAATCTGATCAATTGCTCCTTAATGTGGCCACGAGGGCTGTTGACCATGCCAGGCCAGATGTGCAGTCGTGCGGTGCCAGAACGAGAACCTTTGAAATGGAAACTAGGATTTATTCAATTGACTCACGACTGGGTGCTGTGCCCAGGTCCTTTGTACAGATACTGTACAGGGAAAAAACAGAATTGCACATTCCGGGTGAAAAGTATTGAATTTTCGGGAAAGGGGTAAATAAAAACAAGATGCAGATGGGAGAATTGTTTCTACGTGTAACTATTCTTATCCTAAAGGAGCCATCGGCTCTGTACCAAGACCTGAGTTCAAAATTTTATTTCTATAAAAACCCCCAAGCCCTTCAAAGGCTACAGTTTGTGTCATGTAGAATTACTAGCGGCTGACATGAGGAAATCTGTGGTTGGGGGTACTTTGGGGCATTTATTTTAGAGGATGTTTGGAAGGGCATTTTTGGCCACGTTCTTTTTTGCCTCCGCTCCGTGCCTGTGCCCGGGGTGTGCGGCAGTGCTGCCGCCGTGCGAACACAGAGCGGTACTGCAGCTCCCCCCGAACCGAGCCGAGCTGAACTGAACTGGTCCGAGTGCAGCCGAACCGGGCCGAGCTGCACCGAGCCCAGCCGAGCCCCGCCGCCCGCTCTCGTGCCCGTTAATTAGCGCCAGTGCGGTCACTGCCTAGTGAGCTCCTGCCGCACCCTGTGCTCCCGTTCGTGTCCGTGCGATGGCTGGCGGGACTCGGCAGCAGGAAAACACCGAACTTTGTGTGTTTAACGTGAGGCGCCTCCGCCTCCCCGTGCGGCTGCGAGGACCGGCACGCCAAAAGACTAGAGACTGACGCTGGCGGACCGGAACTGCCCCCGCCCTCCCTGAACCATAGAGAAAGAGGCTGGAGGACCGGAAATCCACTCCGGCACGCCCAAAGAGCATAGAGATGGAGGCTGGAGGACCGGAACTGCCCCCGCCCTGCCGGGACCATAGAGAGGAGGCGGCTGGCAGGACCGGAAAGCCGCTCCGGCACTCCAGTAGCATAGAGACACAGGCTGGAGACAGGTCCCGGCTGTTGCCGCGTGAGGACTCTCACCTTGGGCGGCTGGGTGGATTTTCACTCTTTTGGTTTAAAGAAAAAGCAAAATAAGCCCAGGAAGTAAAATTGATGCATTGATTTCATGCACAAGGGGTAAATTGGTGAGCACGGGGAAATGATGTTCCAGCAGGCGGATCACAGGGTGGAAAACGCCTTCACCGACAACTGTGGCCCTCAGAGCCACACTGGGCCCCGCGGGCTGGCTGCACCTCGGCGGGAAGGGCTGGATCCTCTTTGAGCTGCTCTTCAATACAAATAGGAATCCTACAGCTCTGCTGCCAGATAAAGTGATCTCAAAATTGGAGTCTCGGGGAGGGTTTCGAGATTTAAGTTGTTTAAAGTCCTTGGCTCTCTAAAAAGCCTCAAGTCCCGTCAGTTTAAAAAAAAAAAAAAAAAAAAAAAAAAGGCTTCAAGGCCTTGTTTTCAAGTTTTCAAGTTTCTCGTGTTGTTTAATATTTCAACATTTTCTCCGTTCCCAGCCGAGGTCCAAACAGCAACTGAGACATGAGGCGACTGCCCACCGATGGGGCATCACCTTACATTGATATAAATAATTACATGTCAATTATTTACATTTTTATACCAATACCTAGTGCTCACACTAAAAGAGTAACTTCTGCTTTGATCCAATTCACTCTAACTACCTTGTGTCATCACCACCTCAGAAAATAGAAAACAAGAAAAAAAGAAACACAAAGTACCACCCTAATTCCATCATTTTGTCCCCCACTTACCTCTATTCTATAAACTCTAAAACTACTGAATTTTTCATCTTCTACTGTGCTAAACTACTGTTTTCACATCCTGGTGGTTTACTATTCCTCTCTCAGTGTCAAAAGCCTCTCCCATAGACTAAAATCAAACCCAGTGTTTTCCTGGGCTCTGTGCCAAAGTCTCCAAATCTCCTAGACCAACTCCACACCCCCCTGTCCAAAGCTCAAATTCTCTTCCTCGGGTCCCTGGTCATCCTAAGGGGATGTCCTGGACTCCAACATTGGAGTCCAATTTTATTTATTTTTTTTTTTTAAATTAACTGTCTTAGCACTACTGCTCTTCCTGATACCCTCTGGTCATACCTGGAATGCTGTATGTACCTCCCCCCCTTAACCCTACTGGAGGAAATGCAGAGGGGGAAAGGCTTGCAGATGTACCTCACCAAGTCTAATCCTCCACCACCTTTAATGGTGTGTGCCTGTCTTTCCAACATTTTCACATCCAAAAGACCAATGCATTTTATACACCACATTCTTGTGCTCAGTGTTCCATTGATAGGAAAAAAACTGGTTTCGTTCCCCTTCTCTGAAAAAATTATCACATGGTTTCTTCCAGCTGTACTGTAGAGAACTGAGATGTTTCATATATTCCATGCAAAGCTGTTCAAAGTAATGCCTAAGATATTTAAGCTCTTCGGAATTTTATTCCCCTTTGTGTTTCAAAACAATTCCAGTGAACAACTTCAGATATTTTTGGTTGAAGTAAAACACACAGGAAGCTCTTAAGGTGAGTTTTGGGCATGGGAAGTTGGCTGAGATTGCTTTTTTTTGTCACAGTGCTCTCTGGTGAGCAATTACAGTATCTCCAAGTCCTGGCTGCTTCTGAGGAGGATCTTCTGTGTCCAGGCAGGGGAAAGTACTCAGGTATTCTGAATATTTGTTTGTGCATGCTCTGAGAAATGTATTAAATCAACTCGAGTGTAATACTTGAAGAACAGTGAATATTGCCAATGTGATAATTTATTGGTGTGATTTTATTTTTAATTTAAAAACAATGTTGTTTTTCTGTAATTTTTAGGGGATTATTATGAATTTTCTCTAGATGAGTAGTACCACCTTGCTCTTCTTGGTAAGAAAACCCTGTGTTTTTCAGTCAGTTTTTTTTTTTTTTTTTTTTTTTTTTTTTTTTTTTTTTTTTTAATGGGCCTACTGTGTTAGAAAAGCGATTTGTTTCTTTTCAGTATTTGTCAGACCACCCAAAATTTTTGCTTCCTTCTCCTGCTGTTACGTGTCTAGATGTGACTTGTTTGAATGTGCTCCAAACAACTTTCCTGGTTTATCCTTTCTGCAGGATTTCTGTGGAGGAAAAAAAGCCTCAGATGGGGAATGCTTGAAGATCTAACCAGAAACATTTCAACATGGGCAGCCTTACAGGTCTTATCTAAAATTGACTTGGATAATAATCGAGTTTGTTGTTCTGGGCAGTAGAAGGCACCCTCACCACAGAGATGGTCATGAGTTATATCATAGCTGTCATTGTCTTTAGTTTCACCAGGAGTTTGGTAAATCTCCTGTAATAGTGTAGACAATGCCCTTTTCCGTCTGCTTTCCCACAGATCATACTCTGAGGGAGTTAGCAGCCATCTGAATAAGTCTTTTATGTCATTTGGTACCAGCTCATTAGAATTTAAAGTTGCCCTCATAAAGCCTTTAAGAACTTTACTAGATCTCCCAAATTCTCTCTGTATTTTGCAAATTTCCTTTTTATCTTGGTAGGGTAATGGCTGGTAGGTTCTTTTGGTGTTTCTCTTTCCCAGATAAACAATGGGTGTCCCAGAGGGTATGCTTTCATCCACATTCATCTGAGTTGTTAGAATTTCTGCAGCTGTTTCAGTGCCCAGGGAAGCAGGAGCTATCTCCTCTCCCACCCCCTGGGGTCTGGCAGGGGGCAGCCCCTCGTCCCCATCTTGGAGTCTCAGGGGAAGCTGCTCCTGTCTCCCTGCCACGGGGGAATTCCACCCCCTGCCAGGGCTGCAGGCTGGAACCTGCCTGCCCCAGAAAAGCTTTTCATTTTTCTTCTTAGTATTAAACTTGAATTAAATTCTAAGACATTTACCCATGTCCTCATTTAATCTTTGAGAGATTTTCCTCTTGGATGTGCATGCACAACTTCTGATGAATTGAACTGCAGTCCTACGCACTCACACGATGTTTAGTCTTGTAGCAGAAACCAATTAAGTGCTTGTAATAAATGTCAGTTTGTAAAACCCAAATAAACAAACAAAAAAGCTGCAGAACACTAAAAACTTTCATTAACTATTAAGGGATTGTTTCATAATTAAAAATACTCTGGAATTAAAGGGTATTTGAAATCTCAAGTTCTTATTTGTGCACCATGTTTTTGCACTACTTCCCTCAAGTGCAGAGATTTTGTCTTGTACTTGACCAGCAGTGCAGATTCCTGTAAATGTCTGTTTGTACAGGTTAAGTGAGAAAAATAACTTTTACATGCTCCTATGCACAGATTACTGTAATGAAAAGCATTGACACATATCCCCAGTAACCAGTGAGGAATCAGCCTCTTCTCTGGCTTTACAGGTCTTCAGGCTCTGAGAAACTGGTGCTCCAGCCATCATCAGAATTGATAAAAATCAAGACTTGTCTGAGAATGTAAATTGCCTCTGGAGAAATTGAATAATCTCTCTTGAGAAACTTACAAACATAAAAACCATAAAAAAGTAGTCTCAAAGCTGCCACACTTTTTATTAAAATGGAATGGAAATACCAAAATAGTTTACAAAAAGCGTACAGTTTTACTCAACTCACCAGTCTGGAGGTGTTTTACTTACAGTCCTTTGAACTCAAATCAGGTGTAAGAATACCCAGTGTAAAGTAACACAATATTATTGGTCTCAGTGGCAGTGAGCTTAACCCAGCTTAGAATAGGCTTCCACCCATTTCTAACTACACTCACATAAGAGCAGACAATTCCCAACATTATGTACATGAGCTTCTACAACTTTTTTGCTAAAAAACTTGTGCAAATCCCTTTTATACTTCCAGACATCAAAGGTGTTTTGGGAAGGAGTCTTTAAAATACAATACAGTGCCTAGACCCACTCAGAAAAATTTAAAGCTCTACTCTAAGCTGAAACTACTTCTTCCATTAAACTTCCTCAGAAGAAAATCCTCAGTAAATCCCCAATTTAAGGTGAAGTATAAGAAAATTAATGTTACTCCTCATCTTCATCCTGTTCTTTCAAGCTGTGCAACAGTGTATTTCAAAACTATTCCCAAATTGGAATTTTCATCAAAATCTTTGAGCAGCTTTGAATAGCATAGCTGGACACTTGAAAGACTCTGCTCGTCAGAGTATCTTGCCAATGTTTATTGTTAAGCACAAAACCCCCCACTGATGTCAGGATCTGGCAGGATCCCAAACTAGTACAATAAAATAATGGTTGTTTTTTATACAAATCCTTTTCTTTTAAGGAAGATAGATCTATTTCTTCTTTACACTCAATTTTCAGATGATGTTGGAACCTGCTGTGCCTCTGCTCTTGCTTTCTAAACTGGGCACACAAGTCTAGAGTTTGGTCAGTCTAAAGAACCAAAATCCTCCACCCAATTTCATGATTATTTCCCAAATTTTGTGTACAGACTAAAATACTTTAATTCTTTTTCAGGAAGTGGCCTATACTGGGGGATATAAGTTGGAAGCATTTTCTGAATTCTTAGAAGAACAAAGAAAGACAAAAGCAGAACCAGGAGAGAAGGTGGGCATTTGATCCAGACAATGCCTGGTCTGCTGTGTAATCCAGGCATGTTCTCAGCTTGTGGAGACATTCCTGAGCTGGCTGTAGCACAGGCAGTATCCTGGGGCCCTGCTCTTGCCAGCGCTGGGGTGGTTCTTTCCAGTTTATAGCTGGTTCCATCCCCACAGCAGCTGCAGTCACGTACCACAGCCTGGCAGGGATGCACCCACTCACATCCTTGTTTTTGTCACACAAACCCCTCATCTCCCGCTGCTCATGTTACCCCTGAGTCACTACATCAACACTGGCAGTAAGCACTGCATGGCAGAAAGGAGGAGCCTGCACCCTCACAGGTGTGCAGCAACACTTGTTTACCAGTTTAGCTGGGAAGAAAAAAAAAAAAAAAAAAAAAAAAAGCTCCAGCTAAGTAAGTGTCAGTAAGTTGTAGCTAGAGTTGTTCAAATCTCCATTGCCCACCTCATTCTGCTGCATTCAGTGCAGCT
Source organism: Zosterops lateralis (assembly GCF_965231275.1). Taxonomy (NCBI): domain Eukaryota; kingdom Metazoa; phylum Chordata; class Aves; order Passeriformes; family Zosteropidae; genus Zosterops; species Zosterops lateralis. Next base: position 7,724,774 of record NC_139775.1, read on the forward strand.
TCTCTTCCTTGTAAAACAAGGATGCAACTGAGAGCAGATGATGTCCCTTCTCTGAGTAACCTGGTTGTGAATTTTGCCCAGTTCCTTGACCCTTTCTTCTCTACTGTAAATCAGAGCAGAGAAGTGTTTGCTGTCCCACAGCTGCCTGTTATTTAATCACAGACACTTCACAGCAAAAAGACGCATGGTAAGTGAACAATGTGGCTGATCTCCACACAGAGAAATACAAGCAACAGAAAAAATCCTGACATGTAAATGGAGACACTGTCCGCCCAGTGTAAGAATCCTGGGCCCTTTCTGCCCAGAAATGAAGTAGAACCACAGGGTAGCAATTGTTATTGTCAGTCTTTTCAGGTAGTAGGAAAACTGTCTGTGGGTGGAGAAACAGTTTTGAGTTTTCAGACTTATTTCCACCAAAGGCTTTAATTTTCTCCTGCCTTCAGTGCTTCAGTGTGTTGTTACTGATGGAGAGAGATGACTTAACTAGTACTGGGACACAAAAGGCTGCAGAGCAGGACCAGATGCACATCTTTGCCCAGTCATTGCACAATTCTGCTTGAATATACCCATACCCAGAGCCTACACCTTGTGTCTGCCTCTTGCATGTTCCTTAGTGCTGTGTTTCAAGCAGATCTGTTGAGTTCTACACACAGACTTTTATATGTAACATTTGAGCTCTGTATATTCTGTTGTCTCTTCGTGCTTTATTTCACATGAAAGAATAAGTAAAAAAGTCAGCTTAGAAAATACCATTCAAAACCATTCTCTGTGTAGCAAAAGGGGTAAGTAATTGCCATTTTCTCATCTGTTCACTTTTTCCACCCTAATCTGACACCCACCAAATTTTCTCAGAAGATTGCAATATTAGACCATTTGCAGTACAGTGTTCAATATGAACTCTCCTCTTGAAGTAATTCTTCATCTTCACCTCAGGGTGTTCACAAACACACAAACAAGACAAATAGGATAGTTTCTTTTGAGATTGCCAAAGAAAGACATCTTGTGCCCATCAGCATATGTGGTGTTCTAAGTTCATATTAAATCTTCACACAAAACTTCATCTAAGCTTTGCCATAAACCAGTGAAAAGGTTTGAAAACAAAGCACATTTTAGCAGCAGCTGCACTATTTCTGACCTCATTAACAAGACCTCAAGTTCCTTGGTTGACAAGATCTGCATTTCAACTAATCTTAAAATGTTAGGGTTTTTTAAGAATTAAGAGAGTAATTGTCTTTGTGAACATTTGTAATAAGTAATTTTCCTTTTCCATTTCCTTTTTTAAAAGGATCCTTTGGGAGGAATCAAAGAGGATTTCAGCCAAAAGGAAACTGTAATAACAGAGAAATAACTTTAATAGTACATAGAAAGAGAAAATTCTGAGGATTGTGGGGAATCCTTCCTGGAAGGAGCTCACTGGAAGAATGACTCATCTCAAGTGAACACAGACCTGAATAAAAAAAAAGTAAAGAATTCAGTATCCATTGCTTGTTATGTGTGACTTCTCTTCTGAATCAAATTTAACTTCTGGTTTTACTGGGATCACCTCTCACAGGTTCTTAAAATACTGTCAATTTTACTTAAACAATACTTTATTATTAATAAAACTGCTCTTCTTTGGAAAGGTGTGTATGCCATGGCAAACAGATCAAGTACAAAACAGCATTATCTGAAAAAGGTCTGCAACGAGATTGCAACTGATTGCTCTCCAAAACAGCCCTCTTGTTTTCAAAGATTAACTGCTCCCAAAAGGAAGGGTCTAACACTGCAAAAAGCATACCTGGAGTGATCTTCAGAACAAGTCATTGCAGCTAGGGGCTGTGCCCAGCAGGGCAGCAAGGCACAGTTCATGATTTTTTCATTATCAAGCAGTAAAAAATGCAGAAATAGAGATATAATTTAATTCCAGTTAGGAAAATACCTTAGGCAACACACAAAGTCACAAATGTGACTCACATTTTAATTACCTGAGGTCCCTTAACCACTCCTCCCATACTAAAGTGAGACAGGTGAAACTGCTGGACAATAGTAATTTCTTCCTGCAAGGACCAGATAAAGCAGAAATAATTCTGAAAACCTTTTCAGGTTTCAGGGAAGGAAGAACACTAACCAGAATTTCATTTCAGAAACAGGTGTTCAAAATCTCTGTTTCCAAATCATTAATGCTAATAATCACTTTCTTATATGATTATTAAGCAAGGGAAAAAACGGGGAAAATTTAGAAAAGGAGGGAACACCCATTTGAATGGAAGGAGGCTCCATCACTGCAGTGAAGGATACAGCACTGAGAGAAAGCGTGGAGACCTCCTAACCCTCACCTGTCACACCTGTCAACAAAAGAGGGACAGTTTTAAGGTACTGGACCTCTTACATATTATGATGGTTTGCTAAAAAGTGCAGTTCATGACAGGTGGCTTCTTTGCTATCCAGGTTGCAGCATGTAATTAAATAAGCACACTTTGAGATTTAAGGTGAATTATTAACTTCTTTACTTCACAGTTCTTGCAAATAAATAGTGCTCCACATGCACCACATCTCAGGAGGCTGTCGGCTGGTCTTCACTGATGAGGAGACACAGAAGGTAAAACAGTTTATATTGATTCCCCATGGGCCAGTTTAATCTCTGCTGGGATTGATGTTCATTGGGAATGCAATTAAATCCACGTAATGGAAGAGGATTCTTGTGGAACCATGTTCAGTGCTAGACCACCCTATGGTCTACCCTGGTTTTGCAGGTCTTGGATCTGGTTTTTTGAGCTGTTTCGAGCTGAGACTGTCTGAAATTGGTGAAGACCAGGGGCCAGATGGACTCCACACATTCAGGTTTTCTGCCAGAAACATCACCTACATGGGGAGAAGGAGCTGAAAGCTGTACAGGAAAACTACAGCTGAAAAGTCAGCATGGTAGAGGTGAGAGATGGGAACCACAGATGAGTTATTACTACTTGAAGCAAAATTCTTCTTTGAAGATGCCAAGTTTAATTCTCATGTTTTTAGTACAGAGTAAATTTTTGATAGAACTGCAATACAGCAGAAACAAAATCATACTGTCACTTAGTGGCATGAGGAAAAGAGGGGATGGTTTTAAAGAGTTCAAGCTAAATTTGCTGTGGGTGGAAGCTCCAGCTGGACAGTATGGGTTGCAGTTGACAGTAAGTGTTTCTCAGCACCCTTGTTAAGAGGACTTCATTTACAAATACCACAGAAACAATGACCTGTCGATTTGAACACTGAGGTTTTAGTACACCTCTCTCACACATACTGAAGTCAGTTCTCCTTTGGATATCAAACACGAGTTCTCTGGGACACTCCCAGTGGGACCCTGGGCAAAGTAAACCTGATCACTGCTGGATATTGGGTTTCATTTGACTTTCATATGACATTGGGCATTCATTAACACACAGAAGCCTTCATTTGATATCCTGGGAAATCAGATTAGGAAGAGAATGAGATGAACTGAATCCCAAAGAGAGGAAAGTGTCAGTGTGCTTCCCCTTTGCTGCTTGCAACATGATGAAATCTGAATGGCAACCAGCGCCACCAGTATATTTTGAACAACTATTAAACACAGAAGCTATAATCTTTTAATTAGTTTCCTTCCAGAAAAATAGAGCAAGCAATGTTCAGCACCAATCTGTATCTGGCAGATGGGTTTACCATTCAAGATAATGAAAAAAAATTAATTTTCACTGTGTCTACCCACTGTATACAAGGCTCAATCCTGAAAATGCTATCTGTCCTATTATGAAGTGCAAGATTACATTTTAATGAAAACATGTGACATCTCAGCAAATGATGTTCTGTTCCAAACTCTCTCAGATGTGATGTCAAGCCAAGGGGCTGAGTGCAGACTCACATGCCATGCCCTGACACATGACAAGAACTGCAAATCTACTTCATAAAGCATGTGCTAAAAGCCTGCTTGAATCACATCTCTTCCTTGGTCAAAATTCTGCCTTCTTACTGACTTGAGTTCCTTCAAGTCTTGCCCATGGCAGAAGGAGCCCATGGTGCTAAACAAGTGGCCTGGCACCTTATTCTCCCTCTGACCCAAGTCAGCTACAGAATATATCCCTGGAACAAAAATTTTAAAGTGTCACAAGGAGAATTGAGCCCTAAGTGTGTGAAATGCAATCACTTCCTTAAGCTTTGCTAAGTCAAACACTTTTATCTTAGTCTAAACATGAATTGAATCTGATTAATTTTTAAGAGTACATCATTATAACCGTGCTCAGACATTCTAAATATTACTTAAAACCATAAAAAATTAAAAATCAATATTTATTAGCCAAACTTGTTTCTGTAAATGAATACCAATATTTTGAACGGCCCACTCACATGAATAATCTCCTCATGCACATAAATAAGCCCTATCAATTAAGACAGACAGGACTAAGTAAAGAGATATGAATGCATACCAGCAATGGAGCTGTTTTAATCTGCACTGTCAAAATGATTTGGTTATCAATATGGATCAGCAGAAGCAACACTCTCAGCTAGGCATCTTATTTATAAAAATCATCATAAAGTGTAGTACAAAAAAGGGATAAACTTCAACCATCCCCAGGAAATGCTGACTTGTGTTTTTTGTTCAATGATAGCCTATTCTGCCTTAAAATACAAACTTTGAGCACCTTGCAGATAGAAATTCATCTCCTTAAGTTCTGTTCTTAAATCCTGGAGAAGAAAAATGTTCAAATTTGGCAATAATTCATAGATGCTCAGATGAACAGGAAAAAAAAATCAATCCTAATGAGAACTATAATAATTCTTTTCCTCTTTACAATGGATTAATCCTAGCTTCATTTCCCTGGAATTACTTTCAGCTGGCATTAGCATAACAACAATACATTAAAAGGGATTAATACAAATACAAAACAAATGCACCAACTGTTAAAAAAAAAAAATCCCCTTCATGTGTAGCAGTGGCATAATTGGTATAAATCAAAAGGTCTGGCTTGGATGTCAGAAACTCCTGTTGGTAGAAATAGATGTGTGCTATATGCTTGAAGACTGATGGGATAATCAGAGGTAAGGGTCTAAAGCCAGTATTTCAGGCATTTCATTCAGAGAATTGCATTGTCAAACTTTTTAGGAAGTTTGACACTTGTCTTTCCTTTCTCCCACGCTCCTGATAGTGAAGAGAGGAGAGTTTGCTCCAAGGCCACAATGATTTAATCCAAATATATTAACAAAAAGTAACAACTCACATGTTTACAAAAATGTGCTCGTGTTAACTCAAGTGGAGCTGGACCAGTGGAAATTACTCAGCTCAGATATTTGAAAACCATGCTTGCTATAATCAGCTGTGACAGGGGCAAGGAGCCTGTGTTCATTTGAAGCTTTGCTGTGGGAAAAGCTTTAAACCCCTTTGTCCCCTGTGCTTGTGGCCACGCTGTTGATGCTGTGCATCAGGAGCCTCACACAAGCTGTCAGTCATTCACTGGAGCTTGTGGCCAACTCAGAGGGATTCCAGGAGCATCTCACTGCTCACGTTTCACACTTGATTCACCACATCTGGGAAATGACACGACTGAGGGGCCAAGCCAAAGGCAGCTCTGCCATTGGTTTTGGAGCAGGCAGCTGTGTACTGCACCACTGGGGTCACATATTGCCCAGTGTGTCCTCAGTTTGCAGTTTCTGAGGATGGAAATATTCTGACCTTGGAAATATTTGCTTTCTGTGAAACATTGACAGAGCTGAAGCTGTGCCAGCACTGCTGCCCCCTCCTCTTGCTGCTGAACAAACAGGCGGTGCTGCCTTTCCACCAGAGCCTGCCAGCTGCTCCTCACCAGGTCCTGCCTGGGGAATTTACTGCACAGGAACCCTCACTATTCACACACACTGGACCTGCATCACCACTTAAATGCCACACAGTGAACACAAACAGCTAAAAAATAATTTTCTCCCCCTCCCCAGGAAGAAACAACATGCTGTATTTCATTTGAGCTCTCCTGGGCAAATGCATGTTACCAATAACTGCAACCAGTGAATAATAAATATTAATAAAGCATTTAATTGGAATCCTGTTGAAAAGCACTTTCTCCAGCACAGCTGGCAAGAGCCCCCTTGAACAAATGCTGCCTTCTTGCCAAGTACAACATAGAGTCATTACTAGTCAGCAGAGGCTAAGGACATATGGCTGAAGGACCATGGCTGAAGCCTGAGCTTTTCAAAGCATGTATTTTATAGACTGAAGTAATCTGTGAATTCTGCCTAAATTTTCCTCCTCTGACCTTGTCATTTTTGTGAAGATGCTGGTTATTTCTTATCACCCACACCACATGCTAACAGAGTCCTGAGCCAAACCAGCACCCTGGGTCAGCATTCCCTCCAGCCTCTGTGTGCCAGGGTACATCACCAATGATTGCCAGAAATACAGTTCTTTTAGACCAGGAACAGATGAAAGAGTCCATAAAGATTAGTTAACTATCCTTTCCCCTCACCTAGTTTGACACTGGTGGGCCTCTGCCTGCCTTGCCTCCAGAGCACTGATATTTGCTGAGTCAGGAAGAAAACCCACCCTCTTCCACATACCCTGATCCTTTTCTTAAACAGCTCTTGGCCAAAGTGTAGTAACTTCAACAGACTGAGGTATTTGCCCAGAAATCACATTTTCTTGGAAGAATCTGAGCACATTGCAAGAATCTGTACCACTGTTTTAGCCTGGCTGCACAGCATCAGATGCCTCTGGGAATACTTGGTTTAAGGGTGGCAATTACAGTCTTTGTAAGAGCAAGTGTGGGTTGTAAGAGCTTTCTAACTGGCATGAAATGCATACTCTAGTCTAAACTGTTTTTGTTCTAGTCCTTAATAATTTCCATGTAATCCTTTATTAAGACTCATTGAAAGAAGAGACTGGACACCTTTAAATGTTCACTTTATCGACAATCTTTTCTGCAATTTTGTCTGTGTATTTTTCTACTTGGAACCCTTTGACTAAGATGCTGCTTGGCATAAGTATTCTTAGGTCATTTCCTCAGAGAACACACTGGTGTGGAAATTTGAAGGATGTGCTCCCCCAGCAACTAGAGGACTTCATACAAGACAAGGAAGATGGTCTTCTAAGGAACACTCATTGGTGAAAGTGAACCATAATTTGCAACACATGAAAAGAACATCCCTTGTGATAAACGAACCTCTTAATTTTGAAATTTTGCAACCTGAAATCTTCTCTTCTGATCAAGAGCTACTGGGTTTTTTTCTGAACTGAACAAATTCTCATTTATATTGAGAACATGCAATATCCTTCCCCAAATACATTTATTCTTCTATGGCCTTCTTCCTACTAATTTATTCAAGCCTAGTTTGATGGCATATTTCAATCATATGGTCAAAGGTGCAAAATGAGGCTGTGTGGCTTTGGAAAATTATGTTGAGTGGTGAACAACAGGAGCTGAAGGCAATCATTCTGTACAATCATTTTGTACAACCATTCTGTATAATCATTCTGTACAGTAATTCTGTACAACCATTCTGTACAACCATTCTGTACAATCATTCTGTACAATCATTCTGTACAACCATTCTGTACAACCATTCTATACAATCATTCCGTACGGTAATTCTGTACAGTCATTCTGTACAATCATTCTGCACAACCATTCTGTTCAATCATTCTGTCCAGGACTCGGCAGCCTTTGGGGGTGCGCCAGCAGGTGAGGGGGGAGCAAGGGCGACCGCAGCTTCCCGGGAGCCAGATCCCGATTCCAGCAGAATTCCCAGGGCTCCACCGCCACCTGTCTGGGATGTCCGGGCATCCTGTCCCGGGCTTGGACCTGCATCACCACGGGACGGAGCGTCTGGGAGAGAAACCAGCGCCTGTGGCACCCCACGGGCACCCCGAGGGTCACAGGCACATCCACGCCCATGGGAGGAAAAGGGATGGAGATGTACCAGATCCTTTGTGCCTGCACAGAACACACAGCCCCAGCTCTGAGGCGGCCAGAGAGACCAGCAGAGTGCCAGAGCAGCTGGAGTGCCAGCGCAGTTTCACACAACACAATTAACCAGGGACTGCCAGTTAATTAACGCTGACATTGAGCTATTTAGGCCGGGTGTAGCTTTGGCCAGTTGGAACTGGTCTGACAGATCTGAAACCAAGAAAAAGGTTCAATCTGAGAAGTAAAACCGAAAATATCTTGACCTCGGTCCAAAGCCATACTATGCCCAAGTTGTAACTGCATGTCAATGCATAAAATCACAACAATGTCTTTTCCAAGAGTATAAAAAATATTTTGCCCCTTTCTACAGATTTGAAACAACTGACTGGACTTACATCAAAATGTGTTGTATGGGAAATGCCAGATAATTGGGGCATTGGTCAAATTGAATTCCTCACATGAAAACACACCACTACAACAGAGCTCCAGTGTTAATAATGCATGGAGGAGCTGCAAACACAGCATTGCTATGTCTGTCGTGAGACCAGGCTGCAGTTTAAAGAATGACTCTCTGGTGTTTGCAGAAAAGACACAGTTCAGCCATCTTTACTGAACTACGGTCCTGATAAAACAAATTCACAGCAAGGGTGATATCCCTGGACAACTTCCTGATCCTACTAAACCAGCCATTTTGCATGGGCTAGATTTTTGCTCTTTTTAATATCCCACTGGCTTGTTCCTCCAAGATGTTCCTATTTTGGATGACTTCCAAGGTCTGCCCAGTTCTTCTCTATTGTATTTTCATTACCATTATTTCCTTTACTACCATTTTAGGATCCTGGCTCTAGCATCTTCTCCCCTGTTCCTGGGGTTAACCTGGTATGCTGGAAGGATGATGCACTTGTGCTTACAGAAAGGTTGATCTTCAAAGGCAGTCACATACTGATGCCAGTGGAGAGTATGTTATGGGTGACCAAGGTTCACTTCTGTACAAATGAATTCTTTGTAGGTGGAGGAAGATTCAAATACAGGCAGCAAAGTTACAGCTGATTTTGCTCTCTCTGCATTTTTCAAAGCTAGGTCAAAAATGTATGAAGAGAAAAGAAAAAAATGGTTTTGCAAGAGGGGAGAAGCTCAGCTGTTGGCTACTTCTGCATCCAGTCCCAAATGCAGCCCTTTTCTACTTCAGACACCTCACACATGGAGGACCAACTATCAATGCAAGCCTCCCTTGACCATTGCTGGGAAGAGCCTCTGGATTCCACTATGGAATTATTTTAGCATGATTTAAAAAGCCTCTACTTTGGGGAAACAGTTTTAGTGCAGTTTTATTGAACCCCAGAAAAGCGACAGGCAGCAGAGACCATTTCAGCTAAACCTGAAGCGAAAACTGTCAATAGGATAAAAAAACAGTTCCCTGAAATTTTTCTGATTGTGGAGTTGCCATTAAAATTGGGTAGTATGCATTGAGGAAATGTTACACCAGGCTCTGCTGGGTTATTTCCCAAGTACAATCAAGTACAGCATTGTCATGTTGTCAGGATAAACACCAAGTACAGCTGAGAGATTATGACATCCCATGACGGCACTATCCTTGACTCAAGCCATGAGAGGGAAAATGTTCATCTCAGGAATGGGAGAACAGCCCTCATTCTCATTCCACAAGACACCGACAAGTGGGTTTTAGTTAGAAGTACTGTAATTATCCACTTTGCAACAGATAATGTTCAGTGTTTCTAATTAAAGGTAGATAACCGTAGAACTTTGTAATTATGTGGGATAATCTTTGCATCAAAATAAGACATAGCCCACACTTCATTTGCATGGGCCATGGGCATGCCAAAAACATTTCACTTCTAGCCAGCTACACCAAAAGCAGAGGAACAGACAGGTCTGTATGAAGAAGATCACACCCCTGTAAAATTCATTTCAATCAGGAACTAGCACACATACACTAATTTGGGTGGCATAAATAGTACCTACAAGGAAAGTTTGCTAGGCAGATCACCAGGTACAAACTGAAGCTTCAACCACACAGGTCCAGCCCATTTCAATTAAATTATTGGGCATCACTTTGGAGAATAGATCCTCTGGGAAGTGGCATTTCATCTTAAACCCCTCCACAGTTGTTTCTACAGTCTTGAGCCAAACTGCTTTCTGTCACAAACCCTTTAGCTTGGCCAGGTGGTCAACCATAACCCAGACAGAGAAATCTCAGGCAATCACTTTCTAAACAACCCCAAATTTCAGGGACATAAACAGAAGCAGCTATGTCACAGAATGATCTGTTGACCATCAGCCTATAAGTTATGCAATGCATTACTTGATGAGAATCAGAGCTGCACTTTCAAATCAACAATTTGTTCCTCTTTTTCTGACTATCCTGTCCTCAGGGCTAATCACTTTGATGGTTTTGTATCCAGAATGAACCTGCCTCTGTTTGCTTATGGCTGCTTCTTCAGTTTCTACATATTTTTTCTCCTTGCTTCAGCACAGGGATAGGAAAAGACAATGATTGCTTTGAGACAGTGGTAGAGCAAGGTAATAGGGAGCAGTGATGAAGGAATGTGGATGGAGGTGTTACCATGGCAACAGGGGGACAGAGAGTTTTCCAGCTTTGGGAAAGCAAGCACATTTTTCATCACTGTTTCTACTCTGAGTTCTGAGCAGCCCTTGTGACTTTTAGGGTGAGGGACAAAATTGCAAACAGCATTTGGCCTCAGGGAACTGTTTCATCATTGCAAAAGTTAAAGAGCAGCTGAGAAAGCCACACAGAAATTCAAACTGGTGTCCAGGTCAACACTTTCAACATAAACTTATGTTCCTGAATTGTGTAGTAGATCCCTAAATCCATTATTTTTTCAGAATAACTTGTAAAAATATAATTCCTGTACTCTGAAACAAGATGTTTATTATCTCATTCCCAAGCACTATATCTGCCATATGTGTCATGTAGGCACGGTACAGTCAGCATTTCCCTGCCAAAATTGAGTCCAAAAAGAAAGAGCAATACATAACAACAACAGTAGTGAAACAATCACATTACAAGGAACGTAACAAGAGTATAACATAAGAGCATATATTGATAGTCCTTTATCAGTAATAACTTTGCCCCTTTTGGATGGTACAGGTTTTGCAGATAAACAGCACAGCATGAGGGATGCACAGAAAGCTACATGTGGCAATGACATAGTTTGAGTACAACATTCCCTCTTTAACAGATATAACAGTGAAGGTACACATTACATACAGCAGCTGTCACTTACATCAACTCCTGTTCCTAATGAGGCTAGCATAAGGAAGGCCAAAACCAGAACTCCTCTCCCCCCAATAAAGTTATCAAAAGATCCCATGAGTGACCAGCTAATGCAGCTGTGCTCTAGCAGTGAGCACCAATTTTCATTTAAATGTATAAAAAAATAGCAAGAAGGCTGCAATGCTTTTCTGAGTTAAGATGAAAAACTCACTGCAAGGGTGTGTCTTTACGTGTTCTTAAATATAAAGAAGCTGTTAAAGGATGAACCACAATATAAAAAAGCCTGAAGGAAAGAACCACATGTAGTCTACAAGTTGGCAGAACATTTACAGAGATGCAAAGTTGCCAAACTTCAAAGAACAAGCAGTCTACAGCTTATAATTTCTGATACAGACTATTGGGAATGCTATTAAAGGGAAGTGCCATTTGGACTAAAGTAACAAAATGCAAGAAATTGTATTTGAATCTGTAGGTTTGCAAATGGTAAATGTTTCTACTGGTCAATACAAATACATTTTTTGGAAATAATGGTAGTTCTGGATGTTAAGGTAAAGGCTGATAATATCAGCAAGAAGATGCAAACATTTCACCTTTTTAGGGGCATGATACAGCTGACAGTGATACACGATATAATCTCTCCACCTGCTTCTTAGGGAAGCTGAGCATGACAGATAATCTCACCCTGTTTATTTTGGAGGAGTAGATAAATTCACCTGGAGAGCCATGAAGACCCTTGTTGAGGTCACAGCAGTTTTTTGCAGGATGTCACATCATTTACACTTTCCAATTTGTTTCAGGCTCTGTTCTCAATCAGAGCTCAGCAGCACACAGAATGCAGTCCAGAAAGCTTTTAAAAATTGAAACAACAGCCTAGGAGCAGGACGCTTGTGGATGTGGATGCCTCACCAGTAGTGACTGGTGAGGCATTCAGGCTGCTGGTCACCATGAGCAGAAAACCCACAGATACTTTGCCTGCCTCTGTCTGACAGCTCACCTAGGGCAGGAAAAAGCAAATCCTTCCAAACCTGTAGCCTACTACTTCTCATTTGCAGGATGGCAGCATTTAAAATCTGAATTGATACCTTCACCCACTGACACTAAACACAGTTGTGATCTCCAGGTTTTCCAGGACCAAAGGGCGCTCAGTTGCTCTGCTGCTGTTGGTCAGGGCACTTTTCTTCACAGTAGCTGTATGTCTTGGATTTTTGCTGCAGACAAAGTTGATAGTGTAGAGATGTTCTCATCATTGCTGTGCAGTGTTTACACAGAGCTAAGACCTTTTGTGTTCCTCAGCCCATCTCACCAGCAGAGAGGCTGGGAGTGCACAAGGAGTGCAGCCCAGCTGACCCAAGGGATATTCCAGACAGTATGGTGCTGTGCTTAGTGTATAAAGCTGGGGAAAGAAGAAGGAAGGGGAGAATGTTTGGATTGAAGATGTTTGTCTTCCTAACTCACCATTACATCTGATGGAGCTCTGCTTTCCTGGAATGGCTGAACACCTGTCTGCCCTTGGGCAGGCATGAATGAACTCCTTGTGTTGGTTTGCTTGAGTGTGTGACTTTTGCTTTACCTATTAGGCTGAGATGTCTTTATCTCAACCCACGAGTTCCTCACTTTTCCCTTTCTGATTCTCTCCCCAGTCCCACTGGCAGGAGTGAGCAGCTGCATGGGGATGAGTTTCTGTCTAGGGTTGAACCACAATAGCTGCTCTCAGCTGTGCAAAACCTGTGCTGAAATCTCTGCAGGCCTTTGGAACAAACTCTATGGATTCAACCACCACATAATATTCATACTCAGGGAACCTCTGTTACCAAAAACACACAGTACACTCCCAGGCACTGCACACCTCTCATTTCTCTCACCTGGTCTTTGATACATTCCACTTGCTGGTAAATGTCAGCCACTGTCAGCTCCAGTCAAATACTCAGGAAAAGAAAGAGCCTCATGTTTTCTGAGAGGACTCAACATCCTTCGTCATCCACTGATCTAAGGTGGAGGAGATCTGGAGTAACAAATTTGTCCTAGTCAGATTGATACAGAAACAGTGCTGTGTGAGCCTAGATGTGCCTCTGGGAAAATGAGAGGTCAGGTAGTAGCTGTAGGAAAATGGATATGGTCACTGGCTTTGTACCTCCCAGAGAACTGTTCTCTGGCTGTTTATTAACTCCCAGGAAAATTGAAGTTACGTGGTTTCAATTGTTACAAGCAACCTTATCAGAAATAACTGCCCTCATGTCTGAAATGATGGCTTAGTCAAGCAGAGTATCACCTCAAATGGTAATCCTACAATTTAACAGATGATAGTGCTTGCAGAAGCAGCTTTTTTCAGTTATAAAGTGGTCCCTGACAGTTCCTGCCCCCTCATAAAGGGCATGTTTATATTCACTGTGGGGTGGGTAGCTTCTAAACTGGCAGGTTAATACACTATCAGATTTTTCTAAATAAAGAATTCAATTTTCCTTATTCAAACTTCAGTCCCCAAAGAGATTTTCTGCTACCAGGCTGCTACAGTGGTCTGGATCAAAATAATGTGGTGACTGCAGCCAGCTGGTCTGGCAGGAGGATTTTAATCTGCATCCCCAGAGGTTTCTGTGGAGCGAGGACTTCACTTATACATTGCAATCACAGGCAGGAATGATACTGTGCTGTCCAAATGTATGCATTTTGGGTGGGAAAAGTTCATCAGCTCTAGTCTTGAACCTGAACTCCATCCCTAACTTCCACACACGAGGAAACAGTGAATGCTGCCTGTAAGGCACCAGGAGACTTTATCCCCCAGGCAGCAACCTGACTGAGTCATTGCCCAGGATTGGTTGGAGGTCTGAATAACTTAGACCCGAACAAGCAGATGGTCCCCAGGTGCTTCAATACCTGTTCACCTGGGATAAAAAAAAAAGAACTGTTTCTCCCTTTGCCAGCCTAGCACCAAGCCATGTTTCTGAGAAAAATGGGTGATATTGGATAAATTTCCAACCAGATGTTCCTGTAATATCACAACAGTAAATCAAAGTAAGATATAAGCTATGGTTTCCCAACTCTTTCATGCAACTATAACCTTCTGTCTTGCTACAGAAAGAAAAGAAACAAATGCCAGCATTTCTCTTGGGGAAAAAGAGAAAAGCAAAAGAAACCAGACAGAACAGATCCAAGCAAACTCTGCCACACATTCTTCAAGACTTTTGAAGCTTAACATGGAAGAAATACTAAAGCAGAGCCACAAGCTGCAAATTTTTGCATTTCCTTCCTATTTCTGTTAAAAATCCTGTCAATCACACCTCAGCAGATAAGCACACTGCTAGCAGTTTCACCTTACCATAGACATCATTTCATCTTCAGCCAGCACACGTGAACAGGTTTTCTTTTGCACTGCTTTGGAAAATCCTGTAGACATACTTAGAAAGGAAAATTCCCAGCTTAGGAGTACCTTCAGCCGTAAGCCAGTAGTCTCAGCAGAAGGGGGTTACTGTGAGATGCTTGCACCAAGTGGTGCAGCAACACTTTCAGGGCTGCAGGACAGAGCTGTGGGCCAAGCAACAGCCCTGCAAATTGGTCCAGACTCCAACAAGTTGGTCCACACTCCAACTTGTTCCCTCAACACAACACCTGGCCTTGTGAAGCAGCTATTTAAAAAGCACTGTAGCTTGGGAGGAAAAAACCCTCCAGAAATATGAAACTATTTCCCAGTTTCATTCCCAAGGCACACCAGCCCGGCTGACCATCCTTCCCTCTTCTACCTCTAAATAAACCTCCAGGTTAGAAGACAAACAGTTCAACAGTGCAGCGCGTTGTCAGAATTGATTCCTTCCAGCCTCCAACCTGACTTCTTGACTTTGCTTTATTCAGTGAGTGCCTCTGACCATGACAGCACAGCTACTATGCCTATCCTCTTTTGATCTAATCTCCTTTACATAATGGTGAGTTTAGGCATACAGGAGAAGAAAAAAGAAAAACAGCAAATAATTTTATTTTTGCATAACAATCTATTTGCAGGAGAAAAGAGATGGTAAATTGCTGCCATTTTACTGTCTTGTTTGAATAATTTTCTGTAGGAGAATTTTAAATGCCTTGTGTATCAGGAAGGGGCAGCTGCTCCGTTTTCCATATGGGTATTATGGTATGAGGCACTGATGCAATTTGGAAGATGGACTATTGACTGTTGTGAAATGATGCTGAAAATGATGCAATCAATTTAATTCTCTAATGGCCTAAGTAAGGGAAGGGAAACTTTCTGGGCATTGTTTGACCTGCCTTATGAGAGACTGAAAATTCTGTTCTGAGTAATCAGAAGATGGATCTCATTTTATACAACTTTTTTTGATTCAGTAGCTGAAGGAGGAAGAACTGAATCTCAATTTATAATTCTAGTTCCTTCCACTATTACTCAAAATGAATAAAGATGGCAGTTTTCATTCCAAAACCTGGAGTGCTTCAAGCCTTTAGATGACCTTCAAGGGAACAGCAAGACAGTCTGACTAGAGCCATCAAAAGATTTCTGGTTTAATTGGATTTTGTAGAAGTGTACTCTTTTATTAAATATTTTATAGCAATGAATTGGTGTGAGGTTTTCTTTTTTAAAAAAAATAAATAGAGAGTGAGATGGCTGTTCATCATAGGATGAAGGGAGGCATCATTTCAGTTCCCTGTTCTCACCAAGCCTGGGACACCTGGGATGAAAAATGACCCAAGTTTGTGAACCTCTTCATGTGAGTTAGAGGGCAAATGAGACCACATGCATCTTGGTGTCCAACAGAAAAATGGCCTTTTGTTCTGAAAATACAAATTATGGCAATTCTACATTCACATTAAAAAAATTAGTTAATTCTGATGCTCCACATCAGAATTAACATGTATTTCAAAAACATGAAAACTGGATGAAATTAGAATTGCTGCCTTTTCATGAATAAAATACTGACATCAAAAAGAGGGAAACGGTCACATCCTCTAGATAAACACAAGTTGCTTCAGGGAGTGTATGTACCACAGAAACCCTCATTTCTGTTACATCATTAGGTACAGTTGAAGACAAAGATCATGTAACCATGTTTCTCTCACTCTCTCTCTCTCTTTTTTTTTTTTTTTTTAATGAAGATTTTATTTAAAGAAACAGGAAAACTACAAAAGCTAGTCTTAACTCACACCTGGTGAATTGAGGTTCCATGGACACATTCAAAATAAGTATCATTTAAATAAACCAGCCCGAAGTTCAGAGCATTGTCTGCTGCTCTACATCTGCAAGGTCTCTCCTGAACCATTCCCTGGACCATACTATAGGGACAGCTCTGGTATTTCTCTCTGTTTATTGTATCATGAGTTATCACTTTTTGATGTTCTTCTGACCCTAAACACATTAACCGAAGCTGCTCTCAATCACACCAAGGTCCAGGGAGAAATGCTAATCCAAAATTTGTGAGTCGGCATTAGCTTGGTGCTGTCTCTAAAGGAGACTTGGATTCATGAATTCTGGTTTTAATTCTCAGTTCCACTACAAGTTTCCTGAGCAGGGCATTTAATTTCATTACAACTGTCACCTGCTTCAAACATACACTTACTGTTTAAACTGTAAATTACCCAAGACAGGGCCACTAACTCTGAGTGCCTGTAACAGCTGGCAGACAGCAGAGAAAGGGTCACAGCTGGACTCCAGTGCAATATTGCATTAAAATGTTACAGCACAAGTCAAGGTCCTCCCAGCCAGTGCACCCCAGCTGGGCATTTCTCCCACTCCTTCACAGGCTGAACATGCAGTGAGATGCTCTGAACAAAGTCAGACTCACAGCTTTTTGCATGAGGATGTGCAAGGAAAGTGTCCAGAACCTTGCTGGTTCAGCTTGCCTGTCAAGTATCCACCACATATTCCCTTTATAAGGAGTCTTCAGGATAAACAATGCCTGAACGTTTTTGATTAAATGCTTTTCAAGCTCTTAAAATCTCTAGTAAGTGAGTTAGTTTGCTCTGTGATATTGCATTATACAAGAATGATTGATTGAAACAAACCTTTTCTCCTCTCACTCCGTAGCTATTTCCACAAGTATTTTGAATCTGGCAAGAAGTATGACAATATTGATTTGCTCTGCACTGCTTGTTCTGGAGCCTCATCTGCAAACACATTATTCTTTATTGCTTCAATAATTTCCCTGAGTGCACAGAACTCCATTGTATTTTTCTTAACTTAGCATGTAGTGATTCTTTAAATTTTTTATGTGCTCTGAAGCAGAATATCAGCCATTTGCAGAAATGCACTGGAAAGCAACCAGAAATTTAGATGTTTCCATAGACATGTGACTACTACTTTTGCTGATCCAAAGTTCCCCACAGAGGTTTTGCTTGGTCTGGGGCACTGATAGCACACTGCATTTAATTAGACAAGGCTTCAAGTGATGAGGAGGACTTGGAAGAGGAGAGAAACTGATTCTGCACTCAGGACAGAACCTGTTTCTGTGCTCAAATGGCTCCTGCTCAGTAGAAGCAAAAGCAGTGTTTGATGCCTCAGCCAGGCCCTCAGCAGACCCTAGCAATGGGTCTCAAAGCAACTTCATTTTAACCCTTTTTCTTTCCAAAGCCCTCTGCTCATGGTGCTGAATGCACAGCACAGTCTTAAATCGCACTGAATGCACAGTCTTCGTGTATGCATTACTTGAACACTTATTCAAAATCCTGCATGACTTGAACACCTGTTCCTTGAGAGGTGAACTATAAACCCAGTGGGATTGGAAAATCAGTGCTGGGAGAAGGAGCATCTACAAAGTCAGGCTAGGGGCATTCATCCTACACTTCCTTATGGAGGAGATAAGAGGCTGACACTGGGGTCAGAATGATGATGGAGACTCCAAGGAAATGCAGTTCTGTAGCCCACTCAAACTAAGGGAAGCCCAAGAACACACAAATGCAGGCTGGTGTGACTTGAGGGAGCTTTGGTCCAGTGGTTTTGTGATGGGCCAAAACTGTCAGAATCACTGAATGTTTTCTCAGGCTGCTTTCTTGTGTTTCAGCCACCTGCTGTAACCCAGCTTGCAGGCTGAGGACCAAAACAATTACAGTAAGACATAAAACGTCCCACTCTCATTAGAGATGTGAATGAGCTGTGATCTTCACATTTAGAAGCGTTTTAAAGTTTCCAGGATACTGCAACATACAGAGTTACTTAGCAGCCTGGAAAGGTCACATCTACTCTGCCTCCTACCACTGTTTACAGAGCACAGTAGGCATCAAAAACAATAGATCATGTTTTTTCATGCTATAGATTCAGGGGGAACAGAAATTTTAAAAAAGGAATGTGTTTGCAAAATGGCAAAACTGTGAACGGGGCAAGCAAACAGTAAACACATCTTATGTCACGTGAAAAGTCACCTTTCACTGGTCTTAAGAGGAACACCAAACGTTTCCCACATCTGAGCAATCAGATTCAAGCCTTGAATAATGAGCCAAGAAAAAATTCACACACTAAGATTTCATTTTACACAACATCTGCCCAGAAGCCATTTTACACCTCAGTCTTTGATTTGTGACCAATGAAATTAACAGCATCATGTGAAGTGTTGGCCAGTGAGTTCATAGAACCAAAACCTCAAAGCTTCTCTTTGTCAATCTGCTAACTTGTCTATTTTGAGTGGCAAAGGGTGTTCCAAAATAAAGAACAGTTTTACACCCCAAGATATTGCAGTATGACACTTTAAAGATGCATGGTCTTATAACAGATTGTGTGCTAATCTTCCCATGCAGAAGATATATATCTTTAGAGGAAGGAGAATGCATAAATCGTGCAGTGCTGCAAGCATATACTGAAACTCAATATATAAAACCTTCTCACACGTTTTCCCCCTCTTGGAGCAGCTGGGTGATGTGATGCAACAGGGCTGACTCATTCCCATTGCCATTAACTCCAGACAGCTTTTCTTTGCAGGGTGGAGACAGAACATCATCCCAATAACCAACCTTACTTCAAGAAGGGCTTCAGCAACCATCTCCTTCTCTACTTAAAAAAAATAAAAGACCTCTTTTCAGCATTGTGGAAATCATGCCCAAATCCTCACATAAACATGAAAGCACAGCACCTGATGCTAAACATACAGAGCCAGGACTGCCAGTGTAACTGGCTCTGCAGCATGGTTCTGTTGCATTACTTGCTGCAGGCACACACACAGAGGTGCTATTCAGAGTCAAGACAAGGCTGCGTTAAAGCACCAAGTTCTGGCTTTGTACAAGTGAAAACTGGGTCAGGTCCGTTGCAATCAGCTGGTGCTGCCTCTACACCAGTGGGGAATCAGGCTCAAAACTAATTTTATCATATTTTTAAAGATTTTGTCAATGGTTTTAAACCTGTTTCTTTGGTTGTGCATTTTTTGACCTTATTTAAGAGACTTTCCAGTAGTTCTAATCTGCGCATCTGTTCAATGCAACAACAGGGCAATTACAAAGGCAATTTCAAAAGATCCTTTTAGTATTTAGGGCTGACAGATTCCTGCAGGTGACAGCTGTTTTGCCACACTGCCAAGTTCACAGCAAGCTTTGTATCACACCCAGAACAGCTCCAGGAAAACTATACACAGGCCATGAGTCTCTGTGGTGACGTGAAGATTTTGTCAATGGATAAAACATCACACAGTCCTGCCAGGGCATGGGAGAGGCTGGGCTCACCTCAGCTCACCTCCAGCACTGCCAGCTCTGTGGCACCACTTCCTCCTGTGCCAGCACCTCTGTGCTTTCTGGACACAGAAACATCCTCCTTCTCCCAGAGACGTTTGCTACATCAGCATCTTTCCAGACATCCTTGGGAGAAACTGAAATGGGGGGATAAGGGGAGAGAACTTTATTTCTGTCTTGCTTGTACCTTTACAGATTTAGGCTAAGCCTTTTAAAATAAGGGGTACATAGGTCTGCTGATTTCAGGAAAATTGGGGGCAGTTTAAAAGCTCTTGAGCATTTTTTTTCCTTTAAATTAACACTCACATTTCTTTTTCCATGTTTAATGCAAACCTTGCTAATAACAGCTAGATGTTAATTACCATCCTGCAGGTCCTCAGCCAGCATCCAGCTGGAGAGAGAAAGGCACTGACTGCACATCTGCAGTATCTGCTACTGATCAGATCACACCAAGAAATTGGGATGTGCTCTCAATCACAGCTGCTCTTCAATGGTCCATTAATATCTGTGCTGCTTTAAACCCTCTGTTCTGATTTTAATTCTTAGGGCAGTTAGTGTCATTATAGTAACTGGTTTCCTGGTCCCCATCCCTGCTCATATTTTATTGAATTATGTACTTTAAGAACATCTTTCCAACTGACTGGTCAAACCTGTCTTTGCTGGGTGAGCTCTGGATTTAATATTGTATCAGAAACATGTTGAGTCCCGAGCCTGTTTGGAATAAACTAAGTTTACTGAAATATCGTAAGAGGCTCTTCTTTAAGAAGTCATTAGAGCAAATCACTTTCTCTGTAAGTAAACATACTTCCTATGAAATACTAAACATCTCCTGCTTTCATTACTTCAGTATGAAAATTGTGCTTTTCTTTTCCTAAGCCAACAGGTCAGTTTGAAGGTCTAAAGGAAGCTCAGATGCTGTAATGTCCCCGCATCTAATTTAATATTTATCTTTTCTGCAAATGTTATTCACAGTTACTTTGATTTTGGATTTGTGAGTCAAAGGAACTTGTTTGAAAATTCCTCTCCAGAAATGGTACCTACTATATTTAATGAAGACTGGAATAAAGAGAGTGAAGTTAAGTGGGAATTTTGCTCCCTCTTTTGTTGCTACTTTCTTGATGGCATTCCCTGCTTCCCATCCTAAACAGCACCATCTGCAGATAGCTACATGTCAGGCACATTTCTAGAGCCTTCACTACTGCCAGTTACAGAACTCTGACTTCATCTGTTGACTGTGAAGTGCTGCAACAAAGAACAACTCCATGGCTAACAGCAGTGTCTCCTCAAAATATGACTCTTAATACAATAGATTTAAAAGCTGTTGCCTGACTTATTTTAAAAAATTAAATATGGTTCAGAATATATACCCTTTTTTGCCATTTCAAAGTGCTTTTAAAATGAAGAAAGAAGATAAATTACTTACTAGTAGGGACGTATATAGGGACCTATATAATAAACATAGAAAAACACAGTGGAGCACTGGAGAATAATACAATCACTTTTCTCTCACACACCAGCCAGTCAGTTGACTGAAATCACCATTTATTATTCCATTTGCATCATCTGAAATGAAGCAGTGTGTTAATGTGCTTTGTCAAATAAGGAATGGTGGAGACCTGTTCAGCACTTCAACAAAAAGATGGTGCATGAGTTGATTCCTGAATTCAGTGTGTAGGTAGTACTCATACTTGCCCCTGCTCTGCTCCAGAGGGGCAGACTGGGGACTTTCCTCTCTATCCCTTGCCAAAAATCTTCCCTGGTAGGTGTTTTTTTTTTTTTTTTTTTTTTTTTTTTTTTTTTTTTTTTTTTTTTTTCTCATAGAAGCTCATTACTTTTAATAAGACAGAAAAACATTATCAGACCACAGTAAGAGCACTCACCTCCCTCTTTCCCAGCCTGTTTTCCCCACAGCCTGTTCTCCTTCAGTTGTTTTTTTCCTCAGTAAAGGACAACAAATCAAGTGTATATGAAAAACTGCAGCCCTTTTTTTTTTTTTTGGACACTTGGATGATGTTTTGAGAGAGTCTACTTCCACAAGTTGACTTTATGCCCACTAGACTTGTGTTTTTTATTCACAAGTATGGCAAAAGCTCCTACTCTGCATTTTATCTGGCTCCATGTGCCATTTAGTTAGGATGAGGTGCCAAGTGCTACATTTGCCTTGGCTAAACATTTTATAAAGTATATATTTCACCTACCCAGGACACACTGATCAATCCCAAATAAAACCTCCCACTTTTGAAAGGTCTCTGTTAAGTAGACAGGAGCAGGAGACCCCAAAACTGTGCTAATGTAGCACTGAGCACTCTGACTGCAGAGAGCTTTGGGGGCTTGGAGAGCCTGCTGCTTCTGCTTGGACTTCAAATTAAGTGAGGGCAACTGGAGCCTTGATCAAAGCTCTTCACAGACATTTGCACTGAGCTGATCCCAGAGGATCACATCTAAGACACAGCCATGCTGGAAGGCAGAACTTGACCCCACAAATACAGGCAGACATTCTAAGATGTTCCCTGTATTAATTTTATCTAATAAATTTGCCCAATGATTTGAAGGAATTGAGGTTTGGGGTGTTTTTTTAAAATCTGAGGTCGAACCAGAAGATTAATAAGTTTCCTGTCAGCAGTTTATGTGTGTTTACTGCTTATCTAACCATTTACTGGATTTAGGTAGTGTTATACCCACTTGGCCAATTTCTGACTTTCTGTCTAGATTTGTGAAGGAACATAAATCTGGAGAATGATTGCAGATCCTTTTTTCTTGAATAATCTAATTTTATTTTCAGCTTGGTGCTGATTCATATAATAACCGATTTTAAAAGGCACATTTTCAGATATTTTGATCTTACAAGTGTTTTTAAATTCAAGAGCTTCATCCACATTGGAAAACCACTCAGAGAATACATACAGAAAATTAATTAGAGTTCAGTTCCTGACAGAAGCTGAGCATCTGCTGAGTACACAGATCCCATTTCCAGTGGGAAATAAATAAATAAAAATCAAACCCTAAATTAAATCAATTTGTATTACAGGCACTCAGAAGCATTCAGAACTGGGCATTTGTGATCTAACTTTAACATAAAGATGTTCAGAGCTAGCTGGTGTAAGCAGCTGTTTCATGCCAGTCCTACCATCAGTATAGATTTAGCCCTAAGGAGTTGGGGGCTACTTCAGAGCAAGCAGGAGCTGCCTGTTGGCAGTAACCTGGATCATGCTCAGTTTTGATTAAAGACTCAGGTATCTTATCACATACCATGAGAGATAAAATTATGATCATTACTATTAAATGCAGCTGGTTTTATAACAGAATTTAGTTCCTTGTCAAGAAACAATTAAACCCTTGGGAGAAGTTTTTAGTATAATTCTCAGTGTTTTAGCTCTGTGATTCATTAGTAGTCATTTTCCTTAAAGCCTTCTATGCTGACTGTGAGATTCTGGCTGTTGCTTCAGATTTTCCTGTTATCTCTCCTCTCTGCAGTTCATATCAATAGATCTCTTTCAAAATCATCTTCATGCTTTATTCTGTGTATTAAGGACACCCTCCCATCTGGGCCACTCATATCATTAACTCTCCATTGCACATATTTTTACCTTCCCCTCTCTAACCTCCACAGGAAAAGCATCTTATGCCTTATTAAGATGGTAGCACAAGTCCATGTATGGATGTGAATCAGAAGATCATTTGAAGAAACAGGCCTTTAATACACATGATTCATTCAAAGACAACAGAGTTACCCAAAAGGTACAAACATAAAAGTTTTAATTTCAGAGGGTCATTAGTTCATGAGAGCAGGAAGGAGCAGATAGAATCTTTTTAGATAGAATCTTTGACTTTGCCATGCATAGAGGCCCATGCTCCAGATCAAAGCACTATGCTCACTGTGTTACCTCCTGCCAAAGTTATTGATAACTTAAAGTGTCATTATTCTAACTAAGTTATTGATGACCTAAAAATGCCAATAGATATTTAAGACTCATTCAATGTGAGAGTCGAATTTACTTGTGACACACTGGCAGGGGAGATTTGTGTGCAGAACTTGGAAAATAGTAATATCCCCAAAGACCTGGCCTTCAAAATTCTGTCCTGGACAGATAGGCATTGTTTGTAACATAGAAACAATGTCTCAGGGAAGAGAAATAGTAATAAATTATGCAGCTTTTACTGTTTTAGAATGCTACTGTTGCCTATTCATCCTTTCATTCCCTCCGTTGTTTTGAAAAGACAAAATCTCTCACTAAGCATTCTGTTGATAACCTTTGGGCGTATTTCAATACAGGATCAGAAAACAAAACCAATAGGGAAATATACATCATCCCTACTTGGTAATTAAAAAGGATGACCAGTTACAGTCTAAACCAAAAATCCATCACATCACTGAAACAGTGCAGGATGGTAATTAATAGCAAATGGCAGCATTATTACAGCACTAATGCAGTGCAGTCATGTGGGAATACTGAAATCCCTGGAATGTGAGAAGAATTTAAAATCCAGCTGATAAGGCTGTAAATCATCACTCAGTCAGTAGGGCTGCAGGTATGAAGTGAAAAAAACAGAGTGGCAAAACTTCATCATTCATTTTGTTATATTCTTTCCCTTTCTATGTCTCCCTCCCTCTTCCCAGTTTCAATTTCTAATAAAATTATGGCAAAATTCTTGTCCTTTTCCATCATTTTGCCTACTCTCTTCTAGCTAGAACTATGATTAGAATGAAAATTGCTTTCTTGCTTTTTCATTGCCTTTAATAATACGCCAGACTAATTATTTATTTTACCAGAGATTAATTTGCAGCTCGAATGTAATGAAAATACAGTGCATGCCATCTTGCCAAAAAGAGAGGGTAACAGTAAACAGGATGATCAGCTGACATGACCAGGAACAGGCCCATAGTTTAGGGAAATTTTTATTACCCTTCCTTTTTTAATCAACCATGACTACAAATTGATATGTAAAATGGATCCAAGACATTTTTTACATCATTTTAGTTTGGATGTAGTCAGAACAAAGAAGCTGAATCAAGTCACTGTTTTGTGACATTTAGAAAAATCTCACCTGAGCCACAAAATGAAGATAAAGTACTGAAATGTCAGCTGAACTAGGAGATTCTGTTCTTTGCAAAATTAGATAACTGTAGGCTTCAATGAATTTTTAAGTGACTGAGTTGGGCCTACTTCAATACAGTTCTGCCTTTTAGCCAGCTCTCCTGTACTTGCTGTTCCTCTGATTTTGGAGGTGGTTTATGGCATTCTGAAAATAATTATCTGCCAGTTAGTACTGGCAAAAAGCACCTCAAATTCTGAAAAGCCTTCTCTTTAAAGGCTGATACATAAAAAAAACACATTTAAAAAATCTATGTAAAATACCTATTCCTACCGGACACCAAATTATTTCCATACCCTGTTCTATTTTGCCTAAATGAAAGGTTTATTTTCAGAGGGTCATTAGCAGGGTGAGTGCCCTTGAACTGACTCAGAACTTGCAGAGTGACCAGCTGGTGCTGCTGTCTCAGACCTGGTGTCTGTGGCCATCTGTCCACAAGGAATCTGCAGCTGGCAGGGAAGGCTCTGCAGCCAGGCTTTGATTTCCTTTGCTACCTGCCATCCCCCCACTTGTCAAGACCAGTTTCTCCAGAGGTAAAAATTCTCCCTTCCAACAAGTGACAAGCTCTGTGCCAGTCTTTTCCTCTCTGTTCAGGCTATTCCTTGCCCAGCACAGCTAAAAGTGTTTGGTCCTTTTTTTTCTTTCAGAAGCACAATTAACATAGGGCAGGGACCAAATCATCACATACACAGTAAAAATGAGAGGAAGTATTTTCTCACCAGGAGATAGCAACTGTATTGTTTACCAAGACTTAATCAACACCCTGTGAGGGGAATAACAATAAACCAAGGAAAAACATCACTTTTCAGAAGCCAGGTCATGCCTGGAGAAGTGGCACCTATAAGAAGGTTTTGCACAGGTTGTTGCAAGTCATGAACAATGTTCTGCACACATACAGGAGTTTGTGGAATCAAGATCTGAATAACCTCAGAAATACAGATGGAAACATCCTCTGTACTATTGATGTGTCACACAATGCTGAGTACATTTTAAGATGTTCTTATTTTCCACCAGGGTCATATGAAAATACATTTACTATTCGTTATACAAGAGCATAGCAGAACCATGGGTTTATTCAGAAGATTAGTGGCATTGCAGTATATTACCAAATCCATGTTCCCACCAGATCAAACATACCACACTTTAGATTGGCATTTAATACAGATATTTGTAGCCTGCAGGAATAAGAAATGAAATTAATTAAGTTTAATAATTCAAGAGAACTTGGCATGCCTGATTGCTACATAAAGGCTAATTATCTTTCTCCTTTTCTTCCAGACCTCCCCTTCCTCTCACCAAATTAATCTAGAAACTTGATAAAGTATGAAAATATTAAGAAAAAAAATCATAATGGTAAATCCTTTCAACACACAGAAAACACCCTGCAATAGATTTACAGCTGATGTAAACTTGACTAAATTCCTACAGACATTTTAGAGAGTGATGCCTGTTTTTACAAGTAGTCGGCTTAGTCATAAAGGAGATTTATTTTCTTATATGTCCTCTCATCACAATAACAGGACCCAAAAATTGTCTTAGGCAGACCTTACTAAATCCAAATCACCAGAAACACTTTAGCAGAGATCTCAGCTATTGGAATCTCTGTAACAATTATTTCACATGTGTTGGCACACAGTAACTTTTACTGAAGATCTACTTCATTCAGCAGTGGAATGTTTAAAAGCACTAATATTTCTAGAAAATGACTGCTCTCTTCTTTTCCCACATTTACCAGACAGGGACAATCAAAGCACAAGTTTAAATTAACTGTTTGAAACCTTAGTAGTGTCTTAGGCTGAGAGAAAAACAATTAATCAGTTAAGAGAAGATAAAATTGAGAAAAGGCTTTATCAGAAGCACTGGACTCAAGAGGGGACATTTGTATGGAGCAAGCTTGCCCTGGATGCAAAATACTCAGTGTGAAGCACTCCCGATCAGCAGGTACCCACACAGAAAGCAATTTGCAGGGTGTTTCATTCTCACACAGAATGTACCTCCAAATTACAACAAAATCCAAACTTCAATCCCAGCTGCCTCTATCAATTTTCTTCCAAAATCCACTTCTAGCCAGAAGTCTTTTTCCAAGGTGAAGAATTAAAGAAAGCAGTCTTTAACAGATGATTAATTTCGTTCACAGTACAGTGAAAATCTTTACAGCCAGAGGTTGACTTAGATTACCATGCTAACTGATAAAGAGAGCAGGTTTTTAATTAGGTTGCCTAAAGCTCATTCTCGCTTCATTATTTATGATTCTTCCTCTGCACTGTGTAATTATAACCAGCAATACATATATATATATATATGTTACAAAAACCTCTACACACACACATATATGTACTCAGAGAGAACACCATGCCAGTAAGAAGCTTCCTCCTCCTGCACAGAATCCTACCAAACAGTAATCATGCAAAGACAGTATTGGCATGTGCAAACATAATTCTTTTCTTTTTCAGGCCTCTCTTCTCCTGGGACATCTACAAGATACATCTAATAGGAGGGCTGCATAATCATGGCGTTTCTTGACATTCATATTTGACTGGAAACTCTTCCAGGAAAAGCTGTTTTCTCTTTTAGTGCCTAGCACACAGGTTCTTGACCAGCAGTGATGGATGCTCAGCAGCATCATGAAACCCACCAATTTTTGTGTGTAAAATATGTACAACATTTGCCTGATAGAATTACACTGAACTGGGCTGCCTCTCACACTGATGACTGAAATTACTGGAATGGTATGTTTCATGTGTACATAGTGTGGGATCTGCAGAGAGCCCCATAAAGGCTGTGAATTATTTACAATTTTAGCACTATTCATTACAGAGGAGTTGCCTTTGCTCACCAAGTCCCATGTCTCCTCATTTACTATGACCATCAGGGAGACTGTGTTAAGGCAACAAACACCCACCCAGAGCCTGTGCTACACTCACGTCTCACCGAGGGCTGGAAGTAAAGCAGCTCTGGGGGAAACTCAGCTGTGACATATGGGGGAGGTACCAAAGCCAAGCAGCTCCTCTTGAATGTCATTATTTTCGTTGTTTTCAGGCAGGGATGGCTACTGAATACAGGCAGGAAGAATGTCAGCCTACATGGCACTAAAATTTACTTCCCAGGCTAAAAGGATTGTTTGCCAAGTGTTCGATTGTTGCAACCACTGCTTAGACCAACACCTGCAAAGGCTCCACTCTTTCCACAATATTTGGTTTTGTGAGAGTCTTTGGGACAGGCTTTGTTGGCTTCTGTATTTCACCTGTGCAGGTTTCTTTCTTTTCCTCCACTGTGCCCAGAGAGATCATTTGAGGCCAGTAATCACATACCCACAGCACATCCTCCTGCTGTTTTACACTATACTTCTTCAAAGTTTAATAAGCCTCTGAAAAAAATGAGCATTCCTGCTCAGTTGCATTGGGGGTAATAAAGCTGTTTATTTTTTCCTCAAGGGTTGAATTGATTCACAGTAGCACCCTGCCTATGCAGATAAACTGCCACCATTATTTGGGCACAGGGAAAAGAAATTTTTGTTCATTTGCATTGTAGTAGTCCTAAAAACGCTCTCATTGACCAAGCAATGCCTTTGGATCCTAAGAAACCAGGAAGAGAAACTCCAGTCAATGGGCTCTTTAACAGGGGAATTTTTAGTGCTTATCTATCGCTAGCTTGTTAAAAAAAAAAAAAAAAAAAAAAAAAAAAAAAAAAAAAAAAAAAAAAAAAAAACTTTTAAGCAGAGGGATGACTTTTTGACATGTACTTTGCATTCAAAAATTTAAAAATCTGGTGCCAGTTCATTGAAAAAGAAAGAGCACAAAATATGTAATATATTAAACCATCAGCACCACCCCAAAAAACTACAAAATCAAACTAACAAACACATCAACCAAACCATAATTGCTTTTTGCTTTAAAGCACATCAAGGGGGTAGTAGCAGGCACCCAGGCTTGCTGTTAATGTTGCTTATAAACATATGGTACAGCAGCTTCCCAGCAGAAATGCAGGGGCTGAGTTTTCTCTTCAGAGAGACTGGTGTGCAAGGTCCTTCTGCAGGAGGAAGGACACCTGAAAATGGCCAGGGGCCATTTCTTTGCACCATGAATGCAGAGAGCAGTTCAGGACAGCCAGCCCCACAACACAGTGAAAAATACACTTAGTAGCTTTTCTTTTTCCCCTACGATCCATGCCCAGGGAGTCACACAACGTTTTCCTGGCTTTGGCTATCTACAGCTGTAATAAAGACTTCTGGGGCCACAGGTACATAAATAAATTAGTACAGATGTGTGCCTGCCTTGATGAAGGGCCCTCTCCTCTGTTCTGATCAGCGTATTTCAGTTAACTGTGAACACAACTGGACAATAGAGAGGTCAGGCTGCGATGGCCAGTGCAGGATGGAGACTGTGCAGGAAATGCAGGGAATTGCTGAAGGTCTCCCTGGTTCACTCAAGAGAGCTTTTTCTCTGCTGTGTTGATCAGATTTAAATTACCTAACTCCCGGAATGATTCTTGTTAACTTGTTATTTGTCTCTGATATAAAGTTTCCCTGCTTGAAGTGGGTCAGATTTTCATACAGAAGATTTTCAGTTTCTATAGGGAATTACTCAGCAGAACTTTGGATTTTCAACAGAATTATGGTACACTCAGACTTTCCCTTGCTGATTCTCTATCAAGAAGAGCCCTTGCCCTTCTTTTGGCAGCTTTGTTCATTTGGCTGGTGGATCCTCAAACATTTGAATTTTGCATTCCTAGAAGTCTGGCATTCAAGCCCTCAAAAGTGATCATCTCCCCAGAAAAAAAATGGAATGTATTTGTGAGACAGCAGTGAGAGCCTTCTCTGCTTAAGCCTGACATGCTAAAGCACAAATTCTTGTTACGTCTACTTATTGTACCAGTACTGCAGGCACGCTTCAGCAAGAAGAGATATGGAAACAGTTAACACATAAGTTTTGATAATTCCAGGTTTATTTTGCTCATGAGCTGGTGATGACCAGTGAGCCTTTCTTTCCTCCCTGAGCAGAGATAAGTAATACAGAAATTTACACATGTACACACATGGCTTTAAAGAAGAGAAGACATCCTGGCACTGCTGAACTCCGTGGACATTCAGTGCGCAGAATATTGCTTCCTACCCTGCATTCAGTCATGTGCCTGCAGTGCTCCTGGCAATGCTTATAATCGTCCACAGCTGATTTACATGTCGCATTTTAAGCACCAGAGATGAGCTTAAAGTTGCCTGGAGGCCTGAATCCTTTTGAAAACATTGTATATCATGTTAGGGGAGCTGGATGAACAGTTCTCTGACAATGCACCAGCAGGAAGAAAGCTCCCTCCAGTACTTCTGCAGCATCTATTCCATATATCAATGACTAATTTGGACTACTATAACTTCACTTAGGCCCACACAGTCGCATTGAGAAGAAGAATTATTCCATTGTGTCTGTACAAGGGCCTATTCCATGCTTATTGCAAAAATGAGTGCCTTTTAAATATATACATACTAGTGAATTCAGCTTAGGCATGAGGAATACTGATATACTCAGCCAGCCAACAATAGGACAGATCCCAACAGCGTTACTGATTTGGGTTTGATAGTGTGTTACTAAGTAATACAAATAGTGTGTTACTATTGACAGTGTATTACTTCAGTGGGGCTGTTGTGTAAAGTATGCACTGCTTGGTACAAGTGACACTACCCAGAACCTAACCCTGGATTAGTGATTCACCCAGGAAATTTCATGAAGCAGCATTCTTTAAAACCTCAAAGGTATATTCAAAATAAAATGCATATACAGAGTTGTAGGTATGATCCTGCCAGATGCTGCCTGAAAGATTTCACCTCCTATTCTGGATATATAATCTGTAATATCTGGTTAACTTTAAACACATGCTAAAGAAACCAGTGAGAAATAAATGCCAGCCTTTGAATAGATGGTTCTGTCCAGCAAGTCTGTTGGAGCAGAGGTCTATATTTACAAAAATGCATGTTATTACTTATCAACTCACCAGGAAAAAAAATAAATTCATTCAATATCTCCTTATGCAAATTTTAATCACTTTTTCAATGTCAAACCTTTAATTAGGCTGTTCCTAGGAAGCAGTGTAACCAGGCCATTAGCAATGCAGCCATAGAACAAAACTCTATTAGGAAAATGACACTTTCACTTCAGCAGACTCAGACATACACTAGTGTAGGTAATCTAAATCAGATTCTAAGTAAAAACAAGAAAATACTGCAATTGTGTTCTGAATGCCCTCAACTGCTCATGAGAACTGTAATTGTACATATGTGATACAGTGAAACTATACAGAAATGCCAAAGAGAAAGTCTAAGTTTACTAAAATGAAAATGTGTAATTTTTGCTACTGTTACGTAATTTCTGTCAGAAGCAGCACTTCCTTCATTTGCATCCACCACAGGGAAACAAACATTTCTTCATTTTATTTAGGAGAGCACTGGGACAACTTACTGAACAATGAACTTGCAGTACTGAAACACTGAACGAGCACATGAACCACAATAACAATTGCTTACATTAATTACAGGGTTGACAGATAAGGAACTGAACTCCTCCAAAACACGCTGGTTTGTAGTACCTAACAATAAATCTGACCATTATTAGAAATAATTCTGCCTTCTTGGGTATTGGGAACTACTACCCTGGTACTTCTTTCTTCAGACACACTTGTGCATTCTCCAGGGTTCAAGTTGTGTTGCAGAGAATCGAAGCAGAATACACCCTCACAAGGGCATGGCAAAGCAAGGAAGACAAGCAAGCAGAACAGGGAGGGAAAAAAAAAATCATAAAGTTATAAAACAGTGAGCAGAAAACAGATTTTTAACAGTAAGTGGAAAAGCAAGAAAGCTATAGCTAGAGATTAAAAGAGTACAGTGGATAGACCTTGATGACTTGAAGAGAGTTTCTTTGAAGAGCCTGAATTGAAACAAAAGCTCCTCCATTTGTATTAGTAATGGAACAATAATCAACCCTCTGGGCAAAATGTGGGAGCAAGGCACATCAGAGCTCAAGTGCAAGATGTGAAAATTTTATGCTCAGTCTTAGAAGTGAAATGGTTTTTTTCTGAGGAGGTTATTGTAAACAGTTTTATTTTAGGAGCTGCCCTTTGAGAAGCTACTACACAAAAAAATGCACACAGAAGAAAGCAGGATGCTTTTCTCTTTTTGAACTTTGCCTTAACAGAAAAAATGCTCTTTGCTATTTATAAAAATATCTGAGTGCTGGCAGCTCTTAAAGCATGTCCCCATACTTAAATGCTTTTATAGTTTCAAAAATCTCAAATAATCAAGTGATGCTCATATGAAACTCATGAAGAGCTGCTGAGCTTCTTACTGTAAAGCTGTAAGTACAGCCCACGAGAGCTCATCTTTGCTTTATACATTTAGAAATATGGATGAATTCAATTCCAATTTTAACATCTGTGGTCAGAGCAGTCTGTGAACCTCTCATGCACTAGAAGAAATAGTCTCCATGAATCTTCCATCTCTTCAATAAGCAATAAAATGCATCTTAGTTGTTAATACTTACCATCTAAAATGGCAGTGTGGAAATTGCTAAGTGACAAAAGTGCACAGACATTAGACAACAGGGTGCAGTGAACTTTATGGGAGATGGCAGTTGCCATTTTTAGGAGCACTAAATTTCACAAGCATCAGAACTCTGCTGTGGCTTTGAGTTTGGTACAATGAACTAGCTCTTGCTAAGGATGGCAACACAGAATATCTGACCAAGTTCATCTTAGCTTTTATGTGAATCCAGTGTAGAAGTTGCTCGTACACAGCTCTGATACCTAAAAATCAACCCAAACCTAAAACACTGGTAGAAGGCAAACTTTCCTCATGTAATGATCATTTTAAACTCAGAAAACAGCCCCACTTCTCTCAATTTCCCATGTCTGATAGCAAGTCCCTAATATGGTACTGGGCTCTGTAACATGGGCTAAGGCACAGGCCTGGGGACATTCTCTCTAAAGCATCACTTGGAATGATTTTCTTCTTCAGCAGGTTATTTGAACAAGCTGAGTTGTATGGCAGCAGAAATACTGTTCATGGATTTTTTTCCCCACAGTATTTAATAATTGATTCATTTTTCTACCATATAGACCTACAAAAATGCTTAACTAGCAGTTCTCTGCTTCTCCACAAGCTATTCTAAATCCAGCATCTTCATTTAGTCCAGCAAAGTCTAGGAAATAAAACAGGAGCTAAACAACATTTCCTTCAGCCATTAACATTCTGAAAATGCACAATGGAACAGGGAAAATTCCAGACTCCATGATGGAAGTGGACATGTGCCACCAGATTCAGGCAGGTTGTGCACTGTCAGCCCAGGCAAGACTGTCCCCAGCACACATCCCATGGGTGCCACTGATGGAAATTCTCCTGGGAGCACATGCCAATGGAAGCTTGTTAATTTGCTGTGCAAGTTGCACTTGGCTTTTCTTCTCATGTGAGAAAAACAGCCAAGGGGGAAAAAAATCTGGCTGAAGAGATCCAGCAGGTACGGCTCTGCTCGGAGAGTTCTCCTCCACCTGCTCCATAGAGACTGGCACTCTGCAGAGGGTTTGATGACTCTGAATATTGACAAAGATTTCTCTACACCACCCTGGTAACCTTACTGATGTATCTGGGGTGATGATGGTGTTCTACCCTTGAAAGTTCTCCTCCCAGAAACAACTCCCTCACTCCATAGGAGACAGTAATAAATTCAATGACGTACTTGGCAGGTACAGATCCTGGCTGAAGTGTAATTTTACTGACATGCATGAAGCTACATCAGAATTGATTCATCCGAGTAAGTTAGGTTTTAGCTCACTGTCTGCATCCTTGTTGCCTTTCAGAAGTGTGCGTGCAGTCAGCGCACAAGGGCAGACCCATTGCTTGCTTGAACTCAAGCCATGGAAGGTGCTCCTATAGTGAGATAGAGCAGGCTCAGAGGCCCAAGTTCACCCGGTGCCTTGGGAGTTGGAAATATTTTTTCAAAGGGGTCAAAACACCACCATGGCATGCCCAGACAGGCAGGCAAAGCCTCCAGACTGCCACAGAAAGGCAGAGAGACCATTTTGGCTATTCCTGAATATGAGCTGTAAAAAATTACCCTCTGGGTTAGATCTGTAGCTCTTGTATCATGTATGTTAGGATTTAGTGATCCCAAGGATCTAAATGAATTTGGTGGGAATGCTCCTGAGGATCACTTATTTTTAATTTTTTTTTCTTCAAAGAGTAAAAAGATTGTCTTTCCAGAAGCTCTTTTCTTGTTGATGGTGAGGTTTTGTGTGCCCTTGGCTTCTTGTGATCAGTGGGACATTCAGCAGCAAGGACTCTTTGAGATTCATCGATATTTTCAAGGGTAGGAAACTTCACTCCTTTTGAGTACCACTCAGACAAAGATGAAAAGCTTGTGAGGGTGCCAATTATATAACCCGGCTGAGCCATCTTGCTGGCGAAAAGCTTCGCAGGGTGCATTCTGGCTTCACAAGATGGAAATTCAGTTTTTATTCAAGTAGTTTGATTTGGTGACTTCACTGTTTAATCCATGTAGCCATTGTGATCAGTCAGAAGCAGTAACTGAGAAGGAGGCAGCTTAAATTAATTCTACCAGGATTTCACAGTATTTACTATTCTGTATCTCTCTGGCAGGATGGTAGTGGAACAAGAGTTCGAGACAGCAGTTGATGTGTTCTGCACTGGAGACAACATATTCTTACACTACATGACAGAGCCTTAAGCTGAGATGCTGGATGAGCCCCAAGTAGGTTCCCACAGTGCAGTGGGCAGATCTGGCCTGGAAGTTGCATAGCCACATTTGTCCTGAATTAAATCCAGGTCAGTAAAACCTATCTCCTGGCTTATTATTGTGGGAAGGTACTAAGCCAATACTATTTTCTTGGCTATACTGGCCTGTGTGCATCTGACTGTGTCAACTCAGAGACAGCATTTCTCCTCTCCCCAGTGTATATGTGGACTTTAATTATTAAAGTGCTTTGGATTGCCAGGCTTTTGGGACAGAGACAAGAGACAGATCTTTTTCTTACAGGTCTGGGTGGTACCTTCCATCTTCTGTCTCACTGCTGAATACAAATGCACATGTGCTCCTGCAGGCAAGTCACAGCAGCTCTGCCTTGTGTAGCAGGAGGACTGAGCAATAAAACTGCTGCTCTGGTAGAAACTGTGAGAAAAATACCATCAAAACGTATGATGGTAATGAAGGAAAACCAATTCAGAGCTTATTAGACAAGTTGTATCCAAGCTTAAAAAATGGATCAGCCTAAACCTGGAAATTTATGTTCAAAGCCACGAATTCAGAGTTAATTTATTATGCAGTAGATTTCCAGCTCCACTGAGCTAATGGGATTTGTTACTCTGTTAAATGGGCTTTTCTCTCAGAGCACCTTGTTTCATTAGACCATTTAACAAAGGTTTGGGAGAATGAGGTGTGTAAACATAGCACAGCCATGCCAGCTGCCTCTTTGTTTTGACACTAAAGTGCTAATTCCTCTTACAGACTATGGATGCACATGTACTGCACTCTATGCAGGAGGCATGGGGATTTCACTTTACTGAAAGCTAAAGAGAAGGTGCAGAAAATTTCCCAGATTTCTTGAGAGTGTGTGTGTGTGTTAAGAGTTAAAAATTGGAACTATCTTCCTTGAACTAAGGAGTTAAAAATTGGAACTCTCTTCCTTGCACTAACAGTGTTGAGGACAGGTTCTTCAGGAGCCAACCAGCACTTTGTGAAATGGCAGATGTAAACAGAACTGTCTATAATTAATAACACTTCAATTAATAGCAGGACTAAGTGGACCAGACAAAATCAAGCCCCTGAGAGTCTCTGTTTCCTGTAAAGTATCAACACAGAAAAAAAATAAAAGGGAGGTGAAAGATCAAGCTCTGTTTTATGGAAGTGAAACCAAATTGTGGTTGGTCTGGCAAAAGCCCCAGGAGTGAGCTCGAGCCCTGCTTTGTTCATTCAACACCCAAATGAAACTCCTTTTCTGATATTCCTCACAGCACCCTACCCCAGTGTGCCCAAACTACATGCTGTTCTTCCCAATCTCCATATCTCTGGTGAGAAAGCAAATGCTTTCACTCCAGGGATAACTGGAACATTGATTTTCTATCAACTTTAGGCTTTTAAAATGAGAGTTCTTTGCCGCTCTGATCAGCAAGTTGAGAGCAAATGCTATAACCCTTTGTAAAGCAATGCATCCATTAAGGAGACATTCTACACCTTTTCAGGGTGCAGTCTTATACTATACAACTGACTGACCTCCATATTCCCACTGTTCAAAATAATTCAATCTTCAGTTATAATATTTTGATTTTTCCCAAGGAAAACTTAATGGCAATTCCAGCAGCTATTAGGCATTGTCAGTGAAACTCCATTTATGATGAAAAGAATGAACCTGACAAAACTGTCAAGGAAACCGGGAAAGTCAATGTCTGCATTCTTGACAGCATCAGAAATAACAAATCTATTGTTAAATGTCATGAGTTTTCCCTAGATATCCATTTTGTAACTGGCATAGAATAGAAATCTTGTTGAAAATAAAATTAATGTACAGAACAAGGACTGAAAAAATTAATAAAAGCTGTGGGACTCAAAAAGAAACGGTTTCTTTCTCTGTCACTTTTATTTGTGTCTGTATTCATGACTGTGTGTAAATCTAAATACATTCCCAAGCCTGAGGGCAATGTTGATTCAGAAACACAGAATAAAAATTAAAGAACCAATGGCCTGTTGAAATTAATGGCAAAACTCCCTTGACTTCAGCAGGGACAGAATTTTGCCCCAGATATTTGGGCCAAAGTTACCAACAGCCAGGAGGCAGTAAATCTGACTTTTGAAAACCAGTGAACAGGAGAAAGAAAATGGCCCTTGGATTGTCCATCTGTCCTATAAAATCTTCCTGAAAATATAACAGAAAGTGCTCAAAATTTGCTTCCCTGCCCCAAGCTTGTTTTAATCTGGTGACGTTTCTTTCTCCACTACATTAGGAGTGGTGTAAGCTCATAAAGCAGATGTGTTGGTCTGGAGTTAGGTGGGGTAATTACACCTCCAGCTTCATGTAAGATTGGGCAGACCAGAATTCACTTTCAAATGCTCTCAGATGCCTTCACACTCACTTTGTGTTAGGAGTGTGCAGTGGAGGGGAAGAGTGCTGACTAACTCATGGTGTTCACACCTATGGCACCCTGGACTTCCCCATGGGGACAAGCCTAAGCTGGTTACCCTCAAGTTTCTCACTTTCTCACACTTACCCCTGCAGCTGCTGTGCTCAAATACAGAGAAGAACCATAGTCCCCCATTTCCAGATGGAGGCACTGAGGAAAAGAGAGACTGTAACTCAGCATCCTCCATGTGTTTATTCGTGTACTCAGGGGCTGGTTTATAGAAAAGATGGACTGCAAGATGGCCTCAGAGGGGCCAGTCACACTCCAGGTGTGGGAGGGACAGCCACTCTCTTGAACCTGGGAATAGGTTCCTCTAGGGGACAGTGAGGATGGTGATGGGATGTCACCAGCTCCCCACAGACCCTGCAGAGTGCCCTTGCACACCTGAGGTTTGACACCTACTGCTGGTGGTCCTGCGATGCCAAGCTTGTCTCTGGCACCCAGCCCTGTGGCTGCTGAGGATGTCACAGCAAAGGGGGGGCTGCTCCCTCTCTCTGGTGTCAGGGAAAATGAGGTGAAGTAGGCCAGAAACTGCCTTGTTACAGGAGGCTGCCTGATCTCACAAATTAACCTTCTTTGTACTGGCATGAGCCCTGCTCTTCTCTCTCCTCATTACTGTAAAGCAGCAGCCACCAGACAGGTAGGATTTAACAATGCCATTGCAATAACAACAAGAGTCTTCAGGCAGAGAGGAAGCCCTGGCAGAACAAAGCCCAGCTAAAGGTGGAATAATGCATGCCTGGGACAACCCCAACTGCTCTAATTTTTCTTATGTATTTATGTTTAATTAGCTACTGATTCAGAATGGCTCTGAAAGTAAATCCCTCCTGGATGAATCCCAAGGTCACTTCCTTAGCTGCAGGATGGAGAAATGCACTGAAGCCTGGCCAGCTGATAATCTTTTGTTTGCTTATACCAATTGAATCCTTTTTTTCTCTTGGATGAACTTATCTGGGAGCTAGCTAGGCTGTAGGCCCCTGTTAAATAATGATGATTATGTTCTTTTTGCTCACTGTCGACAAAGAATTATAGCCCCTCATTTAGAGCTCATTTCAAAACCATAAGATTCTGTAATTGAAAGTGGCTGAAGCTAATTTGATAACCCAGTTCTGAACACAGCCGAGTAACTACTTTCCCTTTGTCCTTTCAGCAGTAATGGCCTTGTCAGAAAAGTCTTCTGTGCTACTTTAAAGAGAGCAGCTATGACAAAGGTTAAAAACTATTGTCCTGTGACAGTCTGCAATTTCAACATTGCCTTCAGGTTCCCAGCAAGGCCAGGGCAAAGCAGGAGGGTCAAACTCCCTCCAGCCACTGCTGGCCTCTCAAATACCCACCCCGTGCTCACTCTCTTGGGTGACTGACCCTGTTGAACCCCCCAGGATACAGAGCTCCATCCAGAACAGCTGCCTTTTCCTCTGATGCCATGGAGGTTTGCTGGGCTCTCCCAGGATGGGAGGGGGAGCAATGTCTCAGTGTCTGTCTTGCCTGGCAGCTCCCTCAGACACACTGGACCATCTACTCTTGGGATTAAAATCCCACACCAGGACACCCTGAAGGCTCCTTCTCCCTCACAGCAGCCAGGCTGACTGCACTGGTGGTGCAGGAGAGAGTGAATCCTCCCCTTGTGCCTCAGAGATGGGGAAATTCTTACAGCACAGACGGGCAGGAGAGGAACTCCCCCAGTGAACAGCCCCCTGTAGAGGAGCAGGACACCCTGGGCCTCAGCAGCCTAACACCACACAAAATAGAATATAAAGCCTAAATGTGTGCCCACCTAGTGCTCTGCCTGCTGTCCCTGACACTGCCCATCTCCTGTGATTAACCCTGATCCCTGAACACATTTACTGGCACAAACAGCAGTGCAATAAACCCCTTCTGCCCCCAGTTCCTGTCTAAATCCTGTTCATACCTGGGAATTCAGGGATTTCAGGAGATGAGAGCAGCTTTCCTTAAGCCTTCTTTTCCAGTGACTGTGGAGGGAAACTCACCGATTGCAAGATGAATATTTCTGATATCTTAGTAAATGAATTTCTGATATCTGAGTAAATGAATTTTCCTCATGAATTTTGGATTCTGGGCTTTTCCCAAGGTAAGGGGGGGAAATGTAAATAACATGGTAAATATTTCTCTAGCCATAGCCTGGAGCTGTGCTCAGAACTGCTCTGGCTGTTGTAGTAATTAGCACAAGCAAATTGCTAAATTGTGTGCTGTGATAAAATGATGGATTACAGCATGGAAGAAATCATTAATTCATTGATTAGCAGCACATGCCTTCAAAACCACTACCTGAGCAAATTCTGAGGACTGTGGCGGCTTTGTAAATGTTACAACTGCTGTCTCCCATAAGCAAGAATAATGAAATATTAATATATAAATCACAAAAATTAAATTTTAACTATTAAAATTGGTTTTCAAATGTTTTCTTATATTTACTGTAGCTGTTTATGAGGGGCTCCTGTTCTGTGTCTCCCTATACTCACAGGAAGAAAACTGAACTTACATGTTGTGAGGATCTCCTGCCTGAAGTCGGTGTGGTTCACTGGCAGCACTGGTTTCCAGGTACTCCCTCCTGGTGGCTTTAATAATCAAAGCAGCCTGTTATTGCCACATCTAATAGCAGCAGGCTTCACTTCTTATTCAGCATGAGTGCTCAGTAGTTTATAAAATTACTCATTTAAATGGACTTCTTTTTATTAGGGCTTAGCAGGCCAATCCCATCCCTCCTCCCCACATCTCTCTCCCTTGTGTTTTAGGTAAGATGAGACTCTCATATGGAAATATTAGTACATCATTGTAACAGAAATATGTGTGTCAATAGCTGCTGTGAAAGTGGGATACAGGAACCCTCCCCACAGCTCTGTGTTAGCATGGATCCCAAGCCTGATCCCAGAGGATCCCCAGATTCATTATCAGTAGAACAGAAAATTGACATCAGGCTGTGATTTCACCCACTGCCTTGGGTGCTGCCACAGTAGAGAGGAGTGTACCTACAGCCCTTGCTGTGGTGCCCACTGCCAGTGTGAACACTCACTGATGGTGGGAGGAAAAATCCAGGGCCACAGACACCAAAGGCTCAGTCTAGGCTGGAGAAATGCTCAGCTGGGTCCCTCCCC
Organism: Zosterops lateralis; assembly: GCF_965231275.1. Taxonomy (NCBI): domain Eukaryota; kingdom Metazoa; phylum Chordata; class Aves; order Passeriformes; family Zosteropidae; genus Zosterops; species Zosterops lateralis. The sequence continues at coordinate 7,764,929 of NC_139775.1, forward strand.
ACCTCTAACCACACTCAACACCCCTGACCAGTGTGATTCAGGGAACAACCCCACCTGAAAAGGGCCAGGTTACCACAGCCTGGTGCTGGTAGGGGGGGGTGCCTTTTGCTCCCATATCTCTCTATCTTTGTCTGCTGGCTTTTCTAGCACTTCCCTCCAGCCAGCTCAAGCACCTCAGTCTGCTTTTTCTTTATTTCTGGCACCATTTTACCTTTGAAAGGTGCTGGTCTCTCCCATAGGAGGTTTAGCTATTCTGATGATTTTACAGATCCCACAGCCAGGTCATTACATCTGTTGCTGAGTCCTCCAGTGGAATGGAAAGGAAGAAGAGAAAGATCTAGAAAATACTTGCATCTGTTTTTCCAGAGGTGAATATCAGGGTTTCCCTTTGTTTCACTGTCAGATTAAATCATGGACACAGAAACTAGTGACCAGTGATTTCAGGGTCTGCATCTGTACATGAAAGACAGTTTCAATAAGAGGTTAATTTATTTCACTTAATGAAACCTACTGATTTGTGATATGAATCCATTTAGCAAAATACCCTTTTAATAAGTAAAAGAATACCTCTCAGAATTGAAAGATTTGCAGTCGTGATCTTCAGTTCCCCCTTCAATTCTGCTGCAAGGCAGTTCTTGGAAATGAGAGACAAAACATTCCTCTCCAAGGAGAGTCCATTTTGAGTGTCTAGTGGCATACCTATCTGCTCACTGTCTCTCTCCCAAAGTCTAGCTCATTGCAATTTTTTTTAAAAAACTAATTAGGCAATTTTATACATAGTTCCAGGAGTACCTCTTAGGACAGCATTAATTTTAATAGCATCTTAAAATGACAAATTCAAGATATGCCTCTAATGGTGAATTCATGTAGTTAATAGATTTTCTTTATGCTGCTCTTCTTGACACTACATTTGTCATAGCAGTGGTCCTGCTTTGGCACCATCCTCATCCATTCTTTATCCACTGATTTTTCTATCACAACATATCTTTTACTAGCAACATAATTTCTGCATTACCATAAAGGCAATGTCATATACTTAACAAACTCTTCAGAAACATTTACATCAGCAGCTGTCTGTTTGACATCAAATGTTCTTTTCTGGAGGAGTTTGCAGTATCAACTATTATTATGGTAAATCATCTCCCAGAAACAGTCTTAGGAATGTCCCTCATAAATTTAAGCATTGTTACCTTCCACAAACAGCCTTCACAGCATCCTTCTTGGGAAAAGCACTATAAAGCTGTGGTGCATTAAACATTACAGTTGATGAAATCCTCATTCCACTGAAGGCAATGCCAAAACTGCCCCTGATTTCAGTGGAGCAAGTATTTTTCCCATCCCACTGTCTCTCTGATCAGATCTCTGCTCCCTTTGTCACCCATTCTATTTTTCTGAAGCTCTTTCAAACATTTTCAGAGGAAATTAAACTGATTTCATCTCTTCTAGTTTTAACATTCTGTAATATAATTGTATTCTTTGTCCTAAAAAGGAACTCTGGCAGTATACTTTTCGAGTTTTCCATCTCACACAGTTCATTTCTGTAGGAATCAATAAAGGTCACACTATTTAAAAATGCACAGCCTGAGCAGAGTGCAGAAAAGACCACAGAACTGCTCAGTGTTGCCACAGCAATGCATGTATTTCTTTTTCAGCAGCAGATGGTAGGGCTGACATCTGCAAAAGGAAAGGGCACAGCTGGGTTACATCTCAGGTTATGGAAAGCAACAACATCTACTATGTGTCACCTGTTTTGACTGCATAATTCATTTTTCTCTGAGAACAAAGAGCTTCCCCTATGCATAGAAAATTACTCTGTGTTTCCTATTTAAAGTGATGCCTCTTACTCCAGTGGGTATAAAAAATCAAGGGCCTATAGTAGTAATATGACATTCATAACAAAAAGCAAAGCTACCAGCCTCCAAGGTGTTTTCTACATTCTGGAATTAAAACCATTTTCATGACAGATGTTAACCTAAGAGCAAAAATCAGTGTTTTAACAAAAAAGGAAGGCCATTTTCTGTGGGACTGTGTGTGTTCCAGTACTGCACTATGTTTTAAAGCAATGGTGATGCTTACATTGAGGATGGCAGCTGATGTGGTCTTGGTGTGGCTGGAGCACTGTGGGGGCAGTGAGAGCTGGGGAAAAGGGGTGCTCACATGCCACATGTCCATGGGACACCAGGAAAGCCCCAGCCCTGCTCCTCCTCCTCAGCTGGCTGCAGTCTTTCTACCCAAATGGAGAAGAGAACAGCTTTTGGCCCTGGGGAAGGAGTTAGCAAGCAAGCCTAAAGACAGCACACAGCAAGTTTCCAAACGCTGAGCAGAAACTGGTGGATTTTAGATCACACTCATTGTATCTTTCTGGCTTTACTGTCCAGCATTGCTGAAAAGAGTTTTTTATAACTCTGTTGTAATTCAGTCTGTGCCAAGTGCTTCCCAGTCTGGATTCCACCCCAGGAATTCTACTTCTGTGCATTACTTGGATGTACTGACCCAACATACAACATCACGGATAAGGAACTTCTGCAGAGAAGGATATTCCTGAATGCAGAGTAAACAGCTGATGCTGTCAGATGCTCCATTCTCAGTTGTGTGCATTCAGAGCAGCTGATAATGTAATTTGGTGTTTCCCTGGAAGCAGGCAGAGGGCATGCACTCTCAGAGGAAGAGATGGCAGGGCTGCAAGAGCACCCCAAAGTTCAGTCCCACCCCCTTATTTGTCCTGTATTAAAGACACTCTGTGTGCTTTCTGTCAGGGACTTTTCTGCATGCTGGTGATAATGTTGCCTTGTTCAGAGGGGTCAGCAAGAACAGTACAGAGTATTTTCCAATTAAATGGTTGGAATTACCAAGCTGAGTTATTTTATTCAAAAAAAAAAAAAAAGTGGCCAAAAAATTTCAACAAAACAAGATCTCTTTGACTTGATTCAGGCTTGCCTCTAAAAACAAAAAGGGCAAGAGATCCTGTCCTTGGGATGGGAAATAAACCCAAGAGTGAGGCTATGCCTTCTGCAACTACCTCCAGATCTTAACTCCTGATGTCAGAGCTCAGCACTGAGGTGCTCACACCTCAGGCATTTTTGGTTTCTTTGTCTGATGTATACATAGTCTCAGTGTTCCCATTTCACAGCTCAATGGGAAATGCAGGGCTGTGCACAGCTTTTGAGAGGGCCCAGAAAATCCTACAAAACAGCAATGAGATTAGATACAAACAATAAGATATAAATACCTCACACTAAGGCAGTCCAATCACTATCTTGTTATTATTTATATATAGCTAATATCAATACCTATCAAGAGGGTAATACTATACTACCAGACAATTGGTCTCTATCCCCTAAATCTGAGAGGCAGCTGATACCCAGAGGCAGATTAGGAGAAATGACAATGAACAACAAAAAAGGATTTTGTTGATTTAATGCACCACCCAGTCCTGGAGATGTCCTTGGCCTCTAGAAATTAGGAAAGATCTCCCCACTCTTGCTTGTCAAATCAAAACTTCTGCAAGTACAGCTTTGAAACCTGGGTTAGGGCACCCTGGGCATTCCTTCTCAAGCAGAAATCAAGTGATTGGCCTGTAATCTCAAAAGAAAATGCTATCTTTAATAAAGGAGACACTTTAACTACCATTGGGAGCATCTAAAAGCTGAAAGAGCAATATGTCTTTTAGTGGCCCAATGACTTTGGAGCCAACACTGTCTCCAGCAGCACCAGGAAGAAAGGCTCCAGGACTGCATCCTCTGCAGCTACAGACTAAAATCCTAGTTTCCTGGGGACAGATCCATGGAGCCACTGGCACTGCAGGCTTTTGAGGAATTGCAGAATAGTCTCTAGCAGTTCTTCCTGTTTTCACTGTCAGAGGGAGAAACTTTTCCAAAGGAACTGAGTCTGTACAGTAGATGGATGATGTCTTACATCATGAAATTAGTGAGAGCTGCAACAGCTCCAGTTCTCTACCTCTCCCTAAAATGTCCAATTAATTCTACCCAAGAATAGAAGTCTGCAACACTTTCAGATATTTGCCTTCTAAACAGATTTGACTGGATTTGAGGTGCCCATCATCCTTCCTCCTAACCTCTCTGTAAAAGGCAGTGAGCAGGTCCTGTCTCTGAAAGTGACATAATCATAATAAATGCATTTGCTGGAAGAAATCAAACAACAACAGGTGTCCTTCAGAGTCCTCAATGACTGTTAAAGGAATTTACATTTGTGAATAAACAGCAGTAGAAATTATTTTCCTGACAGCTTCTCATTATTAAAATTAGGACCCTGCATAATCCTGCCAACGTCAGTGGGACCCAAGATGACCTGCTAAGTGCTGGTCACAAAAGTTAATGTTATGTAAGGGAAGTACTAATGGAAACAGACCTTTTTTAAGAAAAAAAAAATAGTATAAAAAGTATTTTGTAGTTGTCTTTGTGGATGTTGAAGTCATTAGCAAAATCCCACAGCTTTCAGTGGAGCAATGAAGCTGAGCTTTTAGAGACTGACTGCCACCTTGCCCCTGTGCAATAGCACAGTTTTAGGGACTCACACTGGGAGGAAACTTGTTCCTATACATGTGCTCCACAAACAGTGCCCAAAGCTGCAGCTGCACATCCATTTGGAGAAAATTCCTTATCTGTTCCACAGCCTTCCTATCACCTTGACAGACCTTTTATCCCTCTGCCTGCAAAATGAGGATGTTGTGGTCATCTGTATTTCTAATATGCTTTAAAGTTTCATACACGTGGAAAGTTTCTCCCTAGTGTTGTCAAATTACCCAGTTTGAGAAATAAGATATCCTACAATGCCATAATTTTGAGTGAGACTTTAAATTCAAACCCTGATCACTTAGCAGAGAGCATATACCACATATGCTTAATAAGGCTTACTGTGAGCAATGTCAAGGAAGACAGGGAAGCTTTTATGTTGACTAGCTTTCCTTTTCTTTTTCCCGGTATATTTTATTGCTACTCAAAAGTTAAGGATTGATAGGGAAACCATGCATTTGCAGCAGATTTGTTAAAAGGTAAAAATATTGATTTTTGAAGAAGCTTGCCCACAGTGTAGAAGTAAGTCACTTAAAATCAATAAGGATAAATTAGGACTTCTCCAGCTATATAAATGTTGCAATAACAGAGCCTTTAATGCATAAAAATACTGTACATCAGATGACAAAAATAGTTTAAACTTACTTTTTACTTAAATTTTAAAATGCAAAGTAAAATGCCCATTACCTTCCAGTCTAAATTTTGAACAGCAGAATAGGTGATTTTATAAGGGATATTATTTTCCAGAGCACCAAGAGTCCTATCAGTGCTTGTTGTCCTCACATTGTCACACTCAGCCTCTGCTGTACCAACATGGGACTGCACAGCTACTCCCTGGGGAAGATGCTTTTGTCTCAGGAGTGCAGAGAAACAACAGCTGGGCAAATTTTATAACTCTTTTTTTGTGCCCACCTCCAAAGGTTTCCACCTGTCTGTTAAGTCCTTGTCCCAAACTCCAGACTCATCTCCCACACCAGTGGGGCTTCTGACCCTGAGCTGTTCAGCAATGGGAATTAGTGAAGGGATAACCCTGTTCTGAGCCTTTCTGCTAAATTAGATGCCACCATAGGGTGATTTGTCCTTGATTACTTTTTCACTCCAGAGTGCATGAGACATTGTCCTTCAATAACTTCTTTGCTATTCCTGGACACATCTTACACCTGTTCCCATCCTGTTTTCTCCTTTTTGTTTTTCAGCAATTATAGCATGATCAAGTTGTCCTCCTGCATCTCTCCAATTATTTCAACTTTGTGATGTCTGGCTGAATCAGGCTAGACACCATAGAAGAGTAAGATTTCCCATGGAAAAGCAGGTGTGGCCACTTCTCTGACCTTATCTCATCTTCCTGGAGATTTTGGCCTGGTAATTTTAAATGTCTCCTTGTCTCTGATCACTAAACAAGGGTAGGCAATGCCTCTCAGGCACTTTTTGGCACCAGTATGAATTATATAAGTATTTTCCTGTGTTTGAAATTCTTCTAGGAATCTAAAGAACACTCTGGATTGTTGGGAATTTGCTGTGATTGACCACAAAAAGGGTCAGCCCCACAGGTGGTCTGAGAGCTCAAGTGTGGTGAGTGTTTTCAGGAAGAAATGAGACAAAAATTCATCTTCCAAGTGCTGTCTGTCTTACCAACAACTTTACATTCATCCAAAACTGTCCTGTGAGAGAAGGTCAGCAGCTATTCCCCTTGAGTCTGAGAATAGATTGTTTAAATACTTATGATGGGCTTTCAGACCATACATTTTTGCTGCAGTTATGCTATTCATAAGAAGTGGCTCAAAGGAGACTTTTCAATTGCTTATGTGGGAGGAAGCATTTGGCAACCAGACAGAGAAAACCAGATTTTTTAAGGAGATGCCTTATCCCCAAAGTACAATTGTTTTGTCACACATTTCTCTCGATGTCTCAAGGTTGAAAAGTTTTTGGCAGCAATAACTGTGGAGCTTGCAAAAGACACGGTTTCCAGCCCATTGTGTCAGATGGCCCTAACGAGACAGATCCTTGGTGTCTGTAAGTGGGCACAGCTCCATTTACAATGGGACAAGACTGATTTACACTGCAGAAGATCAGACCCAATATGTTTTAAACTTGGAGGCTACAATTACAACTCTGAACACAGTTTTATGGCTCAAACCTTTACTCTGCTTCAGTCCTCTATACAATGCCACTTCCATGAACTGTGGTGATGGGAGTTTTACCATTACAACAGTTTGGGTTGGCTTCTTCTTTCTCTGCCTTTTTTTTTTTTTTTTTTTTTTTTTTTTTTTAAGTAGCTGTATAATTGCGTGTAAATAGATTTCTTTTACAGTTCTGGATATAAAATGGCTTTTAAATGATATTTGCATTGCATCTGCTCTAGTAGGTGATTAGACCTGAGAGAGGGAAACCTTGTTTACTTCACTTTCTTGACTAGAGGCTGGTCAATGTCCGGGTGCCAAAGTGTGCAGAGGTATTAACACACAGTGAGGGATGCAGGGTCATGCTGTACAGGATCAGCAGTCCTGTGGTAATCCCTGGTAATATATTCTAGGAAAAGTGGGCTCTAGGGGCTGCTCTCTTTATCTGAGAGGGCATCCTATCCTCGAGGCTTTTCTTTGCTAGAAAGGGCATAATCAGGCCCTGAGTATTAAGCAGAAATCAAAAAATCTGTTTTTCATGTTTGTTAAATCCAACAGTGTTTAAGCTCTCTAATGAGTCATTAGGTGCACTTTATACAAAATTTAACTGATTTCTTTATAAAATTCTCCATACAGAGCTTCCCAGAATGTTTAGTGGTGCAATAAACCATTACATGGATTGTTTTAAGTCATTTGCTTCCAGACAAAACAGACATTTCAGAGCATTGTGATTTCTGCTGTCTAATAAATGAAGTGCTACAATTCTAAACTTAATATCTGTCATCACCATTATTTTTCCTTACTTTACATCCTTCCTAGAGGTTCATCATGACACAAAAAGATAAATTGTTGTAATATTTTCTGCACATAGGGCACCATTTATTTTTTCCTCCAAGTTTGTCTTTCAAGATGACTTACTGTAGGTCGCTTTTTTTTATTTTCCAAGTATACTTAGTTTGTAAAAGCTTGACCTCTTATTAGAGAGTAATTCACTGGAGCTTAGAAATGTTCTGTATTAATTGGGAATTGTGGATTTTTGGAAGGAATCGCACTGACTGTGAATGGACCTTGTCCTTGAAGATCCTAACACACTTGACATTTCTTCATTTATTTAAAGCATTGACGCTTTTAAATTTGACCTATTTTATAGTTTTTCCTGTATTTGTGACCATTCTGAAAGAAAATTTGCCAATGTCTTATACTGTTGTATAAACATTCCCTACCCTCACCAAGGATATTTTAATTGATGCAATTGAGAATTTTATAGCAGCTCTTTGCAGACTGCACGCTTTGGCAGTTCATCATTATTTTACAATTGACAAAAGCAGTTGAGTTTATGATGTCCAGTTGCTGAGTCTGAAGTTTGTAGCAGAAGTCTCTGTATCCTCTGAGTCTGTGTCCGTTTCATGTGACTCAAATGCTGGAACACAACCTTATGGCTCCTCTGGAAAGGACCCCAGTTGTTATCCTTCATCCCTCATTTCTCTCCATCCCTTCCCTGCCACTGCCAGCACCAGCTCTGCCAGTTTTAAAAGCCATTTCAGCAGGGATCACCAGCCTCTGCCAGTGTCAAGACACAAAAGGTCTCTTTGACCTGAAATAGGGTCAGAGAAACTGACTGTAAAAAAATCCATTCCATTTTTTTCTCTTCTCAGTCTTACCATCTAAATGCCACCAAAAATGAATGCTGTACCTCAGACATGCTTCCTGTGTCTCTCTATAAAAAACCATGGCTGTGGAGCCGTTTAACCATTCTAGCTGCACTCATTCATTCATCCATCACACATCATGTCACTTATCTCTTAGCTTCCTGCAGCATTACAACTTTAAGACTCACATTGTATGGGCTGTAAATACATTTGATGCAGCTTCCCTACTACTGAAAATAAAACTAAGAGCTTGGAAATGAGAAAGCACTAAGTCCAGGCATGCTTTATACAAATGATATCATACTATTCCAATGATACTTGGGGGAAAAAAATTGCAAAAATTAACTGAGTTTCAATGTGTACCCACTAGGTACATAGAATTTAAGAGCCTTCCTTGACAGGGAATCACATATTTCAAATCATTAGTTTTAAAAGGTAGTGTATTTTACATTCTTAAAACCTAATTTATATCTAGTGCAATCTATTTACATCATCCTGCACTGAAAATACCCATGTGATGATTTAAGACTGCTGTGCTCAGTTCAGCAAAAGTCTCCTGGCTACCCAGTTTCACAGCCTGATGGGGTTGCTCCAGGCTTTTTGCAGCCTCACCTGTGCCTTGCAAAATACTTCACAAAAACATGTAAATCCTGTTTCTTGATCCGTTGCCTCCTCCAGTACCGTGTTCAGGGGGTTTTATTTACAAGGAGGATTAGTGTCTGCAAGAGCAATGAATGATAGATATTGAAACCATGAAGAAGACTTGGTCTTCTTCATCAACGCTTCCTGGAGGAACCTAAGTCTTCATTTTGCACAGGACTGACACAACAATTGCACCATGATCAGAAATGTACCATGATCAACAATAAACTGTAAGACATCTTTAAGCACAGAAATTAGTTACCAAATCAGAGCTATTCTTGACCTTTCTCTTCAGCCATTTGCATTTCCAAAAAGTCTCAGCTCTTAAATACTGCCAGAGAACATGCCAAAAAAGTTTCTCTTTCCATAACATGCTGTAGTCCTAAAACTGAAACTAGAAATCATTCTTTATTACCAGCTCCAGAGCAGCCACATGAGAACTTTAAAACTTCAACAGAATTGAACCCTTAATGAAATGTCCCAATGTTCACTTGTAACAGTGTCAGCTCCCCCAGCAATCTTTTAACTCAGAACAGATTGTCTGTCTCTACATTCTGGGATTAGATTGACTTCACTCATCAACACCATCAATGCATAATCACGACTTAAGGAGCCAATTTGCCAAAAAGTAACTTGACACAAACAGAGCCAATGTTTGCATGCCTCAGTATCTGGTATGTGCTCAGCTGCACTGGAAGAGGGCTTGAAATAAATGTGGGAAGGAGATGGCAAGAGCACCAGAGACTTAGTCATGCAAGCCCTAATGGTATTTGCATAAAATCTGCCTGATTGGCTCCTTAATGATGTGCACCTCGAGTTGCCAGGGCTTGTTCCTGTTCCTGCATTCGAATTTGAACATGCAACCTCCACACCCATATTTAGAGCATTTAGATTGGGCCTCTAGGAAAGGATTAAAATGTATTAAAAACGTGAATCTCTTGTGGAACTGCCCAGGTCAAAAGAAATGTTGGGATGTTCTTGTTTCCTCTTCTTGGGAAGATCTTTACCCCTACTCTGTGAGTCACAGCACCATCAGTTAGGATGGGTTTTGTAGCTTTTTTTTAACCAAAGGTCCCTGTGAATAGTGCAGGCACAGCTTCCTCTGTAGATCAAAGACGTCCTGGAAGGCCTGGTGTGTTCAATGCATTGGCTATATCCACACTTTACAACATCTGAGACCTGTTCTTCTCTCTGCTTCCATGTCACTATCTTCAAGGACATTAAATAAAAATTTAAACAAAATAATTTCTTCAAAGCTGAATTTGGAGGATTTCATCTGCTATGTTTTGCTCAGTGGTTGAGATACTACAGAAAAAATATATACCAGACCTAAGGTCTAACTTATCTGTAATACAGAGGAACACTGGCCTTTATTTATTTGGCCTTTTTATTACAGTACTATTTTTTATTACAGAAGGAAATACATACAGCAGAAATTAACTTGAACTTGTGGAGTTTCCTTTATTTTATTCAAGACTTTATTTAACTCTCTGCTTTCTAAGTAGACTAGTTTTGGTTTAATTAAGGAAAACAACAAACAAACAAACAACAAAACTTCCACTGTCAGTCTTGAAAACATAGGAAAAGTATCTCAGCAGAATGCTAAGAAAATGATGCAGTGAAATATTTGGAGACAAGAATGTACCTTGATATGAACAGCTTGGATTAGCCTCAAGTTATGTGATAGGAAAATGAATCCAAATAACAAACTCTGTGTCAGTTTCTTTTTCTCCCTTTCCTCATCTCACTGAAAATTCATTAGTATGGGGATTGCAGAAAAAGTCAACACTGTCCCCAAGAAAGGGAAAAGAAGGTGCCAGGATTAGACAGTTTCTATTATTTCTGCTTGATTAAGTGGATTAAGGGCTGACGATCATGCAGGGCACCACAACAGGCCTCCATTTTTCTATTTCTACAGCTAAGAGCTGACATTTACAGTCTGCTGAAGTACAGGGAACAGCTCTCTGTAAACTGGCATATCACAATGACTGCACTGGAAAGAATTGGTTATTACAACTTGGCTATAAAAGTCAGGGTAGGTGCTTGTCAGAATCCCCACCTTTTATTTCCAAACACTGCAGTAGTGATTGCTGATCTTGTAATCTTCTCATCAGCACCAGACAGCTTTGTGTAAAGTGCATGCTTTCATTTTTTTGCTCCTCACGTTTTTCTAGCTTTGAAAGTCCCCCTTAGGGCCAGCAATTTATCATCAAGGCTAGCAAATTTCTTTGAAGAGTAGCAGCACTCTTGCTCAGGATTTAGGATTCCACCAGGTCAGTCAGACGTCAGTTTAAGAAGCTTAATAGAACAAATATTAGTTATGAATGAGTTTTACCCTTGAGAACTCCACTGCAAACCTGATATAAGTGCCTGGATGAATCATTATCAGGCATCTTCATTTTAACACTGAAAACTACTGCCAGAGTGGAAACAGAAAAAAGAATATGCAGAGCAACATTCCTCACTTTCAGTAATGTTATTTACCAGCCCATTATGACACCAAAACATCACCCAGATGTTACTGCAGCCCTTTCAGATCTCTATACATATGTCTCAAAGCAGAGAAACCCAGGCTGAATATGTAACAGCAATTACAAGAGACATCTGCAGCACTCCTTATTCCATTTGAAAATTCTTCAGCTGTTCTGTCTTGGGTTTCTTCATGTTCTTTAAACATGATTTGGCAAAATAATTACAATCAGAGATCAGAACAACACTCTGTTGGAATGCACTGTCTTTTATTTCTTTGAAAGTATATATTGCTTCATTGTGTTTCATTTGTGAGTTAGTGTTTGCAGTGTTCATTCAAATCTTGTACATCATGCCTTAGTATTAATCTTTATTTCATTTGCCCTTGTTCAGGAATCCCAGGGTCAAAGGATTTTCAAATCTCAGCAGCACAGTCTCCTCATGCCTGTCATATGTATCAGATACCTGAGAAGCACAAAATGCTCCTCCCTAGGGAAAGCTGACAGTGAAGTTGCTGCTCCTTCTGCTCCTCTCTCGGGCTTTTCCCAGGAGGGAGGCACTCCTCCAGTACATATTCAAACTCATTTTGTAGATCTGAATCTCATTCATACTCCCAGAACACTATCAGAGCAATCCTTTGGGTCAAAGAAACAGAGCCATGCATGCCCCTCCCCCACCCTGTGAAGCCAGGTGACAGCTGTGACATCCCACGGGCTCCATCCAGGGAGCAGCTGGCAGTGCTGGAGGGATGCTCCTGGAGGGATGACATCGTGCTGGACTTGCAGAGCCAAGTGAAACCCTTGGTGAGCAGCAGCACAGACACAGCCCCCACACAGCCCAGCCTGTGCACACTGTTACTCAATACCATTTACAGTTTGCTGAGGTAAAAGCAGTTAGACAGCAACAGCCTGGAGAGAATGCAGCCAAGTTCAGGACATGGAGAAATTCCCTGGATCTGGCATCAAGTACTGAAGGTTGTTGGGAAATAAAGGAAGGACTTATGAATACGACTTTATGGTAAGAAATACTGCAGATATAAAACCTGTGAGTGAAATAGAAATGAAAGCCAGTTTCGAGATGTGAGCATGGCAGGCAGGAAGATGGTGATTAGCTAAAGGCAGAAAAACAAAAGACACAGGAATGTTGCCTTTCCACCTTGGCAGAGGCATCAGGGAACAAGTACATGAGAAAGGAGTCTATCGAGTTTAGAATATAAAATGGCATGGTAATGTAGTAGTTCTTATAGGCTGCATGTAAAGTTTGTAGGTTTTGTATCTCACGCTGGTTGGTCACTGTAAAATTAGAATATTCAACACAAAAAGAGATATAATGTATTGTAACAAGATGATCGCTCTCTTCTCTTGCCTCTCTTACCCTCCTCTCTTCTCTTACCCTCTTGGCCCTTCCTCTCTCCTCTCTCACCTCGCTTGCTCCTGCTTTCTCCCCACACTTTTCCCCTGTTCCTGCCCCCATTTTACCCCTTAGCTCTCTTCTATCCCTCTCTCCTCCCATTCTCTCTTTAGGGCTTTGCTCCAGCCCAGGCTGGTGGCTGAAGGCAAATCCCTCTTTACCCACGACCCTTGTAATAATAAAGCCACGTGTTTCTAGAACATCTCGGGTCTGCAGAGTTCCTTGTCCCTGCCATCCACAGAAAAATTTCTACAAAGGTAACATGAAAAACACAAATGCCTCTTCCTTCCATAGACTACTGCACAGTCTGTTCACTACTCCAAAACAGGATACAAACTCTTCATCACACCAAGAGTTTAATTGACAACAAAAAATATTCCTGAACAAGGTAAACCCAGAACTGTCTACCCTAAATGGATGCTGGGAAGAATCTAAACATGGTGAATCATAACACAGGCTGTGTGTAGATGTAGACTTCTACACCTGAATTTATTCTGACCAAGGACTTCAGAGCCATCAGGTAACATTGAGAAGGGGCCTTACTGGAGTTTAACTCAAAATGAACCATCAAGAGAGGTGAGTAGGTTATGCTGCCTTCCATTCTTTTCACTGGAACAAACCAAGTGCAGTGCCTGCTTTGATGCTGACAGAGAGATCCTTGAGCATCCAGCTCTATGAAAAGATGGTAACACACACACACTTATCAAAGAACAGGGCCCTCAACTAGAAAATCTCCTGAAATACTCTCTAAAAGACACTCATAGTGTATATTTTAATAGTAATACCTTCCCCCCTGCTCCGGTCTCTTCATTAGCCTTTACCTGTGACTCTTGCTACCCAGGTCTCAGCTACACAGATGTGCCAGGCTGGGTTTGTCCTCCCTGACATTTTTCCTTTGGAACCTTGGCATTTGACATTTTAGAGGACTGAAAACAGAATTATAACAACCTGGCCTCAATGCAACAGTGGAAACAACGAAGGACAAGGGACCACGGCTGCTGTAGGCAGCCTAACTGGGTGCTGGTCTTCCCAGCAGTCATCCAACCACCTGCACACTGGCAACTGGGCTTCAGTCTGGGTTCTGGAGGAGATTTGGTTGCATCCTCAGCTATGGCAGTTTCTAGATATTCTTGTTCCTTTTTCCCATGTCACCTATACTCTCACATTTGTAGGTATAAGCAGAATAAGGCTTAGTCAGAGCAAAGCCTTCCAGAGAACAAACTCTTCTCACTGCTGAACTGAGGAAGTGCCTGTTCTGTCTCCAGCATAATCTGCAAACAGTCCAGTTGGCATCATAAAAAGAGCCTGGTAGCAAATCTACAGCAAAAACATGCAGTATTAGAGAAGACTCCACAAGCTTTATAAAGTCTCTAGAAGCTTACAGTCTAACACAAATACATCCCTGACTCATCGTTCTTGATGTCCAGTGTTCAAAATGTTGTCTTCAGGATAGCCCTTGGAGGATAATAAAAGCTGAAAGGAAATCACTGCCCACCCAAGTATTTCCAAAAGCAGCTTGTTGATGTTGAAAGCAGCTGTAGGTACTTTCAGAGGATTTTTGGTATTGTATGTGGAGCCACTGTGTTGTAAATCACAGAATAAGACTAACTAATTAACTAATATAGAATGAGATTAGCTAACATATGCCTTCTTTACAAGCATAGGGCCATGGAAACATACAGTGCTTCTATGTTCTGAAGTACTGCAAAACATCATAGTCTGTAGGGAGTTACTTCTCCATAAGCACATAGAATAATTGCATTGTAGCCAGAATCTCTGATTTAAAAATGATTTCTTCTTCTCTTTAAATCATTAACTTTATTAGGACACAAAGTACTCCTTGTCTTAGCAGACAAAAATTTGGATTCACCAGAGATGACCTTCTGCAAGTGACAGCTTCTCTGCCTGTTGTACAGGTGGTAGGAATAGAGAGACAGAAAATAGCATTTATTATTCAAAAGAAAGTCTTCTTATACTTAATATTAAACTATGTTAATTGCACCTAACGGAGGGAATAGAGAGAGCAGATATTCTCTCCAGCTGAGCTGAGCCTGATTGCAACCTGACCATCTGTAGTGTGAAACTTCATGATTGGAACACACAACTTGTATGACTTGGCTCCCAGGACAAGCAGGAACATATCTTTATGCTGTGCGGTCGTTTTGACCATAATGACAAGTGAATGACATTATCTGGTGCTGATCACACTTTCTTCTAGACAAATCTGCGCCCTTGAATGAACATTAGGCTAATTTGATACTCATTGACTGAGGATGAGGCTAGAGAGAGCCATCTAGTTTCTCTGTGCTCCAGCTTCCCATTTGTAAAATGGATATGATATTACCTCAGGGGTGATGCAAGGACAAGTGAATTGCAATTTGCAAAGGTCTTCATAACTGTTACTGATGGGAATAGGAATAACTCTGATACAGCTGTGACCCTGACCAGGACAGTTTTCCCTGCAACAGCACATCCAGTGCTCTGTGCCCAGGGTCTAGGTCACATCCCTGCAAACCCCACCAAGGAATATGTCAATACATATCTGTCTGTATCTATAGCATCTATCTATGTCTATCTATCAGTTGTTCTTTATGCATGATTCTTACTGTGCCAATACTGTATATACAGCTATGCCTGAGAATACAGATATTGGTAACTCCAAAAAACACAGACACCTTTGTTGAATAGCACAAAGTGGTCTTGAATTTGATCTCTGGTGCTACCTTAATCCACCAAATCATCACAGTTCACTTCATTGCACACTGGGGTTCTCCATCTAAATAGCTTTTCTGCCTGAAATTAGACTCCATTCCTAGCAGGTTTTAGAAGAATGGATTTATATTTTCAGGCTGGTTTACCCATTCCCAGGAACATTTGACAACACAAATTACCTCATAATCTCCTGAAATAATATTTAGCATCCAACTAACACCACCCATCCAACAGAAAGGGTAATTAATCAAGACATAGACATACAAACATATCTATACAATCTCTGTTATTAGAACAGTGCCAGCCTACAGCTACAGAGTATTTTCATGGTACATGAAGACCCTTAACTTAACTTGGGTCTCCAAAGAATAAACCAAAATTGATTCCTACAAACAACTGGGCAACTCTAATGAAGGAATTATTTCAGTGACTTCAGAGGATCTGTCTGTCCTGAGCTGCAGCAGCTAATGCATCAGCTCACTGCAGTTAATCATGGCTGTGAAACTGCTGAATCAAAGGCTCCAGAGAAAAACGTCCCAGCATATTCCTCAACTATTTCAAAAGTATCACTGTAAACCACAAAGGCTATTATCTACACTGGGTTTTAGGCTGAGCAGATCTTTAGCTTTGTGTTGGTTTATTAATGCAGTGACCAACTGGGGTGTGACTGCTCTGTGTATTTACTACACTGGTAGGAAAAGCACCTCATATTGCTGCAGATAATATTGCTCTGTAGCTAGGCTTCCTAATAACCAGTTTTCCTTTGCAAAGATATATGAGAGCTAGAAACAATGATAATACCTGCAGGATCATCTTTTGTTATTTTTCTTTCATAGCAAAGCAAACTGGAGCATATGAATACAAGAGGCAATAAAAATGGGGAGTAAAATATAGGAGGCTCTTATAAATCAAATTAATAAATTAATGCTTACATGAATAAACCTATGCCTACATTGTTATGCTGATGTCTGCAGATTTTTTGGTTCATGTACAATGCCACCAGGTTACTCACTGGTTCCCACACTAGGATATCATCCCCCACCAGGCATTAGGGGTTGGCTCAGGTGAGATGCAATTCAAACATAGGCAGCTCCTATGAGCACAGACACAAACACAGCTTGTTTTGAACTCCTTTCCTGACAGTCTCTCATCACCACAGCACCTACCTGTAACACATCATGATTGGAGCCATCTCCAAAACATCTCAGTAACAAGTGCACAATTCAGCTCTGTGTTGGTGCTGGGGAGAGAAGGGCAGGGAGTGGGTGGGGTGAGGTGTCTCTCTGGGAGATCCATGTTTTTTAAAGCCTGTATGTATAGAAGTCAGGATATGACAGTGGGCATAAGCAAGGCAAACAAATGATGGTGACAAGAGAGGTAGGGGAGACACCAGGACATTTGGGGAACTGTTGGGAGAGGACAGCTGGAAGGGGTGAGTGGGATTTTTGATGAGGGCTGTGGAAGGATTTGGAAATGAGTCTTTCTGAATCCTCTCTTGATCTCCTGAAATGGGACATTTCATGTCATCATAGTCCAACCCCAGCCCAGCACCCTTTGCAGTGAGGCTACAGAGAGGACACAGCCAGGAGGGGACAAAACCCCAGAGATTTCTGTTTCTGTTGCCAGGGAGAATGGAGAAAAGTATGAAGGCAGCACTGGAAGAACCAGTGAGAGCTTCCTGCTTCTCCCTCCTCCCCTGGCCGAGGGCTGGAGGATATGGGAACAGTGCAGTGATCTTCTCATCCCTCCCCATGACTTCCCCATTTCTGGCAGCCCTGGAGGAGAAGAGGTGTCCCCTGCAGCCTGGCAGACCTGGCTCCAGCCTCCTCTGCCCAAGCTTGGGACAAGTTCTCTTCCCAGGTCCATCTCAAAATATTGTATTTATAATTACATAACCAAATTCTTGTCTAATTTAGCCTAACCTCATCAATGATTAAACAATAAAACTTATTATTGCTCTTCTATCTAAGCCAGGAGGCGTCATAATGAAATAGCGCATCTGGAAGAAATGCAAACAGTTGAGCAGTTCCAGACAGAGATCCAGAGGAGGGATGAAAGCCCAGCCAGGGTGTTTAATGAATGTCTGGGTTACCACTTCAAAGAGTTTCATTCTTCCAGGCTTCCCTGTCCCTTGGCATCTTGCAGACAAGGTCCCTGTTACCAGTTGCCAAATGCTGGTTGTAAACATGAAGTACAAATGGGGGCAAGCGTTGGATCAGAGAAGCTGAGAGGGGCTGGACCCTTCCCATCTGCAGGTAACAGCCATCCCACCACTGAGCTCTGATGGTTTGGGACCTGGGCAGCAGAGAACTGGCCCTTCCTCTCCCTCCTCTTCCTCAGCTGTGACCCAGCAAAGACAGGAGAAGGATTCAGTTTTCAGGAACCACTGGAACACACCGACATTGCTCCTTACCGGAGCTGCTTTGATGTAAGAGAATCTTCAGTGATAAGGAATTGCCAGTGAAAACACTTCACCTGTGGGGAATGCCATCTCCCTTTTTCTGCCAGATTTTTATGGCATTCTGTATCTCATGTCTTTTCTCTCAGGCATTTTGGAGAGTTGGTCATTTAAGTACAAGAAGGAAAAATCAGTAATGTGCTACTCTGGCAAGGCTCTGACGCTTGTCTTCATTTAAAACCTGCCAATAGCTCAACCAAATACAAGACAGTTTTCATTAAAGTATTGCCAAAACATAATTCATTCTTTTAGAATATCATATCCATGTTAAAAAGAAAATTGATGCAGAATTGTTAGTCAAATCTTTACACCTCAAGCATTAACCTAATATGTCTTTTTCAAAATTTCTAGAAATCTGGAGGAAGTTGATTTAAAATTCCTCGACCAAAATCCCTCTTCAAATATGTTATTCTGTGTAGCATTTGAAGCACAGGCTCTCATCACTGGCTATCATTAGATGCAGCCATTGTACAAATAATAAAAGTATTATTTGTATAGTTGGCACAAACAAAACCTGAACCTTTTCCTCTAGCTCACAATTAATCCTTGTATAGCCACTGCAGAGCATAAGGCTGCTCCCTTACACATCTGGTTTGTTTTGGTTCAGTTTCATCCTATTATTTCCCACAATCACATGGTATAATTACCTGATCTATAATTTACACTGCTATTCAGAGCTGTATAAATAGTTTACTTTATTGCTGCAGGAGCACAGCATGTCCAGATAACATCAATATTTTATTTATCTCTGTTTCTGTCTGTGTTTGGTTATCTAGGTGCTTATTAAGTACTGAATTATTATAATAGCTGAGAATAAATAGCAACTGAAAAGAAGCAAAAATAAGACTGGACACAAAATGTGTCTGAAATAGTGGCTTCTCTTTCTATGCCTGTCTTGTCCACCAAGTATCTAAAAAAAGAGCATTTTCAGGGAATTTCTAAGAGCTAAACCCACCTCCATTGGTGGGGATGGATAATTCTTATTAGTGGTGTCTCTCACATTTCCAGAAACTGTAATGACTTTGGCTTAGTTGGCAGGTCTGAATAGAACCACTTGCATTTTCAGAGTTCTTAAAAGCAAATGAAATCCTTCAGGGTGTTGTTTTTAATCACCAATTTGAATTTCATCATCTTGACAGCGATATAAAGTGACACCCAAAATTCAAGCAAGAACTGAGTTGAATGGAACTCCATACAAATAGACTTGTTTACAAGAAGTTAAACAACTTCCTAATTTATTAAAAAGGGACTCGGGTAATTAAACAAAAATTGGCAAATTCTGTGTTTGTTCAATTTTATCTTAATACAGCAAGAACATTAACAGCCCCAGCCTTCTGACACATTGCACAGTGATGGTGGCTTCTGAAGCATTTAGCTTTTAATGTAGATTCCAAGTGAAGTGGGCTAAATGCACGCGGAAAGCAGCAGAAAATTTCACAAAGTTTATGAGCCTGATCCTGCATTGCTTGTGCATCATGAGCTTCAGAAGATCCAATCCCATGTGCTAATCTATTTTATGAATTGTTCAATCAAATTTACTTCGGATATATAGATGGAAAAAAGAAACATTACTCTCTGAGAGGGGGAAGGAAGGCATAACCAGCACCAACAACTTTCTATTCTGTGGTTTGGCTGTTGTCTCATCAGCACAAAAAAATTAAGTATGTGAATAATAATGCCGGCACATAAACATATGATTATGTTACAACCATATATCCCTGCTCAAAAATCACTTACCTTTTCCCTTTTGCACACAGAAATGCAAATTTTTACGTGAAAAATTGCTATTTTCTTATATAGAAATAGCAATGGGTGATTTCAACAAAATGCTTTTCCTGCAGCTGCTCACATTTTGTCAAGTTTTAAGAGAGAATCTACAGGGGGTTTTCACTGTTGCAGATAATGAGGAAGTAAGGGAGGAAAAGGTGCAAAGCCAACACTATAAGGACAAACACCAAGCATTTCGTAGTCACTTGCTTAGCCTTAGAATTGATAGACATTCTGAGCAATTAACTTATTTTCAAAAAATCTAAATAGCCAGTAAAGAAATGCAGAAAAAAAAATTTACTCTTAAAATATTTTTCCCTGATTTTTTCCCTATCACACAATTTTCACAAGCTTCCCCAAACTCAAATCACTTCCCAAGCTCTCCAGGTACTGTAATACATTGTCATGGCTCTCCTGTGGTGGAACATCATCTTTCATGCCACAATACAGCCACCATAAAGACAGGATCCCATAGTGGGACTGCTGTCATGGTGTGACATAAATAATTATAAGGATTGTTCAGAACAGAAATTTCAACTCTCACAGTCCCTCACTTTCTCTTCAAGAACTAAAGGTGGTTCTGAAAAAAAAATAGGCTGATATGATTTATGGACAATGTTATTCATTTGTTTTGGAGTGGGTTTTTTTGCATGTCAGCCATATTTTCTAATATTCAATTGTGGTTTCCTGTGTAATATAAGCTGCTTGAAGAACAAATGAGTACCAAAGGGAGCTGTTTTCTGCGACATATATATTGGCTTGTGCAGGTAGCCCATCATTACCCCAGTTAGCATTACACAGTTCCCATCTCACTAGAATATTCAAGTAAGAAGTACTGTAGGTAGCAAAATAGCCATCCTGCCAGCAGGCCATTAGCTAGCTCATGCCAGACACTACATACATTATTTGTGACAGGCTTCTACTTTGAGAATAATGGTAAAAAAGCTTGTGATGAGGACAAGCCCCAAATGGTCCATCATTGGGAACTGCTTTTGCAAATACTTCAGTCAGCCAGCCTGATGTGCTGGATTATACCTGGCACCAGCTGGATAAGATACTGAGGTCTTGAGAAAAATAATGTGATTTATTTGAAGGAAGGTAATGTTCAACTTCTCTAGTGTCAGAAAGCTTCACAGCAGAGAACCTCTTTGAACCTAAGGCTGAGAGATTTCACCACCAAGAGCTACCTTCTCTGTGAGTG
This sequence comes from Zosterops lateralis, assembly GCF_965231275.1. Classification (NCBI taxonomy): domain Eukaryota; kingdom Metazoa; phylum Chordata; class Aves; order Passeriformes; family Zosteropidae; genus Zosterops; species Zosterops lateralis. Next base: position 7,785,889 of record NC_139775.1, read on the forward strand.
GGTTAATTCAAAATGTTCTTACCTCAACCTGGACACACTCAGGAGCCTCAGCCATGAACAAATCCTTCCTACAATATGTCCTACAGAAATACGCAGAGAACAGAGAGACCAAGGTCTGTTCTGCCTGGATTCACTCCAGAACCAGGAATGGAGCAGAACCATTCCAGTAGAAACCAGTCCTTTAGGCTGGGAAGTTGTCTGGTTGCATCCATAGAGTTCCCCACAGATGCATGCACTGTGCACACAGATACACAAGCATGAGTTAAAAACCAAAATCTAAAATTGTCAGTACTGAAATGGGGCAGGAAAGCAAGCTATAGGCTCTTCAAGTTATTATGGGGACAGGTTCCTTTATTGAAAACTGAGAATATGTTGAAAAGCAAAACCTGAGCTTCTCACTTCAGGATCTTTTCATGTGCATGAGCAGAGCTTTGTCTCTGCACAAACAATAGTGTTCAGAGGCAGCAACAACTGCCACACAATTGATGGGCTCAAGAATAACAAGCTGATGAGTGGATCTGGCATCCCCACAGCCAGAGCCCAAAGATTGATTGCTCTGGAGTGATGCACGTCAGTTTTCTTTATCACTGGAGTCCCACAGCAGATTTATGGTGACGTTCATTGAAAAGGAATAAAGACACTCATTCTCCTAACAACTGGAGCTCGCTCAGCATCTCTGACTGGCAGCCCAGCAACCACTGCTCTCGTCAGGGTCAGGCACCTGGCACTGAGAATAGCCCTACAGAGAAACAGGGTCACAGCTGGGCTCTGTGTTGAAGGATTCTTTAACCAAATGCCAGCTCTTTCCAAGAAAGCGATTCATCTTCTATAGCTCTAACCTAGATGCATCTCTTTAAATGCATCTCTTCCCTGGCTTCTGGTAAACCAAATGGTTTATGGTGTCTTCTTTATATGCCTTGGAGAAGATGGCTTTCCCCATGTTATTTATTTTACACTGCAGAGAAGTAAGAGAGCCCTTCCCCTGCTTTACAGCAGTCCTTGTTTCCATAACATAATCTGGCTCTGGTCTGGTTGTTTGAGCCTTCCCACTGCCATTTCCATTACTACCAGAGAGTCACTCCATGTATTTTCTTCTCTGGGTCATTTGCCAGGCTTGTGGTAGGCACTGACTGCTAGAAAGAAAACCTGAGAACCAAGTAAAATTGAGTCAATAAGCAACAAACTGTTGTGTCTTCTGCATGTAAAAAATTAAGTGGGAGATGTGTTTGATAATCTTTCCCTAAGGCCAAGTGCTTCAACAGGACCACAGAGCCTTCTTGCATGAAATATAATTCCAATTCCTGCTCCTCCACACCACCTGGCCAGGAGACACAGCAGCCTCACTCTGCTCCCTTTGAAACCCCAGATATTTGTCTGGGAGCAGAGTCGAAGCAGCTCCTTCACTGCTGAGAATCCCTCTGGAAAGCCCAGGCTCAGGACCTGCTTGGACAAGGGGTGGGCTCACGGCCTCTCCTGGAAGGTGCTGCTTTCACAAGCTCATCTGCAAATTCCTGGCTTTGAGGGTGAGCAGCTGCTCACAATTTCTGAGAGGATTTTTAGGGTTATTCTGTCCTGCTGGATACCTGTGAGTCCTGCCACTGACTCAGCCTACCTCACCCCGTGCCAGGGACCAGCCACCTCCCTGCGGGGAGGAACAGCAAATGCCATCCCAGGCAAAGGTAGTTTTATAAGGAGAGAAACTTTGTTATTTCTTTTGTGGACCTTATTGGCTTTTTGTTGTTTCCATTAACTTTTAAGAGTTTAATAAACATGCCCAATTTTAAAAACTAAAGTGTTTCCCCAGCCTTGGAAATTGGATTTTCCATGTTGTCAAAACACAACAGCTGTTTTAAACTGTTCACCAGGAGAAATCACTGGAACAATACTTCTAAATATTTCCTGTTATTTCACTGTGAATTGGAATATAGTCTCTAAATTGATTGTGTCCACTGCTGTATAAACCCAGAGAAAGAGCAAAAGCAGCAAAGAACATCTTTACCTATGGAATGACTTGACTTAAAGTCTTTTCTGCTCAGCTGCTCATTGGCCGAAACTTCAACACAGTGACTCCATTCATTAGTGTATTTAATCTCTTTTGTGATGGTAAAAGTCAGGCATAAAAATAGCAGAACTAACACAGTCACTCGATGAGACCTTATATAAAATCAGCTGGAAGTGTTAATGGTGCTCCTGTCTCAGAAACATGTAAATGATGGCAAAGAAAAGAGATCATGCCCAGATATAATCTAGTTTCCCTTGCAGTTTTCCTTTGGAGCTCACCAATCTCACAATTACTGGAGCACAGTGGTAGCTCAAGGTCACCTTTGTTAAACCAGCCAAGCTTCACTCTATGCATGCCCCTGCAGCCCCAGCTCTGCACCAATGTCTGGCTGAATTAAAATAGGTGTGAACCCTTCTGAAAAGCTGAAAGGTCTTTGCAAGGACTAAAAGTGTTCCTTGATTACAAGTAAGGTGTCAGCTGAGGAAAAAACACAGCTAATTTAGGGATTGCAGGACCTGAAAGGCAGCCCAGTTGTCCAGAGGGCTCTGGCAAGTGAGGTCAGGTACAGCACCTGCCTAATTACTCCCTCTGAGTTAAATGTGGAAATGAACATTGGGTCACTACTGAAAAGCAACTCCACTGACTCTCAATAGATGCAGAAATCAAATAGCAACTTACTAAAAACCTGCATTTCCTGCATTTCTTTCTGAAAATGCAGTACATATTTAAATGCCTTTCCAGTAATCCCAGAATTATAATTTAGGAATGCCTGGATTTTCATCTAGCCTCTGTGGAATTCTGCTTTATCTAGCCTCTTCCAAAACAAACCTAATCAGCTTCCAGCTACTGCAAGCCCCAAGAAAAATAACGCGGAGCCTCTGATAGAAATTGAGCTGGCTTTCCTGATGATTCCCATGTTACTGCACTGGGGTAAACTAATGAAATATGGGCAGTGAGATGAAGGCCTTCCCCTCTCCTCAGCTTGTGTTCAAATTATTATTATAAAACCATTTGCAGCAAAGCCATATTTATTTGGCCCCAGCTCTAGGGCAAAAATTCTCTATCTGATGTTTAAATAATGACAACCAATTTGCAGGATACTGGTAATCTTAGATCAATTGCCCACAAGCTGTTAAAAAAAGAAATATTAAAACTCCTTCTTTGCACACTCTTCAGCAGAATGTGAGCAGGCTGCAAAGTGGGGAAGCTGCAGAGCAGGGAGAGAATGGAGAATCAGACCAATAGGCTTTGTGACATTGTGCAACCAGCAGCTGCAATCCAGAAGGAAATGCTATTTAAAAGTCCACTTTCAATGAAAACATTTGTCTTCACACCTGCAAGCAACACAGAGTAACTCACTTTCTCCCACTGTTTTCTCCCTTTGTTTTTTTTATCTTCTGGCTGAAATGTTCAGGTTTTGGATCAGCAGGAACACATTCCCCTCCAATGCATTTCTTCCTTAGTCAGACAGGACAGGGTGTGCGAGAAGTGGCTGTGAAGCACAGGCTGCATGAGAGCTCCCCTCCCCTGGGAGGGCTGGGACCAGCAATGCCCACCCCTGCAGGGAACAGGCAGCAGGAGTGAGTCACTAAGGTGACACTTTGTGGACTGCAGAAGGAACCATCCTTGCACAAGACAAAGAACTCAGGAGGTCAGGAGTCTTTTGAGCTGCTCTGAGTCTCAGCTGCACCCACCCAGCACAGCCAGGCTCCACCTGCCCCATGGGGGCTGTCTCCCACAGGCAGGAAAATGTTCCTTTGACCCTCTGAAAGGAATAATAGTAATCTTCCCCCAGGACTGTAAAGCTGCCCAACAGAGTTCCACCACAGAGATAAAATTCTCTGTAAAAATCTATATGGCATTCAAGTAGTCTCCACAGAGCTCTGCTCTCTTCAAGTTCATTCCAATTAACAAGCTGGGTACTTACAGATAAAAGAAAAAAGCACATTTATTTGGTTTTGCCTCATAAGCAAGAGTTAGTTACAAAAATACTTGGTATTTTTAGTACAATCTGGGATATTGTAACTGGGCTACATAAAATATCTCATTTTCTATCTTCTGTTTCTCAGCATCGAGATTAACCCTGTCCCTCACTCTTGCTCTCTATTTCTGCAGCCTGTGGGCTGCCAGTGAAACAACTGCAAACTGGACACTTTGGTTTCTTCCTTCTGATCACACCTGATTAACCTAAAGTTCTGAATTTCCAAATATTCCAGTAAGAAGCACATCACTCTGTTGTCTCAGTAGGTGAGGACAAAGCAGGATTATAAACACACTGTCATCCACCAACACACCTGGCTAACAGCTGCCTCCTGTCATAAAGCCACATTTAAAGGACTTGATCAGCCCTCAGGTGCAAAAAGGAAAATTCAAATAATACCTGCTGATTTCAGTGACATTTCAGTGACTGGGTGTAAGCAAGATCTGAGTGTGGAGCTGTCTCCTTTTGCTGGCCCACAGCTGCCTCCCACCACCAGCGCACACAACATGGAACTACACCAGGAAAGGTGGCCCCTGCAAAGGGCCTTTTATTTCTTGCTGCACATCCCAGCCAGAGCTGGACCTTTTATTTGGGGAATATAAGAGCCCTGAGCACAGAGCTGTAGGATTCCCTCCAGCAATAATTCAGCCTCACTGGAGACAACCAACTTAATGCAATCTTAATGTGATAAACTGCTAACTTGATTGGATTCAATGAGATGTAAATTATTAGATTCAATAAGTACACAGAGACCATTTCACCTTAGATTCTGCTCAAGAGGGCTCTGCCTTCAGTCTCTTCATCATTCCTCTTAATTATATGCAATGCATCATAAAGATGGGAACAGTTTGGGACTTACACTGTCCTCTGACTCCTCACAAGCATCCACAGTGTTCCCTTCTGGGTAGTGTGTCTTTTATTTATAAGATAATTTTTTTCAGAACAGCTGCCATCACTTACAGACACAAACTGATCTTCAGCATGGTCAAATTAGATCTAAAAAACTCTGTTCACCCATATTTCTGCAAAATTTCCACATCTTTAAGTCAGAGAATGTCTTCCTGTGTGGATTAAGTTTTAGTAACCAAAACCTTTGTGGCAACCATCAGACTTTTATAGCTTCTTATTCACTGAAAGATTCTTTAAAATCTGTTCTGCTGAGCAAAGAAATCTGCACTACCATTCCAAAAAAGGGGAAAAAATGATGGGACAGTATTTAAATAGGTACAAAGAGACTCACAAAAATATGAGTCCAAAGCAGTGTCTCTGGGCTTGTAAAACTCAAGTGGGATTTACATTCCCCTGTGGTTCATAAACATTTTGAAAAGATTTCTTCTTATAACCTTTTTCAGATTCTGACTCAGACAAGTGATTTTTTAAAATAATATTTAGCTGGTCTATTTCTAATCAAAGAAGAATGTTGGTTTAGACTCTGTGCACTTTGTGCCACTCACCTTTTCCTCACCTTTAATTTCCCTGTCTGCCATCCGGAGGTTTTTCTACCACGCAGCTCCTCAAACAGTATTTTCAGATGTTTCCAATTTACCAAGATGTAATTCATAACTACCACCCTTTTTGACAATTAACCTTTGCTGTGGGGAAGGCACACTTTCCACTTTACAGACGTTGCTTTTTCATTGAACAAGGTCCACAGACTTTTCTTCTTCAATATGTAGTCCTTCATGTTAAAAGTCTTTGAGAAAATAACACATAATCTTTTGATCCTATTAAGAACACCATAGTGTACCATTTAACAGAGATCATAGGTATTCCTTCACTTCAAGCATCTCTGAAAGGAATTCTTTAAATAAAAAAACTCCTACTTGAATTTGTTCAACAGTTTTATACTGAATAAGGCTCTGTCAAAATAAAGATTCTGCTGGATGTTCTCAAAGGATTTGTTTAAGAGCTCAAAACCAAATCAAAACAGTTAACTTCAGACTCCACACTTCAAGCTCACTTTTTCATTTTGCCTTAGAGGAGTGTTTCAGAGATCCCAAGTGATGTTAGGGCTGTTGCCCCATAGTCCCCAAATACAGACACTCAGCATGACATCCTTCATGTCACCTATGATACTTTTATATGTTTCCTTGACCAAGTAATGGCTTATGCAGAACAGATCTCTTGGGACATCATCTAGGGAAGAGAGCAAGGGATTTCCAGTTCTCCTATAACTCATTAGCCCTTGGAGGAGAGGCACAAAACCTAGGACACTCTTCCTAAAAGTCTGCAGCAGCCAGCCCCGTTACACCCACACTTTGCTGCTCCTTTTCCTGGGCTGATGTTCTGCTGCCTTGGTCTGGATCAGACTGTTCAGGGTCTGCCATCACCAAAATCAGTTTCTCAGAGTCCCAGCTGACACCGCACCAGGGACACCACCACAGCTGCCATGGACTCATCCTGCTAATGTTTAACAGCCTGATGAGAAGGTGGATTTGTCTCTTCCATCTGCTGAGAATCCAGCTTGAGTGTGAGAGGTGGCTGGTTTGTTCAGCTGGCCTTGGGTGACTGGGGTTTCACATATGACCCTGCTCATGGGACTCTCAAAGGGATGACTAAGGCACTGATGCCTCCCACTTTGAAGTGATCATCTCTGTTTCTCCTCTTGCAGCTTAACAGAGTTTTTTGGCATTTTAATGTGCAGTTGCTAAGCAGAGGCATGGCTAAGAAGTCAGCAACATCAGCATTACCTTCCAAATGACACTTCTGCACAAGTAAGAGCTGCTCACGCTGCTCTTTTTGCCCAAACTAGAACTGAGTTTCAATCTTCCTGCAATTCTCAAAAATGCGACCTGCTGTCTGACTTTGTGGGCATTCTTCATCTCCTTTGTTTTCCTACACTTGCTAACAGGTCAGTTATTTCTAGTTTATTGCTGGTGAATAATGAGCAATTGCATTCCCAGATAGAAAATCCCTTTGGGATGAAAAACCACACATGCTGCAGTATGGACAGACAGATAATTAGAGGCCAAAAATCCACTGAAATCAAGACACAAGAAAGGAGGGGGTATACTGAGTAATTACTGCCAAAAAATACCAGTGCAACTTCTGCAGGGAACCTGTTGAAGTACCTCTAAAGTATTTTGGGTGTTGGAGTTGGGAAAAGAAGGCAGAAAAATAAGGGAGCAATTGGGAAATCCATCCAGCTCTCAACCAGGACCTCTACAGTCATCACCTCACCTTGATGGTGAAGGAAAATGTGAACCTCTTAAGGACAACCTGAACTGAGAGAGAAGCATTTTTGGGTGTGAAGTAACTTAGAGAGAGGCCAAGCCTGAAGAGGCCCTTAGCTGGTGGTACTTTTACAGGCTCTGCCTCCAGAAAATCACCTGCTCATCCAGAACTGTGTGTTTCCTTCCCTAGTGCCTGCTGCCATGGGCTACTTTGAAAGGTCAGAGAGAAGCATTAGAGCATCGTTTTCACACAAGTTGTTAATACTCAGCCACAGAAACCCAAAGGAAGGCACAAAGCTTATTCTGCTAGATTAATACAAATAGGGGCTTTTATTTCCCATTGACTGATGTGTACTTAGCCGTATTATCACCTGGTACTAATGTGTAGCCCAAAGGACAGGATTTGAGCCCAGCTTTAATTAGTTTACTGTAATGAGGTAAACCACATTTCACCTTTCCAAGGAAGTAATTATTTCCACTCTTCTTGATTTTCAATACTTGCACCACCTTCTTCATTTGGAGTGGGGTGAAGCTACTGCCTGATTTATCAGAAATTCAGCAGGACCAGTACATATATACAGAAATGACAAGGAAAAGCTCCTGATAATGACACAATGGATCAGGGGGTAAGAAAAAGGGCAAACTCAGCCTTGAGACAAAGTGCTTTTAAGACATGTCACCTCATTATTGTCCAGCTTTGGCAGGGAAGAGGCCAGTCTGCTCCCCTGTGGTCCTCCAGTGTCCCTGAGGCACCTTGTGTGCTGAGCTTGGCATGAGCATTTGCAGGAGACTGACAAGAGCTGGGGCACAGGGAGCTCTGTGCCTGGCAGAGAAGCTGCTGGGGATGTCCTGAGCTCATCTCTCACCTGGCTGCAGTGCTCCAGGGATGGCTCAGGTGGACAGGACCTGCTCCACACCACAGCTCTGCTGATGTCAGCCAGCCTGGAAGGAGGAAGGAAACAGGTCTGCAGTAGAGCTCATGGAAACTAAACAAAAATGAGGACTTTGAAGTTGTTTTGGCTTCACAGGGCAGTTCCCCATACCTGGGAGTTAGGCAGCAAGGTGTTTTTATGTTAGGATCCAGTGTACAGGAACACTTTCCATTTTCTGAATGCAATAACATGAATGATCCCCAAGCTGGAGCTCTCCCCACCACTTTCCTTTAACTCAGAACATTTACATGAGTGTAAAAGGAAGCTAAAATAAGAAATCCAGACCTTGTAAAAAATTTTGGGTATCAATAAAGTGCATTGAAGATAGTAGGAGACGACATCTGCTAAAGGTGAAGATTTTAGTTTTTACAAAATAATAGGACAAATAAAATATTTATTTTTTTTAAATGGAGTATTTTTCTTTAAAAGTGGTTTAGATCCTGCTGTCACACAATGCCAGCCTCTGCAGGTGCTAAGCAGTCCTGCCCTCAGGGGAGGAAATGGGCCAGGGCTGCCCTAATAGTGAGGATTTCTATCTCCATGTGAAATAATCACCTGCTTTTCAAAAAGTATTTTAAGGGACTGTTGCCTAAGCAATTCTAAAAATCCCAATTGTTAGTCTCATCTACAGATATCTAAATATCCTTTAAATTTTTATTTTGAATAAAATTGAGTAAGACCCCCCTCTGGCTCAGCATACTCTAACTAAGCTCTTCTTTGTCTTTTTTCTTTTTTTTTTTTCCCTCTTTTTTTTTTTTTTTCCAGAAAAAGGTATTGCTGCTGCAAAAATTTATCTCAGGTTTTAAAACCACCTCATCTACTAAAAAGAATAATATTAAACAAGAAAGCCATGAAATAAGAATGATAAAATACTTCCATGTGTTATCATCAATAAGACTGTAAATCTGGCCACATCAGTTCACTTCAGGGCATCTGCTCACATTTAATTGAATGATTGTTTTAATTTTTCATTGTTTAAAACTACTCAACCACTTATCAAATGCCAGTTCTGCTCCTCGAGTTGGAAATAAAGACTTCTTGCTCAGCTCCACTGAAAGGTCCCTTTTTTTTCAGGAATCCTGGACCCTATGAGAGCTGCATAAATCCAGACCGTGGGGTTTCTGAGGCAGAATTCCAAATGTAGGACCAGATCCTCAGACATCTCCTTGGGACTGTTGCTTGCTTTTATCAAAGGAAAGCTGGGTGCTATTTCCTCCCAAATCTGTCAAGAGGCTGTTTCCTCTCCAGCTTTATGTTTATTTAAGGAATCTCAGAGGCAGAACTTCACATGAAATAATGCAGATAAAGGATTGCTGTCATTCTCCAAACAGTTTTAGTATATTTTCTGTAGGATCAGATGTTTCCAGGAGAAAGTCTGGAGCAACTGTTAAAGCAACGTGGACCAGTGTTAGGTAACACTTACCTCGTTTATGCAAATGATGTCATCAGCTGACACCTATAAAGTCTGAAGTCCTCATCTCATACTGGACACTGTACAGAAAGCAAATTGACCATCCCTATCTTAAAGAACTTCCATTCTATAAAATTGTGGCAAAAAAAAATGAAGAAATCTCTGTCACAGTGGTGCTGGCAGAGCTGCCCAGTGGTGTGGTCTCTGCTCTGGCTGTGCTGCAGGAAGGGAGGCTCAGTCCTGCTCCCCACTGCTGCCCCCCATGCTTTGTGTTATCCTGGCAAACCTTGCAGGGGCTCAGAGCCAAAAGGGAAAGCCCCTGAGAGGCAGCAAGAAGTCGGAAAATGAGCCAGATTTAGGGTCAGCACCCTTGAGCTTCACAAAACAATTCAATATAACCTCAAAATTTCTTTTGAACCAAGGCTTAGAGTGTATTTTTAAGTCCTGCTGATTACACCTAGGAAGATGAGACAGCCAGGTGGTCTCAGTTTGTGGCAAGACAAGGAAGCCAAAGGAAAGGAAGTCAATAATTCTTGCACACATGTCAAAAAAACTTCTGCTGTCTTTAGGTCACATTCTCAGGAGTGCTGGGTTTTTCTCCATTGGTACTAAAGGCACAAACCAGGGCAGCACATTTTAAATCCAGCCTCAGTTTATTTTTCAAAGGCAGCTTTCCTTTCAGCATTCATCCGCAAAACACCCAATCTCCAGAATAAGAGTTGGACATATAATGTGTGTATAATTTGTCAAATCTAAATGTCTGTACCTTCCACAATTTTTAATTCGTCCCGTATAGTTTTGTTTATTTTCTTTGTTTAATTTACTTTTTTAATAACAACTCGATTTTGGAATGTAAATACTGTGTCAAAGCAAAAGCTAGAATGCTTGAGAAAAATTATTCAGCTTATCCAAAGCAATGTCTCCAGTTTTTCTGCCAAAGTATTTGCTGCATATCATCTGAATTCACAGAAAGCTTCAGATCTTCTGAAAATGCTGTTGTTGGGTTTGGGATTTTTTTAAAAAATAAAACTTTGCATTCACTGAAAGCAACTTCCCATTAAGACATTGGCTCTATTGCGAGATGGATTCTAAAATCACGAGTTGTTAAGTAACAAAAGTGAGACTCTTTAGTTCTCTGGCCTGTAAGCCCTGCCTAGTCCCTCAGCTCATCTGTGCAAGCTAATCTTTGCTGCTCTGCAGTACAGAAACTTATTTTTTCTTTTAAATGAAACTGAGGATCTTATGTAATTGAATGACTCCAGTATCAAATATTGTGATACAATCTCAATTTGGGAGACTTGCAATTGCAGATGTCTTAGGGCTAAAACCTATCATTTCTCTGAGTCTGGACTGATTGTGTAGAATTACTGTGGGCTTTCCTCAGTACAGCAGATGGTGGTGGCTCAAGGGAATCAGTTCCAGGTCCCTGATTCTCCTTCCCATCCATGCCCTGTTCTACATCAAATAATCCATTGTTTTGCCACTGGCAAGGAAAATGCCCCATTCTCATGCATGATGCTCACCTTATATTCAGAGAGGACACGAGCAGCAGTGCAAGGGCCACATTTTCCTGCAGGTGCTCACCCCAGCCTTTCCTGCATTGCAGAAACTTTCTGGGGTCAACCAAAATCAGATGCTTGCCCTTCCCCACCCCTGTGTGGCATAGACACACTGGAATCACAGGGAACAGCCCACCTGACATGACAGCAGGGGCTGAGAGACCACCAAATTACCCCAGATGGATGGCAAAATTTAGGAGAGCTCCAGATTCATAGAATTATGAAATCTCTGGGGCCCAGTGCAAGACTAATTGTCTACTTTAGGTCTTTGAGTGCAATTACCAGCACTAATGGTTACAGGGACAGATTCCAAGCAAGCATTCTTTAAAACTCAGAACTGGAGGGTTTGGGATAATGCTAAAGCCAAGCAGATAATCTTTATAAAAGAAGAAAACAAAACTGTGATTACACCAGTGCCATGCCTGCGTGATATTATAAATTATGTGGAAGTTATACCAGGACACAAAACACTGAGAAGGAACAATCTGGATTTATTTTTTTGCAAATGCTGTTGGTGGTTGATATCCAGACATTGGTCATTAGATCTAGTTTTATTGCAGCCATAAAAGAAGTGAGTCAACAGCTTAGTCACATCAGGCAGGATCTGCTTCAAGCACAGCCTGAATGAAAGAATGAAGTTAAACACTGAGAAATACAAAGTAATTAGAAAAAGAGCCCTAATAGTTTCTTCCCTAAACCAGCACGTGCAGGACAGTTTCAAATCAGACTGCACAGCACCCTGTGAGGCAGCAGGGTAAGGATTTAAAGGAAATCAGCTGGGCTTATCAGCTTGTATTTCAGCACAGCAGTTTATTAGCTATCACTACAGGTCTTCTGGCTTTCAAGTGTATCAGTTATCTTCATCTTGTAAAAGAAATGCAAAGAAAGATATGAAATCTGGTTCTTGTCCTGCACCTGCTGCCTGTTGACTCCATTTGTGGAGATTATCTAATTACTAAAGGCAGGTTCTGTCAGTGTGAAGGCTGTAGAACAGCTAAGAGAAACAGGTCAGCAGGCTCTGGTAACTTCAAGATGTCAGGTGGGTCTGCAGTGACCTTTCAAGAGTGATCCAGAAGAGAGTCTGATGGATACCTCAGACCACTATTAATTCATCATTTTAAACTGAAGTAGTAGCTAAGCACTGTGCCTGCAGGAAGAGAAGAGAAAGATACAGTGAGAGGGACTGGAAGAGAGGAGGGCAGGAAAGTTCAGGTGAGTCAAAATTATCCTGTCACTGCAGGACTAGAAATAAATCTTTCACAAACAGCATGGCAGATTTACACCACTCTAGGCTTGACTCCAGGAGACTGGAAAGTTGGAGTGAGTTTTTCAGAGTGTCATTTTATTTCAATGTGGGTACAAGTCAAAAACTCAACACTGAAGAAGTTTAATGACACTATATTCTCAAGGGAAACATGAAATATATATAGACATGGTCACATATGCCTCCTATCTGATGTCAAGGACTAGTATTCTCTACTGCAATAGAAAATACAAATGGGATTGAGGTTTTGTGAGTAATTCACTGGAGTGGGAGCAGGAGACTGGATTTACTCCTGAATCCCTGGAGGCCATCAAAAGGCCAATGTTTCTGTAAGGTTAAACTTGTGAACTGCACAGCTGGGTTGCAATATGTGCAAAAAAGGACATTAACTGCTCCTTTGGGATCCCTAGAGGCAATGGATCTGTGAGGAAGCATCAATATGGTAGAACATGCCCCCAAAGGACAGTGAATGAAATGCGTTGGGTTTTGTTTGTAAGAGACAAGGTATGTGGATGAAACCACCAAACCAGTGAAATTTTACACTTACAGACACACCTCCTGGTCCGATTGGCTGATGGTTTGGTGATTCTCAGTCAGTTTGATGCTGAAATGGTTTGGTGAGAGCCAGAGGATACGAAATCTCTTCAAGGAAGTGTCCAGTCAGTGCTGCTGTGCTAGGAACTGCACATGGGTGAGGCAGGGAAACAATGACCTACGGGAGGAACCTTCCCCAAAACACACACAAAGCCAAAAGCTTCCAGCAGAGGGAAAGGCTCCTCAGACTCCCACCACACATTATCCCAGGCACTCCTGCAGGCAGGGCTGTGGGCACAGCCCCACCCTCCTCAAGGGCTGCTCTGCCCCCGTGGGACACACACAGAGCCACTGCTCCACCTCCACCTGGCTGTCAAAGCATCCTCCTCCCAAGGGAATATCCTTCCCATGGGCTGGGAGGAGGTGGGGGCAGCTGCTGTAGTTCTGCTGCTTTATTCTGCTTTGTCCTCAGTGTGCAATTACCCAAAACACAGAGTCATAAGACACAATTTACAATCCCTGCAGCTTTTTGGCATCCCACTGTATTGGCTTACAGATAGAATTGGTAGTAGGATGCAGCAGATAGAGACAGCACTCTAATTACAGATTTACATTAGGAGGAAGGTTTAAAAGCTAATAGGACATTATTAGAATAATGATCCCTAGATGTTCTCCCAGCTGAACATCTGCCATTACTAATTAAAAACAAATTAAAGTCAACCTGTTCAAAGAGAAATCAATATTTACAGAAACTAGATACCACCCTAACATTAGACATGGTGCTGACCTACAAGTCCCTTCCCACATGCCACACCAAATCAAGGATCTAAAAGGCACAGTGGTTATAAATTGGAGCCTGTACAAAAACCACTTTTGTGAAACCAGCTCAGAAACTTGACTCATGTACAGCCTGTTTGTCTCTTTCATTAGTCATTTAAAGCTGCCCAACAGCTTTAAAGGATTGCCTCATAAAATGATAGGTTACCCACTTTCTCAGGCTGGGGTGTCATTTTTTCCAAAAGCAGGTTAGAAATTGCATTTCGAGTGGCAGATGAAAATAATCTTGCAGCCTCTGTCTCCTCGGTTTGCATCCCTGATTGCTATTGAACAGAGTGTCATTTTGTGGACAGAATCTGCATCAATCTCACTCACTTCATGGCAGTGTAAGAGTCAGTCCTGGAAGTGAAGGCATACAGTTACAGACGGAAAACAATTAGGCAGAAAAATTACAATAGCAAATAGCTTTGAAATCCATTAGCTACCTCAAACTGCAAAACAAGTGCTTATTGAATTGGTCATTGTACAACCATCACAAAACACTACAAATCCCTGAAAATGGGGAAACACTCAGCTGTCTGATCCAAAATGTATTTTAAGATCTACCACCAATATCGTGCAAGAGAAGTTAAAAAAATATGTGGCCTCATACAAAGACTAAAAGAAGAGCATCCAAGCCACAGCTGTAGGCAACTCCTTACCAGCACAGTACACCATCAATATTTGCCTCCAGAGGAAAACTAACAAAATTAACAGGGGGTCACTTGCATCAGATGACCCAGGACATTGGCTGGTACAAAGGAATAATAATAAAAAAAAGGGTCGAAATCCTCCTAATGATTTGCCTTTCCTTTCTCACATAAACTCAAATCTATTAAAAATATTAAAATATTAAAAAGCCAAGTCTGACTCTGGAATTTAATTTTGCCATTGATCTGACAAAGCCTGTGCATATCAAGCATGAGGAGCAGGCTCACAATGATCAACTTGAGGCCTCAGACTGGAACTGTTGGCCATTGACAGCTTCCACAGGCAAAGATCAGTGGCCCCTTTGGAAAATACTGTTCCTTTTATGTCTGGAAGAAAAGCTCTGTGGACAGTAAGTGCTCTCGTGTTCCCACACCAACAGCAGTGGAAGAGAAGAGTCAATGGCAGAGGAGTCTCTGCTTTTATAGCAGTGTCCAAGTTGGACTTCAGGGGCCAATAGCAAGCACTGCATGACCCTGCATTTCTGATTCCATAGGCTGTATTATTGGAGACTTCTGTGTTTGCAGTGTGGGAGCAATAAAGAGCAAAGGCAAGAAATAAAGAGCCTCCGGGTGCTGACATAAAATTAAATCCTGACTTCTCTTTCAAGTTCAAGGTAGGAAAATCACAGCTGTATGTCTTTGTCAAAAGTGTGCCCAAGCACTAATATCATCAAGGGCAGAAACTTTTACCATGTAATCTTACCACACACTGGATATCATCCAAAGCCTTTGTGGACTTGGATGTAAAATAAACTACTAACCCTCTTTAAACATGCCAGCAAGCAGGATTTGGCCCCATTTAAGTAACTTTAGATTACCAATACCTGATCCACAGGGAGACCAAAACTCTCTTCAGGGCAATATCTGATTAGAGGAGAAACAGTTGTTGGCCTCTAGGAAACTACAAATAATTTTTTGTTCAAACCCACAGGGATTTTTGCAGCCAATTCAACCAGGGAAAGAAAATCTGAGAACCCTGCAATAATATTCTCTGCAGTTTTCTAAAACCCAAATCCTGCTCATCCCACTCAGTGAAGCAATCTTCCTGAAGTTAATGAAACCAGTCCCCACCTAGAAGCCAGGCTCGCTGCAGCTCTGCTGCTGCACAGAGAATTGCTCCATGGTCTCGGTTGAGTTGAGCCACATCAGGTTGTTTGCAGTTACATCCCTCTCCCTGCTCATACTGACAAGTTCAATTTTTTCAGTTTGTTTTCCTCTCTTTTTTTTTTCTTCCTTTCTTCAGTGATGTGTTCCGACATTTTTCCTCCTGCCATAGAGAGAGGTAGGTGAACTGCAGAATAAACATAAAGATATCAGAGCACTGCACCTGCCTGAAAAATGACATGAATTTAATCAAAACCATTTCTAGTCTCAGGGCTCAGGCACACGACTGGTCTTGTTGCTCTTCCCCTGGGCAACTGCTGGTGGTGCCTCTAGTGTAGGCTTGGACATATGTTTGACATCAGCAGCAAGCACTAAGCAGAGTTGTGGGGGGATTGTGTTATTTGATTTCTGATTATGTAGAGCTTCCTTCCTTTTGTGCTCTCATTGACCTCATGGATTACAGTAAAGCTATGGCTAACCCAAGACAGATTCTGCTTATGCCTCACTTATGCCAAAGTAAATCAAGAGAAATCCTGGCACAGTCAGTGGAACTATACAAGAGTAATACTGGATACAAAGCTCATTACCATTTTTAATGGCACTACTTTTTGATTAAGCAGTTACTCTTTTTACCTAGAACAATAAGAGCAACAAAAATTCAACCCTGAAGGTGGAGGATATGTGTCCACTGACATTACTCTTGCTGAAAATTCAAAATAAGATTTTTTTTATATATATCAAGAAAATAAAACCAAATTAATTGTGGCTTTTATAACCACTTAAAACATCCACCTGCAGGGATTTTTGCTGTATCTGCTAAGTGTGGTACCTAAAAATACCCACAATACCTAGAAAGTGAGAAAAACCTCAGTCTTTTCTTCTGATCCTTTTATAAGGGTTACATCTAATTCAAAGTGTATCAGACAGGAAAAGAGAAGTTCAAGGAAGCCAGAACCTTTAATCTACTTAATTAATAGAAGGGATAGCATGTGAAAGCTTTAAGTAAAACGAGAAAGTAATCTTATTCTGCTCAGGCTGGCTGCTCATTTGGTGAACGGGCAGAAGTTAACAAGGGGCCTTGCAATCCATTTAATTGGCCACAAAACCAGAGTCTGCATCAGGCTCTTTTCCATGGAGCCTCATTCCTTTATGCCTCCCATTCCTTCCCATAGGAGATGAAGGTGATGCTGCAGGACCCTCATTCATTCCCAGCACAGGCTGGCTGCACTCAGAGCTGCTGCACTGCAGGGGTTGCAGGGGCTGTAGGGGTGCTGCTGTGGGTGTCTGTGACAGGCACGGCCATGCCAGAGCCACCCCTCATGACAAGACACTCTCTGTAGGAGCCCTGTCACCAGACAGTGACAGCTGTGCCACACAGGAGCCACTGCAGCCCCATGAACGGGGGCATTGATGCGGCTGCTGCTCGCTGCGCTCCAGTGACACAAATGCACCAACGAGGAAATATGGGGAGGATTATGTATTCTCTTAAAGAAAAGCTCCAAATCCAGATCATGTAGCTTATTCTGAGATGTGCAGAGAGGATTTAACCACACCAGCCAAATATGGCATTTGCATAGGAAACCCTGAGCTGTAGAACAGAGTACTTTGTGACTTGATCCTGAAATGAGGCCTATTGAGGTGTAGCATGGCAAATAATAATGCATTGTAATGTTGTAATAATTTCTCCTTTTTTTCAATAATTAGTAAAAAAAAATATTGGTACAATTATTTTAAAATAAGGAATAACCTAAACTGTTTTCACCCTTCTGGTTGGTATTCACAGGCTGGAGTTGATTTCTGCTCAGTAACGGGGTAAGGAAGTGTCACCTCCATTTGTCAGCATTCCATTGCCAGGTCTTTGCATGCCACACCTTTTCTACAGTTAAACCACTTGGAATTTCCAGCCCAAGCAAACTTGAACATTTGAGTACTTTCTTATCCAACTTCTTAAAATCACAGTAGAGGAAATGTAGAGTCTGTGACACGAACTTCATGTGGGTTTTTTTTTTCACCTTGGGGAAAGGATAAATTAGCCTCCATCTTCAGAAGTATTTGTCAAGTTTTAATCCTAATTTATTTGTGTCTAAATCCAGCAAAGGATTTAAGCATATGCTTATGCTGAAGATATGAATTAGCCCAGTAATTCCATAGTTAATCATACAAGCTCCTGATGGATCCTTTTCACTTTCTTGTCTTCCAGAAAGTTTGATTTTTATTGTGTGTAACAGATTGATTCTATCTGAAACACCACCTCTATGCTGACTATTGCAAAAATAGCACTAATTTGTCATAACCACTGCAAACTGGATAGGTCAAATGAGTTTAGCTCAGTGCACTTTTCTATCAGATGTTTTCAATGTAACCTGAAAGGAGGACAATGGAAAATCAGGTGTATCTTCTACCGATTAAACACAAACAAAACACAGTTTGTTTTGTAACTCTTCTTTAAAACAACAGATGTTAGGTTAAATCTCATGTTCAGGCATTTATCACATCTGCTTTCTGTTCCCTTGGAAAATGTACTCACAATAGAGCTCAAATTAATTACAATGAGATTTGTCAGCTGAAACCTAAAATGGAGTTCAGGGAATAAACATTTAATTCTAGAAGGAAATAATTGGTGTTTAAAAGCTTCAAACTTGTTTTCAGTAGGTTCACATAGGCAAAGCTCCATTACAGAGAGTGTTTGAGACCTGCTGTGACCTTCATGGGGTCTCCAAGGAGATAAGAGGCCAGAGGAAGAAGAGATGAAGAGGAGTCTACAGGGCTGTGGAGCCTGAGGGTGCAGGCTGTGGACCTGCAGCACAAGCTGCAGAAGCCGTGATGGACCCACAACCTTCCCTGGCAACAAGAAACCCTTCTGACCTTAAAAATGAATAAATCTTCACTATTCTCTCGTAAAACTGAAGCCTGCCAATGCATAGGCACTGAGGAGGCTCTAGTAAAGAACTTTCATAATCACCTTTTTTTTCCTTAACAGCTTTTATGAGAACATAGAAAGGTCTCCCTCACCTTCCAAGCCTGGAGAGACTTGCAGAATGCTACTGATAAAGACAGTTCTTTAACTCAAAAGGAGTAGAATTTGACTCAGTTATCCTGCAGCCTAACAGTACAGAAAGATAGAAATATTGCTTTGAAGAAAAGGGTTTCACTGCAGCAAAATTACATACAAGGCATCTAATAAGGTATAATCTAAGACTTGTCATTCCTACAGGTATCATTTTCTCTGTAACAGCTCTGAGTTTAATTCCTGCAGCACTACTACACAGTTAAGACAGCCTTGATCAGGCCCTAAACCAGGTTTTTAAGATCATTTCTCTTGCCAAAGTCCCTGACCTCCTGTAACTGTTAACACACATATTTTTTGCCAAATGACACCTTTTCCTTTGAGACACTTCTCTACCCTCACACAGCCTCTCCCAAGCCATTTACACACTCCGTACATTGCCCTTCCAGTTTCACCTTTGCTTTCTTCCAGGCATGTTACTCACAGCAGTGTGTGGCAACAACAGAACATTTGGTTCTTCCTGACTCCCTCAGTAAATGGTTCTTGTCTCTTGAAGCCACCAGTGCTTTTGTTCCACTGGTGGAACAAAAACTGAACTGAGTGGATGGGTGTGTGTGTGACTAACATGTCACTCCATCCTCCTGCCCCCAGGATCACTGTCCAGCTGTTTCTGGGAAGACTCATTTCCCCTAAAAAAAACCCATAAAGCTACCCAAGTTCAAGTGCCTCCAGAATTTTAAAGTGAAGTATGTTCACCTGTTATTGTTATGTACCATGCCATGAAAACAATAAACTGCTCTTAGGAAAAGAATAAACATCATTTACTGTCTAAGCATGTGGCTGTTTAGGAGATGAACTTCAGGAACTGTTCTCCTGAAGGCTCTAGAGGAATCTGCCTCTTAATTCAGCAGCAGAGCAATGCTCTCCTCACTGTGGCCCTGATGTTACACATAAATGTCATCCCTTTAGAAAATAGCAAGAAGCTTAAAAATAAATAGCTATAAGTGGAAGCAAGCATTGTGGTTAGTTTTGAATTGGCTTTATTTCTGTCTGGGGTTCTGTCACTGCACAATTCAGAGAGCACAACAGCCAAATCCATTTCATTTAGGCCAAAAGTGGTTTGAAGTTGTTTGAAGGACAAAAGTGCCTCTAAATACCATTTACACACAGAACCCAAAAGCAATCTTCACCTTTACTTTGCACCCTTAATTCTGATGTATTACAAAGTGTTTCACTAATTTTACTTCAGTGAAGCATAAGCAAATCAGATGTGGAAACCCAGCTCATTCTGCCACAGAAGCTCTTGGTGCAGTGAGGTAGAAAAGTTCCTCAAGAACTTTTCAATTAAGCCAGCTGAGGTACGAGGAGCAGATTTCCTTTCTGTGGTCTCTCCATTTGCAGGAGAGAGGGAACTGTTAGTGAATATGAACAAATTTCCCAGTTTTCCTCCTCTTGCAATAGGAACACGTCACCTGCATCAGAGTCTCCTGTGAGGCTCTATGGAGAGTTCCAGGTGGGAAGATGGGAGAAGATTCTTACTACAGTCAGCTCTCCTCAGCACACGAGCAGCTACCTGAACTGTGCCCTGGAGACAAGTCTAGCTCTGAGGAAACATATGCTTCTCTCGTAGAAACAGCCCTCTCCAAGGAAGCCTTATTGCTCAGGATGTTCAAAACTAGGCCAAAAGTGGCAGCAGCACAACAGAAAACAGACAGCAGAGGTTCTTCCTTAGCCTCCAGCTAGCTTCTTGTGGCATTTCACTGTTGTTAACTGGAAAGTTGTAAGACTCAGTGCTGCAAACTGGATGTGGCACTTTTTAACCACCACTTGCTCCACTGCCATCCCCTTCTTTTGTGTTTTGTTATGCTGATGAGCTTTGCTTAGCTTTGAAAGTGAGTCACGCTTCCAGACCTGCTGGTGTACTTACTCCCCCCAAAAAAAGGTTCCAGAAAAATCACTTGACGTTCGGGAGGCAATAAAAGATTTCTTTTCTCCTCAGGTCTGTAGCAGAAACATGAGAAGAACTTAAAAGAAAAAAAAAAAAAAAAAAAAAAAAAAAAAAAAAAAAACAACAACCCTGTAGGTTAAATACATGGGGGGAAAAATAGACAAAGCTGAATTCACAGGACTTTGTACTATATAATCACCCCCACATACACTGCTTTATACACTTCTTCTGGTTATTTGAATGAATGGTTTGGAAAAAAATCTTTTCAAAAGGAATACATCCACATAAAAGCTGAACCAGCAGCAGACTCTAACTTACCTTCAGGAAGACATCCACTGAAAAACCAGAGGAAAAAAAAATAAATAAATGCCAGCATGTTTAACCTGGGAAAGTGGATAGCAGTTTCAGTACTGTTCAAAAAGACCTACTGAGCACTTAAGCACATGAATAATCTTACTGACTCTATGAGCAAAGTAACTTACTGAAGTCCTCACAAGACCAGAGCCTTACTTGCTCCTGGTTGTGTTTCCAAACAGAAGCTAAACTGCTTTTCAAACAAGACCAGGGAAATCTAAAGGTGCAGAAGTCCCTGCTCAGTCATCTGATGGTCCACCATTATCCATCCCAACGGTGAGATGTTTTCAGAGAGTAAGGATCACATCTTTATTTACTTCTGTAAGCCATCTACTGCATCTTGTGTGCATTCCATCAGACACTCCTCCTTTACCAACCCCACAGGCATTGCACATGTACATCCCTCTTGGTCTGCCCTGGCAGCCTCAGAAACCCAGGGGATTCTTCCAACACACAGTGCTGGTCTGTGGGGCTCAACACTGCACACTTTGGGTGAAAAGACATCTTGTTTTCTGCTTACTAGGCATGCACTAGATGTAATAGAAATAGAATAGATGTAATAGAAAAATAGATGTAATGAAACATCTATTTTATCACTAAACCATGACCTCCTGGACATATCAATGTACTCACACCTGACCAGCCCACTCAGCAGCACAAA
Source organism: Zosterops lateralis (assembly GCF_965231275.1). Classification (NCBI taxonomy): domain Eukaryota; kingdom Metazoa; phylum Chordata; class Aves; order Passeriformes; family Zosteropidae; genus Zosterops; species Zosterops lateralis. The sequence goes on from NC_139775.1 coordinate 7,807,345, forward strand.
GGCTCCATCACCCTAACGTAAGAAGCCTAACTCGAAATCCTTTATTAATTATACCTGGGACTATGTACTGACTTGCATAAGCCTTAAGGAATGGCTGAAGAAGGTTTTAGAAATTCTGATTTCCCTTCAGTAGTGTCCTGCGGGAGCTGTTCAGTGGGGTGTCCCTGCTGGAGTGTGCTGTGTGTCATTGCTGGAGCACAGCACTGTCCCCGCTGGAGCACGGCACTGTCCCCGCTGGAGCACGGCACTGTCCCCGCTGGAGCACAGCAGTGTCCCCGCTGGAGCACAGCACTGTCCCCGCTGGAGCACAGCAGTGTCCCCGCTGGAGCACAGCACTGTCCCCGCTGGAGCACAGCACTGTCCCCGCTGGAGCACAGCAGTGTCCCCGCTGGAGCACAGCACTGTCCCCGCTGGAGGACGGCACTGTCCCCGCTGGAGCACAGCACTGTCCCCGCTGGAGCACAGCAGTGTCCCCGCTGGAGGACGGCACTGTCCCCGCTGGAGCACAGCAGTGTCCCCGCTGGAGCACAGCACTGTCCCCGCTGGAGCACAGCAGTGTCCCCGCTGGAGGACGGCACTGTCCCCGCTGGAGCACAGCAGTGTCCCCGCTGGAGCACAGCAGTGTCCCCGCTGGAGGACGGCACTGTCCCCGCTGGAGCACAGCACTGTCCCCGCTGGAGCACAGCAGTGTCCCCGCTGGAGGACGGCACTGTCCCCGCTGGAGCACAGCACTGTCCCCGCTGGAGCACAGCAGTGTCCCCGCTGGAGGACGGCACTGTCCCCGCTGGAGCACAGCACTGTCCCCGCTGGAGCACAGCACTGTCCCCGCTGGAGGACGGCACTGTCCCCGCTGGAGCACAGCACTGTCCCCGCTGGAGCACAGCACTGTCCCCGCTGGAGGACGGCACTGTCCCCGCCGGCCGCCCCGTCCTCCACTCTGCAGCAGTGCGGGGACAAGAGGGGGACAGTGCAATATTAACCAGGCTCTGCCTTTTGATGCCGCAGATACAAACGCCCGTGGCTGGACGCGCCCCTGCCTCCCCAGCCGCTCTGAGGCACAGCCCGGGGCTGCAGCCGGGCACAGCACTGACATCCCTCGCCTCTGCTCTTCTCCTATTGACTCGTGCTCCAGCTCCGAGGAGAAGCCCCTTTTCCCGCCGCTCGCTGCGGGGCGAGCCCGCTGTGCCCCGGGCAGGCGGCGGCAGCTCCCGGCTGGAACTCCCCGCCGGCAGCCGGGCTGGGGGAGGCGGGGGCCGCTCCGGTCCCGCCCCACCCCGCCCCGCCCGGCCCGGCCCGGCCCGGCCCGGCCCCGCCGGCTGCCCGGGGGCCGCGCCATGTGCCGCCGCCCGCCGCGGGGCCGCGCCGCGCTCGCCGCCGCCGCTGAGCGTGCGAGGGGCGGCCCGTGCGGCGGAGCGAGCGCCGGCAGCGGGGACGGCGGGTCCATGGAGCACAACCACCTCCACCTCCACAACGGCTCGCTCCTGGCGCACCACCGCTATGGCTGCGGCTTGGGGTACGCACCTGTCGTCTACTACAGCCTGCTGCTCTGCCTCGGGCTGCCGGGTGAGTGCCGCGGGACGGGCCGGGCTGGGCTGCTGCGGGGGCCCCGCCGGAGCGGCTCCTTCCTGCCCGCTGTGCGGGGCGGGCCGGGGCGGGGGGAGCGCCCGCCGTGTCCTCGGGACGCCCCGGGCTCCGCGTGTCCGGCAGGATGAGCGCGGGCGGTTCGGGCAGCAGCGTGTCCCGGACAGCAGCATTCCCCGGACAGCAGCATCCCCCGGATAGCGGCGTGTCCGGGTCAGCAGTATCCCCCGGTCAGTAGCATCCCCCGGTCCGTAGCATCCCCCCGACAGCAGCATCCCCCGGACAGCGGCGTGTCCCGGACAGCAGCATCCCCCGGACAGCAGCATCCCCCGGTCAGCAGTATCCCCCGGTCAGCAGCATCCTCCGGACAGCAGCGTGTCCCAGCCATCTCCCCGCGGGGCGCGCTGCCGTCCCGGCTCTGCCTCCCTCGCCGGGGTTTGTCCCTTTCTGCCCTCGCTCTCCCACCCGGCTTCGGGCACCCTGACTTTGAACTTGACATACAGAGTCAGCCTGTCGTGAAGTTTGGCCGTGCGAGTACCGGAGCGGTACACGGGCAGCCAGGTGTCCACCCATCGCATGCCGGGCCGGCAGTGAGCACAAGGGTCGCTGCCGAGTTTTTCTGCTGCAAATCCCCACCCGACTCCGTGGGGCAGGGCTGGCTTTAGGAAGCGACATGCCACCACTACGGAACTTGACTGGGGAAGGAGCACGCTGTCAGGAGCTTAGCAGACATACTCGTGAGCCTGTCATACTCGTGAGCCTGTCCCTGTGGCTGATGGAGCAGGAGAGGTAGAAAGTCCAGACTTGGGGTCAGTGCACTGCAAAGGCAAAGGCAATGCTGGCACTGAGACCCCTGAATGAGGTACAGGGCTTGGAAGAAACTCCTAGCTGACAGGCACCAGTCTCCAGAGTGTATCATCCTGAGCAAAATTTTCTACTGAGAAAGGGGACAAAGACATTATGTTCTTGCTTGGAACAAGAAAAGCTAGAAACAGCACAAATAAGGAGGAAAGGGTGTCCCAAGCTTGGATGTGAACACCTGTGAGGCACCACTGCCAGCACAGAGCTCCAAAGGTGCAGATGCCACACAAGCAGCACATCAGCAGTGCTGTCTCAGCCGAGACAGGGACTGAGCAGGTGCCTCCTCCTGGAGGGGGCTGCCTGTGGCTCCAGTGAGGTGCCTCAGCATGCAGGACCAGGGGAGCTGCTGTAGGTGCAGCAGGCAGAGCTGCCATCCCAGCACAGCCTGGGTGGGCAAACAGCAGGGCTTGCTCACTGGCTTAACACCTCCAGCCTGAGAGAGACTTAGAGTGATCCCAAGGACAAGGTAGAACGAGTCGGGAAAAAGTTCTGGTGCACCAAGGTGAATTTGTATTTTAAGGGTGTGATAAAAGAGAGTTTGGTTGTGTCTGTGTAGAGCTACACATTTTAAGTGTGGAATGGCAAGCAGTAATGAAAGACAATAGTCTACAGTTTCTAAATTCTTGTTCACCTTAATTCCTTCTTATAGCAATTATTTAATAGAAAAATTTCAGAAATGAAGAGAAGCCTGCCTCTGAGCAGCATGTGTGCAATTACCACTGTCCATATGAATTGATGTGGTTTGTGTTGTTTTGGTTTGGGGTTTTTTTCCCCCCATTTCTGGCTTATAATTAAAATTTGCCAATTGGCTAATGGTTCAGAGGACTGGAAAGTTAAGTCGTGTAAGTTAAGGCAAGTAACTGTGCTCCAAAATATTGATGAGTCTCAGCCCTGACCTGAAGAGACCCAGCCAGCAGAGACAGGAGGTAGTTTCCTCTTCATTAATTCCTTAGGGGCTGCTTAGATGTCCATAGTAATTACAGGCTCTGATTTCAGCACCAGTCCCCTAGGAACAGAGCAAGACCCTCTCAGGATTATCAGGTGAGGAAGTTGTCATGAAGCACTCTCTGGCTTAAGCTTGCCTTTGTGTGTCTCTAAAATGGGGAAAAGTCTTGCATGCACAGACAAGAAGAATCATTTAATGAACATTCTGCACATACTTGCACCAGCTCCCTGAGGATACTGCATAGTAATTACAGACCTAATGCTGTCATTCTAAGAACATGGTTAAAATCAGACATGGTCCAAATTAGCAACGGTCTTGTGCATTTCTCAAGGGATCAGACATCAGTTGGTTAGAGCAGTGGCACTGCTGCCAGTGCTTAACAGAACTAGCCAAAGCATGTGGTGGTGCAGCAGTGCTGAGTTCAGTGGGCTTACATCAGGTGTGGATGTGTCCAGAGCACATTGTCTGAGGATAGCTTTGGCACTGGCACCTGGACTCACTGCACATGTACAGTATGCTGAGTGAATGCACAGCGTGCTGAGTGCATGAGAAATTCATGAGACTGCACAGAGATGAGAACAAGCTGGATATGATTAGGGGAAGACTCACACAGCCAGGCTTCATTGAGGATGGGGTACAGGGTGACAGCAGTGTTAAAAAGAGCTTTTCGTGTTTTAATTTGAAGCTGCTCTTTAGTTTTTTAATATTAGAAATTTGTAAAGGTAGCAGACTTTATTGGCTGTTAGAAAAAGAGTCCTGAACTATGTGGGATCTTAATGAGCTCTGTGTGATGCCAAGAGTTTAAGAGAAACCCTGTCTAAGATCTGTCCTCAAATACAGCACTAGTGCAGTGTTTTGCTGAAATGGAAAGAGTTAACTCCTTGCCACAGATCTTGGAGAAAGACTGATGAGAAGCCAGTTAACTGTTTCTACCTTTCCTGCTGTACTGTCTGAAGGAAATTTCACTAACTCAACAACTCCACGTTGAGGCCAAGTGATGCCAGACCTCAATGTGTGTGCAGTAGAAGCATCCTCTGCCTCCCACCCCTGTATAGCCCAGGCACCTCCGCAGACCCTGTCTCAGCAGTGGCTCCTTCTCCCTCTCTGTTCAACCAGGCACCAGAAAGCCTTTAAAAAGCAGAGGGGAGAGAGAGCAAAGTGAACTCCTTTCAGCCCTGCTCTGGCAGTAGCACACAAGAGGCAAGGGGCAGGCTGTGTCCTACAAAGAGCCAGCACTGCACACCGACCCTGCACGGCTGGTACTGCACCTCAGGTGGCTGCAGCTCTGCCAGGGGTCATTGTGCTTTCAGACACCTGGGCCAGGAGGCTGCTTCTTTTCCCTCTAAGCAGAGGCTGGTAAGGCAGACAGTTTTTTGAAACTTATTTTGAGTAGAGGTGTGCAAAGATGTCCCGCAGGTACACAGTCCTGCTACCAAGAGTGGGGTGTCTCAGGATCAGGCTGCAGGGAACAAGGGGAAAATGCCAGTGCAAGGCAGAGGCACTTGGAAGTGGGGTCCTCTCCCATTTAGAGGGGAAGGTTTCTCATTTATGGAGCTGTTCTGCAGCCTCTGCCCTGTTAACCCTTGTCTGTCAGAGAGAGCCTCTGAAGCACCTGCAGTTAGCTGGGAGGCAAGAGAAGGGCTGAAAAAAGTCTAAATGGAAGTGTTTCATGCTTTTGTGAGAGAAAATGCTAGAGAAGGGATAGTGTTGGATGTGGGGGAGGGAATGAGTTGCTCTGATTCAGTCCAAGAGTGGGCTGGTAAGGGTGAGAAAGCAAAGAGCAACAGGTACTACTCTCAGTCTGTCCTTTTGTCAGTGAGAGCTGCACAAAGCAGCTCCACCAAAGAGCTCCTTCTGTGGTGGGGCCACTGAACACAACCAAGAAGGTCAGGCACAGAAGCAGCACTGCTTGCTGCAGACACCTGGCTTTGACCTTGATTGCTGCTTCATTGGAGGGAGCAACAGTGGAATTGCCTTGCATGCAGTCACTTTTTCTATCAGAAGCAGAGTTTATTGCTGCTGAAAGGACAGAGCATCAGCATTTCCTACTTGAGGATTTGGCCTGATCCAAGTTCCCAGGGCTCATCTCCTCCTGACAGTGTGAGAGGCAGAGTACATCTGGCTTTCTTAGCCAGTCCCAGTGGGATTGCTTGTGGGGGTGCTGGAATGGTATCATAAGTTTCTTAGTTGTAGGTTTGATGTGATTTGGACTTTAACCCTAGCCAGGTAAAGTCCCTGTCTTGGATTGTGCTTATCAAAGGTTGATAAGAGTTGCCAAGACAACTCTAATCCTCTGCCCTGGGTTTCGATCATCCTATTGTATTTTCCCCCATCCCATTGTATTTCTCCCCCACATGTCAATCATACCCCAGACCCCAAAACCTTCAGGAGAGGTGTCTGACAGGGATTGGTGGGTCTCACAGGACCACATCCCAAATTCACCTGATTTGTTAATGTTGTGTATTGCATTTTGACCTTACCCACCTGGCTTTGTGTGATTGGTCTTGTAACTTGTATCCACCCCTGAGATTTTGGGGGAACAAAAACCCCCTGTAACCGAGGCCAGGGGTCACTCCCCAGAGGCACAGGCCTGGAACCAGGGGCTGCCCCTGAGTTACCCGAATAAAACCTTTCTCCCTGAGCCTCCGGAGTGTCCCCTCTTTCGAACCACGGCCGAGACAGCTAAGGCAAAAGCACTGCGGAGCCAAAGACCCACACAAAGGTACTGTTGAACGTATCAGAGCTAGCAGGGTGGCCCAGCTGACGCTGAGCTGACCTGAGAGACAGATACGCGAAGCAACAATTGCTGGTTTCATTTTGCTCCCCAGTCAGTTGCCTACCTGGGATGTTCCTTGGCTTCATTGCATCCCAGTGACACAAAGCACAGCACCTTTGCAGCATCTCCAGGAGGCAACAGACTGACAGCAATACCCCAGGGAAGTGCCACTCCAAACTTCAGGAGCCTTGTCCACAACTCTTTCTTTTATTTGTGCTTTAGGCTTTTGCATTAAACTGGTCACATTGATCTAAATGTAGATTCAAGACTTCACAAGCTTGGGAAAGCAGCCTGGACATGCTTGGATGCTCCCAGCTGGAAGGTGTGAACAGGCAGTGTTCATGTCAGACCTGCTGCTGAACAAGGTGACGTGGAGATGGGGACAACCTGGGTCATTCAGAGCCCAGCCAAGCACAGAGTGCGTTCGCAGGGCTCCATGCAGAGGGAGAGAAGCTGCAGTCCTGACCTGGAGGAACGTGTCAGCTCAGCAGGGGTGCCTAACTGGTTTAACACTCTGTGAAGAGATAGATACAGGTTATGGACCTTGCTCTAATAGATGAGAGATTGGCTGTCCTTGCACAGCAAGGCAGATGCTTTCCCAGGGTGTTGGATTGACACATGGGTGCACTGTGCCCGTGCAAACTGCAGTATAGTCACAGGCAAGCCGAAAAGATGGAGACCTGATCCTTCTGGAGCCTTCTCCCTATATGAAGTTATATAAGGAGGCTCTCTGGAGATGTGCATGCCTGGATCATCATCCTGGCAAGGCAGGTACTGTTGGTGGGCTGAGCAGCCCTGATGAAGAGACCACCACCATGCAGCAGCCCAGCTGCGTTCCCTCCGCTCCTTGGCAGTGTGGGGAAATGGGACCTGCAGAGTATTGCTGTCCCTGTGCCCACTGTGACCAACTGTGACCCAGTTGGTACCATGAGCAGTAAGGGGGACAGGTAGCAATGTTTGTTGGTGACTCACGTGGTGTGTAGTTGCAGTAAATACCAAAGCAGGCAGAGGTAGGTGTACATAGAGCACACAGAACTGTAGAAGTGTCTGACTAGTTTTGGATTCCTGCCATCTACTGCCTAGTATATTCTTCTGCAATCACAGTACAGGCTTCTGATTACAGAGACCATTTCCAACACCTGAATAAATAGCCTTTCTCATAGCAGCATACCTGAAAAATAGAAGTGCTAAAGGAGGATCCGAAAATATGAGTGAGAGAGTTGTTACAATGTAGAGTTATGACCTTGAAAAAACAGCACTCTTCTGCTGCTGCTCATTAGTGAATAAGAACCAAACTGTCCTGAGACCTGATTTAACCACCCCTTTTTACTCAAAGGCCATATATTCTCTGACTTAAAGTCTGAATTGGACTTGAGGCCAGTACATTGCATCCTAATAAAAACAGGACAGATAGATTGCCAGAACTTTAGCTTGGCTATTGGAGCAACTGAAGGGCACTACAGCTCATTTACAGTAGCAGTAATGGACAGAGGGGAACAAAACTGCTGCTAACATGCTTAAAATGAGTCATTTCCTATTGTAAAATGAATGCTTGTTCTTTAGGAGAGAAGAACCATTATGAAAAATAACACATTCATTCTGTTCCTGCACAGAACTGATGGCAGCAAGGTGTGCAGATGGGAGTGATTTAGTTTGGTCAGTACATCTGGAGCCTGTAGCCACTAAAATCTTGCAGCTTGAAAGACAGCATGTGGCTGAATCCATGCTAATGCATGGATTGTGGAGAAGTTGATTGTACATTTCTGGATGCCACTAGACAGAGTGCAATTGCTAACTTTGGATTTCTTCTGCCACGTCAGTAGGAAACAGCACTGTCAGGGCTGTAATGATAATGAGGTGCCATATTTGGGAGGCTCAGCAGACTATGAAGTGCACAACCTTGCATGGCAGGCTGCTAAAATGGATTGGAAAGGAAAAACTCCAAAGTACATTTTTCCTTGAAATGACAACGACACAAAAGAGAGAGCACAGCCAGTTTTCACGGTAGGTGGGTAATGCAGGGCCCCCAGTTGTTAAGAAGTCAAAACATTCAGAAGCACTAGGCAGTCTAATACCCTGCTGTTCTTCATCCACCCCGTTACTTAGTTCTGTCCTCCTCATCCTCTTTCTGCTCCCCTCTGTAAAATGGGGGTGAATCAGCAGAAAGAAGCCAGCAGAAGGCCTTTAACCACACATGTCACAGTTCAGTGTAGGCAAACAAACAACACGGAGATGTCCTGATGGGATGTGTGCTCTGCCTCCTCACACCACGGGCAAAGCAATCCCTGTCCACAAAAGCTTCCACCTTCTGTTTCAGGAGGTCCTTTTGAACCTATAATCTCCTTTCTCATTAGATTTGAGACACCAGAAAAGGAAACAAAGCCCAAATTAACTCCTTGAGCACAGGAGGCCTTGCACACAAATCAGTTTTCATTTTGCAGATCCTAAAATCAGATGTCTGGAGTGCCCTTGGTGCTGTTCTTGGGGTGACTTCATGGGAGAAGATGGTATTGGGTTGCCCCTCAGGACCCCAGTGTGGTTGTGCAGAGAGAAAGAAGTGCAGGCACCCAAGCAGGACCAGAATTAGCAGTACATAAGATGACCAAAAAGAATTTTATCCCTTTATCTATGGAAGAAAAGAGAAGCTTGCCTCTTGTAACACTGAAATTCTTCCCTTCTACCACCTGAAACAGAGTCCTTGCAATGGGCAGTCACTAATCCTCTCCATCTCTTCCATCATATGGAGTATTGTCTGTATGGACAGGTGCTCTAAAGGTTGCTTTTGGTCTCAAGACAAATCACCTGTCAGTCAGTTACATCAGACTAGGATATTTCTCACATATTTGTTCATTCCAAGTGTGTTTTCTTCAATGTCCTGACTAGCACACCGAAGAGTGATATATCTAGTGGGGATGCAGTATATTCTCCGTGGGGGAATAAAGCCAAACTGCAATGGTTTTACAAAGTCTGTAATTTCCTGCCTACTGTGTAAAATCGGCTTAGTCTCTGAGAAAGCTTGGCTATGGGGTTTGCAAGCATGAGCTCCTATTGCATTATCTGATGCTTTAGGAAGACATAAAGACTGGTTTATTTTAGCAAAACCACAATCAAAGGTAAAATCTTCTTAATTATTCATGTTCAGTAAAGAATTCATGCCAGTGCCCTTATGAAATCACATCCTCTCTCCATCCCAGTCATCCCATGAAACACCTTTGGCACCTGCCTCAGTACTTCGGCATTTGCTATCAAAAGGGTAGAATGGCTTTGTCACCCTGGAGCTCAAGTTACTCAGCTTGAGACCCCTTACACTGCACTGATAGCCCACATTTAGAAGCCACAGACACCTGCCAAATGAGACACCCAATCTGCCTTGAAAATCTCTGTTTGTCCAGATATGTTGCATGCATAACCAAATTCCTTTTATGATTTCTGCATCATTTTGCAGATCACTTTTTCTGTTCCCAGCACCAGTTTCCATTAGAAAGCTGTGCTGCTCTAATAGCAAGATGCAAGGCTAGATTTGAGATGTGCATTTTAGACACTTTTATCTATGTGTGGGTACCTCTAAATAAGGCTTTGGAGTGGCAGGAAGAATGTCTGAGATTCCTTAGAGACTTTCTGCTCTGTAGGTCCATCTCAGGAAAGGTGGACAAGGAGGGTGAAGGTGGCAAGAAGAGAACCAGATCCCTGTCACATTTATACATGTGTGGCCCCAGTAAGCCCAGACTTCCCCACATCCTAGCCCAGTGTTCCTTCTGAGCCATGTGCTCATACTGCCCTATTTTATACAGACTACTCCAGAAAAACTCCAGTGGTCTAGGAAAGGCAAGAGCAGCACAGTGTAATTACACCTTTCTGCCAGACAGGCTGCTGCACTCCAGCCTCGGTGTCTGGCAAGGCTCAGAGGGAGCATCAGCCATTGGCACCTCCAGGCCATTGCTGTGTCTGTGCCCTCCAACAGTGAGGAAGTGCTTGTGCTGGATTAAAATCCTCTCTGGCCTCTGTGACCCACTGGTGGCTGATGCCAGCTGCAGAGCAGAGTACCTCATTCACTGTATCCTTCCCCAGAGCCATCTCAGCTAATAAATGCTGTCAGTGAGAAAAATGGCCCCAGAGGCCAGATTTCATTGTCAGAATCTGGCCTCTGGCACCGACTGTCTCATTCACTTGCGACTTGCAAGCCCAAGGTCGTGCTGTGTTTTCCCTGGCAGTAACTAACCCTGCACACAGGAGGGAGTTTGGGTTGTCCTGGGCAGGAGCTTGGGCATCCTCTATCTCCAGGTTCTCTTTCACCCTCAGAACTGGCATGGTCTCCCCCTGCACATGGGATTTTCTAAGCACAAGACACACGAGGACCTTCCTACAGGATGTGAAATCTCCTCCAGTAGCAATCCTGCATTCCTGCCTGCCATAGTTTTATGATGCTCTCTTTTTTTTGCATATATCCCTCTCCATTCCCTGGGAGATGATGCAGGCAGTAGCAGAAGGGGCTGACAGCTCTTCCCTCGTGGGGGTGCCTTGCTGTGTGCTGTTTGACAGCACTCAGACAGCTGAACAACAAATAAATCCATTTATTTTCAAAAATCAATCCTCACAGGAACTCCCTGGGAAGACAAAACTTATATTGCACTAATTATATTCTATAAAGTATCTTTTTATGCTTCACAACAGTTTAAGGAAGGAACTCAGGATATGACAATAAAAGAGAGGAACAAACTGAAGCACCCTTCAGTCTGTCCTCATCTGCTCTAGTGCTGAGTTTGATCTATACTTGTTGCAAGAGGAAAATGTGGACCTACCCTATCTTCTTTAAGGGTAAACAGCATCCAGAGGTCATTTAAAAAGATCATATAACTAACTATAGCCAACATAAGTAATTATAGTGTATTTACATTGCCACACTATGCTTGGTTTGTTTTTTTTTATTCTTAATAACTTATGTTAGGCAGCACCTTTGTCATCACCCATTGTCGTCAGCTTCCCCAGAGAGCTCCCACACAAAATAAGGGCTGAGTGCCATCCTCATCTCCAGCCTGGTAACTACTGGTGAGCAGCTGTGTTAGGAACCGTGGTCAGATCTGCCTGCTGGACACAGTCCCTGTTTACACTTGAATATTGCCTCCTAGCTTAGGGGAAACCATCTATTCCTATCAAGCCAGAACATCCTCACAACTTATTTTTAGCGTATTGTACTTGCATTCTTGGAGTTCTTAAATCTGAGAAGGAGGTGTTACTAACATTTTGTCTGAGGCAACTTAAGATTTCCCATTTGTGAGCTATTTCTCTGTGCCAGTCAGGCGATTACTGCTAAGCCTGCAGAGAAGTTTCACACATTACACAACAATTTGTGGGGATCCTAGCAACAACTGTGTTGGGTAAAAGGTGTCCATTATATTCCATGACCTAATGTTTATCATGCTCAGTGAGCAACACTCGTGGCTACTTCATTTAGGTGGTTTATAAAGCTGAACTGCTGAACTACAGAACCAGCCTTGTGTTCCTTCCCAATGCTTGTGTTGTAAAGGCCATTTGACTGCACAGGCTGCTGTGTATGTGCAAAGTGCTCTCAATTAAAAAAAGGGAAAAAAACCCCACAAATAAAGCCCAGAACTATGCCTGTTTCTTCCTTACACAGATACAATCACTCCTGCTTAAGCTCACATGCAGTGAAAATAGTCACTGAAAGGAGCTCTTCACATCCCCTGCAAAGGCCGTTGATAGGAACTATTTGTGTCATGATTGTAATCCACGAAATGAGAAGTTGGGGCAAAACTGTGCTCGTAGGGCACAGGCACTGCCTTGAGGCACAGAAGACTGCCAAGGCTCTGCAGCCAAGGCAGCACAGCTTTGGTGTGGGAAGTAAGCCCAAATCCACACAGGACCAAAGTTACTCCTGAAGGAAGGTCCCTTTCAGACACAAAGGACTCCAATGTCATGAATTCTGGTGCTGCAGTTTGTACTCAGAAGCTGATAAAATCAGAAGAGATGTCAAAGGAGGGATGTAAGTGTCCTGTGATGATGCCTGGCTGAGTTAGAAAGTTGCCTTGTTTTGAGCCAACAAAGGAACAAAGGTGTTTGGGTATCAGAGACCTTTGGATGCTGTGTCTCTTGTCCTTATGCCTGGAGGGAAAGAATTGAGGCTGCCATTTTGTACAGTTGCTTCTAATCATCTGCCAGCAGCACCTCAAGGCTTCAGCCAGCTAGTCCCCAATCAAGCCCTGGTTCTCAAACAGATATTTATAAATTCAGAATACTGCACTGCAGCAAGCGACGCTGGCATAAATTCCCATCTGTCATCCCCTAATCATCTCCCAGCACAGTGATCAATCTCTTTCAAATTCAAATGATCTTAACCACTTAGTATCTAGAAAATCCACTGCAAGACATGGGCAGTGTACCATCCAGGACAATTTAGGGGTGCTGACCTATCCAGCAGCTCTGGATGTTGCTCCACCTAAATTACAGCAGAGACAAATATTTTTATATCTCCATCATCATCATCTCTGCCATAGTTCTCGTCACAGACTACCATGCTAGTGCAAGAATTAGTGTCAGCAAGGTTAAAATATGGTCACAAATACTCTTCATCACCTTTCACCCCCAGTGGGTAATTTTTGCCCACAGGAGAGCAGAACACTGAGGAGACACTCAGGAGTCACTGAGAGACTGGCACAAGGACACAGTTGGTCACACAGAGTGGTGAACCCACCCACTTCCTATTTTACTGAGCTTTAGATACTGTTTGAGGACACATCAAGGACCAATTTACCACTGGCTAGGAAATGGATGAAGGAAGGACTGAGGCACTCAAAGCTCATCTACACTTTCCCTAAACAGTGTGCAGCAGGAAAAATACTCACAGACACTGTGTGAAGACACTGTGTACTGGCAACTTTCTGCTGCACCCAGTATGTATCTGTTTCCACAAAGGAAATGGTGTTACTGTATTTCATATCATCCACCAAGAAAAAAGCTCTAATGTGATCCCAGGGAAAGCGTTTCCAATACAAGATGCAGTAACCCTTGCAGAAAAAATTGGGTACAGCTCCTGTGTACTTTGTCAGATCAATTTTCTAATCAGGATCACTAAGGAAGGCTTACTGGCCTTAGATAAATAAGTTGCCTTTCAGCACATGCTGTTCCTGCTGTGGCTGGGAGCCCTGAGAGAGGTAGGGGCAGAGGGTACAAGAGATGGCTCATAAATCTGCTCCTGGAACAAAACAGAGTGGGGTTAGAACCAAGCAGCAGGACCCTGCAATAGATAGAAAGTGTGAGGAGAGGGGCTGCTGTACCTGAACACAGCATGGCTTCAGCATCCCTGCAGGAGCTGCTCTGACAGTCAGGCCAGAGTTATCAGCAGGGATCAATCCCCTCAGACATCCCCCTTGCTGCTCACTGGCTCCAGCTGCTGCTACTGGAATGAGTCAAGTCCAGAGGATTTAAAGAGAAGATGCACCCCATGGGTCACATCCAATATCTGTGAAGCTGAGCCAGTCAGCCTGGCTGGCCAAAACCAGCAGTGGCTGCAGAGCCATGATAAACACTCCAGCTCGAGGATTTCCTTGACAGTACATCACTCACTGCACCTCCAGGGCTCATCAGCAGGCACAGCAGAGGCATTTCAAAGCAAGTAAGTGAAAAATGACACAGCAGTTCTGGCTGTATCACCTCTTGTCTCCCACGTCTGCACTGAGCTGAAATCAATGCAGTTGCATTCACGTTAATGGAGGACAGAACTGGGAATATTCCCCTGAAGGCAATTTGAGACAGTACCATTGGAGAGATCGTGCTTCTTCTTTTTTTTTTTTTTCTTTTTTTTTTCTTTTTTTTTTTTGTTTGTTTTTCTTTTTTGTTTGTTTGTTTGTTTTTTGTTTGTTTGTTTTAATATAGGGAAAGAGTCAGTTGATTGTCATGTTTGGCTTAGATTTTTTTTTCCAAGATACAAAATTAATGCATTCAGTTAACACAAAAATAGGTGAGGGCTGTTAGTCAAGATCATTCACTCTGCTGCAGTTCATTTTTCTGGTGGCAGAAATCTGCTCCCAGACAGCAGGCTTTGAAGGCATTCATGAAGGAGAAAGTTTTTTCAATGCCAAGTAAAACAGTTTTTTTTTTAAAAAACAAGCATTTTCAGTTGTAGGATGTGTCCTAGGCTGTCATTACCTTTATATTACCAACTTTCTTTTTCTCTGGTTTAAAGGAATCTTTACAATAATTGCAGATTTGTTTTGGGAAATTCATCAAAGCTGGCAGAAATGTTTGAAGCACTGAATGCACAGAAGAGGTGATTTACAGAACACTTAGGAAAGTATCAACTGCAAACATTTGGCAGTCACTTGTACAGTAAACCAGATCTCTGATTTTTAAGCACTTCTTCAGGTATTCTAGCCAAGTGATACCAGCCTCTGATGGGAACAATCTTGTCTGTCTCATTCTAGCCAAACTGAGAGTAGAAATAATAGGAATTTTTTTTTTTTTCCAATTCAAGACTGCACAGTACTAGTAAACAAGAGGAAGTAGTTAAAATTTGGCTACACCTTAGTGCTCCAGCAAATCTCTCAAGTACTTACAAGGGCTGTTTATATTCACTACCCTTCTCATTCATCCCTTATTATATGAAAAAGTGAAAAAAGCAAGGTGGGAAATAAGACCAAATGGGTGTGAGAGATCTTTTTTCCTCCCTGTGTGTGCACAGACAGGAGTCCCAGTACCCCCTGCTCAGCAGGTGGATTCCACAGCTGAGAGCAGGGCCACGTGCTCCTGTCACTGCAACAGCTTCTCTGAGGGACCCGACGGGGGTGTTTTCCTTTTGGTTTCTTGAATTTAATAAGGTGGTCATGTGCTTGAACAGCTCCAAGCAAGTGCTCAGAAAAGCTAACGGTACCCCTTAATAGCCTAACTCTGTGTTTCTTTCTCCACAGCAAACATCTTGACAGTCATCATCCTCTCCCAGCTTGTAGCTCGCAGGCAGAAGTCCTCCTATAATTATCTTCTAGCTCTAGCTGCTGCTGACATCCTGGTCCTCTTCTTCATCGTCTTTGTTGACTTCCTTATGGAAGACTTCATCTTAAACAAACAGATGCCTCAGGTACTGGACAAAATAATCGAGGTGTTGGAATTCTCTTCCATCCACACGTCGATCTGGATCACGGTCCCGCTGACCATCGACAGGTACATTGCCGTGTGCCACCCCCTCAAGTACCACATGGTCTCCTACCCTGCCCGCACCCGCAAGGTCATTGTCAGTGTCTACATCACCTGCTTCCTCACCAGCATCCCCTACTACTGGTGGCCCAACATTTGGATTGAAGACTACATCAGCACCTCCATGCACCATGTCCTCATCTGGGTCCACTGCTTCACCGTGTACTTGGTGCCCTGCTCCATCTTCTTCGTCCTGAATTCCATCATCGTGTACAAGCTGCGGAGGAAGAGCAATTTCCGCCTGCGAGGGTACTCCACGGGGAAAACAACAGCCATTTTGTTTACTATAACTTCTATCTTTGCCATACTGTGGGCGCCAAGAATAATCATGATACTGTATCACCTCTACGTGTCTCCTATAAACAACAGCTGGGTGGTCCATATTGTGTCGGACATCGCCAATATGCTGGCGCTGCTGAACACTGCAATTAATTTCTTCCTCTACTGTTTTATTAGCAAAAGATTTCGCACAATGGCAGCTGCCACCTTGAAAGCCTTCTTTAAGTGTCAGAAGCAACCTGTGCAATTCTATACAAACCATAACTTTTCCATAACAAGCAGCCCTTGGATTTCCCCAGCCAACTCTCACTGCATCAAAATGCTTGTTTACCAGTATGATAAGAATGGAAAGCCTATAAAAATATCCCCATGAAAAGGCCAGGAGTTGGAGTTTCTGGGTGCAAGTTCTTTTCAAGTGGTTACATCTTCAGGATGTAATTTTCTGAAATGGCTGTTTTGAAGAGAGGTCATTTGATTTCATTTCCCTGGGTGGCCAGGGGCAGATCAGACTGTCGGGAGGAAACAGGAGCACTTGATTTTAGGAGCAAAAGTGAGAAGGCAAACACCTCCATCTCTTATACAGCATTTTGAATATGCTTCAGAGTTCAATTCGTAGTGTTGAATCACACTCAAACGTTTTGCATCCCAACACCAGTGCAATCCAAAGTCATCAGAAGGGCAAAGCCACAGCAGTGTTTAATTACAACCTTTTAAAACACAACAAAACCTTACTTGACCATCGGTTTGCTATCGAGAAAGTAAAAGGATGCTTTTGTGTACCGTGGAAGGTGCCATTTCTGGAGTGTGCACTTGCCAAAAATTATGTGCTGATTCTGGCATGAAATGCCACCACACACAGTTGTGCTGTCAAGACCTCCTTGCAGGAGGCAGCCTGTGAGACACAAATGGTGACAAGCCTGGTTTTGGCTCATTTGAACAAGGCTCAAGGACTGGTACAGTACCTTTTGCAGCCTTGGCATGGAAAGCAATCCTGCAAGCTGCCATTATTTGCGTGTTTTAAGTTGTTATTTCAGAATGTGACTGAGACAGGAGAGCTTGAGGGAGGGAGGGATGTTTCTAGAGCCAGGAACAAAAGCAGCATCTTTCCCCAACTATTTCAGTCATGGTGTCAAAGGACTTTCAAGGGTGAAACCAAGTCCTGCCTAAAGCAGAGCTCTCACTGAAGCTGCTCCTGTGAGCAGCAATCAGAGCCTTCAAGTTCCTTCTTAATCAATTAAGTTATTCTTATATAACATTCTCAGTTATCCCCCGTGTTCAGACCTTTAAGGATTAACATATAAAAACCTCAGCTTAAGATTTTCTCTTGATGGATGATGCCATCCCATTGCAGATTTGTCATTTAGTTCTTGGGAAAAAAAAAAAAAAAAAAAAAAAAAAGAAAAAAAAAAAAAAGAACCAAACTGTGAAAGAAATTCGTTAAATTCCCAACAGCAGTAAAAACATTAAAGCTGTAGTTTAAGCTGATCCAAGTATTTCACTTATTTAAAGGAGGTTAGCTTCTCTTCCTTCACATTCAAAAACCAGCATCCCATCAATGCTGAGTGTAGAAAATAAGAGATTTACAGGAAGGTTGAAAATGCATTTCTTTTCCTTTCTTTCCCTCTCAGACCTTGGCACGTGGTCTCTTGGAGCCACATGCCACCACCTCTTTATTCTACATTGGGCACTTAGTAGAGCCTCACTGGTGTGAGGGCAGTGGAGGTGTGTGGTGAACACAAGCCCAGCGTAGTCAGTGCACAGAGCAGCTCCTCAGGAGATGCAGATCTGTGGTAGCTTGGTGCTAACACTGTGCTTGTGCCAGCAGGGAGCTCGTGGTGCATCAGGAACTGGCACAGAGAGGTCCTCTGAGGAGGGATCCGGTCAGGTGGGATCAGGGGGCTGAAAACATCTCTCTAAAACACACAGATGGCTCAGCTTTGGTGCAAATCCCCTAAGAAAGGCCAAGTGCAGTCCTGCAGAGGACAAGAGCCTGGTTCCCTTCTGCCACAAAGGTCGTGTTTGCACAGTGCCTGGTGCTCACCTCCTGCAAGAGCCAAGCCCAGCAAACCCAAGCTCACCTTCCCCAGGAGGAAAGGGTGCAGAAGGCACAGGCCATGGCAGAGGCAGGGAGGGCTGCTCTCCAGAGAGATGCCCAGGGATGCCCAGGGCCCCAGGACCACACTGCCCAGGGCCCTCCCTCTCAGCAATTCTCTGCAAGGTGCTGAGGCACCCCAGGGACCACACAGGCACGAGCAGGGAGAGGGGAAATGGGGAGCTGAGAGCAAAATCTGACCCTTTCCACCCTCGCCCACCAAAGGGATGGCATCCATTTAAATGTCCCCAAAGAGAAATGAGGAGCTTCTCAGTCTGTTGGCTGTTCATCCTTGTGGTCTCAAAGCTTCACCCTTGCAATAATAAAGTGTAAAAGGGATGCTCAGCCTTGCTTTATTTGCCATGACAAGGTTAAAATTATTGCTCCCTTCATAGTGTTTTACAGAAAATCAGTTTTGTGGCCATCCTCCCTACCCTTCTCTCAGAAACCTCCCTCTAGTCTTGTCAGTTGATAGTAACCAAAGTTACCTTATGGAAAAGGTAGTGTATGTTTCATTTTGGAAAAACACTGTATTTATTAACTTATTTTTGTTCTGCATTTGTTATGAGGAATGCTTGTCTGAGTTAAATGTGAATGAGTCTGAAGTGCAATATCTACATAGATAAGTGGTTCATTTTTGAGAATGTATCTATTGAAAAAATACCTATTTATACAAGAAGTTCACTATTCTACTTAATATAATAGTAACCTTAAAGAAAATAGTGAATGTTTAGGGGTTTTATTTATTAAAAAATTCAATTAAGTGCATGGCATATGCTGCCATTCACATGCTGTGACTTATTAATTTTTGTAACATAATGTTTATCCTGCAAACTGTTAGTGTCATCTGATTTTTTTCTGTCCTGATAATGTATTTTTGTAAATTATCATATTTAAAAACAAAAATCTTTTTTTTTTCCTATGAAAAATAACACATTAAATTCTTGTAACTTATTTGGAAAAACTCATAATCATTTTCCATATAATTTTAGAAATGACAAGGTGCAATTTTCATGTACAGTGGATTGATCATCTCACTTCTGATAATTTAGGGCTTTAAAAGCTTGCTTCCAAAGCCCTTTGAAGTCAAAGGGAAGGCTGCTAGTGGGTTTTGTGGTTGGTTTTTCCAATCCCCATCATTTTAGGAGGGCTTTGGATCAAGCTGTGTCTTGTTAGCAGACATTCAAAGCCTTCTTAGAGTCCAGTTTGGATAATAAAGCCTTGACTTTTTAGTCTGCCATATGGGAGCTGCTGTTGATAATACTTGCCTTATTTTTGGTTGTGTGAAGCATCTTGCAATGACTGTTGCTAACTAGCCATTGTCGTGCTGTATTATTTGTACCTCCTATTTTGCCAATAGTAAAAACTTAACCAAGCACATATAGTGTCATTATTTAGGAGGAAAGTATCCTGGAGACAAAACCATCTTTGTTGTGGAGATGGTCTTTTGTACTCTTAATTTTTATTTCAAATATCTACAATTAGAAAAAATAAGCTGTGAATGGACAGTTTTACAATTACTTATAGGTATACATTCTTGAAGACCACAGCTAGGAACAAAAATACTTTTTAGATGAGTTACTGGTATATAAAATCATGGGACCTACCATCTATTTAAATTGTGAATATTGATATTTTCATAAGTAGACAATATATTGTGTTTGACAAACTTGTTTGTATTATAATAAATTATGGTGCATAACTTACTACTGTGTTTGGGGCTGTTTGATTTATGGATTCTTATGATATACTTCTAATTTATAGATACTTATGATACACTAAAAACAAGAGCCAGAAAGGGGATGCAGAACCTCAGGAGTCAGCTTGTAGAAGAAGCCAACATTTCTTGACATGAAAATTACTAACACTGCAGGCAGATCTAGGATCAAGTTCTAGTTTCTCTGGAGAAGTAAAAGGACATGAAGAGGACAAAAAAATACTAAAACTAAGCAGAGACTAGAAAAGAATCTGACCAGAAATGCCTGGTGTCTTAGAGATCAAACAGTGTAGGGTTAAGCACACCGAGAGGACAGGAGAGGACCATCCCCAACCTGCTTGTCAGATTTCCCTGCTGTAAAAGACTTGGGAGCAGGTTTTAAAATACAGCTTCAAAGAGACAAATGAGGGGAGAGGGCCACTGCAGAAAGGGGCAATGTCAGACTTGATAGAGCTGATCAGAGTTGTTCCTTAAGGAAGGAGCCTGGGGTCTGCCTGTCTTGATACTTTCATTAAGAGCTGTGGCATGAGAAGTACTGATGAAGTGTACAGGTTATAAAAATGGAATTATACTGCTGGCAGAGGACTGAAGGACAGGTATTTCATGTAAGAATCAGATGACCTTGCAGATTGCAGAGATAAAAACGGGATGAATTCAATAGTAATAAACACAAGGTTCTCCACTCATTTACCTGTAACAATGCATTTGCTATAAAACCTCAGCAGTCAGAAACAACCAAGAACCCAGTTGTGCCAGCTGGGCTTGAATGACAATGAGTCACCAACAGAAAGCAGCTGAGAAAAATCCCAGAATTTAATCATAGACACTTCTAACGATACAGCACAGTATTAATTTCATTTTATAAGACTTCATGTGCTATACACACACACACACATATATATATAAAGGGATAAATAGCAGTGCAGAAAAACTTGATGAAAGTGAGCGGGAACAAAAATAAGCAGCTATGAGTGGAGCCTTGCCTCCACCAGTCACCCTGCTCACTTGGAAAAAGGCGAAGAATTTAAACAGTCAAGACTTTTCCCTCCTGGATTTTATTATAGACTTTGCAGCCCAGCCTCAGGACAACCAGACTTTCCAACAACAGGATTGGAGACATTCAGCCTTGTGAATTAAATATCACCATGTACCTGGTGATGGGCAGTGGCTTCCAGCAGTACCTTCCTGGTCATTTGTCACAGCCATCTTTGGAAATGTAACTGATTCTGCTGCACTGAGCTCCCACAGGTTTCTGTCCTGCAGGTACAGACCTTCAGCATTGCTACATTTCTAGAATAAAAGTGTGAGTAAAAGTCCAAATCTGAGATGTCATGTTCAGGAGGAAATCCATCAGCCTATTAGTGCACATCTCATTGGGCTAAAATCACATAGGGCTGCAGCCAAACAAAAATGTGCATTTTAGCAAACAGTGCTTAAAATGGTCTTTAGCAGAGATCCATTTTCCTGAATTTCTTCTGTGGTTTTTTTTTTTTTTCAATAGGTCTCCCCTCTCCCCCATATCCTTTAATGAAGAAAAAATAGAGTGCATACTGTGGAGTTTTCCCTCCTTTTTCTTTCTTTTATCTACTTATGAGTTTCAGAAAAAGCAACCTAATTGAACTTTGGGCAGTTTTAAGGAAGGGATAACTGAGGAATTGTTTGTATTACCTCCTCTTTTAAGCTTTATTGCTGGGGCCAATTTAGACAGAAACAACCCAACCCCCTGTCTCTTGCTGTGCATCCTGAACAGGTCAGATGATGTCAGATAATTGCTTTGCTTGTGTTCAGGACAAGAAGCTCATGGTTATGATGTCTAGCATGAGGTTCAGCCATGCCCCAGCTCCTTCAGGAGCTTCTGCTCTTTCTGAGCTATCAGCCCAGCTCCAGGCTCAGAGACAGTCACCTGTCCTGCTGCCCACTCTGTCCCTTTGTCCAGCCACTGCCTGGCAGGGACACTGCACAGGTCTGCTACGTGGCAAGTTTGCATGGAGAGGAAAATGGGGAAGTTTGGGGAGGTGCTGCTGTGAGCAACCCCTTACCCCTAGACTAGAGAGCATTAACCAGAGCACAGGGGTGCAGAAGCCAAGACCAGGTGATGCTACTATTTTGATTTTAAATTGTAGATGTCAAATGAATCATAATGTCTACATCTCCCCAGTCTGATCAAATAGCCAGTTTAAAACAGCATCTGTTGTTGTTTATCAGTGTTAATAGAGGTTGTGTAGGGAAAATTAGCTGAAAGCTGCTTTATAGATTAAAGCTGACCTGACTTAGATTAGAAAAAGCACTAAGTAAAGAGAACCAAGAACTATCCTGATACATAAAAACATTTGAAAGGAGTTCTCCTCAGTGCCAGCACAGCTCCAAGTGGACTAGAGGTGCATCCTCCCCCTGCAAAGCTCCACACACCAGTGGTGAGGACAAGGAGCAGCCCTGTGTGCAGTGATGGGTTGTAATGAGCCCAACTGTGACAAAAAGTACCCCCCAGCCTGGCTGAGCCAACCAACAAGTACAACTGCAAGTCATCCAAAGCATCTTCTGCAGTTGCATCCCAGAGATCTCTAGCAGACATCTGGCCACAGCTGGCTGCTTAATCAGTTTGCCTGCAGGAAGAGCCACATACATAATAAACCAATTTTCATTTAAGCCAATCGTGCACTGGTGTGACCTTTTCCAGGAGTGCGTTTGGGTGAACTCCAGCAATCAACAGCGCTAAAGCTCCGGCAGCTGCGTGCGGGGAGGCTCCGACAATTCCGCCCGGGGAGCCCAGCCCGGGGGGCAGCGAGGAGGAGAAAGAACAGCGCGTGGTGTTTGTGTCTGCGAGCCCTGGGGAGAGCAGCACCCGTGGGGGGAAGACAAGGCTACACATCTGCGGGCTGGCTGGAGAGGCTGCTTAACATGCAAAGCCACCACACGGAATGTGAGCTGCTGCAGCGGTGACTCAGAGGGGAGAATGAACAGGGGAGGGAGGAAATGTGCTGTTTAATTAAACTGCTCGGAATTATCAAAGTGAGGGAAGCAGAGGAGCAGCACAGGGGAATCCAGGGGCAGAGGGCAGTGGCTGTCACCTCATACACCTCATACAGGAGTACATTAGTAAATAAAAGGAATCCAAATCAAGAGCATCAGTGGGTCTCTGGAGGGAGGAATCCAGGAGGCACCAAGACAAGGGTTAAGCCACTACAGCCATAGAATCATTTAGGTTGGAAAAGACCCTTAATCTCCTGGAGTGCAGCCATAGTACAAAGCAGCAGAAAGGCCAGAGTTCCTCTGATCACCACCTCAGAGGGGCTGTACGAGATCCCTGCAGAGACTGGGGGTGCTGCAGACCACACAGGAGGACCTCTCCTTCAAGGCCTACCTCCATAACCCTCAGTCTTGTCTTGATTAGGGCCAGAGTGAATAAGACAACAACACTGTGGAGGAAAGTGCTCCTTCCAAGCTCTATTGGTGTTGAGCAGCAACATTTTGGCAGCAGAGAGGAGCCTCCTGCAGCACAGCCTCCCCTGCCCCGTCCCGAAGCAGAGGGGGCTGCCTGTGCAGGACATTGCCTTGCAAGAAAAGCACATTAATTTTAAGGCTCTGTACAATCACAGACATTAACAGCAGCACTTAATAGAGCCTCACACTTGTTCAGTAACCACCTCACATCTGCCAGCCTGCACCAGTTATTGCATTGCAGCAAGGGGTACTGCAAGGTACCCCTAAGCAGGGATGCAACCACAATCCTGCAGCTACAGGCAATGGCAGAGATGACAATCTCTCAGTGCTGATAAAGTACATTAAACAAAACGAAACCATTCTCCACTCAGGCCTCTCTGCACTAGTTATCCTCTCACACTCCCTTAAAGCAACAAAGGAGAAATATCAATATCTTTGTGGGTTTTTTAACAGCTGAGTTTGTCATCATTTTTCCCCACTCTGTAAAAGTCTTGGGGAGATGTATGAGGACAAGTTATCCTTCTCTGTGATGAGTCTTGCCCTGGCCTTGCCCACTTAGAGAGGTGTTTGATTGCTATCAGGGTGAGAATGCCCCAGATGGAAGAACATGCTGCCTTACCAGCATCCCCACTGTGCCCCTTCAGCAGTGCAGGACTCACTTGCAGAGACTCAGGACTAGATTCATGAGCATCAAGAAATTGCAAGGCTCTGCTCCCATTGGAGCTGGGGTTAAATTCCAAGAGAAGGCTGAGTGAAGACACAGCTCAAGCAGCTCCACATGGTTTTGGAACCAGGTTTAAAAGATTTAAATGTTCCAGGAGATGAAAGTACTGGCTACTAAATGGATTCAACAAAACTCATCCTCATGCTTACAAGAGACTGAGCATTTAAAATCTACATTGCACATATTTTTCTGGTGATTTTCTGGAAAACAAATTATGACATTACAAGTTAAAAGGCTTTGCTGTGCTTTTCTTTGTTTAGTTTTCTAAAAGACAAAACTCAGGCTAGTTTTGACCCTATAGTTCCCCTGTCTCCAGGAGGCCATCAGACATCCTTCTTGGCTCACAAGCCACACATCTACCCATGGCCACACTGGGACACAGCATGTTCCCTCCCCATCCATTTCTCTGATGATCAGTGGGTCACAAAGAGGAACACTGACCCCTTCTCATTAGCCAATAGTTTATGGCAGTTGGTATCAGACAGGGAAAATCTACCTTTTGAATTCTTACAGGTGTTCTGACCTTCTCCGTCAGAGCAGGTCTGTACACCCAGAATTCCCACCTTTACCTGGAGCCACACCAGCCTTCTGTAGCAAACAGCTCTGCTGACTCCAGTGGGCCCTGAGAACTTGGCAGTCTCTGACACAGCTCTCACATTATGGGGAAGCAGGTGGAGGAATGAATGCTGCTGTGGGTTCCCAGACTGGTGTGTACCAGCCTCCTGATGGGTGGGAGTGCCACCACCCCCACCTCGCCTCCTGGCAAAGCCATTTCCTGCACCTGCAAAGCCCCATCTCCTCAGGCAGCACTAGCACATTCCCAGTGGCCTCAGGATGCTCACTGGTGAGGTCTGTGACACAGCCCAGACAGGCAGGGGCTCGGAAATGTCAGCTGCTCATGTCCGGTGAGCTCCCAGCTGAGCACCGAGGGATCAAAAGAAATGATGTTTCAGAAACAGCTCATCTGGATCAGCCTTTTGGATCATATTGTCCTCACTGAGACATCTCAGTTTTACAGCTCCTAAACCCAACCTTGATGTAAATAAACAAGCAAAAGCTGGAGGCTGAGCTAGTGCAGAGTCAAAGTACACGCCAATACCTGCAGGCACACAAGCACTTTGTGAATCCAGGTTGTAATGAACTGGGCACACTGTTAAGGTTTGGCTGGCCAGGCTGGCCTCTCAGCAGGTACAGAGATTTGCTTCCTAACCTGGGGGTAAGATAGACAGCTGCTCTCCAGGCTGTGGGGATACTCCTCAGGATCACTGCCTGGATTTTTTTTTTTCTTAATAAATATCTTGTTTTGAAAATTTTACTGATGCAGAAATCTGCTGGGAGGATCATTGCAAATAGATGATCCAACATTAAAGAGCTACTTTAAATGCAAGATTTCCAGAAAACCCCTGCCTCCCTCAAGAAACCACAATGTACCCCCTGCATGCAGGGACAGCTGTACTACAGCCAGTGTCACCTGGCAGAGCTGTAACAACCTGAAGGTGGCTCCATCAATAACACCAAATGCTGCCAGTGCCACATCTGGTCACTTGGGACAAGTTTCTGTTGCAAAGACACTTTATTTCATAGCTTGATTATAGAGGGAAAAGCTGAAGATTTTTTTTTTTTTTTTTTTTTTTTATGGTTTAAGGATTCAGAAAAAGGAATTCTGCATATTTCCAGGGAACATATACCGACATCCAGCTCAGCAATGCAGGTCACGCTGGCCTCGTTATGCTGAGGAGTTCTGCTCTGAGACCAGCAGCCAGCTCCAGAGAACAGGGCCCTAACACAGCAAACCAGGTCATTATAACAGGGAGAGGCCAAGAGCCCCATGTTACACTTTTTGCACTGAATGCACATGAAGGACTAATATGAAGCACTAAGGGAAGTCACAAGCGGACAGAAGGCTACAAAGTGTGGAAACAGAACCAGGGCTGGGAAATCCAGGAGACCAGGCCAGGGTGTACTTTCCACGATGGCTGTTAATGCATTTTAGCCCTTTCTACCCTCTTGAAATCCCTGAGGGGATGGTGGTGGACAAACACCTTGCAAGTCCTGAGCAAGCATAACATTGAAGTGCAGAGGAGAGACTGTGCTGGCATGTCCTGCAGTCCAGCACAAGGTGGGAGATCTCCAAGCAGGCATGGGATATCTCAGCCATCCAGAGCAGAGCAGTGACACTGATGGCAGCTCTCAGCCTGGACCATGTCCCAGACCTGGCACCTCCCTCAGCTCTGGGGACACAGGCCACCAGATAATCATGTAATGACACTTAACCAGACATTGTGATACCTTCACTGTCCTGGGAATAGCCACAGCATGAGCACATAACCCCACACCTGCATTCCTCCCTGCCCACAGCAGGCTGTGGAGATCACCACTGTGCTTTGTGTACATTTGGAAAAGCTGTGTTGCCAAGTGTCCTGGCAGTGACTGCTGCAGTAGTGAAGTCCAAGGTGAGACAGTCATGCTGCAGATCTGATCCAGAGAGCCTCCAGATGGTACTTCTGGCACTGCTTTGCTGTATTTGTCAGGGACACCCCAGAAAACAGTATGCAGGCATTGAGGTTGTGAAACTAGCTGCGAGGCATGAAGGGTTAACAGTTCATCTAGAAAGATTAATTTATGCCCCAAACCCTTTCTGTTGTCACTTACTGAGAGAAAAAAAGTTAAGCACTGTAAAATGGGCAGCAATAATTGCATTTCCTTAAGGATGTGTCTGGCAGGAGGTCGCTATCTGCTCCATGAAGTACGTGACCATGATACTGTCATTTTGACAGAATCAATGTATGTACTCATTAATCTTACAAATTAAAAACCCATAAATCTCTGTTAAACCCACTGTCATTGATTAGGAATTACATTACCACAATACACAGAAGCCTTTTAATTTTGTTTTTCCTCCAAAATGAATAAACAGGTCTGTTCAGTTTATCTTCTCCTATGCTGGAGTGATAAAGGGCAAAGCCATTTCATGTCTATGCATCATTGTTTTAGAACAAAATCATAGCTAAGAAGCTTGGGAAAGGGGGGAATGAAGAAGAAAAATCGGTTTCCAGGGATGTAATTTAGTCCAACTACCTATTAATACTTCTCAAGGGTATCAAACACTGAGGCAGAATTTGTCAAACCTTCAATCTTGTAAATTCAGTTGATATACACCCTGTAAATAATCCAGGAGGTCTCCTCACAAACAAGATAAGGACATTTGTTGTCTCAGATTTTTACCTGCTTGCCTACTTTTTTTTTTTTTAATGCTCCTGGAAGTAGTCCAGTTTGATCAGTTATCCAATCAATAGACCTTCCAAGGTAACAGATAATTACTTCTCATTACAGTAATGACTCAATAATTCACATAAATGACTAGGAAACCCACTGCCTTCTTTTGAATTCTGAATTTTGACATATGGGTGGTGCTCTAAAATGCAAAAGCAGACATGAACTTCAGAATACAGACAATTAGAGACAGAGATTGATGTTCTGACAGTTCAACACACAAATGCTCTACTAGACCAGCCTGACTCCATGACAAGCCCTGCAGTTCTGGTGTGATTAGGTCACCACTTCATCTTGTTCAAGTATTTGGGAAGCAAAGTAAGGTCTTTCTGATAATTAGCTATAAAACTGAGACCTACTGTTCAGATTTAGCCATCTAAAGGAGTGAGTTTTACTGTTGGGAGGATACATATAAAAGAAGACTTCTGAGAATAAGGGCTCAAACAAGAGCTTTGTGGAGGATGTTTCTGGGGACAGCTGGTGAGCACAGGAGTGGGAGAGTGAGCAGTCATGGACACACACCCAAGGCAAGACTAACATCCCAGCTGGATTCCAGCAGCTCCAGCAGGAAAGAAAGGGTTCAAGGACTGAAACTTGTTCAACTCTTCTACCTTCTTCACTCACTTCTTCTCACAATGCCCATCCCCTGTAACTACCCCTGGCTACAAACAAGGGGAAAAGAAACTCTACAAGCTGTCAGAGTTTGGATGCAAGCACCTCAATGGAGGGTAATTAAATATAGCATATGTTCTCTTTTAGTAGTTGTTTACAGCTGGAAGATCAAATGGTTTTCTCGGACTTTGATCTTGACGCTTCTCCTTGAAAAAGCACACAGACCACTTCAATGGACCCTAGCTGCAACTTTTTAGGGATGATGTTGATTGGATTCAGTGTCCCCCAGCAGAGCTGCACACCTTCAGCTTGGGGAAACAGACAGTTTTTCCAGTCTGTAAGGGGAACATACCCGTAAGTTAAACTGAAAGGCTGGGGAAGTTCAAGGTGCAAACCTCAAAACAGCAGTTTAGGCACAGAAGTTAAAGAAGCAGCCACCCAGTGTCTCATCCAAACCTCAGGGCTGCTCTCACTGCTTCCTCCCATTGCTGCTCTGAAGTGCTGCCTGACTTCTGAAGGGACCAACCACTACTGCACCAAGAGCAGTAGCCTTTTTTTAAATTGAAAAGGACATATATTTTGTGTAAAAAGTCTTTTATTGGCACAAACAGGTCTTACGCAAGAATTTTGTAATATTTTCACATCGTTAACATCAGGAAGTTTTCCTGATTTTCTGGGTAAGCTGTTGCTCTAAGGGCACAAGGAAAGTTGTATAATTTAAATAGTCCCCAGACCAAGCCCAGCCAGAGGAAGCTATGGGACACTGACAACAATCAACAATTTAATTTGCCTGAGGGCTAGAAAGTCAGAGAGTACGAGATCCTCTGAACACCAAGTAGCCCTAACAAATATCCCCCTTCAGAAACGTTGCAGCTGAGTCTTGCCTTTTACTGTATCACACAGACAACAGGAACCACTTAGGAGCTTGCCAGTTCTCAAATTGGCCAGCAAGCCTAAACCAATCCAGTTGGAATAGGAATAGAAACATCTCCCAGAGTGAAGCAAACCACACAAGATCAATAATATAGATCCTGGGAAAAGGAAAAATTACTGTGTCTGAAGAAGGAAACAAATGAGAGAAAAATCCCAAATCAATTATTGTCAGGATCTGGGGGAAAATGAAATAGAATGTGGAATAGCAAAATGGCATGTGTATGTGTGAAACGAGTAGATATGGGGCAAAATACATATTTACTTTTTACACACAGAGGACAACTCCCACTCCACATTCACACAGTTCCTTCCATAGCTGCATGCAAGTGTAGAGGGAGCTCTGCCTGAGCTAATAGTACAAAAACAATGGAGCATCTAAAATATTGCAATATTGTTTAAAGTATCAATGTTTTATCAGTGACGAAAGCCAGAAGTTTTTTCTGTTCATGAATTAGTCAGCTGCTAAAGTTAATTCCTCTATGAAGTTTAGATTGCCAGGGACCCCATAATTTGTAAGTCACCAGACTAATCTTGCTATTTCCTGTAGTCAGATTTCTAGTGATTCCAACTTCAAGAAATCCTGTGAACAATTTCATCCTATTTAGACAATTCCATATCACTCTTCCCTGAAACCCAAGTCTTTGCAGTCTTGTTCACATGGGAATACAGATTACAAGGCAGCAGCTCTCAGCTGGCACAGCCTGCACTGCATGCAGTGCTCTCCTATTTCCTTGTGTAAAGTCAAAGGCCACAGGATTAATGGAGGTTTCCCCACACCTAACAGGACTTCCATGCACAAGGCACATGTTCAACATGTGTTCTGGTAAGGCCTGTTTGTCATCAGCAGCAGTGTCAGTGCAGAGACAAGAGTCCTGCTTCAAACACACTCCCTGAAGCCATCCCAGCATCAGCAATGCTGCCTGGTTTTGTCCAGAGTCACTTGCTGAGTTCATCCATTCAGGGCAGGTAGGAAGCCAGCACCCAAATCAAGACTTCTAAACCAGGATCAGAGCCTTCTTCCCACCCCATACAAAGTGGGAGAGATGCAGAGACAAACTTGCAAGTTACTGCATGATCTTTGGTGACATGGATGCAATTTTAAACAAAACTTTTTTGTGCGTCTCAACTCTGTCCAAATACTAAACCTAAAAGCCTTAATCCTTCTCCAGCCCATCTTGGGAGTTTCTCAGCCAGCACAGCTTTTACAAGGACATGCTTCTTCCCTAATCCTGACTTAGGCTAATGTTGTTCTGGAATTGGTTACTAGGGCTGCATAGTGGTGTCTCTCCAAATCAATATTTCACTGCCCTCAAACCACTCAGTTGTCCTCCCCCAGAGCAAAAGCCCATGTGAAGTGCCCAGTAACTTTAGCAGAATTTCAGTGAAGGCCAGCAGTGCAGATCCTCCACCACGCTCAGTTGATCAATCTTTATGGATTTCAGTGGAGCTGCTCTGATCTGCACTAGCTGGTGATTTAGGCCAGCATCATTACACAGTAGGAGCCTAAAGAAGTTTTTATGCCTTTTCACATCACCTGTAAAGCAAGGCCTGGTAACATCTGCAATGGGGAGGTCTGCAGCAGCTCCTTTTGATTAGTTAACAGCCCACACAGCAGCAAATCACCGTTAATGTCTGGTTCTCACACCACACGGGGCTGCAGAGAAAAACCACCTCCAGAGCTGCATTCAGAACTGCTGCAGCTGAAACTTCAATCATCTCCACAGAGGCCAACTTGATCATGCCTTAAAATCCTTCCTCACCTTCCCCTTCACGAGTGTCTTTTGGAGCAGCAGCAGGTGCCCCTCAGCTCAGGGGGCTGTGGTGGTGCTCACACAGGCAGGGCAGGAGAGCATTTCCCAGCTCCATCTGTGGAGATGAAAGCCTGTGGTTTTAAAGGTATTTCCACTCACAGCAGTGTCTGGAAGGGGCAGGAGGTATTCCTTTTCCAGTTTGGGTCATGATGAAGAATGTGATTCACAGACCTCAGTGCAAGTGAATTTTGCCCAAGGATCTGTCCCAACTCACATACAAAGAAGGTACCAAGGTGTGGGTCCTACAGCAAGTTGATTTCTCCCCCATAAAATATATCTGGGCCTGAAGGCAATTACTTCAGTGTATGTTTCATGCTAACATTTAGGTCAGAAGCAATTGAATTAAACACATTCTAATTCCATTTGAATTTTTAGTCTTTATTGTGGTTTGCCTTAAAAGACTGGTTCTCAGATAGTCCCAGGCAAATGAGTAAATTGAGGCATTTGTAGCCTCAAGCTGGGCACCCAAAAAAAAGGAGAGGGAAGCCATGAGCACTGCTGCTGAGGACTGTTCTGGTAAAAGAGGAAATTATTCCCAGCTCCCAAACTATAAAGAATTTGGGTAGAGTTCCTTATTTTGTAAACGTGAATTTATTTTAATTAAAATCATTTGGCATTATTTCAGCACTGTTTAGATTATTGTGGCCAAACTAGTAAATCTGATAATTCAGGACTGAATATAACCAATTAGATTTACTGTATGATACACCATAATCTGATCAAGCAGTCTCAAAGGATTTGACTTGTTAGCATTTCAAAAGCATAGGAGGTTTTTGAATAATTTATTGCATTTCTTTCAAGTTCATCTTTGTTAATTCATTATGTAAGGATAATGCAGATGTTTTACAGAGACTTGTGCCATATCTATTTTAACTTGTATTAGTCTGTTGCCAAAGACACCTCCTTTTCACAGACAGCTCAGTGAAAATAACAGGTAACAGAGAAGTTTTAGGAGTAGATGAGGGTTGTGGCTTTCAAATTTCAGTTTCAGAGATAATGGAATTTCTCACAAACCTCTCCACACTTTCTGAGAAAGAAGTTTTGTCCATTTACTTCTCCTGGTTTCCTGTCTCCAGCCTCTCTGTTTCACTCGAGTTTAGTTTAACACATCCACTCAGGTTTCTACTAGGAGCTACACCGTTCCTTCCATCAAAACCTCTGGAAACAGAGTGGATGGAATAGGGTTAAACAAATCCACAGCACTGCAGTTCAGCCTGATGGAGGAATTTGTTCCCCTGCCCACTAACATGGGCTGTGAGCAGGCGTTTGCTCACCCAGCTCAGCACCAGACATCACTCCCTCCTCTGCCTCAGCTGCTGCTCCAGGGATGCAGCTTCCTGCCTCCCTTGCATGCCGAGGGGACATTCACCACAGGTTATTTTACTTTGTTCTTGCTCTGCCCAGCAACGAGTTATTCACCAGAGGTTTGAATTGCTGTGAACAAACTTTACCGAGTTCGTTCAGAAAAGGGCACACGTTCATTGCTTGCTCTCTTTTCTGGGAGCTCAGGGCAGCAGGATAACTCCCCAGGGCTACAAACTCAACACTGGGGCCTCTTCCACATGTAAATACCAAATAGTGACCAACTGTGCTCACCTGGAAACCCACAGGGAAAATCATCTCTCCTCATAAGTGGTAAATAGTTATCGCACAAGCAGCTGCAATTCAGATACTTCTCCTGGAATATGATGGATCTGGAGCAATTTCTCCCTGGAATAGAGCAGTTTAGCTACCCTAAACTTGGCAGATGTCTAAACCTAGGATGATGGAAAACCCGGTGTTCATCTGCTAGAAGAGGAACTAAAATTCTGTACTTGGAATCTGCAGTTACGAAAAACAGCAGTGCTGGTGTATGAAAGCAAGATTATGGTCTTACCCATGGGAAAGAGGAAATTACTTGGAGATTTCCTGGAAATCTTCGCCAGGTCAAAAGATTTAGGCAACTTGAAAGGATGTTTGCTGGAACTGAAGGCTACTTGAAAGCAGAATTGTATTAGCAAAAGCTACAGACATGTAAATGAGAACTCTGTAACCCAGCAAGCACAATTCATGAATAAACATTACTGCTCTAAGTGAGGGCTGGGACCATCTAAGGAAGTTTCTGCTGCATACAGTTCATTTTTGTGCTACCCAACAACCTGTCATGGGAAAACAGCCATTTAAGTGTCCTTTGAACCAAGGCTGACAGCGCTTGCTATCACAGGCCAGCCAAACTTCTCCATTATCAGTCTTTTGAGAGTCAGGACTCAAATTTTGGCTAAGTTACATGGTCAGCATCTGCAGCAAGAAGAAAAAACAGTGTATGCAAGCACATGGTAAGATGGCTTTCAACTCATACCTGTGATGGTGCTCTCATGCAATACTGAGCTAAAAAAGAAATCCAGCAATAAAGTTGGAATAATCCCAACATCTAATAATCTTCCTTAGTAATTTTTTTTTTTTTTTTTTTTTTTTTTTTTTTTTTTTTTTTGGAAAAAACAATAATGAGCTTTGAATTATATCATTAGCTAGAATGGAAATTCTGATCCAGGAAGTTGTATTTTATCTTGATTCCATTTTCAAAACCATCTGGACGTAAACCACACAGATGAAGTAGCATCAAAAATACACGGCTATTACTAATTATGGTATGCTGTGCCATTTCTCCCACCACCTGCTAGCAATGACACAACATTACTCAAGAATCAAGCTTGATAAGCTTGATGAATAATTTTAATATTATTTTATTCAGCTTGCAAATTATCTCTGAGCAGATTTTTTCTCCCCCCACCCCTCCCCATATCTATCTTGTTATTTAAAGTTAGTCACAACGGTTTCTGTGACTAATTTCTGATCTGTAACTTGTTTATGAGAACTGTGTTGCAAGCGTTTGAGATTTGAAATTCAAAATTTGGTGTAGTTTAGATTTGACATGTAATTCAGTAGTGGTTTACTCCCTGACTAGATAACAACCCAGTCATCCTCCCAGGGTGAATATTTGCATATGAGGACTCAAAGCTCACTTTTTACCAATGTGTAGTGGTTCCTTACAGTTTGCTGCACCTTCACAGAACATTCTAAGAATGCAACAACAGTGAAAATATCAAGGAAGCTTGAGGGTTGGAGAAAAGGAAGATGTAAGGAATTGCCTGAGATTTTCTGGTTTTACAGGATCAGCTTCAAAAACAGCAGTAGCGTCAGCTGTTCCAAACAATACTTCCAAACATGTTCACCACTGGATCAACTAACAGGAGGCTTCACAAGCACCTGCAGGCAAAGGCAATGACCTTCTGAAAACAACTGTTCATGTCCCAGGCAACCTCCTGCACAGGTAAGAGTGTGCTGGTTAAGGCAGAGCTCTAATCCTGTAAGAAGTCACACACTGCTCACTGAATGAATGCTTCTGCATCCTCACATTTCCCATCTTTTAACCTTCAGGACATGCATCTGTTTCATTTTGAAGCTGGACATATTTGAAAGCACAACATCACTGAGCAAGGCACTACTCACATTGAGTATTCCTACAATCCCCTCAGCTGCTCAGATCCAAGGCTACATTTTGGGAGGGGTGTGAGCACAACACATCCTCCTCCTCTGTAAGCCCTTTCCAGAGCAGCTCAGGAAGTCTCCCAGTTTCCATTCAGCCCTGTGCAATTCTGAAGGAAGCTCAAACACAAGGCAGGCACCCCCAGGAGAAGTATTTTTGACCTACCCACGTGGAGCAGAATGCTGGGACAAATAAGTGCCTGGGACCGGGGAGCTGAGCACTGAGAAAGAGCAAAGCCACTGCAATCCACAGGGATCAGACCTGCTGCCACCCAGCCTCCATAGGCACTGACACTATTCTTGCAGTCAAATATTTCTGGAAATATCCTGCAGCATGTGCTGGATCAAAAAAAAATAATTATAATAATTCAGAGACCATTCCCTGGCTGATATTTTGCAGGAGTCTGAGATACTCTAAAAGGATTATATATGAAACTTACGAGAAAAACTTACACTTTCAGTACAAAACAGACTGACCAAAGAGCAGAAAGGGCTCATGAGGCAGCTGTAGCATCTGCCCCATC
Organism: Zosterops lateralis; assembly: GCF_965231275.1. Lineage (NCBI taxonomy): Eukaryota > Metazoa > Chordata > Aves > Passeriformes > Zosteropidae > Zosterops > Zosterops lateralis. Next base: position 7,841,644 of record NC_139775.1, read on the forward strand.
AGATGGGCAGCCACACCTCATGTAACAACACCCTGGACCCAAATCTAATCACACTGGTTATTTACACAGGATGGCACAAGCAAATCACAAAGGTCCCTCCAGCCTAATGTTTATGAATGTGTCTTCACAGAAGCTTCTAGAACTGCAATGCTCTCCCAGCTGCCCTGTCACAGGCGTTTGAGAGCATGCAAAGATGTCATAACCAATATTAAACTTAATTATTAATTAAAACACCTGAGAAGAGTTAAAGTTCAGTATTAATTTTATTCTATTAATTATGATTAAAGTACTTTCCACAACTTGCTGGTGGCATTTTCTTCATTAAGGAAGTAATTTAATGCATTAGTTTTCATCTGCAAGTCAGTTTCACTCTAGCACTTGGGTTTGCTTTGTAAAAACAAAAGAATCAAAAAGAGGAACCAAAGCCACACTTTCCAATGAAAAGTTCTTTTATGCTTCAGCTCAGGAATTTAATTCAGCTATATGCTCCTAATTTACAGCTCTGTCCCAGGGAGATGAAATGCAGAGTCAAGTTCCTTACAGGTTTAATTGAGTAAGACAGGACCACTTTGATAGAAGATTTAACTGAGAAACAGGGGGGAAACCTCCTCAAAAGTGGATTAACACTCCAGTGGTTGCTTCAGATTAACTCAAGTGTTCTGCCTGTTTCTCAGCTATGCGAAACAGTCGCATGTTTGCTGTTTCCTGGGTAAAAATCATCCTGAAAGTTTCTTGTCCTGGTGCTCCTGGGGTGAAATGCTCAGGTCCCCCTCTCCACAGTGATGTTTCCCAGCAGTGCTCAAGATCTTTGGCTATCTGTCAGGGTGACTCACACGTTCAGACTGGCTCCTGTTTGATGCTACTCACCAGGAAAACAAAGCTTTTGCCTTCCTTCATGTGATTTCTCCATCCCTAGATCATAATTTATTGTGTCCCCCTTACCAAGGAAAATTTGATTTAATGGAGAAGAAACCAAACTAGGTTTTAGAATAATTTTGCTTAAAATAAAGTGCTTTGTCTGGCACAGCTGGGCATGGACAGCACACATTACTGGCAGCAGCAAGTGGCTAAAGCAAGGATAGGAAGCATGAAAGGATAAAATCCAAAGAGTGGGGAAGGACCTTGGCACCAGGACAGCAGTCTCTTTCCTGTTGCTGTGTTTAACCCCAAGAGAAAGGTGAAGAACAGAGGTTTGGGTGGTTCTGTGGGACCAGGAATAGGACACAAGGTGCTGCCTCTGGATAAAGTCCTGCAGCAATCACAGCCTGGGCTCCACACAATGCTGGGGGAACAGGCACCATCACAAGGCATGAGGTGAACAGCTCTGGGCTTTACCATAAATTGCAAACTACTGCAAAAGGGTCTGTAGGGGGAAGGAAAGAGAAGGAGAGACTCATCTAATTTTTTAGATCTCCACCAGAGCTGCCTAACTACAGCTGGCTTGGGAAATGGCTGTCATGGGGCCCAGCCCTCCACCAGTCAGTGACATTTCTCCTGCTCAGTGCCTCTCAGAGAGCTGAGCAAGAAGGTCAGGGGTCTCAGCCTCCCGAGCTACACACCCACTGGCATCATTTGGCTATCAAGACTATAAAAACTGGGTCTTTTCCTCAAAAGCACCTGCTCAGAAACACCCTGAAGTGTCTCGTTTTGAAACTACATGAGTACCCACATATAGCTTTAAATACAAACCTGGACTTCACACCCAAGAGGCTTCTGAAGAGTCTGAAAGTCACCCAAAGGATTTGTTCTTGGGGAGTCCAGCCCTGACACCATAGGAGCATCCAGCTTTTGTTAGCTCAGCTCCTGCTCATTTAAGAGCATCACGGACCACCAATCTATAAACCACACAGCCATGCTCTAAAGACAGTAACAAAGCTTGTACTGCTTACAAGCCACAAACATTAAACTGTATGTATTGTTTATTTAAAAGCATCACAAGGTTCTCATTTGTGTGATTAACAACCTGCTCAGTGCTATAATCAAATGAAAAGCCCGGATCTTTGCTGACCCCAAAACACTTAAAACAATCAGGAACAGCTATATACAGCTATATAAGAACTGTCCTCCATTTTACTTTCCCATTTTACCTTTCCATAGAGCTTTCTCCTCTACACAGCCCCCAGCAAGATGACATAAGTCCTTCCAGGTCCTTAAAAGCATTCCCACAGACCTATTTTTAAGCCTGCTAAAGTCACTTTGTTAATTGTGTCTTCTCAACTTCCTCAGCTGACCACAGCCAAGGGTGACTTCATTTTAGTGAGGAATTTGACTGTTTTATGTGGATATTCACACAGCACAAGCTTTAGCAGAACAAACATCCGGCCTGGGTGCTGATGTTCTGTCACACAAATGTTAACACCAGCAAGGCTGTGTTTTGGGGTTCAGGATTTGGTGAGCACCTGTGCTGATAAGGAATGTCAAACAGCCCATGCTCAAGGGGATGCTGCAAACAGGGTGTCTTAACCCCCTCAATGTCCTGCCCAACAGCCAGGGAAATGCTGTGCATGACTCAGGTCTACCTGAGATAATCTTAAACTACCTCAAACTGGAATTAACAGAAACACAGGAGAGAGCCTGGCTGACCCAGCCCAGCTGGGGAGCAGAGCCTGGACCTGACAAGTCACCTCATGGTGGTGGTGTGGCTGCAGCCAGGCTGCTGGCAGTAAATCAGCTGGCTCCAGCACAGCCCACTCAGGGAGGGCAGCACAAACCACAGTCACTCTGTTTCTTCTTTGTCCTCAGACCCACCATCCTGACCCACCCTGTCACCTCTGCAGACACCAAGGTAGCAACAGGAGGCTTCATTAACTTTACTTTGCTCTCATCTTACCTCCTCCTCCTTTTGAGCCTCCTAACTCTTGCCACCAACTGTCAAGATAATTAGAGTTATTGTTTATCACAGCAAAACCCTTTGATTGACATCCCTGTGAGAGGGCAGAGTTAATGTCCTGTGGCAGGACTGGAGATAAGCACAGAGTGCCATTAGTTTTGAGGCAGGTAGAGAAGAGCAGGGATGTTATTCCTCCTTTGGCTTCCCCTTTTATAGCCCTTATTTAAGAGATGACAATGCATTTTCTTGAGTTTAGCTTTATCTTAAGTGGGTCAGACAGTCCTGGCCGCTGTTTCTTAATGCAATGCTACATCTGGAGAGGGAAGAACAAAGCCCAGCAAATCTTGGGAGAAAGATGCATTTTCACACGTTTATAAAGGGCGCAGCATCAGTTTAGAGGTGTCAATGAAACTTCTCTAACTCCAGTGTCAGGAGCTTTGTTAGGTCCTTGCTTCCCAGTCATACACATTACAAAGAAAGAACAGACATGAATGGGTAAAAACACCTTTACACAAGTCAGCACTGGTCCTTCCCTGGCTTACATCTAGGAACTTTCCTGGGTTTTGTCTCTGTGAATCTACTCCTCAAATAATTTTTTGCTTTGGCACAAAATTCCCAAGAAATCCCCAAGATTCCCAAGAATCCCCAAGAAACAAGTCAGCAGTAATGAGGGCAGACCTGCCTACATAAGAAAATGCAAGAAAACAAAGCTTGACATTCTGGATAAAAAAAGAAAACCTGCTGAAAGATTGTGTTTGGAACTGATGTTTAGAGTCTGTTATAGTTCATAGTTTGTTTAAATACTCATTGGACTTTAATGCTTAAGGGCATGTGAGATACCATCAGCTGGTTGGGTTCACCCAGGACAAGCACAACTTTACTTTAGTCTCAGGTCTTTCTCCTCCATGCAGAAAAGTAATACATTCCCCAAAATGCAAAGGTGACAGAAAATTTCACCAGAAATTACTCTGCTCTTATAAAACTGCAATAAACCAAAACCTGACTCAATAAATCAGCAAATAATTGGTAACCCCACTGAGTTGTGTTTTTCAGTAGATGGTGTGGCATGCAATGCTGACCTCTGAGCCCAGAATCAGGCTCTGGAAAACACCCATCCTAAAAATCACAACTCTGCTCTCTATTTCCAATATGCATTAACAGGAAACAATGCTCAGCATCTGACCTTTCCAGATAGATTATTCTCTTGTGAATGTACTATAAACCTCCTACATGGCTGCATTCACCCTAAACTGTCTAAATCAGCTTGTATTCCATCACCTTTACTCCCACTCAGTACCAGGCTGATGAAAGAACATCTAAGCATTCCTGACTCTAAGTAAGATATGTAGGGAAAAATAGATCTCATTTTAAGAGGCATCCTAATCAGCATCAAGATCTATATTCAATGGATATTTAATGTTTTAAAATAGTTAAAAAAAAAAAGCTGAGAAGATTAAAGATTTTTCGAAGGTTTAAAATTGAAGTTGGCACAAGCTCAAAGATGCTGGAGTTAGTTAAAGGGCAAGAAGTAGGAAGAATTTTAATAACAGAAGTTCATTAGTCCATCCCTAATTAACAATATGATGGAGTTTACAGTGGGATCATTTTGGGTAGAGAAAACACAGTATTAGTAGTAAATAGCTATTTATATTGTATTTTTATTTACACTGGGGCTCAGCATTGCAAAGCACACCCAGAAAATACAAAGGAAACCCCAGAGTTCATCCATGCTCCAGCAGTTTTTACGCTCCCTATTTTCTCCTTTTTCGCTGCAATGTAGCCCAGAGCTCTCTGATGCAGCATCAGAACCCACATGCTCCACACCTCCCCGGGGTTCCAGAAGGACACCAGGACATGGGGCTGAACTCTTGCCTGGGGGACCTGTCTGTACTACTTCCCAATGACAGCACCAGGCCTTCAAGCCCTCTCTGCATTCCCACTGAACTCTTCCTAGAATAAAAAATGAAGCAAGGAGCACTAACTAGCAACAGCCAAAGCCTTCCCAGCACTTTTTGCCAGGCAAGAATAAAGATAGAGGGAGAAACCTGCTGCTTAACTACATATCCATGCTGTAATGACCTGCCATGCCCTGCCCATATTGAAGGCAGTGGGGTGGCCTTGATCCCTTAAAAGATTATGGCTCTGAGTGAAGGATGAGCATCTGCAATTAGCAGCACAGGCTGGTTTCATGCCTCTCCAGTGCCCGGGGGACCCAACTCTCAGAATAGCTCCAGCTGTTTAATAAAGCTCAAACCTGCTGTCTAAAGGTTAGACCCTTTCTAAACCACAGTAAACACTTCAGGTGGCCTGGCTTTGTGGGCCACTTGCACAAAGGACTCTGCATCCCTTGTCCCTCTGTGATTTAATGGCATAAAGTGAATAGAGCAAGAGGAAGAGCTGATGGGGGTGGTCCCACCACCCACAGAGGGGAGGGCAGAGAGCACCACTGCCAAAGCCTGGGACACACAAAGGACTGGCAACACTCTAAAGGGCAGCTTGTGGGCTGCAGAGGGAGGTGGAGACCAGGAGATAATCTGCACACAGTAGCAAGAGCTGCTGAACCCCTCCAGGCACGTCTGCAGAGGGGAGAGGACAATGCTGCAGTTCATCCTAATCTAAGGACGGACTGCACAACACAAAAACACGTAGCAAATTGGTGTGCAGTGTAACAATGAAAACCCGGCCATGTCAGATTAGCAAGAGATGGGGGTGATGCCAATCATGAGAGCAGAATTGTGTGCAGCCTCTCAGGGAGGTCCCATCCTCCCAGAACAGACAGCCCATCTCCCGTACCAGGCATGGAGCATCCATCCTCGTTCACATCAGGCCCTTAGTGCAGGCATTCACACTTGTCAAGGTCTTCTCACCCATTTCCCATCTTTCTGGTGTGAAAACAGATACTATGCAACAGAGAAGAGGCAAAAATGCAGAGAATGGGGAACATTTACATAAAATGAGATTTGAGAGGTTTTCAGCAACAGTTTCTGGGTATATCAGGGTGGCTGCTGAACTATCAATTTCAGTACCTCAGAATCTAAGTGGAGCAACACTGTATGTTTTCAAGATAGTGGCCTTGACACAACCATTATTTATTTTTACTTTACTCTGAAGTTTCATACCTGCTGTGCAACATCCTGCTGAGGCCAGTGCAGCTGCCAGACACCAACACCAGCACTCTGTGGGGAAGCTGAGCCATTTGTGTTCTCCTTGGAGCCTCACTTGGACAAGCAGCTTGTGCTCTGCACGGTTTTGGCAAAGTTCCACCTGCTGTCAAACCTGCCACCCTCAAGCAAGTCCCCAGGGATCTCAGGACCAGCTCATTTAACTCAAGAGTCTTTTGCACAGACCACAGCAGGGCACCTTTGCAGCAACAGAAACCAGTGTCTCCACTGCACCCTGGCTTTTAAAGAGTGATGGTCAAGAACAGTGCCCTTCTCTGTGCCTCAACAAGCTAAAAAAATAATTAAAAAAAATCTCCTTCCACTGCTTGCTGAAAGGTGAGATGGGGAGATAAGTTTCCTTGGCCAACAGAATTGGGAGAAATCTTTTCTTTCAAAGAGTCCAGGCTTTCCTGGACTCTGCTAATAAAAGGTTATACATTAAGAACCAATTGCAACTTAATATCACAAAACATTCACTGTCCATGCTTCTGTTGATAAGCAGATGAAGAGAAACTGGTCCATGCCTGGAAATCTCAGAAATCAAAGACATGCAGCCCATAGCACTGCACACGGGAAGACAAGGTACAGATCAGCCTCTGGTAAGCTCACCCTGTTCTCAGAAAACACAGAAACAAGGAATTGAGTCACATTTGAAGACTGTTTTCCCTAAAGCTAAGGTTCCAATGAATTTGTAAAGAGAGGAACTGCACAGCAGACAGCAGAGCTCAGGACAGCTGGAACAAGGAGGCAACACCCAGCAGGCTGAAATTCCCTGGGAAAGTAACAGCTACAGCCTGGCCAGCAGTGTCACTGACACCAGGAGTGCAAACACTGCCAGCAGCATGTACAAGCAGTGATTCAGTGTCTCTTCCACACTTCTAAAAGAAATAGCCTCTTGGTATAAGGATGGGTCAGTCTGTCTAACCAACCAGAGGTTAGGCAAAGAGTAAAATAGGAAGAAAGGATGAACATACATTGCCAAATATTTCTTTGTCCTCATTTTGGAGTCTCTCCATCCCCACCTGAGTCTCTATCCCTTGCAGCCTCTACTAGCTTTGTCCCTTCCAACGTCATGCATCACTTTTATCACTCCTGCCATTTGGTTTCTTAAGTCTGCCTCATCTAATCAGTGAAAACTTTATCTATCTCTCCCCAAAACAAAGTCTAAGGGAACTATTTTGGAAGAGAAGCCAAGAGCATATCTTTGTGCTGACAGGCAAAGTCTGAGAAACTGCCTCATCATGGTCCTGATACCCAGTGTGACAGTCAATTCAATGCATTAACTGATACTTTATGGCATTAAAGAGATAACATAAGTTTTTTTAAAAGCTCCTGGTGCCTAATCTCCGGTGACATCTTTAACTCTGACTGCCAAAACTTGTGCTTACTCATCCATTGTTATTCCCTGTCCCATGTCTTCTGAATGGGAAGTCAAAAAGCTGAACACACTTGAACCTAAATGAGCATTCATCAACATTCCTCAACTGACATCAACAGCAGCAACAGCTATACATCACTGACATGTTTTATATTTTAAGGGGAAATTAGTTTCTTGCACTATATTTTAGCTATTGCCCTTCCCAGGGAGAGGAAGCAGGATGGGAATCAGGCAGAGCTGGGGTCAATGCTGGGCAGGCAGGAGCAGACACAGCAGGCAGATTGTGCAGAAAAAGCTCAAAGTGATTTTCCATAGAGGGACAAGCTTGAACCAAAGGCAGAAAAACTTACCTAAGCATATAATGACATATTACTAGTATTTAGTTACAGTATTGCAGTGGGTAATAGAATAATGTATTTATAGAATAAATATAATAATTAAGTAATTAAGTAATATATTACCAGTAACTATAGGAATTCCACACTGCATTCTCTGAGGCAGCCCAAGGTCCTCTCTCGGCAGCTCTGGGCTGATTCTGCTCCAAAATAAGGATGTCCATTGAGTGCCCAGAGCTCCAAGTGCCCCACTGGCTGCTGCTGCCCATCCCAGGAGCCACTGCAGGCTGTGTGCCATTCCCAAAGGAGACACAACTAATCCCACACCCTGCATCAGCACAAGGAACACAATTCCAGCAGAAGGCCAGCACAGCCCCACTCACTGGGTTTGCTCCTGATCATCATGGACTGGAGACAGGAACAATTCGGCAACCATCATTTTTCCTGCAACAAAAGGATATTTTATATATGTTTCTCATAACATCATAGCAAATTTTCATCAGTCATTATACAGTTATAGCAACTTATTTTAATTAGTCTGAATTTTTCTGCAAGTAGTCTATTATCCCTTCCTATCCCTGCACTATTTTTCCTTTACTTTACACTTGGGTGGTATTGCAGAAGTGAGACATGAAATATTTACAACCATAATACCCCCAAAAAGTATTGCTTTCTAAATTCAAAAACCAGATCCACTAGCTCCACTGAAGGCTTTGATTAATATTATATTTTAATAAAAGATCTTGTAGGGAGAAAAAAAAAATAAAATCTTTTGATAACTCTTGCTGCAGTTCTTCCTCATGCCCATGTCAGCAGTGCCCACAGTGAGTTCTGTCAGCACAGGCTGGCTCTGAGCAAAGCACCAGCTTGTGGCAAACACCTTGTCGTGAGGGACAAGAACAGGATAAAAGGCCAGTCTCCTGGGTTGCAGTGTAGGATGTACACAAAGTATTTATTCTATCACCATCTTGATGAACTGTTGAAACCAGGTGGGGCAGTGTTTTCCCAAGCCCCTGCCTCTTCTGCTAATGGCCTTTGGGGTGTCTTCTGCTAATGGCCCATTAACGCCTTGCCCAGGACTCACAGGTAACTCCCTCCAGGGGTTATCTCTGTTTAATGGGCCATCAAGGACCCACTTCACAACTCATCATCCTATTGTGAGATGCTCTGCCCAGGGGGAGGAGCCAAGCATTCTCTCCTGGATATCAGCTGGTATGTGGGACAGTGCAAGGGCACTTATCCACTGGATTCCCAGAGGACCAGAGCTACCAGACCTTTCTACAGGATCACTGCTTCAGGAAGAGCCCCTCACCTGGACTGCTTCCACCACCCTGCTCAGGTTGTATTCTGACTCTGTCAGTGGTCCTTTGTGTTATTGCATTTATTTTATTTTACTTTTACCTTTTTACCTTTCTACCTTTCTTCTTATTAAATTATATCTCTGACTTGGAGCCTCTCATTCATTTTGCTTTCAAACCACAACAGCCAGAGAAGGAGAGATGACAAATGAAAGATGGGCAAGGAAAATCCTCTCCTTCCCAGTGCCACAAGTTGCTGCCAGGAGGGCTCATTACCCGGCCAGGCCGCCGAGCACCTGTGAGGGATGGCAGAGCGGCAGCGACAGGGAGGAACACGGGAGAAGTCCCAAAAGCATGTGGAGAGCAGGGTCAAAGGCAGCTCTGGCGTCCCGATGTTCTGAGCATGAGGGATGCACGTACTATCGGTACCAGGGAAAGCTGAAGCTGTGGCAGAGACACAGACAGCCCGGAGCAGCTCTCCCGAGTCTCTCGGGTGTCAGCTGCTGGATCCCGAGTCCTGCACGTCCAGTCCTCGCTCCTGAGTCAATGGTGCCACCTAGTGCCACCAGCCCCGGCGGGGACAGCGCTGCTCTCCCTGCCGAGGGACGCTTCACCCGCATCCCCTGGGGAAAACCGGGCCAGCTGTAGCCGGGATCTCCTGCACTCAGCCAGGGCCGGGGGCATCACCCACCGGCACACTGGTAAAGGGAAAAGGGCCAAGGGAGGAGCCATCGGGAGCAAAACTCCTGAGCTTTGGGGTCCAGGATCTCAGGGACGCTCTGGAGAGAGCAGCTGTGGAGGTGCTCCTGCAACAGCTGACTCTGCTGACCTTCCATGGCCTGCCTTCAACGAGCTTCCTCCAGGGAAGAGGGAGACCCTGTCTGGTCACTGCCACTGTCACCTGTCACTGCCACAGCCAGGCTTCCTCCTCACAGACCCCCATCACGTTCCCAGCAGGGCTGGCCACTGTTCCAGCCTCCCAGGGGAATTGCAAACTGGGAGTAGCCAGAAATCATATTGTACACAAGCAGTAGGTTAAAATCTCACTTTATGGGCCTAGAAAACCTGCAGAGGGTAATTTAACTGTCAGACCTCCCTGAATTGGGGATTTATCATCTCTAGGTGGGGCTGCCTGGCTGGAATGCCAGTGCAGATGTGCTGGGCCAAAAGGAGAGAAGTTTGTGGTGACTCCAGTAGAGATGACAATCTCCAGGGGGCCCATCTGTGGAGGTTCACGTGTGACAAACAGTCACTGGCTCAGATGACTGCAGCAGCAGACACATGAACAGTGATGCAGCTGCTCCAGGAGTGCACCAGCACCAGTCCTGGGAGCATTAGCCAAGATCCCAACAGCAAAGCCTGCACGGAGCACCAGGCAGGCAAGCAAGTCCCAAAAGCTTTGGTGCTTTGCAGGAGCAAGACCCTGTGCACGCAATTCCTGGGTGTCACTGTGCAGGCAGAGGCCAAATCTCCAAAACTGGGAGGCAGAATGGAACTTCAGCCCTCCCAAGACCAGAGCCACGGCCCAATGATGCTGCTGTAAGGGCAGGATGGAAGAAGCACATTCACTTGTGCTTGAAGCTTCTCACAGCAGTGGTATGTGACAAAGGCTGCCTTAGACACAAGACTGCTCAATACCCCACCCAGTAAATATTTTCCTGTCATATCTTTGTGCTACAAGCTGGAGCTCACAGGCTGAAGGCAGAAGAAGAAAGAAGACTTGCTGAGTTTTTCACACATCAACAGTACCAGGGCTCTCCCTCCAGGACAGTACCTCAGCCCAAGAAATTAACAGAAAATTGTTTAAAGGGATACAGCATTCAAAATATTTTTTTTTTTCCTGAAAGCAACAAGACTGTATGCACTGGAAACAAATTCATGTGACAATAGAGCCAAACTTTGTTACTATTCCAAAGCACATCCATGCATACACCAAAGGTAATTTCAACTAAATTAGGGTGAATTTCTAGCAGCATCATTTCCTCGACACAGAGGTGAGGATCAAATTTTACTGTCAGCATTAATTAGGGCAACTAGTCACTTGATTGTGCATTTATTCAAGGGTTCCCCTGGGTTTCTGGAAAATCAGCCCAGTCTGTTCTTTTCAGGGGTGCTCATGACCTGAAGAGGAATCACTTAATTTCACAGCCTCGAGATACAAAAGGGCAATTTCAGTTTTTGGCAAGAGAATGAAGTTGGATCTGAAAGATGGGGTGCTCATTTAGATCAAAGTCCTGGCCAGGCAGCAAAGTGCTGCCAGCTCACAGGTCAATGCCCGAGCTACTTCTTGGTCTCTTAACAACTCGACTTGATTGATGCTTTAGAGGCTGTCCATGGCTCACCCCACCTCAGCAGTGCTTCCTGGTGATGGGAGCCATGCAGGCTCTGCAAGGGGCTGGGTAGGAACATGAGGAACTCCTGCAAAGTGAATTTGAATGTTTAACTCTTTGAATGTATTTTCCCATTTTCCTTATTGTCTTCTTTAAGCACTATTATTGTTCAACAGCAGTAAATTCATCATCAGGTGCAGGCAGCCTGCAAGGACATAGGGCCAGGAGAAGCTGGCACGCAGGGAGCACGAGGAAGGTGTGTGAATAGGCTCAAGTGTTTGTGCAGGTCTGCTCAAACATCAGCCTGAGCAAGGCAGAAAACATCCCTGTGCTGCTGCTCCCAGCACCACCCCCTTAACACTCTGCCACTGCTGCTGGCTCTGCCTGGCCACTTCTCCAGTACTAATGCCACCATAACTCACACCACACCACAGCCACACCACACACCAGGATGCTCCCAGCACCTGTGTGGGGATAGAGAGGAAGGAACAGACCTGTCAATCCCACCTATGAAAGGACATAGACCTCTAGAGATGAGTGGATGTAAGGGCCCCGATGCTCCTCGTGGCCATCAGCTCCTAACCCTGCTAGGCACAGGCTTCACCCAAATCACACACAGCACATCTAGAGCCTCCTCAGGCAGACACTATCCTCTCCACCTTCCTGAGGGATCTTCAGGCTGCAGGTACTCCTGAGAGAGGCTGGACCAAAAGGAGCATGACTTCAGCAGTGCAGGGGAAAAAGGACTCTCCCTCTCTCCAAGCCAGGGCAAGGGAGCACCTCGCTGCAGGGCAGGTTGAAGGGATCAAGGACAGGAAGGTCCATGCACCCTCTCCTAGACCAGAGCCAGCCTCAGTGGCTGCAGGCACAGCAAAGTTGTGCTAAACGTGTATTCCCCAGGATGCAGCAGTTTAGTTACACTCTTGAAGAGACATTGAAGAGACATTGTGTATGCCACTGGGGCCAGGTGACACGAGTGGCACCCACTGTCCTCCCTGCTGGGGTTCAGTGGCTGTGCATGCAGAGGCCAAAATCCCCATTTTTGGGGAGGCAGAGTGGAACTGCAGCATCACCAAGACCAGAGCCATGGCTACTGATGCTGCTGTCAGGGCAGGATTATCCCTGCCAGTGATAGAGATAATCATTTACGCCAGGTAAAGTCTGTGCAGATTGTGGTGGGGAAAACAAAATCCGCTCCGCTTCAACGGGGAGACCGTGGAGGAGGAAGGCGCAGGGAGCAGGGGAACCTCCGTGAAACCTCTGTTCCACGCACGCCTTTAGCTTTAGGTGGCACCACAGCACCATCTGTCGGGAACGCAGGGAAGCCGGCCAGGGAACAGTCCCAGGGATGCTGGGACAGGCACCGTGCCCTGCTCACACGGATGGGCGGGGTACCCACAGAAGCCCCAGCGCCCTGGTTCACCCCTGTGGTTATCAGCCAGAAGCTGGTAAACGTGTGCCTCCCCCTCAGGAGACAACCTCTTAAAACCCTGTCAAATCCGACATACACCCACACCCGGGTGCTCCTCCCTGCTGCTGGACCTGGTGACTGCATCAACAGGAGGACACAGACGTGGCCCTCAGCAGTGAAATGTGAAATGCAGGAGCCTCATGAAGAAGAGATGTCAGAGAGGGGGCACTGCATCCTGAGCCCGTGCCACAAGCTACTCAGACAGCGTGGCTCGTTGGAAATTGCTCAGCAGGGGACAGATTTGCTCTAGGGACAAAATTTAGCCCTTTGTGACCCTTTGGCTGGACACAGTGCTGATCTTTACACTTGGAAAGGTTGACACTGGTTGGAACAAAGAAGTACGTTATGTCTTTCTCATGGGAGATCTCTGATGTCTTGTCTGAAATTCAGTAGGCCAGGCCAAGGGGCACAAATCTCCATTCTTCCTCCCTTTCCAGCAGCAGGCACAGTGCCCTTGCAGTAGTGAAGCAGCCCTTATACCAGAGCAAGAGTGTTACCTCTGGAAAGGTGAGCACGCTGCAGTGGTCCTTGTACGCTGAGAAGAGCCCACGTTTGGATTTGGGCTGATCACCTACTGCTTGCCCAAACAATTCTAAACTTCGTTTTCACTGAGAAAAGCCCTTCTCAGTGCCCTGTGCCAGCTTCAGGGATTTCAGAGCAGTGAATCCTGCCCTGGGGGTTGAGCCCCCACAGCTGGAGCATTCGCTCCACTGGGCACTCCTGTGATATCCTCTTGGGGCTGTGCTTACACACATCATTAAACCAGCAGCAGCACTGCCCCTCCTACTGCTGCCCTGGCACAACTGCCCCTGCCCTGTGTCCTGCAGCTCACTAAACACATTGCAGTTTAAAATGCAACAAAAAGGACTAGATTTCCAAAGACTGCATCTGCTGAACTGTGCAGCTGCATGGCCTGGCTGTGCCCAGGGCCTGCAGAGGCATTGCCATATGGCTGCCCATGGCCATTCAACACAGGGGCTGCAGCAGGAGGATTCCTGCTTCACTTGCTCCAAGTCAGCAGCACCTGGGGCTTCCTGGGCAGGCCTAAATGTACCAACCTGGTGACCCTCCCTCTGCTTCACTTCCAGCACCTGCAGTGGCAGAGGCTCCACTGCTGCAGCCAGATTCCCTCTCTGCATTCATGCACTGCCTTCCTCCCCTGTATTTCCATTTTATGTAATTGGCCATGTCAAAAGAGCCCTTACATAACCACAGCCACCCCAGGCACATGTCTCGAAACACATGCATTTCTCCCCCCTCTGTCAACTGTGATCTTTTGCACATGGATGGATTCAGCCCTTATCCAGGAACTTCTAAAAATAAAGAAACCACACTAGCAAACATCAGGGACTTACAGAGCTTGGCATAACAGTTTTTCGTGTCTCTCACAGACAGTGTCTGTACACTGGAACATAAAGACCTGGGCACAGCACATGCCAGTGGGAAAAGAATAACTTGCTCAGTAGAGTCACCTTCTCTGCATTCAAACAGAGCCAGTTTTCTTAATGAAAATGTTCTTTTTTAATCTTTGCAAGTGAACAGATCTGTGTGCAAGCCATCCATACAGACCAGGGACCTGTACAGAGGCTAAAAACACTTTGGACAAAGTTATTTTAATCATCTAAGTGATTCCATTGATTTTCCTGGGCTACTTGCATATCTAAATTAATCTGAACATTTGCATAGCTTCTGCCCAAAAGTTTACTGTCTAAAAGCATTGGCACAACTCCCCATGAGATCAGCTTTACCACTGGCACAGGGAATCACATTGACTGCTCACACAGATCATTTGCAGGGGCAGAGTATCACTTACAGATGAAACAAGCTGGAGCCTGTTGTGCAGTGGTGAACCCAAGGGGCACTTTGGGACCCATTTCAGGGAAAGCCAGATCAGGGTCTGGATAACCATGAGCATGATTTGTTTGCAAAGCCAAGAGACACTCACTCCACCTGACCAGGCACTGCAGCCTCACTTCTCCCTGACAGCAAGACCTTGCAGTTTCTTTTTCTGTTCATCTCCTTGCTCTGCTACCATGTCCCATGTGTCATAGCAGGTGGCTCTTCTCAGCCCTGCCATCAGTAACTGCAAAGCTGTTAACTCCATGCTAAAAGGAGATGGGATGTGATCACATCTGTTAAAATTATTTTGGACACATACAACTTCCAGAATGCTGAAGACAAACAGTTGTTTGTTCCTTTTCATATTCAGCATTTCATTTTACAAGGCCCATTGCAGCAGGCCTTCAATGCCCACATAGACTACTAAAGGGTTGTCTGGCCTGAAAATCTTCCTAATTTATGAGAGGATATCAAAGCCTGGACTTGGGAGGCTGTGCTGACATCAGTCCATCTAATGATGGTCTTTTTGGAAGGATCACAGCTTGTGTTAGGGTTATTGATGGTGATGGAGTCACCACATAGAGGCCAATCAGTCACTAATCATTTACTTACATGAATGACTTTTCCAGCCCAGCAATTCAGCTGGCACAGAAATTACAGTGGCTTTCTCCTGCTTGGATTTGGGTCGAGCTGGGCTTTGTCCAGACCTGGACATCAGCTCACTGTCAGCCCCTGGGGCAGGACTTCCTCTCTGAGATTCCCAGCAGTGAGGCTGCAGTGCCTGGCAGGTCACACTGCTTGGACTGCTGGAGATGCTCAGCATTTAGAGAGAGGCAGGAGAGCAAGGAATCTGGGGACAGCAGATGCACTCTTTTGCACTGAGATGCTTCATTTTGCTTTTTTTTTTTTTTTTTTTTTTTTTTTTTTTTTTTTTTTTTTTTTTTGTGAAATGGATGCGCTTTGAATATGACTTAAGTTACAATGTTGAATTTAGATTGTCCACACTAGAAAAGTCACCACATTCAGGCAAAAATGTGTTCTGGTGGAAAAATTCAGACAGTCCTGTGCTCAACAGCCTTTCCTCAGACACGCAGGTTTTGGGTTGGCACCTGTGGCTGATCTCTGGCTCCTGACTGTGCAGACATGGCAATAATCCATCTCTTCGGGGTGGCTGTGGGAAGGAACAACTAATCCAGCTGTCAGAAACCACACCGCTCAATATTTTGACAGAAAGTTTTCAGGCAGCTCTGATCAGAAAAATCAGAAATGCTTTGGCTGCCACCTCCCCACCCCCGCCCGGCTGCTTTGCTTTCCTTTCCTCGGGAGAGCTCGCTGCCTTACGAGCATTAATTAATGAAGCTCCTTGCACAGTTCAGCTGCTCGCTGTGAGGTGAGGCCAGGATTTCTGCATCGCTTCGCTGCCCTGGGAGCGGAGAGCACCCGGCTGGGGCAGGGAACCCCCGGCTGGGACAGGGAACCCCGGGATGGGGCAGAGAACCCCAGGATGGGGCAGGGAACCCCGGGATGGGGCAGAGAACCCCGGGATGGGGCAGGGAACCCCCGGCTGGGACAGGGAACCCCGGGATGGGGCAGGGGAACCCCGGAATGGGGCAGGGAATCCTGGGATGGGACAGGGAACCCCTGGATGGGGCAGAAAACCCCGGGATGGGGCAGGGAAACCTGGGATGGGACAGGGAACCCCGGGATGGGGCAGAGAACCCCAGGATGGGGCAGGGAACCCCAGGATGGGGCAGAGAACCCCCGGCCCCGGACAGCGGCTGCTGCTGCACAGACAAACCCGCCCTGTCCGAGCCACACCAGTGATGGGGAAATGTGGGAATGTGCTCGGGAATCTGGAGACAGGTGATGCACCCACTGGAGTTTGCTTAAGTTCAGCGCCTTCCTCCTGTTAAGAACGGTGGATGGGCGTTTTCTAAACTGGCTGAGGTTCCCAGTAAAGCTGTTTTACTTTAGAAGTTAGGCTCTCTGTAAGAGAACTCCGTTCTGAAGGATCATAACGTGCCTAAGCACTCATCTAAGCATTTTATTGTGCTGTTAACACTGAGAGAGAACACCCAATACGATTTTCATTTCCATTTTCCCAAAGATATAACTCAACCACACTCAGTTCTCAGTTAAAGCAAAGCAAAGGTTGGGCAGGGATAGGGAAGCACAACAAGCACTACACAAACTAAAGCCTGGTTTTTTTCCTGAAAGCCTTCTGGCTTTCCACAGGTCCTCCTCATCTCTGCCCCCAAATGCACAGGACTGTCACAGGAAGGCTGTGTGTCCTGAGCTGCTGTGGTAGGCAAGAGGACTATAACACAGGGCAAATGCCTTGCTAGATTGACAGAAAAAAAAATTGCATATAACTGTTCATATGAGAGAAGCTGGACTCATTTAACTTCAATCAACGTCTGAGTTGATCATCCATTTCCTCCCAAGACCTTGCTGACCAAACACAAGTTTACCTCTGAGCCAGCCATCCACATTCCCAGGTGTCCAAGTCAGGACCTGGATCCGGATGCTCTGGTCCAATACAGAGTCCATCGTGCTCTGCACAAACACACAGCAAGGACACAAGCATTGACATAAATATGCTCCTGTTTTTGCTGGGGTGACACTGGGCTGCCAGTGACAGATGCCAGGGGTAGCCCTGCAGACCCAGGGACCAGCACAGGAGGATGCTCTAGGTGGGAGGAGCCTGATGGTTTCAGTGAAATCTTAGCAGCAGCTTGGGTAAAAATTATATTCACCCCAATTTTTTAAGTCTGGTTCAGTGTAGAAAAATCTCTTCAGATTGAACAACAAGTAATGTTTTAATAACCAATCCATCTTTTGTGGTCAGTTCCAGCCTCCCTATTTACCCCAGACATCCCCCTGTCCATTCATCCCTGCTCTGAACTCTTGCTGCAGGATTTTAAATCTGCACTTGGAAATTTTAGTTAATCATCTTTATTTCCCACCTTCCTTTCATTTCTTTCTCATGTAATGAATACCATAAATCAAAACATTGTGATGCTCCATGGAGCCATCATGAAACCAAAAGCTCTCTGCTTTAGGAGTCTTCCTCAGCAAGCTTTGTCAGCTCCCCCAGTTCCAGGAAAGTAAAGCTGGGTCGAGTCAACAGCACAGCTTGTGACAGCACAAAGCATCCATCTCCGGGGATAAACAAGTTATTTGCATGCTTTTTCACTCTTCACCATCATCCTTTCCAGCCACTGTAAATAGCAAAACAAAGCCACGCTTCATCCTGCTGGCCAGAGGCCTCCATCTTCTGAGGGTGCAATGGCAAACAAAAGGCAAGTGAATTCTCTCCCAAATATAAACAAAACAATGATTCAGCCCAGTTGGGTTTTTATTTTCTGCACGGGTGAACAAATTAACCTGTCAGATTAGGAAAGGATAAATATTATGTGGGTCCATGGCTGTGTGCAGCACCTGGAGCTGTGTTTGCAGGAAGCTGGAGATCACACACCCCCAGCAGTGGGACCTCTCCACTGGCCAGGTCAGAGTGGGAAAATACCTGCAGTGCCATGACACCTGAGGGACTTGCTAGCAAGCACAGTGCTGCTTGCATCCATGTTTGCAGAATCAAACACCTGAAATGCACTTTCAGGCTTCAATCTCTGCAGCAGCCCAGTTCCTGCCCCAGAGCACAGCCCCTGGTCCTGCCTGCCAGCTGGGAGCACTCCAGGGCTGGGGTGCACAGCCAACAAATGCTGCCCTTCCAGGGATGCTGCAGAGACAGTCTGTGTGCACACATCTCATTTAAACACTGACTTTCTGCCTGGGCAGCACCTGTTTGGAAATCGTTCCTTAAGGCCCAGAGTTGATGAAATTCAACCATTAATATTTCTAAAATGAAGTTCATAATTTTCTGTCTGTTCAGTTCCTTATTTTAGGTCCTGAAGATAGAATGGGCCTTTTATTCTTTTATTCTTCTCTACTGCAATATTAACCCCAAGAATGAGCAGAAACCAGAAGGAGCCTGGAGGAACGTGACCCTCAGAAACATCAAATGTCCTCCAAAGTCCCTTTCAACATCAGCCAGATTTGCAGCCTGAATCTGAACAAAATAAAACCCCTCTGTACCATGTAGGAAGAACATCAGCTGGCCAAAGGGAGGGGGAGGAAAAGGGCCACATTTCTGCAGCTGTGTTTGCTAGGTAGCTTTGCTAATGATAATTTAATCCACAGCCCCACTGCTCTGGCTGTGTCTGGTGCACTGAGAGCCCCTTCAAAAGCTGCTGTCTCATTGCAGGCCTCAGAGTCTCCAGCTTTCCAGCTGGCTGCAGTGAGGACAACCTGCCCTTCCACAGCTCCAGGGGAGGCAGAGGAAGGGCCCAAAGTCCTGCCCAAGAGGCAGGAGGGAGCACACTTGGGCTGCCTCTTGTCAGCAAGGAGTGAGTCCTGTAAAAGCATCCTGACAAATGAGGGTCTCTGGCCTTTCATTGTCTCTCAAAGTGTGACAGCAGAGCCATCCTGCACCACAGGGAGAGAGTGAAAGGTGCAGACCTTTGAATTAGGTACACCTAAATCTCTCCCTCCTGGGGAGCTCCATGAAGAAGATCAAAATGCTTCTGACCTCAAACAGGCAGGCATCACCTGAAAGGGAAAAAAAAAAAAAAAAAAAAAAAAAAAAAAAAAAAAAAAAAAAAAAAAAAAAAAAGACATTTAACTTTCTAAACAAATTCAAAGTCAAACTACTGGTGGCAGAGTGTTACATTTCCAACATCAGAACAGGCTGCTCTCTGCCTACCCTATTTCAAGGCTTGGCTGTGAGTCAGTGGTGTTTGAGCTGCAGCCAGCTGTGCCTGTCCAAGAGCATCCCTGGGGAGCCCCAAGCCTGGCAGCTCTCTGCCCACACCTCTGCAGTGTCCTGATCTCTCTGAGACAGGCTGGATGCTGTGCTGCACTCCAAGTCATGGCTGAGTCTCCCCAGAAAACAGCACCTTCTCCCAAGCTGCCCAGTTCAGCTTGTGTGGTTCCCCCTCTCCTCCCCAGTCATTCCCAAGGGCAGCTGCCAAGGAAATATCCTGCATCCATCACACTCCTTCCTCAACAACCTTGGTCCAAAATGCTGTGCCTTGACCAAGCCCCAGCAATGGCAACTGTGTCAGCCCCAAGCCATGGGCACATGTTCATCATCCTGACACTGAAATACAAGACCAGCGAACAGGCCCTGTTCACTTGGGAGTTTCTGAGGGAAGGCACATGAGCAGGATTGGCTCATCTCACTGTGATGGCCCTGTCACCAGGAACGTCACCGAGTCCAGACAAGCTTCAGGTGATGAAAACTGTAATGCGGCACAAGGACTTTCTTTTTGACCTTCAATTCCCCCTTTTGCTGAGATACCTTACTGTATTCTCACAGCTTGAGCAGTCTCCTTGCTGGATCCATTTTTGACGTGTAACACTTTTGCCCAAACTCCATTTCCTTCCTTCCAAAGCACTAAGACTTGCTTATGACTCAGCCTCAATAAAACACACAGCGAGGACCATCAAAATGTATATGCAATGCAGGGATAACATCCACAGGCTACATTCTTTAGGCTAGAATCTCCACTGCCCTTTTTTTCCCCTCAAAAAGAATATTAACTCACACTAGGTCTTAGTGCAAAGTAAATCTACCAGCAAAAGAGAAGTTTTAAAGGGAATCTATCTGCATGTGATAAATAAAGTGATGGATGGGACTGCAGAGGCTGTGACAGCCCTGAAGAGCCCACGCTCCTGAGCCTGAACAGGACTTAGAGCAGCAGTGCTCCCCAAACATCCTCTGCCTGAACAGAGATCCCACAGCTCCGAGGAAATCACTTGCTGAGGAGTGTGGGTGGAAAGCAGAGAAAGAAGCCACGGGGATTTTTTCTAGTTTAGCATTCACAAATTTGAAAAGAGCATTTCAGGCAAAGGCTCGTTTATTCTCAATGAAGATGGAGAGGCTGTGGTTTCTCCCTGTTGCTGTTTGAGAACTGGCCCCAGGGTCTACCTGGTTGTGAGCCAGAGCTCTTCAAGCTCTCTTGGCACAGAATGGCCTTGAAGTGCTCTGCTCTGCACAACAGTGCACGAGAAGGGAGTAGGGAGGCAACTCTGGGGGAGGTAAATGGCATTATCTGTCCTGTAAAGGGGTGGAGACTGAGACTCAGCATCCTATATTAATCCACCAGTCTCTCATGATATGCATTTGAAATCTGATCCTAAATTCTTTGAAGTTATGCTTTTCACTGAATTTAGTGGAATTTCACACAGCCTCTAATCTCTCTGGTTTTCTTTTTAAGCAGCCACTTGCTTTCATAAGACAGACATCCAGGCACCCAGTGTTCTCTAACAACAATAAAGCTTGTAAGTGTCCAAGCACAATAACAGAGTGAAGGGAAATAAAGGGAAATTATAAACCAAAAAAAAAAACCCACCAAGAAAGAATTTTAATTTCTAATAGGAAATAAAAATATGGCCACTTTGCATAAATTCACTTCCAGGGATTGATTCCAGACAGTCAAAAAGTATCTTTAAAGTGCATGAAATCTATTTTTTACAGATGTGAACTAAGAGGCTTATGGAAAAACATCCATTTAAAAATCTCTTCTTTAAAGTTTCAGTATGACATGCAGCATAACTTAAGGGTTACTTTAGACATGCTTTCAGGCAGCAATACCCTTGTGTGACACCAAGTGAGCTGAGGATAATTGTAATGAAACAGCCTCTGTGGCACCAGCTCTCCTTTCCTATCAGCAATCCTGCAGGATGCTGGTAACACAGCTCAATTATGTAAGAAAAAACCACAGATTTTGGGGAAGAATTCTAGAGAGTGGTGCTCCACTGCAATAACAGGTGCAGTTCAGCACCTGTAGTACAGCTCAGAACTCATTTCTGCATCTGAAACAGAAAAATCACAACTGAACAATGCATTTCAGGCTGCAGTAACCTGCTCTCAGGTCTGGGGGAAACAGGGAAGCACTTCCTGAAATGAGGATAAACCACCCTGCACACCCTTATTCCAGCTGTGAATTCAGACTTGCTCAGATTTACATCAGCTGAAATTCTGGCCCAAAGACTGGCAGAAAATGAGTTATCAGTGACAACAGATGGAAGGGCAGGACAGGGGCAGGGCTGAAAGGGCTTTTCAGAGTAATTCTTTTCTTTTCCTGTAAAAGCTGTAGTGTAGATCTTCAGTAAAGGTCCTTTGATTCATGTTGAGCTCTGCTGGTCAATACAAAGATGTGACCCTTTGTTAGGGTCATCTTGTATCCATGGTCTAATGTGACAAAAATCTGCCAGAGGCAGGATAACCAGTCTTTTGTTTCCTTTCTTTCCCCCTTTCCTTGCTTATGGGTTATGGCTCAGTTTGCCACAGTCAAGCTTAGTTAAATTTACCAGAACCAGCATTTTACTCCACATGTTCACTGTGATGAGAACCTGGTTTCCTTTGCATTAAACCTTCATGAAATTTCGATGTTTTATAAATGAGGAAGCTTTCCTGATCTACCTCCATTTACAGAATTACCATCCTGTTTAGAGTTAATCCATCAGCCTCTGAGATTGTTCCCGAGATCCTGGCGAGCTTCTCCGCGGCCAGCAGGTGACAGTCTCAGCAACAGAAACCCTGAGCACATTACCAAGAGGAGATTGTTCAATCATCTGCGAGGATACAAACTTTTTTTTTTTTTTTTTTTTTTTTTTTTTTTTCTTTTAGCTACCCAGACAGTCCACAACAGGGGCAATATTTTTCACCAAACATGCCACAAAGAGAAAGGCCAGAAAAAATTCCGAGTGTGATTTCCCACTTCCCTGAGGAGATATTACAGATCAGGGCATCAATGACACCACTTTCAAGAGGTACCAGCATCATTCTTAGCAGCATTCAGAAAAAAAATCTCAGCATAGGTGTGAAACCAGTAGATGTAAATAAAAGCACTTATAAATCAAGCCTATTTAAAGCATAAGTGCATTCAAGGGTGGCACAGTTACATGGGCTGATATCTTTAGTGTGTTGAAGAGGGAACAGGATGTAGAGAATCTCTGTGTGTGCATTGTAGGTGACTGTAACAATTCCCTGCAGCAGTCACCCTAAGAAACCTCACTGCACCCAGCACTATCCACAGCTACACACCACAAGGAAGCTCAAGGTTCTCCAGCAGAAGTTGCTGTTCTTGGCCAGGGTCACCATCTCCCCAACACATTCAGTTTTAAGGAAGTTTTCTTATGCTCAGAACAAAAAGCCACAAATCACTTGCTTGATCAAATTCATTTTAATACAACTGGGACTTTGTCTGTGAAAAGGTCAAGGATAAATTTTTTTAGATCTAAAAGGTTTGGCCAGTTTGAGATTTATCTGGTCAGAGCTTCAGAGAGGCCATAGCAATAACTCAATATACTAGAGATATGCTGATTTAAATACGCATCCCTGGTGGTTTCCCTTGTGAAATGAAGATTTGAAGGTGTGCAAATTCCCAATCATAAGGATTTTAATCACGTGCCTGGTGTCACAGACCATCTTGATTCAAATTGTGTTTTAACTGAATTCTACCAGCTGCCTTAAATCATAAAACTTGTCCATGTTTCTCTACGGTTTAAAGAAAGCATTTAGGCATTACTAGTGTGACAAAGGAATGTGTTGAGAAAACAAACAAATATTACATTGACTGAGCTGTAAATCTCACCTGCATGGTTGCTCCCTTGTCCTGGTGTTCAGAGCTGTGACTGGTAAGTGGAGGAGACTCACTGCCTTCCCTGTATGTCCAAGCAAGTGATGGGGTCAGCCACAGGACAAGCTGTATTTATTACCAAACAGAAAGGTAATTATTAGTAGGTGCAATGTTGTAAAAGTGTGTCCTTAACACAAGCTGAAAAAACAGGTATAATTTGGATTTGAATGTGGATGTGACATCCAACACTATGGCCATCTACCCACACTTTCTGTCCTGAGAGCACCTTTTTTTTGAGCCATGGATAGATGTTTTCCAGATTATGTTTCTCCATAATGTTTCAATAATTCTTTCTTTCTCTGTCCTCCATGCATCCATCTCCTTCCTGACACTCACCTTTTTTTTCATAGTGATTTCAAGATTCTCCTTCTTTCGTTTCCCCTTCTCCCCTTCTCCTCGCTAACTCCATTTGGTGACTCAGACCCATTTCCTAGAACACTGTGGAGAGCAGACTTTGCCCTGGGCAGTGCCAGGAGCAACGTGTGAAACCCTCTGCAGTAACAGAGAAACCATCTCACAGCGGTCACACAGATCTCGCTGACTCCTTGATGCTGCCAACCAACGGGAGCACCAGGATTTGTATCCTGCCCTGAGAAAAAGCAGGGCAAGTATTAGGCAAACTAATCACGCTGCAGGGATTTGTGTAATGAAAGGTACCTCTGCTCAGGGCTCAGAAATGGTGTGAATCAACCACACACCATTGCCAGGGGCAAATTCACCTGGCATCTCCTTATTCTATTCTGTCAAATTCATTATTGTGGCATCTCAACATCTAGGAACAGACACCAGAGCCTGGCCATCCCATGATTAAGGCACACAGTGTGTCTCAGGGCAATCTAAAGTGATTTACACAGGGCTGGCTCCCCCCTGTGCCGTGCAGCCCTGTCTGTGCCTGGGGCCTCTACAGCTCCCTAATGCAAACAAAGTAATGCAGACTTAATGATCGCTGTCATTTCCATGTGCCTGCTGCTGATCTCTTAATGAAATATTCCACTTAAATTGCACTGGCACAAGCACAGTTTCGTGCTGGCAGGAGCTGTAGAACCGGAGTACCCAGTGAAAAGGTTCTGCAGTACAAAGGAAAGCTGGTAGTGAAACACTGCTCGACTGTTTTTGTGCCCGCTCCTGCCATAAACACGACACCTGCCAGGCTTTCTGAAGGGTAGGAGGAGAACAGAGGATGGAAATTGCCTTTATCTCAGGTTGGGACATGGGAAAACCAGCTGAAATGAGGATGACAGTCTGTGGGGATATGGATTTGGCATTCATGGATGGTGAGTGGTGTCCACTCAGCACTGTCAAATCCTGCTGGGAGCACTGCTGCAGAAGAGAGACATTGGGAACATACAGCACCACACAGGTTCTTTGTTTACCTATTGTCACAAGCAGTAAACCAAATATTGGTGGGGGGAAAGCTAAAAATCTATTCAATGACCAAATGTGTGTTGTAGGAAATAGAAGGAGTAAAATTACTGAAAAGCAATGGGGTTTTTAAAAGTTGACTATACTGTACACTCAGTCTAAAATAAACAGATACCATTCATGTTCTTCACTATTCCAGAGATGAACAAAAGCACTGAGCTTACATTTCTTTAGACCATCAGCTCTTGCAGAATTGCATGGCACAAGTGGAGGTATCTAAATTTTGTCTCTACTTTGGCCTTGCACGCCTCACCCCTTCCCCAGCCTCCTCTAAGCACTGATCACACACAAGCAGTCGCTGGCTACAGGCACTGCAGGGTCCCAGGAACTGATGCAGGAGTAGAGAGCACCATGTGAAATCAGGGAATTCACACTGTCTGCCTGGGTCACAGCACCCACTCCATCCTTCTACCTGCTCTCTCACGGTGAGGAAATGCTGAAGGTGCTGATGGGTTTGTCATTGACTGATAAAAATAAATCCCCTAAATAAAAGCCAATTTTAGGAGCATATTTTTCAAAGCTAACTAGGTGGGAAGTAATGCAACAGGAGCTGTGATTTAGTCCAGCTACTTTACCAAGTCCTATAATTTCCTGGATGATTTGGAGACCTGTCCTACACTTTTTCATGGTAGCTAAGACTAAAAACTGCTTCAGCAGGAGAGAAATCAGCTCTATTCAGTACTGATTCACTAGTAATGGTTGAGAGGGGCATTATCTTCCCTGTTCTATCAGTACAAGGCAAATGGGGGAGGCTGTTTCCTTCAGGGAACCAGGAAGAAGGGAACAATGCCCAAGATTTGCATTTGCTGAAGGGCTCAGTACATTGCTCCCTTGTGAGCCGGCCAAGACCGACAGCACATGAATCCTTGTGATTCATCCTCCCCCCTGGTCTACCTCTCTGTATCCAGCACGGCACAGAGAACTCTGTGTGTTTATTTATACACAAAAAGGTCTTTGCTTGGTACTGTAGTATTTGGGTGCTTGGCTCAGGCTCCCAAGATGGAGCAGGGGTACAGACTGATCTGTTGAATCAGTATTTTCCACTTTTCTGCCAGACTGCTGGGTGACCTTGGGCAGTTTACAGCAACTTCACCTCTCACTACCTCAATTTCTGTAAAATTATCCTGCTTAACTTTGAATGGAGCATAGCTGCCAACTGATGCAAGGGCAGGGTATGTTGTTTATATGTGACTCAAAACCAGTGCCTAAAGCCTGAAAGCAGCGAGATAGAGAAACTGAGACAAAAAAAGAGCAGAAATGTGAAATTGTTCATCTGCCTCAGCTTTTCTCTGCCTGCTGCCCTTCCTAAACACAGGCAATTACAGTCCAACCCCACCATCCAATTTACTCCATGTCAGGCACGCTGAGAAGTTCAGGTTGCCCCCCAAGGCAGAATAAATGACAGGTAAATAAGCCCACGCATGTTAGGAAGAGTCTCTTTAAAGGTTACAGTTCTGCTGTGCTGAAGAGCGCACGATTCAGGGCACATATTTCCCTTTGGAAGGCTCTGGCTATGGAAACCTGGCAAGAAGGGCAGGTGTTCAGGAAGGACACACTCTGGGCACTGCCTGCTGCTGATGCCGTGTCAGCTGTGCCTATCTGGACTGTCCTTAGTGGTTTAAGGGGAAGCATAACGCAGGGATGCAGAGGTGCAGAACCCAGGGATACAGACGCGCAGAACCCAGGGATACAGAGGTGCAGAACCCAGGGATACAGAGGTGCAGAACCCAGGGATACAGGGGTGCAGAACTCAGGGATGCAGAGGTGCAGAACCCAGGGATACAGAGGTGCAGAACCCAGGGATACAGGAGTGCAGAAACCCAGGGATGCAGAGGTGCAGAACTCAGGGATACAGAGGTGCAGAACCCAGGGATACAGAGGTGCAGAACCCAGGGATACAGGAGTGCAGAACCCAGGGATACAGGGGTGCAGAACCCAGGGATACAGGGGTGCAGAACCCAGGGATACAGACGTGCAGAACCCAGGGATGCAGGGGTGCAGAAACCCAGGGATGCAGGGGTGCAGAACCCAGGGATACAGACGTGCAGAACCCAGGGATACAGGAGTGCAGAAACCCAGGGATACAGGGGTGCAGAACTCAGGGATACAGGGGTGCAGAACCCAGGGATACAGGGGTGCAGAACCCAGGGATGCACAACATGGTGAGGCTGCTGGTCACGGACGTGTCAGGCAGATGAACTCTAAGCTGTTGAAAAGGCTCATGAGTTTCTGCTGTTCATGAAAATCATATACAGAAACTACAAATAACTCCTGGAGCTTGTAGAAAGCCCTGTCTAAGGGTTGTGACAGTCTCAGGGTTGAGTTGTGGGGAAGCTGAAAAGCAGGAGAGCAGTTCCCATTGGGGGTAGGAGGCAGGCACGGAGCAGTGCCCAGCACGGCCTTGGCAGCGCCTCCCGCGCTCACAGGGGCTGATCCTGCCTGTGAAGTGTCACTTGCTCCGCACACAGGCTCCCAACGTTTTCCCTTCCAAGCGTTTGTTTAGCTGTTGCCTCGGGCTATGGCAGGTCAGAAGCCGTATCTGGAGAAGGTTTGAAGGTATCCAGCCCCTTTCAAAATCCCCCGTTGTCAGAGGGCTGAAAACGCCCTCACCTCTGCAGTTCCACACCTGGCCATAGGTGTGTGCGTGCCCAGCCAGCCCGCCCCGGAGGGGAGGGGGTTCCCAAGCCTCGCTCTCGCACTCGTTAGCGGGGACAGGAGCGGGCAGGAGCGCCGTCCGTGTGCCTGTGTCCTGCCCCCGTGTCCCCTGAGCACGTAGGGCTGCGGCCATGCCCCCTGTGTCCCCCTGTGCGCTGACAGCGGCGATCCGTGCCCGGCCGCTGTGCGGGAGTGAGCGTGAGGAGGCGGACTGTGTGTGTGAGGGTGAGTGTGTGAGCAGTGCGAGTGTGTGAGCCGTGTGTGTAAGCGTGCCCCCTCCCTGGGAGCCGGCCAGCTCGGCGCGGCCAGAGCGCCCCGGCGCTGTGGGGTGCGCTGTGCCTGTCCCCGGGGTGCCCCTGTCCCTGTCCCCGGGGTACCGCTGTGCCTGTCCCCGGGGTGCCCCTGTCCCTGTCCCCGGGATAGCTCTGTCCCTGTCCCCGGGGTGCCGCTGTCCCTGTCCCTGGGGTGCGCTGTGCCTGTCCCCGGGGTGCCCCTGTCCCTGTCCCCGGGGTGCCGCTGTCCCTGTCCCCGGGGTACCGCTGTCCCTGTCCCTGGGGTGCGCTGTGCCTGTCCCCGGGGTGCCCCTGTCCCTGTCCCCGGGGTACCGCTGTGCCTGTCCCCGGGGTGCCCCTGTCCCTGTCGTCCCCCTGCCCCGCCGAGCCGAGCCGAGCCGCGCCGAGCCGAGCGGGGCGGGGCGGTGGGAGGGGGCTGGCCGCGGGGCCGGAGCGCGGGGAGCGGCGGGCACAGAGCGCGGCGGACGCGGCTCCGGAGGCGGCGGCGCTCGGGACTCCGCTCCGCACGGCGCTGCCCGGGCCGAGCGCTCCATGAGCCGCCGCGGGGGCGGCCGGCGCTGTCCTCGCTCCCCGCCCAGGAGCCGCCGCGCCGCCGGAGCCGGGATGTGACTTGCGGAGGGCTGGCGGACAGAGCTGCCCCGCCGCCCTCGGCCGCAGCGGACAGCGGGTGAGCCGCCGGCGGGGCGGGGGGAGCGGCGGGCCCGGGCCGGCTCCGGGGGGACGGCCGGGGCAGGGCTGGGGCCGGGGGGACGCTCAGCCGGCTCTGCGCCCTGCGCTGCCCGCGGAATTAGCTCGGTGGCCGCCAGCAGACAACAGGCTGGATATAGGAGCCCTGGGGGGGATTAGACGGGATATATAGGGCAGGACGGGGCGGGGGGGGCTCGGAGCAGGGGCTGCGCTGCGGGGAGCGGGGCGGGAAGGCTGGCCAAGAAGGCAGGGGAGTTCGGAGAGGATGGGGAAGAAGAGCGGGGACAGGCGGGAGAGGAAGAGACGGGGAAAAGAAACCGAAGAGAGAAATAAGCGAAGGGACAGAAGAGCGGAGGCTGAGGCGGGATAGGTATCGCTCAGGAAGGGAGGCTGCAGGCGGATTAAGGCGAGCCCGGAGCGGAGGCAGCGCGGGGCACGGAGGGGCCTCGCACCGCGGGGTGGCTGCAGCCCAGCCCGGCACCTCATGGCACTCCCCAGCAGGAGTTCAAGGGCAGTGGCGGGGAAGAGGCCGAGGGGGAAGAGCCTTTTGTTGGCCCCTGGGCGCCGCGGTCCGGTCCCGGGGCTGGCGGGAGCAGCAGTTTTCTCTCCGGTTAATCAAAGCCCCGTCTCCGCGTTACCTCCCCGCAAAGCCACACGGAGAGTGGATTTAGCACTTAGGTGAACCCTTTGTTTACACCTGCCCTAATGTTTATCCCGAGGCTAACAGGATTTCCTGCGTGTTGAAGCCTAACACCCAGCTCGGCGATCAGCGCTGGGAACTGTTTAACGGGGACACCCCTCGCCGGTTCCCAGCAAGGAATATCGGGGTTGAGGTGTTGTCTCGCTACATCGGCAGAAATCAGGCGACAGAACCCATCTGCTAGAAGGCTATGACATGAATAGAAATAGTCTGAGAATTAGCAAAGAAAATAAAAACGCTGATTCCCGTCATTGAGTGCTGTGGGTTGGGGATTCAGCCCCAGGCACTGTGGTCAGGAGTACCTGGGCACACGTGATACACAGATTCTGACCAAAGGGAATTGAGCTCCTAGAAAATTAGAAAGATAATTTCATAGGGTATTCAGCATCGCAAAGTATTTCTAAATGAAAGCAATACTTTTTCTGCATGTCCTTTTTGGAGTGGGGTCTTGCCTTCTGTAACCTCGGGGCTGTAACAGAGCATGATGTGTGTCTAATGCAGGGGCTGTCAAAATCACTGCTGTATTTTTTGCCTACAAAGCACAATTGCACTATTAATTATTATTCTGGAAATACACACATCTCTTGAGTAGTCTGATCTCAACTTGGCTGTTGCTGCTCTGTTATCAGTCCTGGAGCTCATTCTTCAGTTCTGATCAAAAGCAGCTGGCAGAGATCCTGTGTTGTGATTAATTCCTCACTCACTCTCATCTCTCCACAACACTTCGTGGTGGTGGGGGTGGGTTTTTTTGGAAATTGCACAATGAACCAGTCTTCTGCCTGTGTGGAAGAGCAGGTTACTATTTGCGTTACTATTGCTTATATTTACTAGAATGTTTTTCTTCTCTGCTATTGAATGCATATCTCTGTGTCAGCTGACTAGCATCTGAACTCCAGGTACAGGAGCAGATACTGCATCTAACCATGAATAGCCTAACCTTAAATCCTTGCACAGTACAGATTTATTCTGTATATATATTCTGTAGCCATGAATGCAGCCGTGTCTTTTTGATCCCTTTGCAAGCTTTGGTCAGAACCCTTTAGCTACAGAAAGCCTCATTGATTTTTAACCATGACAACTTTTTGATGACAACTGTGAGATTTTTTGTTTCTGCTTAGTTGCTTGTAATTGTAGTTTCTACCCGATGGGGCAGCTTTGTGTCTGCAATTTCTGCAGTGACTCTGTGCCAGATAATGTAATGAAGGGGACCTCACTCTGTAGAAAACAGTGGAGTTATTACAGCTGTCATTGAGAGCAGATTTTGAGCCAAAAATTAAGTACTGGATTTGAAGCTGTCCTGCTAATTGTTTGCTGCTTTTGCCTAAAATGTGCAAGGCTTATTGATTAGAGTATTGATTATAAGTGTTCCTGATTGCTCTGGTTTCAGGTACGTTGCCTTAATGGCTTTACCAAAATAAAATTTTGGAGAGGAATGTAGGGGGGAAAAAAACCAACAAACTCAAGTTGCTTTTCTTCCCTGTGAATGTTCCTGAGTGTGAGGGGGATGTGTCAGTATCACTGACTGTATCTGTGCTGGAATGTTTCCGTGGCATTCCTGTGTTACTGTAGTTGTCTGGCAGCAGAAGTGAAGTGCCAGCCGAATAGAGCGCTATTGTTACTACTGGGAGGTTGCATAACTTCAGTCAGAGCTAATCTAGACATAAAAAGGTAAAAATACTCTTCCTCCACAGTTACTGATTTAAGTAACAACCAGCAAGAATGTGCAGTAAAATTTTTACTATAAAATCTCAAGAGGCACAGAACTCTGCCATCCTACCCACTGCACAGGCTTGAGGAAGATGCTATTTTAATAAAACCCCCATAATGGTTTTTTTTTTTTTTTTTTTTTTCAAAAACAACTTTTCTGGGGAAAAAACTTCAGAGTTTTCTCTTAAAATTATTGAATCTGTGGTTTTAGCTAAAGTTGTGGTATTCACTTGCCAAACTTGTGTGTTTGCCCTTGTTTTTACAACTGTCTGTGTTCAGTGCTGAGGATCAGCACTAAAAAGAGGATTTTTTTGGCTGGTAATGTCTCAGGGGGTAGATTATTAATATTGCCTGTTCTTACCCAGTCAGGCAGAAACTGATAGTAAACAGGCTAGAAACAAACTGCTTTGTTGATAGCAGGTAGGAGGAAATGATCCCTCCTTTGGAGACTTCAAGCCCTGCTTGCCAGCTTTGGTCTGGGCAGGGTCGAGTGTTTAGTGGGGTACAGTGATATTGGGTAGGAAATTATTTCACACCAAGAATAACTGTCAGCAGTCCTAGAGATTCCTTGGTCAGTACTGTGGCTGTCTAAGACCTCTCTAAGAGGACCACTGATTATGTCCCATCAGTTTTCCCAAAAGTAGGAAGTAACTTGGGAAAATTCCTCTTGAGTTGAACATCTCCATATTTCAGAACACATATTTTGAATTCTGAATATATTTTGTCACAGCTTAATTCCCCCTTTCCAAAACTAACCACTTCTTCATGGAGGGGGAAATACTCAATTTCATTAACCCTCCCTTCCCCCTCCCAAACACTTCCAAATAGGAAGAGGAAACAAATGATGGCCTGACAATATGACTGCTTACCCATGCAGCACAATCTCCATGGAAACAGACTGTCCTAGAATAGCTCAATCACATGAGGGTTACATGACATGAATAAAGTAACCAGAAAACTGGAAAATATCTTAGAACTGGAGATACTCACACTTAATTCATTACCCCCCAGGTCTTTGGAGAGTAGCTAATAAACAAAGCTAGTATTGAAAGCAATTTAGTCCATGCTTATCATAATTTGTAACTGATGGGATAGTGGAAAATTAACATGACCCTCACTTCAGGGCTGTTTATTGTTTCTAGTTTGGGTGACATTTAGAATGAATTTTGAATCATTTTCCGCATGATCTCCTACTTTTTGAAATGGTACCCCTGGTTTGGAGCATTGCCTTAGTAGATCCCAGTGGATTTCCCCCCTTTGTGTCACTAGGCACTGAGCATTTCACACTTTTTTGGATGTTTCAAACACTCTAAAGAGGAACTTCACCAGTTGCAGTAGGAATTGACTGTGCATAAAAGGAATTGAAGAACTATCTTTGGAATGTTTTCTTCTAGTTAATTATGTACTCAGAGAGCAGGGAGATTTATTGAGCGTATATTCAATACAAAAATGAATATATTTCACTGATGATTAGTTTTCTGTCTGTAAAGTCAGTGTTTTAATGTAAGTGTTGCAACAGAGTCATTGAAGAACCTGTTACACAAATCAGATATAAACAAGTGTATGTTCTACCAATCCACCATAAAGTAAATTACAGATAGGCAGAAAAAAACAAATCATTTATCCTTAGCAGGTCATTGCATCGTTAGAACATTGCAGCCCTTCCAGTAGTGTAAAGATTAATTTCTCTGGGCTGGCAGAGATCTCCCACTACCCATTTCCTGTTTGTCCAAGCCCAGATCACATAATTTGTCACAGCTTCCACTTCTGAGATGAAGGTTTGTAATAGGATGTTCTGTATCCTGTGAGTGAAGACTATAGAGTCATTACACATTTATATTGGCAGTTTGCTCTCTTGGTGCCCCTAACAGGAAACATCATAAGCTTCATCATCTGTCTCCTGATAAAGGCTGAAAAGGGTCATTGGTCATTACACAGTGAAACACTGGTTTGAAGATTCAGATCCTCAAGATTTAACTTTGGTCATTACAGGACTGTAAAGCACAGGATTGCAATGCAGGAGAAAATCCATAGTTCTCAGCTCTAAGAGACACAGTACAGTTTCAGACAGTCTATGTAAACAGTTTTTATGTTGGTTATGACTGATTGGGCTCAATGCAACATTGCGCCACTACTTTAAATCATTTTCATCTCTTATTAAAGTTTTCAAAGTTTTCATTAAAAGCAGTCCTAATCTACAAAATCTCTTTGGACAGGTAACCTTTTAGGGCTGTTGTATGGCTTACTAAAGAGCTCCTGATAGTTTCTCTGCTTTTCATTTTGCATCCTGAACATGTCCCATGAGCTGTGTGACTCACACTGACTAACGTTACTACCTGCTTATGTGGTGCTTTTCTTCCTCATGGTCACACAGTACAAGTGGGAGTCTGAAACGTTCCTCACATCAATGAGGAAAATCCTGCTGGAACCTGCAGCACTAACTGCTGGTGAAGGTTAACAGAGTCAGGTTTCATATCTGCTCCACACAGTGTTTACTGGAGACTGCCTTTACAGGGTGTCTGTGGCCAAGGCAGACTGGGAGTCAAAGTTACATTTTTAACAATCTCTCTCCCTTGCTTTGCTTAATAAAAGCAAATGCCATAATGTATATTTTTAAAGCACCTAACCCATGTTCTTCCTAAAACTAAGTTGGGATTTGTCTTTTGGTCCTGATGGTCAGGTGGGATGTGTTGTGTTCCTGGAGAGTATACCATTGTCCACTCTCTGGATCCAAGAAAGCGATGCTCTGGTTTTTGTTATTTGTTTCCTTTGAATGCCTTTGGACTAAGAAGCACAATAAGGCATTCATTTTTGATTAGTTGATTGATGACACTGCATGTGTGCACCATTGTCACAGAATATGGGATTTTTCTAGACTGCCATTCCCATTTCCAAATGCAATCTAATATCTGGGCTTTGGAAGAGGATGAAAGAAGTGAATATGATAACTGCCTATTGACCAAGCATGAAAACAAGATTTTTCTTTTTTTAAGAATGTACAATGTTTATTTTCCTTGGATTGGTTTATCCTTTTAAAAGTAATAATTTAAAAAGTGATTTTGACTCTGCCTTTGTTCCAGTAAAAGGAGCAAGGCTGTGGGACAGTCTAATTGTGATATAGTTTACACCTGCATCAGGCCTAATGCAACTTAAACATGCTTTAAACACCTCGATTTCAATGGGGTATTATTACATTTAAGCAGGTAGTGTCTAAGTATTGCACATAATGTAATATTTGCAACAGGGTACACAATTTTTTCTGGCTGTGTTTTAGGCCATTTGCAGGGTCAGAGTTTGGAAATGATGTTTTCAATCTGTGCAAACAGAGCAGTGAGTCATTTTGCATTCTGAGTACAACAGGCAAAAGCAGCTTTTGGGAGGGCAGTGAAGGGGGCTGGGGGGAGGCTGTGCCAGCTGCAAATCCAGTGCAAAAACTGTAAACACAGGCTACTGAAACAAGCTGGGCTTCCATGGCTGTGAAATCCTCCCAGCTCAGCTCTAGCTAAACAAATATTTTGTTGTCTCAGACAGAAAAATGAAAACCTACCGAGCCATTGGTTTCTTCCTCCTCTTCGTGATCAGCTATGGCTCTTCAGAAAACTCCAGCACTCCTCGAGGGTGTGGACTGGATCTCCTCCCTCAGTACATTTACCTGTGTGACCTGGATGCCATCTGGGGGATCGTTTTGGAGGCAGTGGCGGGGGCAGGTGTGCTGACCACGTTACTGCTGATGCTGATTTTGCTGGTGAGGCTGCCCTTCATCAAGGACAAAGAGAAGAAGAGCCCCCTGGGGATGCATTTCCTCTTTCTCTTTGGGACTCTGGGACTGTTTGGGCTGACGTTCGCTTTCATCATCCAGGAAGATGAAATGGTGTGCTCTACTCGAAGGTTTCTGTGGGGAGTTATCTTTGCCTTGTGCTTCTCGTGCTTGCTGGCTCAGGCCTGGAGACTCCGCAGGCTGGTTCGCCACGGGAAGAGCCCGTCGGGCTGGCACCTGGCTGGGGTGTCCATCTGCCTGATGCTGGTGCAGGTCATCATTGCAACCGAATGGCTGATCCTGACCGTGGTCAGGGATAACAAGCTGGCCTGCAGCTACGAGCCGATGGATTTCGCCATGGCTTCCATCTACGTTATGTTCCTGATGGTGTTCACCATGGGATTCTCGTTTTTCACTCTCTGTGGGAAGTTTAAGAAATGGAAGAAAAACGGAGTGTGCCTCATTATAACCCTTTTTTTTTCCATTCTGATTTGGGTAGCCTGGATGACTATGTACCTCTTCGGAAACGCTGAGCTCCAGAGAAGAGACAAATGGAGTGATCCCACTCTGGCTATTGCACTGGTGTCCAGTGGTTGGGTGTTTGTTATTTTCCATGCCATCCCAGAGGTCCACTGTACCATCCTTCCATCACAACAGGAAAACACACCCAATTATTTTGATACTTCACAGCCAAGGATGCGTGAAACGGCTTTTGAGGAAGATATACAGCTTCCTCGGAGCTACATGGAAAATAAAGCCTTTTCAATGGATGAACATAATGCAGGTAAGGCTTGGCTATAAAGGACTATATTTTTTTGTAGTGTCAAGAAAACACTCTGTATGAAACATTGTTCAGGTGTTGAAAAGAAAGGTCATGATAAATACAATAATTTTCACACTACACCTTGTTCCCTTTTACAGTTTTCACTAAGATATCCTCTAGTGAGGGAGACATTTTATTGTCTGAAAAAAATGCAGACAATATATATGTTAGGTTAAAATAACTCTTCTGTGTGTTGTTTTTTAAAAAACAGAACAATTTCAAGTGCAAAGCCAACACCAAAAGAATAAAAAATTAATTGTGGGAAAAAAAAAATCTTTATTTTAAATTATTTAAATTACATTTTTTGTAATCAGGAGTTATCAACATTTAATACAAAATACTTTCCCAAAACCTCAGAAAAAACCAAAGTGGTCTGTGTTACAAATTGCTCAGCCACTTGAGCAACAAAATAATTATTATTAATTATTTTTCCATTAAAATGGATTTAGTGCCACTTCATGTCCCTGTGGGAGAAAAAATGCCAAGTGGCTTATGGACAGTTCAGAGACAGCCTTTGTTCTGAAGGCTTGAACGCCTGAGGTTTCATGGAGGTTTCGAGGTAATTTGCCTTCCTTGTCATAGAACGATGTGTGATGACACATCATTAAAATTGCAGTGGAAATGCTTTTGAGTGATTGCTGAAAGGACCAGCAACAACTGGGTACTCCAGAGATCTGAACCCTTGCTGAACGTTTAACCCATGTCAGAAATACCAGGGATGCCTCTGACCAGCAGTGGGAAGAAGGAGCCGTGTGGTGTTCTTAGGGGGGTTGTGGTCTGGTGCTGCCCCACACCTGGATAAAGGGGTTTTTTTACAAGTCACACTGATTTTTATTCACTCCAATCAAGAATACTGGCCTGCTATGTCAAGCAGTAGTTGCCACATTGCTCTGGCAGCCTCTGAAAAAAGTCTTAGGGCATGTGGTCCAGACACTTCACCTTCCTATTCATCTTTGTGTCTTTGATTTCCTCTGGCTTTGATGTTTCCCTGGGTACTGACCAGGCATGGAGGAAAATAGCACTTTTGTTTGACACAGTGTTGGGTCAGGAAGGCATTTTTTCCTCTAAGTTTTTTAGCAGGAACTTTAAAGATCTCCTTCTAGTAGGGAAGTTTGTTCTGTGAGTAGATACCATAAGGGCAGTGGTGAAACAAAAAAATCACATGAATAAAAGAGTGGTTGTTATTACTAATGTTCCAAAGCAAGAGGCAATAGCACCATGGACTGTTAAAAGAACTCACTATTTTTTGTTTTGTTTTGTTTTGTTTTGTTTTTACTGTGCCTCCATTAAATTAATTTCATAGTAAAATAACTGCAGTGGTTTTAGTGAAGCTATTTCTGGCTAAGGCACATCTAAGAACAAAATTGGATCTTTCATTCTGTAGCATTCCCATTCATGGATGCATTTTAAAAAAAGAACTGGAAGCTCCTTTTTGATCTAATCATTCAGTAATTAAGGGGTTTTTTTGTGAAACGGATAGATATATGATAGCTATAAAATCATTATACTGTCTATTATAGTGCAATTTATGTTCTGCTTTAATCTATCTGAATTATAGTACAATACAAAATAGATTTCCTTATCTGATGCCCATATTAATGTATATCATAATAAATTCCCGTCATTCCTATTCCCGTGGCATATAGGAATTTTTAATACATCAAAACAGATTAACTATTCCTTTGCAGCAGTTCTTTAAGGACTGGCTTGGGACAGCAGGGTTTGGAGACAAAACTTAGCAGCATGAGAGATTTAAAGTAAATCAGGCAATAATAACCAAGTCAGATCCCCATGCTCATGGCTGTCAGTGGCAAAGCACCTGGAGTCTGTGAGCAATTGGTTCTGCAGGTATGTAGAGAATGTTCTCTTCTTCCGTCCATTTAATCAGACTCAATTTGAGAATTCATCATCAAGAGTTTAGAAATTACCAGAAGGGGACTTTCTTCAATTACTTCATACTTAAGAATGATGTTTTAGAATAGAAGATCTACTAGTTGTAAAGTTTGGAAGACACAATAAGCAGAAAACAGTTCCCCGAATGTAATACTTGTTTCAGTAAATAGTTAGCTTTAAATAGAAAACATGGCTGGACAAACATATTTTCCATTATTCTTGTTATTTCACTAATACTTGTATAAAACGATTTCATAACTTTGATCTTTTTTAAGATTTTAAGCAGCATTTTAAGAAGCTGAACAGTTCAGGTTAAAACAAGTGTATGTCCTCCTCAATTCCTTCTTTCTTGGCAAAAATGCAGCTTCAAGTTACGCACTGCAACAAGAGCTGCTCCATTCCAGGAACAACATTAGGCATTAATAAAGCAAACCTATTTTAAAGTCAGTAACTTAAACGTCATTTAAATGGCGTACTAATCTGGGATTTTAATATTTATATGATAGGTTGAAATATCTCTTTAGAAGAGTTACTTTCATAGGTGTGCCATCTAAAAATATTTTAAAGTATTTAGAAATCCTGGACACAGAGTAGTTGACTGAGTTCTCAGAGCTCTCTGGAAGTGCAGTGCACACTAGTGGGGCAACCTCTGTAGGCTGCAAGAATTTGCCTTAAACAAGAGAAATCTGGATGTGAAATGTAGAATGCTACAGCTGTCAGGAAACCTAAGCCTAAGCAGCTCTGGTATCATTAAATTTCATTTAATAACTTCTAGTTCTACCAGTCACTGTCACAGCCAATGTCTAAAAGCAAAGTGAACAAAATTTAAAATGTGTTAAAAAGAGGTTTTGACACATTTGCTCAAATATCCTCAGTACTGCTTGTTTTTTACCCACACATACTCTATGCAAGTGGGTTTATTTAATAGCAGTGTAAAAAGGACAAGGAAAAATGGTAGAACTGGTATGAGAAAAAAATTTTATTTTGTCTACAAGCTTTGTCACAGATTCTCACATCAAAAAAAGCAGAGTTTGCAATAACAGGGAAAGAAGATTTAGCAATATGAAATTAAATTTACTGGCTCTTTAAGATAGCTTTGAAATGACTGTGTATATTTTGTGTAAATATTCTGTATAAATATTTTAATGATGGTGTACATGATAAAGACTTTTTTGTGTCTGTGTGTACTAGCAAATACCAGTGCAGTCCTGTGTGTTTATCACACAAGAAGTAGTAAAATAACAAAAAAAAAGTTACTGACCTTGAGATGGTTAAATATCTAATAAAAACCCCTTAGTTCCAGTTTAGGCATTTTCATAATTTTTTTCTCCCACTGTTCTGCAAAAATGTGTAATTTTCAAATAGAGAATAAGTGAGGGTCTATATGTATCTGAAGTTGACAGCTGAGCATTTGCAGGGTGGAGTTTCTAAATTTCCATGCTAAATGAATACTGTTCTTCATCTTGGTACACAACTCCCAAAGAGAGAGTAGCAGTGGATAGAGGACAGCATATGGCAGTAGGATCCATTTAAATCTTCTACACAGAGCATCTACATTGGAGATAAATCCTGGCTTCATTAAAGTCTGTGCTGAAATTCTCATAAACTTCAGCTCATTCAGGATTTCAGGCAGAGACTCTGTAGAATTGTAATTTGAATTAAATTTAAGAGAAGTTCTTGCCCCAGGTGCCTGCACTGGGCATGTTTCTGTTTAGCAGCTGACAGATGAGTATTGCCCGTTGTGACCATGCACGTTGTGTGGATAAATGAGCTCTGTTCCCTGGCCACGTCTGAGTTCAGTGAAGTCATTATTTACCTTCAAAATTAAAGAGGGAGTTTGTATGTGCCAATCCCCAGACTGCTGTAGAGAGAGCAGCATATCCCTCACTATGCATATCTCATTCAGATTTTACATCTTGAACCCAAACTTGCACTAAAATTAATGAGGAAACTGATTTATTCCTGGTATAAACATCCAAAAGGACAAGCAGTATCTTCTCTTTGCCTTCAGTGATTTGCCATGTTTAAGCTATTCAAAAGCAATATTTACTCCATCTTTCTAGTTTCTCAGAGTAAATATAATCTGAAACATCTGGAAAATCCTTATATGCTAGTCATGCTGAAGTAATGCTCAGGGGGTTGTGAGCATTGCTTACTGGCTTGAGCAAGGCTTTGGATCCGTGTCCACTGAATTTGATAGAAAGCAAAATGTAACACATTTTACTTAACCCCACAGTATCCAGACCAACACAGAGAGCACTTTGCAAAACCCTTTGTCCAAGATACTTCACAGGTTTGGTGACTAAAAACACTGGGTTCCCACTGAAATGAGATTAAGCAAGCTTCAAAAATTTGGTTATTTTTTCTCCCTCCCTAGCAAGCAGTTCATTTAATTTAAATCTGATTCTTCTGAGATCCCTTCCCAACATGCAAGAGAAACAGCTGTTCAAAAGCAACGTGGAAGTTAAATCAGTGGCAAGGTTCCCAATAACTGAACTGGAAGGAAGATACTGTGTGATTGCACAGCTTTAATTGTGTTCTAAGAGTGATCTCTCTTTTCCAAACACAGCACTAAGGACGGCAGGATTTCGAAACGGCAGTTTGGGAAGCCGGCCTAGTGCTCCTTTTAGAAGCAATGTTTATCAGCCAACTGAGATGGCAGTTGTGCTAAATGGTGGGACTGTAAGTATCAAAATGTGATGATTTAAGAAATCTTTGAAATGCACTGATATATACAGCCATTACTAATTGAAAAACCTGCTTCAGCTTATTCACAGCAGGGGGAAAGCTATAAATGAAAATTTAAGGCAGCAAGTATGCATGTAATGCTTCCCTTCCCTCTAGAAAATATGTAATTAACAAGTATTTTGCATTTGTTTACTTGGCTGTTCACATTTTGCAGTGCAGCTTCAGTGAACCAATTTCGTTTTGTGGGACAACATATTCAATGGCCCTTTCAAATTAAATTTGTGTTAAGGTATTTAACATAACTATTAAGTGACACCATTTCTAACCTGATATTTTTCAAGATGGTGTGAGGCACACAGATGTTTTCAGACAGTATACATTACTTTAAAAAATTGTTGCAGATAATGGTGGTCTCTCACATATATTCCATTTTCTTGTAAAATACATGTAATTCTTTGTAACTTACAGATTTGTATGCATTTTGAAAAGAGATTCATAGAAGAGGAATATAGAATGTTTTAATGTTATTAGCATCAATTTTTCTTCCTTAGATAATAGTTTGGCATGTCATTCTTTGATAGACCTGTATTTTTGCAGCCTGGTTGTTGTAAGATTGGTTTAGCGATGCCAAACGGACTTCACAAATGTTTTTCACATTATGTCTAATTTTCACTTAAGACATTTCATATAGCAGGCATACTGTTGAAAAAGAAGAATTTTCATCCCCACATTTTTCATGCATATCTACATGCTTCTTAAAAATCTACTCATGAGCTGGTTTTGTACTCATGTGAGTTGGGTTTTCTTTCTTTTGAATCATGAGCTGATTCCATAACTCAACCTCTGCATTTAAAACCAAAGAACATGAACTGATTGCAGGT
Organism: Zosterops lateralis; assembly: GCF_965231275.1. Classification (NCBI taxonomy): domain Eukaryota; kingdom Metazoa; phylum Chordata; class Aves; order Passeriformes; family Zosteropidae; genus Zosterops; species Zosterops lateralis. Next base: position 7,882,497 of record NC_139775.1, read on the forward strand.
CTGGTTTTGTTTATAAGTAAGTAAAGTTTTGTCCAATTTTAGTGAACAAGAGGGACTAGATACAAGAATTCTCCTCTGTGGGTAAGCCTGTGTGAAACATGTCAACTTAAGTAAAATAAAAAGGCTTGGCTTTGCTATCAGTAATGGATTGCATCCTTCTGATGTTTTAATTCATCTCTGCCTGTTTTCTGATACCAGAATGTGCAGTTGAGGGACAAGGCAGTTAAAGGATGAGAAGCTTGAGAATTTGGTTTTTTGTTTGTTTTGCTTATTCTGAGTTGGATACAAAGCTCATGTGTACATATAGTCATGGTTTTACAGAGTGATAAATGCACTTGTATGGGTGGAAGATGAGTTTCTTTGTATCACTTTGCTCTAGAACTACCATCTAGAAAGCTGTCATGTACATGTAGTGTGATAACACTGATTTTTGAACAGTCTAGATCTCTGAGTTACGGGTTTATTATCCTTATTTCCAGATACCAACTGCTCCGCCAAGTTACACTGGACGACACCTCTGGTGAAAGGCTGTAGGCTGTAGAGAATAAGAATCCTTGTTGCAGATGTTGTTCCCTGGCAGTGTGTCTTTGAGGGAAGGAATCCATAACAGTACCAGAACAAAGCAACAAAACATCCAGGATCTTTCTAAATCCTACAGAGGATTTTGCCTAAATGTGAACACCATTGAATGGAGAATTGCAAAAACAAAATTGTAAAACTGAAGCTGAATCTAATTTAAAACAGAAGCAGGCACACCTTAAATTGGCAGAGGAGATGTTGTATTCTGAAGTGTATGATATTCTCTTGTCTGTAACTTGTGTGCCAGGCAAGCCTGGTTTTGGTGGTTGCCAGTTGCTTGCAAAATACCCTCCTCTCACCTAAACTTAATTCATGTTGCCACAAGAGATTGCCACTACAGTGTGAAAACACACAGGATTTCTTTCCATTTTGCTCCTTTTCCTGTCATTTCCAGCGTCATGAGAAGTCCCCTGTTTGCTCCTTCCCCAGCTGTACTGTACAGTCACGCAGCATCGTGTGTAGTCAGACATCCTCACTCTGTGGCAACCCCGTTGCTCTGTAGGCTGATTGATAACTCTGCTCTTCACAAGCTGGCCTAGGAGGTGCAGTTCTGGAGGGATGAAAGGTCTGGGCATGTTTCATGTGCGTTATGGAGCTCCTCGGGGCAGAGAGGAGAAGCGCAGGTCCGGCACGGGCAGCTCTCCTCGGCCTCGTGGGATCGATTCCCTGATATCCAGCCCCGGGTGTGAGCAGAGCACGAACTCCCACGGCTCCCGCAGGCAAAGCCATTCCTTGGAGGGATGTGTTTGTGCAAGGGCTGGGCTGGGAGAGGACGTGGCTGGCGTTGGCAGCAGCGGTCGGTGCTGGAGGAGGGAAGGAAGGCGCTCCTGAGCCGGCTGGGCTGGGCTGGGGTCAGGCAGGAGCCGGGGGCAGTGGGCAGCGATGACCCTTGGCAGGGACACTGGGCAGCAGAGAGGGTGAGACCCCCTGAGCCCCTGGTCGTACGAGTAGTCCAGTCCCCTCGACTGCAGTTGTTTGTGCATTTAAATGTGGTTGTGCATTTTAGTGCCTAGAGAGTAGAATCTCTGTGCTGGAGGTGGTTTGTTGTTGTTTTTGTTTATTTAAGGTGGTTTCTTCCCTACTCCTCCCCTCCCCATCCATTTTCTTGAGTTGACATAAGGCAGACTTTTCAAAGCTTTTCATCTTTGTTTTCTCTGGGTTATTTAAACGGTTCCCATTGCCCATTTGTTGTGCCATGGTTTTTCATTATGTTCAAGCAATCATTCCTTTCTTTAACATTTAATACATATCGGACATTGAAAACATCACTGTATCCTCACTGTTTGGCCAATGTTAATCTTAGCTTTCCTCAATACTAAAAGCTAATTGTTTTTACTTGAAGGCATAGGAAACATATAACAATTAAACTTCGCATATGCTGTAATAAAAATATATATTTTCAAACTAAAAAAAATAAAATAAAATGTACAAATAACTGAATAGCTTAGTAGCTTCACAGAGAGAAGTTACTTGCTGTATACTGCAGAAGAAAGACAAGCTTTTTATTTTTCAAGAGTCTTCCTGATTCCTCATGTACCTGCATTTCTACTGAATTAGGAACCCAGTCCTGCAGACTTGTACTCCCACCAGTAGTCCCAGTGACACCAGTAGGTCTACGTACAGGTACAGAGGCTGCAAGACCAGTCCCTAAGTGTTGCACACAGATATATGTATATATATATATGGAAAAATATATATTGCCATTCTTGCCATGATCATCTTATGGGGTTTTATTTCAAAGCCCTTCTCCTCCAGAAGCAATGTTTTTCTGTCATGCATGAGTGAAGGAGTATATCAGCTCCCCCCTGCCCTCCCCTCCTCGAGGCAAAGGAAGCATGTGCTTGTTTTAGGGATCCTTTATTTCATTTTGTATGTAACTAGATGGCCTTAGTAACCAAGTAGGGTAGGGGTGGATATTGCATGCTGTCCAGTGACTTAGAAATACATTTTGCTTGTTATGAGCAGAGCTTTGATCAAATAAGATAAATATTTAAGACAATGATAGCCACCCAGAAGACATGTAATTTGGAACAATAAAAACACTATTACCATCACTTGCCTGCAGAATTTTGCCTTTAAAAAACAGTTTTAAAAAATCCCTCATAAAACTCTTATCATAAAAACATATAAGATGACCATGGCATAAATGGTAGGACTGCTTTCTTTTAAAAAGTTTATCATGCTACAACCAGGACTTAAGACACATTTTATAGACCTTTGACAAAATCTATACAAGACATAGTTATCTTAAGAAACTTCCTTTTTCTTTTTCTAGATGTGACTGAATTGATAAATAGAGTACCCAATCCTGCTTCTGATGAAATTGTTTGGAATTTCAGGGCTTATGCAAAGATATGGCCAGATTTTACCAACTGCTATTCAATTGACTAGTCTCTCTGGGTTAGTCATGTGGACTGTTCACTGAATTCAAAATTAGCAGGATTGGGTTTCATGTGTGGTGGTGAAAGTGTGGCAATAGATTTAGGAGGGTCTTTATTTTCCAACTTTATACAATTAGTAATGAGCAACTTTTTTTTTGTAAGTCACTAGTCTGTGATGTAAAATGCCCCAAAATAAAACTGTAATTGAAGAAAGGCACCTTTATGTTAACTTATATTTTTGTTACAGTGTTTACTTTTGCCTTTTTTGAAAGTTTTCTAGAATGTAGAGCATCTGTGAACAACATGAATAAGTAAGTAAGCACAAGCCTTTCGCAGTTCTCCTAATTATAATTAGCTTTTATACTATAAAAGCTACTATGTTGTCCCTTGATGGTTATGTGCTTATGGTGTTTCCCTGCAGAAAAATGAAATCACAAAGTATCTGACAAAAGCATCTATTACCAAAACAAGATTTATAATCACTGGCTTCTGATCAATGGCAGGAAAAGAGTTCAAGGTCATACAGATCCTGTCCTGCTTTCAGATGGGTTGAGGGTGTTTGACACTTGCCAGAAAATATGTAGCATTTTCAGAAGAACACTCTCAATACATCCAGCTGTTTCCATAAACAAGGTACATGAAATACTATACAATTAGCTGTTTCTGCTTTTAGTCTAAACACAGGCATCTTGGTTGGCTTTGTTTGAGCTCGATGCCTTCAGTCTAACCAAAGGCCATACAAAAGGGAGCATTGTAGCTTTTATAATAAAACAATTGGATTATTCTACCAACTTACAGGATTACAAAGCAGGTGCTTTTTATTAATTGATGAGAGCTAAAGCTCATTTTTTGATAGATAATATATATTTATTAAATGTATTAACGTGTGTTTTATAACGTACCCTTTTTTCCGCTGATTGTTGCATACTGGTATCTTATTAAGTACATCTTTAAAAGATTTTCAAGACAATCAATGTGTACCATGATGACTGTACATAAGTATACGAAACTACAGAGGTTGTAAAGCATGGGCAAATGTTTTATTTTCAAAATGCTGTTCTTAATGAGAATAAAGGCTTTACTATTTACTTACAATGTTTGCGTCCACTTGGTTTTAAAATCCACACAGATTTTTTCCATTGCAGTGAGCAGTGCTACAGACAGAATTGCCCCTTGGTCCAGTTCCTCAATATAAGCAAAGCTGAACTGAAGGAAAGGGCTCCTAAACCACATTCCTTCACTTTTGGCCACATTCCCACACCTACCCTTAGCTCTGGCACCTATCAAACCCACGATGAGCCAGTCAAGGAGCTCAGCAGCCAAACTCTTTAACACAAAAGGGATATTTTTTGTTTCCCCTGTTGGCTCAGCAGTTTCCTGTTCTGGTTCAGTTGCTTGTGCTTGTGAAAAGGAGGCAACAGGAGAATAAAGCTGGGCTTGAAGAGTGCAGGATGAGAGTTTTGTGGTTTGATTTTCCAGATTTGGTGTCAGAACCATCATCACCAACCAGGAAAAAACCCAAGGGCTGGGTACTGGTGTAACAACGAAGACAAAGTCTGTGCAGGTGATGGGAGAAATCCATGTGGAACCAAGTGCTAGAGACCACCCGTGTTTTATTAGGTGTTCAGTCAAAACAACTACACTTTTGATTTACATGGAATCATTTGCAGTTCTGCTACTATCTTCTCTAATTGTGAAATTATAAAGGCATAAATAGGACTCTGCTTGACAGGGCTAAGTTAAAAAAATAATAAGGGTTTCTTAGCAAGGGGCTCAATCTGATTGTTACTGTGCTTGGACCTGATGTAAGTAAGTAGCCTGCATAAGATTGCTGAAAATGCTGACACTGGGATCTTAATTCTGCACTTTCTCAGCACATGTGCTAAGTGGTAACAAAAGGGCCTTTGACTTTTCTCCCCTGCAGAAATGCAGAGCAACCCCAGCTCCCATTGCCTTCCATCGGAATTGCAGGGGCACAGCATTTCTGCAACTTAGACTGTTCTGAACAGAGCCTGGATTTGTGTAAATTGTCACAGCTCTGCAAGAGTAAGGGGAGTCCAGTTTATGATAAATGAAGATTTAACACTTGCCTACATGTGGGTAGAACCCCATTTAATTTCATCCAGTTTTGTTCCTGTCGGAAAAGGTTTTAAGTGAGCATTCAGGAACACAAGATAAACACAGATTCAGCCTTTTTGGCTAGATGTGCACCATTCCATCTGTTTTAACAGAATTGTGCTCACTGAGACTAAGACTGAATTTTGTCTTGGCATGCTGGGTCCTTATATAACCTGCCTTTGATTTACAATACCTCACATGTAAAACTTGAATGCTAATAGAGTTTCTAAATCAGTATCACAAAGTCCATGAGCTCCGTGCTTTGCAATTTTAGTGAGGAAACTAAAATTGTGATGTTGAAGGATTTTGGGTAAGTTTGTCCAGCTCTTCTGCTTTCCTTTGCACTGCAACCATACAAAAAAAAGAAAAAAATTAACAGACACAGAAACAAAAAAGAAAACATCCATACTTCCACAGCAAAAACTCTGTTGTTCAATAAATAAATAAAAATCCCCTGCCCAACCCGAAAAGTGTATTTCTTCTTTGTATGGCTTTTTTTTTTTTTTCATGTTTTGACACAGCTTCAGCACTCAGATACTTGTACACAGTTCTCTGTGCCAGCTGTGGGAGTTGTGCATGTGTAGCTGAGGGCAGAGCTTTTTGCTAGTGAGAAATCACTGGCTTGCTGAAAAAAAAAATTGAAAGCAGCTCTTTGAGGTTTCCGCTTTGAAGAATTTTCAATTAAAAGTCAGTGATGGAGTCATACAGTTCACCTAGCATATAAATATATTTTTGTCATTTAGGACAACAAGCAAGGGCAATAAAGAATAGTTTTTCTGTGTCTCAGTGGAAAGAAGAATGTTATCCATGTGATTGCAAAGGGTCTGCCAAATGGGAAAAACCAGTCAAACAAAGAGCACAGGGTTGCTTGCTGGAGTAAACAATTCTAAATGAACAAAAGCTCTACATAAAAGTAAAATGTCCCACCCCCTAGTGAAAGCTGTTTTCAAAGCTCTGTGTTCTTTCAGAATGTTACATCTGTTAATACAGATTAACCTAATGTTTTTCTTTTGCTGATACAACAGTCTGGTCCCTCATTCTGCTTGTGTGATTTCTGCAGTCTTACTTGGTTTTGGTATTTTAATATTTTACAAACTGCCTTTCAACTTAAAAAAAATCTGCTTTTCTATTTCCTACACTTCAGAAGATGTCTCTGTACTATACACCTTCTACATCAAGCAAGTTTGTTGGGCGATTTATATATAAAAGCTTTGCTAGAGGCAAAGAAAGCCAAATACGCCAAAAACAATTTGCTTTTGAACATACAGTTTCAGGAGAGCTTAGTTACCCTTCCAAGGCATGCAACTGAAAACCAGCAAACAAAATCCTCTTGGTACATAGCAGGAATACTGGGCTGCAACATGTGCTAATTTAAGGTGCTCACTGTGCTCCCAACCTGGAAAATCTCAGCCCATAGAAAACAGACAGGAAAAGTGCTGTATAAGGAGGGACACAGCAATCTCTTAGAAACCCAAAATGAGACTGCAGCAGCAGGATAAACCCTGTTCTACAATGGTCAAGGCAATACATGCCCAGTGCCTCGATGGCCAAAGACCTTTCTGGATTTTAGGGCTTCTGTTTGTACGGCTGTTAAGAAAAATCCAGAGTGTATTTAGTATCACATATGACTATGAATGTCCTGTAGGCAAAATACTTTCTATTGCATTGAATTTTATCTAATATTCCTTGGTGTGATGAGGATGACATTTGCAAATATTTAATAAAAGTTGCAACATTCAGAAACCTCAGGGCTCACAGACTTCCACATTAAAATGAGCAGGTATCTACTAGTTATGCTTTTAGTCAGTAGAGTCCTTGTCTTATCATAACCTGTGTTACTTAAGCATAACAATTTCCAATCACATCACACCAAGCAGGAAGCACAGGCTGTCAGCATAAATCTGGATTTCAGGCAGTTACTTAAACAGTTTTTGACATAGACTTGCTTCCTATGCAGATAGAAAAGTAAGATGTCCTCAGGATTCAGATAAGCTGGAAAGATGGAGAAAGAAGCTGCCTGGCTACGTTTGTTCCCTAGAAATTTCCATTGGAGAAAATGTATTTTTCAGACTGTGACACCTCAAACTGAACTAGCTTGCTTAAAATATTTTGAAATGCCTGAGGAAGACGTTTAGAACAACTTAGACTGCCTGATAATCCAGCCTGTTTCTTTCAGACAACACTATCTAGAACAATGAACAGTGTAAATGTCAACATCAACGACCTGGCTTACAACTGTGCCATTCCTTAATGCTGAATTTTAGTCATTTCAGTCCTGAAGTCCTATCATTCTTTCAACAGAGTGAGAAACCCATTTCACTTTTCAGCTGTATTTAAACAAGGATTAAAATCTGAACTTGAGCAGCACCGTTCCCATTCCGTCTCTCCGTGTCCGCAGTCACTGTGTGCAGCTCTGGAGGGCCAGCTCCCACCACTGTGAGAAACACAACTGATTCTGCTGCAATGGAAACCATTCCTTTTTCTCTGCTGAGATTTCCTGTGTGCTGGGGAAAGGCCTACGGACATAACTGGGCAGAACAAACTGCCCCAGGATGCCATTTACACAGCAGGGATTGCAACTGCGCGCTGCTGCCAGTCTCGGGGCATTGCCAGGAAAACTGTTCTCACAGAAAGCTGCATTCAGGAAAATTACAGGCACTTTAAATCCCAAGATGTTTGTGTAACTGAATGTATGAAAATTATCTACAGAGAATGCCTAATTTAAGGAAGCACAATAAAAGAATTAAATAACACAATCACGCTCACTGGCAGCGTGATCAGTATTTAGTGTACTTTTAAAACATCAGCTTCTGTTCAAAGTCCTGAGACATAGAGGAACTGAGGCCCTTAGGTGCTGTAACAGTGTAAGTTAAGAAAAAATAAAATCTCACATCTCACTTATTTCTTCTAGTACTGGTATTTTTACCTGAATAGGTCATGTGCTTTCTCCTATGGGAACAGTTTAATTTTTTAGCACTATGTTTCAGTCTCTTTACTGTATTTTTCGGTCTTCTTACTCCTTATTTTTTCATAGTGAGAAAACCTGATTAAACTATAATTTAGTCACACACAGACTCTAAATCATGGGACACTAGAGCCACCACTGCAATAATAAGCACTAGTGGGGACTGTGATTAATTTCTTTGGAGGTGAGGTGGGGGTGTTCTTGAGGAGCACAACTGTTAACTGCTATTTTTGACCTGCTACTCCTACAATAAAGTTGTCTACTACTCGGTGTCCCATGTTCCTTGGGAATGCAGCTCATTTGACATAGTTTATCATGTCTGTGCTGCAATGCTGAGGCACAGATGATGGCTAAAGGAAGCACTGGAATGTATCTGGATTTACTGTTCATTAGCTCCCAGGAAGGGAAAATTCAAAAATCTGCAAAACTTGGAGCTTTTGTCCTATTTATATAAGCATTAAGTCCAAATGTCCTTATCATCCAATTTCAATGGCAGACATCATTTTCCCTCTTCTTAATATACAGGACTGATGTTCTGGTTTGACACTTGGTTGTTTCAGCATAACAGTGAATAAACTATGACCAAATGTGTGCACTACTGTATAACACAACTGGCTTGTGACAGTAGCTTAGGAAAGGTTTGTGACCCCACACTCTTTACAGAGTGCACTTCTTCACAGAACTCTAAGAACTACATTTAGTAATTTAAACAGTTGAAAACAGTAATGAAAAATACTATAGACTTGGACTATAAGATGAAAATCCATTAAAGAAAATGTATTGGAATAACTGATTAGCAGGGGCTTAGAGTAAAATATATATATAGAAAGGAGTTTCACCCTAGCCTCCCAATGAAATGCCAAAGAAGCCTGAACATGAAATTGGAGCCACCAGCAATCTTGCTGAAATAAGACCTGACTTTTAAAGAGACAGGTTTTTTATAAAGTGTTTATAATTTTAGCCTCTTACAATTGGAAGTCTGCCTGTATATAATTATTAGTGAAACCTTTCACTCCAGGAAATACTCAGTCACTAGTGATAGGAAAATGATCTATTGAATACAGATATATTAACCAAACAAATGATAAAATGGAAATTACCCACACACACTCCTACAAGTCATGAATCTGAAATGGAACTGTTAGAGGATCACTCAGCAGAAGAGGCTTCTGCAAAATAGATTTTTAAAAGTGACAGGACAAACCTAATTCTCCAAATTTCTCCAATCAGGAGCAATGCTTAGTCTTGCTGACTGCAGAGGACAAAAAGTTGTAGGGCATTTTTTAATTTGCTTAGGATTTAGATTAGCAAAGCAAGATCTGAAATACAGGAGACTTCCAAACACCAACATTCAGCCATGCATATGGGAAATAAGGGCTGAAAGATCTCTAGCAGAAAGCAATGCACCATTGTTTTCTTCGTATTTTGACAGGAAGACTCAGAATTCATTAGAATATATTTGAATGGCATTTTTACAATTCAAGGTGTACAAAAAGAAGAGAAATACGGGAAGATACGAGTATTAGAGTATCTGAACAACTGACATGAACACCTCAGTTAGGAGAGAAAAAACTACAGAGAAGTAGATGTACTGGAGACTATTGCTTACAATTATCCAAGTGTCCTCCAAATCATTCAATGACCTGAGATTTAAGAAGAGACAGCCATAAAAACACAACAGTTTATGGAACACAAGTCTGGGCTGAGAAGAAAACCCAGAATGACGGCAACTGATTCATTTCCAGAGCATCTGATTAATGCAGTATTTTTCAATGTAAATAGTCAAGATAGAAAAAGAGAACAATGAAAACAGAAAGGACTGACCAGAAACAGAAATCATTCCAGAGTGGCAGGTCCTCAGCTAAAAGCATTTGGGGATTTACAGGCAGGAACCAGCATGGGCAGAAACCCAGAATTCCAGATTTGCTGGGCAGCTTCATGAAAACTGCATTTATACCCATTAGCTTTTCTTATTTCTGACATGACTCCAACTTGCAAAATGTGATAGGTTCTGTGAAGTTACCAAATTTAAACTCTTGTGCAGACTAAAACAAAGCATCAGGTAAGAAAGCAGACTGTTAGATTGGAAAAGACATCTGGGTGACTGATGCCACAGGGAAGGTTTCAAGGGAGTCAGGGCAGGCAGCTCCTGTGTTCTGCAATCTGTCACCCCCTTCTTTGAATTCTCTCAGTCATATTTTAACACTCCACTAACAGCTCGTGGTCTTTCTTTCCCTGCCTCACTTCCCCCCCTTTTTTTTTTTAACCAAGAGTCTCAAATCTAGTTTTGCTGCAGGACTATTTGGAGGCTTTATTTTTCAGCCTTTTTTCTCCAGGCTTCTAACACATCCCATAGTTAAAAAAAGAAATTTGGGGTTTGCTTATCTAAATGGCTTATAGAAAATACCAGCAGCATTTTCAATAAAAATGCTCCAGTGTTTTTCTGTTTCTCACTTTTAAGGTTAAAAGCAGAAAAAGGAAACAAAGAAGATTGCAGAACCCATGAAAAAATTCTCTTCTCCTTAAAAAAAAAGAAAAAAAACAATCAAAAAATATGCTTATAAAATCACTGAAAAATCACCAAATTGGAATTGTCGGTTTTTTCCATTAAAAATTATTATTAACAACTGCAGAGTGATGGGTGAAAATACAGCTTTGGTGCTGGAGGATTAGTTCAGACTTGTGCTCACAGGCCCACTGCTGAGCCTGTGAAAGCACAGTTCAGAAGACCCCGTGCTGTAGTTTATCTAAATGATCATCTTCCCTTTTTATTTTTTCAAACATTCCCAACATAGTTTCAGAAATTAAATGTTACTGTAATCTTCACGAATTTTCAAAGATGTCTGAGTCCAGGGTGTGGACCAATAAATTGGATTCTGTATCATGAGTCTTATGACTTTTATCACTACATTCTCAGCTGTTAGTGCCAAGATTAAACTTTCAGAAACATCTCAAGCATTTTGAATTAGGCTTGATGAAAACCACCAGCACATACTCAGCCTTCGGTACTGCTTTGTTCTTTGATTTTCTTTTTTTGCTTCCTTTAAAAAAAAATAAATAAAAATAAAAAATTTAAAGGTCTTCTTCTATGTAAGTCAAATTTTATACAAGTGCTTTTAAATCAAAATCAATCATATATATGCCCCCATTTTAAACCATTTTGACTGCAGCACTTTTGGTTTCAGAAGGAAAAAACCAAATACCTGTAAATAGTCATGTTTTTTAAAAAATGAAGAGTGAAATTCTTTTAATTAATTTAACTTATTTTTATTAATTCTTTTAATTAATTCTTGCTGTCCTAGTGACAGCAAGCAGCCTTCCACTTTTAACCTGTTTCTAGAGTTTAGTTTGAAACCAAATTATTAGAAAAAATACATTCAACATATAAGATCTTAATATATATGTGTGTGTATATAAATCTGTTGCATAATATAAAAGATTTAAAGTGTAAAACCACAGTATCTGAGAAGGTCATTACTTACAAGAATTCCATCATGAGATTAATTAAAGAATTACAGCTGCAATAAAAGGAGGGCAGATGAAATTAGAAACGAATTATTTTGTTTAAAATCTTCCTCAATTATTTTAACCACCCTTGGTGAAAGTGGTGGGGGAAAGGAAAAAACTCTCACATAAAACTGATTAATTCCTTATATTTTACAGGGCTAAATTTTCCTAAATAAACCACAGATATGCAGTCTTTAAGAAATCTGTTAGCTATTCAGACTATGCCTTTTCCTAATCCAACATTATTACCTGAAGTCATTTTGAATATTTTCTTAAGCCTAGTGTAAGATTTCCCATTTATAAATATATCCTCTTTTCAATATTTTCTTTGGGAAACTACTCAGTCCTACAAACATGCATGTGGTTATAACTTCATTTATGGCTCCAATAATAAAGATGTTTATGGAATGAATTTAAAGAAGTTTCACAGTGTAGCCATTTTTTTTTCTGGGTTCTGAATTTAACGTTTTCCTCATCTCCAATTAATTTTGCTTCGATGTGATATGATTGCATACAGACATCCTTCAAAAGTCTGCAGACTAGACCTCCCCTGTTCAGCTTAATTTGATATTAAGCTCTTGAATCCTTCCTCATGGTTCAGGTACAGACATCACAGCTGTATTAGGAGTGAGTTACTGCATTTCTTTGCTTCTTGACACTGTGCATCTGTTCCTGCTCTAGCACCATAAATATGCAGCCTGTTCTCCCTTGTATCTCATTCATATTTGCAAGGATTTTCCAGAACACCTCCATTTTGAGTTCTTCAGAATATTGCTGGATGCATCTTCCCAAAGGAAAAGATTATTGCCATGAAAGAGGTACTTTTAAAATCTCTCCATGTAGGTAAGTAATAATTTCTACTGCCAAAGGAAAAATACAGCTTGAAAATTGAATGGAATGTAACAGAATATTCCCTCCTGTATCTGGAAATCACCCCCCTCACCTGCTGTGAAGATTACTTTCTGTCTTATTTTGATTTAACTACAATCTCCACACACTGTGCCTCCTCTGTTACACAAGTGCCTTGCAAAGCCCAGGCTGTTGTTGATTTAAAAGACCTGCCAGCTAATAGGGTCACAATTGTTATTTCCATAAACCCAGGAATATTTATTTATTGTAATATTTTACCTAATAATACTGATTTTTAAAACTGAAATTTTACAAATTTTATGCAGATTAGAAGAACAAGTAAAAAATTCCCTTAGGACATAACATAGCTAAAAGTACTGTTTGTGTAACAGCAGCAATGGTCTATCCAACAGCAGAGAAGTAACCATTGCAACAGAATGTTTTGGTCAGTTAAGAGATTAATGAAGATTTTGGTATTTTCATTAAAAAGTTTAAATATTTTTCAAATTCTTTTCATTGTAGGACAGACACTTTTTCATTTCCACTGCTGTCCTATCAGTACTAAATCTGCACAAAACAGTTCTCAGAACCACAATCTGCTATTGACTCGCATTCTCTGGAGGTTGAGTTTTAAGTAACTCTATTTTCTGTAGAAAGTAAACAATTTTTTAATTCTGCAAAAAAATTCTGGAACAGATTTATCCCATCAGCTGTGCTATATTAGAGAAAATTCTTTCTCTCTTCAAGTGTAAAGCTGTGAGGCACTAAACTGAGTCTTAAGTGTTGTGCTTATCATTACATTTTCATGAAATTGTTCAGAGTAAGGACTGTCATACCTTAAATATAGATCATTTTGGGGAATGTAATTTTACACAGCAGTGGAGCAGTACAGCAAATAAAATGTCAGCCAAGAATGCTGTAGCTTTATGATCCTGGATATATGCTGAAAGAAACACACTTTTTTCTTTGCACTCACAAAGAAGTTTTACCAGCATGTGCATTAAAAGAGGTCAACAGTCCTGCAAGGTGCTGTTAATGCATGAAGTCATTTCCCTGCAGTTTTTCACACTTTCTATCCTAGAGCACTTTACAAAACTAGTAACAACGAGTATAAAAGATAGACTGAGAGAAGACTAAAGAATTTCACAGGGAAAAATGGAGGAGTTTAACATGCTGTGGGGCAGGGTTTGCATGAGGCACCATCAGAGCCCTGCCACAAACCATCATGTGGCCATGCCTTCCCAGGGCACAGCAGCTCTGTGACCCTGAGTGCCCATCACAGATGGGCACTCCCCTGGATTTTCTCCTCCCCTGGATTTTGGTGCACCGTTTCCCTCACTGTGGATGGAAGGATTGTGTCACTGGTGAGTGAGTTTATCGGGCTGATCAGCAGAAAAGCCTCCCCAGGGCCGGCAGAGCAGAGCAGAGCAGAGGGCAGGAGCTGTTCCTGTCAAAGCCACCAGTGCCAAGGGAGGGAGGATGGAGCAGCCTTGGCCAAGGGAGCACAGGGCTGCCTTTTAATGGGGAACTGGCTGGATCACTCCATTTAAAAATAATAACAACAAAAAAGAGCCTCTTGGTCTCTACTGGAAAAAGAAAAGACCCTCCAGAAGTATTTTGTTCTAATGAGAATTCAATTGCTTGTTTTAAAATTAATGGACATGTTTTAACACACTTTCTGAAACCCGGAAAATAAATGAAGAATTACTTTGGATTTACTAATTACAATCAGTTTACATTTCTAATGTCTTACTGTCTTTTTCTGAACTATCATACACAAACACCTTTCCATAAAATTATGTTTTTACCTAGAACATACCCTTGCAATAAGGTTTCATTGTGCTGAAAATCCCAACAAAGCAGACTCTGCCTGTTAGCTCACATTAACTGAGTCTTTGGCTGATATTTCCATGGAAGGTATGCTGATCTTTCTAGTAGTGTCAATAGAATCACATTACTGCTCGAGTCATCATTTTCTAAAAGCTATTTGGCAGCTCACCATTCATCCCCTACAGTTAGATTCAACACTGTTTACAGCATCTAATAAACAGAGTTAGTTATATACAAATTAAAGAGATCCTTCATTATTTTTCCTAATGTGGTTATTTCACAATAAAATGCTGTATCTACTTAAAAATGTTACTCTTTTTTTTCCTTTGACCATGAATCTTAATGCTTTTTTTGCGAGATCTAAGTTTTTAGTAACAATAAATGCTTTGTCTGGTTGATGCAAGGAGTTCAGTGGCTTAATTAAAGGGGATTAATTGAATTAACCAAATTAATTAATTCAGTTAAACCAAATGCTTAGAAAGACAAGGTTAAAAAGTAGTTGTGTTATGCTATTCATTATTGTGTGAGTGTTCACAATCCACTTCAGCACAAAGTCAGCTGTGTTGGATGGAATCACTGGTAAAAGCAGTTAAACTAACCTGCTGACTTTACAATGAAACTGGGTTTAAGGACACTAATAAACAGCAGGATAATAACAGCAGAAAAAAGAGCAGCTGGAGCACTAACAAAATGAATTATGGCGTCACAGCTGAGATTGATAATGAAAACCCCTGGACAGTAACTTCTCAAACTAGTCCAGCTGTTTCCAAATAGCCATCTGTCTGGGCCCCGAGGCTATTTGATGTGTGGATACTCTTAAATTAACTTAGCAGAGCTCAGTTAAGAAATTACAGAAACAGTGTGATAATACTGAAAGCTGATATAAAGCAATATAAACTTATACTGGTTTAAGAAAAAGAAGTGAAAAGGGGCAATTTTGCAGCTTTCTTTGAAGTGATGAAACAGCTATGTGTCCTAGAGTCCTAAAATAAATTATTTGATGACAGGAAATCTCTGTGAGAGTGATTAAAAGGAAATTTGTTTTTCCTTTTGAAACAATTGGCAAAGGAAGTCTTATCTCTACATAAGTTTCCAAAACAACTTAAGTATAGTTTATAGAAAGATTAAATTTCTTCAGACACAGGAGTTTTTTCATCAATTCAACTGTCAAGTGACACAATCCACCTTTAGCCCCTATTTTTCTTCATTGCAGCATTTTGAGAATGGGTTCACCTTGTCTTCTGAAAATGAACTTGTGATTTTCACCTTTAAGCTTTTACATGCATGAAGACTGAAAACCATGACTGTGTAATCATCTAATATCATAATTATCCTTTTTCACATTGGTGTGTTGTGAATATATAGTTTTCTTTCTTAGAAGTGGGAAACATGCATTTCTAACTTTTACTGGTATCATGGACAATGGAATGTGTGAAAAGACGTGCCTTGATGAGATGATAAAAATATTAACAAATTGAAACCAGAGTCCAAGCCACAAACATTAAATTGCAATCACTTAAAAGGCGTTAGCAAGCCTGCAAGGTCAACCTCTATCATTATCTCCAGGAATGCAATTTTCCAACAATTAACACTGACAGAATAAACCATGTATTACAAAGAGAAAAATTCACCTTTTATGTTTTTAATTTATAATGAGAATAATTTTATGATAGGAAATTTGAATTCACTGTTTTCAGATACTTAAACCCAGATATATCTGTGTTTTCTTTTAAAAGGAAAAGATGCCTACATTTTTTACCAAGTCAACTCATAATAAACTGTAGTAGAGAGGCTATGAAATCCCACTTGAAGGAAACTTTGGTTGTTCTGCCAAAATTTTTTTTATATGTCCATCAAATCTGCTGGAAGACAACTTAATGTCTCACTGATTTTTATGTTTGCATCATTTTTGTGCACTGTTACTACATGATTTAATCTTCTAAGTCTAAGCTACTAAAACCAAGAATTCTACTTCCCTTACTGCATATGAACACCCCATACACACACACACACACACACACATAAACACAGATTTCTCCTGTTGTGATGTATGATTTTTTTCCCTGAGAATTAATTATTTTTAGCTATAAAATATCCCTAAGGCAATTTCAAGGATTGGTAAATAAAACCTGATATTTCACAGATTAAAACTGCAACATAAAGAAATGTTTGGAGAATCTACACAGCCCTTGTAACAAACTCCTATCACCAAATATTATCACTCCCCTGTAGTTCAGGGCAAATTTTGGCCATCTGAGAGCAGACCTGTGACAGTGCCATCAGACTGGAGGGTTCACAGTGCTGACTGCTACATCATTTTCCCTCTCTTCAACACCTGAACATCACAACTGAATGACCTCACACCTTCTGAGCTCCTGCCATGGCTGTGGAGGTCATTTCTCTGCATGGATCAGGGCTGAGCCAGCCCACAGAGGCTGGGAAAATGCAGACTGGCTGAGGAGCCAGTGAATCCTGCATTAACAGACAAAGAGGCTGGGCAAATAATCATAATTTGTGTGCCTAAGTGAATGGTGACTTGACACTGTCAGTAAAGCCTTGTCCACAAACAGGGCAAAAAAATAACACGTTACAGTGCCAGTTCTTGAAGCAATCTGGCCTTATTTCCCTTGGCAATTTTTTAAGTTGTTTGGGTTTGTTTTCTTTGTTTTTTCAGATCTGTACAGGCCAAGTTTTGTAGTAAATAACTACAGGAAAGTGCCAATAGAATATTTACCAGTTTAGAAAAATTGTACTACGACCCATCTGGTAAAAATCAGCTTTACATGATGAAAAGCTGGTAGGTGTCTAATCCTGCCCTAGAAAATACTGTGCCAGCAAATTATCATAGTTTTCTGAAACTATTGAATTTAGACCCTATATTGTATTTTTCATTACCACTTCCAGCTGCACACGCAACTCAGGTAGAATAAGTATTGACTGTAAAGAAACAGCCAAGCATTTCCACCAGCCATTACCTTCTCTCTCGGGATTAGTGTCCTACTGTGTGGCCTATTTTTTAATACAATTCAAAGTAAAAAAATTCAACACAATGTAAAAACAAACCAACTAACCAACCAAAAAAACCTCACAATTTAATTAACCTACCTTTGGCTTCCTGTTTAGCCCAGAATTTTTTCACTACCTCATTAATGTTCTTTTCCTCCCTGAACTTCCTTTGCCACTGACGTAACTCTTGGATTTCACTATCACAACGAACCTGTGAAAGGGGAATCAGAAAAGAAAACTATAATTAAATACCTTCATGTTACCCAGGATGAGGATACAATTTTTTTCACAAGGCTGTGGCTAGGCAAATATGTGACAGCCATCCTCTTTACTGGCCCTGAGGTAAAAGCAAAATCCCAGAGGTTTACAGCTTTCAGCTTACACAGAAATAAAATCCACATAATTGACAAATCCAGTTGAAAATATAAATATGTCTATTAGGGGATCACTTTGATTATGAAGATTACTCCTGAGATTGAGATTGCAGTGAGATGATAATTCTTTGAGTTAATTAAAATCTAAAGCCTTATGCTGAAGGGTATTAGTGCCTTTAGAAGAGTGTAACACTATAAAACAACCCACGGACCAAAATAATAGAGCAGAAGAGGAGCATGAAGGGTCATACAGAAGAAAATTTATTCCATCAACCTGATTCACACCTGCCACCAGCTGCAAATAGGCTGACTGGCAATCCCACCCACACAATTTTCACCAACAGGAGAGCCATTAATCTGTTATTTAAAGTAATTGGACTGCATTACATGACATCTATTCTTTGTCAATCACCCCGTGAAAGGCATAATTCTGCTTCCAGAAAAAAAAACCACAACGGTCAAAGGCCTTGATTTCATCGAGATGTAAGTTGAATTTTTCTAGCATTGTTTTTGTACTGGTGAAGTTCCTACTCACACAGAAGTGAACTAGCTCTGCATCAACAGCTTTTACCACTCTGCTACTTACATTTGTAAGCAGGATTTGATAAATTAGCAGTGTGTTGCCCATTGTGGGCATTCACACAATTACTACCTCCAGTGCACAAGATACTGAACAGTGGAAAGGGACATGCCAGTATTACCTTACACTGGTGATTCTTCTCTTAGAGTCATACTCAAATTGTAATAGAATTATTTTTAAAATGTAGTTTCTGGGGTTTGGAGTTTTTTCCCCTAAATGTTACATGTAAAAAAGTCATTTTTATATATTTCAGGACTACATTTAGAGAAGCTCGGCTGCCCCATCCCTGGCAGTGTCCAAGGCCAGGCTGGATGGGGCTCTGAGCAACCTGCTCTGGTGGAAGGTGTCCCTGCCCGTGGCAGCAGGGCTGGAACTGGGTGATCTTTAAGGTCTCTTCCAACCCAAACCATTCCATGATTCCAAGATTCAATGTCCTAGTAATTCAGTCTGAAATGGAACAACATGGGAGAAACAAGCAGCAATAAGCTCAGTTTCTCCTGGACACATTTTTGCTTGCAGGAAGATAACCACTTAGCTCCCTAGACATTTCTAACTAAAATTTTATTTATTGTGTTCTTATAGGATATAGTGAAGAGTTTGCTCTGTGACTTGAACTCTATTATATGCTCTTCTCCATTACACTCTGCTTTTCTCCCACTTTGCTAAGACGCATACAGAGCAAAAGAGCATGACTTTGTTTTCCACTAGTTATAAAAACCTCAAAACCTTAAAGAAAACAGTATAAATTATTTATTAAAAGTATTCTTTCCTCCCAGGATTTCTCCTCTGTGCTGCAACTAAGACTGCAATAAACAGTAGCTGAACTCCCATAGCACTTTTCAATCCACTTAGGAGAAGATAACTTGCTGTGTTTCAGACAGTGCACTGGCAGGGTAGAAATACAATACAAGGTTACTTGATCAATAAAAACAGCCAAGACTTTTGCTCAGTGACTTGAGATCAGGTACATCTTAGACCTCCAATAATATTCCATTATACTGATATAGTTCTTTAGTATCTTCTATAAAAGTTATAAGGACTTCTTACAAGGTTGCCATGAAATTTTAAAAATTAAAGAAGTTACATCTACTAGTGACATACAGCTATACAAAAAATGAGATAATTTTCTATTAAATTCATCAAATACTATTTGCAAAAATAAAATATAATCCAAACACAGGATAATTTCTTTAGGCTTGCAATAGACATTTTTTCTTTTATGCTGCCATGTATGCTTTTACAAGCCAAATAATTCCTTATTACATGTCTGTATGCACAGGAAAGGGTTAAGAAAATGCTTATGGGACACAAGCATATAAATGACAGAAGTGCAAGAGGCAGGGAGATAGAAAAATTACTACATCTATATCTAAATATAAAATTTCTGAAGACATGATGTATCCATTTACATCTTCAGCTGTGTCAGATCTGTATTTTGGCCCATGACAGGGCCACGGTTGTCTTTGTATATTGAAGATAAAGACAGTAATTCTTAACAGTTAAAAGACAGAAGGAAAGTATAGTAGATTCTGTTTAGTCACCCTAAGCAAATAACACAGTGACAGTGCAGTGAAATACAGTGAAATACAGAGTTCTGAGATAAAGGCAGAGTCAGATACTCAAATACTCCAAAGTCAGCATTAAATCCAAGCAGTAAAATGAGCTCCCAGAACAAAGTGTCTTTTTAGAAAAGTGACCAAATAAAGGAAAAAAGAACACAGATATGCCACATGCAGTAAAATGTGACAGCAATGTAACAAAATACATTAAAAAGTTCAAAATTGCTTAATAGATTACAGTTTAGCATAGTATAATGTAGTTTAGCATATTGATAATTCCTTAGAAAGGTCTTCTGTTTTGAACCAGAGTGCAATGCTAGCATGATGAAAAAGCCATGACTTAGCAGCAAAATCTCCAGGCAAATAAAGAGAGAGTCAAGAATCTTGTCCAAACAACTGATGTGTCTCTCCTGCAGACCAGCACTGCCTGAAGCCCTGGAGGCGTCTTAGCTTTGAAGAGAGAGTTCACTCCTACACTTGCAGTAAATAACAGTGAATATGTGTGTGACCTTCTGGGTTTAAGCCTTTGCTGGTAGCCACAGCTTGCTGGAAAGCAATATAAACTGTGATAGCAAAAGCACAACTACACTTTGCAAGATACAAGCCAAATTGAAGCATTTTTATCTTCAACTTTTGCTCAAGGGATGTGAGTGCATGAAAGTGCACGGAATATTTACATAATGCTGTCCAATTTCAACTCTAAGATATTACAAGATTTAGTCAAAACCCCCATGCTTTCAGTGCTAGGTGAGAACATGTAGCACAACAGATAAGGATAACACAAAAGGTTTACCCACAGATATCAGAGGAAATTCTATTAATGAAAACTTTCTTTTAGTCTAGAATAGCTATGCAAATTTTAGAGATTAAAAAGACCCCATAAAAAATGGCACTAAGCAAAGATTCTGCAGTAGAGGGGTGAAGGAATATATCACCTTTTGTTGGAAAGGTGCCTGGAAAATTGACACCTAGCTGAATACTGCCTTGGCCCGTGACAGATGAATGGATCCTCAATAAAAAAGGATGGTGGAAAGTGAAAGGGAGGAATTCTGATGACAGAGCTATCTCAAGTCTTACTTGAGTGCTCCTCCAGCCCTCAAAGAGCCCTCTCAAGATGCTGTCTTCCTGTCTGGGATCTCCTCAGAGATCCCTTAGTGTCTTCTTAATCAGCAGTTGTATTTTCCACTGCTATTTGTTCTGGAATTCAGTTCTTGATTAGACATGAAATAATTGTCAGAAAGCCCATCAATGTCTCTGTATGAAAGACTGTATGAGAGACAATGTCTCTGTAGCAAGGACTTGGTTGATGGCCATTAATTACTACTACAACAATTTAAAAAGTGTTTTTCTGAAATGTGCTGCAGATAAGGATGAATTTACTGATTTGATCATGTATCAGAGTTCTCAAGATTCTGTACCTATAGTTTCTTTTCCCCCTTTATATAGAAAAACCTTTACTGCCTGATCCATTTTTGCTTTTTTTTTTTTTTTTTTTTTTTGCCATGTGTTTTTGATCCTGGCATGCTCAGGCAGCTGGAGATAGCAGAAACAAGAGAAGGATCATGAGAAGAACATGATGCTCAGTCAGTTACATAACTAGATAAACTCTACTGCCTAAATCAATATGGTCAACAAAAACCTCAAAAAATGGTCTGAGCCCATAGAAGATGAGTCTAAGACCAAGAATGAAGTATCCTGTCTCTCCATCATAGTGTCACGTATCTCTGTGCTCATGTTTAATTATCCACTGTTGTCACAGTGTGTAAATTTTTATTTCACAAGCAGTATTTCAAAATTCTAAATCCTCTGAGATATAAAACAAGGTTTAATGAAAACCTTTAGAAAATAGTTTAAAATGTTGACACAATAATATCTTTAGAATGCAGAAAGGCATTAGTTGTAAGTATTCAGTTATTATCAGCATTAACATTAAATCAGTGTTAGCTGACTGAGCTATTTATTTTAAAAGCAAATAATCTGAATTCTCTGGTAATTTTTCATAACATACTTATCATTAATGTGATGAAATCCCATTTCAGCTTAGTGTTATCTTAATCTGCAAGCCCAAGGATAACACATTGGACTATGTGGTAATCTGTTACTAATATTTTTTATTTTATATTCTGATCGCGATTTTTAATTTTTAAAACCCCATGTTCTTTCACCTCTAATAAGGTAAAACATTAATAGCTACTTTTATAGTCTGAATTATTTTTTATGTCTCCTACCTTTTAGAGCTAGAGTTTCTCTCTCATTTCTGGGAATTGGTTTAGAATGATAAATACCAGTGTGAAAATCCTGAAGTTTATCTATACAAGGAAGGATTGTGCCCTTCACAAGCTTGCAGAGAAGCAGAAGATATCTGAGCAACCTTGCAGTGTTCAGCAAACATAACTGTTATTGGATAATGGTTGCCTCCACTGTAAGGATGCCTGCAGGGATACTGTCAGTGCTAATTAATGTTAGTGTCAATGCTGTCCCTGTTTAAAAAAAGAAAAAATAAAGGAAAACAAACAAGCAGAAAGAGTCACAAAAATCCATCAGTCAAGAAGAACATTTCAAGGTATTTCATTGTCTTTGGCTGCACAGCACATTAGAGGAGGCACTTATATATTCATGCTTGTTAAAAATAGTAGAGAACTTAACAGAGAGTGTTTTATACTGATTGTTATTTAAAGAACACCTGACATCCACAGATGTCTCCCTGTCCATCACAACAAAATTGCTGCTATATCTGGAGGCTACTTAGAAGCTTACGTTTTGATAAAGGAAGTCAAAGACATTTCTTCATCACCAAAGTCACTTGAATTTCAAGTCCATTTCTTCCTGAGGTGTGAAGGTATTAGAGCTTTTAAAAAATGTATTTGATGGAACTTGTTCAGGATTTTCAAAGTCATTTATTTAGTATCCTAGGGTTAGCATGGCTGTTACCCTCCAAAATAATAGCATTGGACAATTTTCTTTGTACTTACTTTATGCATCTTGCTTTTCCCCCTTAAACTGGGAATGGCATTAGTGCTGTGTTACTAGTGTGTCTCACAGCATCTGCTTGTCATTTTGTTTCCCTTTTCCTTGAATAACAGCCTTCGTGCCTCTCATAAATCCCCTGTCTCATTCTTGGTCTCAATTCCTTGTCCTTTCTTTCTGTATGCTTTTATTTCTCAACAGACCTCACCAATTCTCCTCATGCATCTCCACAGCCACTCACATATCCCTGCATGAAGCAAAATAACACTCCATCCTTGAGAACTACCCAAACCAACTTTCAGTTAAAGAAAGAAAATTGTTCAGTGTTAATTGTACTTTGGAAAAATCAAATTTCTGTGGATTTTTTGTTGGTGAGGAAAACAGTGAGATTACATCAGCATAAATGCCTGTGAAAAAATTGTAGTCACTAGGCATAAGGCAGAGCAACATCCAAAGCCAATGAACCATAGGGGTCTCAGCAGCTATTTATAGTATCCCCTACTTAAAATTTATGTAAGGATTTTCCCTGGGGCCTTCACAGTCCTCCAGTTTTCAACATCAAGCAAAATAATTATAGATTACTCTTACCCGATAACCTCTCCAGAAGGACTGAATTAGTATGCTTGCTTCTTCTTCTGATAGAAGCAGAGATAGAGGAATTGGTGGTCTAGGGCTTAAAAAGAAAAAAAATTTAAACAGACAGCCTATAAATGTAAAACACTTTTTTCCCTAATAGTCTATTTTATCAAAAAGAGAAATGTTCAGGAGCCTGAAAGACACAATTTCTTATTGCCCTGGAAAAAAATGCACAAAGAATATTTGTTGTATGAATATATTGTTATATACACTACAATAATTTCTTCTTAAAACAATAATATACAAATGGCACATCAAGCCATCTTTCTTATTCTTCTGCATGTATTTCAAACTCCCCCTATTATGGAAAGGTTTGAGGAGGCAGTGGGAGGTGGGCAAGGGAAGCAGTCTGCCATTTGTAAAGCAAGGAAGGTTTTAGTGTGTGTGCAACAAGGAAGAGACTTATGATGTAATTGTTTATTACACGAAATACACAGAATATAAACATATCTTAATGCATTCATTTACATTATGGTGTCACTTTAAATTAAAACATGCTGAAAAAAATTGATTATCATATCTGCATAGCTTGAATCCATGTTTAGAAATGTCTAAACAAGTTTTTAAAATGCTGAAATTTTACTTTTGATACCATATATATTTTCTTTTGGTGATATAAGAATGTAATACATTTGTGAACCAATTTCAGCCAAAATATATGGTAGTTTGAAAGCACATTTGGTGATTCTGTTGCTACCAATTTTAATTGGAATAAGCTAGTAATTAAATTCACCCATCACTAGCAAAATCTCTAGTGACTATATCAAACCTTGCTCCTGAAAAGCCATTTCCTATGGGGTGTTGATTTATTTCTCAGACACAATGACAAAAAAATCATCCATTGGAAAGGACAAAACAAAATTTGTTCCTATATTGTCTTTTCTAAGAAAAGTAATTTGCAGCCAGTGAACTACAGGGTAATAACACTGCAACTCATGAAAATACCAGTTCTAAAGAGAAGCCTTGGCACAGCATTAGAATGGCTGCCAAGAGCCACTCTCCCTGCATGGGGAACAGACTGAACACAGCCTTGACTTGGAAGAACACAACAGGATGAATTTGGATGCAGCACCCACCTACAGACACACAGAGCCCATGCAGGAACATGATCTACAGTATTTATATTATACAGACACAAAGCCCATCAGCAACAAGCTATTTATTCATGCAGTCTTAAATGTTCTGGCTAAAATGCTGCAATATCTTTCGGAAATTTATTTATGGCATATTACAGTCCAAGCTAGGAGGCCTGATAGCTTCCATTTTCCTTTCACTTAATTTCATTCATATTAGTCTCTGCCCTAGTAAGCTTCCTGTGCTCTCTGATGTCTTTCTCTTAGGGCTTGTCTTCACTGCAGGAGCATTTCAACTTGGAGCACAGCCTTACCTCTTATCTAATGCTACACTGACTCCACTGTTTTAGTCTGTGTACTCAGCTAAATTGGTCTCATCATCATGTCAGCTGGGTTTTGGCCTACATTTATTTTAATGTGAAGTAAAACCTTGGTCTGTTTGGAAAAGTCAAAATAAGGCAAAAATAAAAAGCAGTCTCTCCATTGAGCTAAACCGTCTTAGCTCTGTGAATATTAATGAGCATTTCTCCTGCTCAGGGGAAATCATAAGTGCTGGACAAGCAAGGCTTCCTGAGATAACAGTTTCTTATAATCAGACCTAAAAATCTGAAGTTGGACTGTGCTGGTTTCCCTGATAGACTTTCATCCTCTGTTCTATTTTAGATCTTTTTGAAAACCAAAACTTAGGGAAAATCACAGGAAGACCTACATATTTTACAGCAGCTATATCAAAGACACTGAGCTTTCTCTAAGAATAAGTACATCTCCAAAGAACAAGTTGAGATTTCTCCTAGGCTGCAAGGTCAACTCTAGCATTTCTTTGCTTTCATTTTCAAATTATAAAAATGTCTATCTTATAATCCAACACTAAAACTGAGAAAGCAATATAAAAAAATCAAGCAAGAATGGGATTTAATTTTTAGTACGACAGTCACTGGCAGATATCAATCCTTTCAATGGTACAGCTTTAAAGACCAGAAGTCATGCCAGGTCCGGCTTGGTCTAAGGGAATAAATGGAGAATACGCACAATTGTCTGCAGGTCAAATAAAAATAGAATCTGAGCAGAGGCAATCACCCCTCAGCAGTGAACGAGGGCAAGAGGAGTCTGTCATTTGTGGCAGAAGACAGCTGCATGCCTCCAAGATGCAAACTGACACTACAATGTACACTAACTACATTCTGCTTGTTTAGTCCTTGATTGTGCACAATCTTAAAAGCCCACATACAAAACAGTGATATCTATTTAGATATACATATATTGTTTAACGTAAGTTGCACCTGTAAAAGAGAATCAGAAAAATGATTTTTCTTAAGTATTTTATTTTACAAAATCTACATAAAGCAGACACTGATCAAAGTTAAATTCCAGAAAAACGTTTCTTGCTTTCGGAGCAAACCTGTACAGATCTCAATTCTGTGAGATATTCACTACTTGTATGACATTATGCAAGTGGAATTTCACACCCAGAAGGTACAAAACAACCTTGCATTAAATAAATGTACAAGGCATTGAAAAAGGTTCTTAATGAAGACAGGTATCTGATTTCTTCATGGACAGAAGATAGGATTCTCTATGAATTTTGAAAAAGAGAAGAAAAGAGTCACTCCATTATCTTTTCTCCAAAACAGACAAAATAATCTCTGGGGGTTCATAGTCACAGTGATGGGCACTGAAATCAGGCAGTATTTCCACACAGTAATGCCCAGAAACTCTGATTGTCTTCACATTCCCAATCTGTTTTACAAATAGGCCTGATCCCTTCCTTGGAAACAAAATACAATAAAACATTTAATCAAGAAAATTTTCAGTATATATAAGTCAGGGTTTAGTAATGGCTCTTCCTGTTCCAATCTGTTCCCTAACAGGAGCAGACAACCCTCACATTTAAGCAGCAGCCTCAGAGCCAGGTGCCTGCAGAGAGCAGCAGTGCCTGGGGCGTGTGATGTGCAGGTGAGACTGGAATCTCCAGGTGCAGTCACACAACTGCTTGGCTTTCTCTCTGCTTTTAGAAATCCCTTCTCTAGAAATATTGAAGCAACTCTAACACTTAGGATGAGGCCTCCTAAGTTTCAATACAACAGCCACAGCCACATTCACTTCACCTTTAGTCTGACTGTGATGGTTATTGTTCTTGAGTATTTAGATCATGTATGGACGCAGGCAATAACAGAGTCACTGAAAAATTCATAATGGGGGTAAATATAAGACAAGCAAGTAAATTACCCTGGTGATCTGCACAGCTCTTTAAAAAAGGATTCTGAGAAAGTCTTTGTTTTGAGAAATACTCGAAAAAAAAAAATCACATGCTGGTCTGAACAACCAAAAAAACTCTGTTGGAGATTTCTCAAAGTAGTTATCTTTCATATTTGCAGTATTTCTTAGAAGCTAGAAACACTACAGCAACAGCTGCCTTCTTTAGGTCTTTTTTACATGCCTATCCAGATCTCCAAAAGTGTGCAATAATGAAAAAGTATTGTTTTGATTCAAAATAAATGTCTCAAAAATCTCTGCTTGTAAGTACTACTAAGGTCATTTACCCAAAAAGCAGGAAAATGGTGGTTCATAAGCAATCAGACACTGAAGTACTGATTCATCTGACCTGGTATTTAAAATCAATTACATCTATTGATCAAATATTACACAGGCACTGCATGAGTCTCCCAGCTTTCCAGGGAAATATTCCCACAGACACTTGACAAAAACACCCTGGAACATTTTCACAGGTCAAACAGAGTGTGAACTGAGACCTTTCTTTATAACATTTTCAGTATTAATACAATTCCATAGTCAGAAAAAAATTCCTAATGACCTTAGTTTCCTTTTGCAGCAATCTAAATGCACTCGAATAAGATTATTAGTTTTGAGAAAGAAGAAACCTTACAATATACAAGAAAACATTTTAGTGCATTATGTGGAGAGTACATTTTTGAAGGACTGTAAATGTGGGAATAACCAAATTTAAACTTCTTAAAAGAGAAACTGCAACCAAGTAGACATCTTAAAGTGTGACTTCTGCTAACTAGAACTCTTTTGTCCAAATAAAAGTTCCTTTATACTGTCAACAGTGAATTGAATTAAAAAATATTATAAATACACTTGAGAGTGTTACCAAAGTGACCATAGTGATAATATGCATTCAACTGTTAAACACATACCAACTATTTATATACTTGCTTATCTATTTATAATGAAGAAAAGACAGGATAAAAAGACAAGACAGTGTGGAATTAACATAAGAAGTTGTTAAGTGGGGAGGCAGAGTCATGTAACCAACAGGAGACTGAGGCAGGACAAGTGATTTGTAACAAGAATGTCAGAGGAATTAGAGGAAGCACAGCAAGAAGTCTTTGTAATGAGAACATGCCAAAAAATAGAAGAGCAAGAATCTTTTGTCTTCAGTTCTATCTGAAAATCACAGTGGATTTCTTGCCTCAACACGCTCTCCTTGGGAGGACATGCCCATTTTAATTCCCCACCTCAGCTCTCCTGTGCTTGCATACTTGCTACATGTTTTGGAAGTCACAAAGCATTGCCTCAGCTTTCTCTCTCGTAGGACCAATATTTATGTAGTCTGTGAGAGTGTTTGTGGGCCTGGACTGAAGGAAACCAAACATGGACCTATTCCAAAGGCCACGCATGTCAACGGGAATGTTTCCATCTGTGTTTCTGTACTTTAGGTCAGACTTTGTATGCTGAAAACATGAAAAACTCCCCTTAGTGCTCGAACAGCAACATTAGGAAGATGTCACAAAGCACTAATACATTATCAGTCTTCTCATTGCCATTTTGACAATCTTTACATAAATTAAAGCATTTTTAAATGCATCAGATATTACAGCCATAAAACCTTCAACCCCATAAAGCACCACTACAAAATATAAATATTTTACACAGAAAATTTCTGCAGCCTTTTAACATACAGTTTTTTAATTAAAAAAGTCTCCTTTGTTAACTTGAATTCTGCCACAGCTGAATGGCAATTTTTACTTGGAAACACACAGATTAACATCCATGGAGATGTATTTGTTGTACTTTCTGTTATTACAATAAAATGTTATTTAAAGCTCAAATTATTAAAGAAAATTAACCAAGAAAATATAAGGCAAATCAAGCATAATCCAAACATGGCTGCTTTAGACACAAACCAATGAAATATGGCAGTGTGCAGAAAGCAGAGCCTGTAGGAACTAGGCATATTATGGAAAGAAAAAAAATCAGTCACCCATGCAAAATTACCCCTACTGGCCATCTGAGAGCTGACAATGAAGTCAACTGTAAAGGCAGCTGAGACCAGCAGACTTCACCCAATTAAAATATCTGGGGGAGGGAGGAAAAAATAATCAATGTGTATATATGTGTATACAGATATCTGGCAAAAAGCCACTACTCCAAATTTAGTAATCATTTATATCTTAGCTGCCCACTTCAGTAAAGCCATGATAAAGTTATTTTCCCTGTGCCTGTTTTGGTACACACAGATAGATTAAACCAGGAAATGTGTTCTTCTGAACTGGGTAGCAAGTAAATATCTCTAATAAAAAAGGAGGAAATGCAGATTTAAAAAAAAACTCATTAATTATTTTTTATCTGAACTTCAAAAGCCAGGAAATACTTATTCTTGTTCCTAACATAGCTGCATATACCATACATCACTCTCTCACTGGATGTAAGGTCAAGAGTTATGTTGAACAATGCTGTCATAATATTAAATTTCCATGACAGACTTCGATAATATCACTGTTTTTCAAACCAAGGGTATAGTGGTTTATGGGTTTCTTCATATTTCCTTCATTAATATGCTAAAGAAGGTTGGGAAATGATGCTGCCATGTTACTCAGACGATCTATGCCAAAAAAGTAAAATTTCAGAGGGATCGGAGCATAATCAGAGCTCACTGACTTTCCCTGGCCCGGATTTAGTACACAGAGCTTGGCTACTTGCAACTGAGCTTCAGTGCTGTTCAACCAGAAACACCACTGGAAAATGCTGACAAAAGGCAACTGTGGTGCTCATTAGCAAATTTATAGGATTACAAAACATCCACAGCTCTAATTTTATCTCCTTTACTCAGTTCTATCAGCAGCCTCGAATGGAGGAACAGGTACCTCAGTTTGTACCTCAGCAAGTGCCAGCAAACATGTGCTGGTTTTGTGTCCAAACTCCACTTTGCTGCCCTCTGAAAGGTGCAGCTGGTCCTTTCAGGCAACAGAAATGTCTGGCGTGTGATATGGAGATTTCCAGTCAGCACTGAAACTGCTCCTTCTATTGCTTTGGAAATCTGCTTGGGGAATTGAAGGTTCCCAAGAGATGTAATGTTTTGTCAGCGCTGCTGGTAACATACAGAACTCAGTGGAAGACAAGGTACCTATACTAAGATGTCACAGCAATTATTACACTAAAGCTGGCAACAAATCCCAATTTTACGAGCTCCTTCACCTACAATAACTAGGTTTTGAAGGTACAAATGCATTTTGCATTTAAAATTCTGAAAACTGATGCAGCATTTAGGTCTCCTTATTAGGGAAAAGTAGGCTGCAAGATCTCATTTAGGAACGCACTGCACAGAAAGTGAAGCTCATAAGACTGTGGCTTTGACTATTCTTTAAAAAAAAAAAAAAAAAAAAAAAAAAAAAAAAAAAAAAGAGAGCTTCAAAGGAGAAACTGGAGGCACTGGAGGAGAGCCAAAAAAGTCATATTCAAGTATGGAATATATTAAAAAAAAGCTGGATCTCTGATAGAACAAAAACAATATTCATCTGGGGTTTTTTTGTTTTGTTTTGTTTTGGTGGTTTTTGTCGGGGTTTTTTTTAAGCATTAAGACTGCTTGGCGCTGATAAACCCATCTAAATGGTTGGCATAAGGATGTTTCCCATCAAAATTTGACCAGCACTTTTCAGTACATTGTCTCATATATTCTTAATCCTGTTAAAAAAATGAAAACTCCTTTAAAAATAGAAATGACAATAAAAAGCATAGAATCAATTACATTTTAAGCGTGATAGCTGGAAGGATATAATAATAAACTATTTATGACATATCCAGGACATAATAATAAATTCTCTTATTTTTATTCTTATTTAATATTGCAGCCTTTCACTTTGCTCTAGTAATATTTACTTCAGAAGCAGCATTTTTAAAATCTGTAATTTTAGGATAAGCTCACTAAAAGTAGTTATTTCATAATAATTTTAATAATTATTATTTTAAAGGCCTACTTGTTTAGAAGATTGAAGATGAAGTGTATCAACTTAAGCGGGACTCTGACACTCCAGTGTCCTTGTGGAGCTGTCACTACGTTATTTAGGAGCACCACTACTAACAGAAGCTATGAGTCATTCAGGCTGTGATTCCACAGTGTATTTCTCTTGTTGGCAAAGCTGACTTAAGCAGTTCCTGCCATCACCTCTCTATCTTAGCAGCTCATTTGTTCTATTCACCTTGCCCTGAGCCCTTCATTTAAATCCTTTGTCTGTGCCAATACACGGGTTTGCCACTCTCCAAGGTGAAGCAGATTGGAGAAATTATGTTTTAAATAGCTGTACAAACCCTCCTCACACATTTTGGCAGAGATTCCTAACTCAGAGTAGGGCCCTGATCAGAATAATCAAGCACCCTACCAAACAGACAAGGTGCTATTAGGGTGAAGCAGGTTGGGGTGAAGAACAGGAGGGAGCAGAGAACGTTTTGTTCACCTTTACCTCCAAGAGAAGCGTTTGTAAAACTGTGATCTTGGAGATTTTATCTTTGGTACAAACATCCATCCTCACAAACGGCCTTGCTGGCCAAGGGCTTTTCTGTGTGCTTGAGAAATGGGTACAACAGCCAGGCTGGAGTTCATGCTCACTTTACAAAGCACTAAAGCACAGCCTTTACCGAGCATCTTGTTTGCAAGAGCTGCCTTTGACAGAATGAAACAGATGTGAGCCACCAGAGGCAGGTCTGAACAGCAGTGGCAGGACAGCACCATGGCTGAAGGTATCAGAGTTGAGGTAAAATGGGTCATTCTCCAAAGGGGTCTGGTACTGCAGAAATGTCCTGCACAACTCTGACCACATGAACACCTCTCAGGGAATCAAAGTTAACCCCTCTGACACAATTGCCAGCTTATCCACAAAGATCTTTGATAAGGAGCTTTCCTCTCACTCCTTTGGTGTCTCAAAGTTCCAAGTGTCACACGTCAAGAAATCAAAAAAGCTCATTTTGCACTTAGTGTAACAAAGTAAATATATCTACAAAGATATTAATATCTATGTTTTCACCAATTATCAATCCAGATTCCAGTTAAGTTTTTTAATTGAAAATTTTCTTTAAAACCTGACCTCTGTTAGTTTCTTATTCCCTCACTGTGGACTAAATCTTTGCTTTTCTCACACAGCAGCTATATTTTAAAGTAAATGCAGTCTCAAGGACAGCAGCATTTCTTTCAAGACTATTGTGCTGCCTGGTTCTACAAAAATAACAAGGAAGATATGATTGAGGCTGCCAAAAACAAATGCTTATTTCTCAAAGTCATAAATGTCTGCAGAAATGCATCCTGACACCAAGGATTGTTACAGGTATTTCCAAAGCAGCTGCTTACAGTTAGAGAAGAATTTCTTGACTATACTCTTGAAGATTTCCACAGGAGGAAGCAGCACAGAAAAGATTGCTTTACTCCTCAGTACAAACGTGTTCATAACAGTACCAGACTATTCAAATGTCCTGCATTCTACAATTAAAATGTTTAGGAATTCAAAAATAATTTATCTGTGAACAATTCTGGTACAAAATTCCTTGGAAGTAATACACTAGCCAGTTAGAAGTTATCACATAGTTCTTTGTTGCACACAGTAAAGGGCATTTTTGAGGGCACAGCTGCAACACATTGAGGCTCTATTATTTTTTTTGGATAGCAGGGGCAAAAGAATAAAAGGAGAAAAGATAATTCTGAGTACTGCAATAACTTACTGGTCCTTAATCCAGTCCTTAACAAAAGGAATGGAAAACAATTCTGTGAATGACTCATCTTTCCTCTTTGGATTGTTGCTAAAGAAAAAGGAAAACAACTCATATTAATTTAAATTTCAGCTATTCGATTTGCAAATTAGTGCCTTGGAATCACTGAACACACTTAGTAGCAAAAAACATTATTAACTTACTTGTATAACCACTCAGTTAGGAAATCAGAGGGAATAAACTTGGTTCTTCTTCTCTAAAGATAGAAAAGAGTTTCAAATTATTTATTATCTTTGGATTGATCATATGTTTAAGTTAAATTGACTGCTTTTATTAAATAAAACATACAGTACATTACTCTGTCTGCTCTTCATTGCTACTGCCAACACTCAGTGGCTCAGCCAAAATTTTAGAAATTTTGTGGAATGATTTCAAAACAAACTATGAGTGAGAAAATTCTACATGTATTATCTTGATATTTGCTGCAGCATATCTAGAACAAAGATCTCTAAATGGTGCTTTAAGTGGCAATATCATTGTAAAGAAATTAACAGAACTCATTCATACATGAAAATATGTTGTAAATTCCTTGCCATTTTGTTTAAAGTTCTATTATCACACTCAAAATACTTCATTTCTTCCAAAACACAGAAGGAACATTGATTGGATATTGTTTCCTCCTGCATGAAACCAGCTTGAAGACGTTGTGAATACACACAGGCAAGTACTGTATAGCTGCTCTGACCAAATCATCTGCTGGGTGATCCAGAAATGAAGGCACAACCAAAGGAAGGCTCTTGTCTGTCCACAGCCACAGAAACCATGGACATTCCAGAGAATCAGGTAAAAAGTTCAAAACCTGGAGCTTCACAGCAAAACATTTGTGCCCTTTGCTCCCAGTTCTCAATCTTAACCAACAAAGAGAATTTTGCAAAATGTTTTGCAGCAGGTTATCCTTAGGGACTTGTGCAGCCAGTACCACAGCCAGCCATTCAGAGCCTGAATTTTGATAAAGCCAGAATGGATTAGGAAATCCTTTTTTTTTTTTTTTTTTTTAAGGATTTTCTCTCCACATTCCACCTTGACAGATTGAATGTATAAATGAGTACAGGTGCTCATTCTGCTTATCACAAACCACAGTGACCATAATGTGGAGAATAGCACATGGAGCTGTGGTTAGAATAACAGAAGAGCTTGATGAGTGTCTTCAGAACCCCTCTGACATGAGCAGTGTTCTGGATGCACACAGTCAGAGTAAACCCTAAAAGACACTGAACCCCTGCAGCCCCGGGGCACCAAGTGCTTCATCACAACTGCAGCCATTGAGCTAAAAGCAAGCTGAGCTCCCATCACAACACTTACCCTGTCAAACAGGAGATTCAGCTGTAATAAATGCTTCTTAGGAAAACAATTCACACTGGCCAAATGCCTTTGTGAAACTGCTTAATGTCACAAAAGAGGCTGAAGTCTTGATTAAAATATAAGAAGTTAAGATACTACTACCACTTGCTAAGGAAAACACAATAAACATGTAACTGAAAATCTAATGCGTGAAAACTACTTTGTTCAATGCTTTATCCTCAGATGTGAACAGAGAGGCAGGAAAAAATGCTCTACATAGTATAATTCTTTCAGTTCATGGTATATGTCATAATTTGGGGGTCAGCCACAGGTGAAGTGGAAGAGGAGGAACATCGTGGGAGGTGCTGACTGCCCAAGGAAGGGCTCTATTCAGTGCCTGGCTGGGAAGAAAACACGGCTCCTCATGCAATTTTCACACTTATGCTAATACCAAATGCTGTTCCAAGAAGCCAAACACCTAAATTTCAAGAGACCTTTACTGCAGAGCTTTCTATGAGTCACTTCAGATGTTAAATGGACAAAACTCGACTTGCACAGAATCTGTAAGCAAGCTATTCTCAATCACAGTAGGAAAATGGGTCCCATTACTTAGGGAACTGTTTCAGAGAATAAATTCTACACTTTGACAACAAAATTCAATTTAATCTAGCAGTTGTAATTTAATCTGTTTTAAGTAAATTGCTTTTCTTTTGCAATGGGAAAAAATGATCAGACCAGGGTTGTCAAAACAGCCATAACTAAAGGAATCAAATTCATCTTGTTTTATCCTTGTTAGAGGCAGTGAACTTAGCAGAGAGGAATTCAATCAAGCTGAATATTTTTTTTTATTTTATTTTATTTGCCAGGAAACAGTTTATTTTGCTAGTGAATTAAATCATTAGTTGCACAGCAGTCAACATTTATAAAGGGAAAAAATTACATAAATTGACCTGCCTTTGACACATTCCTCCTATGCTGCATGAATCCGGATAAAAAACAGGAAATATCTGTACAATGTGCATTGTTAACCTGCAGATATATTTATAAACTATTTATATTCAGAATTCATTTTCCATTTTTCAGTTTAAATATGATGTGCTTGGTAATAATCATGAAAATATGCTGGTGATCAGAAGATGGCAAAGTCATTAGGAAACCTTCTTCCATTCTCTTTCGCTGATCTATCATAAATTTAAATACAATATATTCCATTATAGAGCCTGATACAGCTTCCTCCTTCTGTGATAGCTAACTAGAAAGGAAAGTCAGAGTTATTCTAATAAAAACATTTATACATTGTTCAGTTTAATGCTGAAAAACGAGTGCATTAGTCAGTTCTCATGAGAGAAAAGATTTAAGAAAATAGTCTTTCCCCTGTAGGCATTTGACAGCAGATGGGATAAAACACAGAAGAACTTATGGCAGAAAAAGAAAAATCAATGAAGGAATACACTGGGCAAACTAATAGTTTCTTTCATCTCTAATTTAAAAATTCAGCTTCTGCACTGTTCTCATATTTATGTCAGTTTGAAGTCTGCACATGAAACTATCAGCTGATGGTTTTTCCAGCCTTTAACTTTTCAGATTTTTTGTATGCATCACATAATGCAAGAGAGCTGATTTTAAATTAAATGTGTAAATTGTTATGCTTCTTTATCACCTTTTAAAAAACACCTTTCCTACACAAATCCCTGCTTCCAGCACAACCATTTCCCTTTCCTGACTTTCTCATGTGATTGCACAATTCCTCCTCTCCAGACATGGATGCACCTTCTCAGGTCTCTTCCTTGAATTCCCCTGTTGGCCCCAGGATCTGATCTTCCTTAACACAATTTCAATTGCTCAAAATCGAACTTATTTAACTATTTCTTCTCATTCATCTTAATTTCCTTTCAAAACATGAAAACCTTTAGTCCCTCTCACCGAAATCCCACTCTTCATTCTCTCTCACCATTACCCTCTCTCTTCTCCTGGGCTCATTCAACATTGATTGCAGTCACTTTGAGTATTCCTCCTTTCCTTCCAGTGCTTCTTCCATTTATCTTCCACTGGATTGTTCTGTACAACTGCCCTTTCCAGGCTTTAATGACTCATGTCTAGCCAGAATTCAAACCCAATATTCTTTTCTCATCCTTCATTATTTCAGTTAGTTTAATCACAATTAATCTTCTTCATGTCCTGTTGTCTCATTATTTTCATGTATCTTTTGAATCTTTATTGTCCTCTTATTTTTGGAAGTTGTATTGTGTTTATCATAAATTCCTTTCTCCTTGTTCCTACTTTAGGTTTCTAAAGACTCTGCTTTTGATCCTAAAATTCAGTCCAAGTTATTTCATTAGCCATTTTAAATTATAGCAAGTTGGGGTTTTTTCCCTCCAAATCCATACAGAACAACATACTTCTTACCAAACCAAAGGACAACTAAAAACCACAAATTTATGTCAGATAAGGAAACAGAATGTTCAAGTACAAGCACCTGGACAGCAATGGAAAAGAACACAAATATTCAATTACATGGCAAGCATAAAGAGCTATTGTTTTCCTAGTTATTGTTCAAAAGGAGGAAGAAATGAGGTCACAGTGGAAAACTATCACCTGACATCAGTTTGCTTTCCTGAGCTTGGCTCCTCAGTAGCAGAGCATCATTTCACATAAGTGTGTTTTCTATAAGCTAAACTTATCTTTATCAAGATTTCATGCATAAGAAAATAATTGCTTTTAGTAGTTTTCTACAAAGCAGCACACAGACTCTTAAAATTCATTTTCAGCACACACACTTTCTAATACATATATATATACCACTGAAGATCTGCAAAATTCCTCAGATTAAAAATAGACAAAGTAACCTTAGATTTGTTCTGAGTTTGAAATGGAAATATTTCTAAGAATTTTTTATATTTTTAAAATATCTTTGTATTTAAGTTGTATTGCCTTCAGAAATAGCTAACATCTATCAAAGCCTGTATGTTAAACCACTTGTAGGATGTGCCTTTCTCCTAAAGGATACATGCTTAAAAAAAACACATGCTAGGCTGCAGTGATACAATGAGGAACGTATTTATGCAAACAATTATTTGTAAATCTGCATTTTTATAAGCTCATTCATGCTGGATACCCTGTCTTCCAGTTAAATGGAATTTACAGAGAAGAACAATAGAAAATTTATCTCTATTACAATGTCAGAACCAGCAAAAAATAATTGAGTCATGAAGTAAAATTCAAGTTCTGTACACCACCCTCAAATGAGTGAAATGTATTAATCTGAAAGGAAGCCTGTTTCTCTAAAACACAACACTATTTAGGATAGATACAATCATACTATTCAGGATAGATACAATCAGATATTTAAGGAGGATTTGGATGGAGCGAGAGATTGTCATGATGATCAAATTTGTATAGAATGTAATGTGTTCTGAATTACTGGAGAAAATAACATTTAAAACCAGATCCAAAGCAGCCCCTGATATGTTATATCATATTATTGTGGCTGGTTTTCTTGCAAAGACCGTATTTAAAAAAATACTGCCTGTCAAATAAAAGGCTGCAACTTCCTGCCAGTGATTTGAAATGAAAACTCCAAACTAACCTCAAAACACTTCTTCTTCTCTGCTTCCTGCAGAAGTGCAGCCAGCCCGGGTAAGACCACTGGGAAAATGTAAAACTCCAAATATTCTCGAGGAGAACCTGAGCAAAACAGGACAGCCTTCACTTACAGCTAAGCACTTGGATTTCACAAAAACACAGCCATGGGACACCAGAAAGTCAGTCCCAGTCATTTTGTCAATGCCACCACAGCTGGGACAAAGCAGATTCATTCCCTTCAGATACAGCCACTGGTCTGTCTTCACTTTTCATCCAACACAACACAAACTTTAAACTTCAAATTAAAGGTGCACCAACATTGCAAACTCAGTGTGCCTATGAGATGTCAGATTTAGTTTTAAGTGAATAAACTCAGACACCAGAAGCAGTTTAGTCACAGAAGTGAAAAGCTGTGAGAATTAATTTACCCTGACAGGAAGAAATTAGCCTGTGCTGAACTCAGTGCTGCTGCAGTTAGACCACTTCCATATCTCATGCCCTTTACAATCTGCATTATCAGAGCTAGTCATAAAACTGAATTTCTAGACAGAGGAAAAACCAAAGGTTATATTTTAGTGGTGCTGTGATTTCTTTGTCATAATTGCTTCACACTTGCCAGATCAGAGATTTTAACATGACTTCATGTATCCAACTATCGCAGAGGGCTGTCTGGGCTGGCACCTCTCTCCTTTCAGGAAGGATTCAGGTTTTGCTGTGATCAGCAAAGATTAAGTCATAGGAGTGTTCTCTTCTGGCAACACAGCTGAAACACTGACTTTACTCTCAGCTTTATTTGGGTCATATACTGCCAGAAAATACTCATAATGGAGAGGACACTATTTATATAAAAGCCAAGGGTAACACTACTTCTGACTTGCATAAGGAATTCCTAATGATCAAGAATTAGTGAAAGAGAAGACAAAATGAAGGGCTAAAATGCATAATAAAAACACATTGCTTCTTGGTAGATATATTATAAAGTCCTATATATTATATAGGAATTGATAAAAGCAGAAGAACAAAACTTCAGAGCTGTTTCCATTCTAAACTGTAATCAGATGAGCAAAGAGTATTTTGACAGCAGTTTTAAAATTCAATTGTCTACTTAGTCTATTGATCCTAGTTTCGCATTATTAAATCAGAGGTAGAAATGCCTGCCATTTCTGATTTAAGTGGCTAAATAAAAAGTCACTTATTCAGAAGAGCACAGAACTATCTTAGCTATTCAACGCTATTGGTTTGTATTGCACAATTTGATGTTTCTTCCATTGACCAAGTGGCCAAGCTGGCTCCCTGTTTTCAGACCAACAAACTAA
The DNA here is from genome assembly GCF_965231275.1 of Zosterops lateralis. Classification (NCBI taxonomy): domain Eukaryota; kingdom Metazoa; phylum Chordata; class Aves; order Passeriformes; family Zosteropidae; genus Zosterops; species Zosterops lateralis. The sequence goes on from NC_139775.1 coordinate 7,921,098, forward strand.
AACAAATAAATTACAAACCCTTGCCATATGCAAGAAAAATAATCACAGCAGGGTTGAAGATAATATACTCCTACTTACATTTCATTGGATCAGGGGGTTCTCCAGGGGGAACTTCTCCAAGTATGGGAAGCACATATTGGACTACAGGGAGAGAAAAAAACTCTTCCATAGGAATTGGCTGCAATGTTTCTGCTTCCAAAGGTGCCTGTTCAAAATAAATGTATCCTCTCTAAATACCTCAACAGACCAGACAAAAATAAATAAATCAATTCAACAGAAAAAATTATAAGGTCAATTAAAAATAATGGAATAATAATTATAATTAAAATATTGTATTATTTATGTATTTTCTAAATACTTTACAATACATAAATGCACTTTAAAAACTTCCGTGGTTTCCAGCACAGTAAAATCATCCAAACCTAACAGAAGGTATATGACTCCTTTGGACAGAATAGGGTGAGATATCACAATTTTTAAAATATTTCATCCATTGTAAGAAATAGCAATTAATTGGAAATTAACACCGGTAGCATTTTCTGAATAAGTATTTTGCACTCAGAAGCTTAAATATCTCTTTCATATTGTTCAGAAGTACTGACATTCAGCTTTTAAAGAAAATAAACTTTTCTTGTTAGCATTACCCAAGTTGCTTTAAATACAAGCAATCATTTGGGAGATTACATTTGTTGGTTCAAAGAAGTTGTTTGAAAAATAATCATTTTGTTTTCATTTTATGAGTGAGTCTACCCTGTGGGTACCAAATTTTCACATTTAGCTGTTTAAAATATTTTAAATCCATCTCCATGCAGATCTTTTACTTGAACTGTACTCACTGATTCTTGTTTTGATTCAGGATCTTCTTTTGATTGAGGAACATCTGAAATTTCTGAAATTTGAGAGTTTTCTGTTTCACGCTCTAAAAGTTAAAAAATGTACATTTACCATGAGACCCTAAAAAATATTTATTTTCCGCCTAAACCAACATTATTTTAAAAGGTATTTATTTAGCTTGAAAGAACAGAAGTTAATGTGCAATAAATATTTGTTTAATGTGAAATTTAACATTTTAGAACAAGCAACAACTTTAGAGACTCTTGTCTTGCCTCTCTCAAGCTTTGAGTCAAGTGCAAGGTTCTCACTGACAAAAGAACCCTTTTTTGGGGAAAAAGGTTTTTAACCAAAATAATAACTCAAAATATTCCAACATAAATCAAATGCACATGCTTGCACAGAATTAACCATTGTTTTTACTAGTAGGCAAGACTGCTTTTCATAGTGGATTCCTCTGGAAGCAATTAAATCCCAGGGACATTGCTAAGTATTACTGTCTCCACTTAAAAAAAAAAAAAAAAATAAAAATAAAAAATAAAAAAAAAACCAACCCTACACAAACAAACAAAAAACCCAACAAACTAAAGGCAGTACATGACCCTCAAGGATGACTGAGTGACTCAGGATAAGAAAAATAAAGGGCCAAGACAATGAACTTGAATGAGAAAACCTACAGACTCCACAGCCCAGAGCACTCAGAGCCAAACCCAGCAGGTCCTGTTCCACCATTAGTTGGGTTTAATGGCATCACCAAGTCCGTGTGTGCTACAGGTGTCCTGAGCTGCAATAATCAACCTTACTCCGACTTCGGAAATGGGCATTTTAATGGAAAATGCCTACTTCGAGCATTATGAAGTACAGAATGAAGAAAACCCCATCGGGGAATTGCAGCGCTGCTCTCCCAGCTTTCCAATCCCAGCGTTCTCACTCAGACTTTGGGACAAGTCAAGGGGCTTTGCTGTTAAACGGTGCTCTGAGATGTTTTGTATTCATTTAACCATCGCACAGCGATGACACAGCGGCCTCTCTGCCCTCCCAGGGCAGTATCGAACTGGGCTCCAGGACAACCCCAGAGCACAGGGAGTCACAGCCAGGCCAACCCCGACACCCTCACACCGGGCTGGGCGCTGCACAAACACACACAGAGGCCGCGTCCGTCGGGAACTTGTGACAATAAAAGCAACACAACGCCCACGAGCAGAAAGTGTTGGTGGAGAAAGGGGCGGCTGTGGGCGCTGTGTGGGGCGAGCACATCCCCGCAACCCCGGCCCGCGGCGGCTCTGAGGGCAGGGCGGCGCTGAGGGCGGGCGGCGCTGAGGGCAGGGCGGCGCTGAGGGCAGGGCGGCGCTGAGGGCAGGGCGGCGCTGAGGGCAGGGCGGCGCTGAGGGCAGGGCGGCGCTGAGGGCAGGGCGGCGCTGAGGGCGGGCGGCGCTGAGGGCAAGGCGGGCCGGGAGCGGCGAGGGGCGGCCTGAAGGGCCCGAAGGGGCAGCGCGGGAACCCTGCCCGGGGGGCTCCGAGCGGAGCCGGGGCCGGGGTTCCCACCTGCAGCCTGTTTCCCCCGCCGCCTGCGCGCCGCCATGGCCGCGGTGGGCGCGTTGCCGCGGTGACGGCCCCGGGGCGGGGCGGGCCGGGGCGGGCTCGGTGCGATCCCTTCCGGGGCGGCGGCGGGAGCTGCACGTGGCCGCGGGAGGTGAGCGGGGCCCGGCCCGGCCCGGCCTGGCCGCAGGGAGGGCAGGGCAGGGTTCCAGCACGGCCCGCACGGGATGCGGTGTCGGCCGGGCCGAGCCGGGCGGTGCCGGGGCTCGGAGCGGGGCGGGACTCGGGCTGACACCGCTCCCCCCGGGGTGGGCCCGCCACAGCCCCGCCGGGCCCGGACCGGCAGGGACAGGGGCTGTGCTGGGCCGGGTGTTCTGTACGGGCATTTAACAGCATGCCCCACTGACGTCTTGTGTATTAGTTATTGCGAAACAAATAGGAATAATTGAGTTTCTCGGCAAGTGGGTGCTGAAGGCTTCTCTGTTGACACCGGTTCATTGGAGTAAGTGTCCTGAGAAAAGAAACGGAGAGCAAAGATAAGAAATGGCAGATAGAAGGAAATTTAAGGTAATGATTCAGGTGCCTTGGAAGGGTTTGGTAATGCTGAGCGGGCAGTGAAGTGGTGTGAAGTTCAGTGTTAAGTGACAAGTCACAGGTAGCTGGGAAACCACTCTGATTGGATTTGTTTATAAACACAAGGACATGTTTTTGGGAAGATTTTTAGAGGGTAGGTGTTTCTGTGAAAGCGTTGTGCTCTGCTGGTGTGAAACAGGCAAATAGAACCTTGCAAACTAACTAGGATAAGGTACAGTGAACAGCGTGATAAAAAGGATCACTCCAGTACACAGAATTTTCTGTATGTGTGTGTCAGTGTGTTCTGGTTCCCCATCATGGAAAGCAGACTGAAGTTAGAGTGTCAGGGACCATGGGAGATAAAGGAAAGGTTTCAGAAGAAAGGAAGACCAAGTAGATTAGGACTTGCATAATCTCTTTGAAGCAGTTCACTCACATCTTCATTTCCTTTCTTAGAATGGTAATAAAGAAGAAGAGAAAAGAATTTCATGAGGAGCCTGTACAGAAAAAGAAAAAGGTGAAGACTATAGTTGAAATTGAGAAAGATGTTCAAACTGTCATTAAAACTGAGGACTATGGCCATTTCAAGAAAAAAAAGAAGAAAAAGGAAAATTTAAAAGATAAGTATTTACACAAATGTCAACAAAAGAATAATAAGAAAAAGAAGAAGAAAGAAGTTGGCTCTGAATTACTCAGAGCAGCTCATTTAGAAAGCTTTGTGAATATAAAAGGTCCTGTGGACTTACAACTTGAAGAAGAATCGGAGGAACAAATTAAAATACTCAAAAAGAAGAAAAAAAAAGTCCAGTGTCATTTTTCCTTGGAGAATAATGAGACTAGTGATGTGGAGCTTTCAAATCATCACACAGATGGTACTAAGAAAAATGAATTGCCTTTAAAAAAAAAGAGGAAAAAAGCTGCTTTGGATTTGGAATTGGATGGTGAGGTAACAAAGAAGAAAAAGAAGACAGGCAGTTTTTCATTAGAGGACATCCAGGACAGTGAACAAAAGCAATCTGCAAAAGTTTATAAAAACACTCACAAATACATTTCCCAAAAAGCAGTTTTTATGGGTGAAAACAATGACACAGGTAACGCCCAGAATGGTGAGGAGAGTTTTGTGAGAAGAAAGAAGAAGAAAAAGAAAGATAAGTCTGACTGCTTTGTACCACTGGCGGATAATCAGGACGACATACATCAAGTTCCTGGTAGCACCACGGCATTAAGTGACTTCAGAAAAAGGAAGAAACATAATTCCTGGGAATATTCGTTGACGAGCAGAGAGGAAGAGGACCAAATTAAGAACTTGGGGCGTATCAAAGAGAAGAAGAAGAAAAGAAAAGATGTTTCTTCCTCAACTTATGAAGAAGATAAGCCAGACTACAGCTTTCTTGATAAGTATCTCCCAGCACAGCAAGAAGTTGAGCTTGAGGAAGAAGAGCTGTCTGGAGAGAAACACAGGAAGAATTTCAAGGATAGTAAAAAAGTCAGTGAGAGGAAAAAGAAGAAGATTAAAAAAAAGGAGAAGGAAATTACACATTCAGAAGTTTATTTAAACAATGACAGTGCCTCTAAAAGCCAAAAAATACTGCTAAAAAGCAATAAAAATAACAAAGAGAGTGAAATAGAGCAAGCTCAGTGTGTTACAGGGGGTACTGTAGATGGGACATTATGCAATAGTAATCCTGTGCAATGTGACAGAAAAAAGAAAAAGAGGGAAAAAGCACCACCAAAGGACTTTGCTGAAGAACCAGGTTCAAAAGCAGGTACAAAAGAGGTCAAGACAGAATCGCCATGGAATGAGTCACTGGTAAGTTGTAGAGAGGAGGGGGCAGCTTTGCACCGTCCTGCTAAAAGGAATTGAAAGCCTTTTGGGCAGTTTCCTGCCTTGCAGGCTGCTCTGCCTGTTCCTGGCACTGAGGTCAGTCAGGGCCCCCACTGCGTGTTGGGAGGCAGGACCAGCTGATCTATTTCAGCAGGTCAGAGTTCACAGGACCTCAGAACAGTCTGAGCTGGAAGGGACCCGCAGGGATCGTCAGGTGCAGCTCTGAAATGAAGGGCCCACACAGGGATCAAAGCTGGGCACTGTCAGCACCTGCTCCAGCTGAGCTGATCGTGTCACACATTGATGGCTGCTGCTGTAATCACACAGTGTTTCAGTTGTGAAAATGTAAATATTACAACTAGCAGCAAGTATTGGCCCAGAAAGAAAGTGGGTTTGTACTGTCATAAATGTTGGATTGCTGTTAGCAGTGTGGCAACACTCTTCATCAAACAGGATGTCATTTACCCTGAGCAGGTGGTAACTGTGGCAGCATGAGTTCATCTAACTCTTTATTAGACTTTCCTCGAGCTTTGCTGCTGTCAGTGCTGGAATTATGTAATGTTAGAAACAAAGGGGAAAGTTAGCCAAAACCTGTTGACTCATTCCAACAAAACCTCAGAGAAAATCCTAGAAATCCTAAGTGTAGACTGGGCCAAGAGCATTGAAATATAAACTCTGATGGAGAAATACTAAAAACCTAATCACACAGTTTTAATCTATGAAAGAAAATAAATAGATGTAAGAACTGTAAATTGTAACTGAGGGTAACTGGGATTGTAACCTGACTGACTGACTGGTAGAGGAAATCCCATCCCAGAGTCTTGCAGTACTTGCCATTTCTGAGGTAAAATGAATTTTCATCAGTTCCTGGGGAGGAACTGATGAAATATTTGAAGTACAGACGTTTTCCTCTTTATCTGATCAAAGTCATGTTTTAAAGCTAAGGGTGCCAAAAGCTGGTACCTACATGCCCAACTTCTCTTGTTATCATTGGGAATTAAGCTGTGAGATACTCAGAAAATCAATAGGTATCTGTCTGTATTTTTAGCTGCTTAAACTTAACTTTAAAAATGGCACATTGCAAGTCACTAGGAGGTTATTTTTATTTTCCTAGGTAGTGGGAAGATCCAGTTCCTTTCTACCAAGAATTTTGAATGCTTGGCTTATTTAAATGTCAAGCACTAGTTAAGAAGGCGTCATTGAAGTTTTTTGTAAGCTAAGGTTAGAGCAGACCAAAATGTGCTGCTTTTCAAGCTCACTCCATGGTGTGCTTTGCTTTGTCATGCACTCAGATGCAGTTTCCTCAAGTTCTATGGAAACCTGGCAGCTGTCTGGTGTCTAGTGCTAATAATTAAATACAGATTCATGTGGAGACCCAGATACAGTTTTTTTTCACAGGGGTTTGTGAGGGGAGTGTGTAATGCTTATCAGTCATGAGGTGAGCAGATGTTTGGGGTTTTCAAGTTGGATTTCTCCTTTTGACCTTTCAAAAGGACAGTGTGGTTTTATTGCCTGGTATATTTTCTAATTAAATTGACATTGCCTTTTTGAGATTGTTGGACATTATTTGTATTTTGCAGCTGCTTACATTGTGTTGAGGCAAGATAAGCCCTACAGTGGCATGCAAACTTTCATGGCCAGTTAATATGGAAACCACAGCAAATCCCTTGCAAACTGTTGAGAAGAAGGAATAGGGTGATGCATGTTTCGTTCCTCTTTCCCATAGGCAACTCCTTTAATAATAAAAAGCAACTCAAAAGAAAAACTGAAGATTGAGAAGTCTGAGTTAATCAGTTCTATCAAGTTCTAGTTCCTGCCAGGCCAAAAGACACTGCACTAATAAATGGCTGATAAACGTGCATTTAGCTTGCATTTAACTGTGCCATAATCCTGAAAAGTTTTCATCTACAGCATATCACACGGTGTGCATGCCTTCAAAAATCCTCTGTTGGGCTTGCTCTGCAAGTAAAAGAGCAAATTTTAAAGACAACGTGGAGTGATACCCACTTAATATCAGTGATTGGTGTTTTTCTCATTGGATGCCATTGCAGTCAACTCAGGCGGAGTGAGGAGGAGTGAGGACTCAGTTTACTGCTTTGATGTTGTTTGCCAGCAGGCAGCATAGCCCTACCACATGTGAATGTGCTCCTTTTCCATGAAGTTGGAGGAAGCTTGGCACACCTCCATGGGGGTAGTTTTTTCCACTCAGTAGCCCTCAGCAGGTCAGCACCGTGCTGGGAATTAGCAGGGATGGGGGGGTTTCCTCCTTCTGGCTAAAAAAGAAAAAAAAAATATGCTGCAGTTGTTTGCAGAATCCTGTCAGGACAGTTTTCCTGCTTGTTTTAATGGATATGAAAAGACAGTACCAGGCCATCTAGAAGTAAATTGGGGGTTGTTTTTGGTTTCTTCTTTTCATCCAAGAGCTCTCCTTCCTGCAGACAGTGTTCTCGCATTTTTAATAGTGCATGTACTTGTGTGTGTGTGAAAGTGATGTATAAAAGGTAGCTTTGGAAAATGAGGTAAATCATTGATGGCTTTTAATATAACTAAAGCCTCAAAAAAGTAACAGCAGGTTCTGCCGACAGAAGTATGTTACAAATCTTCTTCTTGTCATTTCCCTGGCTGTTTCATGCTTGGTTTATTATGTTAGCTGTATCAATAGATCTTCCCTTTGGCCACTTTTTCCAGGCTGGTCTAAAGCTTATGGCTCTCATTTAGCACTGTCCTGGACTTACTACTTACCCTGTTATACTGGATGGCCAAAAAGCTTCTCCTAATGACAGATTTGGAAGAGAAAGGCTGGGGGCAGTGGTTTGGGCACACTAGTCACTGGGAGCAGAAACTGCAGAAGGGCTGCACTTCATGGAAGTGTAGCCAGGATCTGGGTGGATTTACCTCCTGCCATCCATTCCAGCCCATCTATTCCTTCTGGAGCTGCTCAGTCTCTTCCATCAGCTCCCTGTTCCTTGCTCTCAAATGTGGAATAATGTGCTGTTTGCTGCCATTGTAGGAGACAGTTCATGTATGTGGTCTTGCCTCTCCCTGTGCTCCTTCTGGACTGGGAGCTCCCTGGGGACCATCATCCACAGGGGAGCACAGTGCAGCTGCCTCTTGATCAGTTTTTGTTTGTTTATTTGTTTCAGAAAGACCTTTATTTATTTTACCTCCAATTTCTATTTTTTTTTAACTTCCACTCTCTCTGTGCCTTTCTTCAAGTATAAATTTAAGCTTTTACAGAATGGTTTAATTTGAAATTACTCTGCCTGCAAACATTACTGTGTGCCAGTGTTGTTGGCAGGTCCCTTTTAATAAATCTAAAAATCATTTATCTTGAATAAAAGAAAAAAACTCTCTGTGAGGTTTTTCCATAGGAATACAAAGATTTAATTGGCATTTTCATCTTAGATCTGACTATTTTGTCTTGCCCCAGAATAGTACTGCTGATTGCTTAGTGTTTTAACTACTTTTGTGGTAAGAGTTGTGTAAATTCTAATTAACCAGAATGGATAAAAATAATGATACAAGCTTTTTTTCTGCTTTACAGGAAGAACTAGATGGTGTTATTGTTGTGCAGGAGAAGAAAGGAAACTGTGATGAAATTAGCATAGACAAGGTATGCTTTGTCCTAACTGGGTAAGACCTAAAGCAAGTCAGCATTTAACATATGCATAGGAATTTATTTTAAAAAACTGCTTTGTTGCTTATCTATGCCTAGATTTCCTTAACTAAAGCTCTGCTTAAAATGTGCTTTATGCTGCATGTGTTGTCCAAAATGTACAGCTCCAGTCAATGTCAGAACTAAGTAACTTATTAAATGAAATACACATTTCTTTGCCTTTCATCAGTGTTGGCACTTTCAGTGTAGCTGTTGCCTGCAGTTAGAAAATCAGACTTAACCTGCTACAGCAAAACACTTTTAATATACACAGAAAAATTACAGTTCTCATGCTGAGCGTGTGAAACGATCCCATGCAACTTTGAACTATCCTTGCAAAACTCTGAAGATAGATAATTATTTTATTTTTCTCTTATTATTTCATTGTGAATGGTCATTTACCATGACAATGTAATTGATTGTGAATTGATTGTCATAGGACACAGAGTCTTATGCTGCATGTGTAATTTTTCTGCACGATAGGTGAGGCGGCAGGCCCTGCAGGAAGAGATCGATAGAGAATCTGGCAAAACCAAGGCTTTCAGTTCCAAAGTGGGACAGGTAATGTATGAGTTTAGACCTCAGCCTGATGGAAATACTGTGTCCCAGGGCAAGTTCCTGTAAAAAAACCACTGTGCTCTTTTTTGTATGTGGCTCAGGTACAACAGTGTTCCTTCTGACTGCAGGTTTCAGGTCACGCTATAGAACAAGTTGGTACAATGCCAAGAGTCTGGGAGCTGAGCACTGAACTCCTTGGCATTGTACAGTCCTCTAATCCCCATCATCAGTCCTGAAAAGCAACATTTTCTCTAGTTCCTCTGGAGAATGAGCCATCAAAAATTGCTACAGAAGCATTTTCTGCTCACTACAAGTAATTTTTGGGCTATGGATGCAGCAGTCACTGAAGTATATCCAATGCACACATTCAGCAACAGGCTGCATCTTTCTGCATCTTTCCTCCACCTCTTTGGAAGATGATTCCTGATTCTTTGCTTTTGCATCTTACTCAGCCTGGCTCCTGACAGATTCACAGTAAGGTAGTGGAAACTTGCAGTAGTGTTTAGCCAGGGGTAAGAAGATTGAGGTGGAGAGAAAGCTTTGCTAGTAATTCAGGCTTCTGTTGTTTTGCAGGACTGCCAGAATGCCTAGAAAGCTGGAATATGCCTCAAACAAATGCCAGAAGTAACTTCTGTACATCTAACATAGTGGGAGGGAGTCTGTGTAGCTCTGGAATTACAACTGTCTAATAGTCTCTGTAGTAATTGAGAAAAATGACATCCTTGGCAGGAGAGCTCAGTGCTTTGGCACTGATCTGTCTCTGTTTAGTAGTATGCAGAAGAATAGAAGCTGTGAAAACTAATTCATCAGCTCCACAAAGAGTAAGCTGGAAATGCTTCAGCAAAAGCTGTGTGCAGTGCCTGCCAGCAGCTCACTTAAAAACAGAGTTTTGACAAGCCATAATTATATTTACATCTGTGCAGATGTCTCCCATTGCACAGGGAGGACCTATATTTATTTATCTGTGTCTTGTGTGTATCTGGATGTGTGCATGTATCTGTGTCACAGACTGGGCTTGTACAGCAACTTGCCTTTGTGCAAGGTCAAAAGGCTGGAGTGTTATGGGTAGCTTTCTTTCAATACCAAGTATTCTGGCCTGTGATAGTGAATGATACTTGCATTTTTTTTTTTACCTTAAAAACCCCTGCTGTAACTTGCCTGCAGTTGTGTCATGTGCTCATGTTGGCTGTCTACTGGAGAATGACTGTTTCATGCAAGTTTCATGCAACAGTTCTGTTGGAAGGATTTCAGGCTGACATAAACATGCCACTGAATTCACTTTTTTTTCCTTTGATGTACCCAGCTTAGTCTATTTAATTAATAATCATACATTCTGCCATTTAGTATCATGATCAATTTTAAAGAAAAAATTCTGAGTAGAAATCCTGCTGAAAATATTTATAAATTACTAAATAGCTCTAACTCAGGAGTCAAATATACCTTTTAATAATAAAGCCTGTTCTTAGGTAAGCCAAAAGTTCATGAACTTCGTAAATCCTGTAGTGTATCTGGGGTTTTCCACAAACAGCTGAAATCTCATTTTAGCTGGACATTGCCTCCTCAGAAAGGATCCAAAATCTGCAGACAGAAGAAAAATCCTGAAGGGGTGAACTAGTTCAGAGTACAGTTAAATGCAAATACAGTAAATACAAAGAACACAGCAAACTGCAAGGGAGGGGAGGCTTTAAGAGAACTAGACTTAGTCCTGTTGGGTGGAGGAGGCCCTCTGGTTTTGCACCCTTGCAATATTAGTTGTAATCAGTGGAATCAGAATGCAAATATTACTTAAAACTGATAAGCCAGACTGAACAGTGTCCACAACTAACAAAACCCTGCTGAAAACAGCAGCTCCCAAACTAGGCAGTGCGAAAATGAAAAGAGAACCTTACAAAGTGACAGTGAAAGAGGATTAAGTCTGACAGTTTTCTTAGAATAAGGGATGCTGTCTGACTCTTGGGGCTGGGTAAAGGGAGCAGAAAGCCAAGATTCCTCAGGACAGAGGGAAGGGAGATCCTCAAAGCGCATTAACCCCATGTCCAGGTGAAATGGCCTGAAGTGCTAATGAAGGTGCACTCAGGCAGAGTTAGGTCACTCTTACCACATCCCTCAAGAAGTACTGCCCCTGGAATAACAGCATCTCTGTCACCCTGTTCTCATAGTACACTGCCAGAAATTGTCTTCCTTGGTCTTGGTATTTCCTAATTTTAGTGTTAATTTTGTTTTGCCTCACAGGATGCGAAGCTTGGACAGTGGAGTACAGCTACTTTTAAAAGTTCTGAAGAACAAATGAAGTTTTTTAGACTGTTGGGTGGCTTTAAAAAGGGTTCTGTGCCTATCCAAAATTCCTCAGCAACTACAAACAAACCAAACATGGCTCTGAACAAGGAAGGGGAGGAGAAGTTACAGCAGGCACTGAAGATGGAGTTTGATAAAGCAATGGACTTGAAGCAACACAGAGGAATTGGTCTTGGGTTTCAACCTACTGCCAAGAAAAAATTTCACATAGACAAATACTCATCTAGATCCATAAAATTTGAAGACTAAAACTCAGAAATAATAAAAAGAGTGAAATTTCTTTTTACTTGAAATAAAATAACAAAATGCTGAAGAAATTACATTTATGACATACTTGAAGTACAAGTTTTCATCTGCATATACCAGTGGAGCTGAGCATATACCACTCCTCACTTTATCCAAACAGTAAGTTTTTGAAACCTTTATCATTTTTGTTCTACAAGATAAGAGACAGCCTCCTTCAAAGACTGAAGATGTGTACCATGCCTGCAATTAGTTGAAATTTAGTAATTTTTTTTTAAATGCTGATTTAATAAACTTGGTTTTATCTATATCTTAAGTGATTCAAAAGGATTTTATTCTTCTGTAAAATCTTTACATTTTTTACACTCAGTGGTACAAAATGATGTTGCCTTAGTTTGAAGACACACTAGTGGTTTGCCCTCAAATTTGATGAGGGCAGACTTTTAACTCAGAAAGTAGCTCTTAAAAATCTAACATCTGATGGATAGCATTGAACATTCTCTATTTGAACTATGCTCTGGCAGTTGGATTTTCAATCAGCAGCTGTTACATAAAATTTAAGTATAAGTATTTTGGAGAGTAGCACCAACAGAACTACTACATTTCTTTAAGACAGCCTTATTTTCCACAACAGTCATCTGCAATGGATTGTTCTACCTGAAAGCATCTGCCTCCAGCAGAAAACACACTTAAAACAGCACTTGGTTCTGATGCATTTTGGGCAGCTCCTGAGAGGAAGTGAAAATTATCCATCTTAAGGGGGTGCCATGAATCCATTCCCAAATCTGGGAAGAGGGAGATGCTCTTCCTGCAGGATCTAAACTTGCCTTTGAGAAAACCATCTCCTTTGAAGTGTCATTTAAAGCCACCACTACCTCAAGGTGAAGCTGTTTAGCATCAGTGCTTTCAGTGGTCAGCACCAGCTTCCACCAGCCCTTCTTGGTTTTAGCTCTTGTTTTACTAAACTTCAGATAGTTGAGGTTCTGTTTTCTCTTCTGGTTTAAAATAAATGCTGAATTCAAGCCCTCAGCTACTTGCCTGACAAAAACATAAACCACTAAGCAAAAGTAGCAATAGGTATCAGGTCTCAACATGATTCCTTACCATGGGGCAGAAGTGGTGAGAGTGAAATTTTATTAGAAATGAAACAGTGCATGTAACTAAATTCCACAAGGGTAAGGAGATAGATTTGTATACACAAATTCCCACAGAACACACAGATGAACTGCAAATTGTTTTATTCAGTGATAGTATACTTTGCAAATATAGAGGACTTTGCATAATTTCCATTTTCCTTTGCAACACTTAAAGATTCCTTCCATTTTACAAAAAACACCACTGGACTAAAATGAAAACATAACATGTCTGTGAAAATGTAGAAATTAGAACAGTAACACCTCAGCCATTTTTCTCTGCCAGATAAATGCTGGCAGCATCCCAAAGCAGAGACACCACTTAGGCTGACTATTATACTGAAATGCTGCTTTCTGCAGAGGAGAAAGACTATTCTGCAAGAGGGATGATGAAGTTTTGATGCTGTGAACTCATTTGCACAGATTATCTTCCTTTTTTGTTAGAATTACAACAAATTAGCTCTCAAAAGGCTTTTGCAACCATACAGGTTCAAAATACTGTTTACTGAATGTAACTCAGCATTTAAAATAACAATACCGTGGTAAAACTGGATACAGAAACTCAGGTTAAATTATTGCACTCAGAACAGTTTTACCTTTACTGTGCCCAAGTAAATGTGTCTCACTAAGGAAAGTAAAAATACACTGAACTCCTTGCAGTCAGAATGTAGATGAGTGATTTCTGCCCTTGGTTCCATGCTCCCTTGTGCAGGTGACTCCTTGGAAGAGGCTCCCATCAGGTCCTGGACTGCAGAGGAAGCCGAAGGGCCAAGTCTGAGAAATGACTCATTTCAGGTTGTTTGCTCCGCCTCTTGATGTATTCTAGGGTTTTCACCTAGGTTTGAACAGAAAGGCATTTGGAGATTTTCAGTGTCTTTTCTCATTTCATAGCCATCAGTTCATCTTTGTGAAGGGGTTTTAAACAGTCTCAGGATTTTCCCTAAATTTCACTGGTTTTGTGAGCACTTGGCATTGTTTATTCCAGAGCTCATTATTATTTGTGTTTGTTGTTTAAAGGCTCTCAAATGCCACTTTACAAGTTTTCACCAGGCAGTTCCTCCACAAAAGAAAAACGCAGTATTTCTCTTAAAGCTAGTTTTCTCTACTGAACAAAAAGTTAAGAACCACCAACACTTTCAGGTTCCTTAATGCTTGTCATGCTATTAAAATGCTAGAAACATACACTGGAAATAAGAGAAGCTGCTTGTTCATTAAGAAGCATTTAGAAAAATAAGTTGTTGGGGTTTAAAGATAATTTGATTTTTTTAAGATAGTACCTTGCAAAGAGATGAAGTTTATTCAGATCAAGAAAATGTTACCTTTTACCAAATAAAGAGTGGAAAAAGATATTAATAACTAAAACCTCTCTGCATTTTCTGTCTCCCTCCCTTACCATAGTCTTGGTGTCAGCAAAGCCGTGCTTCTGAGCAAGATTCCAGAGATTGACTGAAAGCTGGTTCAGTCTGTTGTTTCGTAGGTCCCCATGAGCCAGGATGGTGTTGAAGAAATAGAGTGCCAGCTGGCTCTGCCTCTTCAGGGTCTATAATGGAAACAAAAATATACCCACATTACTGTACACTCATCCCAAAACTCCCAGCTTAACCTCAGCGGCTGCTCTGAACCCTCACAAGTTCAGAGGGCTCTCATTTTGTAACACACAGCAATAGTTACAGACATAAGAATACAGTCATAGTTTTCATATTCCATTCAAAATGCAACAAACAGCAGTAGTTGTAAATCAACATAAGCTGCTGTAAATAAAATAATTACACAAGACTCCTACGTCTCAGTTTGGCACAGCACAGTATGAAGGTCTGACACATTTACAACTCCAGACTCCCTACAACTGCATAGAAATCACCCTCCCACCAACCAACTTTGCACTTAGAGCACCCTAGCTGTAAATTTTTAGAGAAAGCACTATCATCAATCTAAATTAATGTAACTTCAGGCTTTCCCCCCCGGTCTATTGTACTTTTACTTATTTAACCAAAGATGTATTTCCCCTGCTACTCTTCCACTGAAACTGGTGATATGAACAAATTTGCACCATATTTGTAGCTACTTCCCCTAAAATTGCTGAGCAGGGACCTTAAGGAGCATAAAAGCAGTCTTCCCCCCACACAAAGCAGAGAGGATTCACTGCTGCATGTTCTCTTGACCAGAAACAGCTTGAACTTTACAGAACTGTCCAGAACTAAAATTTTCCATTCCAACACTGTCACATAAATGCAGCATTCTCTAATACTGTGAAAAGACCACACTGTGTTAACAATAAGATGCATTGTTCTCTTCCAAGTTCCCATTTTGGTGAAAGGATTTTATTGTGAGAAAAATTTATTTTCCTTTATAGCTTTTAAAGGAAATGAACCAATAAAAACACAAAATCATTAGAGCCTTGTTCATTTAAATGAGCAGCCAAGAAGATGAATAATAAAAGGTCACCAACACTGATGCAATCCAAATAACACAGTGATTTTATGACCAGCTTTACTTTAACACAATTAGAGATCTCTGGTAATATTCTCATCACTTCTATTTCCTCAGCAACAGCTTCCTCAAACAACTATTCATTCTTACAAAGAAATTTTTATCTAAATCTCTCAATGACTTTCACTCATCAAAGCAAAACAAATAGTCCCTCTTTGAAATAATGATGGACACAGGAGCAAATCCAAGGCTGCAGAGGTAAAGGCAGGCCAAGCACCTCTATCTGTGCTGCTTAGCCTTAAATCCAGTTTTCTATGCAAACACTGCCTCAGTGAACTAACACATCTCCTTATTCAAAGTGGGCTTGAAAGGAGAAAAGAATCAAAAAAAGGCTTTTCAGAAACCATGGATTTCAAGCTCTTCAAACATTCCTACCCACAAATTCCATACAGGAGTCAGATGCAGAAGAATCCCTAATATACAACCCACAGTCCTGAAAACGTGTTTACATTTCCGTCCAAGACCTGGTTGGACATTCTTAGCTGTGCTAGAATGGTTGTTTCTGCTGCGACTGTTCTGAAAAACAACCCCTGTTCCCTCTGCTGATGTGTACAATGATGTAGATGATTTGAGCAAAGGATATTTTCATCTTACACCTCTGCCATTGCTCAAGGAAGGACAAACAGGATAGCAAAAGCAGAGAAAAGGCTAAACTTAGCACAGTGTCCTCCCAATATGTATCACTTAACACATTCTGTATTGGTGAACACTCTGGGCTACTGTGCAAACAGCCCATCTAAAAAATTCCATCAAATCAATCACATCCTGCCCTCCCATTTCAGGCCAGGAGCCACAAGATTTCTATCAATAGAATCCATCCAGTAAGGGCTGATTGGGAAGCTGTGCAAGGGTCCATTCTCAGGAACAGGCACACGAACAGAACAGCGAGTTCTCATTGTTTCAGTAAACATCAGTCACCTGCCTTTCACATACAATCCATTAAACTAGATTTGATCCCTCAGAGCCTCTGAATCCCAATCAAGAAATCCAATAAACTGCCTAGAGTTTTCTTTATTTTATATTGAACAAATATACTAAAGTCAGAGTAGAGACAAAATAACTGTCTCTTCCCTCTGTACCTCTCTCCTGACATCATCTTAGTGCCTGGGATCTGAAACTTTTATAATTATAGGTGGCTTTCATTGTATTTTCCCCAGTAATAGACTAACTGAACTCTCACTTTGCTCATGACAGAATTGGACATCATTAGGTGTCTCCACCACAAGCCTGCCAATGTCATGGTCTCACTTTCTAAACAAGTAAAAATACCCAATTTCCTTTTCTTATGAGGTTCCTGAAGCTTTTGAAAAGACCAAGTCCTGGTCAAAGGCAGTCTGTTTCTTCAACTCCAAATTACTTTTGGTTTTGTATTGAATCAAGCTGAGTAAGAACATACCTCCTCCTTTCCCAGGGTTTTCAGATGATCCAGGATCTGTGACACCACTGTTTCACTCAGTTTATTAATTTCAGCCAGGAACTTGGAGTCTCCACCATACAAAGTGTCATTGGAATCAACTGCAGAGATGAATTCAAGCTTAGGTCTGGCTGAAGAGCTATACATTTATTTGCTATTTAAAACAACATATATTGATAGAAGACCACCTTTGGAAATCATAAAATGATCCTCCTCCATGGAACACAAACACAAGTATTTTTTTTAAGTGCCTATCACTTGGTTGTCTACTATGTCCTTTTGATTTTAGGAACAAAACACTGAGAAGAATATTTTAGCTTAAAGCCAGTCCTGTATTCCTGAATGCAGCCAGGCTCACAAGTATCTCGTAGACATAATGTTAAGCAACGTATCATGTCAATTTTAAGGTTTTCCACAGAGACAGACTCCCTGCTCCCATCACTTTAGAAGAGTATGGCCATCATCTTCAATGACAGCAGCACCAGGCCAAACAATTCGTGTTTTATTTAGTGAAAACAAGCAGATTTTCAAAAGAAGCTGCATTTTTTTTTCCTTAAAATAAACCCATGATTACCTCAAAGTAATGGACAGAAATTCAAAAAGGGTATTTTCAGTTTCAAAGACCTTAAAGGATCTTTGGGAGAGAGCGAGCACTTCAAATTTTTACGGCTTATATAACTGTGATTTTAAACATGTCTTTTGCCCTAATTTATTTATGTTCTATTAAGAAGTTGGGTAAAAGAAATTTTTAGGTTTAAATGTATTCTGGATAAACCAGAAAGCACAAAAGATAAAAAATAATAAAGTTTACTTGGAAACAGGGTATTTTAAGAAGCTAAAGTACAAGGTCCACCTAGGAAAAAACCCTATTGCCCTACTACAGTGGAAAAATAACTGATATATATTTCCATGTCTCCATTAAAATCTAATTAATTTAAATTTTTCATCTTAGGATTATGCAGCTATTTTGTCATATAAAAACTCGAGTAAAAGAAGAATCTAAAGCACACTTCCTTACAGAATCTGAACAGCAGATTTACTACAGAGTGGCACTTCCACTGACAGCTATTTTCTGTGCTGCTAACTGCAAGAGCTATTTTGTCATGGGTGGTAAATCTGGCAGACTATTGACCAGAAGAACTGCAGAACATATTCCAGCCTGCTCCTCTGTGAAAGTCTCCTGCAACTGAAAGAAAAAAATCAAACCATCTTGGCCTCTCTGACTCATTAATCTTCCAGGATGCTTTAAAAGATTTTTTTTTATTATTATTATCCTCACCTAATTTAGTAATTTATAATCAGAAGACAAATATTCAAATTTTAGAGCATATCAAAATATTCCAGAAATTGTTATTAAAAAAATGGCAGCTATTTTACAAAATGTAAAATCTTTAGAATTTTCTAGCTATTTTGAATATTTTTGTAACTTAGTGCAATTTCCAAAACTGAAAGCCTGCCTTCAAAGGAGCAAATACATCATTTAAATAATAAAGACTAGGCTTTATATTCTGAAAACTGGAGCTGTTAATAAATGTGGATGAAACACCAACGACAAGTATAAATCAAGTTGATATTTTAGACTTAAATAAAACCCTTCATATGCATAATCTTTACTTGAAAATTTCACATTTATAAGCATTTGCACCAATATCACCAGAGGCAAACTAAGTAACCTACTCTACACAGAGTCACTCTAAAGAACAGACTGCACATGAAGCCAACTCCTGGGATTATTCTAAGTTACAATACCTGGAACTGGGTAGAAAAATAATCCATTCTGTGAGACTGATTACCACCAGTCTTCATTAACTGACTATGGTAATAAGACAATACTACAAATGTCCTGGTGGAGTGCAAGGACCCAGAGCTCCCCCTTAGGTATTACCTTTATCTACATGGTAGATAAACGCTTCTTGAGTCATTGCAGACAGCAGATGCAAAACATTAGTATAAATCCTGACTTTGTCATCGCTGTTATCCTCCCAAGTATAATCCTGGATCACATTTAGTAATCCTCGCACAAGAAACAACACTCCTTGTTCTGGATGGTCCTACAGAGAAGAAAAAAGATGGGTCAAAACTACACCACAACCCTGGAACAAAAATAGGATTATTTGCAGTCATTCAGTGGTCTAGAGTCACAGTTTGAGCTCTATAAAAGCAGAACTACAATATAATTAAAGTTGACAGCCACTTTTCTTAAGTGTGCTTCCTGCAAATCCTTTAATTTTTTTTTTCCAGTTTCCATCTAAAATGCCCATTTGACCCATAATTAGAACATGATCCAGGCAGCCTCCACAGACAAACTTTGGAATGCTTTGTTTTGTAGTCATGGGGGAGCAGTACAAAATTAATTGTCAGCTTCTTAACAGCTAAGCCTCTAAAATTAAACACTGGGTAGATTTCCTTATTAAAATCATATCAGTAAGCTATAGTGTATTACTCATGTAATTATGAGTTTCAGAAGAACACCTACACTGGGAAGTCAGTTACAGACAATCAACAATCTTTTCACACGAAATGAAAAGAAAGACACTGCTTTACATAAGCTGGGAGTTTTCACAAGCAGCTTTAATACTGCACCCAGCTAATTCCAGCTGGCTGTTGGATCAGTGGCACCAAGATACACAGGACAAGTCACAGTCACTGGGGACACTTCCTTTTGATCTTCTGTAAATAGGGAACAAAGTTAAGGAAGCTGGTTTCTGAATCCTGGCATCTTGTTGCAAGTTATTTTTCATCACTGAATCTGAGAGGTTGTATCAGTCCCTTGTTCAATCACCTGTTAATGACACCAGTCACTGCACAGCCTGACTCCTGCAGTCAGGGCACAGCAATGACACATCCCAGGGACAGCTTCCCCTTCCCTTCTAACACAGCACCTCCTTCATGTGTCTGAACATGCATGGCCTGGGAGACCCCTGCCACTGGAACAGGGGGAATCCACAGCTCTGACAACCAGGATTTGAACAGCACCACACTCACTCTGTGCTGCTCCACCAAACAGCCAAGGGAAAAAGGAAGGAGAAAACCATAAGGGAGGTTTCAGTGAGGAGGAAAAATTTACTCTCTCCAAGAACAAGTGAATATACTTTAAACTTCTTTTTCTGTTCCTCCAGGTTAATTTACAATTTCCCCTCATCTTTTAGATATAACTGAAAATTTTTCAGAGGGAAAATTACATCTCTCTCTAAACTTGACAGTTAGTTAAAAACTGGAAGGGCGTAGAATGGTGGTACTTTGTGAAATATGCATCAGAAGAAGATCATGCCAAAACACATCTTCTAATTATTGTTTTCACTCAAATGATTAGGCAACCTATACCAAAGTAACTAAAACTAATAGGAACTACAGCTCTATATTTTTCCCCTCCTCATGTATTAGAGTTTTTTCAGTACTTAGCTAATAAACCAGTAAATGATTTACACAATTAAATGATGATGAGATTTCACTCTACTCTAAATCCACTTCTAGTGAGAGGTATTTCTGAGAGTGGCAATGCTGCACCTCCATCTCCACACAATTGTTCTGCCTCCCCATTTTGCACTGGGGTCAGTGATTTTGCAGCCGATGAGCAGAACAGCTTATCTTTTCACAGTAAACTAATCCTTGCACCTCCCACTCCAGAAGCCCAGTCTACTCTAAATTTTTAATCAGGAAAGTCAAAATAGTCTATACTAACCTATGTGCCATTCATACACACTCAACTTACCGGAACAACTAATAATGTGGAAAAAAAATTACAAAGGAATTCCAGGAGGAAGGCATCGGAAGGTCGCATCTTTCCATCTATGCTGATCATTTTTGGCACTTCAGGGACAAGGCTCACTGCAGCTTTGAAAAAAGCATCAGCTACAAAATAAAAATAGAGTTGCTGTTATATCACTCCAGCTGTGATGGCAGCCATGCCTGTGACCCAGTGGTTGCTCTGAATTTCTTTCAAATAGATTACAGAAAATGAATGTGCTTAACTGTAGAGAAACCCAAGATTCAGCAGTGGTCTGATTCTTGAGAAATCTGTGTTAATTCAAATTATGCTGTTTCTCCAAATGAATTTCCCACATAACTCAAGACTTCTGAAGTTATAACTCTTCTCCTTTGCATAACAAGGAGACACCATCATTTCACATGTATTGCCTATATAATAAGAAATTAGCACATGATTCAAAATTGACTTATCAAAGAAATGCTTATGACAGGAGAAGGGGGAATCCAATGGGGGAGGGAAAGGTTCATGCTATCTTGTCCACCAGTTCATTCACAAAAGGCTGTTAAATTTCTAAGGAAGTACCAACCATTTCATATTTCTAATTACTTATAATCCCTAAAAGTAAAACATTAATATAGTACTCGAACCTGGGGTACTGCTGGTTACCTAGATAAAAGGACTTTTTCCAAGAATCACGATACAGGAATTAGAGAAATCATCCACCATTACAGCCTTGGCAAAATAGCTATTAAGAGGTTTTTCATAACTCTTTATTATGTCTCTAATCTTACAAACACATAAACTCCAAACACTAGAACATCTATTCCTCAGTTTAATAATATTCACAAATTAAAAGCAACAATATTTTCTCTCTTACACTAGAAGACCTCCCATATATGCTGAGTTCACAAAAAAAAAATTCTGACAGCAACATTGTTTTGCACTTTCTTGGCAACATTTCAGAATATCCAAGCATCCACATCCCACTCAAGTTGTTGAGTCATGTACTTCAAAATATCCTTCAGAATTAATATCATGTCTTTATTTTACAGGAACAGAGACCCAACCCAGGCCATGTAATCAACTTTCATCAAAGGCAAAAGAAGAATTCTTGGTGAAAGCCAAGAGGTGTAACATGGCTGGGATGGAGATACCACTGACAGGCAGGCATGGGCATTTCCAGGAGCACAGCTTGCTCTGGAAAAATTCATTTGAGACTCCAAGCAAATTTTCTAAATATAGTACCAACTGATATCTAATTTAAGCTTATGAAGAATACCAGAGAAACATGTGCTTTGGAAAAACTAGTTCTTCTCACTCTGTTTTTTTCAGCACATAAGTGCTCAAGCCCTTCTGGACTTTTTAGTACTTAGTATGCAGACCCCTTCCATCAAACATTGTCCTTCCTTTTATTCTGCACATTTATTTTGAGGTGAAAGAATATTTATTTCCAACTTATGAGTTTAGACAGCCAGCCCAAAGGAAGGTAAATAATCTTTCTCTGAGTTTTATTTGAGGAAAGAAGGCAGCGGCAGATGTTCATTCTAGCACAAGTAAATGAATCGCTGTCACTTCCACAGTTGTCTCCTCAAAAAAAAAAAAAAAAAAAAAAAAAAAAAAAAAAAAAAAAAAAAAAAAAAAAAAAAAAATGCACATCCCACATCACCAGACAATAAAAACATGTGACCAGACAAATGAAAAAATGTGCCTTAGAGAATAGTCTGCATACCAAAGTACCCATGTCTGTGCAGGGAATGCTCCTGCCTTCTGAAGTTATTTCATAACAGGACGAGAATGACCTGTGCAGCAATCAGCATCCACAGTGAAAAAGAGCTGCAAAGTACCTCACCCTAATTTACTGCCCGCTTTCCCTGCAATCACAATCCTTCATGTTCCCCTCGAAATTTCTGCCATAGTACAAGCCCAAAACCTCTTATCTTCAACTTGAAAACCTGAAATTTGATTCAATTTACTCTTCCTGCCTCCCGCTGTGCTGTGAATGCGAGCTGCCAGCACAATGGGGACACTGAGGCTCTTGCTCCACACTTTTAATCCTTGTTCCTTGCCTTTTTCCCCCTGCTTCCCCCACTCAGTGCAGCAAGGCAAGCCAAAAAAGCAATACAGCACAAAACAGCTGTATTTCACTTTGGTACATCCAGACAAACTGGCAAAGGAGAATATGTTCATTTTGCAGTAAGTCCTGCCCATCTGTGCTAACCATGAAAAGGTTTTATGCCGGAACACTAAAAGCACATTTGTCCAAGATATATGTGCTTGTGCTTCATAAGAAGCAAAAATAAATGCATATCAATGCACAAGTTTTTATTACAGACTGCAGAAAATGACCTGTCCTCTAAACAATACCATCCTGGCAGAGAGGTGTCAGAATATGCATTACATGCTCTTGAGTTTGGAGAAAAGGCACAGTAAAAAGGCTGTCACAGACATGCTGTTTTTTCAAGTATGAAATGAGCATCATTCTTTAATTCTGAATTACATTAATTATGAGGTTATGCAATGATGGTTTCTCTGTATCTTTAAAAGCCAATTTTCAAAACTATTACTGTAGAGATGTTTTAAAACAAAACCATACATCGCTTTTTCTGGCTTCCAAAAGATATAAAGAACCACTTAAAAAGCACTGAAAACCACAACAATCTTATGTTCTTGATTAAAAAACCAAAAAGAAGATAAAAAAAGGCTTCTTCTGACGAAGGATGCTGTTTTCTTTATCTGCCTAAAGTACAATACTGCTTCTTAAGTTAACCACTGTTAAACTGGATAAGGGGAGAGCAGCCTGTGCATTACAACACATCACCATGATGAAGCCTTCCACGACTGCTGTTAATATCTTGTGCAGTGCTCTGAATGTAACACACTTCATGCTTCACTAAATTCATCCTTTCACAGCAGCTCCTTCATTTTGGTTGACCATAATCCTATGAATCTTTCCCCCAAGCATACATGCTGACCTTCAGGCTACAAAAACTAACACTCTTAGATATCCAAGTCAGCACTTACAGAAATAGCCTCCTACAGAAGAAAAACAAGTGAAATTGGTGTTGAATTTTCTGCTATTGGCAATATTCACAATGACACGTGTTTCATTATACCTACATGTTTAATTATACCTACACACAATATGTACCTCCATATATTTCTATGTATCAATCTATATATAAAAATTCAGCTTGCATTGTATTTTCTGTATCTCTGACAGCCAATTAAACTGTATGAATTCAAGATTTCAGGCAGGCAAAAATAAGGAGGAACAGAGTCAGACATGGGAAAACAATTAAACTCCTTAAGTCCACCTTCAAAGAGCAAAAGGGAGCGAGTTTAACATACCTACCCAAAGTATTTTTAGTCACGGCTACAATTACACCAGGCTAAGTCCACCCAAAGGACAAAACCAGGCACCATACACATCTTCTGCATTCCACACCACTTTCCTGTCTTACAACACTGTCAAATCTAATTTAATACTCTGAAGATTTTGCTTCCACATGCAACAGATGTTGGAAATTTAATGAAGCTTATACTCCAGTGCAAAAAACTATCGAGAAGTGAGCGTGGGGGTTTTGTTACCCTATTTTTTCTGTTAAATAAATTAATCCATTACTGTTTTGACAACCAAGCGTTGTAAACATTTGAATCTCCTTCTTCTCACATTGGTGAGGTCACTGTGAGAGTTCTGCCAAATTGCTGAAATGTGGCTTTCCCTTGAACTACTGCAAATTGTTCCCCATCTTAAAGATTGCTACACATCACTTCCAATCCAGAAACAACTTCTTGGAAGAACCCTGAAATTAGGAAATGAATACACTGCTGCTTGGTGAGCTGAAATGTACTACGTTAATTCATACTATTTCATACTGTGAATTAGCTGCAGATAAAAAGGTAATTATGTGGATGAAGCTCAATAGAGCCAGTTTTAGGCATAGACTGATTAAAGATTGTTACAAGGCATTAATACTTCGAGACAAAGGCATACAGAGGCATAAGTGGAATATTTGTACAGGGCCATCAGACAGTATCAGCAAGGACACTGGACACAAGATATTTTATTCTTAAGGTGTAATCAGTAAATGCAACACACACCCCACCCCACTGCCTCCCCTCTCACCCAGAAAAAAAACCAACCCAAAAACCAACCACGAATTACAGCCTGCCTTTCTAAATTCTATATGATCCCTAAAGACTGTGAGGTACCACATCAGCAGCAGTCTCTAAAGAAAGCTACACCAATAATATTGAAAATTTGGAACTAATAAATGCTACAGTTAAATACTATAGTTTCTACTGTTACTATGAGGCAAAGAAAAAATAAATCAAATGAGCAGACATAAAAAAACCCCAAAAAAACCTATACGAGGCTGGAAAGTCTATATGTTCTATATGTTCAGAGAGAAATCATTCCTCAGAAGTCTCTCAAGCCTTCCAAAGAACCAGCAAGACTGTGTTTAAAATTCTGTTAATAAACACTTAGATTTTAAAAAAACTTTTACTATTTATCTTTATAGAAATGGCTCTTTAAACAACTAAGCTGAAAGAAGTTAAGCAAAAAGGTCCTCATGAGGGTACACAACTTAAAAATGGATGGAGTGGATGGGGAAAGGAGAGAGAATAAAACATTTTCACAGTGGAGCAAAATAACTACTGCATTCCTTAAGGTTTTGCAGAGACATATCCTTAGGATGAGCTGGGAGGTGACAATGTTTGCAGACTTGTCTGGAACGTGACTGTAAAGCATCGGAGATGGATCTCACAATTCTGAGCAATAAAGCAGCAGATGAACTCTAATATTAGTATGGCATGTGGGGAAAGAAACAGCCCTTGCTATAACTATAGAAAGAGAAGCTCTAAATAGTCTATTTAGACTCATGAAAGATTTTGGAATCGTTATAGATGGTTTCCTGAAAACTACATCCTAAACAGCTGTTGAAAAAGCAAGGCAATTATTAGAATCACTAGGAGAGTAATGGAAAACTGATGTGTCTTTGTATCATTTATATTGCTATTGGGCATTTATACCTGGAATAATCTAATCTAGTTCTAATCTTCCTGTTTCCAAAAGCACAAAAAGATAGAAAAGGTGCTAGGGCATGGAACTGTTTCCTTATTAAAAAAGTCAATAATGACAGCAGATTCTTCAGGAACTTACCAACTACATGATCTCATAGAAAGCAAAAATAAAACAAATCAGGAATTACTGAATTCTGGTCCAGCAGATCAGCTGCATGCTCTGAGCCACTCACCTCACATTTAACAGAAGTGAATCCCTAAACGTCAGACTTCCAAGTTGCAGGTAACTGTGGAACTCACTATCACATGAAGTTACAAAGGCCAAAAAGTAAAAATTGATTAAAAATACTAAATTCCCAAGGACTGGTCCAACTATTTTATTAAATACCATGGTCTGGTCCATACACAAGCTTTGTTGAAGGATGTATTAAATCACTTGCACCTGAAAGCCAAGAAGCATCATTCCACATTATTGTTTCCTTAGTAGATGCTACAAGACACTTTCAAAAACAGGTCATGAGCTAGACAGACTTGAAGAACTGACAAACTGATATAAAGTACTAGTCTGAAAAGCTTACAGAGATGTCACCTCTCCCACATCATACAGAAAAGTTACTGTCTGGGATAAAGAGAGGAACAATAAAAAGCTCAGGGAATGGGAGAAGTTTCCAGCTCTGGAAGTCCCAGATAACAGAAAAGGTCACAGTTCTGTCCAAATGAAGCAACATTTAGCATTGCTTGTAAGGAAAGCAGTATGACATCATTCTTTTCCCAAAGCTCTTTTACTACCTTCAAGGAAAGCAGTATATGAAAGATAAGAGTCACCATGTACCATTCTCACCAGAGTCGAGTATCTTGCCAAGTCCTAGTATTTGTAATTAGGAACATTTCTTCATGTTTCTTTTTCTCTAAATTCTTTACCTCAAATTCTCTCTATTTATATTCTTCAGATCTATACAGATTTCAGTAGATTAAGAAGAAATACTAAAAATTGTTATCTAATGGTACTGAGATAATACTCTAAACCATTATTAGACTACGATTTAAAATTACTTATTAGATATTCCATGCCATACTTTTCCCATAGTGTGACTGAAGCCTTAGAGAACACTCATGGAAAAGTAACATTTTCTGCTGTAGAAAAGAAATTTTCTTTGCAATCTACTAGGTGTAACTGTGTTTTAGCCACAATGGGAAAACAAAACATACTTACAAGTGCATTAAGCACTGTATGCTTCAGAATTAAAATCTGCATATGCTAAGCAAAAAGGTCTGCAACAGTTGATCTGAGGGACAGGCTCTCCATTTTTATAAAGTTTAATGTTTGACAGTATCCAAGTGAAATCAGTCAGACAGAACCAGCTGAATTACCTTATTCACTCAGCATGTTATTTCAAGTGAGGCAAAGATTTCACAGCCTTTAAAACAAAAATGCTGCTTAACACACATTACCAGAAAATTGTGTCATCTCTACCCACCTGCTGAATGCTGTGACCAAACATTAAAAACTCATGCTGTCGCTTTTTCGACAGACAAAAGTAGCATTTCCACAGGGAGAAATGTGGAATGAAATGTGTGCAATGAAAATCATACCTATATCTCAGAAGTCCAGAAGAGTGACACAATGGAGCACGCATTTAATCTCAATTTAGTCCAAGCACCCCCATGACAGAAAGCATGACCAATGAGAATTTATTATTCTCTGCTGGCAGCATGCAGTGCTCAGTGGCTCAGTTAAGAAAAATGAAAAGCTCATCTCTGCAAAATCTAGCATCTTCCTTTCAAAGGTGGGCTCTTAATAGGCTCTCCAGGGCAAATGCACCTAAAACATTTTAAACATAATTACAGATTCATTTCATTTAAAGCAGGTCTTGGGATCTGGAGACAAAAGAGCAGTCATTTTTAATACACTCTGAACGTTCCCAGACAGACATCCATCAGTGTATTAATGCTGGAGTTTCATGAGCCTATAAATTCACAGTTCTGACCCAACTTTATTGTCTTAAAGAAAATCTATTCCACAAAAAAATTGCAATTTTATAATACTGAAGTATTTGGATGAGTTCAAACATTTGATTTGATTAAACAGTGTGGCAAACCCAAGCAAGCAAGGCTGGGATAGAGGAAATGGAAGCAGCAATACACAAGGACTGATGGTTATGACTGCTGCCCTTTGAAACTGGGAATGAGGCAAAACCCAAACATTTCCAGCTATAAGCAGATTAGCTGTGGCTCTCCAACTGCTGATAGCTTATCAGTGCAATCCTCAGACTCATAAATTCATTTATTGTTACGACCTGCACATCCTCCTTTTTCAAGATAGACGTGTTGGCAATTTAGAGAAGTCTTCCTATTGCCAACAGTGGTAGTGGAACTCATTTTTGTTATGTGTTTAACTGAAAAGTCAACTCACTGAAACTCCTGGTCTCCCCACAGAAACTTAAAACTGAGAAAACTCTTAAGACTTTACCTTGCTACAAACACCAGCTGGAACCTTCCAGAAGGAAGCGCATGCACAAAACTCATGCATACACAACTGCTGGCTGAGCTATCAGATCAGGTACATTACCTTTCAACTTTATTTCTCTTCACAATTTTAAACCAATCAAGCTAATTCAAATCAGCATGAAATAAAAGTTACAGAAAAGGCACAGTTTCCCTTCCTGGCCTAATGCTATCATTAATGGCACACTCTTAAATCTCCACTTCAT
The DNA here is from genome assembly GCF_965231275.1 of Zosterops lateralis. Taxonomy (NCBI): domain Eukaryota; kingdom Metazoa; phylum Chordata; class Aves; order Passeriformes; family Zosteropidae; genus Zosterops; species Zosterops lateralis. The sequence continues at coordinate 7,949,099 of NC_139775.1, forward strand.
GCTGCATTGGTTTTAGTAGATCAGAGTCTAATTGGCACCAGTTAACTCAGTTAACTGACTGGAGTGAAATTTGCTGTTATGAATTAATCAGTAATTCTTACTTCTTACTCATTCAGTTGAGATACAGATTAAACTGTGTGAAAAGTAACTTTCAAGGACACATTATGTGACTTCAGTGCATCAACATATGGAAAGAGAGTTCACAAAAAATGTCCCAAGACAGTGCCTGTTTAACACATGCTAAATTACTCATGCAAGCGACAACATGTCTCTGAGTACAAATTATACCCAAAATAGCTTTGCTAGGGGAGCAAAAAGTGAATAAGTATAAAACCTTGGTAAATGAAGTGAGTTACTGAACATCAGTTTTGCTCTTGCTTCATTTTAACAAAAGCAGAGATGGACCAAATGCTCCTCTCTATAGCCTGTGGGTCTAAAATTCAGGGGAATGTGGTTAATAAACACACATTTCAGAGGCTGAGTTCATAATACTTTGTATATATCTGCTATCTTAAAAGATTTCAGGATGGGGATCCTGGTGATTGTTTAGTGAGTGCACTGCATTTATGTGTCAAACAACAGCTATGCACATTTGTAAACCCTCACACTGAAAAATCTGGACAGTTGTTGGGGCCCAGGAGACTCATTCAGAGAAGAACTGGATCACAAAAACAGTGGAAAAGCAGTTTATAAGTTGGAAGATATTAAATCACAGAGTGAGTCCCAACATGCTCAGGGAATAATTCTCAAAGACCAAGTATTACAGAAAAACTGCTTTGCATTTGCTTCCAGTAAGAGAAGCTCTGCAACACAGCAACAATAACAAAAATTGACATACAGGATAAGGTAAGCTGATCAATTAAATAAAAAGTCATAGGGAGAAAAAGTGATTCCATTTTATGTAAACTCTGAAAGAAACTGCACAGTGCTAATTGCACAACAACAGACTTTGCAAATCTTTTATTTGCACAACAAACTTGGACACAACAGTCAGCTTTAGTCTAAATCCCTCTGCTTTGCTGTATGGGCAACATCAGATTCAAAACAAAGAAATACAACAGTCATTGTGAACTAAAAAGTCTTAATCAGCATCCTAAGTCAGCTTGTTTGTGCAGCTGGAACTTGCTGGTAAATGCAGAGCTAGAAAAACAAGCTCTCGTGAAGAAGCACAGAGCTAACACAAAGAATTAATAGCCACCACAAAAGATGTTGCAAAGTAATCCAATTTATTACTCTCACAGCTCTACTGGAAACATGTAAAGGAAAAGCATTTACTATTGGAGAGCAGACATTTATAGTCAGGATTAAAATTGCAAAACAAAGTAGAATGACATTACTTTAAAAAGGAAAAGAAAAATACTGCAAGCAGTTAAAAGTATCTGAAGACATTTGGAACAGACTGACTTCCATTTGTAACATGAATGAGATCATATCAAATGGTGATACAGACTTAATGTTCATTCTGATGCCAGAATAGCTCCCAGTTTTCTTCCCAGATCACTTTTTTTGCCAGAATCTCCTATTACTTAACACTGAACTAAGAGGATGGCTGAAAATGTGCTCAGGCACATTTCAATCAATAATTCAGATCCAAAAAAAGAAAATATCTTTTTCAGTCTTCATATGATCTGATATTTATGCCATTGTTTCACTCTGATACAGTGGCACATTTTCTTGGCTAAGCATTTATCAGGCAGGTGCTTTGATAGCAAGTTTCTGCTGTCACTGACCTAACTTGGAATTCTTTTCCACCTCACTGGTGAATTTTGTCACTCAGTGAACTACTACACAGATGCTTCCCTTTCTTTTTTCAATTACAATAAAGCACATCATTTGTGATTAGAGTGCTTGCATAATTATGCAGGAGAAAATCTTTCCATGCTTTCCATAATTCCTAAGTAATTTAGGACAACCTACCTCATGGCCAGGACTGTGTCAACTACAGTCAGCTGTCTTGGCTCTTGAGATCACATTGAAGAGCTGCTTTAATATGACACAGTTTTGCTTTAACAGTGTTTGAAACAGAGCTGTCTTGTAATTACATCATAAATATACATATGACTTAGGATATCAAGCAAGTTATTATTCACAGTTAGAAATATTTCTGAAATAAGAGAGCCTTTAAGTAGACAAATTCATGCCTTACCTTGTGAAAGGCACTGATTTGCCAGAGCAACCTGTCCAGAGTGTAGATACAGATTGAGACGTGTGAAGATGCTGCTCAGAGATGGAATTGTAATGAAGCAGAAGGCAACGCAAGCCTAAAGTAAATTTTAAAAAAAATTGGATAAAATTCCTATCTCAGAGTTATAACAATCTTTACTGATTTAATGCACAATTAGGAATCAAAATCTGTAAATCAGTTTAGGGAAAGATTTTCAATACAAAGCATACAAAGCAAGTATGAAGCCCAAAATCAGCAATTTTAAATTTCTAATGAGTATTTCAATAACTGTAATATTTTTTTAAATTGTTACTATTACTAGATAAGCTGAAAACTGACTCTGTATGACTGTAGCTCAAAGAGTTCCTCTCTCCTCAGGTAACCACCTTGCAGGTCAAGACTAAAAGCTAACTAGAAAAGCAGATTAGTGTCCTCGGGGGAAACCATCTGCCAAAGTGGTCAGAGAAGGTGCCCTGTGTGTACTGGGAGGAAGCAGAGGTAGCCCAGGGGCTGCAGCTACAGAGCTACAGGCACAGCCCAAAACCCTGCATGGAGCAGGAGCCCCTGGCAGAGTGAAACTGCCCAGGGTCAGCCCAGCCACCCTCTGCCCACAACACCATACAGGTGCCATGAACTGCACACTCAAGTAGCTTCCCACATGGAAGCAGATGGACACATCTTGGTTGCCACATTTCAGGTTAGAAGAAGGGAACACAAGCAACCTGGATATTGTGTGATGGCCTGTGCACAGTTCAAAGCACATTGGACCATTTCTATATAGACTCAGAGGCGCAAAAGCTGAAAGGAGCACCTTATTTGAAATTCAAATCCTGATTTCAGCATATCAGCACTGATATTACAAGACAGAAGTCTGAATATATTTTATACCCCATCTCCCATTCTCTCTGTGACTGGGTTACATAGAAATTTGGCATTTTATTTCAAATATAATTTGAAAATCTGAGCTTTCCAGAATTCACACAAACACCTCTCTGGTGAACCTTCCTTTGGAGATGGAATCTTGCTCCTCTTTTTCAGCACAAAACTGCTATTAGATGGTTTGGGTCTTTTTTTTTTTTTTTTTCTTAAATGGCAACATTTGGCTTTAGAGAGCAAAGACTGCTCACAACGAGAGAAAATGGGACTACAAAGAGTGTCAAAGAATACTAACATACTGGTTTTGCAAAACTTATAAACTTAGGTGCAGCAGACAGTATTACCTGCAAAGAAATCAGGCTCAGAATTTATTAGTCAGACCTACCCTGACAAATGCAGCAGTCTTTCTAGAATGATTTCCTTTCATCACCCTTCTGGTTTCCATTGCTAGTTGGTTCACAGACTACATACACAAAACAAAAGCAAACCATTAAGAAAAATGCACAGCCTCAGTAGCAAATAACAACCTGCATGTTTTACTGCAAGCATTTAGAGAATAGCCAGTGTCCAAAGGAACCCTGATACAGTGTGTCCCCACTGTACTATTTGCTTTTTACTGGGAGAATTTTAGTGACTGTTCCTTAAAGCAAATATGACTCAATTTGTGAAAGTAGACTTGTTTTATCCAAGCCTTTAGCTTATCCTTTCCTTCCCAACTATACTGCTGTCACCTCCTTGCTAGCATAAAAATCATGATTTCTAGCTAACACAGATTAAAAAACCATAAACCAAAATAACAAAAAGGTCTTAAGGGAAGATACAATGTTGCTAAGGAGTCAGATGCAGCTAATGCTCACCTGTAACTCAATACAGAAAAGAGATTAACCTTCCCAATCACAGCAGGACTCTGCCTGGATCTGCAGCCAGACACAGTGTAATCTTTCCTAGATGGAGGATTATAGAAGAGGCAACTCAAATTCTGAATGCACAGAAGTGCCATTTATTTTATTTTACATGAAATCTCTTGCAAGACAGCCCATTTTCTTTGTTGCAATGATACCATGCATGCTGGTCAAGCAAGAGCTTCAGAGTATTTAGGGGATAAAACCAGAGATGAGATCAAAGTTCACTTTATAAACACCTGATTAAAATACTTCAGGACTTATTTTGCCATAGACCAGTAATCTGAGCAGGGAATGGGAGAACTGCATATATATCCCCATTTACTAAGGAAATGCAGATAAACTGTGGCTTACATGAATGAGCTGAACTAGAACAGGTTCCAGATTGCAAAACATTGACCTGGCTTCAACATAGAAACTCAGCTGTTGTTCAAAGTCACGGCCAAATGAAACCTACAAAAGAAAAAAAGGCTCCTAGACTTTACTGTAGGCCTTAAGTATAGTAAAACTGCATGCAGAAAACCCACAAAAGTCAAAATCTCTATATATTGCTAAGGAGAAAACCCACAGTAAGAGCAAATAGCAGTCAGAGAATCTCTGCTCTTTTAACTGTCTGAAATACTTGAGCTTCAGGAAAACATCAAAGTTTTATTGATTTTGGTTGTTTTTTGTTGTTGGTTGTTTTTTTTTTTTTTCCCCTATACTCCACATAATAGTCTTCTTTACAGATCAGGTATTTTTCAAGGAAACAAAATTTAAATCCTAGGTTTGTGAAGTGTTTTCAAAACTAGCAGTACTCTTGATTCTTTATGGGAGAGACAAAGGCTGGATTTTGATCATATTTAGAAAGCAAGACAAAAAAAAACCTCAGAAAAATAGGAATATATCTGTGAATCTGTATTCAGATTCTTCTAATTTCTACTTGATAAAGGGCCTCCAACAGAAAATAGCATTTTTCCTAATTAGATAAACCAGTAAGAAAAGCAGGTTTTCCTTGAGTTTGGTTAATAAATACATGCTTATACAGTATGGCAAAAGCCTGTAACCTTGCATTCTGGCAGGAAAGAAGTCAAAAAACAACCTTTGTGTGAGAACAACCCTCATCCAACCCTGAATATTTAAAAAAACCCAAGTGCTGTCAGCTGGAGTGTCTCAGCTGTCAATTAAAAGCAGAGCATGAGGAACAGTCTCCAGGCAGTCTAGGTTTATGTATTCTATTGCTTTTTTTTTTTTTTTTCTAATAGGAGTAAAGGTTGCATTATTTATTATTTCTCAAGACATATGCAAAATAATTTTTTACAGAATTAGAATAAAATTTACATTTAATCCATACAGTGAAAGATCAAAGAAACTGCACCAGAAAACAAAGGATTGCTTCTCACATTACAGACAACTGTCTTTGCTTTTCCTCTATTTGTACAACTGCTGATTCTTGAGTCCTAGTCTCAAGAAAACTTACCCAAAAATATAAATTTTCCCACCAAAAAGACTGACTGTAAGGATGGCTGTAACTTTTCCCTACACATCTTACTGTGTGCTGATTATAAATTTGTAACTAGTCATTTTGCTGCTGTGGGGTTTTTTTCCACCAGGACTATCAAGACACATCAAATTTTGTTCAATGCAAGCAATCCTCCTAAAGGAAATTCTGCTGTATTATACTGCATGTAAAGCTTAATAAAGCAAACTATATTAGAACATTAATTAGCAAATTATTACAGCTGAAGAAGAAGCAACCATCTAGAGTAAATCCACAGAACTGCAACAAAGAACAAAGAGGACAAGTAGGCACAGACCCTGTCAGTTCTATGTGAAAGAAAAAACATGTATTGAGAGTAGTGGTTAGAGAATACAAAAAGCTTGAGAAATTCTCCCTAAAACACCCTGACATCTCAAAACCAATAGAGATCAACAAAAGATTTATTGGAATAAGAGTGAGGGATGGGTTAAAAGCTAATTTCAAGGCAAAGCACCTGAGGTTCTCCAGAGGCTACTAATTTAATGATACAAATTATCTTATATCTAAATTAAGAGAAACAGAGTGAGAATAACGAAAGAGTTACACTTATTTTTTTATTTTTGAAAGCTGGTATTGGTTCCATTTAGAGCTAAGTAGTGGAACTTCCTTCCCATAAACCAGTGACCTCTCTGATACTTCAGGGGCTGTTTAACTTTTTAATACATGCTCTGTTTCACAGGAGATTTACAAAACTAGCAGAAAATACAATTAAATAAACAACATGTATACTTTAAACTTTCATCTTGCACGGTATCAGCTCCAGCACTGTGACATTTCTTTGAACACAGACACACTCACTTCACTGCCTGTGGTTTTCAGTGGTCTGAAGCAAGTCAGAGACCTGGGCTCTGATTCAGCCACACAGGCACCTGCTCCTCATGGAACACAAAAATCTGAGCTCTAAGGTGCTCCCAAACAGTTGCACACAATTGTCACTCACCATTTTTATGAATCCATTTATCAGAGCTGCTAACATTCTTTTCTCATCCTCAAGTGTTAGTGCACTAGAAAAAATTTTAGAATATTGTTTATCCTATTTCTCTATAAAGGTTCAAATAACACATCATATTTTATATTTTTTTCTGTATAAAACAGATTTTAATGTGCATATCACCAAATCAGCCATGAACCAAACTAAATTCCAGATTAAAAAAAGAAAAGTAAAAATTGCTGAGTGTCTTTAGATTCTCTAAAAAACCCTGACTTTCGCATGAGGAGAAGGAAGCTACACTCATGTTCTTTATTATAGCAAACAAATGGCTTCAGTCTTGTGTTGCAACATAAGAACTTGAGTAAGAACTAAGTCTAAAAACCTGAAGAAATTGTATTCTTGTATTCTTAGAAGAAAGTTATCCTATTTAAAGAGTAAAGCTTTTAAAACACCCTTTACACAGTGCGTAACATTCGTTTATTGTTTAGTCTGGGGTTTGTTTTGTTTCAAGTTTTTTGTTTTAACTAACCTTGTCTCAGAATTTAAAAAATAATTAGCTTCACCTTGCTACAGTGCTGGTTTTCTTTGTGTTTTAGTAACAACTGAACTAAACTGACATGGGAAAAAGAGTTTCTTTTCAAAACTATCACAGAAACCTATTCTACACCAAGAGTCCAATATCTGATTTGAAACAAATTTACATCACATAAAAACCCAGTCAGTCAAACCTGTTTCACTGAAAATGGATGGACAGAAAGTTAAATTACAATTAACTAATACAATTTAATCCCTTCACTATTATATGCTTGGCTCCAGCTTTGACCTTTAGTGTATCAATTTCCAACTCAGACACCAGATGGGAAGAGAACAATAGTTTTACTATACAAATTCAGTAAGGGAGGAAAGAACACCTCAGCATGATTAGCTCATTAGGGCATTGCCAATCAAAATGAGTCAACTGATGGCCTCTGAAAGGCTCAGAAGGCTTGTAATGAGATCTCCAGGTCAGTAATAGGTTTCCAGTTCAATTGTGAATCAGACCCCTACCAGCCTAAAGGCTGCTCTCCTCCAACAGCTGTTACAGGGGTCAGCGAGCCCCACACAATGGGCTGGGAGTTTCCTGAACCGGGATGCAAAAACAGATGCAGCAGTCACTTAAAAATAACTGGAATTTATGATGATTAGCCAAGAGATGTACAACCATCCTAGCTCAAGGCACTGCTGGTTTAAGGGATTTTAAAGGTCCCAGTAAACTATCGAATCGTTTTGGCAAAGTGTCAGAGGAAGCACCAAATATGGATTGCTATAAACTGCCTTTTTTTTTTTTTTAACAAGCTGGTTTAGGTACAATATATTGTTCTATTTAAAGGCTGAAGTGGCTTTTAGTGCAACATACAGCCAAATAAGGTACTCTAACCCAAAATAAAGCAGTCTAGCTGGTATAAATTTGAATTACATGCTAAATCTCTTTATTGACAATAAATCTTGCATTCGTGGCCTATCAAGGATGAGAAAGTTTTAAGGTCCTTTGCAGCATCTGCCATACTAAGAGGCTCTGGGCTCACTTAGAGCCAAACCAGAAGGAAAAAAAAGAAGGTTTGTCCTCTTGAGAGCTAGAATTTGCAGCATTGTGATCCTGGCTCTGTCTTCAATCAGACACAGATTTTGGTGTGATTTTTGCAAGTTACCTACAAACCACAAAATGCTTTCCACACTGCACAACTGCTATTGAAACAGTGGGAGGGTGTAACAGGCCACAGGGGATCCCAAACAACCTCAGCTCTCAAAGTCAAGGTCAAAATAGAAGAAGAGATATTAGGGGAAAGATATAGATGGTTCAACAGCTTCTCAGTTCTAGCTTTCCCTATTAAAGTTCCTAAAGATCTTCCAGGTATCCTTTTTAAGATTTCACACCCCTTTGTAATGGCTGAAAACAGTGACCCACAAAAAGGTATAACTGAGTATGGCAATCTATGCTGTAGTAGCTACACACTCACTTGAATCAGAAAAATAGCTTATTATTCACTGTAATGCAAAGATTACATTGGTTGCACTCCCAAAAGTGTTTTGAAGATTGGATTGTAAAGTGTCTCTCCTTCACTGGAAAACTACAAAACCACTGCTACTTCCCTTTTAAAATTCTGCTTCAGTATTCAAAATAGAGCAGTAATTAAAGAGCAAACGGGACGTGCTGCCACTTCACTGCACAGCTCTTCCTTCAGCACTAATTGGATTCATGTCTTAATCCACCTTGAAACAAACAGCCTCAGAAACACGAAACCACATCAGGCAGCCCAACTTTGCATAAATGAGAGCTCTCAGGAGAAGTTCATCTTACTTCACAGAGTCATGCATCGTCTTGCAGATATGCAGGAGAGCATTGAGTATAACAGGATCCTTTGTCGACTCCTGTTGATGCCTAGAAAGAGTTTTAGAAAACACGATGAAAATTCCTGCTCTGTCAAAATGGAAAACAATGACTAGAATAACACCCCTTTAATGTATAGTTTCAATCACCAGCACTGTATGACACTGCACAAATTTAAGGTCATTTGTGAACCACAGGAACACCAACGATCACACGGTTAATATGTGTATAATTGTAACAAATGCCAGTCAAGAAATATTATCTTAATATACACGCCTGCATTGCCAAGCCAGACTTTGACTCCTTAAGGGACACAGCAAGGTGGACATGTGATATATTGAGGCAATCTAAGAACATCCAAACAAAACAATCCTGGATTTACCAAGATATAATATAATTTCTCAGCTACTCAGGGACAGACAGGAAGGATCAGTGTCAGGTTTAGGCACAGAGGCACATGTGCAGTGCAGCTCCACTAAGATGATTAAGGGGCCACAGCATCTCTCACATGAGCAAAGCCAAGAGAGCTGGCCCTGTGTGCCCTAGGGGAGAGAAGGCTTGGGGGGCTCAGCAGGGAATATAAATACCTGAAGGGAACGTGAAAATGAGACAAAATGCTTCAAGAAACCTGTTAATTATTTGAAAAGGAAAGGACTGCTAGACTTTTAGAACCGTTGAATACATTTTTGTTTTGTAAGTTAATTTTCCACTGTAGCAATACTCTCTATTCTGTGCTGTCACAGCAACTGGAATGTGAAATAAATTTCATAAACCAACAAAGACAACACAAAAAAAAAAAAAAAAAAAAAAAAAAAAAAAAAAAAAAAAAAAAGTCAGAGAACAACTATTCTGTTAATCCACAGCAAGTCAGCATCAATATAATTACTCCAACTCAGCTTTCTTTGTGAACAGTCAAGCAGTCCATCAACAGATTAACAAAACTGAGCATTTTCTATTTTTCTTTCCCACAGCCTGGAACACCTTCACAAACTAAATAGCCAATATCCTGACTCCTCTTCCCTAGCCATCTTTCTCAGAGCCTCCAGAGTGCATTTCACTTCAGTCTCCACTTACTTAATAAAAGATTCCATAATGCACTTGCAAACCTCCACTCTCACACTTTCCTTCTGGAACATATCCAGAAATGGCAAGAATTTCTCCTGAAAGTACAAATACATAAATAAGGACAATTAGGTATGTTGCAAACAACACACTAAAACAATAAATATTTTGGATAAGTTTTTTAAGCACAGCTATTTAGGTAAAACTACTTTCATCTTTTTTGAAAACAGTAATTCATCTCAAAGGATGAAAAAGTGGAACTAATGGAAAAGGACTGATGGCTGAAAGATGTATCAATTTATTGATTGCGGAGATCCAGAAGGGAACACAAAATACAGAACTGTTTGAATCAAATGTTGCACTTTATTTTTAAAAGCAACCACATGCTTCAAAATCTTAAGATCATGACAAATTCAGATATCTATGAGGAAAAAAAAAAGGCAAGATATTATAAACAATTAAAATAGTCCACACATCATCACCAATTTCACATCTATGTGAAGGTCTAAGACATTCAAATTTCCTTCAAAAAACAAGGGTCTAGATTGTTTAACATACTAAAATACTTAGTTTCTGTATCATCTCAATAATACAGTGAGGGTAAGCTTTTGAGAATTAACTAAGCAATTTGTGAACAAGATTTGACCCCAAATCCACAGCATCAGTCTTGAGTTTCACTCTTCAAATGGTTTCTGTATTTTGACACACACTGTCTGCTGTCTTTGTGTCTGTTTTTCATATACAGCCTCTGACCTCTCTGAGTTCCACTTTGTCTCAATGCCAAGTGTAAGTGCTATAAGAGGGTATGTTATGCATCATAACACAGAAACAGCTACCAGCAATTACATTAACACACACACAAATAAATGCTATTTCACCTTCCATTGATTGTCACTTACACCACAGGAACAAACAAATTTAGGGAATTTAATAGCCTAATGAAAACAGTATAGAAAACTGGAATTGGAATAATAAGGACTGAAGTAGTAAGCAGCAGAAAGCTCACAAAATATTTCTGCACTTAGCAACTTGACAAAAAGTCCTTGCATTCTGTGAACTTGTAAACAATCTAAATATCCCAGTCAAGGTAAATTCTCATGCAGAAAAACTGCCAAACAGTTCTTCTTAAAAATTTATTAAACAGAATATCACTTACCACTGAAAAAAGCAGAGCGAAGTCATAGATATAGGTAATAACTTTCTGAATAATTGACTGCAGCTAAAGAGAAGAAAAAGGAAAAGTTTAAAAAAGGGGAAAATCATTGTAATATGAGTTAAATTAAGACTATCCACACCAGAGATTATTCTTCTTTAGTTATTAATATTCATTTCTTTTGAAAGATGCTTCAAGCGTTCATCAACATAATTTCTTTCCCCAAAGCAGGACAAACTATAGCTATGCTGTTCTGAGATTTTCCAATATACCCTTCAGAACCCATACTGAACAGAGGTTGACCAGCCTGCCCAGGCTTCATTTGCTCTTCACTTCCATATTAGGCACATTTTTTTTCAATTTAGAATCTTCATTTCCTCCAGCTCTCTGCAGTAAAAACTCAGCCAAATAAACAAAGATAAAAAACCTAAACCAGTTTTTAAAATATTTTTTGTAGGCACTTTTTCTACCCTCCAAGTAACCACAAAAACCTTCTCAACTAATCAATATCTCATTTGGCATTCATTCTCAAGAACTGGACACAATAATTCACTGAAGCCTTGACAATGCCAAGTAGGGATAGACTATTTTATGGTTTACTTCTTTTTAAACAGCCTACCTAAATTGCTAATTTCCTTCAGCAAACACCACTATTGATGTAGGAGTTAACTATTGCTACTTCTAAATCATTCAAGTTTAGCATTTCTCAGAATTAAAAGACTGATGTGGATGGAAAAAAAGGAGAAATAAATCACAGCATTACAGTGTTCCAAGAGGCTTCCCAAATTATAGCTAATGTTCAAAAATAATTATTTTGTTATAAGAGTTATCAGTAACATTTAGGAATTAATTCCACTTAAGAAAATGCCTATCAGGTTTTTACAGATTTGGCAAAATGAACTCTTTACCTGTGGGTAAGCATCTTCAAATGCTCGATCAGGAGTCATGTGTTTGATAACATCAGCCAGAACTGTATTGACCTCCCGCTTCTGTGTAGCAAAAAACAAGGTTACAAAATGAAATTGGCACATAAATCAAGTCACTAAGCACCAGCTGAGTAGGATAATTTATTTCTATTTGCCAAAGCTTCATTTTTTTATGGAGCTCCAGTAAATCTTTACTTAAACTGATCCATCTGCCATTAAAACAAAAGGATAAGAAATCTTCAGTGCTATGGGGTAGTAAAGCTTCAAAGCTGCACCCTTTGTCCCCATTCATCTTTCATGAAAGAAAACCCTTTTTTGTATTCCTATACATTTATACAGAATAGTCAAAGCCTTTCCATCTTTAATACCAGGCTGCTAACACAGCCACTTAGTCTATATCAGAAAAATGCAAAGGAAACAAATAATTTTCACCTACTGTAAAATGCCTGCACGTGTACTCCACCCACACTTCAGCGCAGTTGATATAATCCTAGAAATACATGTGTCTTATGATTACCAATATTTGCAGGAGACTGTGAGAAATACACTTGCAAAAATTACACTTAAAAGAATTAACTCCTGAGGTATGACTCATGCAGACCTAAACACCTAGAACTCCAAAGCTACATTTGTGTAATGTTATGTAAATTAAGTTATGCTTCAGCAGAGCTAAAAAAAGCAGGGATGATCCAAAAATATTACAGCCACCACATTTTTTTGCAGCTGTATTTAGAACAGGTAAACAATGTCATGCTAAGCACATGCTTATAGAACAACTGGCTACAACTTTGCTCTAAACACAGAATCAGTAGTGAAACAGAATGGACAGTAACTCACCTGTGGGTTCTTCAGCTTTGTTATAACCTTCCAGGCTTCATTTAATATTTGAAGGCGATCATTTTCAGGAGGATCAGCCAACGCCAAGTTTAATCCCAAGGAGCGAAAGAGGAGATGCTGAAAGTTAATGAGAAATTTTTAATTAAAAGCAGATAATGCACACCCATCCAAGACTGACCTGGCAGGTACACTGTGCAGAAAGATTTTCAGATCAAATCACCTGGATAATTTTATTCCAGTGACACACAAGTTATGTAGGCAACTAAAAGCACAAAGACCTTTGTCACAGAGAAGAAATAGTTACAAATTCCATACAAAACATTACCTTTGGGAATCCAGACTCATCACACTCTTTAATCATGCCAATGAAGTCCATTGATCTGGCAGCAATAAACTCTGCTCTGAACGCCGACATTACTGAATTCAACAGCAAAGCACTGCAATGAACACATGAACACAACACAGATTAATACACCTCAACACCAACTCAAATTTAATAGTACCTGCATTTACATGAATCTGAACTTTTTAGACTAACAACTGTCCAGCATCTGTTGCTATATTTAAAAAAAAAGAAAGAGAACAAGGAAGAAAAGACTCTCACACAAATTGAGCTTGCTTTGATGAGGATTAATAATGCATAAGCAAAACAAGAAAACATTAAGTCACCAGATAAGGGAAAGGTAACCCAGCCTGTAAAATACTTCTTCCACACAGGTGTTTTTGAAACCATCATTTTAACAAGAGTTTACTAGAAATATCAAGCAAACCAGGAGCAGCCAACATTTACAAACTTACTCTCTATTTAATTCGGTTCAGAAGAATACTTAGGGAGGGCAAATCCCTATTGAAATTTTTCCTAATTAATTATATATGCATTATAAAAGCCACATTTCTAGCAGCTGCATTGTTAGGATTATAATAAATCCAAAGTCATGGTCATGTGGTAACTGGCAATGACATATTTAGACATTTCTGATTAACCATTCAGATAGGTATTTGTGTTACTATCGAAGCCACAATGGAAGATTGAACTCTGCATCACTGTAACATCCAGTTTACTCAGCCATGAGTTAGCTCAAGAAGCTGCCTCCTAAAACACTTCACTAGTCTCAAACAGACAGTTTGAACATGCTGCAGTTTACCTTGAGGGAAATTCTGTGGAGTGCTTAAAATAACCCAGCAGCTTCTGTTTCTGCCTGAGCTTTAGTGGTCCCATCACAATTTGACTGGAATTTGCATTTTATCATTAGACAAGCACTTCCAGTTCAGTAGGTCTGTGCTTTGCAATAGAGAGGAGCAGGCTGTCACTTTTCACTTAGATGGCTGCAAAGTAGCTCATGGAATATACTGAGATTATTTAAAGATTCATACACTGACGTCTTTTGCTTTGTAGTATCTTGACAGTCATGAGAAGACACTAAACACAGAACTCCACTTTGAAAGAAGACTGCTGTTTTAAACTGGATTACTCAACTTCCCAATAAAAAAGACATATTCCAAAACCACCACTTAAAAAAAAAACCTCATTATACTCAACATTTTATCCTTCCTTCAAAGAGCAACCAGGAATAAAGAAGAGGAACCTAGCCCATTTCTAGGACTAGGAAGTTGATTTGAAAGTAAGTGCCACCAAACAAATCAATGCCTATACAAACCAATTTGTACATCAGAGGATGTGAATTATTTTTATCTGTTCTATACACTCTGATACAATACCATTTTCACAGCATACACACCTTAGCTCAGTCACAGAATGCTGGCATTCCTCAGCTAAGTGATTAACATATTTTAGTTCCTCAGCTGCTGCAGAACTGGACTGTGCAAAGCACATCAGCAAACAAAATAGATAGCTGTAAACTTTCACAGAACTCAGCCAATAAAGGTACCCAATAAAATGAACAGAGGGCCCCATCACCAGGCCAGACTGCATCCACAAAACCCAATACGCACATCCTACTTTCAGATTGGACTATCTTCTGAACACAACTACCCTGCACAAAGACTTCTGAGAGATGCTTGAGATACTAATTTTAATGTTGATAAAAGTAATTCCCTAATTATTACCAATTTCCAAAGGTTGCCAGCAGCTTTACAACTTCCCTTGCTAAATGCACCTTTGGCCTGACAGTAGCCAGTGGAGGGTAGAGGAAAGGAAGGGGAGGAAAACCAGAAAAGTGAAGCAAAACCAGGAATCCAAGACATGGCTAAGGGAGAACACATTACATGTCCTAAACTTTGGCTTAGGAGCCAGAATGCACCAACCAAGTAAAAGTAATTAACTTTGGTTTGACAAGTAATCTACCATATTTTAGAATTCATCTCTGGAAAACAGATGTTCATAATCATGATTTAGTAAGCTACTGGGAGAATGAAAGCTGCACTATGTATAACTGTTTCCAAAAGAGAGAGGGAGAACATTATTCCAGGGACTCAGGGGTACTCATTACAGACTCCAGTCTTCCACACTCTGCAACACTTACTTGTTCCCCAACTTCTTGCATCTTTCCATCATTTCAGTAAGCAGAACCTGGAAAAATTACTTATTAAAATTACTGAATAGAGACTCTGCAAATATATTCAGCTTTAATTACTGTAATCTACTGAAAGCTGTTTTAATTACCTCTCCAATACATTCCAATAGTCTTGTCTTACCCTATATTTACAGCACAAGAAAACAATGATGTAGCACAACGATGATGATCTTCTGAAATAGGTACAGTGGCATTTCAACCAAAACCACCATTTTATGGAAGTCAAATCTGCAATCCTTCATCCATGCCATTACTCCAGGTAATCACTATTTTCCAGCCAGGTCAGTTATCTCTGGCAGGAGAGGTGAAAACTCTGCCAAACTGACAGAGATTAAAACAGTCTGCTCACTACGTTAAGCTACAGTTTAGTTAAATCATTTGTATATATGTATGAGAGAAAAAAAACTAATGAATTCAGGAAATAAAAATTAAACTAGCTAAAGGACAGCATGAAGCAAACAGGAATACTGCCTATGAACTTGAAGTGGTCACACTTGAGCTTTGTGGAAGCAAACATTCCTCCTGTACAGAAGAGAGCATCAGAGAGTCCTATGAAGGCTCTTTTTACTCGCCTTCACACTCATGTAAGAACTGACTGAAGGGTGGTTTCTTTAGTAGGCAAAATTAACTCTTCACCACAACACTTCCTTTAGTACTGAGCATTACCACATTCACTTACATCTGGAGCATGGTATGCAATACACTGTAAAATCCAGTCTATAGCAGGAGAATACAGGGTCAAATACAAAGGGATCTCCACACATTGCACCACCAGCTGGTTCTGAACTGTATCCCCGTGTATCTGTTGAAATAAGAGACAGAAATATGTTGCTGTGTAAAGGTATTTAATGGGAGATATGATAAACTGCTCAAAGTTTGTATATGAATGGAAATGACAACAGACAGCAGCACAAAGGTACAGATATTCTGAAGCATTCTTTGCAAGCTGGGGGAGAAGATATCAAGCTCCTAACATACATTATTCAAGTCTGGAAATATGCTGAATAGAGCAGTTTCAACTTATCAGAATGTATGTAAAATTTCCATACTATATCTGGATACAGGAACACCCCTAAATCTAGATTTGAGAACTTCTAAGATTTTTTAAAAATATGTGGCAGTTTGATTAAGGAGTGTATTTATCTGATTTTGCAAATAAAACACTTATTTGCTTACTTGTTTAAATGTTAGGAGAAAGTCAAAAAAATTTTTGTTCAGGCTTTCTTTGAGTTGTGGTGCCACTTCCATCCCAACCTGTATTGAAAGAAAAAGATTTTATTGGCATCTATCAGTTCTCCTTCAGAGTGAGATGAAAATGCATTTGCAGAAGGAATACACTCAAATCACACATATTAAATCAACAAACAGCATTGAATCACATACTTTTGACTGATTATTTCCTTGCTTATTATTATAGCCATGTCCACTAGCAACCACCCTGAGGCAGTTACAGTTGTTTTTAAACACCATCCTAACATCAGCTCCAAGTATCTGTAAGCAGAGGAAATCAGCATCTACTGATGTAGATGTGCACTGCAGCAGCCTACAGCAGCACAGAAAATTATTCTTACTTACAACAAACACTTAAAGAGAGATTCCCCACTCGTAAAACAGAAGAGAAATAATTTTTTGTTTGTTTGTTGAAAGGAAGAGACAGGCTGCTGACTACTTGAGATAAAAGCAGCAGCTCCTTGAAGCAGTGGCAGCACTGGCTGCAGTAAATCTTTGATAGAGATCAGAGGAGGTAAGTGACAGCCTACCCTGCAGAGGTATGCTCTGGCATAGACTGCAACCAGTGGATCTCCAATTCCTCTAATCATAGATGTTAACCGTGGGAGACATTCCGAAATGCCCCTGTTTTTATCAGAAATGAAAATGAGCTTCAACAGTCAATAATAGAATGATATCACCTACAGATAACTTCAGTAGTGCCTTGTAGACTAACAACTGAGCATGACTTATAGAAATATCTATCAAAGAAAAAGGATAGTAGCACAAAAATTTATGTCATAAGTAAAATTTTCTGTGTACTGTAATACATATCCTATATTCAAATTGCAGTATTTGCTATTCAGAGCAAGACAAATATAATCAAAGAACTCCTCCTCTAGCTTGGAGAACAGCAGAGCTATGGAAAAGCTGTAACTCAATGTAAGGAAAGCAGATGCTTAAAGCAGAACTGGCAGAACTCCTTCCATGTCTCATCTTCCCACAGGTCCCTTTAGACAGAGGGGTACTAGTGCCTGGATACGAGGCCCACTATTCCAGTAAAAGAACTGCTTTTTAGGGATAATAAAGTTGTCAGGATAGTAGCAATTTGGCTTCCAACGCTCATTTCAATATATAACTGAAGAAGGACAATTACAAGGAAAGGAACATTTTCTGTTCAGCAGCTGGCACTGTTTGGCAACACATTAAACTTGTACCAAAGTTTTCAATAGATGGTGGTTCATTGCTCCTAAATTATTTCTCTTACTCTGTCTCCCCTAGTAGGACATCAATATTTTCCTTTCAGTTTTCTATCCTTTTTCCCACATATCTCATGTCAACAATCTCCCTTCCCCTCCACGATCAGAAGCCATTGGTTTTCAGTTTGCACTGGGATTTGTGACACCTGATATCACATTTGTACATACATTTGAAAACTGAGAGCAGTATTATATTTCAAAGTGTATCACCCCTCACCTTTAATTTTTTCATGGTATTCTATTAAGAATCCCAAAACCTCTCTACTTCTTCTCAGTTCTATTAAATCCTACCCACCAGTAATCACAGACCTCTCATGCTTAATTCATTGAATTAGTTCCTAAGTCTGCCCATTCACTTCCTTCCCATACTTAACATTATTCTTACGTTTTGGATAGGAATTTATTGCACTTCAGTATTGCTGCTTCCACGTAACTGAATTGAAGCCAAGTTAAGGAACAAAACTAAGATTTACACCATTGAAAAACCTGAAACAAACATACACCAAATGGATATTGTCCAAAATATTTTAAGGCCTTCTGTAATTAATGCCACTACACTTTGCTGATTTTTGCAATTTATCTACAAGATTTTGTTTCAAAACTTTTCATGCATCATCTCTACTTTGTCACTGCCAAAGTGCTCAGAGCCAATAATTAAGCATTCAGTTTACTATGCAACGTGACTCAAAAGTACATTCAAAACATACAGCCTGAAACAAACAAAAAAAAACTAGAATAAACAGCAGATCCTGTGGGTTTTATTGAAACAAACATGTTCACTTTTGGTAAAATCTACAAAAAAACTGCAGGCACACTCTGAGGTTCTCATTTGACAAGGATACAATCTGGGAATGAGTTCTCTGATTGAAGCAATCTTGAAAAACCAGTTTAAGCAAGTTTCTTTAGCAGTATCATTAACACTCTCTGGAGAAAAGTTATCTGGAGAAAAAAAAAAAGCCACAGAACTGTTACACTCTTTCTGGAAACAAGTTACTTTTCATGTTAAGTTTAAAACTATTCTCTTGCCATTCATGAAGAAATGAGCTGCACAACAATAAACTAGGCAATACATTTGCTTCTCAGCTCTCTTGAGTGGCAATCAGAGCTGAGCACATAACAAGAAAAGGTAACAATCTTATAGTAAATAACATTTCAGAACCTGAATTCAAGCACTTGGAGCTCATCTCAGAGGTGCTACTGAGAAATCCAACCTCTGCCTCTGCTCTTCCAAAATCAGAAATTGTAAAAAAAAGAAAATACAGAGACTCTGTAGCAAACACCTGTATATAAATCTATAATGACTAGAGAACATACAAAAGAGATTTAAGCACTCAAATTGTTTATTTTAAAAGGTTAATATAAAATTTAAATAATACTATTGCAAGAAATAGGAAATACTGAACATGGACAGAAACCTTGTTTCTGGAAACTGAACATTGAATACGTCCTCTTACAAACTCCTTGTGAAACTATTTAAAACACTAGTGCTCTCCCACTCCTGCCTCCAGAAGGTGAGAAGATCTACAACAAAGTTTCCAACACTTCCAACAGGAGAGAAGCCACATGTTAGAACTTCCTGAACTCAGTCAGTATCCTTTTCATCCAGGACCTCAGGAGCTCTCACTGAACTTGGTTTCACTTGGTTCCCAAGGGACAAGCTCAGAGGTTGGGCCTGAAATCCCCAAAGGTTCACATGCACAGTCAGCACAGCACAGATTTTCCTTCTCCCTCCCACTTTTAGAGCTGCTTGGGAAGTTCCCAGCAGCAATGCCTCTGGCAGCTGCACAGCTGCAGCAGGAGCTCAGCTCTCCAGAACAGAGGTAACTGTGCCCAGAAATGGTGACGTGCTATGGGAACTGCCTGCCTTCACTAATGTTTGTAAGAGACGTTTGTCAGATCTGCAACA
The DNA here is from genome assembly GCF_965231275.1 of Zosterops lateralis. Lineage (NCBI taxonomy): Eukaryota > Metazoa > Chordata > Aves > Passeriformes > Zosteropidae > Zosterops > Zosterops lateralis. The sequence continues at coordinate 7,968,745 of NC_139775.1, forward strand.
GCCAAATTCATCTGAACTATTTTCTCTAGGTTCATTTCAAATTTCAGTATTAGCTGGTTTCAAGTTTACAGCTCCAATCCTATGGATTTAACTGCAAACTAATGGTACTGTTCCACTGCCAACTACAGAATGTTTCATCTTGCAAGGATGTGCACTTAATGCATTCCAAATTGCAAGGAAATGCCTGTATTTTCCATGGAATGTTTCAATGTCTTGCTAAAGAGGTTCTTTCACCTGCATTGTCAAATTAGATTTTTACATTCTGTTGGAACTTAAACTGAAGAAAGGAAAAGAGCCCAAGTTAGATTATCTAGAAGCAGCCTGCTGCTACTTCCAAAATTCTTCTTTTATAACAGCAAAACTACCACACTTCCAGTGTAGCAACAAAAATATCTATTTACCAAAATGTAAGACTCTCAGCTTCATTACATTTCTACCATTAACTTTAAGCTACTAAACTGTAACACTTTCAGAAGAGAGCATATGCTAAGACAAAAAAAGGAAAAAAAATCTTCATCTAATTTGGCTATTCCTGTTTAATTATCCCTCCCTCTGTACTAGAGAACTTACATGATTCTTTGTGATTTCAAGTCTCAGAAAGACCCAATTTACATTTAGTAACAGCAGAGCCACAAGCACACTTTATTATATCTTAGCTATATCCTTCACAATTCAAATGTAATCTTGCATGAACACTGTGAATAGCGGAAGCTGAAAGCAAAGGATTTTACTCTGTTAAAAACTAAAAGCTACTAGATTCAAATCACAACCCCTTCTATCAGAGACAGAGTAGCAATGGTCCTTTTTAACCCTTCCTCAAGGTTGGACATGATTTTTTTTCTGAAGCACAATGGAAACCAACGCAAATTTACCTGGCAGAGAGACTCGGTTATCCACACACATTGACAGAATTCTTTCATACACCAGTTTCCCTGGTTAACAAAGAAAAAGAGTAATTAAAAAAATCAAAACAAACTAACAAACTGTGAAACACAAGAAGTTGGTACAAAGGTTCCCTTTCCAACATACAATGAAATCAGATGGAAAAAACTTCCTGGAACACCAACATTTTGCTGCCCTCTAGTGAGGCTGAAATGTTCAGTGTGGTTGAGCACTTCTCACACTACAAAAACATTCTCTGGCTCCCTTAAGTGCAGAGGTAACACACAGGTCAGATTTCTCCCAGGCCAGGAAAGGACAGCTGGTGTCCTGACTTTGCTGAGTTTGAATATTGTGTTATCTCCAGCAGCTTTCAGCAAGTAGAAAGGAGCACAAAGAGGAAGCATGACCTGAAAAAACAATTGGATCTCTGTCGTAGCATATCCTGCTGGCACCAAAATACCCTTCAACTTTGAATACCATTGTAAATCTTTTCCACAACATGGCAGAAAAATAAGAGAGTCACATTAAATGGATGACAATTTCACTTACAAGTTTAAAAATATATTTTTAAAAATCAATAATTATTCTGATAATTTCATAGTCCGTATTCAGCCAAGGAAAACTTTCTGACTTCTATTCTTCGAACACAAAAATAATAAAATATTGAGGCAAAAGGCTGCCAAAACCCAAAAAAAAATTATAATGAGAGTGTGTTTTAAATTTCAAAATGCAGAGTTCATGGTTTTTCCTAGCATTTTGTTCTAGATATTCACTAATACATAAAGTACAGAACCACAACATGAAATATTTTTATCTTAAGGACTTTGCTCTTAGGAGATTTTTTACAGTTATATACCATGTTTACCACTGGTGTTCAAATGTTTATGTTGGAAATATTCCATGTTAAAACTAAAAGTAATTTCAGCTCTTTTTGGATAACTTTGATGCTTTCTAACATTACAAGAAAATAATCTTATTAACAATTGTGTAGTAACTCTGGCACAGTAGATACTTACCAAAAGTATCGAGGATATCTGTAATTAAAACAAATTTACTTGGATAAAACTGGATTACTGTTGTGTCTGAAAGAAGCTTAGAACACTAGAAGAAGAAGAAAAAAACAAAAAAAAAACATTTTTAGAGGCCAAAACAAGTTTGTGTTTTCACTCCAGAAAAGCAGGAATAGGTGAATATTTACAGATGGAAAGGGCCAATATGAACTATGAAGCCAAAAGCACAAGGACATCCAACATAACAGACCATGGTGCCTGATGTAATTTTCAGGTTATTCTTCATTTCCAGAGCTACACAGACCTGGTTTTCCTTTATACAGGGTAATCGACCAATGCAGAGTTTCAGCTGACCATGAAGAGCTGTGCATTTGTTCAGACAAGACAAACTCTCTCCCAGACAAAGCATTAAAAGGCACTTCCCTAAAATCCCTTATTTTAAGGACAGTGTTCAGTTTTTCACTCTCTCTCTAAGCATCCATATCAAACACAAAATGCAATATATATTAAGAAACCATTTTAGAAGTGTAGTTAATTAGCTTTCCAATGGATTTTTGCAGCTCACATAACTAGTTCAAACATTCTGGAAACAGAATGAATCACATCCAGCTCCAGGGAGGACTGTGATCAACCACCACCCACTGGGACACAACCTGATCATGGCATTTGGACTATAATGATGGCTGGTACAAAGTCACATTTGAAAATGTATTACCCACTTAGTTCTACTTTCATTGGATGTTCAGGCCAGGAGGGAACATCAATCCATTGATTGTATGAATTCAAAATACACACTGAAGAATGAAGATACTTCTAAGATATTTAATTTGTTTTCCAAGATCAAACTGGAGTCAAAAACTTTGGCAGAAGTTGCTCACAAAAGAAAACAGCTTCTACCAAAAGAAAAAAGGTGAATGACTGACTGGGGAGAGAAATCCACCTCTTCCTTGCTTAAGCCAAATGTGGCCTCTGGCCCTGAGTCTTCTCTGGTTTCTAAGACTGATAGTATTTCCTATGAGCTCCATCCTTTCTCCCTCCTTCACCATTACCACTTTTCTTAGAGCTCACACACAATCACCTTACTTCAGCTTACTCTGAGTAGCTGAGCATACTCCATCTTGCCAAGTAAAGCATCTTGCAAAAAGGCACTTGAGGAATCATAGAATTGCTTAGGTTGGAAAAGACTTTCAAGACCGTTGAGTACAACCTTTAATCCATCATTGCCAAGATCACCAACAAAAAATATCCCCAAGTGCCACATCCACACATATTTTAAGTATCTCCAAGGATGGTGATGCCACCACCACTGCCTTGGACAGACTGGTCCAGTGATTGAGAACCTTTTGGTGAAGAAATGTTCCTAACCAGAAGCCAAACTCACTCCTACTGTAATACTCTACTGTATTACTACTCTGTAATAATAATGACAGACTATGTCTATAACCACAACCTGATGCTCAGCTCTTTCAGAGGATAGAGCACCCTGCAAGAACAAACACAAGTAAAGTTCAGTGAGGCTTCTACCCTATCCTGCTCTGTAACTACAGAATTATTATGTTTCATGAAACTTTTAAATTCATTAATTACACAAGTGCCAATTTCATTCTCAGCCAGTTTTTCAATTAGTGATGAGCATCTGCAGCATTAAGTGCTAAGTTAACAACATTTTAGCAGAGATAAACACATTCAACTTTGGTACCACTTTCCTAAAAGGAAGCACTGGATCCCATGTTAGAAACTGTATTTTTTCAAAATTGTTTGTGAACTAGTTGCAAAAGAACATATGAAAGTATCAATGCATAGATTATTGCTGCATTATCACACACATATACACATATTTACACACAGAGCAATGTAAGTACAGAACATCCCTGCTGCTTTTCTTCTCATCCAAAGATGATATTCACACTTCACAATCCTATATATGGATTTTTTTTAAATAACAATAATAGTGCTGATTTCATAGTATTACAATAGTACATTAGTCACCCTAGGTCACACATAATGGTTTGATCTCACTTCATTAATGTTTCATTTCCTTTTTTGTCTTTACCACAATTTAAGTTGAAATTACTTCAAGCAGTTTTCACAAGAGTATCAAGAATGACCAAAAAAATCCTGACTTTATATAACCCCACTGGATGACTATGAGCATTACATCATTTTTACAGCTTTTAGGGATGTCATTATCTCATCTGTCCTCTGCTGCACTCTGCCTCTGGCCTTTTTTAAAGGCCAAGCTAAACAAAAGAGCATTTAACTGTCTTGTTTCTCCATGCCCTCCTCAAAGCACATCACCCCAAATGACCCAAAGAAAGACTGTGGACAAGTTCTCAAACAAACAAACAAACAAACAAACACAACCCCCACGCACACAATTTTAAAAATCTGGAGCTGGTTTTGGTAGCCTGCTAAGGTCATAAATCCCTTTATTTAATTGCCCTACTAGTTTGGACAGGTAAAATGCTGATGTCCAAAAAGCCATTCTGGTATTATTTGTTGGGAGCAAGGGGCTGAAGGGGAAGAGGACAGGAAAGAAAATTACATGTCCTGAAAAGAGCTGAGTATCACTACATGATATTTGTTCTTATTTGGTGACTCATTGAGAATTCCATCCCACATAACCGAGTCAAAACCAATACGTAACAACAAAGCTGAAAATCCAACTATTGTCAGAAGTCATAAAACTCAACTCTGGAAGAAATGTGTTTCAAAGAAGAACAAAAGAAAATAACAGAAAAATAGTAGAAATGCCTCTTTTCTCAAGAAGGAATCTGGACAAGTTATATCAGAAAAAAAACATAAAGTTATATAAATAAAAACATAAAACTGACCTGGATGACTATTTTCAGAGCTTTTACTTTCTGATCAGAGGACCATGCATCCTTTAAAGACTGGTTCAGTTCTTCAATTCGGTTCATGTAATCCTGCTGAGTCAAATTTAACAGCTCTTTCTGTGATCCCTGGCAAGAAAACACAAACCCACTTAGAGCAGGAGGGAAAAAAGGAGAGTGCTGTTATTAGAGACTCAAATCACCATGTTGTGGGGGAGAATCCTACAAAATTTATTACAACTTCCCTTTAGGTCTCAGGAAAGTAGATTATGAAACATCTCACTTTTGCACAGTAAAATACTGCAGCCTGAGAAATAACCTCAGTACTCAGTATTTCTATCAAGCTCATAATTGTAACTTAAATTAAACTCAGGTAGACATATGCAGCTTCTGCAACAGGGGCAACCAGAATAATCAGATGTTTAGACTATGGGGCTCCACAATATTTTACAGCAGTAAGAAGGCAAATCAACAGCAATAGATCAGGTGAACTTTCACATCACAATTTCTAGTGATCTAAAATATGATTCTGCCTGAATTCTGTAACAATAAGGATTAAAATTACTAGAGAATTCCCACAGAAACTACATATTTAGCTAAATACTGCACTTGCAGAATCAGGACCTTTTTAAAAGGTTTCACAGGAGATTTTTATTTCACAAATTCCTTTCACTTTTATAATGATGCTGTAATTTAATCAGAAAACTTTCTCACCTCTTCCAGATCATCCAGTTCTTCTAACCTTGTCCTCACTTTTTCAGAAACTGCTGAACCGGTACTTGTGGCTTTTCCTGCAAAGAATTACAGATTTCTGTAACACTGAAACTTCTAAAGAGGAACAAACCTGAAGAAGCCTGACATGGACCAGTCAGCTTCTCTGACAGAACACAAGTGGTTTGATTCATTTAGTGACCATTCCTGAAGACACACATCTAAATTCACTTTGAACAAGGGCAATGACAAGTAAGCAAAATTGAATATAAGTGTTTTTTCTGCAAGCTTTACTGGTAAGAAAAGAATCACCACACAGAACCATAGGATAACTAAGGACAGGAAAGCTCTATGGAGGTCTGTGTCCATCTCTCCTCCTCAAAGCAGGCCCAGTTCTGAAGTTGTAACAGTTGCACAGGGTTATATCCAGTCAATTTAACAATATCTAAGGATATAAATGTCACACTCTGCCTGAACATCCAGTTTCAGTGTTTGACTATTCTCATTTCAAAAAAGTATTTTATATTTTTGCAGATGCTGAAATGCTGCATGTTTATTCATATTAAAAAATCCTGATTTACTATGCTATGGTTACTTAGCCCAGTTTCTCTTTGCTAGAAAACATGATAAAATATTTAATATTTGGTTCTTTTTAAAACACCCAGCATACAACTGAAATCACTTCACTTTCATGTAAAGAGAATAACTGAACAAGTTCCCAAAGGACTTGTTTGCTTTCCTTCCAGCTAGCAGAAGAGCTGATAAACATGATCCTCAAAACATGATTGCTCAGTTTAAAAGGAAGAAAGTTTTAAGTTACAGTGGAAGGCAGTGCAGTGAAATAATCACAAATTCATTAGCCCACAGGAATAAAAGACAAGGTGCTTGGGTGGCTTATTTTCAATAATTATTTTAAACAAACATCCAGACTTCTTATCCACAAAAAAGCAAGGAGCATGATGTCAGAATGGGGGAGGCAGTAAAAGACATTTCAACTATTCTTGACCACAAACCTGTCACTGCACCCTGCCTCAAGCAAACTCTGTAACTGGTAAAGAAAGTGCTCACCTTTTTCAGATCCCATGTACAGATTCTGTGAGGAAGCAGAAGAAACAGACTGTTAGAAAACACATACTCACTAGCATTCCAAGAATGCACAGGGTAATTACACTGCTAATTAACCCTCTAATCATTTAAAAGTAGACACAAGACCAAAAGTTATTTGCATTGTTACAAAAAGACAAAGTGATGACTTCTAAATAACAAAAGACTTGGACTCAGCTCTAAAACAACCTTTATAAGTGAGAGCTTGTGATCCAGTTTTCTACAAAATTAAAACTGAAATCTAGAGGACCAGAATCTACCCATGAAAGAATTATAAAACAGCAACATCCAAAATCCATTAAAGGTCTAGTACAAATAAAAAAACAGCGGCAGCCACCACTTACAATAGAAAGCTTCTCTGTTGTGGTGTATCTGGCAAGGATTTCACCACGTTTGCTTGACCATGGTTCAAAGTCACTTCCTACTGCTGAGCTCTCATCTTTATCCCTTTTCCTTCGTGCACCATCCTGTGACAGGAGTACAAGTGCAAAAGTTAAACACAGATCTGGAAAAAGAAGAGAAGGCTGATGATAAAGGTCAGCTTAATGTCAAGCACTGGCTGATCCTTTCAAAAGTTATAATATTTTTTTAAAAATCCATATTTAAATAAATATGTCAACATAAACCAGATACATAAAGCGGGTACATAAAAAAGAATATTCTATTAATATGGTATATTTCCTATATTAACTTCTTCACTGTGAGACAACACATTTTATCCAGGGTTGGCCTTACAGTTTTGGTTTGGTTTTATTTTACTTAGTTGAGATAATTGCCCCCAGAGTTACCGTGGGAAGAGCAGTAGTTACAGGATCTGCAGCTGCTGCAAACAGTGACAAGGGATCAGTGCCATCCAACACACTGCTCAGTGGGTCCATCAGAGAACTAGAGGAAGAGGAGGAGGTGGAAGAAGTACTTCCCTTCCGGTTCATCTTCTTCGTCTTGGATTCAGTAACCTAAAGGAAAAGTTCAGAACTATTAAACAAAAAGGCTTTCTCTTCCCTCACTTGTCTTTAATAAATCATTGAAATACATACTACATAAACTGTAGTATGTAGCTGTTTCAATGAAAGCAAGGAGACATCAAACAAACTCTTTGGAGTGAGCACCAGCACTTTAATTGAAGACCCCCTTTTCCCTGAATCTGGAGGCATTCACTCTTCAGTAGCATTTCCACTGCTTTTTTTTTCCCCCTCCAATTCCAGGTGTACCATATTATAAGAATAACCACACTGAACATCTTTCTAGTACCCCTCCTCTATTTTATTAGGTTTGTCCCTGTCCTCCAAACTCTTTCTTGCTATTTAATTTCCTCTGCCAGTTTCATCTTTTCTCCTAAGACACTGGAGTCTGGAACATCAAATCCATACCTCAGGCCACCATCTTCTCTCCCTACTGACCTTTCTGAGCAGAAGCTACTGCCCATTTATCATTCATTAGTGGAGAACTCATCTCTTTGAAGCTGGATTTTTTCTGTACATCTCTAAAAGCCTCTTACACATCAAAGAAATGAAAAATGTTTTAAAGTACACAGCTGACTGGAAGCTAACCCAAACCCAAACCTTACATCAAGCAATTTTGCAGGTCATTTGTAATGCAGCAATTTGATTTTAAACTTATCCATTATTTGGCACTTAATGCAACCAAGAAAACCTACAAGCTGAAGGTGCTGTATTTGTCAGGAGACTCTTTCTGACACATCACAGCACCAGCAAACTTCTGTAAAGGGCAAACAGAATAAATCTTGATGCCTCTAAAATAGGCCACTAACACAGAAAGCAACTTCACAAGTACCACCATCAACCCCAATGCCTTTTAAAGGAACAGATGTTAAAAGAGGAACACAACCAGTTTGAATTCAGATTCATTTTCCAAAAGCACAAAAAAACTCACTGTAATGGGTTTCAGTGGATGGTAATCACCAAAATCCAAGGGTACAGATTCCAGTTTGCACACTTCAGATTCTGACACATAGTTCCTTGATCTTGCATGCCTTAAAAAGAGTAAAGGTAAAGTATACATACATATAAATAACCACATACTAAGAGAGAAGCATATCCCACATCTATACAGATGCTTATTTACAAAAAAAAAAAAAAAAAAAAAAAAAAAAAGCATATTGAAAAATAAGCTTCAAGATCCAAATTTCTCTTTACTGAGATAACATAAAACTAAGACTGGAGAAATTTTACTTCCAGCCATTTGGTTGTACTCTCTTTTAGTCTCTGAAACACAGAGCTGCTAATTGCTCTTTTTTGTTTCATTCAAGATCCTGAGAATGTTTATGGCACACACTACTGCCTCACTTTAATGAATAAAATCAGGGGATACAAAAATTTCTTTACTCAGACTCCTAACAAAAGTAAACAGCATTTCCCCCACATAACACACATCTTTCCCATAAGAGTATATCCAAACTTTCAAATAATTCCATTCCTACTCAAAGACATAACTAATTTGGAAGATTTTCAGCAGTGCTGAAAAATAGCAGCCAGCTCTTCTACAGATACCATGTACCCTAAAAATCCAAGTTTCCTTAATAATGAATTATGGACTAGATAATTTATGGTCGTGCCACTCCAAGGAGAAACTTCTGACATCAAATGAGACAGAGCAAAAACAAGAGAAAGAGTCCGGTGAAATCCACGTGCTTATTTGTTTTGTTGATCTCCAGTCCCTTTTCTTTTTGCTATTGTCTCATTATTCAATGACTCTTCTTGCTCATTTGCATCATGGGTTAATCAGCATCTGGGTGGAAAATATTCCAAACTCTTTCTGGCTACACAATTATAACATTTCTTTAACTGCTGACAGCTCTCTCAGCATCCCCAGGCCAAAATCAACTGCACTACAATTAGTGTAAGCACACTGGGCAAGTGCACATGGTAATAATACACACGTGGGAGTGAACAAGAGCTGTAAAACCTGCAAATAAGTCTTTAAAAAGTACAATGTGGCTATTCAAATGATAGGATAGCTTGTAACAGAGCTAATACAGAACACAAGATCCAAGTTTGCTCTGGCATTATGTTCTGCTTACTCTCCAGGGAAAGGAGATTAAGCATTCCTTTCTTGGCCACAGCAGTGCAGCCAACTTTTGAGAGGAAATAAAAATAAGACTCTGGCCAAGCTGGGGTTTCATCCTCTATGCATCCTGCACGATTACACACCCCTACTTCAGGTGCTCTTTTAACAGTGGGTTTCAACCTTTTCCACACATGAGCACCCCTGCAATTGCCACCACTCTGCACCTCTAACACCTGCCAGCCCATTAACCTTTTTCTCTCCTCCTGGTAAAACACCTTTGTTCCTGGGACTGTTTTCAGCACACAGCACCCTCCCGGAGCCAGTGCTTATCCTAAAGCAAGTGCTTCAAAAAGCTCACAGGGAGCACAAAGGAGCCAGGCATATAAAATGGAAGAGTCCCTTTACAACTCCAGACATACACTGGTATTGGTAATAAAACGAGGCACATCCCATAGTGACTGTACCTATCATTATCTGAATATTAAACATAAAACAAAATTTCGCTAGATATTTATGCATAGCTATTATAAAATGCATCGTAGCCCCATGCTTTAAATAATTTTATATACTACTTTAACGAACTTATTTTTTAAATTCACTTAATTTGTTAACTTAATTATGCTAACGCAGCACTTCAGCACCAACAGGTGCTATTTTTTCCCCTCATATGCAGACTGATAACTATGCAGACAATAAATCTGCAAAACAGCTTTTTAGCATTAATACTGCTTAAAAATAACTAGGGTTCTGATAAAGCCCAAAGCATGAAAATATCTTCAGTAGAGAACAGCATGATGGAAACATCTTTCTCTGGTAAAGGTCTGGTTACTTCCTCATGGCCACTTCCACATCAGTGTTACCAGACCTATTTATTAGGCTGTTACCTCATTGCTGTACTATGTAAAAATCAATTTTTCAGCATCTCTGCTGCTCTGGTTTCGCTCTATTTTGCAACTGTCTGTTAGAGAAAGAGTGCCTCTTTCATCCTTCCTTTACCAAATACTAGACCGAGTAATTCCACGTCCTAGGCAGTGCAGCTTCCTCAGAAACACATTTTCCTGTAAACGCACTTTGCTAGAAGCTGACTCTGGCTCTGTCTGTAGCCCCTCTTCACTGCTAAAGAGCCAGTGAAAGACAACTAACAGAGGCTAAAGTGTGCAAGTAACACAGCCCGACACCTCCAGCTCCCCCGGCGGCTGCGGGGCGGGCGGGACAGCGGGCCCGCAGTGCCCCAGGCACGCTCCGTGACACCACCCCGGAGCAGAGCCAGCGCCGCTCGGGGAGCTCCTGCTTGTTTTAGCGGAATAACGGGAGGCCGGCGGCCGTCGCGTCCCACCCGGCTCACAGACAGCTGCGCTCCGACCCTCAGCAGAGCTGTGCCGCCGGCCCGGCACCCGCCCGGCTCAGGGGAACGCCAGGGTGTTAAGAACGTGATCTGAACCCTCCCTCGGCGTTTCTCCGACGGCAGCGCCCCGGCCGCCCCCACCACTCGCGGGGATCCCAGTCCCCCCCGGCCGAACTGCCCCGAGCCCCGCGGGCGGAGAGGCCCCGCGCTTCCCCCTCTGGCACATCCGTGACCACCGCCGCCTTAGCCTTCCCCGGCTGCGAGGCTCGCCGAGCATGACGGCAGCCCTCTCTGTCCCATCCTCGAGGGCCCGCAGCCCCCCAGAACCCGCCGCGGGGGAAGGGGCAGCTCCCGGTTCCCGCCGCCTCACCAGGGGAAGGCGGCCATCTTGGGACCCGTCACATGACAGGGGCGGCCCCGCCCTCCGCCGGCAGCGCCCGCCCCGCCCCGCCCCGCCCCGCGCGGGAACCGCCCTCACGGAGCCCCTCACGGAGCCCCTCACGGAGCCCCCCCCGGAGCCCCTCACGGAGCCCCCCCAGAGCCCCTCACGGAGCCCCCCCAGAGCCCCTCACGGAGCCCCCCTCAGAGCCCCTCACGGAGCCCCCCTCAGAGCCCCTCACAGAGCACACAAACGAGCTGTTGGTAAAGGTTTAAAAGTTTATTGTGCAGAATGCTTTAAGTAAAAAGCCAGGCTGGTGAAAATGAAACAAAGTATACAAAAATAAATAGACCTTTGTAATGGTATCACAATTCCACGCGAAATAAAAAGATAAATATGTATAAATACAAAACGGCAAGTTACAAAACCAAATCCTGGCACTTGTCAAGTGAAAGGCCTCATGAAAGTTTAAAAAAAAAAAAAAAACAACAAACTTGTGCTATAATGATTTATTACACACTGGAAACATGCTTGAAGAACAAGAGGTTTAGATGTGAAACCCTAAGAGAAGGGAAACATTCATTTCTACTAACACACTAAACCTATCTGTGCATCAACATATTGCCTATGCTAATAATAAATACAGCACATAAAACATCCATTAAAAACATCAATCTTTAGTGCTGTTGTATCAACAGCGCCTTTTGTCATCTGTGACACAAGTTACTCTTGTCACTGTAAATTCTTCACCTCTTGGGATGTTTTCCACTCCTAAGGAAAGCTGGGAACTAAAACACAGCTTTAATGCCCACTGGGTGAGGGGGAAACTTGACTTGGGCATTTTCTGTATGAAAATTGAGATTTTAAAGCACCACAGCATTTGTATGAAGAAGGCAGGTCTTCCACCGGTGTTATTCTTACACCATTAGGGGGTCCCCCCTGGCCCCAGGCTTTCAAACAAACCAAGCAGTGTCATTCTTCAAGGTGCTTGGGCAGTGTTTCTGCCATTTTCCAAGCATGCAATTTGGGTAACTTTAGTGCCTGGTATAATACACTTGCTTTGAACAGCATCATGAGCTGCAGAGGACAGACTTTGTGGCAGATAAAAGCCACAGGCTGGTGCTACAGTCAAGCCAATCCACTCATCACTGGCCATGCAGGTACTGTCCTCATCCCACTATTAATGTTCCTCTTTCATGTGATTTACCACAATGAAATCTTCAGTAAGCCTTTTTTCTCTTACATTCATGTCAACACATTATAAAGCCTCCTTTAATGTGTTGTATTGTATTGACTCTGGAAAGTAACAAAATATAACCTAATTTACATTCTGGAAGTCAGTTCTCTACTGCAAAGATTATACAGCTGAGCTTCTCCCTACAACTTTGTTAATATGTCTCAAGTTCATTAAAAGGTGGAGAATTATGCTCTCCTCAAGTTGTTGGATAATATCCATCAGTTGGAAGACTAAGGTAAAATATGACCATGATCTTTTAATGTTAGATATTCATAAATATGGAAGTGTTGGGATTTGGTAGGGATTCCCCCTCTGCAGAAATCATGACTTCAGTGTAAGGGCCTCTTAGATCACAGACAAAGATAAACTGCTCAGAAAAACTGCAACTGTTGTCAATTAAATGTAACATATCTGAATTACGATTACAGACTGAAATAACTATTTAATCTGAAATGGTAAAACAGTTAAAATCTTACCTTCTGAAGTGTTTGTAGAACATACACATCTCCATACTGGACAAATGTTGTTTCCATAAAAAAATGCAGTAGACAACAGGGCAATAAAAACCCAGAGCTCTTTCGGTAGAGGGGTTTGATCTACCACACATATAAATGCACATTTTTGATTTGGTCAGTATAAGTATGTCCATCAGCCCAGCAGTGAATCTGGACCACATCTGTCCAGCTCAGCAGAAATGCAAAGCATTTGGTAGAAGGTCTTTAGTACTGAAATTGAGCTAATCTCATTCCTACACAAAGTACATTCAAAACAGCTGCTGACAAATTCACTGCCTTGAAAGCTCACTTTTGTTTAAATTAAGTTTGGGGGTTTTATTCACATTTAGCTGCTTTAACTTTATGGTATGAAACTAAATATATACCTGTGACTTACTTATGGTGGCACTCATACACAGAAACTGAAATTTAGGTAATGCAAAAAGCTGTGTCAGACACTAGAATTAGAAAAATGTGAAAAAGTTGCAAATAACCTTCATGTTACCCTGTGGCAGTCTTTAAATAAACAAGATTATTAATCTTTTTATATATTAATACTAGTATGTACAGAAGTTCTAACATGCAATTTTCCCACAAGCATTAGAGCTTCAAAGCAGCTTCAATATGATTGTGTTAATGTGTCATCTGAAAATGACATAGTAAGTTTACAATGTCTAAATATACATAAATGTAAAGAAGATGCAATATTAAAAACAGTGCTGAGAATGCCATCATTAAAACACAGCCATTTTATCCCAGTGAATGTTGTCTCCTCAAATTATCACAACATTTGGCTTCTTTCTTTGGGTTCTTCCTGCATATGCTCCTAAAAATAAGTAGAAACATTACCATATTACAGTTAATAGTAATGGGTTTTGAAATAGGATTATCCAACAAAAATAGCTGAAAAAAATTAGGACAATTTTTTTAAAGTAGTATTATGCATTCAGTGGTGACTTTTAAAATGACAGTTTTCATAATGCTACACCCCAAAAGCCTTATGAAAACTACCTATAGGTTTAAAAGTAATGACATTTTATTGCCCTGCTTGATAACTATTCTATCTTCTTTTCTGGTACTCTAAAACGACTACAACCACAATTCACAAATTTTTAAAAGAACTATCATATAACCAAGATAGATGAAATGGCTGGTAAGTTTAACTATGCCATGCATTACTTTTAAACAAATTATTGATTAAAAAATATTGTATAAGTTGAATACTTAAGATAACTCTTTCTTTTTTTTCAGATTAATTAAAACAAGAGACAGCTGTAGGCTCCCATATGTCAATAAGACAACCAGAATTAGAAGTGCAACATTAAGATCATCAGACAGAGCCCTAATAAAAGGAAGGATGCTTAAGTAAAAAAATTATACACAAACAAGTAAGTCTTTCCAGAGGGAGCAAGTATATACATACATTTAAAAATCCATATTTTACTATGCATAGCACAAGTATCTTCTAGTAATGAAGGTTCAGCACTGCAGGCTGCTAAGAATTAGCATAACTCAGGATCTTTTAGGTTCAAGCAGTTATCAAGAAAGTGCAGCAGTGTGAGCAAACATTTCCACAAAGCAGTGAAAATCATATCACAGGGTGCAGAGCAGTGGGAATGGAAGACAGCCATGGGAAAGAAGTTACTACCAGGCAGTAAATGAATGTGACAAAGGAAGTGCCAGTCCTTTTTACGCTCTTTGGTTACTCTTGGTCAGAGCTGCACTGGTTACTTACAGGTGTCCAGGGGCTATGATCAGCAAAGGCCAAAGCAGCTTTGGGATTGCCCAGAGCCCTCACATCTGAACATCTCAACAGGGTCCCACTACACAAGACATTAATTCTCACTGGCCCAGCCCACCTCAGTGCTCTGCTCTTCAGATCACCTGGGATCCCGTAGGACAGACATGGTGTTTTTTCAGTGATTAACACTACCCCTTAACTCACCTCAAATGTCCTCCAAGTTATATAAAAATCATACACAAGTAATAGGATATTACTGTAATAGCATATGACTGTGCCAAAATCCTACAGCAATCTAGACTAAGGAATTGCAGAAGGCAAATGTGAATAAAAACAGTGTCAGTTCTGAAAACAACTATCACCCATCCTTTTCCAGTGGCAAGGGGCAATCACATGAGGCCTCTCTCCTGGGATAAAGGACAGACCTGCTACTCACACACAGCAGGTCTGAGGCTTCCTCAAGTGCTGGCCTGAAAGCCAACACACTCCACAGTCTCCACCATCTTACATGGGCAAGTTGTGCCCTTGGTTTGGCCAAGTGCTACCACCACCCAGATATTGTGTGTGCCTCCTGCCCTCCATTTCCTTTCCATTGGAAAGGAAACTGGGCAGAGGAGATGAGTAGGTCTTGTTGTAGGAGCAACCTGATCTCAACTACCTTCTGTCTAACACAATCACACCTCATCAAATGCCCTGCCTGGCCCTGCAGGCTATTGACAGAACATCTCGGTCTGATTTAAACTAATTGAACTTTTAAAAAAAAATTACTGATTTATGAGTCTGTACTTTTCTCTTAAGCACAGAACTTTGGATTGAAGGCGTAAAAACCCACAAAAACTAAGTTTAGGATTGCCACTTGATTCCTAAACAAAACGTCTTCTTGCCAACAATCACTCTGAGTGGTATTAAAGCTACAAAGCCCTTTGCAGATATAATTTAAAACAACAATCAGGAGAGTAAAAGAAAAAAACGTTAGACACATACGTTATAATTTTCTTCTGAGGGTTTGGCTCTTATCAAAGCTGAATGTATTTATAATAGCTGTATCTTACTAGCCTTCCTTCCGTTTTTGCCCCTCTAATAAGCACAATTTAATTGGTAGCCAGTAGTCAGGAATGAACAAAGACAAGAAATTAAATCACCACCCTTTTTAACCTACTGCCAGACTTTTCACTATCCACATTTCATCCATACATAAAGCAAACCATATTCTATTTAAACATATTCAAATTAAGTTTTTTCATTATTGCAAAATTATGCAGATTGTTTCTTTCATGTACATGTAATAATTTCAGAATGCATTTCTATTCGTTCAGTACAAGAAGTCTAACCTATTTCTGAAGGAGCACATAGAAGTGTTGGTATTGCATCACAGGAACACGTGTGATGTCCAAGTTCTACAGGAGGTTACTGAGCAACCAGAACTAACCAGCATATAACTGGTTAGCCACATCTGCCTGAAGTTCCAAAAAGGCCACTGCAAAAGGCATTTGATGACTTTCCAGACGCTTGACAAATAGCAACAAGGCAAAGAGAAATTTGGAGATCTATCCCAAAGGATTTTTTTTTTCATTGCCAAGTGCGACCTGTCACAACTTTGGTAATTATGACTAAGGTAAACCCGGGGATGTCCTTAGCAGAGCAGCACACACTGCCAGCACAGAAAAGGGCTGAATGCTTAACTGGATGTCTGGTGCCAGACACAATGTGAACACCACTGTGGCTCATTGTGAGCTCAGTGTGAATCATGTGAGTTTGGGGATGGCATCCAGTCCTGACCCTGACACCACTCTAGCATTACTGCTCTTTACAATCTCTGTAATACTGCAAGTGGTAGAGGTTTTGATTGTTTTGTTGTCCCTGTTTTTCAGCATACTCATTTTCTAGTCAGTAGCAAACTTGCAGATGAATACTTGCCTTAATGGCTACCTCTGGTTCCTAAAATTATATTATTTACTTTATTTTATGCTTCATATTTAAGGAAGATTATTTATTATCTTTGCTAATTTTTCTGTAGTGTCATGGAGTCCAACCAAACAATTGCCTTGCTCTGCCTTGGTGATGACAACACTGCCAAGAGAACTAACAACAGAAAAATAAATGAACACATTCTGGTTGTGATCTCATCACTTGCCTTTTATTTCCCCCTCTGATACTGCAGTTATCTATGTTTATGAATACTGCCTCACTATACATACTTCTGTGGCCACTTCTCTTGACTACACAAAGTAGCATCTGGGAAAACATCCCATTTAAACAGTGTAAAACACACTGCCTTCAAACTCACAGAGACTCCCTGCCAGCATTGCTCTGGGGCAGCAACAAATAAGCATTTCCCTTATAGGAAAGGTTTTAACCTTAATACATACAGATTATTTAAAACATTATGGAAAACATTTCAAATCCTACTACATTACACATTTCCCTTATTAAGCCTCAAAGTGCCAAATCTTTATCCTTAACTTGTGGAACTCACCTTTGAGAACAAAGTGTAATTCAGATTTTAAGTAGTTTCAAAACCTCTCAACCACTTTACCTTTGGATAAATCTAGGTTTGTGTCACTTAAGAATTTTAAAATCTAATTTAAAAAATATAAATTGTGTAAGATCATTCACAGTGATCTACTAGAGGTTCAGCACCATTATCACACCTTTCATATAAAAGGTAACCAATCAGTAATCTCTGTACGGTAGCACAGAAATACTCCACTTTTAAACTTGAGTCATTAAGACCCAAACATGCTGTAAGATGCTACAGGAATATATATATATATATATATATATAAAAATATAAATAATTTTAGGACTGTATGATGAGTAAACTCCCACTGAGGAATCTGAAACTGTCCTTCCTGTCCTTTCAATACACTCCATGCTGAAGATCTGTGTACAGAGCTAAGAATCAAATGAAGATTCTGATCCAAGTCTCTTTTGACTACTATCAATTTCTCAACAGTTCCAGTGAATATATCTGGCAATCTTTTTTATGACTGGGCATCTGGTGAGTGAAAGCAAATGAGCTGTGCAGCACATTCTATATCCTGTGTTTATAGAATTTGAGAGTGGATGGTTCAGTTACCAGCGCAGGTTTGTCTGAAGAGATAGGGTAGACTTAAGGCATAGCAAAGCAGGTGCACAAGGAAAGGAAAACAATATATTGCCAATTTATTTTTTCTAGATACTAGAAACTTATTTACTATAGGATCCAAGCACCAATTTTCTACACACCTGTAACAGGCTTGTTAGACACTCTGGTCCCTGAGGCCTTCCTTCTATTTTGCTCAACCCCATTCACTGTGGTCTTAGGGGTTCTAATTAAATATAAAAGAGTTAATGAGTCACTTGCAACGAAGTTGAAAGGCTGTATACAAATATATAGACACTATCAAAATGTGTTTGTCACAAAAACATTTTAACAATGTCCCACAGAGCCTCTTCCTGAGCACCTGTACAGTTCCTATTGATATTATTATGGCTTACATAGATACATTAAATAGAACATCTCCCCATGAACAGATTGAAAAACTCTGTTCAAGAAGCTGATTTAGTTTAGATACCATGGCATTACAGTCTACATATAAAAATACACATATTTCATTAAGTGGAAGCAAAGCTTCATGGAATGAATGTTACAAATAGAAATGTTGGAACAGTGTAAATGAAGACAATACACAAGAGGATGACAACAATAAATATTTTCCTGTGGTATAAGGTAAAACAAAATTTCATCACTCTCTCAAAATAGTAAAAGATGTAATTATTTTTACCCTGAACAACAGTTGTACTGTTATGTGTCAACATTATTCATCAATCACTGTTCTTGCACTTTGCATTTAGTTTCATCTTTAGGCTAGAAACATGCTGGGCTCTTACCCTTGTCTGCAGAGCAGTCTATGAACTGGGGCATTCTGTCCTTGGTTTGGTTGAAGTATTCTGTTAAAACACAAACTTTTATTAGTGCTTTTTTCCTTTAAATGTAAAAGTCTCTCAAGAAATACCAAATTATGCATCATGTTTCACATAAAAAAATTCAGAAAGGCTAACAGGTTTTGTAATGCAAATGACACGTAGGCAAAGCGGCTGGAATTAAAATTCCAGAATAGGATTACTACTTCCACTATTTAAAGCAAAGAAACAAAAAAGCACACAGAGAGATGTCCCTCAACAGTGCCTTGGGGTCCCAGTCATTGATGAGAATACACAGGAGAAAGGGCTGAATTGCTTAAAGTTGTCCTTGAAGGCTGCACTGTATGAGTAGACAGCATGTCTTCAAAGCTTTTGGGCAAACACGGGATTAAAACGATTTTTAAAGGATGCCAGGTATCTGACTTTTAATACAAGATGAGCATGCAGACAGGCCTCATGAGAAAGCTGCTGTTGTCTGCCTGAACAACACGTAGTGAACACTGTAACTTCTGTGATCTGAGCAAACAATCACACAGTCAAGGAACAAAACTTTCCTCACAATAGAAAGCCATTTCTTTTCTGACAGCTTCCTAAAGATAAGCGTTATCAATAATTCCACTGCAAAGTAGAGGATATTAGGAAAAGTAGTAGTGCCAAATGGAAGCTTAATAGTGCATCTCAGACAAAAACTTTAAACCTGAACACCAAGACTTAAAGCCATAAATAAATAACTTCTGAAGATAAAATTTCAGAATTGATTCTGAAGAAAACATCTTTTTCCTAATTTATAATGAGCTAATAAAACCTTTTCTTGCACCATGGTAAATCAGATTTCATTAATTTTCATGACAATAGTAGCAGGAACTGAGCTGATCGATGGCAAACCAACAGTACAGATCACAGAATCCATCACTGTAAGACAGTTTCTTAAAAGCATTTTAATACAAGTAACCCACCGGTTTTCAGGAGGTTTTTGTTTGATAATTATTTTTTTACTTGGTATTCCCATTTCTGAAGCCCTAGAGAAACAAAAGTATTGAAACATATTTCAATTAACAAATCATCATCCAGGTCTTGAACAGAAACACTCAGAGGAAGCCTACAAGAGAAACTACACCTACATGTAATACTGCCAGAGCTGTCCTACAGATTATCACTTCTTTACTCACAAGCAAGTGTAACAACTGTCCACTGTGTTGCCAGACAATGCCTGCTACCATTCCCCAGAAAAACTTTGCCAGAGATACTCTATCAAGCGTCTCTATTGCTAGGCACTTGAGATAGATAAAACCACTTGGGGCACTTTTCACAGTTTGCAAAATCAACCATAAACTAAGCATCCACCACTGCATTATAGTGTAAATGCACAACTTAGAACAAACATTTTTCTCCTTACAAACAAGAAGTCTCTTAGAAGTAAGAGCAAAATACAATTAGCAAGACACCACCTGGAAAGCTTTTTACTCATTCTTCCTACCAGAGATGCCAGTTTGCAAAGAAATTGTTATCCCATAAACTTCTCCTATTTCCTATGCCTCCTACTCCTCCTCTTGAACTCCTTCCACCTACCCTCCCCACCCAAGGGAGAACTGCACATACTTCATGTACTTTTTCCTGTCCAGAGATTTTTGTGTAGCAGTTGAAAGTGTCACTCGCTCTCTTGGGGCCTTTACTTTATCCTAAAAAAAAAAGAGGATACAGAAGAAAGTTACCTACAAAAGCATAATTAAAAATTTAGATTTAAGAAACATTGTAGAGGGTGAGGAAGGATCTCTTAAATGTGAAATGACTCAGTACTTAAAGTCCTGGAACAGTTTACATTCCCTGGAATCTAACACACCATTTGCCGGAGCATCTTCTCTTTACGAACTTCACGGTCGTGACGCAGAATATTCATCCTCTCTGATGCCTCCATCGTGAAAAAGATGTCATGGATGTCAAACAGAGCAGCTCGCAGCTGGAAAGAATCATTAAAATGTTAATAAAATATTCCATCAAGTTTACATGCCCATGGTTTTGAACATCAAGCTCTTTTTGCTTTCAATCTAAACAAAACACTTCATAACTTTGAAAACTGTTTTTTGAGCTCAAATAGTTTTGTGTCAAGGAAAATGATGGAATCTTCTCTTCTTTAAACATTTTACTCTAAACAAAGCCACTCTCAAGGTTTTATGTACTTATGTTAAAAAAGCAGAGTAGCTAGAAAAGACAAAAACAGAAGGTTTAAATTGTGTCACCTGAGCCATTACTCTTTCATGAAGGCATGCATCTTGTGCTGACACACATCCTCTTTTCAATGGGGTTTCAGACTGAAAATTTCTTATGAACTCCAGAGTATCCTGGGAAAGAAGGGAAAATAAAGAGTAAGCACCAGGCATAATCCTTCATAACAAAGCAATCATCACAAACACTACACACAGCAAACAGATTCTTTGTTTGACTTGGACCTTATGACACTAAGCAATGCAACACTCAAACATATTCATGTGCAGCCCCAAAACCTTCTGAGAGCACAAAATGCAGGATTTCATCTGTCAGTGGAAGGCAGGAACAAAAAGAAACAGGAAAGAAGCTGCCTATAACAAAAAAGCTCATCTTACTTTTACAGTTTGCTTAAGGTGTTTCAGTTTCTCTGTTTGCAGGAGTCTACGAGTGAGAAATCCCTTTGCCACTGCAGTAATCTTGTCAAACTTCATTTGTATCTCTGGACTGAAAACCTTAAAACAAATTCAAAACTTTTTATAAAAAAGCAAGAATTATGAATTATTTATCAAATAACAT
Organism: Zosterops lateralis; assembly: GCF_965231275.1. Taxonomy (NCBI): domain Eukaryota; kingdom Metazoa; phylum Chordata; class Aves; order Passeriformes; family Zosteropidae; genus Zosterops; species Zosterops lateralis. Next base: position 7,990,196 of record NC_139775.1, read on the forward strand.
CCATCAAGTGACATAAGTTTTTAGGTAAGAAAAAAGATGCTGATAAAGCTTTGACTGGGCTCAAAATAGCCACCATAATTTAGCAGAATAATCATATATTGCTATATGATTATTTTGCATATATGAAAAAGAAAAATAACCTACACAATTATCTTATGTAATCAAAGTTGAAACAGGAATGGATACTAAAATTTTCTGTTACAGTGCCTTACAAAAACATGAGGGCCTTTTAAGATAAAAATTAATCTTCTTTTTTCCCTTACCTGAGACCACCTAGTTTTGATCCTACTACTTGGCCTGCACAGTGAGGTTTTTATAACTCCAGTACCTGATGGTCCCCAGAGATAGAAGGAGGTTTCACTTGTTGAAGAAAAGGTGTTGGGTGTTGTATGAGCAAAACCTGTGCAGAAAGCAGAACACACAGTTGAACACACACTTCTGCCACTGAAGTAATGCTTGTCTCAGCTCGAGGGTCACGGCCTTGTCTACATGGTCAGTTACAGGCAAGAAGCAAGCTGAATATTTCTGACTGATTTCCATGCAAAATTTGCTAAACAGAAGACAGAACAAAACACTTCACAATGTTCTGGAACAGGTGAGAGGCATTCCATCAGCTACAGCTGTATTGCCTTGCTGTCAGGAGCCCTTGGCAGAGCCCTCAGAACCTTCTACACAAATGTGACCACCTGGCTGAGTGCTGTGCAGCTACATGGCACGAGGATAATCCTTCTGGGACATGACGCAAATCCAGATCCTCATCCTCGATCAAAGGAGGTTATTCTTAGCTTGTTTTCCTTGGATGTGCCCTAAAACAGTTACATAACAAATGCAGTACATGGAACAGTTGAAGGATGGCTGAACCTGTGCTAAATGCCAGTGACACAAAGATGGAACAGACTTTTGTTTCATAAATGCTGTCCCCAGCTGAGGCAGCAGCCCTCTGTGTACCCTGAGCAGGAACACTGCACTTATCCACACAGTGGGGATGATCCAGTCAAGCACTGTAGAACAAATTATATCACAACACTTCATCTATATTCTTCCCTCCGAGTTTTACCAATGCTGGTGGAGTTTGTGTTATGGACTGTCTCCAGCTGAGACTGCACACTTTCCAGCAAGCCACTTTCACTTTTTTTCCTCCACTCCAACTCCATCCTACTGTTAATATTCACTTTGGAAATTTCTATTTCCGTTGTAGTAACCTTCTCTCCTTGCAACTTTCTGTCCCGCTCTTCCAGTTCCTACAAAAGGAAGATTTAACCATGAGGCTATTTTTCTAACTCTACAAAGCAACAGAATATACATCCAAACCCAACTGCTGCCTGACAAACTTCCATACAACACAAAACCTTTGCTTAGAATTCTTCCTGCTGACCTTACCTTCTGCAACTTCTCCTGTTCTCTCTCTTGTTCAGCTAACAGAATTGACAGTTGTTGTGCATGCTGTTCTTCAAGTCTCTTTTTCATCTCTTCAAAGGCCAGCATTTTAGTTTTTAAAATATCTTCTGAGAAACGTAACAAAGAATCAAATATTAAATACCTTCCATACGATCTCTGCCAGAGACATCCATCCTCTATCAGAGGTAATATGCATCATCAGTAAAAGTAAAAAAGATGTCTCTGATATCAGGTTCCCATTATCTATTACTCTATTACACAGAACCCCATCACTTATTAGTCCTTCAAAATATTTGCATGTTCGTATTTGTGAACTGAACTTGTGCATTGAACATCAGTAATACCAAAAGCCTATATTAAATCAGGGACATGGAAAATACAGCTCTAAGAATTGTTACACTTGCTGGAGTGAATTAACATTATTTATACCACTTCAGCCTCATTTAGGAGACACACATGCAGAAGTAACAGTCTTGAATTTGAAGAAAATACCCATATGGTTTTCTTTTAATTTACATGGGCTATCTTTTCTTTTAGTAGTCTTATTTAGACCTCGTGGCATAAGACAATTTTCTTTGTAAAACTAAATTCCAACTTGTAGATTGAAATGGGAAATCATTATTGTGAAGTCAAATTAAATTAGAGAAATGAGGCTTCTGAAAAGAAACATCAACGACTAATGATCACCTAAAAGATCCATACACTGAGAAGTAACCCTCAAGCACAGGAAATCTCTTACCTTTTGCCATATTTTCAAGGACTGCACTCTTGGTAATGTAAACTGATCCCACAGGATATTTCTGTTCTTGCAACCACTGTTTCTCTTGTTCTTCCATTCCAATTCCGAGAGCACAGGAACTGTTTTCTTTCTGGCAGTTGTCAGGGTCCAAATCAAGTCTACGTTTTACCCTTTCAAAAGTTTCTGGGAACTGCTCATTTGCTGAGGAAACACTTGGAGTATTATCCAGCTGCTGTCGCACATTCTTGCTCTGCATTAATAGCGGAGATGGATTTTCCACGTCGTAAGATTTGTTGAGCTCCTTTGGAGAATTACATTTAGTGTTTTCTGTCAAAATAGCTGGTTTCATCTCGTTCACAGCCAGGATCTTCTGTGTCACTGCAGACTGACTGATGGCAAAGGGCTCATTCACTCTTGGAGGTGCCATACTGGTGCTGCTCTCTACTTTATACAGGCCTCTGCTGTCCATCACCAGCTGTCCTTCCACTGTGGCCGACACTGTCCCTCTGCTCTCAAAGAGCCCAAAGGAATGGCGATTTGCTTTGCCACCCCCCAACCCATCACTAGGGCCTGAAGAACTCCTGCTGACACCAGGAACTCTGCCAGGGCAAACCGCAGTGAAGTCTGCCATGAACTTGGGCACAGATTCAGACACATTGTTTTTATCTGCAATATCTTGCATGATCAAATCCATTGTTCTACCCTTACCTTTAGGACTTAACTCATAAGCACTCACGGGGCTGTTTATAATGATGTGTCCCATAGATAAAGGTCTTGGGCGCCGTCGGTGCATTTTAGGGCTCATGCTTGGCTCTGGGCTTGGCAATTTGGCATAGGAGCCTGTGAGGCTCCTGACAATGCTACTGTCACGCTCAAACATAGAATTCTTTTTCAATTCCTCATCTGAATCTGAATCCACCAAAGGGGGCGTTCCAACTCTCATAGGTATGTCTACTTTAGAAAAACTGGATAAAGTGGACATACTTGTGTTATTTGTATGAGCAGAGGCACCTTGGAGAAGGGTATTTGATTTATTAAGACTGGGCTTATCAAGCGTCTGAGCAGTGCAACTTCTACCCGTAAACTTTGCCCTCTCTTTCACAGAGTCAGTTGTTTTAACACTATCATTTTCTTTATCCGAATTACTTTCACTTGTACTCCTCTTTGAATTGCTTTTTGAGGTGCGCTTGCTTTGCTCTTTCTCTATGTATTCCCTAGACTTCTTTATCAGGTTCTGAAGACTCATTACACATGGATCTTGGACATCCTCATCTGATGGTGACCCCACTCGTCCCTCCTGCTTCTGCAGAGCATGAGATGGGAGCTTGTTACACATCTTACCAGGAGACACAGCCCTCACACACACCGCGGCTTCTGAGAAGCGACTCTCACTTGGCTTTGAAGAAACGTTTTCTTCTGCTGCTTTAACCACTTCTGTCACATTTGATGTCATTTGCCCTGCAGTATCTGATGGCCTAAGTTCTGGTGTCTTTTCCAGGTCCATGGCACCGTGCCTTTGAGGAGAACATGCTGAATTGATACCTGATAGAGCAGTGAAGTCCATAAAAGCTTTTGAATCCAAATGAGGGCAAGAACTTTCAGCCTCCAATGTGTTCACGTCACTCATGCTAGGTCCTTTCTTCACCTGCAAATTAAAATTTTAAAAAAATGACAGATTTTCAATGAAATCCCAGGATCTCAGATTCTTGCAAACTTCACTTGAACTTAAAAAGAAATTTTTAAAACCAATATTATTTAAGTGAGAATTATACGTTACTTCCAGCTAACAATTGTTTAAATGGATTTTCACAGTACAATTATCCTGTGTGCTGTGTCTCAGTTATCAAAAGGACGCATTTAGAAAAAACAAACAAACAAAAAAAACCCTTACATTATTTTTGTATTGAACATACTTTCCTGGTCTGCTGGTCAAACCCCAAGCCAGATGACTGTTGCCACACACACTCAGTAAACAATGCAAACTGCAAAGTGTTGTTTGCCACCTTGGTAACTCTACAAACTCAATATTAACTGTTTAAGCAGCAGTTTAATCTAAAGGCTGTATTACAGCTGTTCCAAAGACATATAATAATTCCTTGATTGGATGTATTTATTAGTTTTTTAAATTAAAACCTCTACTAAATTTATCATTGAAGCAGCAAAGAAAAAAAAAATGGTTGCAGTAAAATTTTAAAGCATATAAAAGAATTTCAAGTTGTTATGAAGGTAATTTTAATTCTGTAGTCATAAAGTTGAATATAGATTATTTTATGATTAAGCTAAAAGCTTGCAAATAAAGCAACTCTAACACAGGGGAGTTGTTCACTTGTTTTAACAATCTAGCTGTTTCCAACACTCTCACAAAAGAAGCACTGAGCTCTGCCTTTTGTATATAGCAAAAGAAACAGTGAAAAGCAAGTTCCATGCACTACAATAAGTATCACTAAATAATCAATTATCAGGACACATAGCATGAAACACTAGCAAATGCTGGTTCTGGAGAGTTAGCTGCTATTCATTTCGTGGTTATATTGTGGAATACTTAAAGCCCAACACTATCTCAAAATGTCTATAAGCAGTGACTTTGTGTAAATCTATAAGGCAGCTTTGGACTCACACTACCTGGACATTTTCAACAATCTCCTGAACACGATCCAGTAAAGCTTTTTTCCGGGATTCCCGTTTCTTGGTCTCTAGGTCCAGTGCTTTCTCCTTATACTGCTGCATTTCCTTTTTCTTTTCAAGGCTAAGCTGCAAAATAGAGTGTAAGAAACATGGTTTATATCAGTAGACATAAATTTCAGCATAGACATACAGAAATAAATTCAAAGGAAAAACAACAGAACAAAACAATTCAAAGAACAGAAATCACCTGAAATTTTGTGCACATGTTAAATGCCAGCTTCTCCTCAACCAACTTTTTAAGGGAAGGTGTACAAAATGCCTTCCTGGCACACATGCAAATGAACATGAATTTAAAAACGCATTTATAAAATTTTCCATGAACATTACATAGTATGGTATCAATCTGATGCAGGATTCAGACACTTTTTCTAAAACCTTTACAATATCCATGCATTTGTAAATTAAGAATATGACAATGTATCCACAATTTATATCTGTATCCTGATTTCTGGACATTCTTATTAGAGACTCACTCCCATTCCTTCCCATCACTAAAACAAGGAAGTCAGCTGCAGTATTGCAGAAACTACCAACAATCTTCAGCTTAGCTCTATTTGCATTAGCACAGAATGACTTAACATAATTGATGAGCCTGTGGAATATATTAGAGAAAGATGCAAAGTCATGCAGAAAAATTTCCATAAAAGCTTTTAGTTATTCTGGTGTTTCTTATTTGCATTTTTTTACAACAATAAACTAACTCACATGTTCAGTATTTGAAATGTCAATATGATTTTACATGAAGCCTAGCAGTAATGTTATTGAAATCCATCAACATTTGTGCTCCCCTTAGGAAGATAACTTCTTAAAAATTAAAGGAAATGCAGTCAGTGTGAGGGGGGAAAAAAGTATATTTTACCCCTTACTTAGTAAGATTAAGGCTAGGAATGCTTAGAATACACTAAGCAGCAGGTCAGATGACAGCTCACACAGACACCTTCAGTAGAATCATATATGTGCACATCAAAGCCAGTGTCAATAGCACAATTAGCACGCCAGGGAGGAAAAGGGGTAAAAAAGGCCTTACCAGAGGAGAAAGCACAGGGACTCCATAGAATTGAATGAGAGAGATATTTCTGTTCTGAACAGTCAAAGAGGTTTGTCCTTTTACTGCCTCTTCTTGGATTCTGGAAAGATGCTTCCTACAGAATATTTCATAGTCCTCCATCTTCATGTTACTTAAGCTGCAAAGAATAATAACATTACTCTTCCATGTACTTCCAAGACCTTGAAGGGAAAACAACATCACCATTAATTCTGTGCCACTATGTTATGGGAAGCAAATTCTACATTATAAAATGGAATTTTCTCTTCTTCCTATCATTAATAAAGCCTGTAAAACTCTTCTTTATTTTCCCCTATGAAAGGAGAATCTGCATATATGAACAAACAAGATGATCACAAGTACAGAGAAGAGAAAAAGCATTGAGACAATCAGGATTTACAAAACTGCACCTGCTATAGATAATCTTAATTTCCATCAAACACTAAACCTTTGAGATCTTCCACAACGAAGCAGATCCTATCAACTGTTCGGAAAAAAAAAATACAGCCCAATAAAAATTGCAGGCCAATTGGATTTAAAAAAAAAAAATTAAAAAAATAATTTAAAAGCCTTTACATGTTCAGGGGGCTGAGAGGAATTCGTGTCTCACTCTCGTGAGCCCCCGTCTCGATACATCCCTGTATAAACACACGCCAATACTCATACCACCATAAAAATTACAGTCTTGTCTCCTTACAGGCGCCCAAATATCTGAAATATCTGTCACTGCCAGTCCCCACCGGAGCGAGCCCCGCACCGCCTGCCAAGGCCTGACAACGCTTTGTTCCCTCGCACGCCGTTCGGGCCGATTCCTGCCCGCCCGCTCCGGGACACCGAGCCCGCCCCAGGCCGGGGCCGATGCATCGCCTCCCGCCGGCCCCCGGCGCTGCCCCCGCACGGGCCCCGGCCCTCGGCACGGCCTGGGCCCCGTTAAACGGCTCGGTACCTGCGCGGGGCTCGGCGCTGCCCCAACGCTCCCCGGCAACCGCCGCCACAACGGCCGGGCCGCCGCACCACGGGCCCCAGCGCGCCCCGCGCCGCCCGCCCCGCCCCGCCCCGCCCCGCGCCCCGGAGCCGGGGGAGCCCGGCACAATCCCCGCGCACGGCCGCAGGACAGCTCTGCCCTGTCTAGGCGAGCGCCCAGCAAAGGCAGCCCCAGCTCAGCGACGTGAGAGGAGATGGGAGCGACATGCTCCGAATTCCAGCCATTTCCACCCACAGCTCTCCCAGACTAGTTCCCCTAAAAGCGCGGGTGTAATCTGTTTTGCTTCATCCCCTTACATATCGCATGGCTGTGCAGTCCGTGTGTGCTCAGGACCACGAATGTGGCGCCGCAGGTATCAGTTTCAGCGAGGAGGGTGCGATTAGAAAGATAAACCTGCGCGCCTGTCCCCATGCTCGGTGAGGACAGCGTCCACAGGGACAGCATCCACCAGGGCATCACCCCAGACACCTTATCCCTCCCGCCCCGGCGGCAGCCAGCTGCCGGCCCAGCCAGTCCAGGAGCAGGTAACGCTCACCTGGCAGGCAGGTCATGTGGAAGGAAAATCCACACCTGTTTGCCAGCACTTGGCCCAGGCTTAATTAATTTAAATATATGGAAGCATCTAATTCCTAGCTGTTAAAGCTGTCATTTTCGTTCCAAAAAACAACTTTGTCATCTGTTACCTCTTCAACAACCATTGAGGGTTTTTTTTTTTTTTAATCTTCATCTTTAATCTTAATAAATGCTGTTGTTTATCAAAAAAATTTTAAAATATGTTAGGCATCTAATTAGACAATCCATTATTTGTTGTGCATCTCCATATATATATATATATATATGATTTTTCTTTAACTACACCTTGCAGAAACACAGAGAATCTGACATGCTCAGAACCACCTAGGACACTATGCGACAAATATTTATCTCAGCAATTAAAAAAAAAAAAACAAAAAAAAAAAAAACCACACCAAATAACCCACACCAACAGTTTAGAAGATCACTTCGTGCCTGTTCTATCTCTACTCGGTCAGAGCCCCTCACTGGAAAGTCAGTTGCTTTCCATCCCTCCCACGGATACCGACACCAAAAAAAGGGTCAAAACTCCCACTTACGTTAACACAAACTGCTAGTTCCTCGGCTTTGCTATTCCACTTGTAGACTAAACACGCCCAGTTTCTCCAGCCTTCACTTAAGCGGTTGTTTTCATGCCTCGTTGCCGGTCTCTCGGGTGCTCGGTGGATGTTCACAGCGGCGTCGGGCGGCCGGAGCCGCGGTCTCTGTCCAGCCGCCTCTGTCCGGGCAGGAGGCACCGCCTGCTCCTCCCGCAGCTCCTGGGCCGGCTACACAAAACATACAATATATAACATTGTATACAACAAACACAGTAATTAAATGGAAAATAGCCGCTGTGGAGGTTACGTTTCTAATTAGCCAGCTGGCATAGCTGCAGAAGGCCCTTAACAGTCTCCTTACACACGGGTGTTCTGTGACTTCCTGGACAGAGTTACCTTTCCTTCCATTAGCATCCTTTATTTTTATCCGCACCATGTTCCATCAGGAACAGCCCCCATTTCCCTCGGTGCCCCATGTTCCCTCAGGAACAGCCCCCATTTCCCTCGGTGCCCCATGTTCCCTCAGGAACAGCCCCCATTTCCCTCGGTGCCCCATGTTCCATCAGGAACAGCCCCCATTCCCCTCGGTGCCCCATGTTCCATCAGGAACAGCCCCCATTCCCCTCGGTGCCCCATGTTCCATCAGGAACAGCCCCCATTCCCCTCGGTGCCCCATGTTCCATCAGGAACAGCCCCCATTCCCCTCGGTGCCCCATGTTCCATCAGGAACAGCCCCCATTCCCCTCGGTGCCCCATGTTCCATCAGGAATAGCCCCTATTCCCCTCGGTGCCCCACGTTCCCTCAGGAATACCCCGCGCACCCCACAGCGCCTCTCCCAGCGTTACCTGAGGCGGCGCTTGGGGCCGGGCCCGCCCTCAGAGAGGCCGGCGGGCGCCGGGCGGACGCTGCGGGCGCTCATTGGCTGTTGCCGTGACAGCCGAGTGCTGATTGGCTGGCTGGTGGCGCCGCCGTCGCCCTTGGAGGCGCCCTGAGGAGAGGCGGCGGCCGCGGTTCCGGCCCGACACCGGCTCTGGCCCCGGTCCCGGTTCCGGCCCCGGCCCCGGCCCTGGCCCCGCCATGCTGTGCCACGGGGAGAGCCTGCTGAGCTTCCTGACGGCGCTGATGGCGCTGGCGCTGGCGCTGAGCCGCAGCCCGGCGCTGGCCTGCCTGCTGCCGGCCGGGCTGTACCTGGCGCTGCACCTCTTGGCCCTGGAGCCCGCGGCGCCCCAGAGCGCGCAGCGCGTCCTGCGGCCCCGCGGCGCCGCCGCCCGCATCGCGCACCGCGGCGGAGCGCACGACGCGCCCGAGAACACGCTGGCGGCCATCCGACAGGTCAGCACGGGCCCCGGGGCTGGCGGAGCACGGGCTCGGCCTGAGGGGCCTGCTGGGTTGTGTCTGATAATCCGCACTTCCAGCACCGAGCGCTCCTCGCCGTGAGTAACTCCGGCTGTTCTTCCGGTAGCTGCTGGGAGCTGGATGAGGCTTCATCCCAAAGGGAATTTCGGATCAGGTCTGAATCTTGTGGGAGCTGCTATGGCCTTGGTGCTGATGGATATTTCAGCAATGCAGCGATAATAAAATACTGTATTTTGTTGATGTAGCAACAGCACACGGAGAGAGGACAGCAACTCAGTAACAGGTTGTTTGTTTTTTTAAACCTTGAAGATCTGTGATGAGAATCTACAGTTGGAGGTAAAATCTGATACCAGAACTTCACTGTGTGCGGCCCTGCCATGACTTACTGCTGCCTCATCTGCAAGGCATCAAGGCACAGGCAGGGGTCACAGTCTCTTTCTGAGAATCATTTGAAATAGTGATTATCAGTCTCTGGAATGTGTTTCTGTGAGGTTGAGACGTTGCTGCTCTGAGGATATCTTACATTTGCATGAGGCAGGGCTCTTAGTCCTGATAAATTCTGAAGCTGCAGACACCTGTAGGTAACCTCCAGTGCACACCCGGTTTTTGTCTCTCTGCTGCATTTGTCCCTTTTCCCAAGAGGGCATTTGTCCTTCAGAGCAATTGGTGTTGTTAGCACTTCACTCAGGTGTTTTTCTGAAGAGTTCTTGGGAAAGATCCAGGGCAGGAACAGGCTGTATGAAATGTTCTAAGGCAGCCTGGCTGCTTCTTGCTCTCTGATAAGGCCATTCCTCAGGAGCAGGGATTTGCCTGCATCCAACTACTGCTTGGTACACACATGGTAAACAGTGTTGACTAAGTGTTAAAGTGTAAGTTATGTAAACTGTAGGTGTTTGCTTCCCTTGTCTTTTAGAAAATAACATAACTTAAGGACTCCAGGGTTATTACATCAGAAGGAGAGAGCAGGATTCTTTTCTACATTTTTATCCTGAAACAGTTCCAATCCCAAGACTGAGGCAAAATCATTATGGTTTCCCCTGTAAAATTGATTAGATGGTTCAGTTGATCTATGAATGCTCTAACAGTGGCTTGCTTTGTTCTGCAGATGAAGACTACTGAAAAGTACATTAATATTTTATTAATTTTTTACCAAAAATACAAGCTAATTATAGCTGTACCCATATCAAATCTATAAAGCTGTCTCTTATATTGTGTATGTGGATTTTTAAATTTATTTTTTTTAAGGCAGCTGAGAATGGAGCAACGGGTGTGGAGCTGGATCTTGAATTTAGTGCAGATGGTGTCCCCATTCTCATGCACGATGACACAGTGGAAAGGACAACGGATGGGGCTGGGAGGCTGCGGGACCTGACGTTTGAGGAAATCAGGAAGCTCAATCCATCTGCAAAACACAGGCTACGGTAAATGAGCTATGCTGAAATTTCTCTCTCAGTAGTGGAAAAATAATTCTTGAACAAAATTATTGATTTAATCTATCACTGATGAATTTTTTTTTTAATTTAAAACTTAGTTCTATATGTTACTAATTTGATTTTAGAGGCATATGAGACTATATCTCCTTACTCATTACTACATTAGGAACAGTGAAGCACAGTCAAGATAAACTGGCTTTTGAGGACACAATCCACAGGCATCTAATGTGAATCAGATCAATCTCTACATGAGCTTGTCCTAAATTGACTGCAAGGCACTAAAGGTGCTGGGATCCTCATGATACGTCAGAATTGGCTAGAGGAATTACTTCTAAGATTAATTTTATTCACAAATTGTTTTTCTTGACTGATTGTGTTTCGGGGATTCTATACTTAAGGTTTATACTGTTGAAGAGTAGCTAGACAGATTTTGGGTGGCCTCACTGTGACCCTAGTGGCTGATTAGGTTCTTCCTAGGGATATGCAGGGGAAAATATTTTTATACATTGCTAATAATTTGATAACAATGCAACTTCTGCAATATCGTGAGTACATTTCAGAGGAAGAACTCATAGTGTACTCCTGAGAAGGTGCATTAGGGAATTCCAGAGCTGCAAATGTGTGGCACAAGGAGTATCTTCTTTCCAGTCTCACTGGAAAGATGATCACCTGGGCCACACAGCAGGAATTTCCTCAGCAGCCACTGTTCACTGTTAGGAATGAACGAGCTGTCACCCCATCAGCAATGATTTATTGATGGGTGAAGCTGCTTCTGCTGAATCCTCAGCTTGTCTTGCCTGTTCTGCCAGGATCTGCATTTCTGGCTCAGGGCTGGGGAGTGCAGTAGGAGCAGGAGGAAGGCAGCAGTTGGGACTGAAGGCTTGTTTGTGGGACTTGGGGAAGGAGGTGAAGAAGTGGGGTTGGTGTTTTGGGGTAGGACACGGGGCCACAGAGCACTGGATCCCACCTCCAGGGCCAGTGCAGCAGCAAACTGAATCAGCCCTGTGTGGCTGGCTCATGTGTGTGCACGTGTATATTGACTGCATTCCAATGAGTTCTCTGTTTCTACAGGAGCCAATTCCAAGATGAAAAGGTACCAACTCTGAGAGAAGCTGTTGTGGAGTCTATGCATCACAATCTTACTATCTACTTTGATGTCAAAGGCCATGCAAATCAGGTACTGCTCCCTGCAGCATTACACCCCCCCTCAGCCCTTCTTTAGGCTTCTGACCTGCTGTTGTGTTGGTCTCAAACTGGTCCCTGTGGTCCTTTCATGTTAAAGTCTCTTCTTTAACAGGAGCACTCCCAGGTCTGCTGCTTGTGTCACCCAAAGTTGTCCTGGGAAGCTGCAACTTAAAATTGGCACAAGGCTTGTGCAAGTGCTGCACTCAGCTCACAGCACTGCTGTGAAACAGAGCAGAGGGAATTCCCTGCTCTGCTGAGGGGAGGCAGAACCTCATCTTCAGCCTCCAACAAGGGATCTGTAATTTGCATTACTAAAGGCAGATGCAAATGATCTATAAATTAGAATTATTTTTTTTTATTAGTCTAGCAAAACATAGGAATAAATAATTTTCCTCTTGAACTGAAGCCTAGGTACTGCTAAAAATTATATTCACAACATATTTAAGGGTATTTCAAACACTGAGAATCCTACTCATTTTTGTAAATAGAGTAATGAACAGAAATTCTTTTGCAAAAAACCAAAATGTCATTTCTGTGTTAATGCTAGAAACAAGATGCTTGGTTTTTTTCTTTTCCCTTTCTATTTCAGTCTTGCAGCACAACAGGAAAGAGTTTTTAAGATTGTTCTAAGATGACTTTGCATTGTAAATTAAATATGAGTGTATGTATAACATCTCTGTGTGTCTCTAATTGCAGGCAGTTGATGCCCTGAAACAACTCTACCAGGAATTTCCACAGTTGTATAACAGCAGCATAGTCTGTTCTTTCATGCCAGATGTTGTTTATAAGGTGATGTTTCCTAAAAGTTTATATTTTAATTTTTTAGTCCTGTCTGGGAGTTTCAGTATGGTATTAAACTCCCAGTGCCAGGTTACTTTTGGGCTGTTCAAATTCCTAAGGCTTTTAAAAACAAATGAAGCATAATGCATATTCTCATTAGATCACTCTACTCATTAGATGCAAATAGGAATCTACAGCAATTCACTCTCTTCTGAAAGCAGTGCAGACAAATGTGCATTGCTTTTGTAGTTGGTGTCTGGCCAGATATCTGTGTGCAGGGTACCTGCTAAATATACCTCTTATTCCAGATTACTCCTAAAACTTTCCTCATTCTTGCCAAGTCTAGTTACGTGGTGGTTTTTTTTTTTTTTTCGATTCTATAGCATGACTGCTATGTAATTTCTTTAACATAAGAGCTGGTGCTTACTCAGTATGATTTGAAGAAAAAAAAAAACCCTATAAAATATCATCATCTTTCTAAAAGAGGTACAAAAGGATCTGGAGGGCAAGGACAGAAGGATTCTGGTAGAGTTGTAAATGCACAGCAGGACTTTGTATCTAATCTCTCAAAATTGTATTTAATGCAGCTGGGCTTTTGAATGAATTAGAGTCTTTTCTCCTTGGTCCTCCAGATGAGACAAGCTGACAGGAATGTTGTGACAGCACTGACACACAGGCCCTGGCAGCTGAGTCACCTGGGAGATGGGACACCCCGATTCAATTCCTTCTGGAAGCATTTCTTGTACATGGTGATGGATGTCATTCTGGACTGGAGCCTGCACAGTTTCTTGTGGCGATTGTGTGGGGTTTCAGCTTTCCTCATACAGAAAAATTTTGTTTCTCAGTAAGTGTTAAAGTTTGCTCACATATCAGGAGATACTCTTTTCTGTTAGTATATAGGGTGGGATTAACACAGTATGTGCTTATCAAAATGTTTCATTTAGTCTTGGATGTCTTGATAATTTCTTTACACTGTTTTATGGTTTTAAGCCTCTATCTTTTTTATCTGAATTTTTACCTTCTGTTAGAGCCTACATTTAATCTCAAAAAGTGGGTGTTGCTTTTGCCTGTTTACAGTAAGAAAACACAAAAAGATGATGTTGCAGAAGGTGACACACTATTATTCCTTGATGTGATGCTGATGCAAGACCAAAACTCAGCTGTAGCCTCAGCACCATCTGCTTTAACTCTGTGTAGTGCCAGGCTCCTCTCAGGGTGTCTGTGTTCCTTGCAGGGACTATGTGATGCACTGGTCTTCCAGAGGGATTCGAGTGGTTGCCTGGACAGTGAACACGTTTGCAGAGAAAAGCTACTACGAAAGTGTCCTTGACTGCAGCTACATCACCGACAGCCTGGTGGAGGACTGTGACCCTCACTACTGAGCCAGCCCCACCACACGGCCCTCCCGGGGCAGCTCTGCAGCCACAGGGGCATCCAGCACTGCTGAGGAGAGCTCTGGGAAGGGCAGAGCAGCAGTTGGCTTCTGCCTGTGCTCACATCTCAAATGCAGGAACCCTCTGGTGCACTGGCCAAAGCTCTGAGGAAAATCACTGTAATGTGAAAGGAGCCAATTTGACAACCCCGTTGGGCCATACCTTGTCAGTGCAGGTGGCTTTAGAATTCTCTGGCTATTCCTTGGCTTTGTTGAAATTTTGGTTCTAAATTTATGTCAGCAATTTTGGTGTCAAATTTCTAAATCATAACTTGACATTAGTAATTTTAACAGCATGTTCTATGAGTGTATACTAATTTGAGGTTGATTTACAGCACCTTAAAATCATTTGCATTGCTGTTCATAAAACAGAAACTGGAAATAATGGTATAATGGTGCCAAAATGGAAGATGAGTATATTTCCCTGCTCTGCATGGAAAGATGGCTGTGCTGAATCCTGATGAGGAAGAAAAAGCCAGCTTTCCATGTGTGATGTGAAGGTTATGAGAATTAACAAATAATACTTGAGTAGCTTCTTATCTTCCAAACCTTTTAAGAGAACCAAGGGAGGACAAGAAATTGTTTCTTCTAATGAAGAAATGACACAGCACATGAATGTATTTATTTTTAAGAGAAAGCTGTATATTGAGTGCTGGTAAGCATTAGAACAAATGGAGCTGAAATGTCTTTTTAGTTTGGCTTTGGTTGCATGATTGAAGGGCACTCAGAGGCATATGGAAACTATAATCCAGATTTAACTTGAACTCCAAAGTCTGCAGTTAAAATAAACAAGTCTCCAAGAACTCATGGGGAAAAGTTCTTTATCAGTTGTGCAGAAGGGCACTGATGTAAAATGTCAAAATTAGTGCAGATTGTCCCAATTAGGGCAAATCTAAACTTCAGGAATACCACAGATTCATGCTACAACCTGCTGGAGGTGGGGTTGGGTTTTTTGTTTGTATCCTGAGCTCCATCCAGGCACAAATCAGCACAAAGGAGGTGCTCTTCCCTGTCAGGCTGACAAGAGCCTCTTCATTCATTCACTCGCCCCCCTGCACTGAGAAGCAGCAGTCTCAGCCTCCTGGTGCACATCCTGTGCCCAGAATGTGTAGGTTTACTGTCCTGCCCCTTCCTACGTCCTGTGGCCTCTGCTGTTACTGCTGAGCCTGACAGGACTGAAGGGCAAGGGACTCTTGCTGGCAAATGGCCCTTGCTCCAAAGGTCCAACTGTTGTTGCTGCTTGAGTTTCTGGCCCCGCTGAGTCACCATCCTCAGTGCAAACACCAGGTCCATGTCCAATGCCCACAGCCAGGCTCCGCAGCTGTTGGTGCAGGGAAACAAACTGAATCTCTGCTCTTGCACTGTGTGGTAAAGTTTGTCCTTTTTTCTGTGCCTGTGGTGGCTGGGTTTGGGTTTTCTTTAGCCTAAATTATGAGCAAGAAGAAAAGATGTGCCTCTTTCCAGAGCAAGAACAACTGCACTTTAATATATTTCTGCTTATTTAACCAACACTTAAGGTTTGGTTTAGATCAGATAAAAGCTGTTTAAACAATATAACTTAGAAAATATTTTTAAAAGAGAACTTTTATTTACAGATAGGCACCAGTTTCCTTGTATTTAGTCAACAACACGTGGTCAGCTGTGGAGGGAGCCTTACTGCATCGAGGTGGTGCCACTCCTGGGGGAAGGCTGTCACTGCTGCAAAACAACCCCAACAGGTGGATATTCCCTATCACAGTAAAAAACCGAAGTCCCGACGCATTTTGCAATCTGTTCTTCTATTTTTTTCTTCCATTTAGACGTCAAACAGCTGTCTGAGTGGTTCTTTCAGTCATTAGCACAGGAGCGGATTGCCTTCCGCGGACGATGCCTTCACTCGGTGCTGGCTCAGGGCTGGAATCCTCCGCCGTCCTCCTCCAGCGCCGCTTCCCGGGCGCGCAGGGCGAGCTCCACGGCCCGGGACGTGCCGGGGCTGCGGCTGGGCGGGGCGGGCTCCCAGCCTGCTCGGCACAAGGCCAACAAACAGCGGTCACTGCGCTGCCGGGGGGAAAACACCCCCACCAGAACGCCCCGCGCTCTTTAGGGATCTCCTCTGTCAAGTTTTTGGGGCGAAGTTACGTGGAAGTTCAAACTACAGTGTAAGATCCCAGAGCTTTTTTTTTTTTTTTTTCTGAGCTAAGATGATGTTCTAGGGACTCTACAGCGTTAGTAATCTCTTCTGAGATTCACACCAAGATGTGAAGTCTGTTTCTAAAGTGATTTAAAGTTCTTGCCTGTCTGTTTGGTGCTCCCATAAGACAAAACGCCTCATTTACCCAGGAATTTCACTCTCTAGTACACAGAAACTGGTGGTCAGTCCTTAAAAGCCACCACCAACACCAGAACAAGCTACCAAAAAGCACAACCTATAGAAAATATTCACCCCACCAGCCCAGTCATTTTATTTTCTCTTTACACAAGATGCTAAAATGCTGTGTCCCTGACATGCAGCTGTCACACACTGTGTCTGTACCTCAAACATTTTTACTGAGCTGAATTTTTAAAGAGCTTTCTGTGTTTCATCTTAGTTGCTTACCTGGTAGAAAGTCACTGCTGCTCAAGATCTCAGAAGAAAAGGGATGCTGAAAACAAAATTCACAAACAGTTTTAGGTTATGATTTCCTTCCTGTGTGTGTTATCTTGTATTTGAAAAGGTACCAGTAATCTGTACCAAAACCATACTCTCCAAGCCTTGAGCAGGTTTGTGATTATGAGTGTTCAGTAGCTATCCTAATCACATTTTTATATCTGTTCAAGTTAATCTTTAAAGTTATTTCCATGCATACAGTACTTTGCTTCACATACACCCATCACCTGCGTCATGCCCCAGATTCTGTATAGGGAAATCTACATTTCCCTCTTTGGTCCATCTCACCTCATTGTAGGCTGTGTTTTGGTTTCTGTCAAATTCCCTTCCTAGGTAGGCTGGCATCTCCTGGGCAGGTTGCCTGGGTGGCTGGTATGAAGAGGAGCTTCTCTGAAAAACAGTATTTGTCATCAGCAGTCTGTGTTGTGGCTTCCAGCTGTGGCTGTATGGTCAGCACTGCTCATCCCCCTTGTCCCAGGGAGAAGGCCTTTCTACTAAATCACAATGAGATCGTTCTGGCTTCTCCTTCTGAAATCTGACCTTAACAACTACAAAAATATCCACACTTGGTGGGTGACCAAATCTCCCTCTCAGGAGTCCCACTTGTGACACAGGCACAGGTTGTTTGAAAATCCCCAGCACACAGAAAATGCCCACCATATTCAGCTTACCTTTTTACAGTCAATATCTATTTGTATTATCACACATATATTTATAGTTAACAACAGATCAATATCAATTATTGTCCCTATTTGGGTTTTTATTTGTATAATCATTTTAATGATAGCCAGTCGTACAGGGGAATTTGGTTCTTTGCGAGGAAGGAGAGGAACCTACCATACCAAACACTTTTTCTCTATCAGTAAATAGGTCAAGGAGCTTTTACTCAACCCAAATAAAAACACCAGACAGAACCTATATGCCCACATTTTAACACTAATTTGATGAGTCAGCAGGCAGGACTGCCTTGAAAAACAAATTCAAGTTTAGGACAATAGATGTCTTTCAACGTTGTATGGGATTCAAAACAGAGTTAGGTCAAAATACTCAGTTTTACCTCAGCTGAAAATTACCACAAATCATAACCCTGTAAGGAAATCCATGGCTAGGAAGCCAGCCATGGAAGGCAGCCTCTTTCTTAACCTAGGCAAGGTTGAAGTGTGACCAAACCCTTTGGTGACCATCAATGCACATGAACATTCAGGAATGTTTTCTTGAAGTTTCATAACCATAAATTATGTCTGGTGAGGGTAAGGACTTTTCTATATCCTTATCAGGTTGAATTCCATCCTGGAACAAACAGTTAGGGAACTCTCACAGCATCCTTCTGCTGTCTGGAGTTAAGTAGTAAACATTTAGATGAAGTTTTAAGTACAGACATTTCCCAAACCCCAGAAGCCTGTTTGCACAGCTGGAGGAGCCCCATGGAACTGAACCAAGTAATTAAACAGCAGAAGCTGAGCAGTCAGACTGACCTGCTGGCGTCTTCCTCCCAGCGCAGATGAGCTTCGTTTTGTCCTTTGGTATGCCCATAGCTTCTTGAGTAGAAACATCTTATCTCTTCCTACCTGTAGTTGAGACATATTTGATCATTAGCTGGAATGCACTAATTATCCTTGAGAGGCTCAAGGCCTGTAAGGAACCAGTGACCAAAATAATTCCTTCTATTCTAAAATAATCTGTCTACAGAGGGAGCTGCAGCAGCACATCTTGAAAATAAAATTCTTTTGCTACAATTCTGTTTGTGAGTTAGATTTCCCTGCAACTCCCATGGGAAGGGCTCCCACCCTCCTTTGCACAGTTATAGGAAAAACAGGTTACAGCTCCACAAAACTGGATGAGACAATCAACAGAAAAGCCAAATTATACAAAAGATACAGCTGAAAGCCAAACTTACATTAGTAATTTGAAAACGTAAGGATTTGATCATGATCTTTCTTCCTTGTATTATTTGCCAATAAAGATAAGTAATAATTCTAAACAAAACAAAAGAAAACAAGGTTCAACATATGAGCACTTTATTCTAGACAGTGTCTAGATAGAAATGTTAAAATGTTCACCATTAAAATACATACACACACACACATATCTCTGTACACACACACTCACAAAATAGATGTATACAATTACACAAGGAATGGCAAACACATGGATTTGCTTAAAACATGGCAAATGCATGAAGTTGCTTAAAACATTCTTTTGGAAAAGACAAAAAAATATATGGACTTGTATTCAAGTACATTTAAGTGAGTCAACAATACAAGATTCATTTCAGATAACAAAATAACACAGAATGACTCTGTCATTGCCAGTTTTTTTCCACTTAAGGTCTTTTTCTGGTTATTTTCATTAGCAGATACTTACAGTACAAAAGTAGAGAGGGCGAAGAAGAAAAGTACACTCTTAATTAAGTTATGGTAGATCCACACTACCCATCTGTAGGCAGTGTAACTGTCCAGTATTTGTATCCACTCATCAACTGCAGCATACATCGAAGACAAACCTCTGAAAGGACCACATTCTTCTGAAGGTTTTAACCTGAGAGTGAAAAAACAGCTGCTTAAATCTTCTTATGTTAACCAGTGAATTAGTTAATACTCTGATTTTGTACATCAAGATGCTCCTCAGTTTTCTATAGCCATCTACTGTCTTTGGGCTCCCAGGGTACTTCCATGATCTGTATTTCATTTTTATCTTGTGTCCCTCTCCAGCCATTAAATGCCCAACCCAGACTAAGCAGTGAGACATGAGTCCTTGCTGTAATGGATCAGTACCAAGCCCTGTAAGCACAACCTTGACATCAATATAACATGTCAATCAGAAAATTGAAAAACTGGATTTTTTTTAACATTTCACCACAAGGAACCATCATTTCGCCTTGCCTTCAGGGACGGACATGAGTCACTGCAGATCTTCAGTTACAAAAGAATGTGGTAAAATAAGACATAAGAATGAACATTTTCAGGTAGATTGAAATAAGAAAGTGTTTGCTTTGAAACTGAACCACTCCAGATAGTCTGAAATTCCCACTTGCCATCTGGAAATGATAGCTCTGATAGCTTTCATCCCATCTGGTTCCACGTGTAGTCATATGTCTCACTAAATATCGAAGTCATGTTGCTGACTATTGTCAAGAGAAAAGTGTATCTATGCTGCCCTCCTTCCTGTGACCAGAGTAACACACACAAAACCAAAGCAGCTTTAAAATACTGGTAATAATTCAGATGCATTATTACAGGGTCAGCACTGCCTGCAGAAAGAGCCTCTGAAGTTCATAAATAATCCAGAAGCTGACCTCAACTGAGTTTTCCCAGGTGTTTCTCTGCTGCAGACCCAGAATCGCCTATACTAAAAATAGGCTAGGAACTAGGACTTGGTCACAGAAACTTTTTTAAGAGGAGGAAAAGTAAAATTTAGTCCATTAAAACAGGAATCCAGAACTTCAATGGAGTTTTGTTTCTCCTCCCACTTTCTCAAGGGACAAGTTACTCAGTGAGCCACATTCTGACAAGCTCACAGAGCAAGTCTTGTTTTCAGAATACAGAACATCTCATGAACACCTGAAACCTTCCACCAGCAATTTATATATATATATATATTTTAACAGAGAAATGGAGATTCTTCTGCCTAGTATCAGGTCACACAGCATAATTTAGTAGGCCTGAATGCCAGCGATCTTCCATACCTCCAGACAGTGACTCCAATGACAGACACAACTCCAAGGAAGGAAGGACAAAACAGCAGGAGAATGAAGGATGTCATCATCTGAGTAGTTCTCCAGACTTTGCGAGGGGGCTGGCAATTCCTCATCAGACTGACCTTTAAAGAGATGAAGGTACTTTGGAATGTTGCTCCCTGCCGCTTCAACTTGGTTTAAGTCAATCCCACTGAAATTGCTGAAAGAGCATCTATCCAAAGCTTCCAAGAACAACTTTTATTTGGATTTGATAGATAGCGTAGTTTTAGAAAACTTCAAGAACATAGTCTTAAGACAGTAAGAGGCAAAATGAGGTTCTGATGGGTTCTTCAGAAACCTGTTGGGTAGAGTTTGCTTTTGTAGCAGATGCAAACTCATGGTTCAGGGAAATTTGAATCCATCTTTCTACCTACAGCTTTGTTCTTCTACATTCAACACTACAAACTGCTTCATGACCCAACAAACAACTTATCTGGTCATACTACTGAGACAAAGAATTCTGAAAAGAAGACATTTCCACCATGATCTTTAGCTGAATCACTCTGCTTACACCTAAATAATTTCACAGTGGGAGGAGTTGCTGGGGAGTAACTGGGAGGCCACAGGCTGAGTGTCTAAATTGACATATGCACTTGTCCACTGTTAGTTCTCCAGCCTTTAATTTTACTACTTTATTATTTATGATGAATACATATAAAGTTTGTTACCTTTTTCACAAAAAATACTATAAAAAATGCTATCGTCTGGATACCAGGCAACAGGGGAGAGAACAGGATACCAATCCTACAAGAAAGAATTTACAGAAGAAAAAAAAAATCACATCTTCACTATTCATCATTCAGTTCTCAGTGCATTGAAAGCAGAAAAATACCACATACAGATGGTGTGGGATTATTTGGAAATATGATTTGGTTACCCTTGATCCTCTAACAATATACCTTGGAAAATATGCAATTTTAAATACACACATCTACGTACAGATCTGCAGAACCTTCTTATAATTGGAGTAACATACTCATTCTTGGAAATAAGGCATCTTTTCCAGCATTTAATACTGAGATTATTTTAACAAAAACATCATCCCAGTGGGGAAGTAAACAAAACTCCAGGATATTCCTACAGGAACCTATCAGGTTTCTTCCAGACCTGGTGGCCACCGAGTAAACTACTGACTGAAGTAATTGTTACTGCCCACGTAATTACTTTGGCAAGTCACAGTCCTTACCAAAGGCACTGAACAGCTCATCTCCCGGTCATTTATCCTGTTCTTTCTGGGAAGCACCCACAAACATCAGAATAAGAATTTTTCCATGATAGTTCCACATGCAAATCAAGTTTTGGGCTGTAAATTCAACACTTACCAGGTCAAAGTCTGTGCATAGATCAAATCTAAAACATTTCGTCCAATATCAAATTCTGGCGGCCCCAGCCTTATGCAGACTGTAGTTCCAATAATTCTGGGGGGGAAAACCAAAAACTATAGCACAATAGCATTTGCTAAATGATAAAGTCCTCTGTAGAAATCCCTGTAAATGACCATCTGAATACAAGCATCAGTAACAAATTATTTAGAGGCTGCATTAGTGTCATGCAAAACAGCCACAGGTCATTTATTAGACAGCACAGTAAAAAATGAAACAACTTGGCAAAAAAAAAAAATCCTGTAAAACAAAGCAGGGTTGAAGTAAGACCTAGTACATATTTCACACAACTGAAACAGAAAACCAACAAGGATTTCTTGCTGTATCAGGACATATTTATACCATAGTAACTACTTGTTACTTTAAGCTCAAGTATCCTTGTGCTTAAGCAGCTGAAATGTCAAGGGGCCTCAGTATAAAACTGTAATAGCTTTTTCAGGTCCTGAGAATTTTCAGGCTCAATAAAAAAAGAACGAAATTTGTACACTGATACTCTTAATGTACCCTCAAATACATCCTACTTCAAACTAACTGAGGTTGCAAGGAGCTGAAACAGACAGGTCAGCAAGTACTCAGAGTATTCCTACTGAGGACCAACAATCCCTTTTGGCCACCTCATTTTTCTTGAGCTGGGGAGACTCAGTTTTTCACTTGTTGAGAGCAATAAAGACTTTGGTACCTATCACATCTTGATACTACCTTATCAACTTCATCATCATCAGAGCAGGGCTTTCAGGAGGTTACTCTGAGCACAAAATATTAAATAAAAGCAATTGTACTTTTAACCTTTCTCAGGCCTATGTCAGGTGCTTTTGCCCAGCTTAGGGGAGGCCATTCATCACAGCTGACATGGCAGTTTTAGTTCTGTGACCTTTTGCTGGGTGGTGCCTTCCTACTGAACACAACAAGAACAGGAGGATTAAAGTATACTGGCAAGAGCCATGGAGGAAAAGTCTTCAAGAACTTCTCAACATTGTTTTGTATAAATTTAGCAAAAAGTTAACAAAGCCCTACCTTGTAAACCAGTCTTGTTCAAATCATGGGCAGAGAGCAAACAATGGATCTCTTACACAAAAGTATGGCCAGGGATCTAAATGCTCTGTAGAGCTGGCAAGCACTTAAATACTGCCTAAGCCATAAGCAAAGTTTGGCACTAGGAAGGTTCACACAGCAGATGTCAGAAGCAAATGACTTCTCCCTTACATACAGGACTGTATTGACATCCAGTCCACAATACTTTGTCATTTATCATGCTGCAGACCTCTATATTTGAGAGACTCATTATATGCTTAATAAGACTGATAAAATCAGATTTCAAACTTGTGGACACTACAGTGACATAACTAAGAGGGAGAAAGTCACAGTGGGGTACACAAAGGAAAGGCAGCAGTGTGCCCATGTTTATGCAGAAAAGATGTGTTTGTGCTTGAGACAACGTCACCTCACTCTCAGGAAATCCATGAGAGTAGAATGTGGCTTCCTCCCTGCATGTGTTTCCATCTCCAAAGGGAACAAGGACACACTGACCTCCTTCTAAGGGGGAACAGCAATATACTCAAGGCATGTACACAGAGACTCTGCCTGGTAGGGAAAATCAAGGAAACTTCAGTGGTGCCACAGCCATGCTTCTGCTGGACTTTTCTCACATGGAGAAAACAGATCATATCTTTGGCTAATGAATGGAAACAAGATTAGAAAAGTAGTACTCACCTTCGTAAAAACTCTCCAAAGAAAGAGCCAAGCAAACAAAATATGAAGTCAACTAGAACAAGACGATAGATATCTTGGCCAACCAAAGTTTCCCAGCACTTTATGAAACAGAAGGGAAAAACAAAAAACAAAATCATACTAGAAGTTAAAAATTATGTGATTTAAACATTGTTCCCAAATGCTTGGGCATCTGAAACTTGATCAAAGATCTGAAATCTTGATCAAATATATTCCAGCAGCCTGGCAAATCATAGTTGACTTCTCAGTGAACAATGCTCCCATCCAGCTGAGACCTGAGCTGGGCCATTCATTTTTTTCTACAGCTGATTTCTGTCAAGGTGCTAATAAAAACTGTTAGGGTAGGAAACTCAGCTTCCCAAGACACCACATGTGCTTCTCTTTGCTGAAGCAAGTGTCTTATCCAAGTGGTTCCTAACCTGGCACTGTAAGCCAGAGATCTGTGTTTCTGAAACTTTACCTGTGACTCAGAGGTAGCCACGACGTTAAGCCAGTAGTAGCACAGTATTCCAACAATTGACATTTTCAGGATGGTATTTCTAAAAAGAAGAAGTAACAGTAACTACATCAGCAGCTGGTCTATACCGGGAGAGAGTTATGGCAGGATGACCATTAGTTACACTTTTTTCCTCCTCTTGGCACTGCAGAGTGCCAGGACTAACAGGAGCTCTCCTGGGAGGTCAGGTGTGGCATTGTTCTATTGTCCTGGCAGAAGGGGAGCTGGGCATGACAACCTTGGCACAACATCTGCTTTAACAGGCTGCTGGCTGGGTGTGGGGGCTCCTCAAGGGGTAAGGGCTGGGGGACACCAGGGGCTATAGGCAGCATAAATTCTGGACATCTGTTTGAAAGTGAGACAACCTCAGTCCTCTCTACTTCCTTTCCTGGGGAGGGGCCATCAAGGAATGGCTACAAGCCCAGTGTCACAGTGCACCCAGCTGGGAGGGAAACCATTCCTCATCCTCATGCAGACACATAACATCCCAGAAGCTCACAAATGACAAAAGGTCACAAAGACAAGGGTTTACAGAAGCCTTTGGGGAAGATGAATTCTCCTCCATAGCTCCCTATTCTCCCCACACCACCCAGACACACCTTTGTATCAAAAAGAACTCAGACAACTTCAGGCCAAAAGCACTAAGAGGTGGCAGCAAGAAATACCTGGTAATAGTGACATATATGTGTTGTCCAGGAGTCTGAAACTTCTCCAGGTGCCCAAGCCAGGAGAAGAAGAATGGGATCAATGTGTTGAGGAGAGATACAATCACAGGAAGCACCAACATGGCAGCTTGGCCCTCTAAATCATTTCTATACCCTTCCATAAACAGCTTAGAGAGAAAAAAAAAACAAACATAATCAGACAACCCAAATTTAGAGCCTTAATCAAAATGCTGCCTCGAGGTGTGTCCACAGGGAAGCCCCCTGGCTCACCTTCCTGTATGTTCTCAGGTTAGAGACTGTCATGTTTCACAGCCCCATGAGGAGCAGCACAGTGAACCCTCTTCCCTTCCCCTAAATTATGTGGGACCAAGGGTAGGAGCCCCAGTTCAAATGGGGAAGAAGGGGCAGATTTTGCTAGGGCTGCTTCTTCTTGTTTCTCCCCAGGTGACCAGATGCACTGTCCCTAGGCTGACCATGGGCCCAGGCAGCAGCTGCTGGAGGCAGGAGGGAAATTTGCTCAGACCACTCAGGTCCCACACTCTTGCCATAGTCCCCAGTGGGGCAGGCCTTGCTAAGCAGCTCTTTAGGTCCAGCAGAATTTGTGTGTGCTCTGGTAGCAACAACAGCTCTGCTTCCCTGTGCTCCTTGTAGTGAACAGACCAGTGCTCATGCTCAGTGTGAAATACCTTTGTGGAAAAATGCAGATTCTGGCCTTACCTTGAGGTTATTAACGGAGAGGAAGTAAACACCAGTGCAAGCAGCTACTGCTGTTCCCAGAGAAGCAAGCCAAGCAATAAGGTGAATAGCAGTACGACGAAGTCTCTCAGTTATAGAATAATTTAGAACTTCTTTGTTTACATCAGTGAGGCCTTCCTGTAAAGAAACAATTCCGAATGAAGAAGTTCTTAGTCAACAGCATAAGGTAAAACTTGTTTCAAGGAACTATGTGAAAAACTGAATGAAAGAATATTGCTCAGGAAAAACGGGTAGAGTAATATCCTAGGAACATTTACTGGGCAACTTTGTGATCCTATCCTAGAAGTCAGGTTTCACAGATAATATTTCTAGCCTGCCTTTTGTTTATAAAGTATTTAAATAGTAGGAAGGAGAAAAAACAGAAGAAATACTCTGTATGGCAAATATTTAATAGTCAGAGAGACTCATTCAATAGAACAGAAGCATATAAATATTTATATGTAGCTTAAAGAGAAAAGGAAAACAAGTAGCTAAGCCAATGGCAGAAGCTCAGACCAAATGAAACACAGGAAGTCAGGAAGATTTAAATCTCTTAGGCACAGGACTAGCACACTTGTGTCACTCTGCCAGAGACTTGATGTGCACACACAAATTTGTATGCACAACTAAGTCTCTAAAAAGAATGACTCATGCACATTAGTTTTGTACCTCCTGTGGTTTGTACCTTTATTTGTGTGTGCAGATTCTTTTGTTTCAGCTTCACAGCTCTTTCATTGGTTATATTGAAGTCCCAAATGCAGAACAGGTTGCTGGCATTCACAGAGAATGTCTTAGGAACAAAGCTCCTGAAGAAGAATATCATCATGCTGCAATGAAAATTAAATTGGTTAGATGTGTAACAGAAAAATTCATCAAGTCTGTACAGCAGGGCAAGGAGGGAGATTTGTCAGCTTTTCCATCCCATCACAAGTTTATTGGGCCTATATCAGAACATGTCACAAATGACAATCTGGAAAATAAACTTTAATGTAAGAAACCCTAGCATTTTCATCTTAAGATTGTCACTGACAATCTTTAACCCTGCAAGTCCCCATCAATAAGAAACGATGTTAGGAGCAACAGCTGACAAAAGGGAATCACAATATGCCCAGTCTGAAGTGGGATTCTCTGTATGTCCCTTATTATTTTGCAGTTATTTTTAATTTCTGTAATAAAGGTTTAATTCCTGGAGACTGTCTTTTGAACAGAAATTTCTACTCAAACTCCACACCTGTAAATAAGGACTTACAGAAATATACTCAAGTAATTTTTACTTCTAACTGTTGACAAGATGGGGTTTTTTTATTGTGTGGCTATTTTCCACTTAATATAAGAAAAATAGCAATTCATAGTCAGTTTACCTGAACAACAAGATAAGAAAACAGATGACAAAATATATCCCAACAGTGAAAATGTAGGCCAGCTGCATGTTGTAAGAGGGACCATTCTCTATTTTACTGATTGTAGCATTGGTGTAAAAGCCATAGTAGAGCACTGTTTGTTGAAAATAACCCTGAAAAGACAAGGACATAATTTAGAATATTTGCTATCACTCCATGGTGGAAAGCATCATCATCTGAAGGCCAGTTACTGGAGGTGAGAGCTGTCCTATTCCTTATCATGAAATCATAGGTGTGATTTAATTGAAATACTTACAGCTCCAGTGAACAGCTCCAGGCCCGTGAATGAAAGGTTATTTGGTTCTGCTGCAAGAAACTGAGGAATTGTGATGAAACCGAAGTTTATGAGGAATGAGAAGATGTTAAAATTTAGCAGCCACTTCAAGAAAACAAAGTAAGAAAGAACACTTGTTCCAAACTCAGCACCAATGATCTTCAGAGTCTTGTGCCATATCCGCAGTTGGTCAAAATATTCTGAAAGGGTATTTCCAAATCTCCGAAATGACTAAAGGGAAAGAGAGGAGAGAGATGAATCTCAGCAAGCAAACAGGACAGAATTTCATATAATAAAGCTTCACATTTTAATGTTACAGTTTCATTTTGATGTTAAGAATGGATTTGCCCCATTCCATGCACCATAAGATGGTTAACTGATGTTCCTAAGGGCTACTACAGTGCAAGTCATTATTAATGGACACCACAGCAATTAACTGGATCTTCGGTGAGTAACATGAAGCGAGACACCAGATTCCTCTGGAGACAGTGATAACCTTGCAGCTAGAGTGGTTTGCTCTGTTGTGACTGACAGAAGTTTCTGGCACTTACCACTGCTGCTCCCTGCAGACACTGTGTACAGCAGGAAGGTTGAGCACCATGGTGCCTTGATTTCTTTGATATTTCTTTAAGAACTTTATTCCTGTGGAAGAGCAGGGCAGGGTTGACAAGAATTATAGTATGGGTTGCAATTGAATCAAGAAGCCAAAGAAGATGCTGCAAATACAGTTTCACCCCTGTGCACACGAATAGAATTAGTACAACACAGAGATGTTCTTACTGGTTCATTTTATAGTAGCTGATACCTTGGCTCCTGTCCCTGCTATGACAGTATGTTCTAACCCCTCCACTAACTCATACTGGCAGCAGAATTTAAATATATTTTGCGAGAAAAGAAAAGGATGGTTGAGATCATGTGGTCTCTTCTCCATTTTCAAAGACCAACATCCAAGTTTCCTTTGAAAATAAACCTCAGGTCATCATTTATAACCAAATATCAGAACCTTGATATTCTGTTTCATATTACCATGAGAGATTCTTCTTATCTCCATCATTAAATTACTTTCTCTTGCAAGACATTAACTTTTTAAAAGAGCATTAAAAAGTATTTTGTCATAAAGTGACAAACCAAAGCTCAGCAAATGGCAACCCCCCATAACTGACAGCTAGATGTTGCTAGAAGTAAATGTTTTTAAAACTAAACATATAAACTTTTTTTTTTTTTTTTACCTGATCTCTCTCTTTTTTCTCATGGTCTCTGGCATCTTCTGGATTGCTTTAATCCTTTCTTTGGTGGACATATGTGCAAGACTTCCAACTAAATCTTCCTCTGCATCAAACCCATGCAAAAACCAAAATTTGGGGATAACAATACAGTAATTTTTACACACAACCTGAAATGGATATAACATCCCCCATTTACACTGCTACCAAGTTGTGCAAGCTGAAACTTAACAATATTGCCAAAATATCTTCAGCTCACTCAGAACTCTAAATCAGATGCAAGTAAGTAGTCAAATAATATTCATAGAAAGAGCTGCAATATAAAGGAAAATAAAATACTGACAAGATTCCAAGATTCTGGTCCATTGCTCGATCACTGTTTCATAGTTACACTTCTATGATGTTACATATTGAATTGAAAGCTAAACTTCTGCTTTACTTCTTCTCTCATTTTAGATGATGTTAGTGCCCATACTTAGCACTAGCTATGCCACAGACACACCTCTGTGGCCTGACAATCAGGCTGCTTCTGCATAGCTGGGATTTGATACTAATTCCAGGCACAGTGGCTGAAAGCAATCTATTAGCTGGTCAAACAAATTCTAATAAAGAGCTTGGCATTTCTTTCTACAATTTAACAGCTTCATAGGACACTGCATTTATTTATCATGGGATTTGAGTGTGTTAGGAGAGCATATAGGATTAACCACTACCATAACACAAACCTAAGTTGCCCCCATAATCACAGCAGTGCTGTACACGAAATTCTGGTGAGAATCTAAGAGCAGCATCAACCACACCATCCTTATACAAGACACTGTGAAATATGGAACCACTTATCTAACCCTCTACCTTCACTGTCCTCTGGATCTCCTTCAAACATGCTGGAAGAGCTCACAAAGGTCTCATCAGGGGGTCTTCGGTTGCGTCTCCGAATGAAGTTGTCTAAATAACAAATACTCTTTAGGAAGCCAAGATAGTCCTGACAATTTGACTTAAGAAATCCAGATTTCACTTTCACAAGAACAAGTTAAAAGTCTACCCTGCAATCAGTCTAACTTCATGCAAACCCACTCCCCTACTCACTTCTTTCCTGGTTGTCTTTGACAGCCTCAAGCACTTTTTCAGATAAAAGAAGAACTGAGCCCAATCTTCAGCTCTCATAGAGAACCCCATCTAACCCATTCACAAATGCACACATTCATTATTCAAGACTTTCTTCCCTAGAAGACAAGGCCTTTCTTTAAAAATCCTCCCCCTGCCTTCAGAGGGATCATTTTAGAATCACACTCCATCATGCTGAGTAAGTTAAATGTGCCAAATTCCCATTTCCCTCGGGCCAAAATGCAGCTACTCTCTCCACCTCCTTTCATCCACTTATTCAAATACAGGTGACCACACTCCTTAAAAGCATCTGCCTTCCAGCCATGACACAGATGGGTTTAGCCACAGCTTTCCTTGCTTGGCCTTCCAGCAAGCTAATGGCCAGTCCCACTGTCACATCCCAGTGTGGCGCTCAGCTCTCTGATGTGGAAGGACTCTGTTTATGACTTCTTTTATTATGTGAAGATATACATACCTGAACAAGAAGGCTTTAAAATATTTATTAGTATTATTTTATGGGGGGCGAGATCGACAGGCAATATTGTGATGCACCACAATCCTTACCTTCTGATGCACTGGAAATTTCATGAGTGTAGGGATAATCCAGAAGATGGAAGGTAGGGTGTGGGGTGTAAATCAGTTCTGGCTCAGGCTCAAAGGAAAGATTGTCTGTTGAAGAGAATCAGAGTTACACAAAGTTGCAAACTGCTATGGGCTATTTACAGACACCGAATGCCAACCCTATGACAAAATCCAGATCTACTGCCAACATAGCAACCTATTTTCTCAACAAAACTCCCATTCCACTCCAATGTATATCCTAGTACTCAACAACTTACTCAGTCCATAATGTCTGATAATACAACAGACAATCCATGGATTTGCTAATAAGACACCTGAACTGCTTTTTAAAAAAGAGCTAAAAACATTTAGAGTTGGGCTTTGCAGAGCTGCAGTACTCCCTCGGTACAGAGCCAGCTGTTATTTGTTCCAGGGATTCTCTAAGACGGTCACATGAGACACTACATACCTGTGAAATATCCATATTGACTTGTGCTGGGTAAATCCTGGCTGTAGTCAGGGGCAGGTCCCATGGAGACCATTGGGATGGCCACAGGGTAGTTCTGCTCCCTCCCTCTGTGTTCCCCATAGGAATCGTGCAGAGATGAATCGTAAGGAGTTTGGTGAGAGAATGGATTCCTTTGAGAACTCCCCCTGTGTAAGCAATAAAAAAGAAAACCCTGTCATAAAAACCCTCAATAAGTGTCCTGAATAATTTGCTACCTATTACCATCAAAATTGAGTGTGTTATAAAACAAACTCTGATACTGAGAGGAATTTTGTATTTAGAACTTCAACACCATAATTCTGATTTGGTCATCAAATGAATTAGGAAGCCTAAAATTTTGTCCACCTGAAGTTAGCTTAGACTTTAACTAAACAGGAATACCTGCTTGGGAAACAAAGATATCCAAGGTCATAGCCCATTGTGAAAATTACTGGAACTAAAAAATATGTACAACATTATTCCATAAATAAATTTAACTGAAATTCATCCAACACGTAAAAAGTAAACACACTATTTCCCTTGAATGTTGCTTTGCTGGTAACAGTTTTAAAAATTTGTCTGAGAATGAAAGCATAAAGGAGGGATTAAAATAAATCCACAAATTAAAACTCCAGGGAAGAAGTATCTTCTGCATATAAATTACTTTATCCCTTATGGCACAGTCACACAGTAAAATTAAATAAACTCACCTTCTATCAATTTCCAATGTCTCTGAGAAGTGGTAGTCTGGATTTTCAAAGGCTTCATTGTAATGATAAGACATGACAAGTCCTTGGTTTGAAGAATGAAATCTTCCTTATTTTTGTCTCTACTGCTTCATTAATATGTTAATGGGAAGACTGATTAAAGACCTGATTACAAAACAGAGGCAAGTACATAAAAATTAAAAGGAAGGAACTCCATTTTAGCAACTTAGAAGATTCTGCTATTCTACTAACAAATAACATGAAACGGTATAAATCAGCAGTGGTTGTAACTTCCTCACCATTGGGAAATTGGGGTCCAGCAGAAGCTGCAGGTAAAATAGGAACTCATCTTTCTCTAGAGTTAGGTATCTCCAAACCTACTTCCCTCTCTCCTCCTTAAACAGCAAAAGCCAAATGCACAAATTTTCTCAAAAATTCACTGCATTTCCAAAATTAAAGAGAAGGTGAAGCCTGCCCTGTTCCTTGCCAGCAGTCCATCTCTAAGCCCAAGTTGTGATTAAGGGACCTGCAGGACTGTGGCTTTTACAGAGCTGACAATATCTAGAGAATTATTTTTAATGAGGGCTCTTCTCATGATTTAATGCCTCAATCCTTTAAATAGGCCTGGCTTTAGATTTCTCACAGAGTGCTCCATTTTAATCTCAAAAAACCCAAAACTTAGTCAGAATTTATTGAATGGGAGTCCTCATGAGTCAGTAGAAAGGGAATGCTACATTAGAAAAACAGACACCAAATTAAACAGGCAGTTCTTGCAATTAATCAAACACCATACTCAAAAAAGGAAACAATTTTTAGCATTTGTTCTTAAAGGCATCATGCAAGTCCCCTAAGCTGACAAGCTATTCCACAGCAGGAAAGTGAAAAATAAACGATAAAGGGCACAGCTGGCAAATCCCATTGGACCCTATTTTTATTTCGGCCCCATTCCTAAAAAAGCAGAGCTGAATCTCATTTAACAGTAAAGTCTCAACAAACTTTTCAATTGCAGTGGATTTTATTCATGATATTTACTGCAGCAAAGGAAGTATTATATGAAAAGTATCTTCAAAATGGAAACTTATACAGTGTCTAGTTTCTGAGGGCTTTTCAAAATCTCGTTTTGGCCAAGACAAGCTCTTAAATTACTATTGTGACAGCCCTAAGAGCTTGGAACATCATCTAAAATCTTGCAGCGTGACGTACAGTTGTAAAACACTGCCCAGGTTTTGCACCCTGACTTGAAGAGTTGTGCTTGTAAACACAAGGGATTGACTGAATTCGAAGTCCTACACTGTAATCAGAACAGTGACTACACTTTGATCACAGCATGAGGAAGGGTGCTCTGAGGCCCAGCTATTCAGCACATCCAGTAAACGGGAGCACACAATGCATCACCCCAGCTCCTGCAAACAACGGGGTGTGACTGCTGCCAAAAAGAAACCATAAACAG
This sequence comes from Zosterops lateralis, assembly GCF_965231275.1. Taxonomy (NCBI): domain Eukaryota; kingdom Metazoa; phylum Chordata; class Aves; order Passeriformes; family Zosteropidae; genus Zosterops; species Zosterops lateralis. Next base: position 8,022,921 of record NC_139775.1, read on the forward strand.
TCTCTCCTCAGTGACATTTGTGTTCCTTTCTGGCAACAATTCCATACCTAGAGACAGAGTGAGATTCTCATGAAAGCAGAAGAATAATTAGCAGAACCCTCTTTCCTTATCTCAAAGAAACTAATAAACGCTCCATGAATCCAAGGCTCTTACATAAAAGTCATGAGAAGCTTAAATCTTTTGAAGAGGTAGATTTCCTTTGACAGGAACCACTTAGCTCCTGGTGATCTTTTGAGAACTAGCTCAGAATATATCTGAATTTCTATACAAACACTTCAGGAATTAGTACATTCTGTCCCTATACTCTATTAAAAAGCATGGAAATTCTTATTATTATGGAAAAGATTATTGTGGTCTTCTGCAAAGACTTGCTTGGAAAACTAAATATCCCCTATAAATGTGGTTTATATTTCAAACTGCAATGAAAAGCTAAAGAGGGAAAAATTACTTTCTCAGGGAAAGAAAATTCTGAGACAATTCCCTTTGAAGAGTGTGCAAAATTACATTTTTCTGTTTCTTTTTAAACTGGTTTCCCAGGAACCCAACTCTCTCGGACTCAGCTATGCAAGAAGCTGGGAAGCTTGCCAGCAAGGCAGCCGGAAAGCTGAGCACTGATCTGAAGAGTTTGCCAACTTGCCTGGTCATCATTGGAGCTGTAGAGGGCCCAGATATTTTGATGGAAGCACATGGGTTGTGCAGACTCGGCATTACCCAGAAGCAAACTGGCAGAAAGCATCAGCCATCCATATCACTGAGCTTGCTGGCATCAACCAGCCAGAAGAAATAGATCAGCCTGGCTAGAAAATACATCCAGCATTTCTTTTTCTTACTCGTTTGAGAGACCTCAGTGTACCCATAAAGGCTTCTTCAGAAACTCAAAAAAAACATAAGACAGATTCTCTGTTGGCTCTACCATTATCTACTTTATTTTCTTTGAGTCTTATGATGCATTGCATGCCAGGATCACTATGAAAATCCACGGGGACATTTACAGTCTAACACTGAATCCAGCATCTGAAAATACCATTTTTTCTCCACTCAAAAAGTTTTAAGGACATGAAATAAATTTTCCATATATGCTGAGGCAAATTCAAATCTGGAAGTTTATACGTTTCTGACCATTCATAGCTCACTGGAAAGAACCCAAAGCAGGTAATGTTCAGACTAAACCATCTCTTTCCTCTTTTCTGCCTATGATGGAATGCAGCAAACCATAGCTTCACAAAAAGATCAGACATTAGGCTTAGTTTTCCCTTTAAAAATTATTTAGAGGGAAAATAAATAGCTGGAGGACAGAGGTTATTTGTGAAAGAAAGAAAGGGGGATCTTGACAAATATTCCCTTTACAGAGTGGCATCCACTTGTGGATTACATTTTTGGATTTCAGCAAGCAACTTATCTTGCTGAAACAAATAAATCCTGTGCACCTTCTCTGGAGCAGAGGAGCATTTAAGATTAATTCATTTAACCATCATTGATATGTAAATACGTTAGAAAATCTGTGGAGGGTGGGTGCTTTCTGCTTAAATCGTTCAACCTTGTAATGATATAGACCAGGAAACTCCAAACAGTGCAGATTCGTACTTCTGGATCATTTCCTAGAAAAATAACTGCCATCAAGTCACAGATCAACAGCCTTGACAAAACATTCCAGGTTATCCCTTCCTGTACAGGTAATATTCTGTTATAGACACTAATCCTCATGTAGAATACAAACATGACTGTCTTGCCAAAATAGCACTTTGTCCTGGCATCAAGTTCCAGGAAAGCCACTTAGATATTCAAGTGCCTTACCTGTAATCCCTCAGTAAAAAAGATTTCATTAAGTAAATCCTATTTGCACACATCTTGAAGCGGAATAAAAATAGAGAATTCCAGAACTACATCATAGATAACTTAATAATGGTGAATGAAGGTACTAGAACTCATGGAAGAAGTGATTCAGAAGGCTGAATGTGCTCTATTTCCATAAAGATAGTTTAGTTTTGTAGGGTATGACTACACAGGGCTTCACTGTTACCCGAGTTTTATTCATGAATCCCTGTCCTGTTTAATGTGTTCCACATGTCTTCACAATGAAAGAAACAAACAAAAAAACCCAAAACAAAACAAACAAAAAAAAACCCAACTAACAAAAAAAAAAAAAAAAAAAAAAAAAAAAAAAAAAAAAAAAGCAAAAAAACACCACCAACAACAACGCTAGACTGATTTCTGGAAGCCAAAAACGAGTTTGAGATACAAGCTGGAGTTTTACATTCTGCATCAGCAGCTGGATTCCAGTACTGATCACTAGTGATCACTAGTCTTCCACTGTCTCAGTCCCAACAGCTTCAACACTTGCAACAGACCAGGAAAGCCTCTCAGTAAATCTACAGGGCCTGTGAATTGACACTAATTAAACACTACACTGGAGAAAATCCCATGTCTAAATGATGTATTAGCAATGGAACCAGCCTGAATCATACACGGAAGCAAAAGCCACTTATCTTTACTGTATATGCCAAAGTACCCAACCAGCACCAACAAACACCACCATTTACAGGCCTCCCATTGTGCTTTTATTGATATCAGCAGGGTCAGTTACAGGAATCAACATCAACTCTACTATTTCAGACCTTGAAATCAATTCAAGCAATCTAAATTGTGCCTTTGCTACAAGAGATCTTCCCGGTGACAGATGACACACAGCAGCACTAAAGACTCACTGCTGCATAGGGAGAGATGAACAAACTGGGAAGGGAGAGTGACAGCATCCCCCTCACAGCCACCACGCTGCTCTCTCCCAACAGCTTGTTGGATCTGGAGCCCAAATGGATTTACTTCCTACTCCTATAGTGCAATGGCACCTACCATGATCCATATCCCACTCTCCCTATCCCTCACCTGTTCCTGGTAAGAGTGGGGCCCAGAGAGCAGCCAGGCAGAAGGAAGCAGAAAAGTGTCTTCTTGCCTCCACCTGCTCTTCAGCATCATGAGCTCTGCTCCATATTTACTCTTTGTCTACTTTTTTGCACCTATTCACTTTTTTGCCTTATGCTTTCTGTTTAACATTCCTCTTGTAATTCCCCCACAGTATAGTAAGGCTACAATATTTTCATCCTGTTAAATCATTTGTATCACCTGTGGTTGCTTAGATAAGGTTTTTGGAGAAGGACTGCCAGCTACTTTGCGTTTGCAGTGTCTCAGACAGGTTTCTGCTTCTTCACCTGAATTTAGAAACCTGCATTATAAACATGCCCCAAAAACATCTAAAAATCGTTACTAGTGTCCAGTAAAGTGCTATTAAGTGGAGGCCCATTCAGTTTTTGTGTAAAGAGAGTGGGTGAAAGTTCAGATACTTCATTAATTCTGTGAAGTTCATAGTACTCTCCCTAATCTACCACACACATCTGTGCTTCTCCACCCGAAAGGCCCCACAGATCCAATTCCTGTGAACTGAAGTACATATGACAATGACTTTGAATGATCTAATCCTTTCCCTGAAGGCTCCTTTGAGAGCACCTCTCTGTGTTTGCTGTGTTGGTTTTATTCTCCTAACTCTGACCACAAGAGCAAACTTAATTCATTGGGAAAATCATAAGCACTGAGATATATAACTACTAAAATTAGAAAAAGAGCAAGAACACTATACCTGGCAGAGGGAGGCAAGGTTAGCAAGAATAACAAACAGAATTCTACATTATTTCTTTAACCCTTGAAAAACATTACCTAGCTCATAGTCTGACCCTTATGGGGGGAAAAGGGCTGAAGCAAAAATCATTTCATATCAGCACAAGTCAGTCTTGTGACTAAATTTCCAAACTGCAGACTGTCACATTCTCTGCATTTAGCAGGACTAAATCTTGCTTAGCAAAACAAGGTTTTTTTAAGTCTATTAACCAATATTACCAGCTACTTGTATCTGAAAGAAATAACTGCTTACAAAAATAGAAGGAAGTGGGTTTTGAGTACCTGGTTGGAATTAATTTTCTGCTTCCAGTGGAAAGGCAGCCAACAACACCAGGTCTAGAAGATACTGCTTACTAGAAAAGTTCTGACTTAAAGCCTTAAAAGAAAACTCTGTTCATTTTGCACTTGCAATGGATACCTCTCCATATACAATCTGCAAATTGTACTTTAATGAGCAGTATCAATTACAGGAGTATCATTCACCAGTTCAAGTAGAAAAGCTTATGACGACTACATGTATGATCATCTTGGGTAATAAACAGGGGTTTACATACACACAAGGATCTTGGACTGAAAAAGGACATTGTTCTGTTTGTAATTTCTGGCATAATTTCCTGTTAAGGATATTGCTGTCCTGTTACTATTTGCACCAGCAGCATTTAACAGGACCCTGAGAGAAGACAAAAAGTTTATCTGTCAGAATATTGGGAATACCAAGAAACCAGAACATTGCTAGGGGGAACGAGTCAGAAGAAGAGACTGGTTTTGTCAAAATCCTTATATACAGTTTTCAAATTGTTTGACAAATAATTTTGCATAAACTGAAAACCTTTTTTCCCAGATAAAATGCAGCTCCATTAAAATCCAGTGTAGCTATTAGCATGTTAAGGGTCTATTCTACAATGAACATACACAACTTTTGGACTATCCAAGTGGCAGTTAGAGACTTTTTTACCCACACGTGAAAAGAACACCACTATAAAGTTCCAGTTCCTCTTATACTTGCCCATACAACCATACAACAACACCACAGAACTTTATCACTTTACAGGGTAAAACTCCTTCTGACAAACTTACTTTGAGAGAAAAAACAACCAAAAGACTAAACCAAAAACTACAAAAAAAAAAAACAAACAAACAACCCCAAAATGAAACAAAAAAAAAAAAAAAAAAAAAAAAAAAAAAAAAAAAAAAAAAAAAAAAAAAAAAATTAGAGATCAGTTGCTTTGGGTTGAGTACTGACATATCAGCCCAGCAGAGGTGCAGTTCCAACTCCATTCCTGCACCTGCTGTGACTCTCATCCTGCACTAGGGCTGTGTCACACGGGCAGGGAAGGACACTCGCCCACACCTGAACTATCGCACCTTGAACTCATCTCTGGAGCCACTGACCTGCTGCTTCTGCCACACAGAACTGGGTCAGGCTGCCGTGGGTTGCAGGGCTGGCAGAGGAGGCAGTGGGGACTCTCAGGCAGCAGAAGTCAGCACAGCTCCGTGCAGTGCCACTGCTTGCAGGTTTGCTTTACTAACAGAGCATTACTAATGACAGCAGCTTAGCAATAAAATATAGGACACGAAGATTTGGCTTTTAGATGTACATCAGGTATTTTGCATAGAAACGTTCCAGCCTTTATAGGTTAAATAATAAGTCTGTGTGTTTTGAGGGAGTGACAGAGTAAAGGACCACAAAGAACACGAATACTGAAGCCCGAAATTTTCCCCACCTATTTAATACAAATTCCTGTTACCTATTGTAACACAAAAACCTCACAGCCCGCTACTTGGAAAATACAGCGCCACATGCATTCGCTAGCTAGAGGACACCAACATGCAACCTGCACCACAGAGAAATGTCACGCTCTAGGCTGTAATCCCAGCCAGGCTGCTGCCACATCTCAGAAGGAAAGTGACACACTAAATACCTCAGGAAAGTGTGGCTGGTTCTCCCACGGGACGGACCCTTCCAGCTGGAAGGCAGAGGAAGCTCGGAGTGACCAACGGGCTCGAGTGACTAATAAAGCTGCGAGGTGCCGTCCGTGCAGCAGGGCTGACACCAAGCTCTGGGCACCGCGCTGGTGCTTGTTCGCCTTTCAGCGAGGAGAAGCCGAGTACATCCCTGACATGCCCGCAGTCCGACCCTCACTGTTCCATCATTCTAAACGAGCGGCAGCCGTTTGTAAGCGGCAGCCACCTGTCGGGGCTGCGGTGGCTCCTCCCGCTCCGGTGCGCGGAGAATCCTCCCTCCCTCCCCCCCGCTCGGAGGGTGCGGCCAGCGCTGCCCGCTGCAGCCCCCGGCCCTGCCCAGCCTCCCCGGGACCCAGAGCTGCCCATCGCGGCCGCTTACCTCGCTCCCTACCTGGCCTCCGGGAGAGGCTGCCCGGCCCCGGCTCTCCCGCTCCAGGTGCCCGGGAGCCGCCGCCCCGCCCCTCCCGCCGCCCCTCCCGCCGGCCGGTGCCGCCTTCGAGAACCGTGCCGGGGGACCCGCTGTGGCCGCCGCTTTTGCTTCCCTTCCCTTCCCCCCGAACGGGCTGTGAACGGAAACTCTCCTCCGGAAAGGGGAGCTGAGGTCCTGCTCGATCAGCTCGAGACAGAAAAACAGCCCCGCGAAGTTCTTTGCTGTGACCTACCGTGGAACACGTCTCCCACAAATTTAAACATGCGCTTTTTTTTTTTTTTTTTTTTTTTTTTTTTTTTTTTTTTTGTTGCCTGGGAGGGCAACAACACCACAATAAAAGGACAGAGGGAAGCAGTTCTCAGACGCAGGATTCATTTACCTTTATCTCTGGATTAATCATTTATTGAGCCGAGATAAGGAACGATTTTTTCCTCACTTATTTTTACTTGAATTAAAGGAAGGCACTTCTAAGGGTGAAAAATTGGTAAAAAAATTAGTTCACTGCAGTAGAGAGCATAATCTGCAGTTCCTGGACAGGGAGTTTAACACCAGCCCTTCCTGTACCCTGCGTGGACCAGAAGGAAATTCTCCTTTAGTCTGGCACAGAAATACTGATTTTTCTTGCCTTTCTCTTTTGCCTTCTCCTTCACATTTCATGCAGAGGTATGAAAAACTACAGACTGGACAAAGCTCCCGCTCAGCACCAAGCAGGGTACAACACACAGAAACCAGCAAAGTGTTGGAGTGATGCCTCTTACAGGAATTTCTATCCCAAAGAAGCTTAGCAGGGATGCCTGCATCACCTTCACTGCAGCTGGACTCAGAGATGTCCCAGCACACCATAGTCACTGACAGGGTGTTCCCAGGACTCTTCCCAAAGGCCAAGGCTCTCCTCTGAGAGCAGATCATCAAACTGAACGAGGGGTCAAACAGCCACCACTAGGGTGGGCACAGACAAAGCAGGAAACAGGGCAAGGAAAAGCACCAGGCAAGGAGAGCACTGGCTCTCCTGTCCCAGACCTGTGGCCTGCCCACTGCCTTTTTCCTTTTTGCTAGTACTGTATATTACAGACCTCCCCCAGCTGCTTTAGTGTTGATATAGCTTGTTACACCATTTTGGCATGTTTTATCTCCCCAGAAAACCACACATCTTAAAACTTCTACCAACTATTCCTAAGTAACCTCTCCGGTCAGCAAGACTAAAAATACAAACAAATGAAAAATAACCCTGTCAGCCTTTGTATTAATGCCAGCAGGGAACTGGTAATAAATCAGTTTGCTCTGTGCTCAGAAACTGTGCTGGTGTAACTGCTGACGATCACTTTCACCAAATGACTAGTGCTTTTCCAGCTCCTAAACTCGGTAAAACATGTTTATCCTGTACCAGAAATAGTCTACATGGATTTAAGTGAAGTTTTCTAACATTACTTTAAGATTACGTTTTGCCCAAAGCAACATTCCTGGCATGGCTGCAGAGAACCTGTCTGGAGATCTGTACTGACCCAGAGCTGCCTGCAAACTGCACAAGCTGCCTGCACCACAGCACAAGGTACCAGGGTAGCCAAATATGAGACCCCCAAAATTAAAGCAATCACTCAGAACTTCTGTTTAGAAGTTTAGAATGTTTAGAAACATTTTTGAGCTGTGGCATTAGGAAAAGGAACCATACAAAAGAAAAATTGTCCTGGGAATGGATGGTGTTGCTAAAAGTGACAGACGGATCTCCAGCATCCTGGGAAACAGAAGATGGCACTGGCTTCCATGCTCAGCACAGACTGAGAGCTGCTGCTCTTGTGGCTAAGGAACACTGGGCAAAGGATGTACAAGTGGAACTTACTGCACTCCCCGTGTGACTGTTGTGCTCTGGTAGAATCATCCATTCTCTGCTCCTCAGCGTGTCTGTCTTCCTGTTTTTCCACCTGGGATTGCTGTGATCCATAAAATTCATTGAAACATTTCCAAGTGTCATAAACTTTCTCATCTGAAAAAAATAACATTAGATATTGTTCTCACAAAATTCCTAGGGAAGTCAATCTGGTTTCAATTCCTCCAATCTTTATTTAAATTTGTTCTCAAGGGATCATTAACACAATACCTCTCTAGAACACAGAGTTTCAGAAAGAGTCTAATTAACCTCAAGTGTATTATTATTCACCTTTCCTCTTTGTATTCTTTGTGGCGAAAAAAGAAACAGAAATAAAAACTGAAACTGCCACCCCAGATGACACCCCAGGGCAGCTTTACCCCAAATATATTCCTATTTAGGGCCACACAAAGACAGCCCATTCTTGGGTGGCTTCAAGGCACCAAATAACAGTGAGTACAAATGCACATTCTTATCCAGCACATGGATCACACACTCAGCACAAGTGCTCAACAACACTAAATGATTTTTCAGAAATGCTGCTGAGGGGTGTTATTTTCCACCTCCTGAGTTTTTCAGAATGATCAGCTGGGAGTTGATGAAATGAATCTCACGAAATGTGGCACTCAACCAAGGAACAACGATCACCTGCGCAAATGTGTATCACTGAGGTGGTCCAGCTCTGTCACCAACACCCTGATCCTGCACAGCATCAGCCTTTGCTATACAAAAAAATCCCATCTGGCAAAAACCATCCTGGAGATCTGTGAAAAGGAGAGGGCAAAAAAGGAATAGGCCTCCAGAGTGACTTATGGATGGATGAGGGCAAGTTATAGCTTGTTCTCATCAAAAATAGCTAAAAATCCCTAAAAATCCATATTATAGAATCCATGTTATAGAACCATGAAGGCTGGAAGAGACCTTTGAGATCATCAAGCCCAGCTGTCGAAGACAAACCTGCCAGCATGAAGGCAAGCACAACTCCACAGTATGTTTCTTCATTTGTTTTTTTTTAGTCATTCAGTGCAATAAGGAAGTTGCTGTGGTTTAATTCCACGTCTCTGTATTTCACAACAATTCCCCTTAAGATACACCTTTCACCTCTGCTGGTAAGACAGATTACGAACATGTACATCTAAATTACTTTGAGAACTTTTATTTTTATCAACGACATTTTATGGTTTTATTACGAAAACAGATTACCCACATAGATTCTTACTGCTAGGAAAGCAATTTGAAAATCACATACCTGAGTTGATAACACACAGCTGACAGAAGAAACATACTCATTTGTGTCTGAGTCAGCATTCTGAAGCCTAATAGTGACTTATTTTTAAAACTACTGCAGAAAGTGCATGAAGAATGTTCAGAAAAATCTGGTTATCTTTTAACTATCAGGAGAATAAAGTAAGAAAGGCTAGAAATTATTTTTTTTCCCCTACCACATAAGGCTTTTGAGACTTCTGGAGGTATCCTTTCTTTATTTGTCACACATGCTGCTATTTTCACCCCAAAGGCAAGAATTGTTCCAAGAAATAAGTCTCTCTGAGACGTTTACTGCAAGTTCACACAACACCCACCCTCGCTCTCGATGGGAAAAAATAGATTCAGCATCTACTGACTTCACTTGCTCCAGTTCACACCAAGTTTTCACATTCAATAGTAAAGCTGTGTGGTTTCCACTGCAGCCTGTGCCACTGGATCCAGCCACAGAACAAGTGGGAGTTCGGGCTTGTGTCCTAATGAGAATTGACCAAGTATAGGAGTTTGTAAGTTTTTACAGCATCCAACAAGGGCACGGGCAGTCAATACCGACGGAAGACACTGAAACAAAACTTATGTCCAAACCAAACGTCGGTGAGAGATGCCCAGGAGCCAGAACACGCCCAGCCTCACACCTTGGGTGCGTGAGCCCCTTCCAGCGGAGAGGGCGGGCTGCTGGCAGGAGCCTTTACACCCAGCCGTGTATCTTCACGGAAAGTTTAAAACAAGCCGGGGCAAAGAGGAACAGAAAGACTCCGACGTCCCAAAGCGCGATCTTGTTGGCTGCGGGCGCCCCCGGCGGGCGTGGGCCGGGGGAAGGCGGCCCCGGGGCAGCCTCACCCCGCCCGCCAGCCGCCGCCCCACGGCCCCGCCGCGCCCGGAAACGGCAGTAACGGCGCGGGGCTCCGGCTTCCCCCGCAGACATGAGCGGGCCGGGGGCTGCCGCGGGGCCCGGCTGGCAGCGGGACAGCAGCGGTGAGCGCGCGGGGCAGGGGGGGCGGCGGCAGCACCGGCGGCCCCCGCAGGTGGCGGGGGGATGGAGGGACGGGGCGGGAGCGGAGCGGAGGGAGCGGCGCTGCGGGGTCCCGGCTGCCCCGCTGCGGCGACCCCCAGCCCACAGCCACTGTCTCTCCCTCGCAGGGCTCTCTGTGCTTGCGGAGGAGCCGCACGGCGCCGCACCTGTGGATTTCCTGCAGGAGCTGCCCAGCTGCCAGTCGGCGCGGAGACGCCGCGGGGGGACCCAGGAGCGCCGGCCGGCCCTGCTGGGCACCGCCGGCAGCCGCGGGAATGCGGCCCGGGCGCTGCAGCAGGAGAAGGGCGAACGGCGTGATCCCTCTGCCAGAGAGTACACGGGCTGCATGGCAGAGAAGAGGAGAATAAGGTTAATTTTCACGCGTTTCTTCCTTGGTTTGTTTTTAAATGACTTCCCTAAACGCAGCCCAGGTGCGCAGGAAGGCTGAAGCAGAGCTGGGTTTGGCTGTGTCTGTTTCACCCTGTGCCATGGGATTCTGACAGGAAAGTGCCCGAGTGCTCTTGGCTGGCACGAGGAGTCGCTGGCTGGGGTCAGAAGTAGGTTGAATTGGAAGGAATTTTGATTTTTTTTTTTTTTTTTTTTTTTTTTTTTTTTTTTTTTTTTTTTTTTTTTTTTCTTCTCTTCTCTGAGTTTTGTGCTTTCTAGGGTCACTTGGGAGTTATCTGCATGAACACCCTCCTCTCCTCCCCCGCTGCTATGCGAGTGCTGCTGCTCTTGAGTCAGCCTAGCCTAGCTGCTCTTACACAATGTAATGTGCTCTCTCTGCCGTGGCTCTGTACAGCTGTTAGGAACCTTCCCAGGACCTTTGCTTCTTTTTATCTTCTCCCCCCGCCCCATTCCTTCTTAAACGACTCCTTCCTGTGTGCTGTTCCTGCCCCCCTGGTAGTAACCCCCAGGAGGGAGGGCTTGCAAAGACTTTGCTTTGCCCCGTCTGAATTTCAGTGCTTGTCTCTTGTCTCACTGCTGGGCTGAAAGCAGCTTTGAGGACAGAGGATACAGGATGTGGTTTTGCACTGTCTGAGAACAGCTGTACCTTTGAATCAGGTACATTGTAGTCATAGTTATGAATCAGGAGAGAGGTGGAAGTACAATTAAAGTCTGGTACTCCAGAGAGAACAAGAGCTACTCTATTGCAAGAGCAGTGGCAAACAGCCTGACCCTGGAGTTTAACCCTGTAGACCAGAAACAGAAGATCTAGGTCACGGTAAAGGAAACTGCTCGATACCTTGAATTTTCATTTGAAGTTGGGTATTTAAAGTTCAATTCTTCAAGAAAAAGGAACTGGGGGGAGGAGTGGAGTTGCAATGTCCAGGCTTGTTTACACATGTTAGCACTGAGAGATTCTGGTGGGGCTTCTTGGCGCTCCTACAGATCGGTGATCTGCATTTGTGCAGCAGCTGCCAACACAAAGTGCTTGGCATAGTCCTGAGAGCTAAACACTCAACTTCTGTAATTCAGATGAATATGCAGCCCACGCCTCTGTTTAAAATGCAAACTAAACACGGGCCCGACAGTTCTGCAGAATTTAAAACACTGCAAACTGCAGCCTGTAGTTTCTACAGAATGAAATCTCTTGAGAGGAGCTGCATTTGCTCTTAAAGCTGAGGTCATCTGCTGCCTATTTGATTGTTTGTATAGGTGTAATTTGGCTTCCTGCCGAAATGCTGGAAGGATGAGGAAAGAGGCAACACAGAGCACACATAGCAGTGCATCCCTTGGGTACATGAGTAGGGTTGAGTACGAGTCTTTTAAAACTGAAACCTTGGTACCCCAGCACCGTGTCCTCATGCGTACTTACTTAACTGCTGCCCTTCTTCAGTGGCATCAGAGGCTGGAATAGAATTTTTCTGCATACTAATCCATTTTCAAGTTATGTTTCTGTGAAGTTTTGTCTGGTTTTAAGGTTTCTTAGAAGAAACAACAAAATGAAAACTCTGAGCCACTCAGAATTCTCCTTGATGCTGTTGCTGACCAGGCAGCAGTTTTTAAAATGCAAATATATTCACAGAGTATGAAAATGCATAGGTGAGTGATCAAAAATTACAGGCAGTGGCACATTCTCAGTGTTCGTTTGCAGCTTGTTATTAGAACAGTGCATCCCCAGAGGTGTTGGCAAAAAAATTTTCTCAAATTCATTGAATTAGCACTTTCCAGCATTTTTTTTAAGCTATTGTCTTTGGGTTTGTTTGGGGGGTTTTTTGTTTGGTTGGTTGGTTTTATTTTTTTTTCTCCTAGAGTGTTGAGTGTTTTTCATGAGAGAGCTTGCCCTATTTGAATTAAATTGATGTTGCCATTACCAGCAGGATCAGATGTGGAGAGCTTGTGTGTGTTACTGTAGCTATCCCCCTGAAGGCTGTGGGCAGGCTCCATCCTGCTAAGCTCTGTTATGTGGAGTGAAAAATTATTTCTTGTGCTCAGTAACTGTGTTTCTGAATTCTTAGGGACTCTCAGCAGGCTGATACAGAACATTCACCTGGATTGGAGAAGTGGAGACGAACTAGCCGTAAATCATTGAAAAAAGCACTCAGTGAAGTCAAGGGCTTGTCATCTTACCTGGTGCTTTGGCGACATGATATTCACAACATAGAAGGTATTTCTTGTCTGATGTTCATTTCTCCTCTTGGAAAGTTGCTTCTGTTATAGGCAGTTTTACCTCTGTGGGCATAGTTTCAGATATAACTACATGTACTTAAGAAGTTACTCTCTTCCTTTATTATTGCTGAATGTAAAATCCATTATATTGTAGAAGGAAATAAATTGGAAAAAAATTATTAATATGTCCAACCTGCATTTCAGCTATATTGCTAAAAGTGTGTAGTACTTAAAACTAGCTTTAACAATGTTCCTTCAGTTCAGTGAAACTGATTTTATAATCTGCTCTCTCTGTATTTTCAGTGGTTTTATAATCTTAATTATTGGCATATGTTTCTTTTATTTCCAGGGAAATATGGTACTGGCATCCAGTCCTACTTCTCCTTCCTGCGCTTTCTGGTCCTGCTGAACTTTATAAATTTTATCCTGGTGTTCAGTTTTGTTACTCTTCCCACCATAATTTCTAAATATGGAGTGTTCAACAGTACCATTGCTTACACTTCTCCAAAGAACATAGGTAAATATCTTCTCTATGTACAGCTGTTGTAACATTCCCCCTTTCCATCAGCTTCTTCTCCATCTCCCACAAAAAAAGGAAAGACTTTTTATAAGAGTGTGGCATGTTTGAATTAACATGATCTGCTGTTCAGTGGGCATTACCATTTGAGTGACTTTTCATGCCTTTCTCTTGACAGACAATATCTGCACAATTTATGAACCTAATGATAATAAGGGACTTGTTTACTTCTATACTTACCTCAAAGATTTGCTCAGTGGCACTGTAAGTAATTTTATTTTTTTTAATTAAGTGTCTTACATAGCATTTAAAATGTAAAAAAAAAATGTACTTGTGGAATGAAGCTTTGATAATTTTGAAAAATGGTAAGGCGTCTGCGTCACTGGGGTGTGTTATCTCTGAGAAGGGCAGTTTTCAAACTGACTTTTACTGAGCGACCACAAGGCCTGGCTGGCCACAGCCTGTGCCTCTCCTCCCCAGCTGCTACCCCTTATTATTCTGGAGCACACTGCCTATTGTGCTCTCTCTGTAGGGTCCCAGTGTCTGTGTCCTGCAGCTCTTGGATTGGAGAGGGGAGGGATTTTAAGCACACAGAGCCTGCCTTACAGTTTGGTAGAGGCAATGGCAGTATTTAGAAGCTACAGAGTTCTAACTTGCTGAGGGGCCTAATTTTAAATTTGCAAAATGATTGCTTAATGCCAGGTTGGATTTAATGGGGCAGTTGTTGCTGCTGTTACAAATTCTATTTCAACTTCATTTTCACAGGGATTCCTTGAAGTGACAAGTTTGTTTTATGGCTATTACTTAATAGATGCTGTACTGATCAGTATCACGAAGTACAACTTGCCACTCGCATACCTGCTGGCTACATTTGCCTACCTTGCCTTAAGTTTCCTCTGGTTATTAATGAGGTAAAGATGTTGGTGTTGTTTATTTACTGTTACTTGTTGCACAGTTTATATTGTGTTCCTGCTTGAAGGGAGCCTACTGTGTTTTAGAGCTGTTTATGCGGAAATGGGGAGTCTTTTGTCTGAGGATGCAATGCCACAGTAACCTTTGGTGTGCTTGGGAAAAACAATTTAAAGTATCAGTTTTTCATTTGTATGCATACCTATAAGTAAAAGCCTCTCAACTATACTGAATTTGTTGGAGGATTTTCTTTAGTGGTTTTTGGTTGAGTTTTATTTGTGCCATTTCAGTTTCCTTTGCTGTGTCTGGGTGAAGTGAGAAGGTGTAACTGGTGGCAATAACCTGTATCAGTCAGGGTCAGCTGCTGCAGAATCTCACACTGAAAGTGTCCCAGACACTGGCTGGTACTAAGCAAAGGTGACAGTTTGCTCACAGAGGGGATCATTTACTTTGATCAGCCAGGTTGCTTGTGTGTGTTTTTCCTGTGCATAAAATACATCTCATGATTTTTTCTCTAGGTCTGTGGAAGGCTTTAAGCAGAACTTAGTGCATGATGCAGATCCCTTTCAGAGTTACTGTAACAAAGTCTTTGCAGGCTGGGACTTCTGCATTACAGATCCAAATGCAGCCCGGCTGAAACATCGCAGCTTGCTATACGAGCTCCAGGTGAGTAACTTCTGTCCTTTTGTGGTTATGATTTCATGCAGCCAAGATGGTTAAAAAAAAAAAAAAAAAAAAAAAAAAAGATGTGTGCAATTTTGCAGATAAGGGAATAAAGTTAAGAGGGATTGAAGTAGCTTGTTTTGGGAGTGTATCCCACATCCTCTTGCATGCTTTCTAGGTAGCTGGAGTCTGGTGTAACCTGAGAAGGATTGGCAGGGATGTCGTTGGCCCTTCCCCCATCCACTGGGGGCCCACGCCAGCCTGTTCGCTGCTTGTCTTATCTGCCTCTTCCTCACACTCCAGCCCTGCTTCCTGTGTTAGTTTCTGCATAGTCCAACAGGAAAAGCTGTCCCAGCTGCAGGCAAAACCCTGCAGGGATCACTTTGAGTGTTCTGGGGTTTAAGTGTGCAGTGCAGTAAGCAGTAGTTTGGGGAGAAATAAAATTCAGATGGTGCTTTTTGTACTGTTTGAGAGTATTGTTGCACTATGAAGATACTGAAAGATTTTCACCAGGTGTCTTTAACACACATGCACATACAAAATGCTGATGCAGCTATAAATTTGCCAAATCATAAAGCTCTGAAAAAGTCTGAAAGGCTGTTTTGGTAAAACAAAGACGTTCTTTTTGCTCTCTGTACACTGGAAGCAGAGATTTGTGTAGTGAAAACATTACATTTGAGAAAATGCTTCCACTTCAAACCACAATGTGGTAATTACAGATTTCATAAATTACAGTGAGTTGCTTTCTGCTCTAGTGAAGTTCACAGCCATCTTTTTTCATCATAGAATCAGAACCTCCTTCACTTGCTACACTTTTGCTTCCAGAACACACATCTTAGAAGAACTAGCCCCTTAATATTAATGTTTATTAGACATAAGTCCTCAGGAAATACATTCATATGGGTTTGCTCAAGTTAAATTGCCTTCACAGGAGATATTGTATTTTCATGTCAGTTAAGGTGAAATACACCAAGTTTACTTGACAAGCTGCTCAAGACTGTACTTCCTTCTTTAAGTGTCATCTCATAATTTTCCTTCACAAAGAGTAGAATGAATTTTGAGCCATAGTGATGAGGGCTGGTTACTTACCTGCAGAAGCTATGAGATGAGTGACTGGTTTTCCCATTTCAGAGTTTAGTATGAAGTTGAGATCAGTCTCTCTCAACAAACAGGCAAACTGTCCTCAAGGAAGTCTGTTACTGATACAGTAGAGATAAGAAGATTGCAAGACACTTGGCTTTCGCTACAGAGCCCTCAGCTTGAGGAGGCTGAGCACACAGGGGCTTCTATGCCAGCATGGACCTGTTTTGTCAAAGAAAAGACACTCTGTTCTATGTGCCTGGGTGGGCACTGGAGTGACTCTCCTAGAACAGGCTACAGATTTGCATTTCTCAGGGGTAGAAGACATGGTGTTAAGTGTTGTATGCTGCACCAAAAAACTGCATCTCTTTTTTCTTTTCTTTGTAGACGGACTTGCAGGAAGAAAGACTGAGGCAAAAAATAGCTGAGAGGACCATGGAAGAAAAGCTACGCATCTACTCTCTGAGAGTACTTATAAATATAATTGTCATTGCCATTTTATCAGGATGTTTTTACTCTATTTATAGAGTAACTGTCTTCTCTCAAGAAGACTCCAGTGTGAGTATAAGAAATGACACTAGGAGAGATTTGGTGAAGGCTGGTGATTACAGCAAGAGGAACTATTGTGAAAGAGTCAAGTATCTTAATATAGCACCTTTCATGCAGGGATCTGAAAATGCTTCCTAAAGACTTAATTTTTTTTTTTTTTAGTAAATGGGAGCAGGAAAGATCAAGAACCATGTGACAAAAAAGCCTCCCCAGTAATGTCTCCTATTACTGTAGAGGCTTCAGGGTTGAGTGCCTTGGAGCTGACAAAAAAGAGCAGCCCTCACTACCCTTCCCTGTGCTCACCTCACTGTGATCTGCTGGGTCTGGGGAGTGAATTGGCTGGGAGAACTGACCTGGTTAAACCAAACCTCATCATGATCAGTTTCACGTGATCTGGTTCACTGTCAACTGCAAAAATGCACTTCAGAGGAAGATTCTGATCTGTCTTGTGGCTTGAGTTACCACTGTGTGGGCAAACAGGAAGGCTTTAAACACAGGGTTTCAGAAGCGAAAGTTCTTACATCACTAGCAGGAAAAATCAGGTTGGGTGGGTTTCACCTCTGGCAGGACAAGCAGATGGAAAGAGGGGTTCAGAAGTGCAACAAAGCAGACAAGCTTCTGGTTGTGACAACTTCACAAAAGTAATTGACTTCTCTGTAGGACCCCAGGGTTTGATAATCTGGTAGAAATGGGGGACCACAATTTCTCCTTCCCCTGTGTGAGTTGCTGGTGTGATGGACTTAGCTGTTCAGAAGGAAAGTTGTGCTGCTCCTGGTGGACCTAACTCTGAACTTCTGTAAACTGCAAGTATTGCAGACAGAAGCAGGAAATGGGGGCTATATGAGTTCATGTGTCAGAGGTATTGTTTGAGGGCAGAGAAGAGAGCTGCGCAACACTGAACAACTTCAAGAACAGCTTCACTTAGTGTGGGCTTTAAGTAGAAGGGTGGATATCTTGGCTTAATGAGCAGTTAGAGGAGCTTGTCAGAATGCTAGGAAAGTTAGGGGAGCTACTTGGCACCAGTGAGAATAAATTGAAAAGTGAATGCACTTGGAATAGTTGTAAAACCTGGTAGCCTTGGTGCTGGTTAGCAACAGTCAGACACAAACCTTGGTGAGTTGAACCTCCTTAAACAGAAGCTTTGAGGAATCACTCTTTGAGAAATACTCTTACCTGGAAGGGGAGGGAGTTCCTGGTGAAGGGAGCAGGAGAAAGCAAGGGTGTGTAGCAACAAACTGCAGAGATAGCAGTGATCAGGCTTGTATAGAAAATAGAAGTTTCATTTTCCATGAAACTTGATTGTCTAGAGGTATTCAGAATCAGCCCTGATTTGCCATTCATGTTACCCCTGGTGTTGATTCCCGTTGACTGGTGCAAATGTCAGTGGAGGATGAAGAAGGAGGAAAAGATGCTGCCTGAATCCTGGACAAGGCAGGCTGGTGTGTAGCTGGAGACAGCATGCTAAGGAAGGTGTGTTTCTCTAAGCATTATGTTTCTCTCATCTCTTCTTCTGCAGGACAGTGACAATGCAAACTCCCTGGTTAACCTCTTAGTGCAGTATTTGCCTTCCATAGTGATCACACTGGCCAACTTCATTGCTCCTCTGATCTTCTCAATTCTGATCAGATTTGAAGACTATATGCCAGCCTTTGAAATCAGGATGACACTCTTGAGGTAAAGCTGTTTTTATTGTGGCCTTGGATATTTCAACAACTTGTTCTTCGTAGGCTGTATATATTGTAAACATTGAAACATCAAGAAGCAGAGAAGTTGGCACTGGAAACCAAGGAGGCATTGTTTGGCCAATGTTTAGTTGGAAACTTTAAATCTGGGAACAATGTGTTTTGATGACAGTGCAGTGCAATCATCTCAGTGTCCAAGTTTTTCTCTTGGGCCCATTTAGCTGTGTGGTCTGGACATTTTCAACATGAATAAATAGTCAGTAGAGAACTTGTGGCTGCAGAGCTGTGGATTCACTGCTTTGTGTGCTGCAGTTCCCTGAATAAGCAAATGTGTGTGTACAGCAGTGACTGAAATGCAGCTTTGCTCAAGGCAGAAGTTAAAAGTTTTGGGGTAGAAGATACTTCAGTGTAGGAGCTGGTGTTTGGGAGCTTAAGGCAGCAAGATCTGGGTTGAAGCACCTGAACTCTCCAAGTCCATGCTTTTTATTTCTGATTTGGCCAAGTGCCTCAGAAGGCCTGAAGCTACATGCTGCACACAGAACTGTACCTGAGGGAATTGCAGCCCATTGCAGCATCAAGATTTGCAATTGAAATGACTGATCTAAGAACGCTACTGAGAAAAGAAACAAGGGGACTGGAGCCTAAAGCTGGGAAGGTTAAAAGCAATTTTAACTTACTACTAAGGAAAAAAATGTGTTTATTATCTGGTTGGCTGCCCTGTTAAAGGTTTGCATGACCCTTTTGTGTTTTAAGGCTTCCTTGGACTCCTGTACAAGGTGATCCAGGTGTTAACATGACTATTTTTTGGCATGTGTGGAGTTAGGATTTGCCTTTCTTCCAGGTGTGTCTTCCTGCGGTTGGCCAGTATTGGTGTTCTATTGTTCTCACTATGGAGTCAGATCTCCGACTGTCGCAATGACAAGTGTGAGCCCTGTGGATACAATTACGAACTCTATCCTGTAAGCAGATTTATCTTGGTCTTTAATCATCTGAGCTTGTGAACAGGGATTTGTTTTCCATGAGAGTTGCTTGTCTAGAGGTGTTCCATATCAGCCCTGGGGTTGCCGTTCATGCTGTACCTGGTGTTGATTCCCACTGCTCAGTGCAAACCCGTACAGTTGTTACATGTATATCCTTTGCTGGTCTAAAATTCTGATTAGAATTAGTCCAGCAGCAGATGATTCATTAGCACAGACTTTCTGTCCACCATGAGGATTGTCTGAGTGTTTTGGAGACATTGTGTTACTGCCTTTTGCAGCATTAAGGCGAATGGGTTTTCCTCAAAGAAAAAAAAAAAAAACCCTACAGAAAAACCCCCAACCACCAAAACCAAACCAAACACACCCAGCCATCCCCCCGCCCCACCTCACAGAAAAATCCCAAAATCAAAGCAAAAAAAAAAAAAAAAGTTAAAAGCTTGGCATGGGAACTTTGAAACACTTGAACATTTTAGAAATATAAGTTAATAGCATTTAAACTTCATGGTGTTAACTGAAACAGTTATTGCTTTAGTGATAGACAGATTTTTCACTTGTTTATTTAGACTGCTAATCTTGTTTTTCCTGGCTTGTTTTTATAGTGCTGGGAATCTGATGTTGGGCGAGAAATGTACAAACTGATGATATTTGATTTTATTGTAATTCTTGCTGTGGCCCTTTTTGTGGACTTCCCCAGAAAGTATGTATCTCAGCTTTTTGAGTGTATTTTTACAAACAACATATGAAACACATTTTCTTTCTTCTGCTTTAAATTCCCCATATTTCTAACCAAGTTACAAGTTTTAAAATAAAGCATAAACATATTTCTGGTGGTTTGAGCACCTGTTTGCTATTCAGTTGTCTATATAGGTTTTGATATTTGAGAGCTTTTTTCTTCAGATGTTTTCTGTTATGTTGTCTAATACTTAAATGCTAAGTTCTGTGTGTTTCAAATGTGGTAGAATGCATTTAAACTCCACAACTTCAATTTAGGACTAATAGTATTCTTTGGTTTTAGGTTGTTAGTTACTCATTGCTCTTGGAAGCTAGTTCAGTGGTTTGGACATAAGGAATTTGAAATTTCTAACAATGTCCTGGAAATCATTTATGGGCAGACTATTTGCTGGATTGGAACCTTCTTTTCACCACTTCTCCCTGCAATAGCAACAATAAAATATTTCATCGTTTTCTATGTTAAAAAGGTAATGAAGGCATGTGGTTGATAAAGGACTGAGTACATCTCTGTGGTTCTTGTAATGCAAGCATATAGATATGCAGGTGATCTAAAACCAACAAAAAACCTAAAACCACCTGTGGATGCAGTGGATGGAATGAGCCAATGACATTCCATTTTCAGTAAGGTTTTGCACTTTTAACAGGAGGTAGAATTTTGCTTTGAAATCAAGCAAAGCCACATTTCAATTACTACTTCTCAAATTATTTGTCTTCTTTTAAAGAAAAGCTTTTTTGTCACAAAGCTAGTTTATAACACTTTTCTGTAGTAATCTGTTTAATAGCAACACAGCTTAGAACTTGGACAAAATTTTGCAAAACTGCTAAAAATTTGGGTGCAAAATGGAAAATCCAAGCTGGGTTGGATGTTTGTGTGATTTCTGACTGCCAGAAGTTTTGCTCAGTGACCACATAGCTCTTTCTGTGCATCCAATTCTTGCTGATACTTTAGGTCTTGCAAGAGGGGATGTATCCAGTGGAGATATGGCAGGACAAAACCAAGGGCAGTGCAAATGGCTGTCTCCATTGACTCTGTGCAAGTGTATGAGTTCCTCTGGATCAAATTCTTACACAAATTAGGAGACATTGACTTACACCAAAATGCGAGGCAGCCTTGTCTTAGCCCTTCTCAGCCCATGCACATCAAAGGAGGTGGTTGTGTGGCATGTTGTGGTAGCTGGTGGCATGTTTGAGAATGGAAAATTCAGTTGCTGGGGGAAGTGTAATTGGATATGTATCTATATAGATGTGCTGGTAACAATTTTACTCACCTTCCCTCTTCAGATTGTTCTGATACACACATGCAAACCTGCAGCGAGGCCTGTAAGGGCATCAGGATCCAACTTTTTCTTCCTGGTGGTGCTGTTGATTGGGCTCCTCTTGGCTTTTGTCCCTCTGGGAGTCAGCATAGCACAGTAAGTGACAATTTTGAGTTCTGTGAAGTTGACACTTGTTTTGAGGGTGTCAGTTCTGTAAAAGCAGACACACAACTTTAGAATGATTAATGGAATAAAATATGTAGGGTGTAACACATAAACTTACAACTTAGTTCATATAAAGAAAAATTACAGGCTTGTAGACATGGGGGACACTTTTACTGCATCACCAAACTGGTATTGGGCTTGTGGTGGATTATTTTATTTTTACATTTTGGTGTAACATCTTTCTATTCTGCTTCTTTGACAGTATCCCCTCTTCCAAGGCATGTGGGCCATTCAGAAGTTTTAACACTTCGTGGGAAGTTATTCCAGATACAATACTTCAATTTCCAACAGCTCTGCAGCACATCCTTTTTGGCTTGACATCAGAAGCCTTTGCAGTGCCTCTTTTTGTGATCCTTTGGTGAGTACTGTGGAGACTTGATTCACTTATGCAGCTTCATTTCTTTGCTTACTGAACTCACACCAAGCATATATTAGACCAGATTTTCCATTTCAAAACCATCAAAACCCATATAAATCCTCACCCCTTATGTCTTTGCCCATGTGTTCACACTCATCAGCTTTGTTTCATTTCCTCTTACACATCCCATATTCAACAGTGTCCATCTCAAAAATGTTAACTGTGAACCCTCTGCAAATTAGTACTGTAAGCCCTGTGATCACAATTCTTATCCACAAACCCTAATCTGAAAAAACAAATAAAACTCTCCAAAGAGTCATTCTGTAAGATGAAATTCAATGTAGAATCATAGAATTTTTAAGGTTGGATGTCATCTGTAGAGAGAATCTAATCCAACTCTCCTGTTCAAAACAAGGTCAAGTAGAGCAGGAACCATACCCAGTTAGAATTTCAGAATCTCCAAGCATATGGAGACTCCACAACACTCTGTTCCAGTGTCTGGTCAGTCTTCCAATAGAAAAAAAGGGTTTTTCTCTCAAGTTTAAATTGAGTTTTTTGCATTTCAATTTAACTAAACTGTTTGCAAGTTTTGGAGCCTTACTACCTGATACTTTCTAAAACTTCTATGCTTGAAAAACCATGTGGCTTATTTTGGACTCCACCCAGCCCTTCCTTTTGTAGCACACATTTATGTGTTCTCCTAAACTGAACTTCTTATTACATACATTGGAAATCTCAAGTCCTCCCTTTTTGTTTGTTGTTTACAGCATCATTATGTTCTATGTTATTGCCTTGGATCGAGCACACAAACGAGTGGTTGAACAGCTCAGAGAACAACTGGTCCTGGTAAGATCTGACCCAGCACTTTACTGACACAACAAAGAGAACTTCAGGGGTACAGAAATGAGGCAGGCAGAGGAATACTGGTTTTCACAGTCTCCTGGAGACTTGAAAACTGGTGTTTGCTACAGGCAGTGAAGAATGTTTTACAAATTACCCAGAGAAAAAATAACCAAAATATTGTGATATAGCTCAGTGGAGTCTGGTTTTTTTTTTTTGGTTTTTTGGTTTTTTTTTGGTTTTTTTTGTTTTTTGGGTACTAGCTGCAATTACAACAAGGTCTGGTTATATCATGCAAGAGATATGCCCCTGTGAAGCCGTGTCCCTGTTTTTCATCTGTTGCCTTGCTGAAATCCACTTATCTGCATGTTTTTTTTCTGCCAAAGAAAATCTGAATCCTGTCTTTCCTCTCCCTTCCACCATCTTGCACAACCTCCACTTCTCTGCCCTCACAAACAGGCACCCAATTCCCCATTCTTCCCTCCAAGCCTGTATTTCTACTGCATTTTTTTCTGGTCTTGTTCTTGAGTGTAGGCAGGTACTGAAAGTGGAACAAGTCACCACTGCTCAGCCCTCTGGAGAAGGCTGCCAGTGCAGAAATGCTGTTTTGTGGCCATCAAAAGCCACTGCCAGGTTTGGCAGCATTTGTGTGCTGTGAGCTGACAAACTGCTGGAGTCAGAGCTCAGCCTCAGTAGGGAGACTTCTCACTTTCCTATGAAATAGCCCATTTCTTGATAAGTGCTTCTTCTAGATACGTCATTTAAAAACTTGTGTGCAGAAAAACATTACTGGGGGAGGTTTTTGAAGAGTGAGGAATTTAGGAACAAAAGTCTTCCTGCTCTTTGAAGGGTTCACAAATCAGCTGGGAATTCTGAAAATTCCTCTGTTCTTCTTTTTTTTGTTTGTTTGTTTGCTTGGCTCTTGTTTGACTTCCTGGAAGCACGGTTTTATATTTTGAGGTATATGAGATATTTTTACTAGGCTCAATTCAGAACTGTTAACAGGTGACCTGAGGTGAGATAAATGAAGTCAGGGCCACTGTAAACTTGAAATTGTTCAGGCAGTTTCAAGTGTGCTCAGTGTGGTGGGAACACAATGTGGTGAGTACAATGTGGTGGAGTGCACCTATTTCTAATGAAGAAATGAGCTGTTGTAGGTGACTTGTGTTAACACTGTTTGTGTGGAACATACTTGTTGTTCTGTCTTTCCAGGAGAGTCGTGACAAGATGTTCCTGATCAGAAAGATAACAGAGGCTCAGAAGAATCCTTGAAAACCACACAAGCCAAAAGAACTTGACTTCCTGAAACTCCCAGAACAAGAAGATAACAGCAGAAGCGTTTGCAGCTTCTAAAAACTGAGCAGCTGGGACTGTGATCTCTGTGATGGCTGCTTATGGTCTGAGTCTTGATTAAGCTACTGGGGCTTAAGGCTTCCAAAACTTGGAAATTCACCTGATTTATACTGTGATAGAGCTGTTCAAAAAAGGATACTTTAATGCTGATACAGCTTCAGGGTTTTTGGGATTTGTTACATCCCATTTTTTCAGGGAGTTTGGGTAAAATATGATCAGAACTGAAACTCTTTAGTACTGTTTTTACAAATTATGCTATAAGAATCATGGCAGAGGGGAAAGGTATGGTTTTACATGTTTTAAATGCCTTTCCTTTGCTTTGGTTTTAAAAAAGAAGTATGTATGGAAATATTTTGAAATAGCGCTTAGGAAAAGAAAATACGGCATGGGTTTGAAATCAGTTTTCTAAATATTTTTAGAGGTAAGTGTGTGCTATTCATGCTGCTCTGAAGTAGCAAGAGCAGTTGAACACTGGATAACTGCTCACAAAATGGTTCACAGAAAACAAGCTGACAAAAAAGCTCTGAATAAACACTCTGGGTAGGAAGAAGCCAACAGGCACAGCACTGCTGGGGCTCCAGCCTTGCTGCTGTGGTGGGGCCTTTTTCTTTTCTTTTTTTCTTTTATTTTTAATGTTTTAAGTCATTATTATTTGTGTTTTATTCTTGTACAAATGTCCTGACTACTGTTCTATGTGTTCTAAAATGTGACTATTTCAGTTAAATTATTGGTTGGCAATACTGTGTGTCAGTACCCTTTAATTTCACATTTCCTCTCTCTTACCTGAGCTGCTGGGATCATGTGTCTCAGAGAACCGTGTGTCCCTGGAGGCTACTAACCCAGCCCTTTATTTAAAGATTGTATTTAATTCAAGTAGTTAAGCGTAGTTTCTGCTACAAAAACTGCGTTTATTGTTTGAACTCTGCATTAGTCCGCTCTTAGTTAATGTGAGACACCATCCTTTCTATCTAATGCTCTGGAATGTTTTCTATGCCCGTTGTAAAGGCATGACGAGGCAATAAACGCTGTGTTTTTTACCGTACCGCCTGCGGCTGTTGGTGGCTGTGGCTGTTGGGGCCCGGCGTGGCCCCGCCCTCAGCGCTCCGGCTGCGCCCACCGGGCCCGCCCCTCGTTCCCATGGCAACCAGGACGCAAGCTTTGATTGACAGCGGCGCCGTCCAGCGCGGCGGCGGCGCGGGGCCAATCGGAATCGTGAAGGGGCGGCGTGCGATGATGACGTCATGCTCGGCGCGATGGCGGCGGCCACGGTCCCGGCTGTGCGGTGCTCGCTGTTGCAGCGCCGGCCCCTCCGCTGCGGGCCGGGTACGGGCTCGGCTCCGCTCCCTGCCCGCCCCTCAGGCCCCCGCGCTGCCGCTCGGGGCTCCGCGGGTGGGGGCGTCTACTCGCCCGTCGCGGACGGGAGCCGGGCGGCGGCGGAGCTCGCGTCACCTTTGTCTCTCCGGCAGGTGTGCGGCCTGTGCCCGGCGGAGGGGCGGCCCTCAGGCTGTGCAGCACGCGGGTGGCGCAGGGGGGCATCAACAAGCCCGTCATTGACCGCATCATCCGCGTGGACCATGCCGGGGAGTACGGGGCCAACCGCATCTATGCGGGGCAGATGGCCGTGCTGGGCAGGTCGAGCGTGGGGCCCGTCATCCAGGTGAGCGCGCCTGGGAGCGACCCTCTGGTTCTGTTTGATTTGCCTTTGATTAACAGCGGCCCGGTGACGGTGAACGGTCGTAGCTGTCATGGCAAGATTGTTGTCCAGTTTTTTCTATGCACTTCCAAACGTGCGGGTTTATAAGGAGTGGTGGGAGTGCTTGGTAAGGGAGTTACCAATGCTACAGTTACTGTGGTGTTGTCCTGTTTTGCGAATGTTTTTATGGTACCTTCTTATAACTGTCCTTGCCTGTTCTTTTTATCACGATCTGCACCTGCCTTTCCACACCATTTCTTCTCTGTGATGTTACAGTATTGCCTCAGCTATCACAGCATGTGTGGCCTGAGCTGTTTTGGGTTTTATTAGTTTTACTGGAAATATTTATCCCTTGTGGTTTTATGCTTCTCTGTGAAATGTTTGTTTTGTTTTTTTTTTTTTTTTTTTTGCAGCAAATGTGGAATCAAGAAAAAGTTCACCTGAAAAAGTTCAATGAGCTCATGGTTGCATATAGAGTTCGACCTACTGTTTTATTGCCTTTCTGGAACATAGCAGGTTTTGTTTTAGGTGAGTTTGTACAATTACTGTTATTGTTGTTTTCTGAAATCTTCAGTTGTGTTAAATTATTTGTTTTGCTTCAGATTTCATTGTATTTATGTGTCTGGTACCTCAATCCCAGGGGCTGGGAGTGCTTTACTTGGAAAGAAGGGTGCGATGGCTTGCACAGTGGCTGTGGAAGAGAGTATATCAGAGCACTACAACAACCAGATCAGAACTCTAATAGAAGAGGATCCAGAAAAGTACAAAGAGCTATTGCAGGTATTTAACCATGACTTAAAAGCAGTTTAACAAATGGATTGAATTATCCAATGTGATTTAGTCTGTTAAAGATAACACGCTTTTAGAATTTACAGTGGATCTTTTTGTTCTGCCACTTAGATTGCTGAAGTCAATAGAAACTATTAAAGTAAAAGAAAGCTTTATCCTTTAGCAGGACTAAATTGATTGAGCACCAAAATTAAAACATATGTTGGATTATCTTCAGCATGCTTTCAGTAATGCAGTGTTTCCTTTTCAAGTGGGAGAATTATGCTTTAAGTTTGATTAACTTTAATTGAAAGGAAGAGTCTAGAGGGGAAGCACAAGGAGGAAATATTGATTGCACAGTAGCTGCGTTGCCTTCCTCTGAAGGCATTCAAGTACCTTCACATGCTCGTTAACCTGTAGGGCCCAGAGCTATACACAGTGCTCAGGAGGAGCTCGAGGTGACCCCCTCTTTTGCCCATGCTGTGTTTGACACACCCCAAGGTGGCCTTTGCCCTCCTGGCACTGCTGCCACCCAGCACTCTGTTCACATTCTAGTCCTGGATGCTCTCAGAGGGTGTAAGGAGCTGATGTTTGTCAGTTCCATGAGAAAATAATTTCCCAGGCATTTTGAATATCAAATTGGGACACATTCCTGTAAGGTGGGTATGGGAGATGGAGCTGTTTCCACAGGCAGCACCTGGAACTGGTTCATTTCCAGCCTTGCTGGCTACCAGTGTGTTCAGTTATGCAGAGTGTAACATGTAGCAAAGCCTGATTATTCCAATGTATCCTATTCTTACAGAAATTGTATCTGAAGTAACTGGGGTTGTGCGAGGTGCACCAGGGAAATACCAACCCTGAAGATAATGATATAATGAAATAGATAGAGATGGCACAAAATAAAGAGAAAATTCCAGGCAGTGAGTTTATTCACAGTGCCAGTGTGAGGAGAACTAGTGAGGACACCAAAAGCAATGCAAACCTGTTGGGGCAGGGACAGTGCCCAGGTGTCTCTAAGCGCTGAGCTCTTCATTAAGCAATCCTGGTCATCTGCAGGCATCTCAGGAGAAAATCCTCTAAACCTTTTTGTCCCAGCTAAAAAATCAGAAGACAAAGAATTGTACTTTAGAGTATGCTAGAATGGACAAAAACCTGATTAGCTTATAGGGGAAGACCCTTACTGATTAGCAAGGCAGGGACCTTAATTCCTTTATTCAAAGTGTCAGAATAATGTGGGGGTATGAAACTAGTCAGTGTTAAGAGTTACTATGACTATAAGTTTTTTTGAAGCAGTGAAAAAGATAGTGATATATTAATTAAACAGCAGCTTGAACTTGAAGACTTCTTTATATACCACTAGAAGAAGTTCAGGTTAGGGGAATGCTGTAAATAATTCCCTTCTTGCTGAATTGGAGGTTGAGATCTTTGAGAAGTTTTTGAGAGACCCTGGCTTGCTATGGTGCACACAATGGACAACAGAATCTAGTTTTGTGTACTGGCTGCCTCAATTTCTCTGCAAAGCAGGCTGAGTGACTGCTCTTTTTAAAGGTAATAAAGCAATTCCGGGATGAAGAGCAGGAGCACCACGACATTGGGCTTGAGCACGATGCAGAAGCTGTGAGTAGAATGTTGACTGATGCTGTCAGTGAGGATGTAGATGTGCTGCTCTTACCTTCCTTACTTAGAGGTTGGGATGTGGTTCTTTGAGAAGCAGAAAATAAGTCTTGATACTCTTTCCCAAAGATACATATAAAAATATCCTTCATGTTATAACTTCTATTTTTCTAGACCAGAACTGAATCTGTTGAAATTCATGTCAAGTGCTTAAGTGTTTTGATTTTTTTTCCTAAGAGGTGTCCTCTGCAAATTTTTAGATATTCTTTTAATTTCAGTTTAAATTAAATATTTTTGAAGATAAGGCTAATAAGTGTTATCCATACATTACTGGGAACTGGAAGCATCATCTTACTAGGAAGTGTGAAATACTGAACTAAATTCTTTGCTCCCTTGGATACTCTGTGGGGAATGTGTGACTTCCTCCCTATTTTTTTCTCTTGACTTACATTTGTGGAGAAATGAAAATATTCTGAAATGCTGATAAATTTTAATTTCATTTTCTCTAGGATAGATTAGGCTGCAAATACAGGTTGGGTTTTCTTGGCATGCATGTGTTTTTACTTTGATTTTTTTAATAGTGCTTACTATTCTTTATCACAATCTGGTTCAAGCAAAACACTGAAATAGATGTATTTAATCTTTTATTCTTTTTACAGACACCAGCTTATTCTGTTTTGAAGACAGCCATACAACTTGGATGCAAAGCTGCAATATTTTTATCAGAAAGAATTTAGTTATATTTTCTATAATAATTGTGGCAATAAACTGTGACACAAACGTGTATGGAAATTGTGGAAGACTCAACTGTTTTATTCAGCGTTTTAAATTTTTCTGCACTAAGCACTTGATTCAGCCACCCTTTGGCACATTGAGTCCCCATTTAAAAAGTATCTGTATTAAAGTCAGCTGAGCTAAATGTGAGTAAAGGTGGCAGAATTAAGTGAACTAAACCTCCCTATACAGAGACTGTTCACAAGGTGGCAGCAAAATATGTATAAACATGGTTTATATATACAATATTTGTGTATGGATGCACACACATAAAAATGATAAATACATTTTCTATTGCCTTCAAATAATTGTGTACTTGAAATAAGCTGGAGCAGCTCATTTTAAAGTAGTTTATACTGACAAAGAAGGATATTTTTTCTGTTTTCAGGGTGAGTCAAGTAATAGTAAGTATTTATTTCCAGTCCATCTTGAATAAAAATTTGTATTATAAGACCAGTTTTACTTAAAGACATCTTTGTGTTTTGGGGTGAGCTTTTTTCCAGGCACAATTCTGAATTCTTTAAATAGAATTTTACTTACTATGTTTTTGTTTGTTGTGGTGGGGATTTTTTTGCTGTTGTTTGGTATTTTCTTGGTTTTGTTTGGTTTGAGGGGTTTTTTTGTGCAAGGAAATGATCCCTGCCATAAAGCAGGTGGAGAGAGCAACTTGGAGCATTGTGGAATTGCATTCAGTATTCTGTTAGAGCTGTCAAACTTTATCTTACTTTGCTTCAGACACCATTTAAACCAGGTGCATCTGAGCTTGCCTTTTTTAGTAGCTCTGTTAGTGTTTGTAGCTACTCATTGGTGTGTAATTTGACATAGAAGGCTTCTTAAAGAGGGTTATTTACCCTTTTTTTGGTGAAGGAGCTTAGGCAGAATGTTAAATCTTAATACAGAGAAATTCCTATTCTGTGTGATTTTGTTATGACTGTCACTTTGTATGTTCTCCAAAATTATTATCTCTCAAACTATTGCAAGTGTCACCTTGTTAGGCTCAAACTACTGATGTTATTTACTTGTACAATCAAAGTGGCATTTGGTTCTCTCTCTGACTGGTTTGCACACCCACCGGAATAACTTGATTCAGGGAACTCAAAGCTAAATCACAGATTCTCAGGGACTGCACAGTCAGAAGATAACTCTAAGGGAGTCTTGTTTCACTTGCCTCAGCCCCAGACAGTTGTGAGCAGTGTGTGTGAAATCTCAAGTTTACTAAAGGTCCATCCTATTACACTAGTGCAATATCTTCCCTAATTTGACCATTTTTCTGAACAAAACTTACATCTATCAGATTTCTTGCTTTTTTGTCTAAAGTATTAAATATGCATGTGGAAAATTCCCCAGTAATATGGAGGAAAGAGGAATCAGCACAAAAGATTGATTAAGTAAAGTGGTTAGAGGGGTAACAAGTGGTGCTGGAAGCCTGTGCAGTGCAGTTGTGTAAGTTATGGGCTTTAATAATTGAGTAAAAGAATGAAAAAAGATTGCTTGATGAATAGTCCATTGTAAAGTCTTTCATACCAGGGGAAGCATAGGATGGCATCTTTTATAAGTCCATTATTGCAGGGGAGGGAGGGCAGGGCATGGTGTATTTTGACTCAAAGCTGCACACTGCATGCCCATACATACAGTGGTCTTGTGAGATAAACTGGAAACTGAGCCAGACAGTTCCTGGTCTTTTCCCCATTACATCAGGATTGAAAGCTGGACAAGGCATCTGTGGGGATTTCCTAGAGAGCTGGTGCTCAGCTGAAGCCTTGTGTTCTCCAGGGCTGAGGTTGCAGAGATGCTCTGAAGATGTCTGTGGTGGTGCTCAGCAGTGGCAGGATTGGCTTGAGACAGAGGCATGCTCATGTGATTGTCCAGGATGTGGGTGGCCCCTGAGACCATCACACACTGCTCACTTGGGGCAACAGCTTTTAAGAGACAAATCTCATGTTAAATGTATTTTGTTTGGCCAAGGGCTGGGAACATCAAATACCAAGAAATTGCCATGTGACGCCTGTGTTTGGTCATATCTGCTGTAATCAAAAGTGCTCATAGAGAGTTCTTTGTCCTCACCAGCTGAACACATCCTGCACATTTGAGAAGGGTGTCAGACAGCAACACTGTCTCCAGCTGCAAGCATGACATATGAACTGAAAGATCAAATCTGCTTTATGCTCCTGAGCAGGATTTGTTCATTCTTTAATGGAGCAGCAGATTTCTAGCCATCCATTAAAGTGTGGGTGGGCTGTTCTGCCACTTCCAAACCTTGTGCATTTTCCTGCTCACTGGCAGTTTACTCTTTTTTTGTTTTGTTTTGTTTTACATAGAAAATGGAGTTGCTTTTCATTTTTCTCAAGGAAAAGGGACTTTTTTTTTTGTCTAAAAACCTGTTTCAGTTTTTGAAAGCCTAAAAAAAGTGGTAAAATGTTAAAAAGAACAAGAGGTGCTTAGTGTTATACAATTCTATTGTACAGCTGCTGGAAGGCTGTAGTTACTTTTTTCTGTTAAGGTAGAAGTAAGCTGAGTAATACCAGCCATCCCAGCAGGGGTTAAGGGCAGGCAGAGGCCAAAGTATATAGCTTATACAAGTCTGTTATCATAGTGATCCTCAATGAACTCTGGTCGTGTTGACAGAGGAAGGGGAGCTTGGATCAGAGAAAGGCTGTGAAATGCTGCATTTGCAGAACAGGGAGTGGAGATGACAGGGTCTTCACTGTGCCTTTGAGTTTTGTGGCTTCCTTGTAAATGATAAAATACATACATAATTTGGGTTTTATAATACACAGTGGGATGAAATCCTTCCCCTCATAGGTCTTTTGTAGCTCTTGTGATAAGCCAGGGCTTGATCCCAATATTCTCCTGCAGAAGCAGTTGTATTTCTCAGTGAGGAGGAGCAGCAGGTACCCATCTGTGTGTGTGCAGGGCTATAGGGCTGTTGCCTTCTCTTTGAGCATCTCACCTCTTGTTGGTTTCTTCTGCAGTCAGTGCTGGGGACAACCTGGCCCCTATTCTCCAAAGCTGCTGAGTCAGAGATAAAGATAAGACTGTGCTTGGAGGGGAGTGACACGGTCAGATGGCACAGTCCCTGTGCTGGGATCTGTGCACTGTCTGTGGCACTGCAGAAGGCACGTGTGATGCCTTGGACGTGCAGCTCTGGCTGTGCCAGGACACGTTTCAGCAGCATCCAGGCAGAAATCAAATCCCCGTGGCTGGGATTAACAAGGTGATGCTGACACAAGCTGAATGGACTTTTGTCAAGGGCATATAGTGATAGGATAAGGGTTTATGGCTTTTTGATGCGAGAGGGCAGGTTTAGATTAGATAAAAGAAAGAAATTCTTCACTATGAGAGTGGTGAGTCCCTGGCACAGGTTTCCAAGAAGCTGTGACTGCCCCATCCCTGGGAGTGTCCAATGCAGGTAGGACAGGCTAGCAGGTGTCCCTGCCCAGGCAGAGGGCTGTGGAATGAGCTGAGCTTTAAGGTCCCCTCTAACCCAACCCAAACCACTCTGATTCTGTGATTTATGGTGCAAATTATGCAAAATGAGACTCACAGGATTGTTTGGCAGAGAGCTAAATCATTGTCTGGGTTGGGCTTCATTTTTGTCAGGAGTAAATCTGTATGACTCACTTGAGCACACAGAGCAAGGCTTGTGATCAGCTGAGGATGTGCCATACAGTCCCTGTGCTGGGGATGACATAGATTGTACATCTCTATTTGTTCTTAGTATTACAGGAGTTATTTAATCTATATGCATCTGCCTTGTAACTTGACTTTAGGGAAGACATAATTTCAAATGGCACTCATTTTTTTGTCACTAGCTTCAAAATTGTGGCATGTCACTTGCATTGAATTCTGCACATATTTTTTTTGCTTGGGAGGCTTAAAGGGCTAAGGCAGAAATATTGGCCAATTTAAAGGAGGAATGTGTGTTACAAGGGAGGAGATTGTTTAAAGGTACTACCATTTTTCTATTTGTTACTTCAGTTTTTATTGCATCTGACATGAAAATTCTGAGTGGATTTAGGAGAATGACAGCAGCTTTGCAGTTGTACTTCCAGAGTGGCAGAACTTAGCTTGTGTTGGAGAGCACTTGCTGATATTCTTTTTCAGAGTATTGGAGCTAATCTAATGTTGAGTAAATGAGTTAACAGTTTAGGTTCAGTGGGTAATGTATTTCTAAAAGTTTGACTGTGGTAGAATGAAAATTCCAGTTGTTGTTGTTAGATGCTTTCAATAAATGCAGCCTCCTGCTCACTTCAGGTGTTTTTGAGAAGGTTTTGCCACCTTCTGCTACAGTTTTGCAGAGCAGGGGTGGTACTCCGTGTCCAGAACTGTAGCTTATGAGAGCAGCAGTGTTTCATTGTGTTAGGATGCAGATTAATACACCTATGCTGGTATTTTTAAAAATGGGGGTTTTTTTCTGGTTCTGAAGATCTTTGTCTCACAAACTCTGGCCATGGCACTGCCTTTACTTGTGCTTGTTCTTAGCTGGAAGTAAATGATGTTCTGATGAAATCCCAGGAGTCCTGCAGTGTTACTTGGAAAGGAGCTCTGGAGGTCATCTTGTCCAACCTCCTGCTGGAAGCAGGACTGTGGCCAGCACTAAAGCAGGTCAGCCATGATTTCTTCCAGACAGGCGATGAAAACCTCCAGGAACTGAAATTTCACAGCCTCTGTGGGCAGCCTGGTCTGGACCTGCGTGACCCTACCAGTGGCACTTTTTTTTCTGATATCTATCCTGTACCTTCCAAGACTGTCACGCCTGCTGCTTATTATGTAAGTTAGCATCATGGAGAAGAGTTTGCCTCTACTATCTTGGTAAATACCCTTCAAGTAGTTTTGGGCAACTATTAGATCATTCAGATTAGCTGTCCTTGCAATGCCTGGTTCCTGACCTGGCACAGAGGAAAGGATGCTTCTAATGACCACCCTGACAGTCTCGTTGTCTGCTTAAGACTTCAGGCTTCCTATGTCTTCTTTCCTTGCAAGTATTTTCCACCCAACTGTTTGAATGTCAGTGATTTGTTTTTCAGTGTTACTTGTGCCTAGGAGAGATGGATTTATTGATTTTATGTTACAGGTAGATATGTGTAGCCCAAGATATTAACAAAAGCAGTCATACATCAAGTGGGTGGTTTTCATATTTAAAATACCTTTTCTGGACTGTAATAAAGATTGTTTCTGGCACTAAAAGTGTTTTTCTGTTTTCTCTGTGGCTACTGGCCAGCTACCTGCCTGGGCTGTCCAGGTCAGAGCAAAGGCAGTAGTGGGCGAGGGGGATTTGAATTTTCTTGCAGTTCATTTTGAAGACAAGCTCTGCCAGCAGTCTTTTAGCAAGCTGTCAAGAATTTATCCCAAGCATGTGGCTTGAGGGCACCTGTATAGTCAGAGGCTGCTAACTGTATGTAAATGGATGAAACATTTAGTAGAGTGTAAAGCCTTTGCTTATAGGTGCAGACAGATGTGTAGTGTCAAGGCAGATGACTCAGTCCTGTTGATCTTTGTTGCTATCTCTGCATTAAAGTAAGCTTCCTTTTTAAGCAGTAGTCTATATCTAATTTAGGGCTGTGTCTCATCTTGCTGATGGTAGATTGTTTCTTCCCTCCTGTGGGAGGCACAGCCATGCTCCTACCAGGTCTGTGGCAGGAACACACTGGAAATACAGTTTGAGGGGAGCTAAATCTCCCTTGTGGCTCTATTATTGTCCTAACCATACAGCACTCCTGGTATGTGAAAATGTGCTCACCTTGCTTCTTCTAAGTTGAGTTTTATCCAGCAAAAGAACAGTGGCAGGATTTAAAATCACTGGTGAGAATGTTCTGCAAGTGTAGTTTAATGGGTTGATTCCAGCCCTGACCTGGAAAGGTAACTGCTAGTGACAGATGAGGAGCTGTCTTCCATACCTCGTCTTGTCAGCTCTCATTGTTCTGACTTCGGCAGGAAAAATGCTGTTTACTTGAATATTTCAAAGGTGGTTGAAAGAAGACTTTAAAGACATGGTTGAAATGTGATTTTTTTTTTTAATTAATAACTGTCCGCTTTTCAATTCCTCCCACCCAAATATCACAACAGTACTTGCTAATGAGAAATAATTATGTCTCAATTTTAAGTGACACAAGTGCTATTGTTTACACAAAATGTGAGAATCTTGTAAGACATGGGGCATATGCTGAGAGAGATAATGCATGAGAATCAGTTCTGCCTTCTCAGGGAGCCAAGCCTTGCAGAGGAAGATGACAGATACATGTGTTTATATACAGACTCTAGAGCTGGCTGTGTTTGCTTATCATTTGTCATAAATGCAGAGACAGCACAGAGCACTAGTTCAGCATAAGCTGGAACATATGGTCCTCTCCAGCAGATGTGACATGAATTCCAATGCTCACTGGATGTTTCAGGCTGATGACCAGCAAGAGGATTCATCCTGGTAAGCTGGTACGGGTATTCTTGAAGCTTTCCTGTGAACTGCTGCACCATTTGGGGCTTTTCCATGGATAGGGAGGAATTTTCAGTCTGTATTTCTGGCAGTTCACACACAGCTGCTGAAGCAGCTACCTAGGCTCATCTGAAACTGATGCCTTGGGAAGGCTGACCTGGAACAGAGACTGGACACAGCTAGAGAATATAGTAGATATTTATTGAAAGGCCTTTAGGATACACCTTGGGCAGTACAAGAGCCTGGCCAGGTGGCTAGGTCCACTCAAGGTGGACTTAAAATGATCAAAAAATGGACGATCCGTCATGAGATCTCACACTTTTATAAGTTTTGTCCATTCGCATATTGGGCTTTAATTGTCCAATTACAGCTTCAGATTATGAAGTCACATCCTTTTTGTTTTCTCTCTTCAGTCCACTGTTGTTTACAGTTTTGTGCCTGAAAACTTGTAACAGTTGTCCTTGGTCTCCATCGGGGAAAGGATTTGTTTTGTCTCCCTACTCTGTAAAGAGAGCTGACTAACACTTAATCTGAGGCCCAGAACTGCACCCCTGTGCAGCACAGAATCTGAAAAACATGAAAGCTATAACTTAAGGCATCAATACATTGCTTGGATACGATGTTGCGAACTCCTGGGATAAAAATACTTACATGAAGCTATGCTATGGAATGACCTGATAGTTCATTCTTTCTTTCCATCATTCTCCACAGACTTGCTATTCAAACAGAAATAACTCACCAGACCCAGTGGTGAAAGCCCTGTATGTTGCTTTCCATGACTTCCCAACTAGCAAGAAAATTCATTCTTATATTTTTCCCTCTTTTTATCTCCCTACACTTTCCAAAATACATGTGATACTGCTACAGCCTTTGTCTTTAGATGATGTGTCATCTTGTACTGACCTGTAGTGAGTTAGGAATAATCAGCAGAACTCTTAATACATTTGTTTTTGATTCACTAATATATATATATATATATATATATATATATATATATATATATATATATATCAAAAAACCTAACCCCAAACAGCCTTATTATCACAGCCAAGAGAAACTAATAGAACAAATTACACACATGACCTGCATGGGTTATGAAAACTGCATAAAACCAAGAGAAGAAGTTTGCAGACGAAATTTTCTAGAGAATATTCATCTACATTGTAAAACCAATGATAATTTTTCCTGCATTTGGCAATTATTATGCCATACTCTGCTCTTACTCAATGTTCACCCTGTTCATCTTAGGCAACACTTACTCATTCCTGAGTTCTCTCACATACCAAGATATTAATCTGCTTCTAATACAAACAGTCAATGATCTGAAATTGCTGCAGCACACCAGCATGGACTTGATTCAGTATCTGTTTTTGTTTGCTTTTTTTTTGTTTGTTTGTTGTTAGGGAGAAAGAATCCAAAGTGGATCAAAGTCTGTTTTGTCTCTGGAGCTGCACCCATGCCCCTACTTACCATCCCTGTGTTTAGACTTGCACACTCTGAGGTTTCAGAAGTCATAGCCACTACCCATCTGTATTTGCCTTAAATCAAACAACTTCTTAAATTAATTTTAGGTGTTTCATTTCTCTTTGCATTCTTGGACGTAAGTTGGGTCTGATTTTTCTGTGGGCTTTGCTTTCCTTGGCTTCTAAAATAACTTTATAAGGTGTTGCTTATTTGAATCATGTGGTCATTGGCAAGTCCAGCTGTGCCCCTTACCCAGCAATGCTTCAGGGGGCTGAATCCCAATCAAAGCCTGCTCCAAAGGTAAGAGGTTACAAGTGGAAGCATTATCATGACAATTGACTGTCATTATTGATGGGCTGGTGGAAGTATCTGTGCAAGTACAGATCAGTGTGTGCTTCTTTATCATATAGCTCTGCTGACTCACGGAGTGGACAATGTGCCTTTCTCTCTGCTCACAGAGATAAGTGCTGCTATGGCCTGAGCCATGTTTGGGGTGGACTCAGCTGCACCTGGAGAGCCGACAAGGGAGCAAAGTGGTGGCTGAACACACTGTAGTTGGAAGGCTGGCAAGACCCTTTTACTGGCCTCATCTCCATGTCTGCTGGATGCTCTCCACTGGTTCTTGTAGCACTCAGAGAGCACACAGGTGTATTTATGGCTGTCCTGGACTCAAAGCCTTCCAGCCCTTCTTGGTGAGCTGGTGACAAAGGGTGAGCTTGCACTGCTGAGCAGGAGCTGGGTTTTCCTGGAGCACAGGAAAGGTGGTTTCATGCTGTCCCAATGACCTGCAAGCATGGCTGGAGGCCAGGAGAGGACAACCTGTCTGCCACTGGGCTTCCTCATAGTGGGCCACTGTATGCTCAGGTATGTTTTGAGCTGAATGCCTTGCCTTTTTCTGATGGATGAGGACAGGCACTAAAACTAAGTTATGCATGTTTCTACTCCCTGTCTTTGATC
This sequence comes from Zosterops lateralis, assembly GCF_965231275.1. Lineage (NCBI taxonomy): Eukaryota > Metazoa > Chordata > Aves > Passeriformes > Zosteropidae > Zosterops > Zosterops lateralis. Next base: position 8,060,581 of record NC_139775.1, read on the forward strand.
AGTGGAGAAGTTGTAAATGGACCTGTTACCTGGCTGTCTTGGGACATACCTATTTTTTGTAATATTAATCTACTTGGGGAGCTAAATCAAGGGAAATAAATTCCATGAAGCACTCAATCATCATGAATAATTCATTATTCTCTAATATATTTAGCAGTGATATTTAAAATACATTTATTTGGTTTATAATTCATAAGCCTGTCAAAAAATTGATCTAGAAAGAGAGTTTATTATTTATTCCAGAGCTGAAGACTAAAGTGCTGGAATTGTGTGAACTGAAATAATTTAGCAAGTTCAGTTGCAACCCTTAGTATTTCATACTTCTTAAATGACTAAAAATCTTCCCACAGAGATGAGCTGTTCAAGCTCCCCTCAGAGCAGATCCCAGAAAAGCTGTGACCACAGCAGAGCATAAGGTATGGAAATTTCAAGTGTGTAACTTCCAGTATCAAAGTGCTCTCGGAGAGAGCTTGAAATTTGTGCAGCCTGAGGCAGCTCTCCCCAAGCCTCTGTCATCTGTCATGCTGTGGCAGCAGGCAGAGCAGAGAGATGGAGGGAAAAACACATTAATATGAGGACAGTGTTGTGTCATTTAAAGAGATGCAATCTGAGTAGAAGCTTGGTTTTGGGTAGGCTCAATTCTTTGTTTTTCCAGTCCACACTCTTCATTCTTTGCCCACCACAGATATCCCTTTTCTGTGCTACCCTGGGGATCAGAAAATTATTGCAGGGATGGCTGGCACATCTGTACTCTGCAGCACCACATCCACAGTCCCTAAAGAGGGATGCTGCAATGGGCTCAAGTCTGTCACTGCTCCATGCTTTCTTTAACAGTTATGTCCTCCTTCAGTTGCAAGCATATTCTTCTCCATTCAGCTATAAAGATCCCATGGGCACTGGTGACTCTCTGGCTAGGGAAGGGGCTGGTTCTGGGCACTGCAACATGAACCCAACGTTGATGAGATGTTTGTAAAGCCCCCAGGCAGGGATCCACTCCCTTGCACTCAGCCAGGTCATGGATGTGTCTGTTCACACAAATGCTGAGATGGGGAAAATGAACCTTTTGCATTCACCCTTCTCCTCCCCTGTTTGCAGGTACCACCTTAGAGGGTAGGGATAGCAAAGGGAACAGAAGACAGAATGTGTTCTGGAAGTAAAGAAATAGCATTCAAACATTAACCAGCTTGTTGTAAAGGCAGCTTGTGCTTGACCTCAGTCTCCCTTAGGGGAGCCTAGGCCATTCCTGTTGTTTCAGTGGATTTGCATTTGTATCTGTGTGAGAATCTTGTATTTTACAATTCCAGGGAGTAAATATGATGCCTTCTGTATCATAAATTAAAAAAAAAAAAAGAGATTTGAATTGAATTAGGTAGAACATGAAAGATGCTCCCACCTCTGTTCAAGTGGTTGACGCTGTAATAATGAAACCTATGACACCAGACATAAAAATAGCTGTCATTAAATGAGCTCATCTGAATGGCCTTAAAGATAGGAATATGCTGCCCTTGGTGCCTTGCAAATGAAGTAATTGTGTTGCTTTGCATCGATCTGTGGAAAGTTTAATCTTAGTTAAAGGGACGCAGCCTGAGAAATCACTGTGGAGAGATACTGGGAAGAGATCAAATTTAGCCCTGCTGGTGAGATTTCAGGCTCCATCACTGTAATGCTCATCCCCACACAGGGCAGCCAAGCAGGTAAAGGATTTACTTTGAACCAGAAAGATTAAGTGACTGAGGCTGATTTTTAGCCATGATTTCAACAACTCCCTGTGCAGACATCTCCTAGGCACTGTGCTGCAAGGTTTTAATTTCAACCAATGCTGAGCAGCACTTGCAGCATCCTCCCAGCATTTTTCCACCCAAATCGGGTGGGCCAGAGCAGTGCACAGGACACTGCCCTGTGTGGGCTGGTGTCACTGGGGTGATGTTTCCTGATGGAGATAATCCAGCTGAGGATTGCTGCCAGGCTCCAGGTGTGGGTTTGGGTGTGGTGTGAAATCTCCCTAGCCCAAGAACCTCTGCTCCTATCCCTCTGGGAATGCAGTGAGAAACAGTGCTGGCTTGGGTCCTTTGATAGTTTGGGGTTGCTTTGCCTTCTCTGCAGGTCACTTTCCTTTTAACCATTTTAACCCCCCTATGTCCTTGGCAGGATGAGGGTCTAGGACAGGGCTTCCTAGGGCTATCACTGCCTTCCAGCCCTGCAGAGCAGGTGCTGTGAGCCAGGGTATCAGCTTTACCCACCCTAATTGCTGAGTGCTGATAAGCCAGTTTCCCCAGACAGATCCTCCCTCAATCAGGTTTCCTCCCACGCTGTATTTTCCCTCTGCTTCCCTGGGTGGGTGATCCATCCCAGGCTCATCAGGAGCGTGTCAGCTGAGCCAGGTTCATCTCATTATTTGGGCTGTAAGCCGATAACAGAGCTTGTTTCCTGTTGTGTGCTTTGCTTTGATTCTGTTAGCTGTATCTCATCACTTTGTGCCTAAACTTAATCTCTGTAGCTCGCTGCTGCAGGGTATTTGTCAGGCACAAAACCCCTTCTCTAATTTCATGGCAAGCTCTAAGGGGTATGGAAACCCAAAGCAGAAAGACCCTGTAATGACAGGCACTGGAGGGGATGGGCAGCTGCTGCTGCTTTGAAAGCCACCAGTGACACTGACACAGCCCTGCCGAAACCAGCACAGAGCTGTGGGACAAGCCTGGTGTCTCTTCTCCAGCTCCCTTGCACCGGTTGTGAAAAATAGAAATGGCACAACAACCCCAAACTGGTATAATGAAACTGTTACAATCCTCATTTAAAATACTCTGCTTTAATTAGTAAATTAGGGCTCAGCTATGTAATCACTTTTTGTTAGTTGAGCAAGTTATGGTGCAAATACACATTTCAGTGACTTACCATTAATCAAACTAAACTGTTACAGTCAGTGATTAAATTTATATTTGAACGCGCACAAATGTGTCTAAGTTTAATTAGATCGATATTAAGATGGTTTTTGTTAAACTATTTTAACAAAGCACATGCGAGGTTTGGCTCTATCTGATGCTTTTTAAACCTGGGAATTCCATAGTGGGGATCCTCAGATCCACAACATCTGCTGAGCCCTGGGGGTAGCAGGGAAAGGGAAAGACTGAGGAGGCTCCTGCATGGAAGGTGACACACTGGGGCCTTGTCACCAGCACAGCGTGATCACCTCCTCTGCTGCCCTGGGAGAGTTAGCAGGGCTTGTTGGCTGGAGTGTTTAGATACAGCACTGGAAGCTGTGACTGTTGTCATTCAAATATGGATTACATCAAAAACTGAACTGCAACTGCAAGACTTACAGTCTTGACGTGGAGAGTTTTCATGTTTCCATTTCCAATGTAAGAAACTTTCCCGTTACTGCTGATAACCCTTCTGTATGATGGTTGTGTACTTGCACACTCCTTGCTGAAAGATGTTTCCTTTTTGTGATGCTGTAGTTGGAATTCTTCACATGAGCCACTTCAGTTTCATGGGGACCATGGGACAGCAGAGAGCCACACTCACAGCTCATCAGACAGAACTCAGCATACGAATGAGACTGATGCAGATGAGCTGGGGGTTTCATTCCTGGTTCATTGCTTAGCTGGAAGCACATAGGCATATCTTCCTGAATGCCATGTAATGGGTAAGTATAAGTGCCCTGCTCAAACAAGTTTCTATGCAAAAAAGGTAGTCTTTGAGGGTTTTCAAATGATATGAGATAAGCTGGAAATGAACCAGCTGATGCTGGTACTGATCACCAGCACAGAGCCAGGGTATTTCTGTTTGTGACAAGGACAGGCTTGGACAAGAGATTGTTGTATGAATTACTCAGGAAGCCATCCTTCTAGAGAAAGGAAATCCTGTATTGGGCTGTGTGTGGTTTACAGCAACCCAATCTGCTTGCAGACTCTCAGATTAGGAAGTGCTACACCCTGCTGATAGTGAGCAAACAGACTGGCAGAGGTGGTAAGCACATCAGACTTGGTAAACAGAAAATATTTTAGGAGAGAATGTGCAGTAACATCCCTACTCCCCAAACTCCTTCCTGTCCATATACTGCTCTGGAGGTTTGGCTTCTTCAGCTGTTTGTGGTAGCAAGACAGCCTCTCCTGTTTTCTCATCCCCTGCTGCTGTGACTGGCAGAGATTCATTAGCCCACAATGAAAAATGGATTTATGTCTGTCTGAGACTGTTGGTTTGTATCGTAGTTAACAGTTTCCATAAAATCTGGGAGTTGGAGGAATGACAGGCAAAGGATGTTTATTTTGATTTATAGCATCTCCTTGGCTGGACCATCCAGTGGGCTGTGGGAGAGATGTGCTGGTAAGTTTGCTTTCAGAGGAAATAATTAGAAGAGTAATTACTGGGACATGAAGTCCCAAGTGACCAACCATTCAGACTTGTATTCTTTTGCAATCAATTATTGTACTTTTCTGCTATAGACTGTTTAATAGTGCATTATGAGAAGATGCAGGTATAACCCACTTGCTGTGGAAAAGCAGCTGTACAGCACAGGAAAGGATCCCCAGAGACTTCCTCCTGTACCTGTAGCAGACTCTGCAGCTCTGATTCAGCAGGGCAGATACCAACCTGGGACAGCTGGGAGGAAATCTCAGGCTTGTGTCTCAGGTAGATCATAAAGACATCTGACAAATAACATCACCTGTTTGTGCCTTCTGTCATTCTGCCATTTCCTTCTATCTCCTCAGGTGGTGTGCTCTGCCTACATCTGACAGTGGCTGGTGTACTGTAGCATGAACAGCTCAGTCACACAGATGTATGAAATACTGCCAACTTTGGAGAAACTTTAATGGATCCTCTGACCCACTGCTTTTGCCTCTGCAAATCTCCCCCAGAGCTATCATGAGCTATTTTTAGCTCAACTTGTTTAAGAATAACATTATTCCTTATTTAGTGAGCAGGATATCCTGTATATGGGACATTCTGGAGTGAGTGTTTAGACAATATGGATTTAAACAATGGGTGATTTAAACAATGGTAGTAAAAATTGATGTTATGAATTCTCTCTGGTCACAATTTTGAGGTCAAGTTGGACACTAATAATAGTGTCCAACCTATTATTTTTCTTGACTATGCAATTGCTATTAAAAACTTCATAAAGCTGAGCACCTCTGGGACATCTCCTAGCTGTGACATAATCAGCATTTTTCCCAGACTCTGCGCTCAGGGAGTCATGAAGCAGCCAAGGTCCCAGAAAACAGGCCACTGGCCACCTTTTATCAGCCCAAGGCTCTACAGATTTCATCTTGCCTCTGGCTGAGGAAGAGAGAAAGGACTAGCTAGTAATTTAAACAGTGGTGGTAAAAATCAGTGCTATGGATTCATTCTGGTTCTGATGTTTAGGTGACATTATTAGCATTCAACGTGTTACTCTGCAGCCTGAGAGAGTCTTCCCCAGCACCACCTGGGCACGTAGAAGCACGTGCTGAGCCTGTGTTTGCACTGCCAGGCCTGGTGTGACTGGTCACACGCTCTGGGCCAGCTGGCCCCTGGTTTGTGCCACTGCCTGAGGTGACATCTGCATTTGCTCCAGCCCCTGGATCCCACGGCTGCCTGGGAAACTGCAGCATTGGCCTGTGCAGAGGTCCCACAGGGATCACTGCAGTGCTGAGAAGCTCCAGGTCCCCCTGTGGGCAGCAGGCGTGAAGGGCTGTGCCAGCTGCTGCAGATGTAGCTGTCTGTCTCCTGAGCATGGCTGTGCAGCTAATCAAATCAACCCTGCATGAAAAGAGAGCCCAGCCTGTCTTGAAAAATCAGTGTGCCTGGAGCAAGGTCCGAAGGCATGTGAAACATGCTGGGCTTGAGGGTGAAAAAAAACCCCACAGGCTAGTAAAAATTGAATATATGAGCCAAGGGTTCACAGAGTTCAACAATATTTTCCAATAAAACATCTTGAAGGATCGGGTTAATACCAGGACAGCTGTGTTATTTAAACAGTTTGGAGTTTTGGGGGTGCAGGACAAAGTGAAGTGATGGGTCACAGGCAATAAAGCAGAACAATGAATGTTTTTGTCCCCTCATTCGGCCTTATGAAGAAATATAGGAAAACATGAAACAAGGAGTGGGAAAAAAGATGCTTTTCATTTCCTGGGTTTTCATTGCAAGATATAGCTCTTGTGGGATGATACTTCTGAGTAGCAAGGCTCTGGACTTAGCTGACTGGAGCTGTCAGAAAATGTGCTTTCAGTTGTAGGGCATGGAATATTTTGCTGGTTGAGATGTTATAAAATTGCCTGCGGTTTCTTGCCTTTACATCTGCTTTATTTTTAATTTTAAAAATCCCCAATCTCCTGATTGTAATTTCAAGAATCGGAGTGATTAGGACTTCTCTCTGTATCTCTCAAGTGTACTCTTAACTCTCATCCTAGTTTGGTTGCCTGTGAATTAATTCAGGCTTCTTGACCTTGGTTACCTAGTTTGACTTTGTGTGCAGCATCTTGGCTATGCAACATACGCTACTTCCTGTCAGGTTGGATTTTTATGTACCTAAAAGTCATATTTTGTTTCATATAACCACAAATGACATAACCAAACATTTGTACGCCATATCTCTTGATTCTCTGACCCTTTCCTTGTTCCAGCATTTGCAGCTTGCTGGGTTCAGTCTCTTGTGTTCAAGCACTGCTTTTCACCTTTGTGGAGCCACCCAGGACACCGTGCAGATGCAGCAGCAGGAACTTCATCACCCCAAATTAAACCAAGCAGAATGCTTACATAGATGGGTTCTTAAACTTCAGCAAACAGCTTCAACATTCTGTAAATATTTATTAAGCAAACAGAAGCTGAGGATGATGACCCTGTCCCCATCAATAATTGAGACATTTTAACATACTCCCAGCAAACTATGTGTTTAAAAACTATCTCAAGTATCTGTGTAGATTTAACCCCCGGGGTTATTTCTTCTCTCTTAATTTGTTAATAATTTGGGCACAAGGTAAAAAACCCTTTTTTTACCTTGTGGTTTTTACCTTGAGGCTTTTGAATGATTCTATGACCGCAGGCAGCTGCTAGTACGGCAGCAGCCCGTTCACACAGCGGTGCACTGATGGCTTTGCTGCTCCTTTGGCCCCGAGACCCTCAGGCAGAGCTGGGAACGGGAGGGGACTCCCCTCCCTGCAGTGGACAGGCCTGTAACACCGATTTGAGGAAAAACGTGCAACGTGGAGCTTGTGACAGAGCACGACAGCTCGGGTGGGAGTGCTCCCCCCGGCACCGCCGTCCCCTCGTGTACAGGGGGTACAGAAACTCGCGGTTTTACACCAAAACACGCTGCAGGGCGCTGTTGCGGTGAGGGGGGCGCGAACCCGGCTCTCGCTTCTCTTTCAGGGCCGGCACGGGCAGGGCTGCGGGGGGCTGTGCCCGGGCCGGGGGCAGCCCTGACTCTGCCTGCCTGGGCGGGAAGGCGGGAAATCAGGAGATGGGAAAGAGGAAAAGCGGGAAATCGGGCGAGCGGGGATCGCGAACTCCAGAAAGCGGGAAATCGGGAATCCGCGCCTTCGCGGGCGGTGCCGCTCCCCGCCCCGGGCCGGCCCCCGTCGGACAACGCCCCCGGCCCTCGGGCCGCCGCCCGCGGCATTTCCTCTGAGCTCAGCCGGCGGCTGACGCGGGGCCGCGTCCCTCGGAAGAGGAAGCCGGCGGGGAGCGGAGCGGAGCGGCGGCCGGGCAGGCAGGGGCGCGGCGGGGCGAGGGGCAGCGGCGGGCCCGCGCTGGGGGCGGCCGGGGCGGCGGAGGAGGAGGGGGCCGGCGGGGGCGGGCGCTCTCTGCCCGCGGGGCCGGGCGGCGGTGGCGGCTCCCCCCGCGGCCCGAGCCCCCGCCGCGCCCTGCCCGCCTCCCCCCTCCGCCTGCGGGGCTTTTGGCCGCTGCTGACCGCGCTCTGCACCGCGCTCCTCTGCCTCTACCAGGCGCTGCGCGGCAGCGCGGCCGGCGAGGGCGCGGGGGGCCCGGGGGACGCGGCGGAGGCGGCGGCGGCGGGCTCCGGGGTGCCGCTGCTGAAGGGCTCGGCGCTGCTGCTGCTCGGCTGCCTGCTGGCCCGCTGCTGCGGCGCGGCGGGCGGCGGTCCCCGGCGCGGCGGGGCGCGGTGGGCGGCGGGCCCGCGGCGCGGGGCCCTGGAGCGGTTCCACGCGCGGCAGCTGCGGGTGTCGCCGCACGTGCTGGGGCACAGCAAGGCGCACGTGGGGCGGGTGGTGGCCGAGCTGGTCCGCGCCGCCAAGGCTCAGGGGCTGCAGCCCGGCCCGCTGGCCCTCAGCCTGCGCGGGGACTTCGTGCGCATCGGCAGCGCCTACGAGCAGCACAAGGTCCGCAGCCCCGACTGCTTCGACATCCTGGTGCCCCTGCGGCTGCCGCCGCACCTGGAGCCGCAGCCGCGCCGCGCCGACGAGCCGGGGCCGTGCGGCGCCTTCCTCTGCGGCCTGCGGGCCAGGGACGGCTGGACGCGACGCTGCCGGCCTTTTATCGAGGGCTTCTGCGTGGAGCTGCAGGGCCGCAGCCACCTCTCCTCGGGGCTGGTGCTGCGCTGGTTCCAGGGCCATCTGCAGCGCTGCCTGGGCGCCGTGCGCTACCGGCTGCAGGAGCGGTGCCGCGTCAGCCTCTCGGCCTGCCCCGGGCAGCCGCCCACGCTGCACATCCTGCCCTGCTCCGACTACGTCTGCTGCCACATCTCCATGGCCGTGCGCCTCATCCCCGCCATCCCTCTGGGCGACGCGCTCTACCTCACGGCCCTGCCGCCCGCGGGCCCGCCCGGCTCCCTGGGCCCCGAGGCGCTCTGGGGCCTCAACGCCTCGCGGCACGAGCAGCGGCTGCTGGGCTGGCTGAAGGAGCAGGCCCCGGCCGCCTCCTGCCACCTCAAGTGCCTGCAGATCCTCAAGGGCCTGCGGGACCTCCGCGGGCACGGCCTGGAGGAGCCTTTCTGCTCTCAGTGGGGCCGAGTGCTCTCCTCCTACCTGCTGAAGACGGCCCTGTTCTCGCTGCTGCTGCAGGGCCCCTTGGAGGCCTGGGATGAGCGGTTCCTGGTGGAGCGGCTGGAGGAGCTGGTGCTGTACCTCAGGGACTGCCTGCGCAGGCAGGTGCTGATGGATTTCTTCCTGGGCAACAGCGGCATCCCCGAGGCCGTGGCGCTGCCCCGGTTCCTCAAGGAGGCGGCGCCCGTGAACTTGCTGTCTGCCTTCGACGGGCCCACGCTGGACCTGGTGGCCTTCCAGCTGATCAGCACCTGGATACAGGCCCCGCACATCATCAGGATGTACAGCAGCCCCCGGTACCTGCGGCCGGCGCCCGGCCCGTGCCGACACACGGCTGAGGACCAGCAGGAGCCGCCGGCAGAGTGAGCTGGAGCTCCCGGGGCTCTCCGGGGCATCGCACCCTCCCGGCCCGCTGGTGCTGCAGGAGCTGCATCTGCCTGCGGATGGTGGGACTGCTGAAATGTGCCTCTGGGGTTTTGTTCCTGACCTGAGGAGAACCAGGCCGAGACTTATTGAGATTGTGATTCTCATTCTCATCGGTTGTACGTGGGAGAATTCTGACATTCCTGGGGAAACGCCGTAGTCGTCAAGTGTTGCCTTCGGTCGGCGGTTTGCAAACTTAAAAGGTTTAAACTGACATTTTTAGAAACCCGTGTTAACTTTTTGTCTTAGTGGCAAAATGGAGCTTTTTCTGAGAGTTTCTTTTTATGATGCAAAATCCATGTGGGATTTAAAAATCTTCTAAGTGCAAACAACCCCCCCCCCAATCTGTCAATGTACCAAGATGTTCTTAAAATGTGATAAGCACTAGAGCATGGGTGTGGATCACAGTTTGAGATGCTCAATGCCATGCTTTACATTTCCTGGGTAATCGAGCACGTTATGCTAAATAGAAATGTAACACATGTCAATGTAAACTTGAGGGAAGAAGTGAAACTGCTCTGATAACAGAATGAAGAATCTAGCTTCACATTTGTGTTCAAGTGAAGGTTATACTGAAGGATTGAAATGCAGATAGAAGGAAAAAATAGCACTTTATTTTCACAAAGGCCTTATTTTTAGGATAATTGGCTGCACTAAATATTGCTATTGAAGAGGCGTTAGTATTTTGTTAAAGGAGTGGTGTTTGAATTACCCCAAGGAAAACCTTTCAAAGAAATACTCTGAGGTTCATTTGTTTGTGGGTTCTAGTTGAGTTTTATTATTTGTTTCTGTATTCAAGTATTATTTTCTTAGACTGTGCTTTACCTCAAGGACCAACAACAAGATGAGAAATTCTGTATTATATTTTGGAACGAACCTTAAGCCAGTCCAAATCTCAGTGCCATAAGTTGACTGTGGCACCCTCCTGCTCCCTGGTAGGAGTTTGGTGGGATTTTTAGATGACTGCCTAATCAGTTGTCTGATTGTGTCAGTGTTTGAACCAATTAACCTTGATGGGATTTTCTAGTGCTTAAAATGTTATTTTATTTTGGGGAGAAGGAAGTAAAATATTTCAGGGTACTTCAGAATTATTTAGCACTGATTTGTGGTACAGTGGCAGTCTTGGGCTACAGATTCTGGTGTCCTCTGAGTATAAATTTCAGGCAGATAATTGCCACTTTTTGTCTGGTTATGTCCCAGTTGCTGGAATAATCTGGTGAGTTGTGATGCAGCCAGGTTTGCAAGTGTCCTTAGCCACTATTGCAGGTGTGCCAGGGTGTCAGAGAATTCAGAATGTCACGTCCTTGCTTTTTTTGGTCACCTGCTCAGGTATTTGATGTATTAAGTCCCAAAATGTGTTGCTAAATTGCTGGTGCTCAGGAAGCTGAGCGTGTGCCTTGTTGCCTGCAATGCTGTGTCCCAAATGAGCACTCTCAAATTGTGAAGGACCAAGTGTAACTTCTGGGAAGCTTTAGGATAGCCTGAAGTTACCAACCTGCTCTTCCTCTCCCTGATGTGTTGATGTGCCTTACAGTTCTGTGCCTCAGAACACAAAACAAACATTTTCAAAATCTATGGAGCTTTATACAAATCTATTTTTCTAAATAGAAACACTCCCTAGGCAGATGTTTGCCTACTTCTATTTCTTTAACTGCTCTTGCAGTCATATTTTCAGGTAATTATGGCATAGGTCACACCCACAAGCTGGGTTATTTTTGTATTCGAAGCACTGTGCTTCTTTCTACAAATACAAATAGTGTATTTATAGGTAGTATTGATCAAATGTTCTTTGCACATGGTATTTAAGTCAGCTACATTGGTGTTTCTGGGTTGTTGGGGTTTTTTTTGTAGCAGACCATGATACATACTATTTCTGCAGGTTTTTGTTTCTTGGTATTTAAAATAAGATGTGGTTCTGCAATCAAAGCCATTGAATCTTTTTCCCAAAGAACTAGGTGGCCAGCCCAGGCTGTTGTGGCTGCCTGAACTCTTGACATGAAAACCCTTGAGTTGTTAATTCTGGCATCATGATCACTTCAGTCAGCTGTCTGTCTGTTTGTATCATTGCATCTCTGTCTCTGAAAAGGGATCTTTTCTCTGGAAAGGGGTGTACATTCCCTTAGTATTGCCACAAAATGTGGAAACCTGTAATGGACTGGGTAAGGACCTCCTCACTAAAATGTAGTCAGGTCAGGAGAAGAGAGTTGCATTGGAAAATATGTGACAAGAAGAGATGGTGGAGAATGTAAATGAAAATGAAAGTTGGGCTGAGGGGTGAGTGACAGTGATGGTAAACTCTTAGTGAAGATGCACTGCAAACAAGCCAAGGGGCATGGGGTAAAATTGGAGAACTATTGAAAGCAAGTGGATTTGGGGTGTGGGGTAAAGAGATTTAAGTGGGTTTTGTTTTGACAATATTTCCAAAGCAGTTGGGTTCACCAGGGTAAAAAGTGAGGCAAACCCTCAGTTCATTAGCTATGCAGGTGGATCTTCAGTGGGAGTTTTTTGCTCAGAAGGCATGTTTTGAGTTTGTGATGGAGAAAATACATGTGTGCTTTCACCTTAAGCCTGGGTGAGCCTTCTTGAAGTGGGGGCATCCTGCCATGCAGCAGTGTGCGTGCACTTGGTGGCTCAGGTGTACAACTGAGATATTAAATGTATTCTCCTTATCTGCTCTAAAGCATGCATTCATGAATATGATTGAGGAAAGGAGCTGATAGAAATTGAGTTTCTGTTACAACATTCATCTTATTCCACAGAAACATGACAGCACTGGTGCCTGCTGTGTGCTGGAGCTGCTACAGGGCCTTATCTGCAGGGACTTGACCCATATGAGTAATCCTGTGGCCCTTTTGCCTTCTTCCTCCTCTCCCAGCCCATGGATACACAACAAGGTTATGAGTACCTGTTTGCTAAGGCTGTAGCTGTTATAATGCAGCATGGATTCACCAGGGTTGCCTGTGTGTGTGTGTAAACAGAAACACAAACACAGAAAAAAGAGTGTGTTATTTATTTAGCACTATCACGGGCTCCTGGTTCTCTTCCCCACAACCTAATTTTGCAAAGACTGTGCAAATGAAGTTGTTTTTATTGAACGTTGATTGGGAAGAGGAGTCACAGCTGCAAGAGGATAAGTTAATTTACAGTACCAAAATTCATATTTGTAATTTCATTTTGTGTTGAAAAATGCTGTCTGTTTCTCAAAGACATTACATTTTATCTGACCAAATATCTTGCAAACATTCCTCTTTTGATATTGAATCTCTGCAGAGTAATGTAAATTTTAAGTATCTGTTTGTAATGGACATTCCTGGTACAACTAATTTTTGCTGGTTAATCATAAGACCAAAGATAAAACTGAAGTGTTCAGCTGCTATTGTTTTGGTTTTTTAAAAGTGTTTGGAGGCTCAAAGTGTCAGCCCATTTTAATGAAACATTTATAAATTCATTTCCTATTTAATTCCAAAATACATTTGCACTTTGTTTCCATGAAAAGTTGGTGGTTTTGTTTGAATATTTCACTGTAATAATAAATAACTGTGTTAAAGCATCTGTGCCTCAACACTTGTTGCCTTTTTTTTTTCACTAAAAGCTACCTGCAGCCACAGAACTGTAATTGGCAGGTTTATGTGCCCTTTAGAAGACTACTAAAGTGGCAAAATGATGGAAAAGCAGGAAGTCCACGCCTTGGGAGTTGTGCAGAGGGATGTGGAGGAGAGCCAGAAGAGAGAGGAGCACGGCTGGCACTGTCTGTCTGGTGCTGACTTCTGAAATGAAGCACGTTGGGGTTTGTGGTTGGCTTGCTCAGAGTTCCTGTTTGCTTGGCTCCAGTGTTGGGTTGCTGCAAATCTGCTCTTTCTGGTGCTGTATGAAAAGCAAGGACTTCATTTCACAGTATTGGTGTGATCCTTCAGCATGGCACGTCCAGACACATCTCCATTCCAAACTGTGTGGGTCATACTTTTATTAAATGTGGGAAAAGTCCTGCTGAAGCCAGCTGGAGTTTTGTGGATGGGCCAGCAAATTACCTGTCCTTTATTAGTCTTTGGTAAGATGCAAGAACTATACACATGGCTTGTGCTGGTATTCTCTATTAATGAGATAACAGCAAGAGCCTGAGCTTTTAAATCATTGAATCAAAGCTAGGCTGGAAGTGGCTTTCCCCAGGTTTTTGTGTGCCTGCCTTTACCCTGCAGGAGCTGCTGCCGTGAGAGGGGCAGCTGTTGCTGGCACAGGGTGGCTAATGGGCTTCTTGCTGGCAAAGTTTGGAAAAATGTCAACATTTAGTATCAACACTCAGCCACCCAAGTCAGCATGGTGAAAATGTATTTAGAACTTTACCTCTAATATTATCTCTAATCAATGCCTTCCTTAACGGCAATAGCCATCCTCTGGTCTCCACTCAGTCCTTGCTCTGAAGTATTTCTGTTTGAAGCCTGAGTTCCTATTCAACAGGAAATAAAACCCTGTATTTTCCCTTTGTGATAAATCTGTTAACAAAAAATTAAGTGGCCTAAGGACTTGCATGCTTGGTGTTTAAAGAAAAGCCTATTTGCATCCAACTCATTGGATAAATTGTTTAATATCTTTCCATCCTTTTGCAAATACCTCCTTGTAATGCAGCCAAGGTCAGCAGTGAATTGCTGATTAAATACTGCTAATGCAAGTTAAAGCTGTCTGGAAGAGAAGAGAGACTTATTTGTGCATCCCATTTTCATAAGGGGCCAAAAGATTTCAGACATGGGAGATTTCCTGTCCAGGCTGGTTTATTTCTTGTGTCACCTCTTTAAATGTCTGCCTGGTGAGTCTTCCCTGAGGTAAGTGACATAATTTCAGTAGCTGGCAGAAGGGGAGCCAGTCCCACTTTTCTTGTGCTGACAGCACTGGGAAGCTGGTGGTAGAGGAAGGAATAAGGACTGGCACCCCTTCAAGCACAAGGATTCTCCTTCAGTGCTGATGCTTTGGAGCACTGTGCTGTCCTTACTGGAGAGGCTGAAGTAGCTCCCAGCTCTAAAATAAGCAGGATATGGAGGGCTGACCCTGGATAGATCTGTCTGGCTTTCTCAAACATATGAGATGGCTAATTAATAGACTGCCTCTGCTCTTGTGCCTTCAGTGTCCTATTTTAAATAAGTAACCAAGAACTGGCATATTTGCAACTGCTTTATAAGAGATCAGCAGCAGAGCTATTTAGGTAATGTGTGTTCTGTGTCTGTAAACAGCCTGTGGATTCAAGTAACGATTTATATGCAAAACGCTTAAAGGTTGTTACCAACCTGTGTGCATCAAATGTCATCGTGTACCAGACTCTGTGCTAAGCCTTGGTTTTTTATGTTTAAAGGACAGCAATGGTGCTTCAGAGACTTGGAAGAATTTGGTATACTCCAATGACAAGCTGCTTTTCTTGATATCCCTGGGAGTTCCTCCCTCCCCAAAAAACCCCAAACAAAACCAAACAAACAACAAAACCCAAAACAAACAAACAAAACCACCACCAACAAATAAAACGCACCAACCACCAAACCCCTGAAAAAAGGACCAGAGCTGCATAGAGAACACTCATCTCTCTGGGCTGGATGTGACAAGGTTTTGTCAGTGATTTCATGATACTTGGCTTTTATCCCTGCCACAGAGTCCCCATGATAATCTGGGGCGGGGAGGAGGGAAAAAGGGGATGTAAGGAAACGAGCAGACAGGCTTGATGGAGATGGTGCTGTGAAGATTACCAGCTATTAAATGAAAGAAGAAAAGTTACCAAAAATTACCAAAAAATTATGATGGGTTCCTGGGGGGACAAAGTGTAAATGATGCTTTGAGAAGTCTCACTGTACTGACTGAAAACAAATAGCTGTAGAAACAGGAAGAAGTCCAACCCATAGCCCACTTCTCCCCAGCAATTTCAGTCCACTCCTTTCAGTTTCAAGTAGGGGAGAAGAGAAACTTGGAGCTGAATTCACTGGCAAATCCATGTGTGTACTGCTTCAGAGGAGGGCAACAGAGAGGGCAACTCTTGGCTCTCTCTTTCAGGGTTTAATCCTCTGCTAAATTAAAATGCTGAAATACAAAACTCCCCTCGAGGGAGGGAGTGTTTGGGCAGGATTGCCAATCTGTCTCCTGTGTTCCTCCAGATGACAATCAGGGATCACTGGTTTTGAAGGCAAGTCAAAATTCAGTTAGGTTTACACAGGCTGGAAACTGCTCTTGAGTTTTCCCAGTTCCTCCTGACATGGCACAGGGAGCTGCTCCACTGCCTGTGCGAGTGAAATGCCGGAGCAGCCGCTACAAAGGAAATGAGTCATTCCTCTATTTCTGTTGCAAAAGACTTCTCTGTGCTGTGCAATGCATTTAGGAATATATTCCTACTGCTTCTTGGACATTCTCCTAGGACCACGTTTAGGCATAAAAGCATCAGCAAATGAACAGGCACATTACAGACTTTTTTCTTCATTTAAATCGGCTGTGCAGGCTTGGCTTCTACAGGAGGGATTTTCAGGAACCCTGATTTTAGTGCAGTTCTCACCTCTGGGTCTGTTTGCTGGTGGAGGGGCTGCTGCCCAAGAGGTGATTGTAGGGGGGTATGAGTGTGTCTTCTGAGCATCTCTTTTTGTCATGCCCCGTTGGAAACTTGTTGAAGTGTGTTTCAAAAAAGAGAAACTTGCTAGTCATGGGGATTGTGAATCATGGGCACTTCTCCAAGAAATATTTCTGCACAGAGCCTTTATGCTTTCCCCAGCAGCCACTTGAGCTCAGCAATAATTCAGGCCCTACCAAAAATAATGATCTCTCCTGAATAGTAAAAAAAAAAAGGGGGAGTGGGGAGGAGAACAGCATCAGTAGACTCTGAGAAAGCAACAGGGCCATTTCTCTCCTTTTATTTCAGCGTGGTGTTTTCCAGAGAACAGACATGGAAGTGCCTGTTGGCACAGTGTGGATGGGGCAGTACCTGAGAAGCATCAGGCCTCTCTGTCTCCTCACTGACAGATGGATGGTTAGATAAAGTGAGCTGGCACTCAGTTGTAGCTTCTGCTGTGGGAACCCTGGAGATCTTGGTAAGAATTTGGCAAATTGTCCATTTTCAATTCTCTCAGGAGTCTGACTTGTTCAGGAATGAAGGAAGTCTTGGCTGAAGCTCTGTATGTGCCTAAGGATGAGTTTTATCTGACAGACTGTTTATCTCCTGGCTCTTTGAGTGCTGCCTGCCTTGAAATGCAGACTCTTCACGATGTGCTGCACCTGGCTGGGGGCACCAGTTCCAGCAGAGCAGCAGCAATGCAACTTTACTGTGACATTAACCCCTTGCATTTTACAGGTGCTTCTTGAAATGTTCCCACTTTCAGTTACATGAAATGACTTTCAGATATGGTGAGTGCGTGAGGGAGGGACAGAGGGAGACTGGTAGCAAAACACACTGACTTCTGTGGTTTGCTCCTTGAAAATGCTACTAGTGCTCCAGGAAACCATATCAATCTTGTGTGCAGAGTTTGTGTGCACAGCAGCGTTTTAAATTTGCCTCTTGAAATCATTTTTATTACCCAAAGGGTGTATAGGGGCCCATAACAAGCTTTTAACTCTCAATTCCTCGAGGAAGAATTGTTATGGCCTTCCAAAACGATCCCTGTGTTAAGTGGCAATTAAAAGCTAATTATAATGAGATGCTGTTGGATGAGATTAGTATCTGACTTAGAATGACAACAGAGACATCCACACAGATAAGCTGGAGGGTAGATGGTGGGAGAAAGGGATAAGTAGGGAAGGCAGCAGGTACACTGCAAGGAGGGACAGGATCACCTTGGGGAACATGGTCACCACTGGATGATCATCAGAAGAGTCAGCCCTCAATGGAAAACATGACAGTGTTTCTGAGGGAGAACCATGGGATTTACATGAACCTCTTCAGCCAACGCTGTCAGGGCTTGTAACTCTTGTGAAAGGAGATGTGGTGTGAGCCCTGCTTCCTGCCTTCTGAAATGTCAGCTGGTCAAAGTGACTTCACCTGTCTCTGGCAGCTGGAGGACCCCTGAAAAAGGGTCATTTCAGTGGTGAAATTTATCTCTTTGGCTGATAAAGACCTTCATAGTGAGACTTTCATTTCAAAGCGCTCCGGCAGTTTGAGTATCTGTTTGCTTGCCTGCCACTAGAGTAGCTGTATGTGAAGTGCACAGGTATTTTATCTGTATAAAACTGCTCACTCTCAGAGGTCAGCAAACACAGCTACCCCAGAAACTTTCAAGCTGCAGAGCAGAAGGTTAATTTTGAGTGAATAAGTTCCTTCTGTGATTGAACACAGGACCCTGCACACACCAGAGTTACACTGTCCTGACTGCTCTGGCACATCTTTGCCCCTCGAGAGCACCCAGGGTTTCCTTTCAGCAGATCTGCCTGGTCCAGGCTCACAGAGGGAGCAGGCCTTGCAGTGAAGGGAACAGATGGATGCCTCCTTTCTCCATCCTGCGGAGTATTTTGATAACCTTTCAATGGCATCCCTGTGGAATGGGGACACGATGGCAGTCACGAGCTGGCCACAGCAGCTCCGGCTCCTCCAGTGGAGGAGGAAGGCGGGATGAGATCAGATTTACTTCTGTCCCTCTTCTGCTTGGAAACTTATTTGTGTTGCTAACAAGGTCCCCAGTGCAAGGCTGTAAAAGGGATGCTGCAGGGAGGAGGACAAGCAAACGTCCTCCCTTGGGAGAGGGCTAAAGCAGTCCTTGACTCATAGAAACTGCTTTGCTGGAGCCGGTGGAAACAATTTGTCACCCACCGTGGCAGGTGACACAGACTGAGCTGTTGGCACCGTGGGATGAGGGGCAGGGTGGGGCTGGACCCACACCAGGACATTGCTCAGGAGCAGGGACATCTCCCCTGACAGCACCGCTCAATCAGCTGCAAGTTATCGTGGAGGAGGAACATAACATGCTGCTATACCTATGTGATACAAAGAGCAGCCCCAAGATCAAAAGTGTTCCCATCTGATCTGTAAGAACAGGGTTTTCAGTCAGACACCCCGGGGAACTCCCAGCAGCAAGGAAGAGTGTTATCACCTGGATTTTAGCAGACATTTGCATAGGAGCCTGGTTCAGTCTGTGATGAAAACAGGTTTGCCTTCCAAGGTCAGCTCTGAATGGCAGAGAGCATGGTGTGTGCTGCTGTGTGTGCAGTGATTTTGGTTTCCATTAACGTTCAAAGAAGAGATTCCTTGTGAGAAGGAAATTTCATTTTGGAAAGGACTCGGTTCCTTT
This sequence comes from Zosterops lateralis, assembly GCF_965231275.1. NCBI lineage: Eukaryota > Metazoa > Chordata > Aves > Passeriformes > Zosteropidae > Zosterops > Zosterops lateralis. The sequence goes on from NC_139775.1 coordinate 8,079,218, forward strand.
ATATTGATTGCATTTAGCTGGATTTGCAGCCTTCCTCCACAGCAGAGCTGTGTCCCTCTGAAAATGCTGCAGGGTAAATGCATAGAATGGAGAGGAGGGAAAGAATTCAACAACAGAAATAGACAGGTGAAACTGGGGTCCTTACAAGCAGAAATATTCAAGAATTCTGTTTATTTTTCACTACAGCACTGCAGTGCTTTAGAATGCAAATTGCCCCTTTAGCCCACCAAATTTAGCTCTACTGCATGACACAGTATTTTGCACATCTGCTTAATGAGATGTGCAAAATGGGAAAACCAGCTGTAATGGTCTCTGCTGCTGTGAGGGGATGACTGGAAAGAGAACCTTTTGTCATAAAAACAGTCATGGCCCTCTGAACCTGTTGAATTCTGAAGATATCTTGGGCATATTTTTACAAATCATGATTTGATATTTGCAGCTGAATGATCCTGAACATATTCTTGTGGCTGTTCCTTTACAGCAGAAGTGGATTTTGCTGCTGCTGAGCTATATTAAAAAGGTTTTGGATAACTTTTTCTGTATTTCACAGCTGCATGGCCCAGGGCTCAGTTATAAAGCCTTGCTGATTCAGTTGAAGAAATTGTGCTTGACCACATCTGTTTCTGTGTTAATCTACACCTTTAAGCCACTGCTGGAAAGGAGAGACCTATAAATTCTAATTCCTTCCCTGTCCACTTGCTAGGTTTGATGTAGTTTTTGATGCTCCTATGAATATGAATTGTGACTTGCCAAATTAGTGTGAATTAAATGGGAAGAGTCATAGCCCAGTTATTCAAACAACTTCCAGGGGATGAGTTCTTCTAAAATAAATCACCCATGAGTCTGTAACTCAACCAAAGCTCTCAGCATTTATTTTACAACTCTGTCCCTGAGTCTCAGAGAGATGATGTTGAGACATAGTTTGCCTTATTCTATGAAATCCCACACTGGCTTTTTTAGAAGGTATTATCTTACTTTTTAAGGTGGGCACTGAAAGTATCTTGACTACCTTGATCTCTAAAGTCATGTCATCTTGTGTCACCTAGGTTCTGTCCCCATTTGCTCAGCCCCTTCACCAGGATCACACTCAATCCCCCAGGGCTTGGGAAGCCACATCTGCAGCTCCCACCCAGCTCCTCTTGGTGGGAGTGACTCTTGTGTCACTGAGTTTGTCTTCCTGAGAAATGGGGAGACTGATTGTCTTCAGACTGGTGTTCCTTGTTTCTCAGTCATTAAATTGAAAAAAATATAAAGTAGATATTTACTTCTAAAATAGACCTCTCTTCCTTAGGAATTTGCTTCAGTGGGGACTGTGAGATATTCTCTCTGTAATGATTTATATTACAAAAATAGCTCTGTCCTATGTTGGCAAACAGTTAGAAATGTGACCCTGGAAAAGAAATCTAGCAGCTAACTCCTCAGCTCTACAGCTTGAATAAACCAGTCATAAACAAAACGAATTACAAAAGCAACTGAAGAACCAAACTTCCCTATAAATATAACATTCTCTCCTCGGAAGTCTGAAAATACTCTAGGCTTTTTAGCCTGACCCAAAGCCTGCTTGTATCCAAGCTTTTTTGGCCTCAATGCAGGGAACGAGTTCCAAAGCAGAAGAGTCTCAGTGGCACTGTGCCTCCTCCAGGCTCTCCCACTGCCGAGGCTGTGCCTCCTCCAGGGGGGGACCCAGTGACTCACAGGTCACAGAGGTTCCATCTGCAGTGCAAAATGAGGTCGTTGAAAGAACACGACCTCAATTTCGTATTTATACATCTGACCCGGCAGTCACCGTGCCCCTTCAACACCTTCTGCTGACATCACTGGGCTCACAGAAATGACACTGTGTGAAGCCACCGAGGGCTCAGCCGCTGGAATGGAGCATGAGCTCACTGGGCGGTGACAGCTCCCTCCGGGGACAGCTTTCCTTGGAGCAGGAACTCGGATTGGAGTGCTCGGTACAATAACACACGGTGCTCGCTTCCCCGGAGCCTGCATGCCCTTTGGCTGTGGTTTTTATCTCTGTTTACTATAGAAAAAGCTTTAGCAGATTATGCTGTGTCATTCAGTTCCCTGCCAGAGTGTATGTTAAAGAGAAACTAGGAAGTGTGTGAGTGAAAAAAAAAAAAAAAAGGAGCTGTAATTTTTTTTTTTTTTTTTTTTTTTTTTGGTGGCATAGGCAAGGTCATTACAAATTATATGAGGCAATGAGGATGTGAGGATCTTAGATCAAATTTAACTGCTTTATCTGGAGAGTTAAGAAAAGAGAAAAATGTGCTTTTACTGATATTACCAATTAGGGAGCTGCCAGGTGGCCAGTTAATAACTGAGATGTGCTGCAAGATGCAGCCTCAGCAGAGGCTGTTTGTGAAGTGAAGCAGAGGAGTTTTCCAGGGCACAGCACCAGCTGGTTCCTCCTGGCTATGGGTGGGACTTGGGTCTGGGAGATGTGACAAGAGGGGGAGCCTGGGGCAGATAATGCCAATCCATAAACGGATAAGAGCTTAAGAAAATTGCAAAGAAGGAAGGAAGGAAATGCACTGAAATCTGAAGAGCAGTTGGGCCACTGGCAGTGCAGAAGTCTGGAAATGGTGTCGTGACTCCACATCACACAGATACAAAGGTGTCTGTGGTGCTGATGGGCTGATTTAGAGGCAGCTGAGACCAAAGGCTGGGTGAGTCATGGAAATGGGTTGTAGCACCTTCCCCTTTTGTCACTAGCTGGAATCTGTGTCTGTCACACTGATGTCAGCCAGTTCCTGCTGGAAACTGCATCATCACTGGCACAAGATCAGTTGCTGTGACTCTCTCATGCCTCAAGGGACCAGAGGCTGAGCTAGAGCTGGAGCCCAGGCTTCTTGCTGATCCCTGAACTACACCAGGAATGATGTAGGAGAAGGGGGTAACCTTTCTCTACTCCAGACTGAGCCGTCTGGGCACGATGCCTAGTGGGAATTTGGGAGAAAGGACTGAAGGGAACAGCACTGAGGGGCAGCCAGCAGGGTCGAGCTTGCAGCTTTGCCATCAGCAGGAAGCACAGAGCTCAGCTTAGCTCACTTCAGACATTCCCTGACACTGCCCCTGCCACTGAGTCATAGAGCTAGAATAAATACAGGTCCCTTTGGCAAAGTTAAAGCTAATCCTTGCTGCTGAAAGACTGGGAGGGCGGGCCTCTCCTGGGTACAGGTTGTAGGAAACAGTCCTGCTCCTGGTTGCCCAGAACTTCTTGAATTCTTGAATTCCCAGGACTTCTTGAAGTCCTCCTGGACTTGTCTCTTCAAGGTACAAACCCAAGGCAGAAAAAAGCATGAAAACCACACAGGGAAAGAAACTGCATTTCCATGAAGTCTGTAAAGAGACAAACGTTGCTGGAGATGGTTCTGAAGAGTTAATTGCAGATACTTTTATTGGAGGGATGCTGCTGTGAGGAAACGAAGTCAATTCTATAATGACAAGAGAAGCTGGACCTTTATCAGCTGCCAACAGCAGTGGGGAAGCACCAGCTACAGTGGCTTGCCATTTATAAAAACATCTGGAGATAAGAAGCTTATTTTTAGGCAGAGTGGTAGCTGGCTATTCCAGCAGGCTCAAGTAGTGATAAATCAGGATTTGGCAAAAGAACAGCAGAGGAAGACACCTCATCTTACCTTGTATAGCCTCTGTTCTTCTTGCTTCCCCCTTGCAGCAGAAAGCACTGTCAACTGCTTTAGTAGGATTCAAATGAAAATGCTCTGAAATAGCCATCAGATTGCCTTCCTTTGCTTTCTTTACTTTTTCAGAGTGATGCTCTTTTCTCTTAACTTTAAGGCACAAAGAGGCTGAAAGTCTTTGGGTAGGTTTGGGCATAGCACAGCATTTTTAGAACCAACATCCCTGGTTTGGTTTGTCTGAGAAGCTGCTGAACTGATTTGCTGTGCTGGAGGTAGATTTTGCTACTTGCTGGGCTGGTTGTGTTGATTTGAGTGCGTGCTTTGGATGTAGCTGATGTTATTCCCAGTGTGTATTAGTAAGAATAGAAATCTGCTATAAAATCCTGTTCTGCAAAAGCACTATTCATTTCCTAGTTTTCTGCTTAAAAATTCTGTACTTGCAAGCCTGGCCATCTGCATCACAGCCAGTACATGTGGGAAGTATGGAATGTGTCTTATCAGACACAGAGCGTGCACAGCAAAGGACATCCAAAGGTTATGTTGTCATCATGTCAAATGGATCTGTTTATTCTGAGTGCTGTAGAAGCAGAGCTTAATCAGAGCATCAGCCATATGCAGATTTGAAATTAGATTTTACAATAACCACCTGTCTAGTGTTTTGAATCCTTGTCATATTCCTTGGGTTAGAGCTGTGCTTGCTTAGTGAATATGTGTGCTGGGAGAAAATCATCTAAAAGCCTTCATCCATGATGTAAAAAGCACTTAAATGCATGTATATGTATGACTGTGCAAGGGGAGCACGTGTGTCTTATGGCTTTGTGCTACAAGCTGCTACCAAAGCATGTGAAGGGGAAAAAAGAGGGCATTGCTTTCATGTAAAAATCAATAGTATTGGCAACTCCCCATAGAAACTTCTTCCACTCTTCTTTTTTGGCTTATAATCTTTATATGTGTCAGCCAAAAAAAGTCACCGTGAAGTGATGCAGCATCTGATCTTTCTCTTCTGTAAAAGTTGTTTTAAAGGAGTAAGTACAAATATGCGTATAATGTTTGTGTAGTGCCTGCCACAGTTTTGTGACTCACAGCATTCTGTCTTTAAGGAGTCAAAAAAATCTGTCTGAAAGCTTAAGCCTCTCTCCTCATTATGTTGAAACATGAAAAGAAAAAAAAAAAAAAAAAAGGAAATCTGTGCATTTGGTTATTGGAAGCAGCATCAACGCAGTGGTGAAAAGAGCAACAATATTCAGAGTAAAGGTTGACATTTTAAACACTGGCACTTGGAAAGAAGTGGAATTAAAAAGAACTGCAGAGCAAAAATTGACAAATAACTTGTACCACCAATTAATCATATGCTCAAAACTGCCTGAAACAAGTAAGCATTACAGGCTTTTTCTTGCTTATCTCCACTGTGATAATTATTCTTCTAAAGCAGTAGCTGCTCTCCCTGGGGAAAAGGAGAGTTCATTTTTTTAAAAACGCAGAGTATGGCCCTTCCCACGGAAGTCAAGGCAGTTTTTTCACTGAATTCAGTGAGAACTTAAATGGGCCATTAAATGATATCAGTAATGCAAGAGCTTTCCAAAGACATCCTGGCCCAGATGCTCCCTCCTTACCACAGGGAGCAGCAGTCACCGGTGTTCTTAGGCTGGCCAATATCTGAAGCTGTAGTGTCCCCTTCTCCAGAGCAGATGTTTTCACCAGAGTAAAATGAAAGGTGGTGAGTCAGAGCTGGTGCACGTCAGGGAGGTGCCCTGACCGTCCAGCTGGTCTGAGCTGACAGCTCCTGCCTCTCTGTGTCACTGGCCGGGCTTTAGAGTGGATCAATGTAGCAGGAAGGTGCCAGAAGTGTAGCCTGAAAGCTTCCTCCAAAACCGAGGGCAGAAGCCTTTGTTTCCACCAGGACGCTGGGCAGCCTCCAGTTGGTGCGGCACCAAGGGGCTGATCAAGAGAACGGCCAAACAGCTCCATTTTCCCTCTGCTTTCCCTGTCAAGAGTTTGACCTCGGGAGTGTTTTGCTACTTGAGTTCTCCGGGTCCAAGCACCCCCGTGGTGGGATTTGCCCATTGTCAGCGCACGTTCCCTCCCGCGCTGCCTGCGGCCGGACCCAGCACAGGGACGGGATGTCACTGTGCCCTGTGGGTTACGAGCTCACTCCCCGCTCCAGCTCCTCGCCTCAGCTGGGGAAGGTGTGAGTTTGTACCTTTTCACTCTGTTCATTCGAGCTCACAAAACAACCGCATCTGTTCTCCAAACTCAGCCGCGTCTCCTCATCCAGCGAACTCTTCGCGGGAAAGCGCTGCCGTGAAACCGCTTTATCGGCCCCGGCCCCGCTCGCACCTGCCCGGCCGCCCCTCGCCCCCAGCGGCGCCTCCCGCGGGGCCGCGTCCCGGGGGCCAGGAGGGGTTCGCATCCCTGAATTTCCGCGCCGGGCCCTCTGGAGGTCAGTGTTCGCCCGCGCTGCGGCGGACCTGTTGCGGGCCCGCGGAGGCTCCGCGGGCAGGGCCGGGCCGGGCGGGAGCCGCGCCCGCTCCGAGCTCCGGCCCCGCGCCCGCCCCAGCGCAGCGCCCCCGGCCCGGCGGGACCCCCGCGCCGCCGCCCGCGGAGCCTCCGCCGCCGCCCGCGGGGCCGCCCCCGTCCCCCCGTCCCCCCGCCCGGGGCGGTGCCGCGCTGCGGCGCGGCGGGCGCGGGTGGGGCCGCGCGGCGGGAGGTGCCGTGCGCGCCCGCGGAGCCCCGCGGAGCCATGGCGTACATCCAGGTGCGTGCGGGGCGGCGGGCCGGGGGAGCCCCGGGGATGGGGGCGGCTCTCGGGGGCGGCTCCGGGACGGGTGCGGTGCCGCGGCGGGACCCCCCCCCCCCTGCGCTCCGTGCCGGGTGCGGGTGCGCAACTTCGGGTTAACTTCTGGGGAGGAGTTCCCGGAGGCCACAGCAACCCCCGGGCAGGGGCCAGGCGGGGCCGGGGCAGGAGCGGGGCCGGCAGCTGTTGATAGCGAGGCACCGGGGCAGGAGAGGATGCCCGCGGGGTTGGCCAGCAGCCCTCGGGCCTCTCTTTGCTGGGGGAGCGAGATGGCCCCGGGGACGTGGAAGCCCGTCCCTAATCCCGCACAAGGACTTCTCGGAGGGAGGAGGATGCTGAACCCCGCGGGCAGACCGAGATGCGATGGGCCGCCCAGGCTGGGCACGGTCCGGCGGGCGGGGGGCACCGCTGGGGTGGGGGACACCGGCGCCCTGGGCTGCGCCGTGATGGATGAGCTCTCCCGGCGTCGTGGGGCTCAATTTCTGTCGGGCTGCTTCAGACCCTGAGCGACCCCCGAGCCGCCCGCTTCCCGGCCATCGCCCCGAGCGCAGCGCCCAGTTCTGGGTGAACCCGGGCCGGGGGGCATCTCCAGCCCGCTCCAGCCCCCGCTCCCGGTGCCAGCCGTGCCCGCCGTCCCGCGGGGCCGTGTCCCCTCCCGGCCGTCCCCGCCGTGCCCCCCGCTCCCCTCCCGCTCGGGGCCCGCCGGGCGGAGCGGGGATGCTGAAGGAGCTGCCCCGCCAGTCGGGCTGGAAGAGCCGTGGCTGGACCCCGCCCGAGGTGCCCTGCGGGGCCCGCGGGGGCCGCGGTGGGGCCGGGCAGGCCTCCAGCAGCACGGCCGTCGGGACCCGTGGGTGCGAGGTGGGGGTTCCCGGGTGCGGAGCGGGACATCGGCAGCACCCCGTTATCCCCACACCGGGGCCTCAGTCGTGGTGGGAAGGTGGGGGATGTGTGGCTGAGGGGACCACGCTGTCCCTAGGCTGCGGTGTCCGCTGCCGATGGAGCTTGCGAGCCTTTCCGGGGGTGTTCCTGCGGGGGCAAAACGCGGCCAGTGACCGGCGAGGACCCCACCCTGCTGCGGCATCCCCGGGGTACCGCCACGGCGGTTTGTTGTCCTGCTCTGAGGAGCCGGCTGGGATTGGCGGGTCTGCTAACCTGGAGCAGGTAACCCCCAGCCGGGGGCTCTGCAGCAGGCTCTGGGGATGGAGCCCTGCCCCCAGCCTCGCCCTTGATGAGGGTTCACTCGTGGCTGGAGACTCCCGTCTGGCTGGTTCCCTGCTCGGCCAGCTGGGATGATGTGGCAGAGCACGGTGGTGCCTCTCTGGCCCTGGAGGCTGAGCCCTTCTCCAGGCGTTGCTGAGCACATCAGGCGGCCGCGCTCCCGGGGATGCCCCAGCCTTCCCTAACCCTGCCCTTGGCCAGCCCTGCCCCTTCTGCCAGCGCCGTGGGTGAACAGGTGCTCGTGTTTGCTTTCCTTTCACGGGCCCCTGCATTTCACTCCTCCACGGTGCTGTTGACTTGTTTACCTCTTCAGCACCGTAATATTCCGTCCTTAGCCCTGCCCTCCCATTCGTGGGTGGCCACAGGCTCACTGTGTGTGCTCTCGGGGCTGGTGGCACACGGGGCTGGCTGTGAGTGCTGCTGACCGGGAGGGCTGTTCCGTGTGTCCCTCCCTCGGGCCCTTCGGAAAAGCCCTCTCTTTGCATGACAAGTGCTCCGCCGTTCGATCGCGTGGCACCGCTCCAGCCGCTTTGTTTGAGAGCTTAAATATCCTCCTTGCAGCTCTGCTAAACCGCTGTAGCTTTGGCTGCAACTTTGCATTAATAAGGAATGATAAAGCCCTTTTAACCATTTAGCATTTTCTTAAACAGTTGGCCCATGGGTATCTGTTATCACTGCCTTGTCTCATTGCACTGCGGCTCTTCTAGTTTTTTTAACTGCTCCTAACAAGTGGTGGCTTCTTTGGACAAGCACTGGCTTCCAAGGAGTTTAAAAGGAAGCCTTGCACCAAAACGTGAGCCGTGGGAGAGTTCTTAGAACTAAAGGCAACTTCTACATCCCAGCTTCTTCAGAAAAAGCTGCTCGTGTCATGTCATGAGCATAAAGCTAGGAACCAATTTCTGCATTTGGAAGAACAGGACGGAGCTTTTCATGGGGGTTTTTTTGTATTGTTTTGTTCTGTGGTTTTGTGTTTGTTTGGATTCGGTTTTGTTTTTTTTTAGGGATTGCCCATATACAAGGACAGCCAGGACAAATAGGAAACTTTTAGAGATTATCAAGGGAATGCAATAGGTAAGACATTTCAGCAGGTATCAGAAATGCTAGTGAATCTCCAAAGGAAATGGGTCCATTATATATATATATATATGTATATAATATTCCAAGGGTGGCTCTGTGAATAAAGAACTGGTTTGTGGTGCCTTCTTCCTTTGCTGTAGATTTTCTCTGTGGCTTGGGGGAGGTGCCTGCAGTGCAGATTTTTGAATGGGAGTCCGGGACTCAAGCCTTTAACTTCTATCTTTTGTGTTCTTCAAGTCACATCTGAGGATGAGGCTGAAGGTGCCCAGAGATGTAATGGAGAGTATTCAGTCTGTATCCCTTCCTAGAAATGTTGCTTTGATGAGTTGGCATTGGAACTCCATTGATATGGGCTGAATGTAGAGAAAAGCCTTTTTTTCCACTGAAAAATTTGGATATGGTTTGCTGTCAGCAGCAAGTAGTTGGTGCAATTAGAGGCAGGTTACCAAAGAAAACAAAATAAGTGGTTGCGTGTGATAGCCATTAACAAGGAGCAATGAGCAGGATTTTCATGCTTCAGAATGGATTTGGGAGTTTTGCTTGTGGGAAAGGAGAAACAGAAGGAGCTTTGTAGAGAAGCATTGGAAATGGCAGAAGCTGATGCCTGGTCAGACCTCTTCTTCCTCTAACAACTGTAAGGTACTGTCTTGCCAGAAATTCAAACTCATCCCAGGCTGGGCCATGTCATGGCAGAAAATTTGAAGTTGTTTGAGCATTGCTAACTTGTTTTTGTCTTTTTCATTTTGTTCCCATTTGCTTCATCCTGGATGTCTAAAAGGACAGTTGGAACCAATAAATGAGGTGAGTTAATCTGATGATTCACTCCCCGCTCTGTCTCCTTGCTCCATCCTGAGGGGATTGTCTCGTGTTTTCTGACTCTTTACTGATGTCCTAGATATACAGTAATGCACTGCATTTTGGGCTGGTAATTTTTTTGGTTTGCAGTACCCAGATTTTGTTTATGGAAATAAAAATGTGTGTTTTACTGTGGCAAAAAGCCATGTTCCTGTGAAGTCTTCCCTGCAGATGAGGTTCCTCTGAGGAAACCCCTCCACATGGTCCACGCTCATGAATGCTGCAGATGTCTCCAGTATTTTGGGGAGATAACTATGGAGAATCTCTCATGGACTTTATTTCTTCAGTTTCTCAGGAGCATTTCAAAGCCACATACAGCTGTAAAGCAGTTTGACCCTGGGTGCAGGTGCTCTGCCCTTGGCAGCTGTGTGTCTCCTGCTGTGCCCACAGAGCAGTGCCCTTGTGCTGCTTAATGAGCCCTCTCTCCTGAAATTGGGGTTGGTGTGGGTGGGAAATGAGCTGAGGTTTGGCTCTCTGCTCCTGTCAAAGCAGAGCTTCGAGGTGGGGGGAAGGCTGTGGGGATGGCATGGGAATGGCCCCCAGGGTGCTGCTGCTCCCATGGGGAGCTGGCACAGCTCAGTTACAAGTGGTGCTCCCAGTGCCACCACAGAAACCTAAGGAATGAAAGACTTTTCTGGGTCAATTATTCTTCTAAAAAATATCATTGAAGGTTCTTCATTAAATTAATCATGGTAGCAGAGCAGAAGCATGAGGATAGTGTGCTCTGGCTAATCCATTTTAGTGGTGAGTTTGTTGGGCTGTAATTCTCCACGTGTATGGATTGTACATCAACAGGGATGAAGTGTCTTCACATTGCTGTGTTAATTAAATAGATCCTTGCTGGATTAAATCGAAGCTTTCACTTGTCTTCTGTTTTTAATTCCTTCTGTTTTTAATTCCTTCTGTTTGAAGTTTGATGATCTATTGGATTGTTGATGTGTGTGGAGGAATATGCATGTTTCCACTCCAGTATTGTTGTGCCATAGTGCTTTGTAAATCACCCTGTTGCCAACCTACATAATAATACATTGCTACTAGAGGGGAAAATACCTGCAGAGAATGCTTATTTTCCTTCCTTGTTATGGCATCAGTGGGGTTGGGCTGGTAACTGCGTAGCACTTGTCTGTTGGTATAGATGAAATAAATATAGTTCTTAATGTTCTGTTGCAGAAACACAAAAACAAATACAGCTGAGTGGTTTCTCTCAATAGCTATTGATGGGTTGTAATCTTGTACTTTGGTTTGCAATGGCTCCAGGGTCTGCTCGCTCGAATCTCCGATCTCTTGCTGTGCCGGTGGACTTGCAGAAATTGTTGTCAGAAGTGTTTTGACTGTAGCTGTTGTCAAACAAATGAAGATGAAGTTGAAATCCTGGGACCTTTTCCTGCTCAAACTCCAGCCTGGCTGTAAGTTTAGATGCACTATTTCCTAGCTTTAACCAAGGAGTAGGACTGCTCAGCTGTGATGAGTAGTGATATGAATTGCAATGGGACATTCAGAGGATGCGCTCCTGAGGGTGGGAATGCAGGCTACTCCTGGCATGGTGAAAAAGGGCAGCTCTGTTAACTCAAATAGCAAGGTTAGTCTTTGTAAAAACCTCTTCTGATGGGTAAGACAGAAGCTGTTTTGTAAGCTGGCATAACAAGCTGATAACTGGTTTAGCTGTGCCCCCTTCTCTAAAGATGCCTTTCATCTTCAGTCCTATTTCCTCTTCAAATGGACCAACCCTTTGGAGCACTTCAACTTGGCTGAAATGCTGATGATGTTGTTTTGAAATCCTTTCTTATCCTAGCGTGAAGGTGGTTATCATATAAGCAGATGAAAGGCATAGCTCCTACGTGCTCTGAAGGGGAAATTCATTTAAAGTTTCATTTAGCAGGACTTGATCTTCTGCATCACCATAGTACTCTTCAGAATTTCTTCTCAAATCATTAAAGGACCACAGCACCACGTCTTATCTGGAGCTTTGATTAGTATGTTTGCAAATCCACTACAAAGGAAGTCAGTGAAGTCTTTCCTCTTTTACTCCCTCTCAGTCAGGAATGTGCAGCACAGAGGTGACCCCATGGAGGCAGCAGTGGAACCAAGAAGGGAGCGGAGCTCTCTGGTGTTTTAGTGGCTGCCTTGTCAGCTGGGCTGGGCTGTGTTTGTGGAGCATGGCTTCAGTGTGTCCAGAACTTGTGGCACAGGAGAGGCCAGTTCAGTGATGCTCAGACTTTGGTACCTGGGCACTGAGGCACACAGGTAATGTTATCAGCTCCTGTGACTATGTGCTGTTATTCTGTGTCAGCTCTGCAAGGTTCACGTCTTGATGCTGCATGAAATAAATTTTCTCATGTTTAAGTTGCAGCCTTGTCCACAAACTCTTCTGAATTCAGGTAGAACAGGATGGTAATTAATACTGAAGCAATAAAAATAGAGCTGTTCAAGATGTGTTAGCATGGTTTTTAAATGTGGAGCAGCATATTTAGGAGTCTGATATATGCTCAGAAACGTATTCACCTGCAATTAATGAGGAATGGAAACAAAATCAATGCTAAATAGGAAAGCATCACGCACAGGAGAGCACAGTGATGAGGTTGCAGTATTGGACATGGAAAGATTGGTGCAGGAGCAATTACATCTTGGGAACAAGTAGCTGAGCTTGTGACAAGAGGGTGATTCAGAGCTTACCTGGTATGCTGAGCAGCAGGAGGAACATCCTGTGTGTTTTGGGGTGTAGTGATTTTACCAGGGTGTAGTTTTTGACTCTTGGATTTTTCTTCTGTCTGGCTGAAGGAGTGATGTGAGTGCTGAAGCCCTGTTCTTATTATCTCAAATCTCAGATGTCTGCTGGCTTTGCAAATGAGTTGGACTTTGCCATGGGCAGAGAACATGGAGACCTTTGGACTCATAAAGTGCTCTCTCCAGCTTGTATTGTTTCCCCCTGGTCCTGCTCCACCTGAAAGCCCCTACAATAGATTCTTGGAATGGCCATAAGCAGAGGACAGCACTCTCTGGTAAAAGACAACCCAGTTCTTCAACCCTGTTTCACTTTATGGTTCACCTACAGATGCTCAGCTCTGGGAAGCATCCTTGTGACCCCAGCCAAGGCCATTTATCCATCTTTCCATCCAGCTCTGGGTGGTTTGGTGCAGTCAGAGTCTCCTGTTCTGCTCTAGTGCTGAGAGAAGGTCAGTTCCCAGAGGTAAAGCCTGAGAGGGGAAGCAGGCACCAAAGAGGAGGACACAGGAGAGAAGGAGCTTTGCTTTGCCTGAAGGCCTTAGGGTCACTGAAGTCACCATCTCCTGTGACACAGTTGCAAACCTGTGATCTCTAAGGATGCCTGTTGACTCACATTGATGTAGAAGTTGGAGATGAGGCTTTGCTTGTTTGAAAATGCCGTGGGCTCCTCTTGGGCTGGCATGGACCCAGAGTGGTGCCAGGCAGTGTGATAATGCTTTGTGCTTCCAGGATGATTTTGCTGGAAAATGGTGAGGGAGCACAGAAATTATTTAAGTCAGGAGGACTCAAGAGAAAGAGAAATTATCTAAGTGAGGAGGGCAAAGATAGGAAGAAGTAGAGGACCCAAGGGGATGTGATTGAGAGCAGAGGGGTAAGAAATGAGCCTGTAGAGGAACAAGGGTATGGAAGATGAAAAGAAAGTCAAAGGCAGAAGCCAGATTTGGTATATTTTGCTTGCTGATGAATCGAAGACCCAAGCTTCTTGTGTGCTTGTTTAAGATGGAAATGATCCCATGTTGACTCAGAATTTAGAAACCAAAGAAGAATTCTGTTTTCACTGTGTTGATCTTATATTTTTGTATGTCTATATGCCTTTTTGGATGTGGGGAATGATCTCTGGAATTAGATGCGTGAGCAGAGTAATAGTTTGGACTTAGAATAGTTTGTTCTTAGAATAAGGTTTTTAATGTTTTTAAGTGCTCAGAGATCTGTGTATCCCAGTTGAACCCCTCTTTTTTTTTTTTTTTTTTTCCTCTTACTTTTGAAGAGGGGGCTTTTGTATTTGGTGGAAACCCCTTCAATGAAAACCAGGTTTGACATCACCTTATTTTGCATTTAGATGCACACATTGAATTTGGGAACAAAATCAATTTATTGTATTCTCTGCTTGCAGCCTGAAAGTGTTTTAAAAATAGATCTACGTTTTCAGTTGAGATCTTTCCATCTTGCCTATTCTTCATGGGCCTGAGACACTGGTGTAATGTAGAATGCAATTTGTGCCTTCCTCACCTTCCTACCCACTCCCCAGGGGAAAACTGTTTTTATGGTCCTCATTGGTGAACGAGCAAACATTGAAATGCCCTTGATTAATGACCCATCCTTTATATTTTGGCCCTAGGTTTTCCCTTTGGCAGCTGAGACACCTCATTGTCCTGGGAATTCAGGAGTGGACAATAAAGCTGCAAGTTTAAGCCTTTCTTCTTGGGAGAATATGGATTTTTCTCACTTTCTGAATTTTTTGTAGTGGCAACTTAGTGGCAACAAAAACCTTCCTACAGTGAGTCCAGTTGCATTGACCTGAGTGCATGGGAACTTCTTGTTATTTCATGAGGAGCACTTGCATCCTGGTCCTTGCAGAAATGGCCTGGGAATGAGGGTGGATGTTTGAGCTGCTTGTTATGGAATATTCTACATAAACCCCAAAGATAAACAGTGCACGCTGTGAGACTGAATTGAAATCAGGACACGACTCCTCTTTCCAAAGGTTTGGATTAAACAGAAACAGAGCTGCTTTAACCAGAGCCAAAGTTTATTTGAGGAAAAATTATTGTGGCTCAGTAGCAATTTCCTTACTAAAGGTCATCTGTATGTTATTAACTCACTATTGCGTTTACCCATTGTAGAACATCCTTAATGCCTCTCTTCCTGATTCCCTTTTCACCCTGCCTTGTTCTGTGCATTTGCTTCTCAAACACAGGCATATCCAAATGCCACCTGTGATTGTATGGACCTGCATTTAGACATGAAAAAGCTATTTGTGTTCCAAGTACTGATTATATATCAAACTGTATGGTTTGGACTGCCTTTAATGGGCTGCAGAGCTGTGCAAATATTGTACGCCCCTTTTAGCTCAGGGTTTGGTTTTGATTATTAACAGAATTATTTATTTATTTTTTTTTTTTAGTGTGGATGAGTTGTGTGAGTCTAACTTGGTGAAATTTGCATGGATCCTGCTGTGAACTTTGTGGGCTTGGATGAGAATTTACAGTTGCTTTGGGGGGTTTGTTTGGGTTTTTTTTATACTTGTTGAGCTTTTCTGCAAGTTTACTGCTTTTTGCAAAATATATCCATTGCTCTGCTCCAGTCATTGGTTACTAATGAAAATGATTCAATATATTTCATTTATATCCAGCTGAGCACATAGAAAGGGTGGCTTGGAAGCAAAATTCACACAGAGTTCCCCTTTGCTTTGCTCATTTTGTGCTGATGCTTTCCTTGTGATGTGCTGCTGTTTTCTGTCTGGTGGACTGGCTGTTTTGCAGGATGCACCACACGTCATGTACCCACTGTGTGATTCCATTTCCATCAGCTGCACTCCCCTCTGAGCACACAGCTGCAGGCTTTACCCCCTGCAGTTGTTACTGGCTGCTCCTGCCCTTCTTTCAGTCAAAGTTGGGAGATCCTCTCTTCTTTCAGGAGCTGCTGCAGCTGTGACATGTTGGAATTTTTAACCAGAATGTTGTTCTATATAAAACCAACTTGTGTGTGCATATGTTCATTGAAACAAACTGAAGGATGATTTGCCTGTGGATGTCTCTATGATGCCAGAATTCTGTGGAGTCTTCTCAAAGGTGCTACAAAACTTGATTTGTCATTTAGATCTGACAACTTCCCTGTTCCCACCAAGATCCCTGGGCAGTAAAATTATTGTCTGCTGAGAATCACATCTGGTTTACAGAAGTGGATAAAAAGCAGCCAAATATTTAAAAAGGCATGCCAATAAATAGCAAATAATGAATTGTGTCTGTAAGATCGAGTTTTGAAACTTTACTGGCAAACATGCAATATTTTAGCAGGAGGTGTGTGGTAGGTTTGGGATATCTGAGCATTGTGATTTTCTGTGCTGGTTCATTCCTAGTGAAGTCTGTGCTTCCAAAGCTGTGAATTACAGCAGGAAGCTACAGTTTGAGGTTTGTGGTTTGTGGGGTTTTGGTTTGATTTTTTTTTCTTTAGAGCAAAGTAGAATATTTCTGATTAGCATCTGAGTTATATCTTCCTTAGTGGCCTGTGTCATGCTCTAATACTGATAAAACCCTGTTTGAAAGGCAGGCAGAAAGGTGAAGAATCTGGTTTTTACAAAGGTCTGAAGTCAGTTGCTCAGCCTTTTGCTTGCCAGGTAGATCAGGAGATACCCCACAGCATCGGGGGACGAGCACCCAAGACCAGCCCCAGAATGCCAGAACACGTTGTTATCCCGTATATACTCCTGGTGCTGGGTTGAATCATCCAAAGGCCTCTCATTATAACAGGATAAGCAGCCAGAATGAGGACAAAGATGGAGACTCTGATAATACAATCAGCGAGCTGCCTCCCACTCTTCAGGATGTTTCCCCTGACAGAAGGCGGTCGTCGTCAGATACATCACGGTCCACTTACAGCCTCACGCGGCGGATCTCAAGTAAGGTCGTCCTTCCAGCATTAATGTAATTCTTGTGGGGCAGAAAATCAAACTGTAGCGCCTGCTCTTTCATCTTCTAGACAGGGAGCCAAGTCAAGTTGAAGGCACATTGATTAAAACCTCGTCCTGTTTGGCAGGAGCACAGTGGAAGTGGCCAGCCTTGTTTTCCTTGCTGGAGCACGAGCATGGTGATTGCACGTGCAGATGGACAGGGAGGGACAGTGCAGGCAAGGTTGTGCTTCAGCATAGCTGAGGGTGCTGTTAAAAGTCCCACTGTGGAGCCTGTGCTGGCATTGCTCAGACACAGAATAGCTGTACCCAAAGCTGATGTGCACCTGTAATTGCTTTAGTGGACTTTCTAACAGTCGTATTTGTGTGTTTCTCTCATTCAGGTCTGGAGTCGAGGAGGCCAAGTTCTCCACTAGTTGACATCAAACCCATCGAGTTTGGAATAATAGGAGCCAAGAAAGAAATAGTTCAGCCAACTATCCTGCGAAAAACCTACACCCCAGATGACTATTTTAGAAAATTTGAACCAAGGCTGTACTCTCTGGACTCAAATAGCGATGACATGGACTCCTTGACAGATGAGGAGATCTTGTCCAAGTACCAGCTGGGCATGCTGCATTTTAGCACACAGTATGATCTGCTGCATAATTACCTAATAGTGCGAGTCATTGAGGCTAAAGATCTGCCTCCTCCAATTTCCTACGATGGCTCAAGGCAAGACATGGCTCACTCCAACCCCTATGTGAAGATCTGCCTCCTGCCTGACCAGAAGAACTCCAAGCAGACTGGAGTGAAGCGCAAAACGCAGAACCCGGTGTTTGAGGAGAGGTACACATTTGAAATCCCCTTTTTAGAAGCCCAGAGAAGAACTCTGCTTTTAACTGTAGTGGATTTTGACAAATTCTCACGCCATTGTGTTATTGGCAAAGTGTCAATGCCCTTGAGTGATGTAGACCTTGTGAAAGGTGGACACTGGTGGAAAGCCCTTGTGCCTAGTTCTCAGGTAACAGAATTTATCAGATTATTGCCACAGTTTTTCTTGCTGTTTTGGGAGTTTGTGTGTGTGTGTGGTTCCTTTGCCTGTTGGCAAGTAATGCTGTTTCTAATTAGTAATTGTCATCTTGTTAACACAGCATCTGCTGGGCTGGGATTATGTGGGCCTGTGACAGGTTTTATAACTAACAGTGCGAGGTAGAGGAGATGTCTTTTATAGTCATGAACAAAAATCCTATGTCAGCTTAAACAAGAACAATTCAAGCCTCTCTAGAAGTCTGCACCTTTGGGAAGGTGTTTCTTGTCTCTGCAGTGACCTGCATCCATTCTCAGGAATGCTGTGACACTGTCACACCCAGGTCATTCCTGTGCTCTGAGGACATGAGGGGAACCCCTGGTGCCAGTTCAGTAATGATTTGATTCAGTAAAACATGTAGAAGATGAAATCTGCCCAGATCTGTGGCATAATGCATAAGCAACAATCTGCACAGGAGTGGTAGTTTTATTTTCATCAGATCGCTGAAGGAACTAAATTTGCAAGAGGGATGTTGCATGCATTTTGGGCATTTCAACCATCCAGTGGTATGGGAAGAGGAGATGCAAAGGGTCTTTGTGTTGTCACCTCTGTTCTCAGGAAAGGGCCACCTTCTTGCCAGCCAGGTAAAGGGCTGTTCAGTGGAAAGATCTGAACTTTGCAGCCAGGAATGGTGGTTACCTACCAAGTTTACCACTAACAGTACCACTCACATAGCTAGATACACAAAACCCTGGGAAAAAGCAAGAGAACATAGTGTGAACAGCATCTCAAATGTTTGTACTAAGGACATGAATATCACACCAGGTTGGTGTAACAAGCTTGCCTCTCCCAGTTCTTTTTCAGCTCACAAATTTCAATTTCCAAGGAGTCTTTGCTAAATTAAAACCTGTTGGATGGTTCACTTTTTTTTTGATTTTTAGGTGTTCAAAAAAGGGTGCCATAGCCAGAGATACTGGATGAAATGAGCAGTAAATCATTGGCCTCACTGCTGGTTTATATTGTGGGTTCAAGAGTCTGATTTGCAGTGGAAACCAATGATCAGACACTTGTAGAAGGGAAATACCCCAAGCAGTGTTTGAAAGTGAAGCCAGCTGGGGCTCTGACTCTGCTTTGCCCCCTCTGTGTGTGCAGAGGGGCTGGGAGAACTTTCTTCTCTTGCTCAGACCTGCTGTACTGTATAAAGGGAGGAAGGTCAGGGCTCCAGGTAACTGCAGGAGAGCCAGCTGGATTTCCTGTAACAGAAGTAGGAATGTTGTGGGATTAGCTTGAACAGTGTTCAGGCAAGAAAGGAAAGTTTTGGAAGTGGTGCCCAAGTCAAAATCATGGGGTCCCTGAATATGTGTTTATGTGGGGCATGGTTTTGCATCCCGTTATCCTCCTATGATTCCCACCATGCAGTTTTGCTTCTCTCCCTGCTCCCTACTTTTGCATGATAAATACTTCTCTGTATTTTGCATCTCTTTATGAGTAACATGGACTCATTCCACAGCTAATACAGACCTTGATTAGAAAAGATCATCTCTGCCTTCATGTGCCAAGCTCGGAGCCAGCTCTTCCTTTCCCTCTCTCCAAAGTTTCATTGAAAGCTGCTGCTGTTTTCAGCAGTGCTGTCTGCTTCACCAGCATTCAAGATAAATTATTTATGCAGAAGTTGGCATTTCTGATATTTATAAAAGGAAGGAGAAAGACAAAACTCCATTTGAATGCACGGGCTTAAAAGCCTTTTCCATTTATGCCCTTGCTATCATGTGGAAAAACTTAGGCAAAAAATTCCTCCACAGTTTGATCAGTAAAGTTGTCCTTTCATACCTTTTTGCTGGCAGACTGCAACTGTAAAGGGATCAACAGTGCTTGTACAGGACATCCAGGGATGATGTTTGCCATTGTCTTCCCATATTTTCTCAATGATAAAATTTTTAAAGTTCATTGAGTAAGGCATGTTTCATCCTAGTGGTGATTAAATTCGTTGATCAAAGGGTTAAGATAAATCCTGGAACAAGTAAAACAGTAAAGCTTATTGCTTTGAAAAACTACATTTTAATATCTTTCGATAACGGTGATATTTGTGCTAGAATTTTCTGAGGGTTTTTTTTAATACTAGTTGGAACCTTCTGCCTGTGGAATGATAGATTTGACATGTTGACAATTTTTTTCATGCTTCTCACTTTTTTGCTTGATTAGCTGAGGGGCAGACAGCCTTTATCAGTTTCTTGTTGGATTGAACCTGAGCCTGCTGAAGTGTGCTTTGTGTTGAGAGATGGTGATAGACGGGGAGTAAAAAAAAAAATACATATATATCTACGTGCAGTTGCATTTTATTTTGCAGAAGGTGTCCTTGGATCCTGGACAGCACCACAAACTACTGTGGTGCAGTTTTGATCATTAGCCCAGGAAAATTGGCCAGTCTGGGTTGGCTGCCCTGGGGCTGTGACACGGAGCAGCAGCTGGCAGCACCCCCACAGCCACAGGAGAAAAGGCTGAAGCAGGTGCTTGGAAAAGCAGTAACAGGAGGGGGAGAAACACAGACAGTCAGAGACATGATATGTGAAGATGAAAGGCACAAAATACGTGATTTTTTTTTTTTTTTTTTTTAAGCTGGAATTTATAGACAGAAACATCATGAGCTGGAGAGGGATGGAGGAAAGTAAATCCAGATGGCAGGAGCTGTGGAGAAGTTTTCTCTTCGTACTGGTGGGAGTGGGAGGGGAGCAGGCATTGTGAAAGAGCAGGGAAAGTGGCCAAGTGACATGAGTTAAGTGAGCATCTGTTTTGCACTTGCTGTTTCCACCTGGAAGCCACTGACACAGAGTGTGCTGATAAGCTCAGGTGCTGAGTGCCACCATCACACTGAGTTCCCTCATCCCAGAGCTGGAACTGCCTCAGTACAGGGCTATGCCAGCCCCCGTGAGCTGCAAAAGGTGAGGAAAGCCAGAGATCTCCTGGTGTGTGCAGTGTCAGCAGGGACAGCGAGCTTCTCCCAGCTGAGCCATGGTCCAGCTTCTACAGCCAACAGCTCTGTTGGCTCCCCTGGGAGCTGGACCCAGCTCTTTGGGCCTGTGGATGGGATGTACAGCTCCTCATTGTTGGAGGAATATCTTCATCACCAGCTCGGGGAGCTGCTGTGAGTGAACCAGCAGAGCACTTCCCTTGCAGTGAGGAGGTGGCTGTGCAGCACTGTCCTGCTCACTGCCAGCAGTGGGTGGCCAAAGAACCCAGGTACAGCTGAGCTGTCCTCTCAGCCTGAGGAACCAGAGTTACAAACTACTGCATGCCAAGCCTCAGGCAGGAGGCTGTAGCTGCACACAAGCACTTTCTGAGCTTGGATCAACACACTTGGTGTTTGGGGGGATCGAGCCCAAAGCAGAGGCACAGGGGAGCTGCTGCCCAATGCATCATCAGAGCCAGCAGCTAAGCAGAAGGACTTATTCCTTATGGAAAATGTCAGTGCAGGTATTGCCAAATTCTTTATCCTTGGTAGTTCTGGGAGAATTTCTCTTGCAAGGTAATTAATGCCTTTCTAAAGCACAGTAGCTGCTCGTGGAAAGGCTCTTGAGTCCAGTCCCCATAGGAACACTCTGCACTCCTTAAATATCCCCTGAAATGTGTGTGGCTTTGCTTAATTACCATGAATGAAGTTGGCAGGCCTCGCTGTAGCTGGGCTCAGATTCCCATATTTCGCCGCTAAAACTAATTCTGAAGCACATGTTCAGGACCCCAAGTTTTATTGACATATGATTCATTTCTCTTTTGGCAGATTTGAGTGGGCAGGAATAAATGTTTTAGACCAGCGGTAATGAGAGCTTGGAGATCATTCTGCAAAAGGAAAAAAAACCCAAAAAACTAGTTGTGGTGGGAAAATAGCATGAAATTCCTTCTTCCCTCAAATTAAGCCATTTTTGTAGTAGAGGGAGTGAGTATTGGACTTGCTTTTTTGACTTCATACTACGAGTGCACTAGAATGACCTGTCAGTTCTGATGTTCAGGGTGGTATGAGGTGGTTGCATGGGGCCATATCTGATCCCCAGCTGCATGTTAAAACCACCCTGGAAGTTCACCTGGGGCCAGTGGAGGAGATGCCCTGGGCAAAGCCTGGCAGAGGGCAGGAAACCCTGCAGGTCACTGAAGTTAGAACTGTGATGGGATGCTGTGATGGAGGCGTGCCCATCATGATAACAACATTTTAGCTCTTAACCTGTGGTTTGTTTTCATATTTCGTCTTGTGTTTTTCTACTATCTTCTTTTCTGTATGTTTGTTCTGTTCTGTATGTTTGTTTTTCCACAGTTTCATTTCTGTGGGTTTTTCCCCCCCTTTCCTTTTTGAGTCTTTAAAGCTCCAGCACTGAAAATTTCTTCTTGACTGTTCTCTCTTTATCCTTATCTGTCTTCTCAGCCACCTCATCCTTTCCCCTCAGTGCTGTTCACTCCTTACCCTTCCTGCAGAGGACTGGGGTGCTGTGGGGTGAATTTTGTGGAGGAGGAACCCAGAGGAGAGGCTGGTGGGGTCCAGGAGCAGGAGCTCTCCATAGGATATCTTCTTCCCAAAGCTTTTTGCACAACAGGGGCTTTGTCAGGGCCTTTCAAACTGATGCAAAGACAGTTTGACTTTAGAAGGGATTTTGTGACTCTCTTCATCATACATCCAGTTGGTGTCAGTTATGTAGGAATATTACTGCTCCTATTCATTGGTAAGTATATTTTTTCTCAGGTTCTGGTCCTTAATAGCTCAACCTTCCCAAAACAATGACTGTGTCACAGGATGCTGTAGGAAACCTGTTAGAGCAAACTGTTCTAAGCCATCAGTTTGTGCCTGGAGGTACCAACACAGATAAACCTTGAGGAGGAAAATCAATCTGAAACTTCATTAGGAGCAATGCATAGATGTCAGTGCTGAGGTAATGTGCTCTGGTTCCTGTTGGGAAGGGTTTCAGCTGCAGAATTTTGCTGGTGTTGTAGCAATGCACAAGGAACAGTCTGGGGGACTGTGAGGAAAGGAATTACCTGGACCAAACAAGATGTGAGAAAGGCATTAATTAAAAGCCCATCTTCCTTCGGGGGAGTCTCTTTGTGTTTCAGAGATAACAGAAAAAAATTCTGGTTCAAAACTTCTGGGTTCAGCCCAGGCAGTAACTGGAGAAGGTTCTGGATCACAGGCGAGCCCAAGGCTGCAAATCCAACCTGGCAGTGTAATACAGCCAGGAGTGAAATGTTAATCAGAGCTTCAGGAGAGTCTCAGACATCCCAGACTTGGTGTCACTCCGGCATCTCATCAAACAGGAAATTGCTTTTCCAGGGTCATCTGGGATCTGGGCACGAATCAGCTCGTCATCAGCATAACAATGGCAGCTGAAATGATGCCTTAGCACGGCGGGGCTGAGGGGCACCTCAGTTTTGTTTTGTTTTGCCTGCTGTGAGCAAAGCATTGAAGGCAAACCCACAGCACTCTACTTTCCTGATCAAAAGACCTAGGAAACGTAAAATTTCGGCACTTCCTTGCCCTACAGTGAGCAGTGTGCCCATGGCACCTCTTGTGCATGAGCTCGCATCCCCTCTCCTCAGCTGAGCCCCTGCAGGAGCCAGCCCGAGCTCTGGGGATGCCCCAGTGTGAGCCAGAACACATCACAGGGGGATGTTCTGTGCCTCTGAACACGGGGCTGGCCTGGGGCTGGCGGGTTCTGGCAGCACAGAGCGTTTCCAGGCTGTGGGTGAGCCGGACTTGTCACATCAGCCAAGGGAGCCGTGCCTTCAGCTTGTCGGGAAAAGCGCAGGGAACAAAATCCTCCTGCCTCGTACCTCCTGTTTCCTGGGGCAGCCCGTGAATTCTTGGCGTGCTCGCTGCTTCTGGCAGGTGAGTGAAGCACAGGAGAGAGCTGGTGAGCCTGGTGCACGGCGGGGGCAGTGCCAGCCCCTGGGGATGGTCAGACACTGATCCATTTTCCCCCATGTGTGTTGGGCATCCCCCAAGGCACCGGGCAGCGTTCGAGGCACGTTTCCCAGCTCCTCGTGGCTAAGCCAGAAGTAATGCAGTTATAACATCAGAGGCACTTGGCTGCTGGCATTCAGTGCCTTGAAAAGGCTGAGTCACTTGTCCAGGGAGGTGAAGCTCTCAGGGAATCTGAGAACTCCTGCTGCTGCTGCTGCTGCTGGGCCTGCAGTGGGGCTGAGCACATCCATCCCTCCATGGCCTTCGAGGGATGGTCCTTCCCTCAAAATAATTAACCCAAATGTGGGCACTCTTGAAAAGCATGGAGTGGCAGAAGGTTGAGATTTGTGAGATCAGGCTTGATCTGAGACTGATTAAAGCTACTTGTAGTCTGGCTGCTGTCTTTGGTGGATCACACACACAGAATATAACATTTTATATCTCTCCTTACTGAAATTTAAGCCTAGATAGCCAAAAAGATTTTTCTAGAGCTGCTGAAGTCCCTGTTAGGTTAGGTTCTGCAGAAAATTAGATCCTACCTTTACCTGTGGAAGCTGGGTGGGTTGGGCAGCAGTGTGATGGTGACACTGTAGTGGCTCCTTCCTTAATCTCTGCGGGGGTGACAGGACATGGTTCTCCTGCCAGTGTCTAAGTGGATGTTACAGATCCAGCCTGACACTGTCAGTGTACAACATTGGGCTTTTTTTTTTTTTTTTTTTTTTTTTTTTTTTTGTAAATGGATCATAAATGCAAATGAATTGGAATTATGTAGATCTGCCTTCCCTTGCTGAGCTCCATGGCTCCTCTCTGGCCTTATTTCCTGCAGTTCCTGGATAAGGTCAACAGGTTCCATCAATGGACAACTCCACAAGTAATTATCCCAAATCTTGATGCAGATTTTCAGCATTCTAAGCCTGAGGTGACTGGAAAGGTTCTTCATCACTGCCCCATGCCAGTCTGCCACCTGGCTGTGCCACAAGTTTGGTGTTTGCAGCTGGAGCTGTTTGTCTCTCCCCAGCAGGTAATAAAAGTACAGATCAGTTTCCTAATTTGCACTGTCCAGATGCACCTGAATTTCTAGGAATTTAAGCCTGAATTGAACCTGGCCAGCAGTGAATGCAAGTGGAAGAAGGACTGGGTGTGTTAAAAATGTTGTTTATACGTTATAAAAAATGAGCTGGTGTAGAGGACTGCCTCATGTGGCTCCTGTTGAGGGTGGTGGTGTGGGCACTGTGATGCTTCCATCCTGTCCTGGTAATAGGATTAAAAATCACTGACTGTTCTTGATGATAAACGTGTCTGCAGGCTGTTCCAGCCGCAGACCTGAAAGGAGCATTTTTGGGCAAAATCAAATGAAAGATGATAGTTTAAATCAATTAGATGGTGTTTAGACCACCTGGGATGTGAGGCTCTTAGATCCTTAAGTTGTGCAACCCCAGGACACCATGGAGTGTGTAGGTGTGGCTTGGACTAACCAGAGTTGTGAGTATTGTGTGCATATTGGGTCAGGCTTGTGTTGGGGAGTGGCTTCTGATGGAAAGAACTTAAAACATCATCTATTGAACAGCACTGTGGTGTGGGAGCTCACCCAGGTTGATGGAAGAGAGGTGCCTTCTGGGTGAGGCAGAAATACTGTAGCAACAAAAGGAAATAAATGTATGTGGTAAATGTGAGTGTGTGTGCTGTGGAGTCACAATACCGCTCCACAGTGTGACCACAAGATGGTGTGACAAAAAGAGTTTAAGAAATCAGATGCTTTTCCTGGTTAGATTTCCCAGCAGCCCCAGCCTCAGTTTCCCTGAGCCACTGATGTTTTTACCAGGGATTGTGACTTGTGTGCTGGCCCATCTGCTGATGGACCTGGTTCTTTGGGTCAGCCCAGGCCGTGACTGTTCTGAGAGCCTTTTACTTTACTGTCTCCCCATAGTCTCTGGTTTCTGTAATCTAATATTTGGGGCATCAGTAAAGATATTTGAGCCTTTTGTTATGATTGCAATACCACTGCAGCTCCTTTGCCTCTTGGAAATGGGCTCTGACACATGATCTAGGTTGGTTTTTGGACTGTTTGACTGTTTGGGATGAAGCACTGGCTCTGCACTCCTGTGTGGACCTGACACTAGGCAGACGGATCAATTCCCTGCCTGGACTGGCTGGTGTGTTTCCAGTCTCCAGAGCTGTTTCAGTGTGTGTATTTTACATCTGACAGTAAGAGCCTCTCAAGCCAGGTCATGGCAAGGGGGGAGAGGTTGTTTTAAACCCTCATGTCTGAGGAGCAGTGATGTGAGCTCTCCAGCTTATTAATTACTAGTTTTAAGCATCATTAAGTAAAAGGAAAAGAAATGGTGGCTGAGCAGCTGTATTAATGTGGAGCTGTGGCCATGGTTCAGGCTGGTGAGCAGCAAGGGCACAGTCAGGCTGTGCCAGGGGCTCTGGTAGATCAAGGGAATGTCTCCTCTGAACTGCCTTGCTGTGACCCAGGGATGCTTTAACCACTGCATGTGCATATCTGAACTTCCCAAGTGGCTGGGCAGGAAAGAGAATGTTTTCTTCAGTGGGTCTGTGTTCTGCACATTGGAAAGATCAGAATTACCTGGACCCATTACAGATGGAGCAAGTAGAAGCTGCTGACCTTGTCCCCCTGCCTACTTATAGGTTCTCTTTGCATGGCTGCTGGGAAGCTGGTGAAGGATTGGTGATTAGAGAAGGATCTTTGTTTGGGGATCATTTCTTTCTTGTTTCCGCTTAGCATGAGGAACCACCAGATGGTTCTTGGTTGCAGTTCAGAGCGTGACTAAAATTCATTTTTCAGGCACTTAGACAAATGGGATTTATTTAATTTCTCTCTCTTCTCTTCCCTTCTGGGCTCTGTTCTAAACCTCCACATTCTTTTTTCCCTGCAGAATGAAGTGGAGCTGGGAGAGCTGCTGTTGTCACTAAACTACCTACCAAGTGCAGGAAGGCTGAACGTGGACATCATTAGAGCAAAACAACTTCTTCAGACAGACATGAGCCAAGGTTCAGGTAAAGGGCAGTGCATTTCTCACATTACTCATGCACAGATTATATGTGCCTTTAAAGCAGATCAGTGAGGCTGCAATCTGTGGGGGACCATGGGGGATTTGATGCTCAGGTCCTGTTAATACAAGGCTCTGTTGTTTTGTATGTATAGACAACAATTAAAGTATTTAGAATACTTACCCTGAGATCCAGTGGAGGGTTTGCCAAATTTAAAGTAAAGATCTCTGAGCCAGGCTGAGGTGAGGAAGCAGGAGCTCTGATCCCCCTGTGCTGTGTTCTGTAGGGCAGCCTGTGGGCACTGCTCCCTGCTGGCTCTGGGCACTCTGCTGGGAACTGCTTTGTGTCTCTGTCCTCAGGTGGTTTTCTCCTGTTCCTGCCCCAGCCTCTGCTGCTGCCAGAATATTGGCATTTTCCAAAAAGAACAGTATGTTTGGTCTCTGTCAAGTCTGGCATTAACTGTGATTTTGGCAGGGAATGCTTTTAATCCGGCTGCCTGACTTTTGTCCCCACTCTGCCAATCTCTGGGAGCAGCATGGGGGTTCAAGTCCCAGCTATTTCCAGAGGGCATTTCCCAGCACAGTCCATCCCTGTGGCGCCCAGCCCTTTCACACAGGGCTGCTGACTCATGATCCCCCTAACACAGGGCCTGTGCTTTGTGCTTTTTGCCAGATCCCTTTGTGAAAATTCAGCTTGTTCACGGATTAAAATTAACAAAGACCAAGAAGACTTCCTGCATGCGGGGCACGATAGATCCCTTCTACAATGAGTCCTTCAGCTTCAAGGTTCCACAGGAGGAGCTGGAGAATGCCAGCCTGGTGTTCACAGGTAATTGTGCTGGTGGTATCAGCTCTGCAGGTTCATGGTTGGCTCTGAGGTGAACAGAGCAGCAGCTCTGGGTGTGCAGGAGACTGCTTGTCCCACCCTACAAGGGGTGCCCATCACTGGGGGCTCGTGGGGAGCTTAATTAGCACTGTGTCCTCTGCAGAAACTGTCCCCAGGATTGCCACCCAGCTGCTGGATCTGTCTGGGAGTCAGTCCTGTGCTTAATTGGCCCCATTTGAAATGCTTCTGTGCAGAGGAAGAGGAGGAGCATTAATTGCCCTTCTCAGTGGCATCCAACCTGGGCATAAAGTCAAAGCTGAGAAGAATGAGAGGACAGCAGTGAACAATCGTACAGCCCAGGC
Organism: Zosterops lateralis; assembly: GCF_965231275.1. Classification (NCBI taxonomy): domain Eukaryota; kingdom Metazoa; phylum Chordata; class Aves; order Passeriformes; family Zosteropidae; genus Zosterops; species Zosterops lateralis. Next base: position 8,106,589 of record NC_139775.1, read on the forward strand.
ACTGGCAGAAGAATTTCTGGTACTTGACATGGTTTGCTGGTGAGAGGATGCACCTAAAGGTGTTCCACACTGACCTCAGCTGTTCTGTAAGCAGGCCTTGCTCATGCCTTTGTTTCTAAAGGGCTGGAACTCAGTGCCAAGCCCTGTGTGGCAGAGCTGGGATGGACCCAGATACAGACCACAGAGCCTGGGGGCCACGAGCAGGCTCAGAGCTGACCTTACCTGAGAGCTTTGTCAGCACTGGAGATGCTTGGCTGGGATAGGAATTTTTATTTTTAATCAGTTTCTGAATCTCCTGTATTTGTTCTCGGGGCACAAAGGCAGGCAGTGGAGACCTTCTTGTCCTCTGCAGGATCAGAGGGGCTGGGTGGTGAGGGCCACACTTTTTCACCACATTGAGCTCTGATGCTTCACAAACACTCTTTTTTAACAACTTTCCACCCATTACCCACCATTCCTATTGGTGAAAAGAATCTGCTTCCGAAAGGATGTATTTTAAAGTATTTTTTAATTTTACTTTCTACATGGAAGATACAGGTGTCAAAGCTGGTTCAAGGAGGCTTATTCCAACTCATTAGTTTGTTTTCAAACATGTTATAACAAAAAGTGATGCTGATTAGCAATTCAAATTTTACCCTTCATGCTCAGAAATTTCCTCAGCAAAACACCTATAATTAATCACTGCTTGGCATGCATGTCACCCTGACTGTACCTGGCATGTGCAGTGCTGAATTTGTTCTTGGAAGCTTCCATCAGGTGGTCCTGTGACAGGTGTGAATCACTTGATTCTTGGTTTTCCCCTTTTCCTGCTGGAAAAGGCAAACAGAGTAAAAGCTCTTTGCAGTTGGTGAGGGAAGCACCCTGCTCCTCACCACAGTGAATGAAGTTAGGATTAATGAGTGGATCTCTGAGTATTTTTATTTTTTTCTGTGCAAAGGGGTGTATTCCCCAATGAGCCAGTGGGAAGTTGGCTGATTCATCACCCTGTGTCACACAGTCAGATTTCAGCCTCCTAAGTGAAGCTTCATTTTCTAAGTGACATATTGTTTGCTCTGAATGTTGCAATAAATAATCCCAGGCCAGAAGTGTCCCCAGCAGCTCCAAAGCTGGGAAGGAAGGTCCAGAGCTTTGGGAGGAGCAGTGGGGCCATTCCCCTGAAGGATGAGGAGCAGCTGCTGGGCTCCCTGGGCTGGTGCTTCTGCTGAGCCTGGGACACTCTGGTGTGAGATGTGGGGTTGGTGTGGCCAACAGAGAGCTGGAGCCAGGGGTGCTGGTCACATTGCTGTGTGTGCAGCCTTCTGCTGGGTCAGTGTCTGCACTGTCTGTCACAAGGATCTCTGGATCAAGAGACATGGTGGTGGTGAAGATGCTGAGCCACGTTCAGTGTTCATCCAAGTGACAGATTTGCTCCTGATGTTGGTGGAGCTGTGTCCCCAACAGGGAGTGCAGCACCAGTTTATTCCTGTGTGCCTCTGTGGGGTTCTGCTGAAATGAGTTTCTGAAGTTCTGGGAAGGGGTTTGTGATGTTCCCCACCGAGCTCCTTCTTGGTACTTTACTTTTCCTGCAGCTTAAGGACCTGTGGAGGGCTTTGGGATCTTCTGTTAAAAGATAATCAAGAACAAATGTTTGGCAGTTTGGGTATCTTCAATGAGAGGAGCTCTATTTTGCATCTCTGCATAGCAGGGGTGTAGTTTTGTTGTTTTTTAAACTTAGGTGCTTTGGGGTTCTTTTTTGCTGCTGTGGTGTTGTGTGTTTTCTTTGGAACTGTTTTTTGTTTCTTTTCTCTTCTAATTCACATCTCTAGTCCATTAGGTCAGTTAATTAAATTTGCTGTTGAGTCAAAGTCCAATTGAAAAGCAAAATAATCCTGCTTGAAGGGTGGGTGATGATGCTTTGAATGGAGAGAGAGAGCTGTAAAGGCAGTCATGGGAGCCAGAAGTGAGTATATATTCAATAATTTAAAGGAACCTTTTTTGTGGCTCCGTATTTTGGACCCAGTCTGCAGCTGTCTTTACATTGGCTTGGTTTCACTGGAAAGCCCTGGAACTCTGCCAGTTCCCATCAGCTGGGGCTCCTGGCTCCCAGTGGGGCTGGTACCACACTGCAGAGTAAGGCACTATCCAGACAAAGTGAGATTAATTTTGTTTTCCCCCCTGGGTGTTTTTCTCCTGTGCATCTTGAGTCTGTGTTCAGTGCACTCTGGTCTGGATTTCTGCACCATTTTGCTGTGATTTAGCAAGGATCATGTGTGCAAACACTGAAGACATATTGGTAAAGCACCATCCCTGCTTTCCTGGGGGTGCTCTGGAGAGCTGAACTCCAGACCAAACTCAGGGCTGAAGCACAGCTGGATTTGGAAGAGGGGCTCTGGCTGCCTCCAAGATGATGAGCACAGGCAGAGCTGTGCCTTAGCCAGGATTGGAGGAGGGGGTGATTGGGCTCCTTCTTTGGTCTTTCCTCCTCCTTAGGCATACAGAGATTCAATACTGTAAATTATTGGCATTTACAGACCAAAATGCTTCTCCTTCCACACTGGTGCAGGACACCTTGTACCAGCTGTTTTCCTGCCTTCCCCTCTGTTCCCTCCTCATGCTTACTGGGGCTCACACGTCCCAGTTCAGTGCCTGAAATGAGGTGGGATGTGCTCTCCAGAAATGCCCTCTCCAGGAAAAAGCATCCAGGGTCAAGATTGCTACTGCAAGTGTTGTCTGTTAACAGCTTCTCCCCAAAAGAGGCTAAAATCAGGAAAGCCAGTGATACTCATAACAAGTTTAATGTCCTAAAAAAAAAAAAAAAAAAAAAAAAAAAAAAAAAAAAAAAAAAGAGTGAGGCAACAGCTGGTGAGAGGATGTTTGATTTTCAATTACTTCATCAAACATATCAAACATGTTGTCTAGGTAATGAGCAGCCATATACATATTGGAACAGAAATGCACTCTTGTGGGTGGTTCTTTTTTCCTCTTTCTGGGGTTTTTTTGACAATCTAATACATATCCCCCATGTGCCATCTTCTGCTGGAGTGCAGGCAAGTCATGGGCTCACCTCCTGCAGAGAAATGGGGGAGGCTCTGAAAAGGCAGAGTGTTCTTCTCACCATGTACACCTGTGAACAAAGGTGTTGGTTACTCTGTCTGATAGCAAGGGGAAGGTGGAGTTTGGCCCCAACAGCAGCTCTGGCAGCAGCTGCCCAAGGTCATTTCCATGAAGAAAAAAGAATATTTGAGATACAAGTGCAGCCTCTGTGCTTGGGAGGGCTGGATGATGGGCACCCAGAGACCCTGTGCTCTCCCCACTGAGGTATTTTGGACTGAACTCTAAATCTCAGCCTGTCAGAAAGCTTGGGCTGTGCACCAGGAATGCAGACAACACCTGAAACCTGAGCACTGTAGTATTTTGTTAATGATTATAATGTTGTTAATAACAATTGTCAGTAATGCTGTTTGCACTGCAGTAAAGCCCAGATGGCCCAATAAAACCACCAGCACTCCAGGTCAAACTGTGTCTCAGTGACTCCTGAGCATCTTTTCATCACTTGCTTTAAAAAGACAACTCTCAGTACTCACAGTTAGGGGATGCTTGTCTCCCTGAGGTCCTTGTGGTGATTGTGTCTCTTTCTCCATTTAAATCAGCTCTTGGACATGTTTGCATGGCAGGATCTTCAGGGCTTGTGGCACAAGGAGAATCCCCAAAGAGGCAGAAATCATCTTCATGCTCTGGGTGCTCTCTGTGCAATTGTAGAGATAAAATCTGCTTTGCCTTCTGACCTGGCTGAAATGCAGCTGGGCTAGGAGGGCCCTGGGGCTGGTGTGTCTGATGGAGGGCAGTTCCCACTGCTCCATTCCTGTGTGGAAGATCACCATGGCTCCAGCAGGGCAGGGTGCTCTGCCTGGGAGAGGAGAGCAGGGTGTACCTGTTGGTGGAGAGAAGGACCTGGATACCTGTGTGACCTGCACTGCTGAAATATTCACAGTCAGTCCTGGCTGAGGGGGCAGCTCATGGGCACTCTGTCTTCTGGCAGGATGTGATGATCCTCCTCACTTTTCAATATGTTTTAAAAATTGACAGTGTCTCTGTTTTCTGTAAAGATTTAGAACCAGTTTTTCCATTTTATTTCTGATTTTTTTTTTTCTGACAGAGTGTTGAGACATTGCAGACCTGTACCTGTGGTTTCAAAGGCTACAGCAGAGGGGCCCTGGCAGTGCCATCAGCCACCTCAGTGCCCCGGGTGCTGTAAAAACCTGTGTCTGCAGACCCCTGGACAATGCTTCATAAGAGGGCTCTAATTAACTTCCAGTTCATAGGCAGTACTTGATTAAAATAACAGATTGCTGTTCAATAGCCATATACCTGCTTCCTCTGTTGGCTCACTTTCCCTTGGCCTTTAGGAAAATATGGGGACCATTTAATGAAGTTTGTATTTTTAAAGGGGGAAAAAAAAAGCAATTGTTGGTGTGTATGGATAATGGTGTAGTTCTGGGTATTGGGTTGCTTTCAGTGAAATGTTTTATTTTTGAAGCAATGCTGCCTGTTTCAACAGGATGCACAGATAGCAAGGCTTTTTAGTGGTATTTATTTATTTAAGAGACTGATTTCCAAATGACCCAATTAGCTGAGCAGGTTGAAGGCTGATAAAGTTTTTGTCCTGAGGCTTCTCCAGAAATATGCCTGAATTTTGATTTCCCTGGCTACGTGGAAGTGTGACCTTGAGATACCAGCATCACCTCTAGCTGCTGTTTGCAGGGCTGGAAACCACCATGTGTCTGGAATCATCACACATCGGCCTTTTGACTTGCTCATCTCTCCTTTCTCCTCTTGCTTTTTCTTTTGCACACAGATATAGGGAAGAAATCTTCCCTAATATGTGAGTCAAATTAAACTCTTTTTTCCCATGCTGGAATGCAGAGGAGGAAGTGGTTTTTCTTTTGAAATACTTTCATGTTGGCCACCATAACATCTCTTAGATGGATGGATAATTAGACAACTCACTGCTAGAAAATTGTTTCTTGTCATCTGTTAGACATGTCTTTTGGAAGTATTGGACTGTGTGTATATTTCCCATATCTGGAGCTCAGAAGCAAAATCTAATCCCTGATTGAACCTGTGTTATCCTATCTTAGCCAAAGGAGAAAAAAATGGCAAAAAACCCCACTGATGTCAGCACTGTGTTTTCTGGGGATTTATACCTGTTTAATTTAGATCAGAATTCGGCCTTTGTGTGTGGAGTTATAAAACACTTCATTCATGAATGCAGCAGCCACCATATGGTCCATGCCCAGGTCTGGAGAGAGCAGTGAGCTCCTGGCTGGTGCCTCCTGTGCCCTCCCCTCCTGTGCCCCCTTGCTCCAGGTCTGGTGGCCCAGCAGGACACTGGGAGAGGGGCTCAGGGAGATGTGCTGGCCCCTGAAGCCCAGCCTGCCTGGCAGAGCCTCTCCACAGTGGCTCTGTGTGCATTTCCTGATGTACAAATTCCCTGTGGGAGGAGAAGGGGCCCCACTGCTCTCCATTCCCAGTCCCCTTCTGTGACTCTCCATGGCAGGTGCTGGATCAGCCTGGAGCAGGTGACAGCAGAGGGTCTGTCTGAGGTGCTGAGTGGGGTCCTGCAGGCCCAATCCTCTTTTGGATTCACTCAGGGAAGATGCTGTGGGGTTGGATTTGGGTTTTTGAAGCCAACTGACTGCTTTAACGGGGAGTGAAACACCATTAATCAGGGTGAGAGCAACAAGATGCTGACGCTTCCTGATCTGATCTGTTGCTTGCTTAGAAAGCAAAATTAGATTCATCAAGTGGCCTGACTTAGTTAATAAATGTGTGATGTGGCAGAAACTGCCTGTCCTGGAGCTCTCTGGAATCTTTTGGTAGTCTTTTTCTCCTAAAGAAAGGAGCAAACCCTCCTCTCTCCAGGCTGATGATGAGTTCTTGCTCCTTTTGCCAAGCACCTTAATTTAAGCAGTGTCATGGCTCTCCTGCCCTCAGCCCTTCATCTTGTTTGGCTCATGCTGTAGTGAAAGGAATTGTTCAAACGTCTTGCAAGGCCATAATCTGCCTGTGTGTCAAATGAAGAGAAGTCTGGGTGGCAGGAGCTGCTGTGAGCAGTGTCTGGAAGAGGAATGAGTGCCTGTGCCTGGCTCCTGGCTGTCACAGGAGAGGGATGATGGTGCAGGCAGAGGCTGCCTCTCCTGCATGGCTGTCCCTGTTTGCAGGTGCTGTGTGACACTGGTGCTGGAGCCTCTGCCTGTGAGTGTGTAAATATGCATGAAGTCATCTGTGTGCTTTGCTGCATCTGGGGCTCACAGTGCAGAGAATTAAGATGCAATCTTTAAAAAAAGGGGGGGAATTGGAAGTGGAAAAAGCCAGCCATAGATACTCCTTTTCAGTATCCTCTGGGCTGTTGCAATAGATGCAACCAGCCCATTATTCCAGTTTCTCCTGATGAGGTAATTCCATGAGATGTCATCCCTGCATGCCCTTGAGATCTCTGCAAGACACATTTGTGCCTCTGCACTTGCCCTGCACCCTGGGTCACTGCTGTGTGCCGCAGGACTTTCCTCTCCCTGTCTGAGGGCAGACTGAGAGCAGGAAAACACCTGGTTTGGGGTGCACATGCAGGGAGCCCCAGCCAGAGCACAGGGGCTGCCCTTGGGGGAGGTTTTCAGAGAGTCTCCTGGTGTGGCACTGTCCCTATGGGGCAGCAGTTGGGTGCTGGGTCTGTGTGTACTCCAGCAGCTCCTGTTCCCTCTGGAGCTGGGCAGGTGCAGCCACTGCAGGGAGTAGTCACACAGAGGAATGCTGGAAAGAGAGTTTAATGTGCCCATCAGCCCCTGATGGAGATTAAATTGATAAATGGGAAACCACAAAATCTTCTCCCGTGCTTTTCTCTCCTCTCTACTAAATATGAAAGGTCACGCTCAAGGAACAGGGGGCAGGACTTGGGCCATGCCTGTGACCTTCTCTGTGAGCATCATTAGCCCAGCTGCTGCTGCTCCTCGTAGCACCTCTCTGTGCTAAACCGCCTTTCAATATTGATGTCAAGCAGTTCAGAAGCAATTTTCAGTCCTATTTAACCTGGCAGCTCAGCCCCACTGGCAGAGGTGGAGCTGGGCACAGAAAGGGCTGGGCACTGGCTGCTGCCTGCCAAGGATGGGGCAAGGCACTGCCTGCCTGAATGGGCAGGTGTGTGAAGGGGGCACTTCCTGAGACCTCCCCAAGTGCTGAGGCTGAATGGGAAGTGCAGGAAGTGTGGATGGGTCAGTGCCAACAGGGCTGTGGTTTTGACAGAGAGACCCATGAGATCTGTGTCTCCTCAGGAGGACTCTGCCCCCCAGATGCCTGTGTAGAGCCTTGGGCATGTTTTAGTAAGTGTTTCTTTTCTCTGAGTTAAATGGTTTTAACTGGGTTGCAGGTGATGGTGTAGGTGACTGAAGAAGAGTTAATTATTTGTGGTATTTATTATTATCTCAGCTGTTGCAGCACGCTGAGATTCCCCTGCTGTTACTTCTGGAGAGGCAGCAGCACAGGTGCTGTGTGGCCATACTGGGTGGTGCAGCACAGCTGGAACTGCTGAGGAACTGCCCAGCACATCTGGCAGAGGGTTTGCAGGAGATGCAGATGTTTCATGGCCCCAGCTGCAAGGTTCAAGCTTGTCCCCATCCCTTAAATGATACTGATAGCTTGAAGTTAGCTTAAGGAAATTTTCTTTCTTAGTGCTCCTCCCTGGTCATTCCAAAGATGCTAATAAGTTCAATCAAAGGGTGAATCAGTTTCTGAAATGCCAGCCTCAGTTTTACTATTGCACATGACTCACAGATGACAATGATTTGCAGTCGTGCTCTGCACAAGTAATCAGTTTGCAAGTGTCAGTGTAGAGGCAAAGGAGAGGGAAAGGTGAAAGGCATTTTGGCTCGATCTGGTGCCAGGGCTGGGGCCACCCAGGTGCCAGGGCTGATGCCACTATGTTTTATTACATGGTGACATGGAAAACAGCTGAGTGGCAAGAAGTGATTCCATGTGACTGAGGCTGGAGGAGGAAAGGGAAAGCTCAGGCTGGAGCTGTTCCCAGAGCCAGATGTTGGAGCTCCAAGGCCCGTTGCATCCCCTGCTGGGCAGCAGCTTTTGGGGGTGCAGTGCCTGGCATGGCCATGCTCTCAGCCCTGCAGGGAACAGGCAGCCAGGCTGGGGGGCTCAGCGTCCCTCCTGTGCAGGACCCCTGTGGGGGACATGGGCCCTGACCCCAAAGAAACATTACATATGGCACCCAGGCCCCCATCAGTTGGGTATGGATCATTTAGGAGTGCTGCATCAGTAAGTACATAACAGGAAAATGTTTTATTTACATCATGTACCTTGTCCTCAAGAATTCGGCTCTTTTAATGGACATAAGTAAACACAATTTTCGTCTGTATTTCAGCATTTCTATTATAAAGAATGTCTTTTAAAGAAGCCTTTCTGTTTCCAAATGTGTCCTTCTGAAGAGCAGCTGCAGAAGGAATTGGTTTGACCTCTGCTTTTTTAATTGCTTTTTGCTCTGTGTTGGCCTAGAAATGGATGTTGCTATTGTGTAAATTACTGTGACAGTGGAAAAAGAGCTCATGAGACCAGGCGTGTAGTTTCTGTGAGGAAAATATGCTTCTTAAATGAAAAGCAGCATTTACCTGTTCATAACCAGAGTCTGGGTCAGTCTGAAAATCCCAAATGTTAATTACTTAATTTTCTGCTATTGAGCAGCTCCATGGTGTCACTGTTTTTGTGGCCAAGGGCAGATTGAATCTGAATTTTACTATGAGCTCCTTTCAGACTCTGTCAGGAGATGTTCAGACATCAGGGAGCACAGCTCAGCCCACTTGCACAGTCAGCTGGACTCAGTGTGTGGCACAGTGCTCAACTGCTGCCCATGGAGCTTCTCCACCTTCCCTTGCTGTGGGACTAGCTGGAAGGAAACAGCAGGAGCTTTTTACGCCCCCAAGGCTGAAGGTGTGAGCTTGTGTGGAACTGGCTGCAGTGATGTGTGTGTGTCACTGTGCCTGTGTGTGCAGGAGCAGAGGGCTCTGGCACAGGCTACCTGTCTGCAGGCTGTGCTCCAGCTCTGCAGGGCTTTCCTGCTCCCAGGGGCTCCCCAGGGACACTGCTGCACCAGCAGATCCCCTTCCAGCCAGGGCAGGGCCCAGCTGCACACTGGATGCAGCTCACCTGGTGTCTGAGCTGTGGCTGTGGGGTTGTGTCTGAGCACAGCAGTGCAGGTGGGTCCCTGAGTGGTGCACAGGGCTCTGTGTGTGCACTGGGGAGTGCTGCTGCTGCTGCTGCTGCAGGGCTGTGGGGCAGGCTGAAGGGTCAGACCTGAGTGCAAAGCAATGGCTGGTGCTTGTTGGTGCTGAAGGAAATGGTTCCTCCCCCGTCTGAGATGGGATTGCTGCAGCCAAGGGAGGATTGGAGGAATGCTCCCCGTCCCTGTATCAGGACAGGAGCACCAGTCTCTGCTTCCAGCTGCTCACCTGGGCCTGTGTGGGGTCCTGTTGTTCTCTTCTCCAAGCTGTTCTTGGAAGTGCTGGTGGCAGCAAAAGAGGAATGGTACTGCTGAATGTGAGCAAAGGAAAGGGTTTGTTTTCTCAATGTGAACTCCAGCCCCTTCTCAGGTAAGGTCTGTTCCACAGCTTGGTGAACTCAGTCCTCAGCAGATTGCTCAGCAAATCCTGGCCATTTAGCAGTGGAAGACAGCAGTTAGCCTCCCAGAAAGGCATGCCCTTGAGTTTAAAAGGCTTCTGGACTGATGGGTAAAGCTGAATTTTTGGCACACAAAGCCCTCTCATCTTTTGAGAAAGCTGCTGTGGTGAAGCTGTGAATTTGTAAGCCTGAGGTCAGTCTAGTGCTACTTCTTATGGTCTATGTGTGGATAAACATTTGGCCTTGGAAAAATGTCTCCCCTGTTCCTGAGCAGTAAGTCTCTGTGCTATCTGCAGTAGTTAATGACAGAAGCAACAATGCTTGTATAATTAGCCCATTAATACCCCAAAGGACTCGGCATGCTAATTACCTGACACAATGAGATTAGCAAGTTGCATTACAAGAATTCAAAATACTTGGATCGACAGTAGAATAACAGGTGCCCTTAGTTAGCACACCTGCTTGTTTCAGTCCTGGCATGGAGTATTTTTGAGCAATTGGTATGCCTGGGGTACTTCTCCACTGTTAATTTATCCTGTGATTAATTGATGGCCTGTAAGGCTTCTGGGTTTAAATTACTTGGTACTGTCTCCCAGGATTAGGCTTCATCTTCCTTCATTTTACCAAATAAAATAAACAAAAAACCAACCAAACAAAAAACCCACAGAAAACCCCAAAATCAAAAAAAACCCCACCCTAACATCCTATTGAAAATTTTGGTTTGGGGATATTTTTACGTGGTTTTATCACTATATTTGATTTCTGTAGGCTAATAAATCATAGCAAAGCATTTATTGTAGTCCTGCTCGCTACACCTATGATCCATTGCCTTGTAGGAGAACTCGTTAATAACCCTGACAAGCTGTGTATTAGCTGGAGATGGATGGCTTAGAATTCCTGACTGTGTCCTCACAAGGTGGCCTTTCCAAAAAACACCAGCCTGGCCTCTTGACAGGGGCACTTGTTTGGTAACACGTCCTGATGGCATCAGCCCTAGATAAGTGATGGTGACAGGCAGGAGAGATGCAGCCTTCCTGCTGGGGTGGTGAACCCCAGATCATTCCTAAATGTCGTGTGGAGACAGACTTACAGGGCTCTGAGTTGCAGGGTAGATCTTTTTAGAGCAATTATTTGAACAAATTACTTGGGCATTTGAAGGTTTGCTGTCACCTAAAATAATCCACAGATGATTTGGTGAGCAGAAGCATCTCTGCCCATAAACTGTGTGTGTCAGAGCTGTCGGAAGGGATAAAGTGAGATGTAACCTGGCACTGCTTGATTTCAGGACTGCACTGGCAGGTGGTGCCTGGGTATTCCAGAACAAGCTCCCAGACTGGGACAGAGGTGAGGAACCAGCCCTTGCAGAGTGTGGAGGTGGCAGAGGGGCAGGTTAAAGTAATGCTGATCAGTTGGGGGTGTATTATAATAGGAAATGCACAGCCTTGACAAAGGTGTGTGGTTAAAAGTGAGGCTGAGTGTGTTGTGCTCAGTGTCCTGCCTGCCCATCAGGGTATGCACACATCAGGGTGATGCCATGGGGGGTTCCCAGATGTTGTTTTGCTGCCAGTGCTGGTTTCCAGCAGCCCTGGAGAGCTGGTGCTGCTGGCAGGGGCTCCACGCCAGGCTGAACATGCTCTGGCTGCACCAGCCCAGCTGGATTTGGAGCTCCTGTAGACATTTGTCCTTAAAAACCCCTCTCTTTCCTGAGGAGATCTCTAAATCGTTAATATTCCAGGCAGTGCCTGTGGATATCCTGGCTTCAGCTTGCAAAGACTTTGTTTCAGCTTTCTAATGAGTTGAGGCAGGGCTTCAGTTTGCAACACAGTTTTGCTCCTGTCTGGTGGGAGTGTTCAGCCTTTCCCAGGATCAGGCCCATCATTAGGGTTTGCTGCTGTCTGCGATCTTTTGTTCCAGCAGACTGGCCTAATCCAAAGGACAGGGCGGTGGGTTGGTGTCTCTCCCTCAGTCGCTTTCCTGGACGTTTAACAAGTAGCTGCGGTGATAATTATGGCAAATTGTTACTGTGTAAATATCCTGCCGACAGCCTGGCCCTGTGTAATTCCTGTCTCCGAGCAGGGAGGGCTGTTGATTAGCGCTGGAGTGCTTTGTGTGATGTGCGTTTGGAGGGAGGGCAGTTTGGGATGCTGCTTCTGCATTTCCCTGGGCTCAGGCTGCTGGGCTGCTTTTGTGATTTCATAATGCCCAGGCAGAGCTTTTGGCTCTTCTTTACATGGTGTAACTCTCCTTCAAGGCCAGGCTGGACAGAACTTTGAGCAGCCTGCTCAGAGTGTCCCTGTCTGCGGCAGGGGAATTGGAATAGGATGATCTTTGACATCCCTTCCAACCCAAATCATTTCATGAATCTGCTTTACCTGTTCATAGTAAATAATGTGGTAACTGTGGATTTGTGTCTTGTTTATTTCAATTGTATTTCAGTCTGCAGTACAGCAGTACAGCTTCCAAGCTCCTTTTTCTCTAACATTTTTCAGATGCCGAGTTACATCCCAAAAATGCTGGGAGGGACATTTGGGTGACATTTGTTTTCCTGGGGCGGGGCTGCGGGTGGGCGAGCGCTGCTTGTGCCTTGACCAGCGCGTTGTTTCTGCTCTCTGTCTCTCTCTCTCTCTGCAGTGTACGGGCACAACGTGAAGAGCAGCAACGACTTCATCGGCCGGATCGTGATCGGGCAGTACTCGACGGGCGCCCCCGAGTCCAACCACTGGCGGCGGATGCTGAGCGCGCACCGCACGGCCGTGGAGCAGTGGCACAGCCTGCGCTCCCGCCAGGACTGCGACCGCGTGTCCCCCGCCTCCCTCGAGGCCACATGAGGAGGGGGCCAACCGGCCGGATAAAACCAAACCGACGACTCAAACACCCCGCCTCGCACACCCCACACCACACGCACCCCCACAGCGGCTCTGTCGGATTCAAGCGGCTGCCAGCGCCCAGCCAGCCGTGCTGGCCTCGGTGATCCTTGTCCCCGCTGGGTGCAGTGGTTCCCCTGGGGCCGCAGCTCTGGCTGTTTGCACCCAGCGCTGCTCAGCCGTCTGCATCCCGCGGGAGGAGCACGGGCTGTGCATGGACGTGCCCTGGGAAGCACGGAGTGGGTGGAGGAGCTGGGAGCTGCCTCTGCCGTCCTTCCAGTCCAAAATCCATGGCTCATCCTCTCGGAGATATAAGTACCCGTGTGCTCTCGTTGGTGAACGTGGTAATTAGGCTAGAATTTTTTTTTATTTTTTTTTAAACAGTAGAACCTGTGGTGAAGTCGATTCTGACTGCGGTTTTGTCCTTGTACTAGTTTTAACAGAATTAAGCTGCTGTTAGTGTGTGTGTGTTCATGTGGCCCCGTGTGGGACGTGGATCCCACACAGACCCTGTGTCCTGTCAGAGGTGACCTGCCAGTCTCAATAGCAGTCTGTGTGCGTAGTAGATTCAGTGCTCATATAGCAAAATAAACATTTCCAATAGCATTTCTACTGGGAAAACCAGCTCGTGTCCTTTCAAACATGTGCTGTGAAAAAAAACAAACAAACAAAAAAAAACCCCACTCCAGGGACTTTGGAGGTTAAGAAGACCCAGAAAACACAATTTTAATTCTCTCACAGACTGCAGTGGCTCTTTCTGTGTTGTGTGTGTTTACCCAGGTAGTTCTTCAGGTCACCAAGTGAATTTAGCTACAGTCAAGCTGTCCTGTTGGTTGCTTCTGTACATTTTATTTTTCCACAGCATATCGTCCGGTATGATGCAGATTGTATATTTATTGAAAATAAAATTCTATTTAATTGTGCCACATAGATTGGGGTGATACTTGTTGGATTCACCTTTGTGCTGAACTCCTTCAGTTATGCTTATGGCAGAAAAAAAAGCCAGAATGTTTACAGTTACCCTGTTGTTACTCACTGCAGATGAACTGGGAGCAGTTTGAGCATGTGCTGCAGGAGGCTGATCCTGTAACACACAAAGGCTCAGGCAAGGGGTCGTGGTTCCAGCAGTTACTGTGGTTGACATTAATATTCTTCCATGTGGGGCCTGTGGACAGCAGAATGAGCTCAGGACATCCATGAGAGCAGAGACTTGCTTTGCTCAGCATTGGGAATGAAATGTGAACAGAAGGTAATCTTACCTGTGTCTGTTCTTGAAGTCACAAGGTATCTGTTCCATAGGGAGGAATAGTCATGTACACAGGAGGCCAAAAATTGGTGAGGGCGCCCAGAGGGAAGGTCAGTAAGAGCAGAACAGAAGCATAGTGGGGAGCTCCTGGCCTGCAGAGCAATCAGAACAGCATGGGAGGGATGAATCGTGGCTCCTGGCTCTGCAAGGCAGCAGGTGAAGCACATCTCATGTCTGGTGAAGTTGGAAGGTAACCCAAAGTGCGGCTGCAGCTCCAGCTGGCACTGCGTGCACGACGTGCTGGTGCTGTCCCAGTGCTGGGAGCAAAGCTGGTGCCCAGCTGCTGTGCCAGGCTCGGGGCTGGGCTCAGGGGCAGCACGGGGGGCTCCCTGCTCCCAGCTGTGCTGGGGACACTGCTGCCACCAGTCTGCCTGTTAGAAACCAGGATAAAAATTATTCAGGATCTCTGCTCCCCCTTTAAACATGAGTATTTGTGCTTTGGGAGTAGATTAATGTTCTCAAAGATTTTTGTTCCATAGTTTGCTAAAAGTTGTTTGTAACGTTGGCTGTATCTGAGGATGGCACAGAGGAAAGAAGGGAAGAGGCATGCCTTGACTTCTGATAATCCCTTCATTTTTAGTGCTCTGCTGTAACACTAGGCTTTTCCTCGAGCCACATAATTCAGATCAATGTATGGAAGGGGGGAGGTGTTCTTAAAAGGCTTTATTTAATATGAAGAAAACTTAATATAGAAAATTTGATTGAATGAGTTACTGTCTCTGGAGTAAGTCTGGATGCTTTACTATACTGAAAGCTTGGTGTCACCCCACATTGTTCATACTTGAATCTCTAAAAATGGGTCAAAAATGCTGAAAATGTTAATCTGTAGTTAAGAATAAAAAGGGAACAGCACTGAGAGTGTTCCTAAGAGTTCCTTCAGTGCTGATTTAAGGCATAAATTGGAAACTGAACAGGACTACAGGACTACAGGCAAAATAGTATTTGTGCCTGTACTATTTCCCCCATGAGTGCAACAGTTAGAAAAGGATTTTTTACAGTGTTTTTAAAAACCTGAAGTTTATGTCTACCAAAATGTTGACCACAGGAAGGAGACATGCTGGATTGTATTGGTGCAGACTGCTGTATCATATCAGGTTTTCTGCTGTTACACGATGGCACGGACCCAGCACGGACCTGGCAGATGGGCACAGAGTGAATTCCTGAAATAGCCTTGGAGCCCCGGGCACAGCTGGGGGTTCCTTCTCCCAGGCTGTTTAGGTGTGTCAGAGCATTGCCTTGCTCTGGGAAAAAATCCCAAACCAAACACAGGAAAAAAACCCAACAAACTCCAGCCCCCCCCGACTGAACCAGAACAAAAAGAAAAGCACCACACAATGGGGCACTGGCGTTAAACCCCACTGCCCTGCAGCCCCGGGAGCCTTTCCCTGCCTCCCTCCCCGGGTTCCCGGTGCCATCACGGCCCTCGCCCTTCGCCCTTGCCGGAGCGGGGTCTCATCGGTCACCGCCGAGGGGCCGGGATGTCCCGAGCCTCCCCCAGGGCTCCCCGAGGGGCGCTGCGGGATGGGGACACTGCACACCGCCCGGGATGGGGACACAACACCGCCCGGGATGGGGACACAGCACCGCCCGGGATGGGGACACTGAACACCGCCCCGGGATGGGGACACAACACCGCCCGGGATGGGGACACAACACCGCCCGGGATGGGGACACTGGACACCGCCCCGGGATGGGGACACAACACCGCCCGGGATGGGGACACAACACCGCCCCGGGATGGGGACACAGCACCGCCCGGGATGGGGACACTGCACCGCTCCGGGATGGGGACTGAACACCGCCCCGGGATGGGGACACAGCACCGCCCCGGGATGGGGACACTGCACACCGCCCGGGATGGGGACACTGGACACCGCCCGGGATGGGGACACTGCACACCGCCCCGGGATGGGGACACTGCACACTGCCCGGGATGGGGACACTGCACACCGCCCGGGATGGGGACACTGCACACCGCCCGGGATGGGGACACAGCACCGCCCGGGATGGGGACACTGGACACCGCCCCGGGATGGGGACACTGCACACCGCCCCGGGATGGGGACACTGCACACCGCCCCGGGATGGGGACACTGCACCGACCGGGATGGGGACACTGAACACTGCCCCGGGATGGGGACACAGCACCGCCCGGGATGGGGACACTGAACACCGCCCCGGGATGGGGACACTGCACACCGCCCGGGATGGGGACACTGCACACCGCCCGGGATGGGGACACTGCACACCGCCCGGGATGGGGACACTGGACACCGCCCCGGGATGGGGACACTGCACACCGCCCCGGGATGGGGACACTGCACCGCCCGGGATGGGGACACAACACCGCCCCGGGATGGGGACACTGCACACTGCCCGGGATGGGGACACTGCACACCGCCCCGGGATGGGGACACTGCACCGCCCGGGATGGGGACACAACACCGCCCCGGGATGGGGACACTGCACACTGCCCGGGATGGGGACACTGCACACCGCCCCGGGATGGGGACACTGGACACCGCCCCGGGATGCACCTGGGCGGGTGAGGAGGGATGATGTCCCTGCTCGCCCGCGGCCCCGGCGGGTGACAGCAGCTCTCTGGGGGCAGCGCACGGGACCCCGGCCCCGGCCTCGGCCTGGTCTGGGATGCGCTGAGCGCGGGCGGGCTCGGCCGGGGGCGGGCTGGGGGCAGCGCCCCGGGTGCGGGTCCGCTGTGGGATGCGCTGAGCGGGGCCGGGGGCGGAGGAGCCGCCGCTCGGGGGAGGGTCAGCGCGGCCCTATATCCGCCCCGCCCGGCGGCCGCCCCACAACCCGCGGGGCCCGGCCCGAGCGCGACCCCCGCAGCCGCAGCCGGAGGGACCCCGAGCCCTGCGCGGCCCCGGCCATGGGCAGCGGGTCGGCTCTGTGTGCGCTGCTGGCCGCCGCCCTGCTGGCCGCGCACGCCTTCCCCCAGACCAACATCAAGATCAGCCAAGGTGAGCGCTCGGCGCGGTGCTTTCCCCGGCCATGGTGGCGGCAGGGGAGGGGCGGGTGTGCCTCCCCCGCGGGGCTGTGCCAGCTGGCTTCCCCCTGCTCCAGAAATCCCGGACTTTCTTTGAAATCAGCTTTCTTCTTCGCCGTGGGGACGCGCCAAGGGCAACCCCGGCCCATCACTTGGGGATGCCGGAGCTCTGCGGGGCGGGTTTGTTGCCGTGTGTCGGGTCCGCTCTTTGGCCTTTGCCCGGCGCTGCCGTGGCCCTGCCCGGGCTGCGGGGCAGGAATCGATCCCTGCAGGACGGACCCACAGAAAGGTGCAGGGTTGTGGCCGTGCAGCCCAGCAGGACAGGCTGAAGTGCCATCGGGGCTCCTCGCTTATTCCCATTTCATGCGTGTGTAACAAACACGGGATTGTCCTTGTTCCCCTTCTTTGCCCCGAGCTGCTGCTGACTGCTGTAGGTCACTTAAGTTTCTTCCAAACGTTTCCGCGGTGTCGGTGCAAGTGAGAGTTGCTGCACCAAGTTTGTTTGAACTTTATTGGGACTGTGAGTGGAAAGGGACTCCTTCAGTGCTGTTTGGTGAGATCGTGAGAAAAGGGATCGATACAAGCCTGGCTTTCCTGCCAGACGCCCAATCCGTGGGAGCTTTGCCAAAACTAATTAAGGAGGAAAAAAAAAAACAAAACTCTGCAAGATAAGTTCTATCTGTCAGTGCCAGCTGCAAGAGCGTTGCAGCCGGCTGTAGCCTCACAACTCTAAACACACCTGGCAGAGGATTTGAAGCTGTAAAACCAGCTTGGTTTCATTAAAGAATTTTTAAAAGCAAAGCTCTCAGTGTGAGAGGATGTTCCTCCCAATGTACTTCAACTGACGTTTAATATTTTACTTGAAAACTTGTGACACGTGCCTTAAAAACACTTTCAGGGCGTGTAAAATATTGCCCAGTTATGAGATTCATGTCCATCAGTGAACATCCCATCCCCTGCAGCTCCATACAACCCTCAGACACACCGAGACCAAGTTCCCTCCCCTGATCACTTCCTTTGAAGGTGGATGCTCAGTGTGATGCTCTTTCATCTGTTAATGAAAAACAAATACTGCAAGTAACATGAAGGTGGCATTGTTTGCCCATGGTGACTATAATGTCAGGGCTTAAGGACTTGCTTCTAAAGCCGTGGCTGAGTTGAGGCATCACACAACAGCACTGTCTTAGTCCCTGCCACACGCTCCTGCCCTCCAACCCCTTGTTTAAATGCTTATTCCGTGGGTTTACTCAATAAAGAGGATGTGGTGGGATGGACACCTGGCTCAGCTGGGACCCCCAGCTCAGCCACAGGCAGGTCCTGCTGAAGTCATCCTGGGGGGGGTTCTGGGGGTCCCCTGTCCCAGCCCTGTTGTCTCACCCATCCCCTCTAACTCCCCACAGCTCCAGCAGTGCAGAGCCTGGGTAAAGCCCTGCTGCTGGTCCTCCCTGTGGCCTGAGCTGGTAGAGGTGACTTGGTATTGGTGAGCACCAGGACACTGGTCCTGAGCCCCAGTTCTGCCAGCTGGGACTACTGCCCATCCCTCCCTTCCACCACAGCCCTCAGATCCTGGTGGAGAGGTTCTGCCCTGGGAAGAACCCAGACTTGCACAGGACAGGGATCTCCTCAGCTCTTCTCTGCTGACATTAATTTCAGACGAGCCTCTTGGGCGTTGATGGACACTCTCCAAACCCAGCTGCTTGCCAAGAGCTGAAGAGGTTCACTTGCCTTTTCAGGTCAGATGGCAGCATTAGCTTATGGATGTGCAAGGCGGGGGTGTCTCCTAGCACCTCTAAGTTTTGAGGAAAGCTGTCATCTGTTGATGAAATAGAGTTTTTTGATTCTCTGCAACAAGAAGAGCATCTGCTGCCAGCACTGACCTGAGCTGGTCTGCTGCCCAAAACCCTTTGATGGAGCTGCAGCCCCTCAGGAGTCTTCCTTACCTGGGTAGCTCTTGCCAACCTTGTCCTAGCCTCAGATTTCACATCTCAAACCTGCAGATCCCTGGAAGTGAGGCAGCCGTGCTCCTTGGGATGAAGTTTTCAGGAGCAAACCCACTCTTCACCAGCTGAGTCCAGGGGAACTGTGCAGCTGGTGGTAGTGTTTTTTTTTGTTTGTTGTTGTGGTTTTTTTTTTTTTTTTTTTTTTTTTTTTTTTTTTTTTTTTTTTTTTTTTTTTTTTTTTTTTTTCCCCAGTAGCATCCTGAAATGAAGAGAAACCCTTGTGAAACTGGCTAGGATTTTCTCAGTTAATTATTTCTAGTTGGAAATAGGCCAGCTGGCGAAGTGAAACTTTTTTGGCAAAGCAGTACCAGCTTCTGTAAGATTTTGATAAGTGATTTTCCTGGTAGTTCTACAGTGGGGCTCAGGTAGTAAATAAATAAAAAGGCTCCAATTTGGAACTGACACAAATGCAGAGAGCACAAAACATTATTTCTGGCCCCAAATATTTGTTTTCCAGCTTTTCTGAGTTAGTAACAGCTGCTTGATCTGAATCTTATCCTCAGCCAAGTCTGAACATCTATTTTGCTGGTGCTGCTTTAAAACATGTTCCTGCCCTTTAAAAGTGCTGCATTGTTAAAAAAAAAAAAAAAAAAAATTAAAAAAAATAAAAAAGGAAAAAGGATTCTTGCCATCATTTTTCACCAAGAATTTGGGGACAAATGGATGAACTGACTTGGGGTTGGCAGGAACCCCCATGCTATAGGCACTGGCTGTGCTGATCCTGCCCTGTGTGGAGGAGCTGATGTTTTCCTGGGGTGCTTAAAAGTGAGGATTTGGTCTAAAAAGCTCCCAAACACTTCCCCTGTCACCTTCTAGATCAAAATACCACCCACAGCTGCTGGCTTGGTTTGTGAGGCTTTCTTGTAGAGAACATCAGATTTCTTACAGTCTTTCTGCTACAAATATTTCAAATAAAGCAGCTCCCCTAATTGTTCCTGCCTGAAAAACTGGGACCAGTAGTTCTCCTCCAAAGAGACAGCCAAAGCCTCTGATCCTGACCTAACAGAAAAGATGCTAATTAAAAGCTGACCTCCCATATTTTTCTTTTTGGTATATTTAACCTTAAATTCCTCCAGGCACCTCTGGTTCACTGAAGCTCGTCAAATTAATGCTACCTAATGGGAACCAGTATGGAATAACAAAGAAGGACTGTCTCAATTTCTGACTTGGTTTCAGCTGCTCTGAACAAACATGAGGCTGATTTTCCCTGGCAATTGGGGTGCCCATGGGCCAGCTTTGAGCCAGGACAGTGGGACGCCCACTGCAATTAGCACTTGGGAGTGAAGGCTCCGTTTGCTGAGGATGCTGCTGGCTTAAGCCCTGTGAATTTTGCCACCACGCTGCCAGAAGTGAGAATTTTGTCAAGGCACTATAATAAAATCCCAATTGCTGGGGCAGCTGGTGGTGCCTTGTCTGGCACAGACCTCTGGGCTGTCCTTGGCAGGAAGTAACAACCTCGAGTCTCTGCAAGCCAGAACCAGATCCCAGCCCTGTCCTTAATGGAGGTAAATGCCTCAGCTGTGACCTGGTGGTAAAGCTGAAGCCTGAAGGTTTGACCCTTATTCTGCTTCGGTTTTGGTGGAGACAGGGAACCCTGGCCAGCATGAGGGGGGGAGGGCTTGGCTCCCAGGAATCACATCAGCTTTTAGAGTTCCTGGTCCTGCTCTATTGCTACAGTGAAGGAATTTGCATCTTCTAGGGTATGGTCCTTCCGAGGCTGTTCTAAGGTTTTCCCAGTGCAATTATGGCTGGGTGTGAATCAGAGAACTGAACTCTGCATCACCTCTGAGCTGTCTTTATCTCACCCACTCTCCCCAAAAGCTATTTGGCTCTTCCAGCCCAGCAGGCCTTATCTTCTTTCCTCCATAGCCCATAATTAGTGCTGATGAGGATGGCGGAGCCCCTTGAGCCCCTCAAGGGTTTATTGCTGTAGGGTGCAGAGCTGCCCCCAGTCTCAGCTCCTCTGGAGGGATGGCTGAGGGTCCCAAGGCAGGCTGATGGGGTGACAGCCCCACAGAGCTTGGCAGTTGACTTGGTCTTGCTAAGGAGGCAAAAAAAGACTCTTTGCATTTGTGGTTTGTCACCTGGGAGGGGGCTGTGACAGCAGGGACCCCGTGGGCTGGCTGGTGGCTGTTTGTTGAACACTCAGAGATTCCCCATGTGGAAAGTGCTGATGAAAGATTAAATTATCACCCAGAGCTGCCAGCACTGGCACAGGGAAGGATTTGGCTCTGTGAATGCTCACACAGCTGCTTTGGATTCACCTTGCCTCTCTTTTTCTCCACACTGTTGCTTCCCTTGCCTCAGCCACATCCCTTGCTGCTACTGGCAGGATTTTGCTCTCCCCACCCTCAGGAAAAGCCATTCCCCTGGCCCCTCAGTACTGGAGGCACCACCCTGACCTCTCTGGGTTTGAGCCTGTTACCTGCTTGAATAGTCTGATGGCATCTGACGTCTGCCCTCACCCCCTGCACACCCACCCTGCCCACTGCCCCACTCACTTCTACAGCAGCACTGACCCCAGACCACAACTCCCTGGGCATGTGGGAACTGGCTCAGGGGGAGATGGCAACTCCCCCCTGCTCACAAACCAGCAGCTAAGAGAGTTAAGTCTGTGTGCCCCAAGAATTGAGGGTCCTGAGTGCTGCATCCTCCCCACATGGGGAGCAGGACACAGAGGAGGCTGGAGCAACGTGTTAATGCCACTGCCGTGTTTAGACAGCAGCAACTACAAAGGCTCCAAAGGACTCCAAATCCTGCCCCCACAGTGGCCTCTTTTGGGGCAACTTCCCCGCTGTGCTGAGGAGGGACAGGGGAGCAGGAGCAGCTGTGTGGTGTGTGTTATCTGTGGGCGGGAGGCAGATAGGCTGGCACCACTCCTGGCGGCACACGCGCCTCGCCGGCTATTCCTGGGGCTGGGATCCAAAGCCTACGTGCACGGCTGCATCCAGGGACAGGCCATGGGGCTTTCCTCACAGGGAGGAGGTGCCGGCTGTCCTTGCAGGAGGGCACAACATGGCCATAACCCCACAGCCCTGGCTGTCAGCTCCTGTCCCAGCACAGTGGCTCCGGTGGTGCTGATAGAGGTGAGAGGATAAAGCCTTATCTGGGTTTTCCCAGTAGCAAATGTCAGTGCCTTTATTTTAAGCATCCTCTACCTAAAATGATGTCAAGCTCTTGAAATGTCCCTCTTGATTTACACAGACACTGAAACTGAGAAACCTGCAACTTTAAAATGTGTTTTGCAAACTTTTGCACAGCTCCTGCAGCAGTTGGGTTTTCCCTGCACATGTTTGGAGGTTATTTGTCATGGGTGAGGTGGGAGAGAAGGGCTGGGCACTGCTGCCTCCACCACTTGCTCGGCTTCCTGGCCAAGCTGTCTCACCACCAGCTGCTGGATGTCCTCTGCTCTGCCCCCAGCCATGCCTGAGCCTGTCCATGCCTACTCCTGCCCACTCTTCTGGACAGAGTACGAGGGCCACTGCTACCGGTACTTCCCCATCAACAAAACCTGGGCTGAAGCCGACCTCTACTGTGCCGAGTTCTCCATTGGCATCAGATCAGCCAAGCTGGCCTCCATCCACAGGTGAGGGGTGCAGAAACGTGTCACCCCAGCTGGCATAGCCTGGGGAGAAGAGAAACGGGGGGCAAAGTCCCATTCCCACATCACAGCCTCTGTGTCAGCTGCAGGCTTATGTTCCAGCCTGCACATCCCTCTGCAGCAGGGGCCCAGTCAAGGCTGATGCACAGGTCACACCAAGGCAATATAGAAAATAAATACTTTTTCCTGGACTGGCAGGAAAACTGGCATAGTATTCCCTAAATTTCCCCAAATTCTGTTTTTTACTCTTGAAAAGGGGATAGAAGAACAGCATGATTACAGAAGCTTTCTCCCCCAGCTCTCACCAGCACTACGCTCCTCTTGCACAGACCCAGGAAAATAGCCAAGAGCAGGAAGAAGCAGGGGACCCATTTGCCCACGGATGATGAGGTGGGGCGATTGTTTAGGGACAGCCTGACCATTTGCTGACACATCCCCTTGATTGCCCTGCATTTCTCTGTTTTGCCAGCTGGGAAGAAAACGTCTTTGTGTACGACCTGGTGAACAGCCGCGTGCCCGGCATCCCCACCGACATCTGGACAGGGCTCAACGACCTGCGGCAGGTGGGAGCTCCCTGTGGGAAATGTGGGAAATGGCTTTGAAAAGCTCACCTCTCTGTGTTTTCCTCCTGGAAAGCCACTTGCTTTTCTTCTTTGCCCCTTATTCCCCCTTCAGTCAGGAAGTGCCATAGGGTCTGTGGTGCAGCACGTAGAGAAATTTGTTATTTCGCCCATTCCAGTCTGCTTTTAAAAGATAAGTGTTACCAGAATTAATTAATAATTACTAATTAATAAATAATTAAATTGATTAATCAATAATTACTAGTATCACATTTTATTACTGGATTAATAGAAAGAGTATTGTACTGCTGGTCCAAGAAGAGCAAATAAACTGAAAAGGTCTTCAGTGTCAAAAATCACCAAGTTCCATTGCTCTCCTGTGATACTCTGTGACTTTTGAAAGCTGACATGTTGGAAATATATCGCCCAATATGTTAGAAAGAAAAATAGGGACCATCAGGAGATCAGTCTCATATCAACAAATTTTTTGTAGATGCTGGAAAAGGAATGGAAAATGAAAAGAAAAAGGAATGCAGAACTGGGTGGGGATGATAAAAAATATATAGATTTACTTTCTGGGCTTTCCCTGGGGAAACACTGCAAAACCTGGGCTGTTCTTGGCATTCCAGTTGTGAAACCCAAACGTGCTGTTTGGACTTTGCTGAGTGGTGTCTGTCCATGTCCCTGGGCTGTGTTTCACTGGGGATGGGGGTGGGGACTACATGGAATTGGGCCTCCCACCCTCTGCAGTCACAGCTCTGTGGTGACAGCCTTTTTCCTCTTGCCTCATGTCAGGAGGGTCACTTTGAGTGGACAGATGGCTCCTCCTATGACTACCACTACTGGGATGGCAGCCAGCCTGATGATGGGATCCACTCCATCCCGGAGGAGGAGGACTGTGTGCAGATCTGGTACAGACACAGCAGTGGTGAGTGCCCAGGGCACCTTCAGTGTTATTTGTGTGTCAATAAATTCAATCCACCGTGGCTCCTGCTTTTCTGAAGAGGTTGCTGGCAGGCAGAGGATTTGCATTTTAATTTTTTAGTATTATTTCCTTTTCTTTCTTTACAGTGAAAAGGTGTTTTCCCTTTCACCATGTGCATACATGCATACATACTCATCTTCCCTCTGCTCCCAGCCCATCTCCCTCTCCCATGGTAGCAGCAGGACAGGAGCTTCAGCTGCCTTGAAGAATTACCAAATTTAGTCAAAGGTCAAATTTTCCCATTTCCCCTCCCACAGGGGAAACCTGTGGAAACACTCATTGGTTTGCCAGCTTTTCTCTCCCATGATTGGGCCAGGACATCTTGCTGAAGTGGAACAAGACCCTGCCTGTGCAAAAATCCCATTTCACACCCACACTGCTGGTGAGACCAGCCAGGTGTGTCCAGGCCCCCCAGATGTACCTAAATGTCCTGTCCATGGGCAGCCTGTGGATAACTTTGGGGGAACAGGACTGTGTTTGCAGCTGCCCCTCCACTCCCAAGTCCAAGCTGGGGCCTGGGCTCCCCTCTCACATCCCCCAGATGAGGATGCTGGGAGGAAACATGACTGTGAATGGCATAAATGGGGGCACATCCAGGCTGAGCCTCTCACAGTGGCAGGAGATCCTGGTCCCAAGGGCAGTGCATGGTTCCCTCCTTTTGCCTTTTGTCAACTAATGCCTTGTGTTTGTTTGGAGGGTAGCACTGCGCTCCTGGAACGACAACGCCTGTGGCAGAGCCTTCCCCTTCGTCTGCAAGATCCCCTCCCTGGCCCTGGACTGAGGCTGCTGGTGCTGCCCACACCCCCCTTCATTCTGGGTCACCTCTCCAGCTGTGCCAGGGAAGAGCAGTCAGGACATGGCATGGGTTGGGAGCTGCTTGGATCCCCAGGCAGTCCCTGGCTGCAGAATCCCTCCTGGGAGTATGGTGGGGATGAACCTGGCACCCAGCAGTGACAGGAGCTACATCCAACAGCAAAGGAGCCCCCAGGCCCGAGTCTGCCTTTGGATTTCAGATCAACCATCACAGAGTGTTAGAGGAAACCCATGGTTTTACCAATACACCAAACTGTTAGCACCCAAAAATAGCCCCGTGTAGGAAATGCTTTTGCATTTGATCTGTGAAGAGTGGAGGAAAAGTGTTATTTTCTGTTAACTTATGCAAAATGCCTCTTGTCCATGTTATTTTTCTCTCTGCTAAAATAAACTGCAAACAGCAGGTGGAGCCTCCACTGTCTTTCTTGTATTGGAATAGCAGTGATTCCCTGGGGACTTGGGGTTTCATGTGAAAGAAGTTTTTTCCCCAACGTGCTCTGTATTACAGAGATATGATGTGTTGGGGGGAAGCAGCTGCCTAGGAAAGCTTATTTTATTGACCCTGACTGTTTTTTGGGGTGGTGGGACAGCTTGTGTGCTCACCCTGCCCCCAGCAAACACAGAGGCTGGAGGGCTGGTGAGGGGCTCACACACACCAGCTGGGGTTCAACCCATCCTCACAACACAGTCCTGGCTGTGGAGAGCTTGCAGTGTTTGCTGCAGCCCTGTTTCCTAGTGAGATGATGTTTTCTCCACAGAAAGTGGAGAAGAAGTGCCACAGAAGTACTTCTGTCTCCCAGGGAAATAATTTTTGGGGAAGTTTGTGTGGTTGTGGAAGCTGCTGTGTGCCTTGTTTGAACTGCTCAGTGTGGAGATGAGAGACTCCTTCTTGGGTGAGGGTGGATTTGCAGGGTTTGGATGTAAGGGGGGCTGTGCTGGTGCCAGGGCCCAAGGGAAAGGCAGCACTTTGGAGGAAAACCAGGCTTCTCCTCCAGGGGACACAGCTCCAAGGGCACTGCTGGCCCAGCCAGAGGCAGTAAATCCCCGGGGTGTGAATTCTGATCCCTCCCAGCCCTGTAGTATCCAGGTGCCTTTGCAGGTAGCCCTGTGCAGAGGGGCCCCTTGCCCTCTCCTGGGAGCCATGAGTCCCTTTTGTCCCTGCTCTGGCAAAGCCACAGGGTCTGACCCATCTCAGCTGCTGCCTGCAAAGGTGAGTAAAGCATTGTCATAAAATTGTCTGGTCCCTTTTGGTGCCATCTTAGAAATACAGCATTCCCAAACTAAGACTCTCCAGAGTGATCACACTGGATGCAGTTGAAGTCAGCAGTTGAGGCTCCACTGGGAACTTGGAACTGCTTCCTCAGATGGCAGTGGAGCTTTCAGCTAAGATTTATTTCCACTTGGAGAGAAAGTGGAAAATTTAGTGGGGGTAATAATGGTGTTATAAGTGGAATGTGTGTGCTGGAACAAGTTTCTAAAATAAGAAAGTACCGTCATCCCTGATTTTATGTTCTTATACATAAAATATTTATTTTTATATATATATATATATAAATGGATAATACATATAAATGAAATGATATTATTTTTATTGGATTTTTAAAATTTATATACACACTATTGATATATTTATATGGAAAGTCAGCCACTTGTGTAGTTTTCAGTTCTGGATTTCAGCATTGGATATGTTTTCTATAGGTTTTTGTTTCACCTAAAAATAATAAATTATGTAGGGATGAGAAAAGTATGTAAAGAAACCAGCTGTTTAAAAAGTAAGCTCTCGGATGCAGCAAGCTGGATAAAGTTGATGTGGTCTGTGGCAGAAAAGGGTTTGAAGAGCAGGTGTGGTGCAGAACGTGTCCGATGAGCTCCTGGTGCTGAGCCGTGATCCTGTCTCTGTGATGGAGCTGAGGCACAGCACAGGAGTGGGGACAGCACAGCCCAGTGTCCCCTCAGGCTGATTGTGCCCTGGCCTGTCCCAGGGGCAGGTTGGGGCTGGATGGGATGGACAGACACCCCACTGGGAGATGCTGCTGCACCGTGCCAGGCTCGGCCCCAGGCTGCCCCTTCCCAGTTTCTTTTCCCTGCTCCTCCTGTGTCTCCTGTTCAGAGGAGCTGGGAGTTCATCACGGCTGGAGATTGGTATGCCTCGAGCCAAACAACTGTCTTTTTTCCCTGCAGGTGGTATGAGAAGTTTCAAAAGAAAGGTTAAAACCTTCTCTTGGGAAAGCGTTTGAAGACCTGGGCCCTACTGTGGTTAAAAATATTGCTAATGGGAAGCCCAATGGAAGCTGTCACCTCCAATTAACATCTTCATTTCCAGGTAAAAAGAACTGAACATGCATGACCTGAAAGTCAGGACCAAAGTTAATAGGGGCTTTGTTTCCCAACCCCCCCTGTCTTCTTCCTTTGGCTCCAGGGTCCTTACTTAAAAATCAACCCTCTGTCCTTGCCAGTGTCTTCTGTTTCACAGTAATCAAATACAATTCAGAAAACAACAGGAGTTTTCACCTCCTTAATGAACTTCTAGTGGATCTGGCTTGATGAAAGATGGGCCATGCCCTTTCTCTCGGCATGGACGGTTCCAGACTCTGCATGGCCTGGAGCAGCTCCAGATTCCAGGCCGGACTTCTTTATTTTTCTGTTCTCTTGGTCCCAGAAACCCTCCCTCCCTTGTTATCTTGAATTTCTCTCTTCTGACTTGCTCTGTGGTGCAGGCAAGGGGAAACCTGGCAGCAGCAGGACTCTGACACCTCTTCTGTACATCACTTGCAAGTGACTGATTCCCGAGGGTCTTTTTATGACACTGATTTTCTTAGGGGTTGAACACCTTCTTTTAATGCAGGAAAACTGCTGTAAGTGTGAACAGTGTGTGATGTAGCCTGAGAGAGAACCAAAATAGTCTTTACCCTCCTGTACCCTATTTCTGAGCTGCAGAGGCACTATTGCCCCCAGCCCTGGCATGGCAGTGGGGAGAGATGGGCCTGCCTGCACCTCTGACCTTTTGATTCCTTTTATTCCTACTTTGAATATTTCCTGAGATGTGCTGTTGGATGTTGTGGGATGGGAGATGGATGTCACAGCTTATGGGAACACTGGTGCTGCCCTGGCATAGCCTAGTGAGCATTTTCCTCCCCAGTGATTATCTTGACTGCTCCAATGCCTGGCTGGGCTGGGCTGTCCTTTCCTCTATTAATTCAGTTAAGATTTTTTCTCCCATAAATGACTGGGAGAATAAGGGCTGCATGGCTGAATCATGAGCTTTTCCTTGTGCATTTTCCTTGGATTTAATTGCCACTGAGCAGTGGCTCAGCTCCTGCCCTGAGGCCAGGATGCTGCAGAGTGGTTCCCTTTGACAGAAAAAAAGTATCTTGGGACCAAAAAACATGCTTTGAGCTGTTCATAGAGTACATTACAGACTGGCTGCCACACTGAGCCCTATCATAAAAAAAAACCAAAACCCAAGCCACAAACCTCTATGATAAATGATGTTACCCATCTGTGCAGTGGGGTTAGTGTTAAATCCCACAGCTTTAGTGCATCCCAGATGTCTGCAGCAGGGAGAGATGGGGCAATGGGGCACAGAGGAGGTGAGCAGGATTTGGCCCCATGCTGTGTGGATCCCAGTGGATGTTGGCTTGACTGAGATGCTCCTGCTGTTCCCACCTCATGCCATCTGCTCCCTGCTGCTGCCAGGGAATGAATGGGACAGTGGGAACCAGTGGGGACAAACCTGCTGGGAAATGGATCTCCTTCTGGGCAGCCCAAGGGCTCAGCTGCAGCAGCTATGCCTCCTGAAAGAGGCATGAATCAGGCTGGATTTATACACCCTGGAAGCTGCTGGTGTGTAACGGTACCTGAACCAATTGCAAAAGATCAATGAAACTTCCAGCAGCACCAGTTTCCCTCGGAGGGGCTGCTAGGGGCTCCTCCAGGCTGGAGGGCCCTGGGATGGGGCTGACTCAGCACAGGAGCTGTCTCATGTCAAGGCCCACTGTGCTTTTGATTCTTCCCTTTTGGTACTCCAAAAGTCTCCTCTTCTTTTGTGGCCAAGGATTTCCAGACCTCCTGAGAAAACTGCCTTGGTGGCTGAGGGCCAGTACCCCGTCCCTGTTTAGCACAGGCTCTGCAGAAAAGGGGTGGTTATATTTTTCATTAACCACTTTTGCTTTGCTGGGGCTCAGTAACTTGGCTGGAAACTTTCATTCCTGGGTGCAAATTGCCAGAGCTGCCACTGATCAGAGGCAAAGCACAGATCTGAAGAAGGGAACACAATTCCCACTGCAGTCCCTGCTTGGAAAGCCGGCCAGCCTTGAAGGACACAGAGCTGAAGCACAGGTGATGTGAGAGAGGATCCACAGCTGGCACTGTGCATGTAAGTGCCTGGAGCTGGTCAGAGAGGACAGAGCTGTTCTGGGCTGATGCTGAAAGAAAGAGCTGATGCTGCTCAGCAATCCTGGCTGCTGTCCCTAAGTGGGGTCCTGGGCACTGCACTCCTGCTGTGCTGGCAAAATGTAGCTGTATTTGGGAATCTACCAAAAAAGTCTGGTCCAGCTCTCAGGGTTACCATGGCAACTAGATATTTGCTCATTTGTATTTCTTGAAAATTATACTGGGCTGCTGATTGCCTCGTTTGTGAAGCTCTTTGTCAGGACGCCAACAAATCCCTGTTCGTCAAGGGCTGTGAGGGAGTGAGCAGTGCTGTTGGTGAGCAGATTTCTGAATGGGAACTCTGCTGGAGTGTGGGTGCCTTGTGACAGCAGCCCTCCCACAGACACCCAGGAACACACCCCTGGCCCAGGGAGACAGTGCTTGCTCTGCTCATCCCCTCTGACATCCATTAGTACTTGTGCTGTTGTTGGGGTTAACACAAAATCTGAGTGACTTCTCATGGGACACCACACTGGAGAAGGGGGAAGGCTTGACAGGAAGCTGTCTTCTTGCATGGAAAGGACTCAAATAAAATATCCTCTTCTGGCTGTTTTTGAGAATCAGCCACGGGGTAAGAAGGCAAGAGGCTTTACTGTGTCCCCATGAGTGGAGGGGCTCCAGGAGCAGAACCCAGCAGCTGAGGTGGGATGGCTGTGATCCTGCTCACAGGGGAATAACCACCATCCTCTGCTTCCAGAGTGCACAGAGACTTTGAGGCTTGGAAAAATGCCAGCTGAGATTAAATGCTTACTGGCTTTTGGTATTGCAAAGCTGGCACTAACTGTGGAGCAGTGGGGAAGGATGATGCTGCAGGGATGGCTGGAACTTTCAGAGGTGGCTGTAGAAGAGGATAGGGCAGCTTCTCTTTCTATCCTGAAGGAAAAATTAATTTGATTTCCATGCTGTTAATGCTTTTTGGGCCCTGGGTTCCTGAAAGTCAATTGACCCATAGGGTCAATTTAAGCAGCTGTTTAAGAGCTCAACATTCCCTGTCAAGTATTTGCTTAACAGCAAAAAGCCACTTGCCATGAGCTCTTCTTTTGTCTTGTTGAGTTAATTAAATTAGGAGCTTGTCCATATGAGGATGTAACACCTTTGTGGGGTCCCACTCTGCTCAGCAGTGCTGGCACAGGTGCCCACGTGGAGCACAGGGGCTGCTGCACCTCATCCCCATCATGGGCAGCTGCCTCTGTCCTCACCACCAGCATGGGCTGCACTCAGCAGACACTGAATGTGAAGATCCCAGGCAGAGGGAGAGAGGAAGGAAACAGCAGCAGTATGGGTCAAAGCAATTAAATGTGGTATTTCATCAGTGTGGAGGGCAATTGCTCACAGGAAAGGGCCATGGCCTTTATTAATCTCCAAAGCATTATCATGGTCCCAAATAAATGTAGAATGCAAATGATGAATGTAATAATCCAGTATGGATAGCTGCCCTGGACTTAGATGGGTTGTGAAAGTGATTATAATGTAGTAATAGCAATAAGATTAACAGTCTAATGAAACCTTAAATGCCAACTTTGCAACCTGCCCTTTTTTCTGCACTGGCCCCATCAAGGGATTAGTGGGAGCTGGCTAGGGGCTGTGTGTCCCTTTGTACATGATCCCTCTGATCCCCCCCCCACACCTGCCTGACTGGGATTTCAGTGTTAGGGCTCCATATCCACACAGGTGAGGCAGAGCAGCTCCTACCCTGGCAGTAACACAGTCTGGCCACTGAAAATCCTTGCTCAGATTTGATGGTTTTGAGTGTATTCTGTATCTACAGCAAATTCACCCTTCATTGCATGTTGCCCCGGCCCTTGGAGTGCTCCCTGCTGCAGGCATGTCCCTTGAAGCATGACTGCCAAGGCAAAAGCCACCAGGCTCCCAAAGCATCCCTGTGCTGGTGCCTTTGGTCCCTTTAACCCTGGGTACCCCCAGGATGTTACTTTTGGGAAAGGACTGGTGAATTTTTGGGGCAGGACTAGAGAGTTTGTGGCTTTGGGTGGAGTGGAGTGAGGTGATGATGAAGGATACTGCAATTCTTGCACTTCTGGTTTTAGGAAAGAGCCATACAAGACACAAAATGCCTGTCAGGGTGGGATTTTTAACCCCAAAAATGTCAGTGCAGGCTCTCACTGCTCATGTTGTCTGGCAGCTGCAGCCACCACATTTTCTGTCCCATTACTTTCTCTATTTTTCTGGTTTAAACTGGGCAAACCCAAAAAAAGCTGCTGTTTTGTTTGAAGAGTTCAGTGCAGTGAATGACCCATTTTTCTTCTTGGATGAGTCATGGATCCTCCTTTGAAAGATCTCATTATTAATATGCCATTTGGGGGATATATCTGAATTTTCCAGCAGCCTTGTCCGTGCTCACCAAGGAACCCTCACAATGAATGGCATATGCCAAACGGCTTCATGCAAAAGATTTAGTTTCTATGTACTTTTAAAGGATATTGCTTTCATGCTTAACACTTTTTCCATATTAGAAATGTGTTGAAATTCTTCTTATAAGCAGGAGAAGGGGATCCCTTCCCAGATGGTGCCTCTCACAAAAGAGAGACAGAAGAGAAGGGAGATATTTTTAGATGTGCAAAATGGTCACAGAGTGAGGTTGCAGCTCAGGGAGAGTGACCATCCCACCTGCATCTGGGGTGTACCCCAAAGCCCTGCCCTTTGCTTCTTGGCAAAATGAACCCTTGTGACAGATGCCCGCCTTGTGACAGGAGCAATGCAGAGTCCAACAAGCAGAGAACAGTGTCAGGTTATTTTAGGAAGAGCCCAAATGAACCATTTGGGCTGTCTGAACCCCACCTCAAGTGGAGCCAATATGCCATTTTTAAAATGGTATCTTTATTTATGAGCTGAGATATATTTTTCCTAATATTTGTGGAGTTCCTGCCTCCAAAACACCACCCAAAGTGTGACTTTGAACACTCCCTTCCTAGTCTAGTGGGTAGTATGGTAACTCAAGGGTACCAAATGCAAGTTGACAGAGGATAACATTCCGCCCATTTTCAATTTGCTGTTTTTTTCCCCTGAACAGCACTTTCAAAACTTAACTTCTCTGGAGCATCTTGCCAACACTCAGTCCCCAGGAAACCTAGTGAAAACACTTAATCATGGAATCATAGAATGATGTGAGTTGGAAGGGACCATAAATATCATCCCATTTCATCCCCTCTGCCATGGGCAGGGACACCTTCCACTAGGCCAGGTTGCTTTGAGCCCCTTCCAGCCCCACCTTGTTCTCTCCTTCTCCCACCCTGTGCAGAATAACCAGCATTGAGGTCTCCCATGGACATTTCTTCTGCAGTTGAGTCCAATTACATGATTTTGAAGTTCTAAAGATATATTTGGTAAGATTTACACTAAAACCTGCTTTCAGGCTGATGGTATAGCACAGGAAGTTGTGGTGCCTGTCACCTCGATAGCCTGATTAACTGGCTGAACTGAATGAGGAGCATTTTCAGCTCTGATGAGAATAGCTGAGAGAAACAGAGCCCAGAAGTCAATAAGGATTTTGGCAGCATGGAGATTTTGGGGCTATTCAGGTGCTGGGAAGGGCCCTGTGGATAAGTGGCTGTTTGTGCAGCTCAGATCTGCTGGGAGACTGAGACATCCTCCTGTTACATTAGTTTTTCACACTGAGTTTTGCCTTCCCACCCCACCCCCCCGCCCAGTCCCTTGCGTATTGTGTATCTGCTGAAAATATCAGACCTCTGTCAGTTCTGGAGTGTGGGTTGTGCAATGGGCAGAGCCTGGCCATGTTTCAGTCCTCCCTGTCTTCCAAGGGGAGCATTTGGGTCTGCAGAGGTTTGATGTTGAGGGGGGTTGTACATGGGAGCTGGGGGCGCACAAATTATTTCAACCTGTATCTTAGCCACTCACTTTAAAGACTTTTTAATTATAAATGGACAGGACACAGCATGTGTCTGTCTGCCCTGAGACTCTCTGTGTGTGCTCAGAGCACCCCTAATTTAGCTGATTTAGTGGATTTACTGATGGTGCTTGCTTGGGCTCCCCCAAATGGAGAGTGCCCTGTGGACTCTGACCCATGTTCTGATCTGGGGCAAACTGTGGGATGGTAGTGTTACCTCTGAGATGTGAAAGAGGTTTTAAAGAAGTAGGTGGGAAGGGAGGCAGAGCCCCGAGGGGTGGGGCAGTTGGCACCTGCTGAGGAGAATGCTGGAGTCTACTGAGGATCCACCCTGACCATGTCCCACCTCAGCCCCTCATCACTCAGGGAGCTCAAGCACCAGCTCTGGGGCAGCTCATGCTGGCCACTGTCCCCTCTAGCATGGTGAAGTCTGCCTTGAGCTTGGCTATCCTAGGAAGCAAGGCAGAGGCAATCCCATGTACAGCTTCATCAAAGGGAAAATTACGTCAGACTTGATTAAGAGGTGGGATAGAGAGGGAGAAATAAATCAGCCTCTGTGGCATTCATCACCCTGGGAAAGCCAGTGCTGGCAGTTTGCATCTCTGGTGCCTCCTGGAGTGCCCAGCAGAGCTGGACAGCAGTTTTCCATCTCAGGCTTCAGGGATGGAATTTTGGCCTGATAAATGGGAAATCCCATCTGGCTGCTCTCTGCTCCAGCAGTTCCTGCAGGCCCTGGAGAGCTGGGTGGGTCAGGGTCTCTGCGGGGGCTCAGCTGGCACAAGCCTGAGTCATTCTCAGGAAGGCTGAGGCTGCTCTGGGCTGTTGTATCACAAGCTATCATCATGCAGACACTGCAGCACATCTCCACTGCATCCCTGGCAATGTCTGACATCAGCGTGATTTCCCCTGCCCTCTTTTAGAAAACGATTTTGTACAACCAGCATGTGATTCAGCAATAACAATGCTAATTGCACGGCACAACCACAGGGTTAAATTAGTTTCAGCCATCACCAAGGACCTACTGAATGTTTGTACTCCTGCACAGTTATTGTGATTTTCTTTAAATGATTTAGTCCTGAATCCAGAGTGGTTCCCTTTATTGCCCCAGCTTGTGTTCCTGTTGTAGTAGAGCTCACAGTGGTGATACTGAGCTGGAGCCCAGAGTGTTGCAAAGAAGTCACTAAACTATGTAGCAAACATTTCTGAATTGCTTAAAAAAAAAGGAAAAGAAAAAATAAAGGGAGGAGAAGAAGGCAGACACAATGATATATTGTTAATTCATCTGTCCCCACCCATGACCTGTGCCAGGCTCTCATTTCTAGTGTGCTGGAATGAACCCAGAACACAACCATTAATGGCAGTGGAATTGCTTCTAGATTTATGTCTTTACAGTCTATAGTTTGGGCTAAATCACCTTTGGTGTCTCAGGAGAAGTGAGACCATGCAGGAAAAGAGAAGGAGCTACACAAATGCTTTTGGCAAGGTGGAATCTGAACTCTCTCAATTTACCAAAGGATACATGGTTTTCTGTGGGTATTTCTGGCTTGCATTCCCCATTAAAAAGTCAAGCAGGCTGGGTGTGAGCAGTGCAGCTCACACAGGTGAGGCACTGGGAGGGGGAAATGCTGGGATGTAGGACAGCCAGCTTTGCTTTCCTGGGCCCCACTGTCTGCTCCAGGCACAGAGGGATGCAGGAGCCCATCTGCAGCCACGTGCCAGCTTTGCTATCAACAGATCTGTGTCTCCCTCTTTGCATCCCGGGTTTCTGAACATGCATTGCCATATGTTGTCTGAGCTATGGGCCGTAGGGGATGAATCACAGCTCCCACCACTGAAATCCTCTCCCGCCAGGATCTTCTTGCTATTGATGATACACAAGTGTTTAGGGTGAGGATAGGGTGGGCAGGCATTGCCCTGGGGTTGTGATCAGGCTGAGAAGATAACCCCGAAGAGCTGGGCTGGACTCAGAGCATCTGGCACAAAAAGATTGCAGAGACAGAGCCAGAGTACCTCCCCCGCTGGGGGCTTTCCAGGCCTGCCAAATGGGCCCCTGGGGCGCTGGAAATGCTCAGCCCTGATTTGGCCCTTAATGCACGGCAGATGAGATTATCCTAAGGCAGGGCAGCTCCTGGTGAGCCGCTGTGCCCTGTCACCGGTGGGCTTCTCTGAACCGGTGCAGGCACCCACGTCACCCACGGCAGGGCACCACTGCCACCCTGAGCCTTTGCTCCTGTGAGCTGCTCTGCCATCTGAATTCACCTGCAGCTCTTCCCCCCTCTTAGTTCCTTCTGTTTTCACAGGGATTATGAAGCACTGCCTTGCATCTGAAAGCAAACTTCATGTTCTTCTGCTAACAGAGTGCTGGGATTGAAGGCTGCTATCTCAGGCAGTGGCAACAGCCTGGTGGGGTCCCTTGGGAAGCGAGCCACATTGGAACACAGCAGGCTCCTGGGGATGCGCCCTGAAGAGCAAAGAAATAGGAATAGAGTGGGAGAAAAAAAGCAAATGGAAGCAGTCATGTGATGGATTTATTATTTTGGGAAAGGCAAACACTAAGACTGAGGTTTTTCTCTGGGTTTCTCTGCTCGAGCTCTGATGGTGCACTCAAACAAGAAGTTGGTGTGCACTGGGGGCACTGGAGCTGCGCTGTGTGGGGGACAGGGGAAGGGAGAGTCATCCCAGATGCACAGTTTGACAAAGGATGCTGTTAACTTTTTTTTTTTTCCTCCCCCAAGCAACACTCAGAAGATGAAGAACAGGTCACTGACACCCAGCAAACACCTGGATGCCCAGCCCATCACCTGCTCAGGGCCGGAGAGGATGACCCGGTGTCCTCAAAACGATTCCTGGCGGCTGCCACTGCTCGGCGGGGACCTGCACCAGGGACTGCACCAGGGGCTGCACAGGGGCTGCACCAGGGGCTGCACCGGGGACACAGGGGCTGCACCAGGGGCTGCACAGGGGCTGTACAGGGGCTGTACAGGGGCTGCACAGGGGCTGCACCAGGGGCTGCACCAGGGGCTGCACCAGGGGCTGCACAGGGGCTGCACCAGGGGCTGCACCAGGGGCTGCACAGGGGCTGCACAGGGGCTGTACAGGGGCTGCACAGGGGCTGCACCGTCCCTGCCCCACGCGGCCACCGCTGCAGCCCCGCGACAGCCACCCTGGGGCACAAAGAATGTCCCTCCGACGTTCCTCGCCACCGGCTCCAAGAGTCTCCCTCTCGCAGGGAGCGTTTCCAGCGGCACATCCGTGAGAGCGTGCTGCCATCTCTTGGCTATGCAAATCGGCAGCGGCTCACCGCGGCTCCCATGTAACTCGTATTGCCGGGGAAAATGTCCCTTAAGCACTGCTCTTCTGTTCCGTGTGTTTTTACCACTATTCCCTTTACCCTGTGAGGTGACCTTGGGTGCGAGGGGAGAGCCCCCAGCACCTCCTGAGGTGTCGCCGTGGTGGCACCTGGCAGCCCAAGCTGAGCACCCAAGAGAGCACACCGTGCAGTGGGGCACCTGCAGCCCTTTCTTGCAAACAACATACTCAAGTGGCTGTTTTCAGTGTTTCAACCCAACAGAGATAAAGATTTTTCTGTAAATTTGAAAATTATTTACTGAAAGTAATGGAAAGTCTCAGGGTCACCTGTTTGCTTCAGGGACACACTGCAATATCCAGAGTCACATAATGAGCCCTTTCCTGGGCTTAAAAATGGAGCTTACTAGCAGCAAACAAGTGAGCAATCTATTTTATATACAGTGTTTAGTCTGTGTGCAGCCCAGGATTGAATGGTAACTACTACCACCAGGCACAACAGGTTTCAGAAATGAACTCCAGAAAATAGAATATCTGATCCCTCCCTGGTGAGCCCCATCCAGAACTAGGCATGACTCAATCCATCCATCCCACGAAATCTACCAGTGTGATTTCTTTCAAAACAAACAGATTATGCTCTGACAGCTCCAGGGTACCAGCAGCTGTAGAGATTATTTGTTGGAATGACAGCCCCTCTTTTTCATTTGTGTGAGACCATATAGTTCATCTGTGGTCCTTTGAAAAGGAAAAGAGAAAATGGAAATTATTGGAAAAATATAAGTGAGTAGTTGTGGCTGCTGAGGCTGGATGTAGGAAATGCAACCTGACAGCTCCCTTCCCACACCAGGCTGGAGCTGAGCTGCCACCCACACTGCAGTGGCATGTTCTGAACCCCCCAGGCTTGGTTTGTGCTGTGTGATCCCTTCTCCAGTGGGGAAGCACCCACCACTGGCACTGGGTTCAGCTCCAGCAGGGGTTTGACTGCAGCTGCAGCAGGGCTGAAATACCTCCTGGGGGTTCACCCTGAGCTAAACTCTCTTTTGGGATGAATGCTTCAGGGAGAACAGCCCAGTGACAGTCCTCCTGACCAGCTATCATGAGCATGTGCTCTACAGGTTCCTCCTGTCCTTCCCATGGTGACAAAGCCAACGTTTGAGCAGATATTAAAACAAACAAACAAACAAACAAACAAACAAACTCAACCACACACACACAAAAAAAAAAAAAAAGAAAAAAAACAAACAAACAAACAAAAAAAACAACAACAACAAAAAAAAAAAAAAAAAAAAAAAAAAAAAAAAAAAAAACAAAAAAAAAAAACAAAAAAAAAAACCACCAAAAAAACCCAAACAAACAAGCACCTGGGGAGATGATCAAGTCATCAAGTCAAAGTGTGCCAGGTACTTTTTTTTGATGCAGATGTAATCCATTTGTATGTGATGTCTCTGATAGTGATGTAAGTTGGTTTCCCAAATATAAGGCTCTCCATAAATCACTTTTCTGGTATTAAAAAATAAATTTCAAGCATGCTGCACTAAAAGGAGAAAAGGGGGAGCATGGGATAGAGACCTGCTCTGAGGTAATAGCCCTTCACTGAAAATAAGAATGTTAAATTGGTGCAATTCAGGCTGTTTTTCTTGCCTCTGCCCAAATCAACAGCAGTGAGTCATCACGGCAGACGGCATCAGCTGCCACGGTGCTCGCAGTGCCTCAGAGTGCAGGCTGCCAAAACCTGCTGCTTTCCTCTGCTGCTGACAGGAGTGGGACTGATCCCAGCCACCCTCAGCACCAAAACAATGATCATTCCATGGAAACACGGTTTCAGAAGCCAGACACCCTACGTTTTGTTTTCAATCCCAAAGGAAGCAGTGCCCTGCTCCTGTGCTGGGTTGGGGGGTTGTGGAAGATTCTGTCTGAGTGGGCTCCATGGAAGAGGAGCCATGAGATGGGTGTCCCAGTGCTCCTGCCTGGCAAATACAACAGAGGCAGCCCCTGAGGGTCTGAGTGTTGTGGAAGTGTTGTGACAGTAATACCAGAACCCTGCAAGAGGAAACAAAGCACAGGTCTGCTTGGAGCCTGCCCTGCAATACCCACAGTCTGGCCACCCCTGTGCCACCAGAGCATCCCTGTGGATGCAAAGCCAGCATTTCACCTCTGCCCCAGCTCAGGGAGGATGCAAGTGGAGCAGGCTCAGGCTCAGCTGAGCTATGCCAGCACCCTTTGGGCCTGTGCAGCTGAGTGCCTGCCTCACAGAGCCTGGGAAATCGGGTGAGGAGAGGGGAGTCTGGCACTGTGGTGTCCTGGCCCATTTGAATTCAGGATACCTCTTGACATGTCTCCAGATCCATGGCTGGAACACCCTCCATGCACCCACTGGCCCAGAGCTGGTCAAGGCTGGTGACATCCTCTGAAGGTGGGGTCCCCATCCATGGAGATAAAGACACATAGATGTGGCATTTAGGGACAGGGCTCAGTGGTGGGCTTGGCAGTGCTGCGTTAAATAGTCTTAAAGGTCTTTTTTAACCTTTTCTAACCTAAATTATTCTACAATTCCATGATGAGTGCCCAAGGCTCACCATGGCCCTGCAGGTAGGAAGTACCACCACTGCCCACTCCAAAACCTCCTGGCAGGAGGACCAACACAGTGCTTGGCAGGATGGGGTGGGCATCCTGGGGGAGTGCCAGGGCTGCAGGGACCGTACGAGCCCTCTCTTCCACATCTGAACACACTCATGGCCAGTTATTGGGGAATACCTGGATTTATCCAGGAAAGCTGCAGGACACAGATGTCACAGAGGAGCTTTTGCTGAGCAGCTTGATATGATTTAGAAAGGAAACAGAAAAGCCTCAGAATTTGTCATTTTCCAGGCTTCATCAACACAGCTTAGTACGGCCCCTAACACCAGCAAAACCAGAAAATGATGAGACATGCTGGCAGGACCTGGGAAGGCAGAGTTCAGTTTGCTACAGAGGTAAATGTTTCAGTAGCTTTTCGAGGGCAGTGGAGATGCCCTTTTGCCTTGGAAGTCCTTATCACCACAGATCCTCTGCCTCTGGCTTTGGAATGGAAATGCGGTTGAAGTTAAAGGAATAGAAATGAAAGCTGCTGCTTCCGCCCAGCCGGGGCTGCTGAAACACACAGAGCCATGGGGTGGGGAAAGCGTGAAGCTGCATAATCATCGCTATCAACACATCAGCCTGACTGGCCGCTCTCCCTCCAACACCAGCCTCTCAGATATCAATCAACCAGCAGGCAGATTAGATTAATTGGCTTTCTGCATCTAAAGCTGATGCTGATGTCCATTGATTGGAAACTACTCCAGAGCACGGGCAGTTAAACAGGAAGGTGTTTCCCGCTCGTTTCTCAAAGGAGATAAGGGTACACAATAAGAGGAGGCAAAGGAGACTAAACAGCTGAATTAACAGGGAGTTCTGCATGCTTCTGGTATGAGGGTTACGACAGCCTCAGGAATTTGCTAATTAGCTGTGTCAGATCATTATCTTGCAGCCAGTGAGTGAAGAAGTAATTCAGTTTAAGCACACCTTTTTTTTTTTTTTTTTTTTTTTTTTTTTTTTTTTTTTTTTTTTTTTTTTAAATCCTTACTTAGAAGCATACTTGGCACTTCTGCCGTCTCCATGTGCCGTTGTGACGCTGCCCAGGTTGCAGGTCATGGATCCCCCGGGCTCTGTGGGACACAGGGACACAACCACCCCCAGCCCCTGGGGTGATTCTGCATGCAGGCCTGCTCCTTGCTGCTGCAGGAAAGCAAAGGAGGAGAAAATATCAGGGATTGGGGATTCTAGGTTGGTTGGGGTTTTTATTTGGGAGGGGGTTTCTTTTGGGAAGAGTGTTGGGTTTGGGTTCTGGGTTTTCTTGTTTGTTTGGGTTTTTTGTTATTGTTGTGGGTGTTTTGTGGGTCTTTTTTTGTTGTTGCTCTTTGCATCCAACAGGGCCCTGAATTACATCTGAAAGATTGGACCTTTAGAAAAGAATTCAATATTTAATTGCTTTCAGTCAAAAAGGACCACATGTTTTGGATAATATTGAATTATTTTAAGAATATATCTTTGGTTTTCTGAAGGGGATACTTTGATAGATTAAGACCACAACTCCCAGTGTCTCTCTTTAGGTCTGGCAGGGGGTGTCCAGAGGAGGCTGTGACCCCATGGGAAGCCCAGGCTGGAGCAGGCTCCTGACAGGACCTGGGAGAGAGGAGCCCAGGCTGGAGCAGGCTCCTGACAGGACCTGGGAGAGAGGAGCCCAGGCTGGAGCAGGTTCCTGGCAGGACCTGGGAGAGAGGAGCCCAGGCTGGAGAAGGTTTACTGGCAGGACCTGGGAGAGAGGAGCCCAGGCTGGAGCAGGTTCCTGGCAGGACCTGGGAGAGAGGAGCCCAGGCTGGAGCAGGTTCCTGGCAGGACCTGGGAGAGAGGAGCCCAGGCTGGAGAAGGTTTACTGGCAGGACCTGGGAGAGAGGAGCCCAGGCTGGAGCAGGTTCCTGGCAGGACCTGGGAGAGAGGAGCCCAGGCTGGAGAAGGTTTACTGGCAGGACCTGGGAGAGAGGAGCCCAGGCTGGAGCAGGCTCCTGGCAGGACCTGGGAGAGAGGAGCCCAGGCTGGAGCAGGCTCCTGACAGGACCTGGGAGAGAGGAGCCCAGGCTGGAGCAGGCTCCTGACAGGACCTGGGAGAGAGGAGCCCAGGCTGGAGCAGGTTCCTGGCAGGACCTGGGAGAGAGGAGCCCAGGCTGGAGAAGGTTTACTGGCAGGACCTGGGAGAGAGGAGCCCAGGCTGGAGCAGGCTCCTGACAGGACCTGGGAGAGAGGAGCCCAGGCTGGAGCAGGCTCCTGACAGGACCTGGGAGAGAGGAGCCCAGGCTGGAGCAGGTTTACTTGCAGGACTTGTGACCTCACAGGGAACCCACACTGGAGCAGGCAGTTCCTGAAGGACTGCAGTCTGTGGGGGACTCACACTGGGGAAGTTCATGGAGAACTATCTCCTGTGGGAGGGACTTCATGCTGGAGTAAGGAAAGAGTGTGAAGGATGTAAAGAGTCCTCTCCATGAAGAAGGAGGAGGAGCTGCTCCAGGCACCATAGCAGAGTTTCTGCCACGTGCTGTGGTGCATGATGAGACAGATTGTGACTCTGCAACCCATGGGGACCCACAGTGGAAATTGTCCCAGACAGGACTACAGCAGGAACCCCTTGCTGCAGCCAGGCTGGGAATAAGGGGAGGAATTCAATACCATGTCAAACCCTATAACCCGGCCCAAAAGGACTGGGGTTGACATCCTGCTCTGCTTTCCCCTAACATACAGCATGGGGAGTTCTCAGCTGAAGAAGCTGAAACAATTGCTTTTGAATACATTCCAAAACTAATTTAATATACGATGTCTGCTGGGACTGGGTGAGTCAGAGCGCTGTGATGGGACTCTGAATGTGCTGCAATTTATTTGTACTGAAGTTTAAATAAGATTGATGGAGCCATAAAGCCATTATTGAAGAGGCTTCATGGTGGAGCCCAGAGGGAAAATGAAGCATAGCAACAGGCTCTTGATTCTATAACATCCTCCCACCTCACTGTGGGGTTGTGATGGTGGTAGGTCTTCTTTGTTGGCTGGGTTTGGGTCCTCAGAGAGCTGTGGGTGGCTGTAGACTGGTGTGGCTGCCTGGGACTTATGAGAATCACCAGAGCTCTGCAAGAAGATTTCCCAGGAGATGAGGGGCAGCTTGTAGAGCTGTATCTAGTAGAATGATGGAATAGTTAGGGTTGGAAGGGATCTCTGGAGATCACCCAGTCCAATCCCCCTGTCAAGACAGGGTCACCTGGAGCAGGTCACACAGCAATGCATCTAGATGGGTACTGAAGGTCTTCATAGAGAGAGACTCCACAACCTCCCTGGGCAGCCCATTCTGGTGCTCTGCCTTCTTCAATGTAAAGAAGTTCTTCCTCAAGCTGAGGTGAAATGTCTTGTGTTTTAGTTTATGGCCACTGTCCCCTGTCCTGTCTCTGGGCACCACTGAAGGATCTGGCACCATCCTCTTGGTACCTGCCTTCAAGATATTTATATCCATTAAGTTAAAGGTCAGTCTGGATCTTCTCAGAGGTAGGCCTTGAGGAGGAAGGCTTGCAGACCTGGTGAAGTCTGAGGCCAGGACAGTGGGGATAATTGCTCAGTGATTCCAGAGCCTTCACCCTGTAGTGAGCCCCACCAGCAAACCCAACCAGGCTGGAAGTTGTGGACTGCCCATCTGCCACCAATGCTTTTGGAAGCAGAGCAAAGGAAGTTGGATGGATGATATAATAAAACTAGAAAGGATTATTGGCTTTGGTTTTCAAAGATTAGGAAGCTCTTTCAAGTGTCTTCATTTATCACCTAGATATAGACCAGCACAGACAAATACATTTATGGTGCAAGATATCTCTAAAGGTCTTTCTTTATACTTCACAGCTGTGAGGTATCAAACCCTCAGCTTTTTTGTGATGATTCATTCAAAGTAAGCTGTAAAGAGCAGCAGGAAATATAAGTGAAGCTGTGGCAGTCTGCAACCACAGGCTGGGCATCTGAGGGTCCCAGGCAGATCCACTTTCCCAGGAAGTGCTCAGCGTGCTTGAGTGGCAGGGATGGTCAAGAAGGGTCAAAACAAATCTGCTCAAAAATGTTTACAGACCTCCTATTTTGGCTGAACCCTCTCCATTTGGGTTTGTAGAAATGTTTAGTGGCAGCTGCTGCCTTGAGGTTTCCACTGCTGCATTTGTGTGGCTGACACATGTGGTAATTCCCACTCAGAAATCTTTCTCCAAACATGCTGAAACCTCAGCTTCAGGGCAAGAACAAGAAAGAGTGGGGATGCCCCACGATTTCCAGCTGGGATATTTCTCTCATTACTGGGTAAAAAGTGCTAAAGCAGAAAGCTTCTGGCTAATTCAGGGTCTGCAACTGAGTGTGTGTGAATCACCAATATGTTGACACACACTCATTTTAGTAAAATCTGCTGTTTGTTTCACTAGTAGTGTTGATGTACAAAAGGCATTGAAATTAAGTGCTGCATGTTAAAGATCAATTAGGTTTTACTCCCACTGAAAATGACATTGGTATTTGGAAGAAATGTGCACCCACGTCCCCCTTACACTCGCAGGGAAATTTATGGCCCAGCTGCAGAGAGGATATTTTCTCTGCAATGAACATCAAAATTTGGTTTCTAGCTCTGCCCTTTCTCCATCTGAGTGTGTTTTTATGTGCAGGGAGGAAGGTCCTGGAAAGAACAAACAATTCAGCTCCAGCTGGGAGCCACCTGCTACTCATCACACCTTGCTGCTTTCTCCCAGGGCTTCTTTTTGGTGACCAAAGGAGCTGACCCATGTCAGTGTGCTGGCTGCAGGTGGAAACATCACCTGCCACAAGAGCTGCACCCTGGGGTCACAACAGCAACTTAAGGGGAGAAGAATAAACACCTTCCCAGGTACCTCCAAGGGAAGTGATGTGGGATCAGTTGGCAAGGCTGGTGCCTAGGGCTCTGTAGTGCTTTTTTAGAAAAAGACATGTGGTAAAGGTACTTGCCTGCGTTACCAAGAACACTGAGTTAAGCATGTACCAGTTTCCAGGGGCATCCCTGTGTGGGTGGCACCAGGCCCTGCTCATTGCTGGTGTGCTCCTCTGCTGGTTTGAAGCAGGGAGCTCTTGCTGCTGATTTTGTACTCAAGCAACTTTGGATATAACTTCCCCAGGATCTTGGGCCATGGCTTTAAAAGAAAGTGGCATTTCAAGGAGTTAAACACTTCTCTTGGATGCATTATTCAAAGTAATCCTTAAATATGGGGTAGCACCTGCCTGGACTTTCCTGTTTCTGCAGTTGGTGTTGCAAGGAGGTGAAAGAGGCTGT
Source organism: Zosterops lateralis (assembly GCF_965231275.1). Lineage (NCBI taxonomy): Eukaryota > Metazoa > Chordata > Aves > Passeriformes > Zosteropidae > Zosterops > Zosterops lateralis. Next base: position 8,150,854 of record NC_139775.1, read on the forward strand.
TGCTCAATGCCTGTGACTAACCAACCCTTCCTGCCCACAGCTCTCAACAGGAGCACACTCCCTCCATCCCACTTCAGCCCTGCTGGAACTTGGGGTGCCCAGCATGGTGCTCTGAGCGAGCAGACCTGGGCCAAAATACCCCTCGGGAAAGGCATCTGGGGGGTTCTTTTCACACTGATAATTTCCCTGATGTGGTTAAGGGTGCTGGAGAAGGGTGTGCTCATAGAGGAAGGGTGTACTCAAGAAATACCTTGCTGCCAAAAGAAAGGAGAAGTGGACAAAGTGGAGTGATTCTTGCCTTGGATCAGTTCACTGGAGTGGTTTTGCACTGTGCCTCCCCAAAAAAGGTGTAGTGGCCCACTTTGGGCAGGAGTGAGCTGGTGGAGAGAAGGCTCTCCCCTTGTGATGAGGGCAATGTGCTTTTACCAAACAGGTAAAACACAGGTCTGCTCCCTGCCATTTCTCCCTCTTCCAGACCTAGAACTTCAAACACTGCTGCATAAAGTATATGGAGACCTTTTCCTGTGTTTTGGTTTATGTTCTCTGCCATCCCTGCATGAGGAGAGAGGCAAACTGGGTTTGGTATAGATGAGGTACAAAAGCGATTTTCAGCTGCTGGGAACAGACTGAAGAGACAGAGGGAGGTGTGTGCTCTGCCTCGTGTTAGCACTGTGTTTGTAGATGTCATTTGTCATTTCCAGTGGTGCGCATGATTTTGTCGGTTTAATCAAATTGCTCCTTTTAACGCTAGATTTGCCCAGGGGCTTCTTTCCATCCCTTCCCCCTTTAGGTAGGATCCAAGGTGGGCAGGGAGGAGCCCGGCTCGGGGCCCAGGCTGGGATGGACACAGGGCAGCCGTGTCAGCGCCGCTCCCTGTCCCAGTGCGCTCTCTGGGAGCTCCGGGGGAACTCTCGGCCACCACAGGCCTTTGTGGGCAGCGGCTCAGAGGGCAAGGAGCGCCTCACGTCACCGGCCACGGCTGCTCGGCTGTCTCGCCTGCCGGCGACTATTTTTAGCATTATCTCAGAAGTGCCTCCTCGCCGGCTTTAGTTGCTTAGCAGCGCTGGCGCGATGAGGATGCGAAGGGCCGGATTGATGGACACGTGCGGAGATCCCGGTGCGGGCTCCTCCCAGAGACCTCGCAGCTCCCGGCCGGGCTCTGCTGATGTCCCCTGAGTGCAGCAGCCACAGCCCCCGCGGGGTTCCCGCATCCCTGCCCTGCGCCCACCCCTCTGGCAAACAGACCCTTCCCTCTGGGTTTGCTCTCTTTGGGCACTGACATCAAAAAAGGGGCTTGGGTTCAAAACGCGCCCCTGTGGAAGTCCCTGTTATAAATGCAATGGCAAATATCGGATTAACAAAGAAACAATTTATTAATAACACGATATCAATCACCAACAAAAAGAGAAAACCACAAAACAGGAAAATAGCAGCACTGTGCCGGGTGGATAGGGGTCTGCACACCAGGGTACAGGATGCCCAAATCCACACCGAACAGTCCTCAGTCCCCTGTTTTATAGGATTTTTCTGCCCTTAGGCAGTCCAGGTGTCCAGGGTGAGCCGAATAGTCCAAATTTCTTTTCGATGGTCTTCCCGGATCTTGTCAAGTCCCGTTGATCCATTCCGGGAAGGTCTTTTCTTATGCCAGTTGTACCAGTCAGTCTTATGTTGATTTCAGTGTGCATATCATGCCAGGGCGTTGATGAAATCTGCATCGTCGTCAAGAAGGAATTCTCCTTGCATTGGAGAGGAAGTGATTCTTATGGGGGCTGGCTAGCATCTTTGTTCAGTCCGATGGTCCTTGTCCTGTTTCGCAACTGAAGCCGTGCAGGCTGGGGAGACGGTTTGCTACCTACTAGACTTTACATTTTATTAACATCATTCTTATTATACATTGGATTATTATTTTATACACGAATTTTTACACCAAATTTATCACATCCCCAATCCACAGCCAAGGAACCCCGTGCAATAAACCTCGGCACGATGCTTTGTTTACTCTTTGGTGAGACGTTTTACTTCCAGATGATCTGTTTTCTCTGACATAATGTAGAATTGCATGTGTGTAAAGCTGCCTACCAGGATTGCTGGTGTCTGAGAGGGAAATTATGTTTGTTGTAAAATCAGTGATACCCGCAGATAGAATTAGGGCTCTCGGAAGACAAAAGCAGTTATTTTCTCAAATTCAAAACTCTGGTACTTAAACTGTATCTGCTCAAATTGATCAAATCAGATTGCTGAGCTACAGATAGGTCTGTAAATATGTTAAGCTGAAGAAAGATTTCTTTTAAGTCTCCATGCCCTGACAGACTCCTTTCAAAGCAAGAAAATCCTGAAATGAGTTACTGCAGGTACAAATACAATGCACACACAAGACTGTTTCTTAGGGACTGGTTTCCAAAGTGGCAGGAGCCCAAGCTGATGCACAATTGTAAGCGTGTCCCATTATCTGATAAACCCGAAAAATTTGGCTGAGGTTGTCTGTGCATTTTGGGGCACATCCTATTCCTGTCTGCCCAAGACCCTCCATGACATGCTGCAGCTCCTGTTCCTGCACTTGTATCCCTTCATTGTGTGTGACCAGACATGAGGGTGAGTGTATCTGAGCTGGAGAGTGGTGATGCAGAGCCACGGGGCTTTGAGCACAGGCAAAGGAAGCTCTGGGAAGAGGAAGGCAGCAAGTGTGTGCAGGGAGGGCTGTTGGAATGGGAAACTGTTTGATCTGGGCAGCTGAGGGAGGGACTGGAGGTCTAAGGAGCTCCTTGATAACCCACTGCCTGGTTATCAGGGAGGGCTGTGTTATTGCAAGGACAGATGCTATTTCAGGAGGATGCTGCTTGTGAGACAGAAGGTCTCTGTCAGGCTCCGGGGCTGGAACACTGATGGCAGGAGAGGGTTTCTGCTGTGTGTCAGAAGCTGCCAGGAGGAGTCCAGCAGCATCCAAACCAGAGACTGGATTTCTGCTCAAGGAATAGCACACCCTGTTTAGACTGGAGTAGTTTTTGCTGCTGTGTTTTACACACAGGATCCCATCTGGAACATCTTCACACCCCTCCTAGGCTGTGGGTAGGGATAAGAGGTGTGAGTGCCATCATTCAGCATATCTCTGTGCATACCTGTAGTCTTATGGATTTAGCATTAAAGGCAGAAATCAAATATTAGTTCACCCTTATTTGCCAGCTTGGTCCCCAGATCATGCAATTTTAGAGAGGCATCCTACATTCTTTCTGTAAGTGAGAGTTATAGGCTGCCGCTGTTGGTAAATGTCAGCCAAAAATTAAGTAGGGTGTGAGAATGGGGCAGTCATGCATTTCTTGCAGTTGATGGTGCCACCAAGGACCTTTCCAGTAGCTCGTGCTACTACCCAGCTTGCTGGCAAGCTAGCACAGAGTTCAAAGAGTCTGAGGAAAAGTAAAACCCAGTGCTACACAAGTAGTACACAAAGAGGTGGTTTGGTTTGGTTATAGTAGGCACCCTGGAGTAATATTTAATCACCTTAAGATTAAATGGCAATTTCTGAGCAACTGGAAACTCAGCATTTCAGGAAAATCGTTCCCTTAAAGCATGCTCAAGTGATGGAACTTTTCCCTCTCACTTTGTCCTCTTTAACTGATGTACAGTGAAGGATGTGGAGCCAGTTACTAAGTTGGTTTTCCAAGCAACTCTAGGAAAGATGTACCTGGCAGAGAGCAGCACCAAAGAGTGGAGAGTCCTGTCCAAAGCAGCAGTGTGCGTTTTTGCCATCGCCCCCAAGAGACGATGGAGAATCCAGTGCTGAGGTGTCTGGGCTCCCAATCCTCTGCAATTCCAGCCTTATTTTCAGTGTCTGGCATGTGTCCTGGATGAATCAACCCATCATATTGCGCTCACAGGCGTGCCCTGAGGTGGTGCTGCAAAGGTAATTCCTTGTCTTTTCGCTCCTGTTTGTCCCATTAGTGCTTGTTCCGAATATCGATTGTTTTCAGACATTGTGCAATGTTAACGTGTGCAGGAAAAGCCCCTCCCTGCACCCTTGTGAGACACTGAGAGAACAGCTTTGTGTGGTCTCTTCAAAACAGCTAAAACCATGAACCTGCGCGTTTGCCAACCCAACCCCTCGGTGGGCCTTTTGACATGTTTAATGAAACACTTTCTGCATTCAAGTTCCAGATGCCTCTCACTCTGCCACCTGCTGCCAGCTGCTGCTGACCTGGGCTTTGCTGCAGCTGGGTCTGCGTCTTGGGGACTTTTTTTATACTGTAAAGTAAATTTGAAATAAGAAATAGGGTTTAGGTGGTTTAGGACAATGCTTTATCCTACTACTTGTTTGCCTAAGGCTCTTTACTTTGGCAAGCATGTTGGGAGTAGGAAAGGAAATGAGTGTCACCATTTGTCACACATTTAGTAATGTTGCATATAGAAAGGTAAATGCCAAGTGTTCATATGCCATCTTATAAATAAATGCTGGCAAGGAAAGGCGATTTCTACCCAATTACGTGCCCTTTTGGATGTAAATGTTATGTATGTGTGGTAATATTTGGCCATCTGCTGCTGACAGCAAGAATTGCATGGGCATGGCAGGAGGGAGCCCCTTCACACCGGCTCCTGCAGAAGCTGTAGTCAGGATGGGGGGAACCAGGGGACCCCAACACCCTGAGAGGTGCTGGGATCTGCTCCACGTGGTGGGAGGGGGCTGAGAGCCTCATCTGAGCTTCCTGACATCTAAAAACACCTAAATCTAGGATGGAGCTCACCATCTTGGTCTGCAATAGTATCTGTGGGTGGCAACCAGCAGCTGACTCTGCTGGCCCGTGGCAAGCTCTCCGAGGCTGCTGGGAAAGTTTGTGTCTTTCAGTGGCTGGAGGTGTTTGTAGGAATGCATTTGCCTGATGTCTGTGACCTACAAGGTCATGGACCACACCCAGGAACAAAACCAGGGTACAATACCTGGGCGAGAGAGAAAAAGGAGAGGTGTGAGGAGAAAGAAGGGGAGATGAAAAACCCACAGTGTAGGAAAGGTCTAAATGAAAAGAAGGTGGAAAAGTTGGTATTGTGCTTTACAAACACAGTTCTGTAAGGGCATGAGATTTTGCAGCGTGCCCAAAGGAAGGCTTTCAGGTGAGCTCTGACAATATCTGAGTGTCTCCTCCTCCTTCCATCAGAGGGAGCTCTCAGGAGCTCATCTCTGGCGCCCCACAGCAGGTACTGAGGTGGTGTTTTAGGTGGTGAAAACAGAGGATGTGGCTTTTAAACCCACACAAACGTAGTGAGTCAGGGAAGGTTTCTAGAAGAGAGATTAAAAAAATAGCACAGTCATTTGCTTTCCGTCTTTCCTAAACATGTTTGTTACATCTCTTTCTGTTCAATTAACCCTGAATTTTCTCAGCACAGCCAGAGTTCTGCCTAGTAAGCCCATCCTCAACAGAGGCAGCTGAATTGTTCATCTGTATCCACCTGTATCAACCCTGAGCCTCCAATGTGGGTTGTGAGCTGGAAGGACATGTCCCACAGTTAGAGCTAGAATTGGGTAAGAGGTGACAAATGGATTGCAAGGATGCTGAATCAGTGGAGTTCAACAGCAGTGGGGTCTCCTGGCTGGCCAGTGCTGATACCCTCCAGCATGCAGAGCAGTCCTCAAGGTGTGCTTGCTGCTGCTCTGGTCTTCTTGGGGGAGAAGGGGAAATTATCATCTGTCAAAAGTTATCACCTGGACCCCCTCAGCCCCTCCTTCAGCCCTGGGGTCATTCTACTGCTGCAATGGATTTGTGTCAGGTAGGGACTCTGCATCTGTAAAAAAACATACTTTTTTTTTTTAAATTCTAGCTGTCATCACTTTGAAAATCACTTCTAGGTGTGGCAGGCAATGTATTGATTCACTTCTGCTCATTTGCTTTCCAACTCAGTTTTTCATTTCACATTTCTCAATGTCTCACCAGAAACAATTCAAGTTTGTGCTCTCTCTGTGACAGGGCACATCCTCACACTCAACAGTTTTGGATACATTTAGGACAAGCCATGTCTGCCACAAGGCTTTCAGCTTGGCTTCTTATAAAGGCATAAACAATTTGCAAAATCTAGATTCAGCTGCTGTTTCAAACACATGCAGCCCAGGCTTGCAGAGCTTGAGTACAGTGTTGTCACTGTTTTGTTACAACACTATGTTTTTGTTTCAGTTTAGAGTGAAAAATAAAGCTTCAGGAATTGGTGGAGATGTCCTATAGAAGAGCAAGGTATTTGTGTTAGAGGTATGGGGAAAAATTCTTTGCTACAGGGCCCTATAGGGGAGTACCTTCCTTTAACCAAAAATCCAGTGCAATTCCTTCACCCTTCTAAGTGAAAAGCTTTGTGCTCACTCTTACCACAGTCCTTAATTGTAAGTGAAAATCTTTCCACACACAGCTGAGATCTGTCTGTGGCCTACAGCAGCAATTGTATTCCAATTTTCTCTCTTATTTGATAGTTTAATAATATCCTGAGTAGCACTTAATGCTACAGTTACTCTTGCCACATCTGGTACAGAATGAATATTGATCACTTACAAAGCTGGAGACTGGAATATTCATGAACACTTTCTTTTATGCTGTTTGGTGTTAATATATTTAGGGTTCCTCTTTAAAATCTGTTTCTATTCAAGAAAAAAACACAAACCTCTGAGAAGCAAAGGCAGGAGAAAAGGCAGTTTCACAGTAGTGTTCCTAATGTTTACCCTCTTGCCCTGCTTATCGAAGTCAGCTGAGACATATAGTCCCTGACACTGTGTCAGCCTGGCCCATATTCACCTTTATGTGTGGAATCCTCTAATTTCAAGGAGAATATTTGACCTCAAAGGGGCCTGAGCCATTCCCAGAGGGATGGTAGAGGTGCACTCTGTGTGTTTGCCTTGAGAAATTGCTGAGCTGTATTTTGGGCTGTTATTCCCTGCTCCAGAACCACCAAAAGATACACCAGGATGGTGAGGTGCAAGGCTGGACCAAAGCAGACACAGTGTCATTTCTTGCCACGAGACAAAAGTGGTATATCTTCATGTCTTCTTCTTGCTCACACAATGTGAGCAAGACCTACATCTGGACATCTGAAGACTTTCAGCTTTGCCCACATAAAAGGCATTAAGGAAACCTCTCCTGGTTTTTTAGATGTGTTGTGTTTTCTAGGCCTGACCCATGTGTGGGGCTGTGCTCTTACACCAAGTGTTCTGAGCTCTCTTCAAGCTCTGGGAATTTAATTGGCTTCCCAGGCAGACACCTCGCACCACGGTCTGTCTTGTTGGCAGCCTTGGAGACATTTTGCCATTGTTCTTTTTCACTTGGCACACAAGTGTCTGCACAAAGTGTCCAGAGTAGCCAGCTCCAAGTCACTGATGACATCATGGTCTCTGGAAGAAAAAAATTCCTCAGGGAGTAGGGCAGTGTGTACAGCTTTGGGCTAAGTTCAATAAAAGTCCACTGTTCTGCGTAGAAAATGAAAAATATGGTCAGAAAGATCAGAGGGAGTAATAACGCTGACTGCTAGCAGAAAATGTGCTGGGTGAGCCCAAAGTCAATGTGGTTGTACTTTACTCTGTCCCAGCAATTACATGTGTAGGATGAGCCCAGCTCTCAGCAAATTCATCCTTGTGCCTTGGTGGTCCTTTCCCTCTCACAGGGGCAAACTGTGGTCCAGGAGGACCTGCCAGGATTGAGCAGCAGCTGACCTGAAGGAAGGGAGGGCTCCTCAGCAAGCCTCCTGTCTGGGGAGCCTGTCACTCCAGGACTAGAGCCTGCCGAGCCCCAGGTACTCACTGTAGTTTCCCTTTTCCTTCTTTTCTTTCCTTTATTTTTTTTAAAGCTGACTGCTGGCAGCAAATTGTAAAGTCCTCTCTGCTGACATTGCTGCAGGAAAATTCATGGGCTTTTCCTGGTTTCCAAGGAATATTGCAAACCCAAAGGTAGGGAAGAGTCAGCAAGGAGGGAGGGAAGAGAAGCAAGGCCAGAGCTATTCAATGGTCCCAGGAGATTTGCATCTGTCAGCTAATAAATGCAGTCGGATAACAATGGAATTAATTTTAAATCACCTAAACAATCAAAGAGCAATTACTTCATTTAATTATAAGCAAGATGAGGGAAACAATAGGATTTAATTTCAATAATACCTCTACCAACTCAGCTATGATTTTAATTTAATTTAAAGTGACAGAACTTCCTGGATTGCAATACTGTGACTAAAAATACCATGCTTTACCTTCACCATTCAGTCAATAAACCATGGTATGGACTTTGCTTAATATTCAGCACCTGATTTAAAAATAAAACAGAGCCCTACACTTTGTTTTAAAAATACATTTCCAAGTATGTGCAGCAATATCTGTTATGAGTAACCAAGGTCACTGGGAGAACCCAGCACTAAACTGAATGGTGACCTGCTTGTTTGGGTATTACTTATTAAGAATATTTTTTAGATCCCCCAAGTATTGTAGTTCCTCTAGAGAGCACACAGCCATCACAGGCTTTCCCTGAAGGAGCTGAGCACTCAGCAAGATGTGAGGGGAGTCTTCCAGTAGTCCCAGGCTGGAGTAACGTATCAAAATCTGGGCAAATAGAAAGAGACAAGAGAGCAAAAGTAACAGCTGGATTTTTTGGCTCTAGGCCAACAAATGGTAAATGGCACAGCTGGAGAAGTTTTGGCTTGCTGTCTTCTGGTTTTTTGCCTTTATAGTTGCAGGTTTTTTGGGTTTTGGAGTTTTTTTGCTGATATTTTTAGCATTATTCCAGTTTGGTAGCATTTAACTTTGTTGCTATAATAACTGCTGCAGAAATTGTCATGAGGGAATTTATTCTGTCTTTGTGAGTATGTTTGCACTGCATGAAATAAAGAAGGCCTGAGGCAAGCTATTGAAGAACAAGGAAAAGACAAAATATTGACTCAACAATTCAGTGAGCATCATTTGCCCACTGTGCTGAACAAGGCATGGGTCCTACAAGAAAAATTTCCTTGATCATGTTATTAAAGCATATCTTGAAAGGCAAAGAGACAGAAGAACTGGAGGCAACTGCATGGCCTAGAGTAAGACTGATAATTTTTGAATACTCGACTTCACAGCATATGAATATATAAAATTCATATATGATTAATATAGGCATGTAAAGGAACTGATATACTCAGACATATATTTCTAACTCATGTAAATCAGTGCTAGTGCTTTAATTTATTCTTGTCTTGGTGCTTGTTGCTTTTATTAAGAGCAGCTCCTTCTGATGTCCTGAGTCACTTCAGAGAGAAGGACATAAGGATCCAGCTTTAGCTCCTCCAGGCAGCTCTCTCAGTCTCATGCCTGAGTTGTTGTCAAGGAGACATATCTCTGGCACACATCTTCTCTGTGGTTTCTCCTCTTAGTACGCTTTCCCATTGCTATGGAGACTATCACAAACTCATTTAGCAACTCCCAGTGCTCCACGAGGAATGTGTATTTCATAACTCACTCCTCAGAACAAGGAGTGCTGCTTAGTTTTTGGCTGCTCACCTGCATGTCCAGCCTGGCTATGCCAGGGACTGTCCGTGCTGAGCCCTCAAGAGCTGACACAGCACAGCTCTAAGGGCAGGGCTACACAAAGGTGTCTTCAGTGGGGACAGTTTGGAAGCTGAGACAAGCCTTGTGTGTGGGAGGTAAACAAATGCTTGCCCTGGCTGCTTGGCATGGCTCTTCGAGTCCAAACCCCTCTCATTTTCCAAGTGTCCAGCTGGCATTCTACTGAATTCTGAACACAGGTGAAACCAAGGAAAATGCCTGACTCTAACAGTGCAAAGGAGAGGGAAACAGAACCACTCTGCTGGCTTCTGTTGCAGCGAGGAGAGGGAACAGGGAGCAGGAGAGAGGGAACAGTGCAGCAGGGCTAGCAGGGTGCAGGGAAGCAGTGACAGGGAGGATCTGTGGCTGGGTTTGATCAGTTCCAAGGGCTGTCAGCCTCTGAATGCTGCAGATGGGCTGTACCCCCTCAGGGTAGTGGCAGTCAAGCAGTGGCACTTTGGCTCCCAGAGAGCTGTGCACTGGAGACAGCAGCAGCCCAGCGGTGGAAGTGGCACCAGCTGCCTGGAGGAGCCCAAGTGTGTGTACTTAAACCATTTTGGCCAGCACAGAAGTGTAGGGTTTACTCAGAAAATCAAGACATAACAGAAATTATCACTTGGGATTTGCAACAGCTGCTGCACACCAAAGCAGTCACTGCTGGCTGAAGGGCCTGCAGCAGTGGGTTTGAGCACATGAGAGTATCTTCCTTCTGGGACACAAGGGAGAGAGATCCTGGCAAAATGGTCCAACATGGACTTAATACCATGGAAAGATCCCTTACAAAGTGGATGCAAGTAAGCAGGCAAAAATTAATAGGGCAGCCTATAAAATAATTAAGTCTCATGTTTAGGGTGGGAATTACAGCTCTCTGGGTCATGCTGAGATGGCAGTTGAGGTTCCCAGCTCCCTACCCTGTGTCCCCACTCCAGTGCACAATCTGACATATTAGCATAATCCTCAATTCCAGTTTGCGTTAATGTGTCAGTCTATCCCCTGCAGTATCTCAGGAGCACATAGACTGTCCTACTGGGGCAGGAAGGCCATAGCAGGGCTCTGATATGGGGGCAGGGACTTCTTACCTTCCCTATGTAAGTCAGAGTCCATCTGTATCCAGAAATCTGTAATAAGCCAGACAGTCTTCAAATCGCCACTCTAGTGCTACACAGGACCATAAATATTCAACAAGTACTAGGAACAGCTGAACCCAGCTAATAGAATATAAATAAATAAAACGAAATAATTAATCAACTCAGTAATTTAACAAAAATGTACAAATTTACATATTTTATTAAGGCACATGATTTCTAATGAAGTAGGATTTGGGAAACCCAAAGGGTTCACATATTCCCTGTCACTTATGCAAATCACTCTCTGTTCACTGATTTACAACATCAGTTTGCTGCACATGAGATTGCTTTAAAATGCTGATGTGCATCTCCTTGATGTGTATTGGGCTGTTTCCGTGTGCTGCACTGTGGCTGGCTCAGCACAACCCAGAGCTGGGCTGGTGTAGGGTGTGCACCCCAAAATCCCCCTCTGCATTATGGAACCAGCACACTGCAGCCAACACACTCACACACAGTGGAGAAGGAAAAGAGGAGGGAAATGCATTAGAAATCTACCCTGAGCAGTTCATTTCAGTATGTTTCAGCAGTGATGGGCTGCTTTGTAATTTGCTTCAGTGCCATTTTTAATCTTGTGAAGTTCAAAAGGTAAAGGATATATTTCACTCAAACTTAGATTTGTTGTTTTCAACTTGGATCTTAGATTTGAAGGAAGTCGATTAGTTGATCCAGTTAGTATCCATGGAAATGTATGTATGTCCACACCACGCATGGGATTGCATTTCATAGGGGTAGCTATGCCCAAACAGCAATTCCATATGCAGTTCTGGTTCGTACAGCTACATTTCTCAGAGGCATGTTTTTGTCTCATCATGGGTTTTCTTTTGGGTGTTTAAAGGCTTGGCTTGTTCTTTAGCTGTGTGTTGGTGAAAGCTTACAGCCAGGACTTATGGATTTGCAAACATGTCATTAAGGGGTTGGTGGACTGGGTCTGCATGCTTGGAGCTAAATTCCATTTATCTGGAGAGTAGGTGTTTAACTAATGGCACATCAGACATGGAATAAATGCAGGGCAGCTTCTAGTGTCAGTGTTCTACAAAAACATCTGAATGAATGAGCTGAGAGAACAAAATGTCGACTTTTTATATTCAGTGGAAAGAAATAACAAGAAAAAGCACCATAATGAAGCACTATCTTCGTGCATTAGTGATTATTGCCAAGCTAATTTTATTCATTCTGAAGGATCACCATATCTGTAAGGCTGTGGAACAACAAGTTCGAGAAACTGAAAGAACCAAATAATTGCAAACCATATGTTGAAAACAAAGTAATTAATATCTGAAATAAGAATTTAAAGGAACTTACGTGAAAGAAAACAGTAAGTTTATGTAACATTTCTAGCTGTATAAACATGTTTGTTAACAGGGCTGTAATGCTCTGTGGGCATTGGCTGCATGAGCTGTGGGTAAGGAGGATGGTGGTGCTACAGGGAACTGGGAAAAAGTGTAGCATAAATGTGGTCTAGGAGAGCAGTGAGAAAGAGGAGAGAGATGTGTCTGTTTAAGGTCTCATTCTGCTTCGGATGATGAAGCTCTGTTCTATACCCGAATTATTACACAATATTATGTTATGCTTCAAGATGCCAATCTGATCAAGTTCTGACTATTCTAAAGATATGAAAAAATGTAATTTCTGCCTAGAAGGCTTTAAGATATACAGCAGTTTATAGAATAATGTTTTTATTTGAGAAATTGTGAATACTAGGGACTAAGGAATATGACAAAATAAAAATTTGAAAGAATGTGTCAGTAGGGCTTGATGAGATCTGCTGTCTGACTTTTGCTTATTTCAGAGTAAATCCTTGCAGTTTTCTCTGTAAACATGCAAAAATTGAATTAAAAGAACTTGATGAAGGTTGAAAAAAAACAAAACTTGAAAATCAGAGAAAAAGTCAGAAATCATGTTGAATGGGAATAATATGTGCTTTTCATGCACAAAGCCATATGCTATTTTTTCAGCCTGGCCTGGAGATGAGTCAAAGCTGCATTTGAAGGAAGCTGTGGTTTGTAAGGCTGTTGTTAGAGAAGCTGCAAATTGTAGTGATTTATACAGGGCACCACGGAAAGGTGATTTGGTGGTTACAATCCATGTACGTTATTTGGGAAATCAGATTCTCTTTTACATAATGCTAGACAGCTCTCCCACACCAAGCTTTTCATAGGCTCAAAGGAATACCGAGTCTTTGCACTGCATGTATCTGGCAGTAAAAGGCAATTTATCCTCCTTTGATTCAGACTGAATTGTGTCATTATTCAGACACGGACACAGCCTTTCTCACAGAAATGACATGCAATAACAACTATGCAGGTGAGATTTCAACCAAGCAGTGCCTGGGGCCTCAATTCCCCTTGTGGAGACTTTGAACCCTCCTGGGTTTGCTCTAGATAGTGCCAGTGACCACAGTCACAGGGATGCCCATCCTCTGCAGCGCCCTCCTTGCAGAAGAACCAGAGAAACTGCTGTTGCTCCCTGTGTTTACCCCAGTTTTATCCACGTGCCACAAGTTTATCCAAGTCAATTTGTTTTCTGCTGATGAGTGTTTTCCCACCCTGTTAGCCTGTTACCATCCAGAGATGTGAAAGGTTTTGTCTTTTTAGCTTGTTTCCTATGAAAACAAAGCTTACATGGTCCCTTGGCCAGCAGATGAGTCATGGGTCCTCTAGGAATTACTTTTGGTCCTATTGCCAGCTTTACAGTTGGACACCTCAACTTGTGAGTTTCCACAAAAATGCCCTTCAGAAGGGCTGTGAGAAAACCTGAGTGGTGCTTGAGAAATGTGTGCAAAACTGACAGATAATCTGGCTGTACATCACACATAAAATTAGTCCCACAGAACACTGTCTGGGTCAGAGCACTGAACTCGGAGAGATAAGGACCTGCTGCTTAAATCTCTTTGGACTCACAGCTCCTCTCTTTCATGCTCTGATACTGTGTTTTTTCTCATAAAGGCTGGCTATCGAGCTGTCTCATGAAGTATGACTCAAGTGACATCTCTACTGATCTCATCAAAGTCTTTTCCAGAGGCTTCAAGGAAAGATGGAGAGATAAGGACGTGGTAATGTTGAGATCTGGAATACATTAAAAAAACAGGTAGGAAAATACGCCTAGAAAAAGCAATTAAAATTAGAGAAGATTAAAGGATAAATACCTTGGGGGAGTTTACTGCGTGTTTCGCTTCTATTTGTACTGCACCTTTTAGACTAATTTTTCTTTTCATTTTCATAGCACTCCATCAGCATAAGCTCTAAACTGAGCTAAATTAACAAGTTTGATTCATTACACCATTCAAACAAATTTCTCTGGACTTATTATGCCTAAAGGCTTGATACTTTCCTGGCAGCCTCTTTCAAATTACCCTTTCAACAAACATGACATAAACTTGGGTCTGCAGAGCATGAAAATTTATGTGTAAGAGCAGTTCTTTTAACAGGTGGAAATGCTCAGATTCACCAGAAAGGTGAAGCATTAAGTACACCATTAATTTTTCAAAAGGGCTTCACAGTATAATAGTCTCGTACTATTGGCATCCACGGTGAGAAAGAGAACTGCTTCTTGCTGCAACTCTGCCTTTCTCTGCAGTGCAGTACAGTGCACGCCAGCTCTGCTCCACCACTGTGCAGCATTTCACAACGTGCAATTGCTCGTGAGCCCCGATTCAGCTTTTCCCTCTTGCAGGATGCAGTGCTTTTCAGGCTTCTGCCCAGGCTCTCAGGAATAATGCAAGCAGCACAAATCTCCCCACAGCTGCCTGAAGAGCCAACTCGTGCAGCACCATGAGCTGATCTGCAGCCACACTTGGCTTGCAGGTAACAGAACATCTCAGGCAGGACGGAGCTGTCTCACTGAGCAGAGGAGAGGGAGCTGCTGCTCCTGGAGCACCTTGCAGTTGGTGTGAGTAAAAGCACACTTGATCCTCAGCCAGCACTGTCTACACATCTGACATTCAGCTGTTCCATGAAGTTTGATTTTCAGAGACGTTGAAAAATTTTTGTGACTGAGTTGTTACAATGCTGTCAATTTAACTACGTAACACACTGCAGGCAGACTGTGACTTTCCTCTAAGGAGCTCTGTGTGGATTCCAAAGCTCAGAAAAGGATTGCTGCAGTTCCCACTCTCCTAAAAGCAGCATGGACACTACTGCTTTAGTTTATCTCACCATTTTTACCCTGGCTGATATTTAGGAGATATGACTGTTTGTATTGACAAAAAAAAAAAAAATTATTCTCCTGCTATTTTTCCTTGGACTTTCAGGACCTAAATATTTAAAAATCTAAAACTGGTTTAGGTAATGTATTTGTCAGATTGAAATTACTGCAAAACCTACTTGTTTAGAAAGCTGTCACTTAAATGGAAGTGCTCAGTTTGTATGTGATCTATGACTGTAGTTGGTAATATGTAAATAATATCTAGGACATTTAAGGAAGTATACACTTAATAAACAGAAAAACATACTGTCAATAAACAGAATATGAAGAAACAGCTTACACACACAAACAAGGACTAATGTAGCCCACGACGTAATAAATCTATGACAGGATGATATCTCTGACAGGAACTCAGATATTTTACTCACATACTGTACATAATGCTAGGAGATGTACATCTCACCTAGGAGATGTAAAATGCCTTAAAGATGTAATAATCATAAGGAAATTCAGGAGAGCAAGTTCTTAATGTCTTATATTTGTTGCTCTGTTGTAGAGGAATACTGTTCAGGAAAAGATATCCTCTAAAAGACCTTGAGGAAATGGAGCAGATGGTTGCACGTACTATCCCACTTAAATTCAAAGTGGCTTTATAAATACTCAGAAAAAATAAAACAATGTTTCCTTACTCTTTTATACGAACAAAAAAAAGTAAGGTAAAACAAGGTAAAAGATTATTTTTGTTGATATTCAAACTGGAATTCCAAAACAAAAGATTGACTTTTTTACACTAAAATGATTTTCAACGCAAAAGTGGTGGTGAACTAATGGTTCAATATGCATTGTTATTAGAATTATTTGTATGTTGGATTTCTGTACCAATACACCTCATAGGATAAGGAAAAATTCCAGTTTGGGATGAGACAAGGTAGGCCTCAATAGGGGCTGCAGCTTTTGTTGCTGATGGACAATGTTCCTGCTGGGCAGAGATCTCTGTAGATCCTTGCACCTGCCCACATTTTTAATGAAGAACACAGCGGAAGTCCCACGGGAGCTCCCCTGGGGGCTGTGCCTGAGCTGTGAGTACAACATGTTCTGGACACCCCGTGCTCTCAGTGCCTGCACAGATTGGCCACACGTCACATGTGCTCAGGAGCTGCTATGCCCAGAAATTAGTCTGTGGGGCCATTCAACTGAAAATTTTGTTGGTTATTGAATAGAAATTGGATTCTGCCATCAAAACAGTAGAATTTGGCAGGTATAGAGAGTATCTCCTCTAAGAATCCTTTCTAATTTTTAAGAAGCATACATCTGAAATACACAGACTACAGGATCTTGGCGACTGGTACTTCTCTGTTCTAGTTAAATACTGCTTTGCTCCTTGGCTTCTTTCCTATTTCCACAAGAGGAAATAGCATCTCTTTCCCTCTCATTGTTGGTGATTGTTTTTCTCTCAATCTGTAGCTTTATTATGGATCAGAGAGAGCCAAGGGCCAGGAGTGACTTGCAATCCTCAGCACATGCTGGTTTCTCCAGACACACAGCTTAGTTAGGAAATAAATTAGCGAGGGGTAAAAGACGCAATATGGTGCTTACCACCCTATTTCGGCACATTAAATATATACAATCTGCACTTCATTCCAACTAAAAATAACACTCAGATTAATGCAGCTTTCTTTGAGATATTAAATCGAGAAATCATTAGCATGAATTATAAAGCAGGAAAAGTGTGGTTCACAGTGTCTGTCACTCCAGAGTTGTGCATTAGGATGGTTGTAGGCAGTTTGATGGAGTGGACTGAGCATATACCCAGGAGTGAGACAGGGCATGTATCTCCACAAGTGTCATCGACTCTCTCTGAAGTTTAAGGCAGGTCTTTTAAGTATACATATTTCTATTTTGAGAAGGTCTGTATTGAAACATTTTATTTTTTATCAAGACTTCAGAATGTAGAGCTCCAACTGGTGTCTGTGCTGGCTACTCAGTATCCAAGGTCCAAACCAGAGGACTGAAATTTAGAAGGCAGTTTTGAAAATCCTGGCCTCAGCTTCCCTGGGTTTCTTAATTCCTAGTGTGATATCTGAATGACCTTATCCATCTTTGGCTGATTGAAATCTGCTACTGAGAAAATGCTGTAGGAATAATTATTACTCTATCTCACAAATCTTGATGAGCTTTTTAACTAATATCTTTAATGCTATTCAGACTTCACAATATAATCATCTTTGTAGAAACAAATCTAGAATATCTTTTATTTGGCAGCTATATAATATTTTACAGCATTAAGGCTGTGCACAAAAGCAGTTTAGAAAGCTGAACATCACTGATCCATTTTATAAATGGAGACAACTGCACTCTGAAGAGGGATCTGCATTAGACCACACAGACTGCAGCAAATTCACCACTAGAATACAGGATTTCTGATACAAAATTTACTCTACTGAACGCTAAATCAGTGGTTCTTAAACTCTCGGTGGACACAGGTAGTTATTGGTCTTAGTATCCAGGTTGCTTTCTTGCCTCTCCTTGCTAAATTATTTTGAAGTGTAGTTAAAAATACACTGCTAGCATTATCTTGTCCCTCAAGTGATTCATGTTGTTACCACTGAGATGCTACTCAGTAATGAAACTAAAAGAATCAGCTGCTGCATCACTGGGGCAGAGGATCTGCTTGACTTAATTGGGAAGGGTCAGCAAATTTGCAGCAGGTACTGTTGCTGTGCTTACAGAAAATAATTTTGTGGCATACTGTGTAATTCTGGATGTCCATCTCAATTATAAAGGACGGTAAAAAAATCTGTCATGGCTCACAGAATTGATTGGTTTTGCAAAATTAATTCACTTAAGATACACAAATACACATCAATTGAAACTCAGACTGATGGACAGGGGTCATTGCATGAAAGTGGCATTTTACTGTGATGAAGTCTTGTGGTACAATTTTTTTTTCTTTTTGTCCTGAAATTGATTTTGAAATCTCTATGTCTTGCAGGCATTGCTAACTGGCTGCAAGGCCATAGGACTGTATCAGCAGGATGAGGGCTGCCCAGCAGAGTCCAAGGGAGACGGCAGGATGCCATCTGTCTGAGGGAACACTCCAACAGAACTGTGGCATGTTAGGAGGGTTTCTAATATGGAAATAGGCACAGGAGAGATTCAGAAATCTCCTCAGCTCTTGCAGTAGTCTCAAGCCTCGGATATTGCAATTTAAAAAAGATTTTGATCTACTCATGTCTCTTTGACTGAATATCTGACCAAACTATTATGATTTTTCATAACTAAGGAATATTCTGCTGTCAGGAATTGGACTTAACAAATCAGCTAAATGTAAATTTCCAGGCCTTGCAGGAGAAATAAAAATATGCCAGAGGCAGTGTGCATATCTTTTTTTGGAGAAATGTCCTTAGGACATCTACCAAATGGAGGCCACCTTTTTTCTATCCTTAGAATCCTCTGCCTTCCTGGTAACAGACAGGCTTTGCCAACAGTGGGCACCAAATGCCCTTCCAGCAGCTGTGAAGATAGTTTTGGAGGATAGCATGGATAACCATGGTGATACACAGAAACGTATCTGGTCTTAGAAAGACACTATTTTGCTTTTGAAATGCATTTTAGAAGCTTCCTGTGAGGAAGATGGGGAAACCTTAGGGGTTCAGTTAGTGTTTAATGTGGGCCTGGTCAGCTTTCTGCTGACGGCCGCTGAACATCAGACTCCCTGTCACTCATGCAAGGGCAAATGGGGAGAAGCGTGGGGATGTGGATCTGGTCAATTCGGAGGGACACAGCTCCCTGCAGGCTCCAGCGAGGCCCGTGCAAGGGAAGGGGGGAGATGGCAACAAGGCAGAGTCTGCCCTCCAGCCCCGCTCAGGTCCTGGCACCCTCGGCTGATCCCGGGGCTCAAGGGCCCCTGGCTCCCCTCAGGACTCGGGGTCTGGGATGCCCCGGCTCCCCTCAGGACTCGGGATCTGGGATGCCCCTGGTTCCCCTCAGGGCTCGGGGTCTGAGGTCCCCTGGCTCCCCTCAGGATTCGGGGTCTGGGGTCCCCCGGCTCCCCTCAGGATTCGGGCTCTGGGATCCCCCGGCTCTCCTCACAGCTGGGGACTGGGAACCGCCGCTTTCCGCCATGTCCCGGGCACCCCGGGGCTCCTCAGGGTGCCAGGGTGCCCTCGGGGCCCGGGATACCCTTATCCTCAGGAGGGGAGGACATCGTCTTAAACTGTGCCCAGGGAAGGTTTAGGTTGGATATCAGGAAGAAGCTCACAGGAAGGATTAAGACACTGAAACGGGCCGCACAGGGAGGCGGTGGAATCACCGTCCCCGGAGGTGTTGAAGAAAAGACTGGACGTGGCACTCGGTGTCATGGTACAGTTGACGTGGTGATGTGTTGCAGAGAGGTTGGACTCGATGATCTCAGAGGTCTTTTCCAACCCCAGGGATTCCGCGATCCCTTCACGCCGGTGGCGTTGGGATGCCCCGGCCGCCCTGCCGCGCGGGCTCGCCTGACAGCTGAGGGGCTGTTACCGTCTCCCCGCAGGGCCGGGGGCCGACACCGCTCTCACCGCCCGGCGCGGTGCCGGCCGCTCCCGGGGGAGGCGCGGGCTGAGCGCAGCGGGGACCCCCCGGGCGGGGATCCCGTCCCGCGGCTGCCGGAGGCGGAGCCACCGCCCCCGCGCCCCGTGCCCGCCCTCCCGGCGTGCCCCGCGGAGGGGCGGGCGGCTCATGTCCGCCATCCCGGCGTGCTGCGCGCCCGGGCAGCAGCCGGAGCAGCCGCGGCGGCCGCGTCCCCTCCCTACGCTGTGAGACAGCAGCACCGCCTGCGGAGCGCGAGTGAGGAGCCGCCGCCCGCGCCTCTCCCCCCGCGTCCTCCTGCTCCTGCTGCTCCTCCGCCCTGTCCCGCGCCGCTGCCCGGCCGGCCATGCCGTCTCGGGCAAGGTAATGAGCCGCAGAGCCCCGGGGTCTCGGCTGAGCGGCACCGGCAGCAGGCAGCACTACCACCCGCGGGGCTGGAATGACTGGCAACCCAGGTAGGCAGGGCCGGGGGCCGGGGGCGCGGGGGGTCGGGGCTGCGAGAGCGGGGCGGGCGGCTCGGCCGGGCCCCACCGCCGGGCCTGGGGGAGCGGGGCGGCGGCGGAGCCACTTCCTGGCGGCCGGGCCTAGCGCGGGAGGGCGGGCGGGCCCAGGCGGCGGGACGGGGCCGCGTCTGCCGAAGGCGGGACGGGGACGGGTCTGTCAGCGCTCGGCGGGGTGGGAGCGCGCCGGGCTCCCCCCGGAGCCCCCGCTCCCGCGGCCTGTAACGTGTGCGGCCGGTGGCCGGTGTGTGGCTGCGGGCGGCGCGTCCCACCCTGGCGGCCCCGGGGCGGGCGGGGGGCTGCGCTGGCGGGGGAGCGGGGGTGGGCTCGGGTCCCGTATTTTCGGCCTGTTTTTCAGCTGGAACACGGCCAGGGAAGACCTGAGGCTGCAGGAGTACTCGTAGTTTTTTTTTTTTTTTGAGGGTTAGCAACATACTACATAGGTTTATTTTGGGGTTTTGATTTTTTTTTTTAATTTTTTTTTTTTTTTTTTTTTTTTTTAATCTGGGGAGAATTGTTGATCTATATAAGCTCTCACCTCGGCCTACTTAAAATGTGTTGTAAGGCCTTAGGTGTATTTACATCTGGCAGGTTTTTTTAGTAAAATTCAAAGTCTATTCACTTTCGTTAGATGTAGGGAGTATATTTCAGATCTTAATTATTCCTAATGTATCTCATACCAGTGTATTTGCTCTAGTGCTCAGCCTTGCTGTTTTCAGCATCAAAATTGTCATGTAGAAATCTTAAATTTGGTGTTTCTTATATTTTTTAAAAGTATGTGGATTTGAGGCTTTTTTTTAGTGTTTTTGAAAGCTTCACACAGCATGGGACCCTACTTACAAACTTTCCAGTAGAGAACAGACTGGCCCGTGCTTGGAAATACATTGACAAGTGATGATCCCAGTCCCATGTGGTTTGGACTAGAAAAGTTGTGTGGATGTGAAGGTCACTTCAGCAGTTCCTGTGAAAGAAGCTTTCCTTTTGCTTGAACAGCTAACAGCACATCCTCTAGGGCCAGTGCTAGAAGCTGTTCAATTTTTAATGGTGCATGGGGCATGGTTATTTAAACTCTTAATTTCTTCTGTGATTGAAATACTTGGTCACCTAACTTACTATTTTTTCCTCACTTAAGAACTTCATTGGCGACATTTTCTTAGAGCATCTAGATTTTTTTTTGGGAGAGGAATAAGAAGACTGCTTTTTAACTCCTTACCTACTTCTTCACTTCAGTTTTCTGGGCCCTAACTTATGACCTTTCCATCTGGAAGAAATTGGATGTTTCTTTGCAGTGGATGACTTTTATAAATGCATTTTGGTTGGCTATATGAATTTGTCATAAGTTCTGTCTTTTTATCTAAAAAATAACATCTTATGAGGGTTAGGAAGCTGATTTTATCCAGTGTGGTATTGCCTACAGTGGGTTCAGTAGTGTTAGGGGTGAAAGTAAAAGTGTAGCTGCAGAAATGCTTTTCCTGGTGTTAAGGCTGGTTTAAGAAGTTACCTCCAGGTGTGGCTCTGGTGTGTTCCCTGTAGTTTGGTGCCTCCTTAGCTCTCAAGTACATCTGTGTGACCTGGGCTGCTAAAATAATTATCCCCAAAGCCACAGCAGAACCAAAGCTCTGAGAGCACCAGAGAAAGTGTGGCAGCCTAAGGGAGCCTCAGCATGGATAGGGCCTCGATCTGTTTCCACCACACTGTGTGATCAAGAGCTTCTGCTGAGAAATAACCAACACCTCTACACTGGTCCTCACACTTTTCAGATTTTAACTTTATGCTTTCCTTTAAATATTTTTTTTAAATTAAATTTTGGTGGGGGATACCAGGAATCAGAAATGTTCACACAGTCCCAAACAGTACATTTTCATCTAGATGCAGTGCTCCATTTTTTTACATTTCAGAAAGATTGGTGATGGGAAACCTGAGTCCACACTATGAATTTAAGGACAGTGCAGAGATTAAATCATAAATCAGTCTTTGTCAGTTTGGTGTTAAATATTTTTTAAAAGTGATTCACCTGCACGGTTGAAAGGAGATATGTTATATAAAACTGACAGTCTGTGTTTCTTTCATAATTTGAAATACAGTCTTGGACAAATCCCACAACACAAATATACCCTCATATTCTTTCCTTCCCCTTTCTGCTGACTGTTGGTTTCATTTACTTCAGGTGACACTGCTGGTAAATGCTTTCTTGCAGGGCGTGGAAGGGGTGAAGGAAGTGACCCAAGTAGTGAAAGCTGTAGTAATTGTAGTCATTTCAAGTTCCTAAAGGCATAAAAAGGAACTGCTGGTACATGAAATTGTTTTCAAATGCACTTTTTTTGTGTGTGTAAAAGTGACTAGATTGATTTTCATTAGTAGATTCCTCTCAGTTTTTACTTAAGCTAATCAGCTCTGGGGCTTGTGGTGACAACAGTATGAAACTGAAAGTTGGAGCACAGAGCTTTTTTTAAGGAAAAGTAGCTTTTAACTAAAATTAGACTTTTTTGTGTGTGGATGCAGTCCTACACCAGATTCGCGTGGACTGTTTTTCCAGCAGTGTGTGTACAGATAGCGCTGTCTGTGTGTGCTGTTCTGTAGGGGTATATTAGTTTGTGCAGTGCTGTGTACCAGACTCAAGTAATAGCAACACAAAAACTTTGTAGACAGATGTTGGATGGATGTGACAGAGAACAGTGAAGGGTTTTTTGAGAAGGCTTGATAAGATCTTGTTCCCCCTTCTCCTAATCTGTGCAGCTCTCTAGACCTTTGCTTCTTTTTTCTTTTCTCCTTGTTTAACAGATCTCACTGCATTTTCCCTAGTACAACTCTTGGGGCAAAAAATAAAATCATTTCAGTGTGCAGGCCTTGTGTGTGAACAGAGTTAATTTGTTGGAGTGCTGAGGGCTAATTATGTACTGAAAGAAGCAGTACTGCCCTTTGGGAGGAAATGCAGGAGTGTGAGTGCAGGGAGCACCATGGCATTCTTAGGTGAAAGTGTGAAAAGGAAGATAAGATTTTAATTAACAGGACCTCTCTGTCTCTCCTATCATAAATGTAGGTTAGGAGGGGAGGATGTGAAAAAGTGTAAAACAACATCCTTCACATCTGAGCAAATTTCCAGAAGTGTTCTATTAGGTTTTAGTCCTGAAGTCATGAAAATGACGTGTGTCCTCCTCCCACAACATCAGTGTTACGAGTTACTAATTTATATTAGCATGGTGCTTGCCAAACCATGTTACTGCTTTGTCCTCATGGGTCTAGACTTGATGAGACAAGACAGTAAAATATGGTCTCCTTCCAGGTAGCTTGTGGCCTAAGCAGGAGAGCATATTGGCTGGAAGTTTGTAACTGAGGACAGTTAAGTACCTTGTCTTTAATTACAGACAGGTTGGGAGATATTGGCAGGGAGCAAAGAAACCCATTAGACCAAATGGCCCAGGAAAGTGCTGTTCAGAGCAGTGCTTTTCACATGGCTGTGAAGGGCAGAGGCATGTCTTTTACAAAAAGCAAGCAGTCACTGTGATCATAGTGCTGGATCCAGGCAGTGAATGACAAACGGGTGATAGTAGCAGGTGCTGTGTAAAAGGAAAGTTGAAACAGAGACTTTGTTTCTTCTGTGCTTGCATGTACAACTAAATACCTGTAAAACATTTGTTAGAAATAGGTTGAAACCTTAGTTGGCACAGGTGAGAGACCTGAAAGTTGGCAACGTAGAGTTGTTTGAGGATGTTGCTGTGATTACCTAAGAATGGGTGTAGAGTCCTGTAGGGTGAAAGTGGATAACGCTTCCCTGTCTTTTCAGAGGTAGCTGAGAGAGAGGAGAGCAAAGACTGAGATAGAGAGGGAGAGAGAAAAGTATTTGGTGATGTTGAAGGCAGCTTGAAAAATGAGATGCAGGATCAGTTGTAAGGTGCCATTGTGAAAACATCAGTGGAAACCTTGGGAACAGATTCAGTGGACTGCATGTGGGAGATACTGAACAGGAATGGATTCAGTTCTGGAACTGCAGCCATAATTCTTGATCACCTTTCACATTTGTGTTAAATATGCTAATAAGCTTGGGAAAGTTTGAGATCAAAGAGGTATTTTTGGGTTTTGGTAAAATGGAGGAGCTGAAATTTGTAATGTAGAAACCTTTGTTTTTAATGTGAAGACAGAGGAGAATGAGTTGTGAGAAAGATGAAAGAAGATGAAAGTGTGTCATTGGAAAGCAGAAGAAACTTGGAGTGCAGATCATTTTCCATACAAGAACAGCCATACTAAATCAGACCAAGGGTTTAGCTGGCTTAACATCCTGTACCCCAAAATGTCTGTTGGGATATACCTATGGAAAAGAAGAGGATGTGTATATGTGATACCTCTCCCTGACATTCCCTTCTAATAATGTCCATCATGGAGCAAAATGAAATTGGTGAGCTACTGTCTAAGAAGGGAGTGACACAGAATCAAGAGGTGATTTAAAATGCTGCTGTGATGGCAGGTAGATGTCCAGCAATGGAGATTGCAGGATTGCAGTAGGAAGATCGTTAATTAGTTATTTCATGAACAGAAAACATGACCACTTGTATTTTGTCAACACAGGAGAAGAAGCAAAAGTAGGCTTTGGGGTGTGCTCAGCCGGGCTCTGGCTTAGCAGGGTGGACCAAGTGATGAGAGGATCATGGCAGAAGGAAGCTCTGCATGCCAGTGGCAGAACAGTCAGAAACTTGGTGGGAAGCTGTTAATTTGGATGAATACAGTGACTCTTTTAACTTTTATATGTTTTACTGATAAAGAATTTCAGTAATGAAGAATTTATCTGCATTACAGCAAATAAACTTGGCAAACAGAGCAAATAAGCAAGTAAAATCAGCTGACTTGAACAATAATGGAGCTTACATAGTAGAGCTGTCTTGGAGTAAATCTTACATGTATGTCCTGTACTTGGAAATAAAATTAAATAGAATAATTAAGTGATTTCTGTCTCAAAATAATGTCCATATGGCAGGGCTTTCTGAAAAAGCTACACATAATGAACAGTATACACCAGATTGTAGCAAGTTTCTTGGACAAAAATTGTTAAGGCTGCCATATAACTAAAGTAACAATATATTTTTGATTGATCAGTTTTTCTTTTTTTCTAGATAAAGATTTTCTTTTAAACTAGCTGCTCTCAGCCATGCTCTCTTCAGTCAGACAAATTGGCAAGTCAAATATATACTGATACATTTGATAGAATGAGATAATAGACTTCTTCTTGAAAAGTCTGTTTCCTTCTATATGCTAATGGAAAAAAAAATAAGCAGCCTTTTTGGAGAGGGAGGACACACTAGTGGCCATTTCTGTTTATTTAGGTGGGTGAACTATTTTCTTTTTTTGATGGACAAAGGCAGGTTTAAAATCACCCTGCAGAATACTGAATTCAGTCTCTTCTGTTTAAGTGGTATTGCTAAAACAGTGTCTGCAGCCAGTTGGTGTTCATGGGAAATCTTCCACCAGAACCAGATACAGAATGAAAATTCTTACATGAGCTCTTGAAGTACTTTGCTTAGTTTCCATCAGTGAGCTTTTCAGGTAGAAGTAATACAGTGTAGTCTCTCATAAAGAGCCAAATAAACTTTGGAAGCTGCAGTATAAGGTAATCACAGTCATGTTCATCCTTGCAATTTCCCATTTTGACTTTGTCTAATACAGCATTTGTTTTTTTACTTTTGCTTACATGTTGCTAACATTGTACATTAAAACTATTAATGTATGGTGTTTGTTAGGTCTGTGTCAATGTCAATGCATGTAACTTAAATTTGTTGTTACGTGGGATAGTGCTGAGCATTAGGTCTGTCATGTAACCTCCCATCTGCTTGGTGCAATGCAACGTAAGTCAAAATATCACCATGTGAGCAGGAACAGTTCCCTTCTGAAAAGTAGGATGAACTGAGGCAACCAGCAATAAGGTTCTGCCCCTTTCGTGGTGAAATGGCTGGAGGGAGGCAGAAAAAGTCATTATTTGTAAGACTTTGGCAAGTACCTGAACACAGTGCCTGGCTTTGAGCTCTGAGGGGCTGTCTTTCAAAATAATGACCACATTCCTGACATGAAAAATGGTATCTTTCAGAAATGGGTTTGGAAATTCGGTGTCTCTGGCTGTGCGTGCAGCGAGTGTGCACAGCTGTGCCCGGTGTCACCCAGGTGTCTGGGCTCCTGGGGCAGGTGACAGGCGTTGGGGTCACAGCCCCAGCTCTTGATGAGCCCTTGCTACAAGTTCCCAGAGTGGTGTTGCAGGAAGCTACAGTACAGCTCTGGAATTCCCTGCCCACCTGAGGAGTGGCGTGTGTCACTGGGCAGCTGGCACAGCTCCATCAGGTCCTGGGCTCTGCTCCTGCTGTGCATCTCCATGCAAGCTCCTTCCCATTCAAAATCCTCCTTCCAAGCACTATGGACCATAGCAGTCAGTTGAGTCACAGAACATCAGCGTCTTTCTAGGATGGTTTTTGTCTCTGCCTCATAAAGATAGCCAGGAGTTTCTATCCTATCTAAGCTACACGTTTATTGTCGTGGGAACAATGTTGTCAGTGGGAATTTTTGTCTCTTAAATTGATATATAGGAGAACAATTACATATTTTTTACTAAAATTGGACTCACCTTTTAGTTGGTGATAAAGTGTGAGCAGGTTAGCTTGCAGATAGCTGTTCCAGAAGCCAGAATGAAGTGAGTGTGTGGGTTTTCCTGGGGAAACAATAGACTCATGTATTTTACCACAATGGAAAATTTTACAAAGCGTTCAGAGGCTGTCCTGTGGGAAGTGGGGTTAGCTGAGAACACGTGTAGCCCTTCAGTTGATAGGGATGCACAGAGCAGTGCTAAAAATTGTACATTTAATCAGCTTTTCTTCAGACGTAGGAATTTCAGCCTTAATGGTTGACAATTGGAGATGATTCAGTTTACAGCACATTGCCTTAAAAAAAGCGGTGCCCTTTGGGAAGGTAAATGTAAGAAGCCATCAGTACTTAAATTTGCCAGCTGAAAATTTGTCAGCCTGGTTCACTGAAAGGTTAAGGTAATTGCTCCAAGTGAACTGGGAGGTTTTAGGGCAGGGAGAAGATCTGGGGTCTCTGTGTATCTCTGGAAATTTGCGCGTGATTTGGGCACATTGGAAGTTCATACCGTGTGAAGGTACAGTGCAGAATTCTCCTGTTCAGCATAGCTGGGTGAATGATGATGGCACAATTGTGTGAAGATTTTTACAATCCTAGTTAACTGTCATGAATAAAGACTTTGAGTATGGGTTTACCTCTTGTGTAGCATAGCCTATTTTTTAAATAGTCCAAGCAAGTGTCCAACAAAGCAGTAGATGTGATGGCACAGTGAATACAGAATGAGGAAAAGTGTCTTGCTGTGTATGTCTAAAAATGAACTTGCTTACAATGCAAAAGGGAATAATACTTGCCAAGCAAATCTAATACCAACTTGCCCTGTGAGAACAGAGAAAAAGCACAATTTTCTTATTGTTCCAAATTGATAATATAATGTCTTTTTAACATTCTCAGGAGAATAAAATGTGTGTCCAAATTCCAGCTGGTTTGCAAGTGTCAGTGCTCACGGTATTCCTCTTCCAGTTGAACTGAGGCCAAGCTGTATTGGACAGTAGCAGACCTTTAGTACTTAAGTAACAACTGCTTATCCAAAGTTTACCTGTGTTTTTTCCCTTTTGGCCTTGAGATATATTTGACTCTCTTTTCCCTGAATTTGTCTACCAGTTCTAATCACAATGTTCTTTTGAAAATGAAAAATGAAAGACTTTTTCTTTAAGAAGAAAAATGTGGTGTTTATCCTTACACACATTGTAGTTAATTTACAGAAATGGTTGGTCTGTCCTGCTTTTTTGTTAAATGATAAAATGAATTATCCAAAGGCTTTAAGTAAAAATAGCAGATCTTTAGAGTTTGTGTAGGGAAAGCTTGCTGTAAATAATCTGAATAGTCTGATTCCAAATACACTTGAGTTGAGTGAAATTCTGCTGATTCTCCCTTTGGATGGGTATTGCTTTATTTGTTTTAATGTCAACCCTCTGTCATTGCTTGTAAGAGTGCATTTAAAGTGATTGGTTGAGTTTACATTCTGAAGTCTCATGAACACAAGTTTATTAAAGTCCTGTATTTTAAAAAATTAAACCACTTAGTATGTCCAGGGAAAAGACTTGATTTCATAATTTTAATCTTTTTCTTTAGAAGTTTAGTCTGAGCTATATCAGTTTTCTGATATGAGAGTGGTTTAAACCTAGTGCACTTTTTTTAACTCGCCTTTTATCTGCAGACGTTTACGCGTAAGGATCACAGCTCTTAATTTAATTTTTCACAGTAAAACCTGCTTTCTTGCTTTGCAGTTTTTCTTTTGTAAAAACTTAATATGTGATTTTTTTTGCTGATCATGCTTCTGTCTAATAAGAGGGTTTATGTTGCTCAATAAGGCCCGTGGCATATTACGTAAACATTCATCTGTGGATTAGTGATGACTTTCACAAATGGTAGGCACTGCATCATCCAGCTGTGGTACATACCTGGACCTGCTTGTGTGTTATTCATCACCTCTGGGAAGTAATTTTTTCCTTGTATAGACATCCAACTGAAAAGAGACTTGGGAAGGTCATAAGAAAAGGCAGTGGCACGCTAGAATGCATTTCCTTTGCATGTTGCTGTGATAATTAGTCAATTGCTATCCCAATGTGAATTTAAGGTCGCTTCCTAAGCAACAGGTTAGACAAACAGCTTTTTTGACACAGGGAAATACATTTGGGATTGTCATTTAAAGATGTATTTGTAAGGGACTGTGAATCCCACTCCTGTTATATCCCTACATAAAAAATATATATATTTTTCTCTTTGTAGAACTGACAGTGCATCAGCTGACCAGGACAATTTAAAATATTCTTCATCCAGAGATCGGGGCAGTTCTGCCTCCTATGGATTACAACCCTCAAATTCAGCTGTGGTGTCTCGGCAAAGACACGATGATATCAGAGTCCACACTGACATACAGAATGAAGAAAAAGGTACACAGATTGCTGTTTCATGTATGATTGTGAGGGGACATGCAGGGAAAGGCAGTAAACTGAAATGGTGGAGAAAATTTTATTTTGTTTTGGGATTTTTTTCCTCCCTCCCCCCAAAAAAAGGCAGCAAACTGATTTGTCTCGTTGCCACAGTATCGCTGTTTTGGGAGATTTGTCAGGGATCAGAGAAATGTTGTGGTTGATGTGAATACTGAGAAAAATATGCAGTTGCATTAGGAAAAGAATGCAAGAGAAGACTTGATGTATTAACAGAATAAGTACTTTTTTCTGAAGAATAATATTCTGGATGTATCTGGTCTTCAGGCTGCAATTTCTTCCTAATTAGTCTCTAGTATTTCTGGTATTGGATTAAATGGGCTACCAGACTGATCTATTGCCTGTTGTAGCTTTACTGCACCAAACTGGAATCTTGCTTAGTAATCAGATCTATATTTTTATCATTAATGGCAGTTTCTACTTTCATGTACCTCAGTCTGACTTCATATAAATCATATGATGTGTGATTCATACATTTTTACTGGTTTAGTTTTTTTTTATTTTTAAGATGGAAATACTATCTCTAGAAAATAGCCAAACAGTTCAGAATCATGTCTTTTCTGTAATTATGAAAAATCTATACTGTGATTTTTCTTTCTTTAATTGCCAAATACAGATAACAAATTGCATATTCTTATTTGCAGAGTCACTTTTTGACTGTGTAAATCCTCAGGCAGGCCAGACTCAAAAAAAAAAAAAAAAAAGTCACAGGAATAGTAATGTGGGAGTTTTTGTTCAGGAACCTAAAAAGTATTTGTATTTCCCCCACTTCTGTGGCCTGTAACTGACTGTAAATAATTGCTGTATCTTAGGGGAAGTTACAGCTGGATGCAAATTAATTTTTTTATAAATAGCAGGTAGTGTTAGAAGGTGGCAGGAGCATGAAGCATGTTTATCTGCATAGTTTGAGAACCTTAAGATTTGTTTTACTTCAGTAGAGAAACTATTAAGGAAGTGAGTGTGTTGTCTATCTGCTAATGTGGAATGTTGTACTCTGTTTAACACATTGGCATAGGAGGCTCTTATAATTTGAAGAGTGCTAGTATTTAAAGAATGGCAGCACAGTGAAATAGTAAGTTTTGGGCAAATTCAGAAAGGTAGTTTGTGAAGTTGCTGGGAAAGCACCATTTAAGAAGAAAAATGTACCTGGCTCTCCCTCCAGTACTGTACCTTGCAGGGCATGTCTCTGCTAGCTCAACACTGTTTTGCTCAGGTGTGACTTGAAAAGATATTCTAACTAAATAACCAAGTTCCAGGTATCTCTAGTTCATTTTATTATTGGAGAAATTTGTAAGCTTACAGATGCAGAGTAGTTTTTTTGTTTGTTAAGATTTTTCAGTTCATCTGTTGGGTGTCTGCCAGCATGGAATTCTCATTTGAGATTTTCTGGCCTGGCTTCCTTACACCCCCTACTCCCCTTCCCACAGTTTCTGGTGTTGATAATGAAAATTACTTACAAATTTATAATTTCTGGAAGTTTTTCAGGTTTGAAAACTTCCAAGGATGTGACTTATGTTTAGGCTCAAATGCATTAAATGCTGTTAGAAGTTACTTCCTTCATAGGACAGTGTTGGTTTGTTCTGACAAAATAATGTCAAGGTGGCATATTTGCTAGTTTAGAGCTGTAAAAAATAATGTTGTAAATCTAAATAGACACAAACTATCTTTACTGTTGTTGTAGTTATCTAATTACAAGTGAGACTTTGCACAGGGTTTTCTGTAATGATAGGGTAGCCCCATATGTATAGGAATGCACTGATGTATACTGATAGTTAATATCTGCTTTTTATCAAAAGCTTTGCCTTAAAGAAACATTCTTTACATCTACTAAGGTCCAGGTTCACCTCAGCATTTGAACTTACTCTTTTTATCAATCCTTTAGTCTCAGTAGGCAGCCTCTTGTGGGGAGCCCCCCCCTCCTTTTCCCCAGACCTTTTTTTATACATTGAAGCAGGTGGACTTGTAGATACCTCTTCTGAAAGAAATCTTGCATATTTTTTGTCGTTCTGGGTTTAATTTTATTAGTTGGTTCTTCCCTGTCTTGGGCAGGGAAGGCACTTTAGAAATCTTCCTTGGAAGTGAGCTCTAATACCCTGAGTGAAGGATTGAGCAGGCTCAGGGGACAGTTTCACTTCTGGACATTATTGAGGGGATGGCCTTGTCCCTCAAAGTGGTGTGGCAGGCTGGAAAATTTCCAGTCTCAACATTTGAGTATGTTTATTCTTGTGGATCTAGGAGCAAGATCAATTGAATTACTCAAAATTATGCTTTTATTTTCATTTTATGTTGTTACCAAAGATGTGTCATAAATGGGAGAATGTAGGATTGAGTTTAATTAGAGACAATGCTGGTATTAGTGAAAATGTTGACCTTTTTATGTTTGAGGAGAGTTGTTCAATCTGTGCAAACAGATAATATTTGTCTTTTCAAAAACTTTCTTTTTTTGGCCATTTTACTTAGCCTGTGTGGTGGATTCATAGCAAAAACAGAATGGAAATTTCATGTGCAAGTAAGTGAAAGTATCTAGCCATGGGTACTAGCAGTTTGACTTTGTATTTTACAAAGCCTTTCATGTCAAAGTAGTAATAAGAAAACATTACATACAGCACAATTGATGTTAAGCTTCATGGCAATAGTGTTTTTTTTCATGTACTTCAAAAAAAGACGGATGAGATTGTAAATCTGTGACCTGGAAACTTTCAAGATGTAACAAAACATTGATGTATGTGGAAGTGAAAAAAGAAGCTAAAGGAGGTGGTGGTAGAGGGTAGAGCCGCTAATTTGCATGTGAATTGAATAATTTACAACTCGCTACTTTGCTAAATATGTGGTCTGAGAGCCTGTTTTAATGTCCCATTGGTTTGTCCACAGGTGGCTACAGTGTCAATGGAGGATCTGGGGAAAATACTTATGGTCGGAAGTCGTTGGGGCAAGAGCTGAGAGTTAACAATGTGACCAATCCTGATTTTACCAGTGTTCCGCATGGGAATCGTGCTTTAGCCACAAAAGACATGAGGAAATCACAGGGTAAGGACATGGCTGATTTTCAGGGGGTATCTCTTCTAGCAGCGTTTCTTGTGTTCAGAATATGAAAAGAAGTTCACTATGGTTGGGCAGTCTGTATGGATTTTATTTTTTGTGATACATGATGGTGTTGATGGAAACTTGTTTTGCTTGTTTTGTCGTCTTGTTTTACTGTTCCTTGTGCTGAGGCTTCCACCATAGGTTGGGCAGATCTCTCAACTGCCTGGCTTAGGCTTTCAGTCTTTCAGTTTCCTTTAGATGGCTTTTGAACCCTTACTTAGGTTAGCCAGATTTGGCAAAGACATCTCTAAAAAGGAGAACTTCCTTTGGATTTGTTACAAATTGATGCCTGAGTAAAAAGTTGGTAATTAATGAGCCCCAGTGTGGGAAGAGCAGCAATGGTTGGGAGCAGCTCAGCTGTTCCCTGTTGTCCCTGGGCTGCAGGACCAGCAGTGATCACAGCCTGCCAGCTCAGTCCCTGTGTGTCCCCCTGAGCCTGCCACTGCTTGTGCTCCCTCTTGCTCAGCTGAGGAACAGAGACCAGGGAGGAGCTGGAGGCATCCTAAGAATGTGGGCAAGGTCTTGGGAGATGCAGCAGGAACAAATTTGGAGTTTCAAGAGGATGCAGGAATGCTGGGTTTGTGTTTTTGAGGAAGAAGGCTTCACTCTTCCCACTGTTTGAGGTTTGAGTCATAGTTAAAAAAAAAACGAAAACAGAACAAAAATAAGTTATTGCAAGCATTTTTGAATGAAAATAGAAACTTCATGACTAAGCACTGTCACTTATTGCATCACTTAGTCTAAGTAGTAGTTGAGGCACTGGTAAGAACTGCCTGCTTTATGCCAGGCACGTTATAAACAAGAGGACAGGCTGTTTCTTCTCAAGGATTAATATTTCAGAGGTGAAAAAGGAATGTTCAGTGTGCTTTGCAGGGTGGAAGAACTGAGGTGTAAGTGGTGACATGACTTGTTTCAGAAATGTGATTTTAGGAATGGGTTAAACTCAGACTTTATAATCCCATTCTAGATCCCATTCTGGTGTCCTGATATAAAATTATGTAGTCCTTTTAGTGTCTTTCGATGTCTATGTAGAGGATATAGAAAACTCTTCAAATAAAGAAGCTTTCTGCCATACTAAGTAATAGTTAATTCAGACTCTTCTCCTGGTTATGTGAGCACTTCTTTAATCCTTAAACAGTTAGGATATATAATTCCTAGAAGACAGAAGTTGCTGCCTGTGACTCGTATGTTTTCTCTCCTTGGGATGTCAGATTTCAAGAGTTTCTCCTTTTGAACTTGGCTGTCTTTGATTGTTGTAGGTTTCAGCAAGTCATTTTGGTTTTTCGTATCTTTAAAATACAATGGGATTATGTTGCAACTAGATTTTGGATTTTAAGTTCTATGATGTTTTCTTGTTAGTATATTCATTAAACAATATTAAGTACAGTCTTCTGTGAGTTAGCATGCGGCTGAGACCTTGCTGAATTTTCACAGAGTGGATGTCACAGGTATTAAACTAGTGCTTTGATTAGTGTAGCTTCAGTCGTGTTCTTGGTTAGTGTTTTTTGGTTCTGTTTTTTTTCTTAAAGTTGTGATTGTGACTTGATAATTAGCTGACACACTCGGGGAATAATGCCAATGTAGATTAACTATTAACTGAATAAAGACAAAGCTGCTTTAGTCACATCAGATGACTGATGTCTAGCAGAGTAGAGCAAAAAGCTGTCTGTAACTGCCTTGGATTTTCTCATTAAAGTCATGTTGACTAAGGAAACCTCATCCTGTTCCATGAGTCCTTTGCTTTGAACCACCATGAAGCATCTGATATTAAATTTATTGAAAGAAATTTTGTTTCATTTTTGCAAATCAGGGCAATTAATTATTTGTATGAATTCATAGGTAATTTGTCCCTAAAGTGGGTGAACTGTATTGTGACCTTCTCTGGTATTGAGTGCTGTTGGCCAAGTTTAATGAAGTGTTTTTTTAGTTCATTCTCCCCCATTATGATCTGCCTAAGTGAACAGCCAGGTTCTGTGGGTGTTCTTATTATGTTTTCTGTACTGTCAAAGTTCTCTGTACCCCAGTTCTCATTATTTCTGGGTGCTTTTGTTTCTCACTGAAGGAAGAGCAGATCTATTTTCCTTTTCTAAGCAGAACACTGCTACCTATCAGAGAGAAAACACTGTTTCTTTGTAGTTCCTTGAACTTAAATCTGGTTCTTTGCTTCAGGAAGCAGCTTGTTTTTTCCACAGGGTTTTCTCCTTGAATATTTTGAAAAAAATTCAAAATATTATTTGTTGAATTATTTTTGTTTATTTAATCAGAAATCTGATTTAATCTTAGCTCACACCACTTTTTTTAAAATTCCATTTATGTAGAAGGGAACTAAGTCCAGGTTTTTGTGTAAAAGTAAGATAGTTCTGCTTAGTTCTGAATGAGTTCAACAGAGTACTGGGCTGTCCACATGAAGAAATTAAATATTTTAATAGCTAAATTAGGTTTTACATTTAACTTTCTTTTTATGAAAATTTAAAACCAGTAAGAATTTACTTTTAATACTTTTCTCAGACAACTATTATGACTTATTGATTTCACACATACTTGTGTTGGACAATACTTGTACTGGACAGTACAGCTATTGTTGAGAAATGCTTTAGGAAAAAAGAAATAATTGCTTTTTTCAGAGCGACCGTTGTCTTATTCTGACGAGTCTCGACTGTCAAATCTTCTTCGGAGGATTACTCGGGAAGACGACAGAGACCGAAGACTGGCTACTGTAAAGCAACTGAAAGAATTCATTCAGCAACCAGAAAACAAACTGGTCAGTAATTCTTCCTTTGCCATAACGTTGGGTATTTCTTGTTTTATAAAACTGTCTTTTTCAAGTCTGAGTATTGGGACATGTCTGCAAGGATTGTCTTGTACACAAAGAATTTCATTCCAAAAGAAAGGAGAGTGTGTTCCTGGATTGTCTGTCTTGTTTCCATAATCCAGGAAATGTTTTATTAGGATGTGTTGCCTTAAACCAAACTTCTGAACACCTGAACTGTAGGAATTAACATGGCATGTGTGTGGCTTTCTTTGACTGCTCTTAGGAATAACCTCTGGATCCCTCAGAAAGGAAGCAGAGGGAAAGGGAAGTCAGGTGACGTTCTCTTGTTCAAGAACTGTTTCTGTATTTTAAATTAAAAATAAACAGATGTTCAGTCTTGTAACAGCTCACCTTACAGGTACTCAGCTTTCTAACTAAACATCTCTATATGTGGATTCCCTTCCATGGGAAGAGAACTAAGTAAATCTTTATTTTCATTACATCTTTAGGATTTTTAGTAGTTTGCTGAAGTCTCTAATGTCCTCAAGTGTTTTTTAAGGATATGAGGATGGGAAGGGAAGTATCCCACTGTGGGTATAAATTTTTAATATTACGTATTTTGAAATGAAATATTAAAGAGCATATTGTCTGACACATCTCTGCCACTGTTTCGGAAAGCTTAAGAGTTCTCCAAGTATTGAAAAAGCAGGAAGTGATGCTTTAATATCCTGCCACTCATTTGCAAGCAGTGCTCTGATACTTAAGCTGTGGGCTCTGTGTCTGTCCATATTTATAAGAAATTGCAAGCCTAGTTAACACTTCAGCTTTCCTCTTGTTGCTACAGGGGTTTAAGCAGTAAATGCTTTCCACAGTTATTCTGTGGTTATTTTTTTTTAGCTACTTCCATTATTCTCCATGAGGTTTTCCCAATTTTTAAATTCATTGTAACTGCATTTTGTTTAGGTTTATTGGTATCTCAGAACATACTGAAATTGCCATTCTAATGTCTAACTTGATGATGACAGACTTTGTTAGTGGTCAGAATGTTGAACGTCTGTCACTGAGAAACTTTTGGTTAGGCTTATCTGAACTCACTAATGAGAATAAGATCGATGTCAAGTGATATCAAGGCCAAAACTTTATATTGGGCAGTGTTTACCCCAGCAGTAGTTCCTACAGGTCTTGACACTACTGAGTGTAGTTTAACTGAGTTCTTTTCATCTTCAAGGTTGAAATATAAGTTCAAAGTAAAGTAATGAAGTCAATAGTCACTTGTCATCTGATGGAGTCCCACTTTAGTTTCTAAATTAATTACATAGCTGCCCTTTCCTTTTTAGCTTCTCTTGCAGATACCAAACACATTTTCAAAATGCCCTTGTGAGTTCTGAGGGGTCAAGCATGTGGATCTCTGTCCCTTCACCCTCAAAAGCATGATGTTGCTCAAAACTTACAACAAAAACTGGGTACCATTCACTGTGTTAAAGAGGAATGTCTTTCTGAAGAAAAGAGAATAAATATTTTTATTATTTTTATTAATTGTCAAGAAAACTTCCTGTTAATGTTATGCAGTTGCAGCTAATGTGTGATTTTTCAATCAGATCATTAATGTGGCAGGGGTTTAGTGCATATTAGGAAAACAAGTCTTTCTGGTTATGTTTACTGAGAAGCACTGGTTCATCAGTAATGCTTCATCCCCAAAATTGTATTCCATTTCACTGAAATGCCGGGTTGCCTAAGTAGAAACTTTAATACTTCTGATTATATTATATGTTCCATAAAAATTTTCAGTGGTACAATTGATTTATTAGTATGAAAGATTTGGTCTTTAGTAGATGCTACTCATGAGCTGTGTTGAGTCTTCCATGGTGATGTAATGTTATCAGCAAGAACTAAGCTTGGAACAGACCTTGACAGCAAGCTGCCAGTATTTTCATGGCTACTGTAAATAAATATCAAATATAACATCTAGGATAATATTGCAGTGTTGCTTAATATAGTTCATGCTAGTCTGCAGTGGCCATGGAAAGCATAATGGCATTCTCTTGGCAAGGAGAACTGGCAGTGTTGTCTTTAATGTGGGTGTAAACAGGACCTATTGTGGAGGCAGTATTGAGCAATTACTGTGCTTATGCCTTTTATTTGTCTTATATTACAGGTACTCGTTAAACAGCTGGATAATATCCTGACTGCCATTCATGATGTGCTCAATGAAAGGTAAGTTGGAAAAATGATGAGAGCATTAGGTTTGAAATAGAGAGGGGAAAGGTTGAGAGAAATTTGTTAGTTTTGTATCAGTGTCCCATTGCAGGAACAGAATGAAATTTGAGGGGAATAAAGACTCTTAGGCATATCAACAATACTGTTGGGCTGTGTAGAGTGCACCTGCCTTGGAGAGAATGTGAAGACACAAGTGTGGCTTGGATGCTGTGGGTTGTATGGAGTCTGTCTCAGGTGTGTTCACTCAGCTGGTGGAGCTGTGCACTGCTCTGGTGGTGTAGCTTCCAAAATGAAGTAAGTTTTTTACAAACTGACTCATTTACTTCCAATTAAGAGTGTTTGTAGAGGATACTGAGGTTTGTGGGGACTTTTAGGTGCTTAGGTCAGTGTTATTTCCCAGAGTCAGCTGCATATTAAGAACTATTTCTACTGGATAGTGTGTTGCAAGTAGAACAGCACATTTGCGTACTTTTATTCAAGTTGACTTACTCCATAGAAATATTTCTTAGAATTTTATTTTAGCTTTGCCACTGCTGCCATTAAGTAGGAGAGAAGCAGCTTCATTTCTGCATATATTTTCTTTCGCTTTAGAAAATGTTCTATTTTGTTCATGCTTCTGTTCTGCTGTCATGGCTGGAGATCTGAAGTTTCTTTTTTTTTTTTTTCTCCAAAAATACAGTAGCAAATTGCTTCAGGAATTGAGACAGGAAGGAGCTTGCTGTCTTGGCCTTCTTTGTGCTTCTCTGAGCTACGAGGCTGAGAAGATCTTTAAATGGATTTTTAGCAAATTCAGTTCATCCACAAAAGATGAAGTTAAACTTCTTTATTTGTGTGCAACCTACAAAGCACTAGAGACTGTAGGAGAAAAGAAAGCATTTTCATCTTTAATGCAGGTAAGACTACAAGTTAAAACATGATTATTAATAATTTTCTCAGTGCAGGGCTTGAATAAACTTTTTAAACTGGAATGAACAGCAAGTAATGCTATATTGACATAAGTAAATATTACTGTGGCTGGGAGGGAACTTTCTGACTGAATGAGATTCTTTGATTCTGGTTATGTTAGAAAAGAATGGCAAGTCTTAGTAGGATGGTACATGTTTTGATGCAACTTTCTAGTATTTATGGCAGATCCAAGAAGAAGAATCTTGTTGAGAACAAAAAGAGAACTTAAGTGGAATTGTACACAAAACCCAGCCTTTTGATTGTTTTGTGCTATCTCCTGTTTACAATTTCTAACTTGAATTATGGATAGATCTGAGAAAGGAGTAGGATGTGTGCAGACAAGATGAGGTCCCCTTGTTCAAGTTTTAGGGTTTCTTATTTTGGGTAGAACAGCTATAGCCAGGTCTGTGCTCCAATTTAATAGTTAGCTTAAGCAGGAGAAACAGGACTTAACTCATAACCCATAGTTCTGTGGCTGAAGAACTAAAGAAAAGTGTTCCCTGAATCTGCCATGTATCAAGCAAGTGCCCCCTTGAACTGATTGTTTTCATGCAGTGTATGTGATGCTTTTTACATTTTGTTCCTGAAGAAAGAGTAGAGTTTTGTTGATTGAATCAAAGTAGTTTGTT
This sequence comes from Zosterops lateralis, assembly GCF_965231275.1. Classification (NCBI taxonomy): domain Eukaryota; kingdom Metazoa; phylum Chordata; class Aves; order Passeriformes; family Zosteropidae; genus Zosterops; species Zosterops lateralis. The sequence continues at coordinate 8,189,405 of NC_139775.1, forward strand.
AAAGTGTGTTCTCTTATGTTCTAATGAAGTGAAATGTGTTTTGTGCTTTGCTTTACTTTTCAGCTTGTAATGACCAGCCTGCAGTCCATCCTAGAAAATGTTGATACACCAGAGTTACTGTGCAAGTGTGTCAAGTGCATCCTCTTGGTGTCTCGATGCTACCCACACATTTTCAGCACCAATTTTAGGGTAAGCTTTCTTTGTGGTTTGTATTTTCATTCTACAATAGAAATGCTGGTGCAGAAAAATTGGGTAATGACTCTGTTTTCACAATTGCTTCCCAGGACACGGTGGACATACTGGTTGGGTGGCACATAGATCACACTCAGAAACCTTCTTTGACACAGCAAGTCTCTGGTAAGTTTGGCCAGAGGAGCTCATGGAGAGTCTCAGAGCCTGCTCTGGCTTGCAGATGTTGGGAGTTTACTTACATGGGTTTGGTGCTACTGATGTGGAAGTTGACATAAAACCAAATTGAGTTTCTGGTTATATAGCTAGATACTTTGTTCCTAACTTTTTAGTAAATTTGCATTTGCTATTTCATGCTAATTCTGGAAAAATGGGATACTTTATTCAGGGTACATTTAAACACCAATTATTCTGTGCAATTTTATAACAATCTTTAATAAATTTATAGGTCTTAGTATATCCTCTGTGACAGGATGTATTTTTTCCTACGTACTTTTAGAAAATCTTTGTGGTAAAGATACTGTACTGGCATTTAAAAATAGGGAAAGTTTTTCCAATAGCTTTATCAATTTTCTTGGGAGTTATTCACAGAAGTTTATTATATTTTTGTGTCACAGTCCTAGATTCTGTCCTTGGTATGTAACTGCTGTGGGGCAGTTAACATGATTTTTGCAAAAGGACAGAAGAGGGAGATACAATTTATATTTACTTTAAAAATATCTAATGTTAATATTTTCATGTAGATGATCTCTTAGCTCAACTTTTCCCTCAGCAATATGCAACTAAAATTTAATGATTGTATGTCACTCTGTATTAATTGGCTTGGTATTTTTATACAGGATGGCTGCAGAGCTTGGAGCCCTTTTGGGTGGCTGATCTAACTTTTTCTACCACGCTCTTGGGTCAGTTTTTGGAAGATATGGAAGCTTATGCTGAGGTAAACAAGATTTTATGGTATATACCAGAGTTAACTGTTACAGTTTTCTTAATAAATCTCCAGCTGTGATTTTTATGGCTGTATTACTTTGGTAGAAAATAAAATTACATGGCTTTCCTGGGGAAAAGAGAACCAAATTATGGAGTATGCTTCAGTTATTTACAATGACCAACTGCACAAATACTCATTAACTATTTAATTAGTATCACAACCAGGCCTTCAGCCATTGTTGATTGAGAATATTGTGTTATAATAAAATATAAACAATTGACCAAACAGGAATGCCTTTATTTTTAAAGTGCTGATGTGAAGACATTAGTGTTTTCTTTAATTGTCCAATGTCAGAATGTTCCAGAACTAGTAACTGTTGGGAGGAGAGAGGAAATCTTAATGCTTCAAAAAATGGATGATAAATCTGTCCTTTTAAAATAAAGCAGCAGATTATATAGTGCAGGAAATAATGCAGCAGGAACTGATGGAAAACTAGATTATATTCATTTAATGTACTTAATTTTGACTTTGCAACCTTTGCTTTGTTAACAGGGCATAGAGTTTATCTGATGCTGTCATTAAAGGAAGAGCTTTGGGATTGGGGGGGAGTGCTGTTTTTTGAATATGAATACATAACTTATAGTAGATTATACTGTATGGTGTATGTTAATATGCAGGTCCTGTAGGTAAAATTGTACTTGGAGCATAATTTGTTTCACTCAGAGCAGAACCAATGATTTGGTCAGTGTCCTCTGTACAGCAGGGCCTTTGCTGGGGCAGCTTTGGGATTCACAGGGCAGGGCAGTAAATCACTGCTTATCAAGCTGGCTGCTGCTCTGGTCAATGTGTGTATTCTTAGTCACGGAAGAGTTTTAAGATAACGTGTGCTAACATGGAGGAGGTGCCTCCAGCCAATGTGTTTATCTCACAGTGGGGTAGACCAAGGCTAATGAGATCAGCACTTCTGGGAATGTTCCCAGGCACTGGTGCCAGCTGGCATGGAGTAGGCTGTTAGTGAACTCTTGGTCTCCAGATCGACGTAGTTTGCATGTGTGATGGGAATGGCCAGTCAAACATCTCGACTCCAGTTTGGGGATGGGAATTTTTGGAAGAGTGGTAAAAGTGTGCAGACAATTGTTGTAACAGTGCAGCAATACAGATGATCATGTTACATAGACCAGGAACTTCATAAGCCTCAGGCTTAATTTACAAGATCTAGTCTTGTACTTTGTGACTTCTCATTGCCATTGTGTGCCTGTATCCCACCTTTGTATGTGTGTGTAGTTAAGAGATATTGGATAAATCCATCTGTAATTGGATTGTCCAGTTTAACGTGTGGAAAAGAGATAAGTATTTTCAGTCTCATATTTTGATGTTTTAGCCATGTGTAATTAAGGGTGTGTGCTGATACATAAACCTGGTGTGCTGCAGGACCTCAGCCACGTGGCCTCTGGGGAGTCAGTGGACGAGGACATCCCTCCTCCCTCGGTGTCGCTGCCCAAGCTGGCGGCGCTGCTGAGGGTGTTCAGCACAGTGGTGAGGAGCATTGGGGAGCGCTTCAGCCCCATCAGAGGACCACCCATCACAGAAGCTTATGTAACTGATGTAAGAACCCAGTTTGCTGTGGTTTTCTTTGTTGTTCACCTGTTCTGTCACCATACAGCACTGAATTTATTTAGGTTTTACGAATGTTACATGAATATGTGTACTCTCAGCTTTGAGTAAATCTGTTTTTTCCAAGAAATATGCTGCATTAATTTTATTGAAGTATAGATCATGATAGTGGCACATGAGAATTGTAGCAGAAACTAACTTTTTTAGGCATATTGACTTCATGTGGTTAGGTTTGCTTGTTATGTTTGAAACCGTGTTACTGTTTATTCAGATAACTATGCCACTGTAGAAAGTTGAATTCCAATTATGGGATTGATTTTATAAAATGTGATGGTTTTTATTCCTGTTGAAATTGTATCTACTAAATTGGATAGGAAACCTCTCTATGTCTATAGTATAGGATGGTGTAAACTCAGAATAAATATTATATAATATGGTAAGTAGCTGCTATAGTTCTGTAGTGGGTGAGGAGATAAAAATACCTGCAGTCAAAGTCTTGTGGCTGCTGGGATGACCTGCACAACTGGAATTTATGCCCTTGCAGAATTTTCTGAGGGACACAATTTCTGGGTATATAAGTGTATGGATTTCCCAGCTGAAGACAAGACAGTTATGTAACTTCTGCCTTAATCTGCAGAGGATTCTTGTGAGAGAAGCTCAAGAAAACTCATCTGTCTTTTGCAAGGGGAGTTTTCTTGACGTTAGGTGGAACTGAACAAAACTGTGAACAATGAACTTGGGTTTTGTAGGTCTCTAACTGAATTGGAAACCAAGCAGTTGAAAGTTTATTTTTTTCTTGCACTTCTGAAGTGTAATGCCAATATGACATTATTCAGAGTAGAACTGACCAAGCTGCAGAGCAGGTGATGGGACAGATACCAAATGGATGTGAATAGAATTAAATTGCATCTCTTTTTAATGGAGTTTAACTCAGTTGTGCTTTTAATTTTGCAGGTTCTGTACAGAGTAATGAGATGTGTGACTGCAGCAAACCAAGTGTTCTTTTCTGAAGCTGTGCTTACAGCTGCCAATGAGTGTGTTGGGGTTTTACTTGGCAGCCTGGATCCCAGTATGACCATACACTGTGACATGGTCATCACCTATGGATTAGATCAAATGGAAAATTGTCAGACCTGTGGCACTGACTATGTCATTTCGGTCCTCAATCTGTTGACACTGGTTTGTACATGTTTTTATTGTTGTGGGGGAATAGAAAAACAGTATTTTGATTAATATTTAATAATTAGTAAAAATTAGTAAAGTTACTTGTTTTGGTTTTTATCCCCAGATTGTTGAACAAATAAATACAAAACTACCATCATCATTTGTAGAGAAATTATTTATACCAGAGTCTAAACTACTTGTTCTTCGTTATCATAAGGAGAAAGAGGTAAGAGTAACTTCTACAGGTATATTCCAACAGCCTTCATGCACTTCCTAGAATATATTAAGCTGTAAAACTTAGCTCATCTTAAATATGGATTTTAGTCTAACTGAATATCTGAAACTTCTGAGAAGGTGGATACAGCTACTTCTGGTTTTAGCATTTAGATTTGATAAGAAATTAAGTTTGCCACCATTCTTGGTACAAAAGTGCTTAGTTCATTTGCTTTGATACTTAGTGTGTTAGGTGGATGATCAAGAAAATAACTCATAAAAAATTAGTAGATTCTGTAAGAGGTACAGAAAACTGAAGGTAGCTGTGGGTATCAGACTAAGCTATTCATAGATAAAGAAGAGTGATTTTAAATTCTTTGTTGCTGATTAGTGTATTTTATCATCTATTCTAATCAGTTACTGCTGTAATTATGTTCTCAAGGTTGTTGCAGCAGCCCTTGCTGTATACCAAGCTGTATTGAGCCTGAAGAACATTCCCGTTCTGGAGACTGCTTACAGGTTGATTCTAGGAGAGATGACCTGTGCTTTAAATAGTCTTCTCCATAGTTTACATCTTCCTGAAGCCTGTTCTGAAATCCAGCATGACTCTTTCAAGAAGCTTATATCCAATGTGGATAATGCCAAGTTTGTTGTTATATTTGACCTCAGTGCTCTAAGTACTATTGGAAATGCTAAAAACTCATTAATTGGGGTGAGTAAAAGCTCAACAGACAGTTCATGCAATAAGTGTAAAAAACACTTGATTACTTAAAATTAATGTATTACACCAGTAGGGCACATCTGTATAACTAAAATTATCATATTTGAACTTCCTAAGTTTTAGAAAAACTTCCAGTATTAAAACTGAGGGGAAACAGTGGGTGGGTTGTATCTCTAGTTGATGCATAATGAAAAACAGTTTATGGTGAAGAGCATCCTATCAGGATTATTAAGAGTTTAATGCTAAGATCATCATAATAATTGCCTTTGAAACTCGAGACAGATAAAAGCAGCTGTATGTGTCCTTTGGTATAATATCAGCTGTATGAGAACACTTGCCACATCTTTCCCTATAAAAATAGGAACTACTTTTAACAGACTTCTAAGAAATGAGAAAGAAAATAGTTAGTTAGAAAATAAGAGTTACATTATTTCTTGTGGGGAAGAAGGAAAAAAACATTAATTAATGGTATGAATATTAGAGTTAAAAGTAGATCCTACTTTTTATGTCTCTGTGCTTGTGTTGCTATTGTTTTATAGATGTGGGCCCTTTCACCAACTGTGTTTGCACTGCTAAGTAAAAACCTGATGATTGTTCATGGTGACATAGCAGTTCACTTCCCTGCTGTCCAGTATGCAGTGCTCTATACATTGTACTCACACTGCTCCAGGTAGGAGGCTTCATAATTCAGCAGTTTTTTTCAGGGCACTAGGATGGACTGATTGGAATATTGTTGGAGGGATGAAATTTAAATAAATAGACTGTTACAATCAAGCTTTCTCCCAAACTTCCTTAATTAGTTTTCACTTTCATTAATTGCAGGGAAGCTGTATCTCAGCCAGGAAAGCATATCCTGGCCTAAAGTTGGCCTTTTATTCAAAGACAGATTAGAAGTGTTGTGTTTGAATAGAGATAACTGAGGCAGAACTCTACTGAAAGTAAATGAGGAAAGATTATTTACTATTTAGCTTACTGAGAGATCTAGGAGAGGTAATGAGATGTAAACAACAGATGTAAATGTTTTAGACTTTATTAATGCAAACTGTTGTTAAAGTAAAGGAATATACCAGTTTACCTGTTTGCATTCTTAGTTGTGGTGATTTTTCACTAAGCATATTTATTGGATACCAGACACATTTGAGAACTGGTTACTGGCCTGAATGAACTGATGGCAAATTGTAGCTTTGTTCTTTGAGGCTACGGATCAAAATATTTGGATTTTGGCATAGTGTGGTTTGTGTGTGAATGTGTTAATTTAATTTTTGCTGCTGATTGTTGATGTCTTCTCTGCTCCTGTAAACTTCAGGGAAGTATCTCTAATCTTGGAGTAGTTTTACAGTTTGTTTTTCCTTGCCTTTTCAGGCATGACCATTTCATATCCAGTAGCCTCAGTTCTTCCTCTCCCTCTCTGTTTGATGGAGCAGTTATAAGCACTGTAACTACGGCAACAAAAAAACATTTTTCAATCATACTGAATCTTTTGGGGCTACTCCTTAAGAAGGATAACCTTACTCAAGATACCAGGTAAGGAAAATCTCCTTAGAAATTGGGAAATATTTTTTTTGTCCAGTAGTATACATTAATTCAGAAACCAGGGTAATTTGAATTTGTAAAACTTGGGGTAAAATTTACCAATCAAGTATTTGGGGTTTTTTCAACATTATTAGTGAAATTGAGGAAAAAAAGTAGCTGCTTGTTTTTATACATGAAAACTAAAAAAGTTTTAACCATCCTAAGATCTATCCAGTAGAAGCAGAGTTATCAGAGTTTACTGAAAGAAAGGGTTTGGTCACTGAAAGGACCCTTTTGCAATAGTTCCCATCCTGTATTACCAAAATGCTGTGAAAACTGGGGACATATTTAAAGTTAAGAAATACCTTGTTTATAAAAGTATGAGTTACTACATGAAGTAGTTCAAGTTCTGTCAGAAAGTACCTCTGTAACTGTGTAGAGTGACTAAACTCTTGGTTTTTGAAGGAAACTACTTACAACGTGGGCTTTGGAAGTGGCTCTTCTGATGAAGAAATCAGAAACATATACACCGTTATTTTCTCTCCCATCTTTTCATAAGTTTTGCAAAGGACTTTTAGCAAACAGTAAGATATTGCATACTTTTACTTAACTGTCTTTACATTTCAAAATTAAGTACCTAAATAGCCTTGACCCACTGATAGTAGCAACTGTACTTGTTTCATTTACTTTAAGGATGCTTTAGGGTTGTATTGTGCAAGAACTTATATTCTTCTTAGGAATTTTTTTTTAAGTGGATACCTGCCTGTTACTTAAACAATTTGCTTAAAATAAATTGCAGTCTTAAGAGACTGGACACATTACTGACATTTTTGGTAGATAAATTTCCCAGTCACAAACCATTATTTATCAAAAGCAGTGGAACAGTTCTGTGATGTATTCAGTTACAAAATCTGTAAATAATATGGGAACAAATGTGGAGCAGTGCAGAAGTTACCTAATTCCAGCAAGAATAACTTATTTTTTCCTCCTTTCAACTCCTTAATTCAGCACTTCTGGAAGATGTGAACATTTGTCTTCAAGCATGTAGTAGCCTCCATGCCCTGTCTTCCTCCCTTCCAGATGACCTTTTACAGAGGTACTTGCACAGAGTTCTGTATATTACTTGAATTATGCTGATAATGGAGATATGAACACCTCTTTCCTTTTTGGTGCTGCAGGTGTGTTGATGTGTGTCGTGTACAACTAGTCCATAGTGGTGCTCGTGTGAGACAAGCTTTTGGAAAACTTCTGAAGTCAATTCCTTTAGATGTTGTGTTGAGGTGAGTTGCTCAGACCCACTTCAGTGTAAATAATGGTTTCGTTTCTTCAGAGATACTTAACCTGAAAAATGATGTCAGGGGACTGTCATCATATTTAGTTCAAAATCAAAAAGCATGAGCTTACAATGGGTAGTTTTGGGTTTATGGTTGGGCATGATGATCTTTAAGGTCTCATCCAACCCTCTATGATTCTAAGTGTCTTGCTATCTCTCCTATGCTTTTACAGGTCTAAGAACAGTATGTAGTACACAAAGTAATAATTAATAAATTCTATAAGCTGTGCTTCACTTCTTGAAGCAAACACTAAATACTTGTAAGGTCCATGTTATCCAGAGCTTCAGCAGTATTATGTCCTATAATTTGTCTTGAAGACCTGAATGCTGAAAGCACTTGGTATTAATACCAAAGTGTGTAATTAATTCTAGTCATTAGGTGTATATATATAGTGTGTGTGTGTTATTCTCTTACACAACATCTTTTGGTTTGTTCAAGTACGTTATAGCATGGGTTGTTTTCCCTCTCCTCCTGCAGTAACCGTACCCACACTGAAATACAAGAAATTTCTTTGGCTATAAGAAGTCACATGAGCAAAGCTCCAAGTAACACATTCCACCCACAGGATTTCTCTGATGTCATTAGTTTTATTTTGTATGGAAACCTCCACCGAACTGGGTAAGAAGTCCTTGTAGAACTGAAATCTATGAATGTTGAATTTATAGCAACCAAGTCCAAGTTATATTTAGTTTAAAATCTGTAATTATCATTACAAACTACATTGCTTTACTTTCAAACTTTTTTTATACTTTTTAGTATTTATAAAAGTCTTACATACCTTTGGGCATATTTTCCTATATACATTACTTCTTGGAAGTTAATTTTGTGAGAGATTTGTCTGTGAACAATAGGGAGATGAAGTGTGTACAGTATAAACTTGTTACCCTGTGAACTTAATGCACTGATGTTTCCTTTCAGGAAGGATAATTGGTTAGAAAGGTTATTCTATAGCTGTCAAAGACTGGATAAGAGAGATCAGCCAACCATCCCTCGGAACCTGTTGAAGACGGATGCTGTGCTGTGGCAATGGGCTGTGTGGGAAGCAGCTCAGTTCACTGTTCTCTCAAAGCTACGGACTCCTCTGGGGAGAGCCCAAGATACATTTCAAACAATTGAAGGTAAAGTAAAAAATACACTCTATTTTAATGAGATTTTTTGGTAAGATTGTGAAGCCAAGGTGTTCATATCTAAGGCAAGAGGAACAATGGCTTTATTTTTCAGTGCTTATAGATTTTAAAGGTGCTGCATAATTACTGTTAACTTGTGATAGATTTTGAAAGATAGCATTTCTATCCCTTTGCACATTTAAATACAATACCATCTGGTAACTCTTTTCTCCCCCCATGTTTTGTAAAATGTGTAGGTATTATTAGGAGCCTTGCAGCCCACACGTTAAACCCTGATCAAGATGTCAGCCAGTGGACTACTGCAGACAATGATGAAGGACACAGCAGCAACCAGCTCAGGCTGGTTCTCCTTCTGCAGTATTTGGAGAACTTGGAAAAATTGATGTACAATGCATATGAAGGATGTGCCAATGCCCTTACCTCTCCACCAAAGGTTTGTCTGTCTTGCAGTGCTGATGTGGCTTGGAACAGTCTGTTGAATGAAGAGTGTTTTCAGGATTGTTCACTTCTTAACCATGGAATTTCAGAAAAACCGCTCCAACAAAGTTTGAGACTCTTAAAAAACCTCTGGCTTTGACTTTGGTGTATTCCTACAGAGCATGTTAAACCAGGCTTTGTTTCTGGAGTACCACCTTGTATAGTGGTACAAATCCAGCAAGCCTGTACTACCTCTGATTTGTAGCAGTCACTTATTTGTAGATTGTCAGCAGTCCAGTTATAAAATAACACAGATATTTAAAGCTTTAATTGCTTTTTGGGGAATGTAGTAATTATTATAAGCAACATACCCTGTTGTGTAGTTCTAAGTGCAAAACATTCTTCAGTGTTGAAATAATCTGTTTAATCACCAGACTTTGACAGTAATACATAATTTATAGTCAGTTCATATTGAGACTTCTGGCTCACCAGTGTGCCTGGCCAGTTGCATGCTGCATGTGATTTCAGACCATTAACATTAATAAAATTAAAGATTAATTGAAAACTGGAGAAAAGAAACCTTCCTGCCTTTGTTATCAATCTTAAGTACTTAACTATTTTGGTTTGTGCAGAAGAATGTTGTTGTCAAACTTCTTTCCTGTCTCTGAAGGTTATCAGGACGTTCTTTTATACCAATCGCCAGACATGCCAGGATTGGCTGACACGGATCAGACTTTCCATCATGAGGGTTGGATTGCTGGCTGGCCAGCCTGCTGTGACTGTCAGGCATGGATTTGATTTACTCACAGAAATGAAAACTAATAATAGTATCTCTCAGGTACTCTCTTTCTCAAACTCTGTAGACTATTGCAGAAGTAGTCACCATGATAGTCTAAAAGAACTAAGCTAAGGAAATCAGTAATTATTAAACCAAGTGGTATGTAAAAGAATGAGTTATTTAAAGCCACATTTTAAATTTTATTTACTGTGGATTGGAGGTTAGGAGGTAATATTGAAGTCAAATACTACACAGGAATGAATCCTATAGTTAATTCACAGTTTCAATTGAGAAGTTTCTAATTTAGTGGAAACCTTGTGAAACTGGTACTGCATTAGCGTGAGGCCATCCCAAGCTTGTGGTAGTGTGACGTCGTTGCTTATCTGTGGCTATGAGGAGAAGTAGGGCTGTGTCATGGGGGTATTTTTTCTCTTAACAAGCAGTTAAGTTCAGGGTGGGGTGGGTGGATAAACTAGTTGAAGCCTTCTTGAAAAGTTTGAATAGTTTCTTCAGTACATGACTTCATTTGCTTAAATGTTTTACCAAAGATGGTTTGATAGATATTTGTTACTTCGTGCTCCCTTATGAGTTCTTATATAGGTACAAAACCACCACCCAGACATTGCTAACTATTGATGTTCAGGCTGTGGATTCACAGCACAAACTCTTCCTTGGCTCCCGTGCTTTTCAAAAAGCAGTGCAGTGGATGGATATGAGGAGCACTTGTAGATGTGTATAATGAAATACTGCTTCACCCTTTCTGAGTATTTCCCACAGTTATGCATTAGATGAGTTTTATTAATTAACACTTTTGGTTTGGATTTAGGGAAATGAATTGGAAGTGACAATTATGATGCTGGTAGAAGCATTATGTGAGCTTCACTGTCCTGAAGCTATTCAGGGTATTGCTGTCTGGTCTTCTGCTGTAGTTGGGAAGAGCCTCTCCTGGATCAATTCCGTAGCTCAACAAGCAGAAGGGCGGTAAGTTTTCACTGATAATTGGACACTACAAACTTGGACTTTTTTCCTTCTATGGAAAGTTCTGCTTCTGAGTCTTTTAAACTGTGGCATGAGTCAAGGCTGCTGATGAATTTTGTGTCAATTACAGTCAGTGAATCTTTTCAGAGATACAATATGTATTTAATCAGTATTCAGCTCTACTCATGCAGATTAAAATTGTGACAGTCAAATATAAAACTCATTTGTTTCCTTCTGTCTCTACTTGATTTGAAGTTGACATTAAAACTTTTATGGACAAGCTTTTATCAAATGCTATAACCTGGAAATTCAAACAGTAAACTCTTATCCTGTCGTAATCCCTTTCTTTTTCTGAAGGTGATATGAGCTTTTTGAGTACTGGGGTAAAATAATGCTCAAAATCTAGTCTATTTACAAAAAAAAAAAAACCCAGCCTGGTTGTTTAAGATGCTGACTGAAATATTGAACTGTTTTAGGTTTGAAAAAGCAACTGCGGAATACCAGGAGCACCTCTGCTCCATGACTGGAGTGGATTGCTGTATAACAGGCTTTGACAAGACTGTTCTCAAGTTGGCCAATTCAAACAGTGTGAATAATGCCAGCCCAAAACATTCCTTGAATGGTTAGTGTTCTCTTTTTAAGAGAAGTACAACTGTGTAAATGTGTGTGTGTAAAATGAGAACATTCAATGATACAGCCGTGGTAATGTCTGACTGAAATCTGAAAACCTGTTTCTGTCTGCAGTTAAACTGAACCACTTAATGCCTCTGAACCCCAATATTATGTGTAGATAGGAGGGTTTGAAGTACTGAGGTCTAGCTGAATGAAACTAAAGGTAATAGGTAAAATATTTTGTAAGTTACTAATTTAAATCTAGTTTATTTTAGATCATCATAAACCTTACTGTTTATGACACAACTGTATCATAAGTGCGCTAGTTACACAGAGGTTTTTAACTACTAAGACTTAGTTGCAGTATTCTGTTTCATCTTTGCAAATGAACCTCCTTTGTTCCTAATATAGTTCTTCTGTTTTTCTGTTTTGATGCTCCTTTACAGATATGAACTAAATTTTTTCAAAACCTCCTTTGAAAAGGTTCTTTTTTCCTTAGAAAAAGTCAATGGAAGAATACTGTAAAAGTTGTGTAACTATTTGATTTTCTTAAATTAAGAGGTTTTCTTGAAAAAAGACATAGAAATACCGTTTGAGTAATAGAAATGCTGTTTGAAAACATGTATTATGTGCATGTTTATATAAAATTTTTGCATTTCACAGGAGAAACTAGAAAAACTGTTCTGACTAAGCCTAGTGACTCTTCACCTGAAGTGATAAACTACCTGGGTAACAAGGCTTGTGAATGTTACATTTCCATTGCTGACTGGGCTGCTGTTCAGGAGTGGCAAAACATGGTCCATGAACTGAAGAAAAGCAATAGTAATACCTCAATCAATCTGAAAGCAGATTTTAACTACATAAAGTAAGGGTATAATTAATTTATTCAACAGTACCTTAGAGTTCATTGTTTTACAACTGAGATATTAACGTTTTAATGGATTTTAAAAATGTCAGTTTCTCAGTAGAGGCATGCAAAGAAGAAAGGTGTGTTTTTGGGAGGGTGAACACTTGGCCATGGCATTTACAGATAAGTGAAGAGGTAACATCATTCTAAATTGCTGCTGTAGCTTTCTGGCTGCTGAGGCTGCTTAGTATTCAAGGAAAAAAATCTTTCATTGAAGAAAAAAGATAACAAATTTATTCTGCTTTTCTCAGCAGAAGATGAATCCTTTTGCTAACTTTAAATAAAATGTATTTCAATGGTTCTTAAAAATATCTTAATTTACTAATCTAATGGGAAAGTATAGGAAAGAAGTGGTCTTGGCTGCTGAATTTTTTTAGTTTTGTTTAGTTTTTTAAATGAAATTTAGAACTGTAGCTTGTACATTTATTTCCTGACCTTTGATATTTTTCATGAAAAAATACTTGTGACATTGAATAGACCTTCAAAGACATTATAGACCATACTTACTTTTTATTTGACAACTTGATTGCTTTCCATTCCTGCATGATTGTGGTAATCATAGTAAAATCCTTTTGACTGAAATACCTTGACTTCAAAATAAAAGCACAGAAGGAAGCAGTGAAATAGAATCTTGCAGGTCTGAAGAGGTGACTGCTTCTGTCAGAGAAAGGGGCTCTTCTTCCCTTTGGTGCTGGATTCATTAATTTGGTGCAGAACTAGTGCCTCTTATTGCTGTATGTGGTAATTGAGTTTTTTGGTTAGAATTAATCATAAGTGCTCTGTGGGACTTGGAGTTAGTCTTGAGTCTTTTCTGTTTGCTGTATAATGCACTTAGCAACTGGAGTGAAGTAAGAAATATGAAAATAAAACTATGAATGTTGAATTGCAGATCTTTGAGCAGCTTTGAGTCTGGACAACTTACTGAATGCACTGAACAACTAGAATTATTACCAGGAGAAAATATCAACCTGCTTGCAGGGGGATCCAAAGAAAAAATAGGTATAAATGTATAAATTAACATTTATTCCAAATGCAAAAGTAAATATTTCTTTATGTATCTGTCTCTGTAAATGACAGACTGAAACTTCTGAGTGCAGTTTGCTGTGTTCAGTGGACTGACCATAACCTTTATGAATCAAGCTTCAAAATGATTGGCAGTGGTCCTAAATTCTAAATGTTGATGCAAGTGTGTTTTCTGGAGTTAATGTGACTGTTTGTATGTAATCTGTGATGAACTTTTTTGAATACATACACTTATAAAATATATGTATTTTTAAAAGAGGGGGTTCTTTTTCCTAACTTCCTTACTGTCAAAAATGCATTCTCAGATGGTGAAACATGATAAAATTTGGCAGTTCTAGTTGGTTTCAATTGTTTAATCTCCATGTAGACATGAAGAAGCTCCTTCCTAATATGCTAAGTCCTGATCCAAGAGAACTTCAAAAGGCAGTTGAAGTACAGCTTTTGAGAAGTTCAGTATGTCTGGCAACAGCTGTAAACCACATAGAACAGGAGCAAAAGTGGCAGTCAATATCTGAGTAAGTGGAAATGTGCTATGAATTAATGTAATACACTGTGAAAACCTGTGCTAGTTTGTTAAACGTAACTTTGTGTAAAGCTTCAACACCATGGCAGTTCTAGCTGTTGTGAGTTATAAGCTTACTGAGGAAAAATGTTTTGTTATTGTTTAGCTTGGAGTTCATAAAGTATTTGAGTTGATAAAGTACTTCTGTGTGTCAGCTTAATAATGTATTGTAACTTGTGTGATATTACAACACTTTCTCATCATCCTTCTAAAGATACTGAATGTGGTTTTTTTTCTTCAGTAATTTTGATACCACTATTTACTCTTAAAGTCTAGCAAAGAAAAATGACTGTCCTGATCCTTTAATTTCAGAAATCTTATTAAGTACTTAAAGCAAACATCCCGCATTGCTATTGGGCCTCTGAGACTTTCTACACTCACCGTGTCTCAGTCTTTACCAGTGCTGAGCACTCTTCAGTTGTACTGCTCTTCTGCTTTGGAAAACACTGTATGCAACAGGCTGACATCAGAGGTAATTCTGTGTGTTTAAAACCTAAATTGGGATAATGTCTTTAGCCGTGTCGTGTTGTGGAGGATTAAATATAAAAGATATGTTAATTGTTTTGGCTGTTAATCATACTGCACAAAGACCTCATTTAGTTTTCTAATGTGCCTTGACCCAAGTTTTTTTATGATTTCACATCTCAATTGGACTTGTCTCTATAGTTATAAATATACCTCTAAATTACACTTATAGTATCTTTGAAGTGTAATGGATAGTTGCCTTTTAGAGTGTTGGTATTTCTTCTCTGAATACATTGTAACATGCACTTAATTTACTTTCAAGGCAATTTAAAAAATTCTAATAAAAAAATCACTTCAGCAATTAAAAACCGAATGCCAGACTTCAACCGCTATGAATGTTCTAGATGTAATTTCTAATCACATTGTACAGAAGACAATTCTGGTTGATTTTGAGCAGTTTTTAGTGTTGTCCTCTCAAAATCAACCATAAAACATATTTCTCTTAGTCGATGGTAAAGTGTAGCTATTAAAATAAATAAGAATGTTTTCTCTAAAAATGCTCTTTGGTTTTAATTAATGAAAATGCATTGTACTAAAGTTGTCTCTCATGACAACTCGGCAACTTCTGTGCCTCTTCCAGGACTGTCTTATACCTCTCTTCAATGAAGCGTTGAGGTCATGCAAGCAGCACGATGTAAGGCCATGGATGCATGCCCTGAGGTACACAGCGTACCAGAATCAGCTGATGGAAAAGCTTAAAGGTGTGTAAGCTCTCATTATGGTGTTAGAAGAAGCAAATCCAGAATTTGAACTTTAGCTGTGTGCTGAAGAGCAGCAGCTGTCTTTTTTTATTTAGATGGAGTACTTTTTAAAAGCCAAGTTTTTTCCTTCAGGTGTATTGCTTTATACTACTCATTGTCTTGATTAGTGCTGTGATGTAAACAGTATCAAAAAGAAAAATAACATTCTGAAATGTTTAATACTTGTATACTCCTCTCCTAATAACCACTTACTTGCTCATCACTTTATACTTTAACTGCTTTCACTTTTGAACACTTCAACATTATGAAAAATAGGTCTTCACAAACAGTCATGAAAGCCATTTAAATGTCCAGTGTGATAAGAAGTAATGGGAGAAAAAAGTTCTGTTTGAGACAAGTAGGCTTATTAGCTAAGAAGAATGGTTATAGTGGAAAACATCTTTTGTCCAGCAGCTAATCTATGGATTTAAATTTTGTTTGAGATGGGGTATATAAATATTCTAGGCAGAAATGAAGCCATCTAAATTCCTGAAGCAATTTTTACTGATGGCCATGTACACAGTACCTTGGGCAGAAATTCTCTGTGTGTCAGACAGTGGTTTAATACTTATATTTACAATGTCTTGCTCCCCTGTTTAGAACCAACAGTCCCCATCAAAAGCCATCTAATGGAACTGGGCTTGACAGCAGCGAAATTTGCACGGAAGCGAGGGAACATCGCCCTGGCCACGCGGCTGCTGGCCCAGTGCAGCGAGGTTCAGCTGGGGAAAACCACCACTGCACAGGACTTAGTCCAGCACTTTAAAAAATTGTCTGCACCAGGTCAGATAGACGAAAAATGGGGTCCTGAACTCGATATTGAGAAAACAAAGTTGTTATACACAGCAGGTGAGTGTTGTGTTGTAGTGACTTGATCTTTTTTTGTTACAACAAGGCTAATTCTGCCTTGAAGTCACAATAGAACAGTATTATTAGGAACTGATTCCATCCCATCAGCTCTTGTCTGTCTGAAAGTGTTTTCATAAGCTTTTTCATGCTTGTCATTCTTCTAAAGACAATCTCCTGTGTAAAAATATATTGCTACAAGCTGTATCTGATTGTGCTGAATTTCAATATCGTCTTAAATAATAGCATTTTACTGAAGATCTGCTTTTCATGATGCACAGGTCAGTCAACACATGCCATGGAAATGCTGAGTTCTTGTGCCATATCTTTCTGCAAATCTGCCAAAGCTGAATATGCAGTTGCTAAATCTATTCTCACACTGGCTAAATGGATTCAAGCAGAATGGAAAGAGATCTCAGGACAGTTGAAACAAGTATATAGAGCTCGACAGCAGCAGAATCACACTGGCCTGTCTACCTTGTCTAAAAACATATATAATTTGATTGATCTGCCAGCTGTTAATACACTAGAAGATGAATATCCCAGGATTGAAAGTGAATCTACAGGTACATTTGTTTTCATTGTTCTTTTCCAAAATCAGTTACTGATAATTATACTGAGGGATAACACCGGTTACATTGATAAAGACTTAAGTAAGTGCTTCATCACTCACGTATTTATTTTCCTAATACATGTGTCAAGGATGTGTATTTTCTGCAATAGGTAACTGTACACAGTTAAAAAACCCAAACACTTTAATATTCATATTTCGTATTTCTGTCACATTTTTCTCATTCAAGAAATGGTGGCCTGAAGAAGAAACAGGGAAATTTATTTTGTATTGAGGATATCAGTTTATTGTCCTGTGTGCTTGCTTTCAGCTTGTGTATTTGCTAGAGTTTGAGTTAGGTCTTTCAGGTTTACACATGGACAGGATTTATGTTATGAAGGCCCCCATAAGTGTTTAAAGTACTTGAGTTTTTTTTCATGATCTTTATATATAGTAATCTGAACACTTGCTGGTGCTGTAGAATGTGCCCTCAGTCCTAGTTTCCAGCAGACTTTTCTTTAAATGTTAAGATAAATTCTGTTTTTCTTTAAACACAGATTTGATAAATAACTTAGCTCCTCTCATGCAGAGTTAGAATTATTGTAGAGCTGTGGGAATGTTAAACATTAGATACATTCTGACTTGATGGAATAGAAAATAAATACATACACAAATAAACACAACAGTGCCCCTGGGTACTTCGTAGAAGTCTGTTCTCTGCATTATTGTGCTCCTTTGGAGGTCTTGAGTTCCTTGTCGCAGCTCCACCTCTCTGTGAAAGAGGAAGGAACTGTAGAGTAACAGCAGTGGTTGTTGGCAAATGGGCTTTATTTTGAAGCAGTGTCAGAACTGAAAAATAATTGCAGTTTGGAAAATTTTGCACTGTTGGGTATTAATTTTACTAAAAAATTAATGTATACCCATTATTTTTTTGTGTTACTTTTTGTGCTAAGGAAGGCAGGAGTGGGTTTTACACTGTAACATATATTACTCTGTTTCTCCCATCACAGTAAACATTGGAGTTGGAGAACCAGACTTCATCTTGGGCCAGCTGTATCACTTGTCTTCAGTACAGGCACCTGAAGTAGCCAAGTCTTGGGCAGCCCTGGCTAGCTGGGCTTACAGATGGGGCCGCAAAGTAGTTGATAATGCCAGGTAAATACAGCCTCATGGTTGAATTTGAATGGTTGAATTGAAAACTAACAGCACAGTTGGTTTTCTTAAGATAAACCTTTTCTGTGCATTTATGATTACTGTTGTAAGTAGTCTGAAGTTTCACGTGAGCAGCGAAATTAATATTCTCTTGGTTACTTGCCCTCTGTAAAACAAAGCTAATTTAATTCTGAGATAAAGATGATTTCTTCCTTCAAAAAGTTTTATATATGGACTTGCAGTAGCACAACAAATACTGATGTAATGGGGATCAATAATTCATTAAATGTTACAGTCAGGGAGAAGGTGTTCGGCTGCTCCCCCGGGAGAAATCTGAGGTTCAGAGCTTGCTTCCAGACAACATTGCAGAGGAGGACAAAGAGAAAATCTATGGCATTCTTGGGCAGGCAGTGTGTCGGCCAGCTGGGATTCAAGTAAGTGTAGATTTGTTTGCTTAAAAAAATGTTCAGCTTCAGCATGAACCTTGTTTTCCTCTTCTTGCAGTTCATGTTAACTCTTGTAAAGTGTCTTAAAGTTAAAATTCAGACAGTACAAGAAACCATCTTTTAGCTAAGTGGTTGCACACCTGTTGGATGAACTACAGTAATGTGATCAAGTAATGCAGTTGCATGAGTTGCTAGACAAAAACTGACTTAGAAACTAAGATTGCTTGTAGAAGTTGTTGGAGGACTTAATCAAATCTGCTTTCCCTTTATTTGCATTTAGGATGAAGATATGACTCTGCAAATCACTGAAAATGAGGACAATGAAGAAGATGATATGGTGGATGTGATATGGCGTCAGTTATTAACAAGTTGTCCCTGGCTTTCAGATCTTGATGAAAATGCAACAGAAGGATTAATTAAAGTCTGGAGGAAAGTTGTAGACAGAATCTTCAGTCTCTATAAACTGTCTTGCAGTGCATACTTTACTTTCCTCAAACTCAATGCTGGTCAGGTTAGTGTTCATGTTGATGTGGAAACCAAGTTACAAGCTTCTCTAAATGATAATATGAACTAAGCTTAGAGGAGTATTTCTTTGTTTCAAGGTTCCACTTGATGAAGAAGATCCTAGACTTCACTTAAGAAACACCTCTGAGCAAAGCACTGATGATGTGATTGTGATGGCAACCCTTAGACTGTTACGATTGCTTGTGAAACATGCTGGAGAACTTAGACAGTATCTAGAGCATGGGCTAGAAACTACACCTACTGCTCCTTGGAGAGGTAAGTATATGTTATCTAGCTGTTAAAATTGATTTTTGAGGCATTTTCTCTAAATCTAGAAAGCTGTTCATTTCACTTTGATAAAGTTTTTATTTAAGTGTGAGGAAAAGCCTCTTTTACTAAATGGTGTCATTGAAGATGTTAAAGTCTGTCATATGCTGATTGTAAGGTAGATAAGTAGCACAGATTTTGATACCCTCCTTCCCCCACTTGAAGACATAGGAAGGAGAAAGGAGATGTGGTTTGTGAAGTATTACATCATATGACTACTTCAAAAACAAACAAGGTACTTTTTTCAACTAGCTGTAGTTGAGAAAAATGTGTTACTAAAGCCACGCATTTCAGAAGTAGTTGTTTGTCACCGCACTGCAGTTTCTGGTTGTTCAGGGACTTTCCCTCAAAGGTTATGGACTTAGTGTGGGAGGCAAAGAAGAGAAGGCCATGTGTTGTAAAATCGCACTTTCTTTTGGACTTTTTTGTAAATTAGTAATTTTCTACTTTGATTTACGTTCTCCCTATGCAAAAAAAAAGAGATGTTTTTCAAAATAAAATTCTATCTCATTTGAAGAGGAATGAAGTGAAGCAGCACATTTCCTTTTCCTCTCTCTGCAGGTATTATCCCCCAGCTTTTCTCCCGCCTGAATCACCCAGAAGTGTACGTTCGTCAGAGCATTTGCAACTTACTCTGTCGAGTTGCTCAGGATTCTCCTCATCTCATCCTCTACCCTGCAATAGTGGGAACCATTTCACTTAGCAGTGAATCCCAGACTTCAGGTATGGAGAAAAGGAAAAAGTGTTCAAATAAACTTAAGCTATTGTATTTTTATATACTGGATAGGATGACACTGAGGTGGTTTTTCTTTGTTTTCTCAGTTTTGATCTTAAGAAGATTTTTATTATGATACCCTCACTGATACCCTTAATCTGACTTACCAGATTTATTTTTCTTATACTTCATCTGTACTTAATGGGAACCTGATGCTAAATAAACCATGGAGTGATATATCTTACTGTAGCTAATATTTTATCATCTGTTTGTAATTTAGGGAACAAGCTGCCTTCTGCCATCCCTACTTTGCTGGGTAATATTCAAGGAGAAGAACTGTTGGGTGGTGAATGTGATGAAGGGAGCACTCCAGCTTCCCAAGAAAGTAGTAAAGATGATACAAAAGCTGGATTAAATGAAGATCAAGCAATGATGCAAGATTGCTACAGCAAAATTGTGGAGAAGCTCTCTGCTGCAAATCCAACAATGGTTTTGCAGGTAAATAATCCAAATGTTGGATTACTTGGGAACTTGAACCACAAAGATGTAATTTGTATGTCTTAGGTGTTGGCCTACTGTAAGCTTTTTTTCCAACTTGTTTATCTACTGAAACAAATCTGAATTTTAGTTCTTTTACAAAGTGAATCTTGCTTTCTCCAGGTTCAGATGCTCGTGGCTGAGCTGCGCAGGGTTACAGTTCTCTGGGATGAGCTTTGGTTGGGAGTTCTACTGCAGCAGCACATGTACGTCCTCAGACGGATTCAGCAACTGGAGGATGAAGTCAAGAGGGTCCAAAATAACAACACTTTACGGAAGTAAGTCTGTTCAAATAGTACAAGGGATAATCAGAACAAATGTTTGTTCTTGGGGAAGTGTACAGTCAAATGAATCAACAGTAGTGTTGTTCCTGAATGCATACTATCCCAGCTGCTACTCTGTAAGCCTGGGACCCTATTTCAGGAGCATTTTATGCTACAGCTACTGTTCCAGTCAAATGAGATACAGTCTGCCTTTGATCCATGTTGTGATTTCTTTAGTAATAATGTGTTAGAACCCAATGTATATTGTATTGTGGGTAATGAGATCCTGTAGTTCATTATCAGCGATTGAAGGAGAGACGGGGAGACTGACCATGATCAGAATCTGATTTTACTCAGGTTTTCCAAGAACTTACATACCATTTCAGTAAGGTTAATAATTTCTACTACAACAATTAGGTTAAAAGATCATACAAACAACTCATACATTTTTCAACATATCCATGTAGGGGGTTGATTGAATCTTCTTGTTCTAAGCAGGTTTCTAATCGCATCTTCTCATGAGCTCAAAGTTCTGTTTGTTCTTTCCAGGGCATCCTAGTCACCAGACTAGATATGCTAATTAAGTCTGTCTTACTCTCATGAATCCCCATAGTCTTGATTTCCAAGTCAGATGACATTAGTATAAGCATGATGATGGGTGTAATCTATTTAGAGATTGCTGTAAATGCAGATATTTGGAGCAAACAGGATGTCTTCATCTTGTAGTTTTTAGTGTTGGACAAGTCTGTCTTTTTTCCTCACCTGGGCTCTCCTGTGAGCATAGTATTGGAAGAGCAGATCCATTCACTGGGCAACTGGCTAAACTTAAGAATGCCTCTTGTGTTCTGTAGTCAGGACTGACATAGATTGGGAGAACAGAATTATCTGAATGGTAAAAAGGTCCTTTATTAAAGGAAATCAGTTGCTTAAAGTGATTTCTGCTCGGAGCTTCTAATGAGGGTTTCTGGTTGTGAACAATGCATTTCAGATTTTTTTTTTTTAAACTGTGGTTCAGAGGAACACTTACTCCATGTGGAATGACATACTCTTCATTTTAATATGATCTTAACTGAAGACCTCATTTTAGAGAAGTAATCCTTTTTATAAGTTTTGTCTCAATTGTTTTTTAATGCTGTCATTATGAGCTAACTTAGTTTTATGGCATTAAGTGGAAGTTTTTGTTTGTTTTCTATAACAGAGAGGAGAAGATAGCAATCATGCGTGAAAAGCACACAGCTCTGATGAAGCCCATTGTGTTTGCTTTGGAGCACGTGAGGAGCATCACTGCAGCTCCTGCAGAAACTCCTCATGAGAAGTGGTTTCAGGATAACTATGGAGATGCAATTGAAAACGCACTAGAGAAACTTAAGAATCCTTTGAACCCTGCTAAACCTGGAAGCAGCTGGCTCCCATTTAAAGAGGTATTACATGCAAGAGAAAGAGTACAATGTAGAGACATTTGCTGCAGCATGTGCTTGACCCTCTCTTTCTCTTGCTGTTCTCTTACCATATCAAAATTGCAGCCTGAAGCTGTCTTCTCGGCAGTCAGCATAGGCAAACTGGGAACTAAAGCACCATAAATCTTGCCTCTAGCCAGTCCTATTGATTTGTTTGTTAGTACATTTTCTACCCATTGAAATTACATTTTTCAAATCTTGCATCTTCGGTCTGGGATGCTGTCAGCTTTGGGAGCAGAGGGCTTTATTTCTTTTAGATACTGTATTTCTGAAACTCTGGTATTTAGGTTTAGTTGATTTAAATTTTAACAAGTTAATTCTGTTTATCTAAGCGTAGTCCTTGGGCTGTGCAGCAGCCTTCAAATGATCAACCCATCCCAGAGGTCTTTTGTCAATTGTGTCATCTTCTCGTATGAAGAGAAACAAAATATTCACTTGTCTATCCAGAGCCAGCCTGGTATTTTAAAAACGTTGTTACACACAATGGAGGTTTTACATGCAAATAGATCTTTTTTCCTTGTACTTCCTCCTGTGCTTTGCAGAACAAACAAGCATTCAGATCTATAAACAGGAGGCTGCCAAATGTTGCTGCCTTTGACCACAGCTCAGATATTTATAAATACAGAAGCAAACCTCTTGAGGAATATGATTTGTTGGGACTTTGGTTCTTACCACTGCTCAGGGTATACTTGCTGCATAAAGGACGTTGTTTAGTTTTTTTGTAATCCTAAACTGTATCTGGGTTAGCAGCATGGCAAGGGTGCAAGGGAGTTTAGGGAAAATCTTTGTTTTCTGGAAGATGACCACCGTTAAGTCTGGTTTGATGGTGTTTTTGTTCTTACTGCTAACTGTTAAGGTGAACGTCAACCTAAAATAAAAAGGTGTCTTTGGAATAGGTAATGCTGAGTTTGCAGCAAAGAGCACAGAAACGGGCCAGTTACCTCTTACGACTTGAAGAAATCAGTCCTTGCTTGGCTGCCATGATGAACACTGAAATAGCCCTTCCTGGAGAGGTGTCCACCAGGGACACAGTCACCATCCACAGTGTGGGCAGCACCATCACCATCCTACCAACCAAAACCAAACCTAAAAAGCTGCTTTTCCTGGGTTCAGATGGGAAGAACTATCCCTACCTGTTCAAAGGCAAGTAATAGAATTTTTCTCATACAAGGTACTGTATCTCGTTATAAATTAAGACTGTATTAAAGGTAGGAAGATTGAATGGTGCAAGTCTAGTTTTATTTGCCTGAATGATACAGAGAAAGAGGAGTATGAAGCATTTGCTCTCTCTCTTCCCTACCTCCCACTTCACCTTTCAAGGAATTTTGCCTTGTGAAATTGCAAGTCAAATCCATTCTTTACAAGGCTTTCATCAGAAGCAATGCTCTGCCTGTGTATTGATAGGATTAGCTGGATGCAGTTTTGCAGAAGCTTTACGTAGCCCCTAAAAGAGAATTGTAGAGACTTCTTGTTTTCCCTGCAAGGGAAAGGCATATTTCTTATGTTGTAACTATTGTGTGTACTGCTCACACAGCAAGCTGGCATAAACTGGTAGGTAAATACCACGTAAACATTTTGGTTTAGGCCAAACAACTCATCCTTAATTTACATATTATAAATATATTCATAATCTAAAATGTGGTAAGTTTTAAAAAAAAGGCTAGATTTCGGGCTTCAGGAGAATTTTTTCATCTAGAAGCTAAACTTTAAACAAACTTATTGCAGGTTTGGAAGACTTGCACCTAGATGAGAGAATCATGCAGTTCTTATCCATCGTGAACACCATGTTTGCCACCATCAATCGGCAAGAGACACCGCGGTTCCACGCGAGGCACTACTCGGTGACACCTCTGGGGACAAGGTCAGGCCTCATCCAGTGGGTGGATGGAGCCACACCTTTGTTTGGGCTCTACAAGCGCTGGCAGCAGAGGGAAGCTGCTTTGCAGGCACAAAAGGTAACGGCTCTCCTTTGTGCTGGGTAGAACAAGGCAGAAGGGAAATGCTTATTTTGATTTGCCTTGTAATTCTAAGTCACGTAGTCTCACAAAGATTGTGTTTTGTTCATCATGTTTTCGTTCATGCAGGGAAGTTCTGTGTATTCATGTATCTTGGGACTTCACCAGGAGTCAATAAAATTGCATCTCTGTTATTTATCTATAATTACAGTATGTAACATAAAAGTGTTGTTCTGGCATGATAATTCAAGAAAGTTGTTTTTTTACAAATAGAATTAACCTTGGTTGAAATTATTTTAGTTCCATATTTTGTTTATTCATTCTCATTTCGTGCTGAATACAGTTTTTGCAGTTATATTTGAGATCTACTTTGAAAGTAGAATTAGGCCAAAACAATGTGTTTTCAGTTTGTTTAGACTTAACTACTGAATTTTGAAAGCAGTCTGAGCTGTAGAAGTCATGCCCAGTCAAGGCATTGATTTCATATTTCATTCTCACCAAAACTGAATTTGGGATATTCTGTGCTAATACATCAACCATCATTCTTATCTCTGCTAGGCTCAGGACTCTTACCAGACCCCTCAGAACCCCGGAATAGTTCCTAGGCCCAGTGAACTTTACTACAGTAAAATAGGACCTGCTTTAAAGGCAGTTGGGCTTAGTCTCGACGTGTCCCGTCGTGACTGGCCCTTGAATGTCATGAGGGCTGTTCTGGAAGAACTGATGGAAGCCACTCCCCCGAATCTCCTTGCTAAGGAGCTCTGGTCATCGTGTACCACACCTGATGAGTGGTGGAGGGTTACACAGGTGAGTTATAATAACTGTATTTTACATAGAAGAAGCTGTAATTTTAATGGGATGAGGGGCAACAAATGCCTGAGGTGTGGTACTTGTGAGTTTGGAGAGCTAGTGCTGCTGTGAGTTTGAAATGTTGGCAGTTGTGCCATCTGGAATTAAAGCATGGGTGTAGACCAGATAAGTCTACGTTATACTAGAATTACCAGTCTAAAGAATGAAAACTCTTGTAAGATACCGTCAAACAACAAATAGAAAACTGCTTGGAATAAGTTGGGCTTGATTTGTTTTACACTTACACGTAAAATAATGTTTTAAGATGGTAGTCAGTCCAATGTGTTGGCAGAGGATTCCCACAAATAATTTTTTCCTGAAACTCTCTTTTAAGTCTTATGCAAGATCCACTGCAGTTATGTCCATGGTTGGCTACATCATTGGTCTTGGAGACAGACATCTGGATAATGTTCTTATAGATATGACTACAGGAGAAGTTGTCCACATAGATTATAATGTTTGCTTTGAAAAAGGTAATTTAAAAAATGCTCTATGTTATTCAAATAAAAGGTTTTCTTTCTTGGCAATTAAAAGAAACAACTTAATTTTTTATCTTGAAGGGAAGAGCCTTAGGGTCCCAGAGAAGGTTCCATTCCGGATGACGCACAACATTGAAACAGCACTGGGAGTGACAGGAGTGGAAGGGGTCTTCAGGCTTTCTTGTGAACAGGTATGGTAGGAGATTTGAAAACTGAGGACCATCACTGGCCAAATACTGGTTTATAGATCCTTCACCTTTCTGCTGTGATTTTAATTGGACTTACTTTAGCTATATCCTATGGTAGGTATTTAAGAAACATGAGATAGATAAATGTGCATGCAAGTAGTGCTACAACTGAAATTTAGGGTGAAAGGAGGACTTGTAGTTGTAGATAAAAATGCTAGGCTTTTCCTGAATTCTTTTTCTTTTGAGATATTTTGCTTGCCCTCTTCCTTTGGGACTCATCCTGTATAAGCATGACAGATATGTTTTTAAAAAGAAAAATGCTCTGAAGAAGGGGGATTTTTTCCTCAAGGTCTGTAGCTTGTGCATAGAGTGTGTGGAAGGCTGGATCTTCCCACAGGCTTAGCTGGATTTGTACTCACTGTGGTGTTTTTTCTGTCCCTGTAGTAGTTAGGGATACAGTATGGATTTCTGTACCTACTCAATTACAGTGTTTTGCATCTAAGTTTGCACTGTTCTACAAGGATAACACAGAATCAGAATGAGTCTGTTTAAAATACCATGCAGGTCCTTCATATTATGCGGCGTGGGAGAGAAACTTTGCTTACACTGCTGGAAGCTTTTGTTTATGATCCACTGGTGGACTGGACAGCTGGAGGCGAGGCAGGGTTTGCTGGGGCTGTCTATGGTGGTGGTGGCCAGCAGGCTGAGAACAAACAGAGCAAAAGGGAGATGGAAAGGGATATTACACGGAGTCTCTTTTCCTCGAGGGTGGCCGAGATAAAGGTGAGTTTACTACAGTAATTTTCTATTTTTAAACCAAAGTAGGCTCTGTGCTTTCAGTTTATTTGTTTGCATTTTGGGAATGGGGGAAGATATGGTTATATGTCAGCAACAGTTCATGAATTCTATTGTGATAAATTGAGTTTGTATGAAGGGAAGTGTTTATATTGACCTTGCAGGTATTTAATTTTCAGTTTCTGCATGCTTAATTCTGAAACATGTTTTAGTACTTTGCCTGAATCTGGGCTAGGAGAATAAAAAGAGAGGTTTAGAGAGGAGTTTAAATAAAGAATGTTAAGATTTGGCAGTTGTAGCACTGGAAGCAGTGCTAGATGAATGGCATTGTTGAAGGGTTACATTCTGCTGTGTCTTTCTTTCTCTTGCCAGTTTGATTTAGTGCAGTTCAGTAACATCTGTGTCTTAATTGCAGGTTAACTGGTTTAAGAACAGAGATGAAATGCTTGCTGTGCTGCCAAAACTGGACAGTAGTTTAGAAGAGTACCTGAACCTGCAGGAGCAGTTAACAGATGTAGAAAAGTTGCAAGGAAAACTACTAGAAGAGATAGAATTTCTGGAAGGTGCAGAAGGAGTGGATCATCCCTCCCACACACTTCAGCACAGGTACAAAGGAGCCAGGAATTCTGTCAGAACTCTCACAGTCTGATACAGATGATATTTTAGCAGTGTATTTACGAGTTAAATGTTAGAAATTTGCATATGAATGAATAGCTGGGTAAAAGCTATTCTTGCAGTCAGCAGGTCACTCCTCGTACAGAAGAACTACTGAAGCCTTTTCCTATAGAATAATCTGGTTTATGTCCTGCACCTCATACTCTATCAATATAACCTGTGCTAATCAAGTTCCACACTTGACCCTCAAGACAAGAGAGGGAATGTTCTGAATGTGGTGTCCCATCATAATAACCCACATAAGGGAGCTATTGATAAATAGAGCAAAAATCTTTTCTTCTAAGTTTCTAATTCTTTAAGTTAATTTTCAATGTTATTTGAAATTAATCAAGTATTTCAGAATTGCATGAATTGGCACAGGCATTAATTATTTTGTAAGAAAACAATTAATAATGCAACATTACTAGTTTCATATAATTGGTGAGAACACGTTCATTTCCTGGTTAACAGTTGTATTGTTCAATATTGTTCTGTATTCTGTAGTGTGAAGTATTTTCTTTCTTGTAATACTTACTTGATTCTGTGGCTTCAATAATTCAGGTATTCTGAGCACACACAGTTGCAGTCTCAACAAAGAGCTGTCCAGGAAGCCATCCAGGTGAAGCTGAATGAGTTTGAGCAGTGGATAACCCATTACCAAACTGCCTTCAGTAATTTAGAGGCAACACAACTTGCAAGTCTGCTCCAAGAAATCAGCACACAAATGGACCTAGGTACAAAATAGTATTTCTGGGGGTGGTTTTAATGGTTTGAAAATAACCTGAGTTTATTATCAGGCAGCATTATGAGTATCCTCTAACTTAAAGGCAGTGATCTGTATGTAATAAATTAGAAAAAGGGGTTTCTTCAAAGGGAGATTTAGAGCACTTCAAGGTTTCAGTGCTAAGCTGTCTGAAGGAATTTGTCTGTCTTATCCTACCTGGGCATGAGATTCTCTTAACCTTGTGCTCAAAATGCTCAGTATGAGTTCTCTATGCTTCCTTTATCACAAGTGGGGAAAAAAATATTTCTGAAAAGGTGTTAATGCTCAGTATTTGTATGGTATAAAACATGTCTTCAGACACATCTTTATTTTTAACCTTCTTTCTTAAAAGGTCCTCCAAGTTATGTCCCAGCAACAGCATTTTTGCAAAATGCAGGCCAGGCACATCTGATCAGTCAGTGTGAACAACTGGAAGGAGAGGTTGGTGCTCTTCTGCAGCAGAGAAGATCTGTGTTACGTGGTTGCCTGGAACAATTGCACAACTATGCAACAGTAGCTCTGCAGTATCCAAAAGCTGTGTTCCAGAAACACCGGATAGAGCAGTGGAAAACCTGGATGGAAGAACTCATTTGTAACATGACAATAGAGCGTTGTCAGGATATCTTTAGGAAGTAAGTTGACAGAACGACTTGTTCAAAGAATGTAACTTTCAAGCTACTACCCTAATTTTATCATTAAAATAAATACTTTTGCAAGGACCTGTCTAATTGTAAAGCAAACCAAGATTAAGTTGTTATTCTAGAAATTAGGAGTTAATACGAAAAACTGCTTTAAAAATACCATTCCAGAGTTTAATCTGTGTACTTCAACATGAAAATCAAGTGACATTGTCTTGTAAGGAAATAGAAAATTCATCTTTGTAGCTTCAGTGTAGTGATATTTCAGGTTTTAGAAACTTCTAGTATTTAAAAATCAAGAAGGAAAGGATTTTTTTTTTTTAGTCTAGTAGATTTTCAAGGAGTTTCTGGTTCTTTTTTACTTCTAAAGTCAGGCTGTTTCAACATTATTATGGCTTGGCTTATAAGATCTAGATTATGCTTGAGAAATCTTTCTTTTTATCTTCTATTCATTCTTTGCTTCAAGCACAATTTTCTTGTGTCCTTGCGAATAGGTGTGGAATACAGTGCATTTTAGGACCTTATAAAAGCATTGCCAGGGTAATCATCAACCTCTTGTGGTAGAGTTGAGAAGGAGTAGGTGATACAGGAACGATTTTTCCTACCTACAGAGCAGAATGCAGTTTCTTCCCTGGGCAGGGGAGATGCAGTCAGTGTGGTTGTGCCTTGCAGGTACGAGATGCAGTATGCCCCTCAGCCGCCCCCCAGCATGTGCCAGTTCATCACGGCCACGGAGATGACGCTGCAGCGCTACGCGGCCGACATCAACAGCCGCCTGATCCGGCAGGTGGAGCGCCTGAAGCAGGAGGCCGTCACCGTGCCCGTCTGTGAGGAGCAGCTCAAGGAGATCGAGCGCTGCATCAAGGTCTTCCTGCACGAGAACGGCGAGGAGGGCTCGCTCAGCCTGGCCAGCGTCATCATCTCCGCTCTCTGCACGCTGACCAGGTGAGCTGCCTCCTTTGAGAGGCCACAGGAATGTTCAGTGAGGTGATTCTGTGAAGCGTGCAGCAGTAGGCGTATTGTCTAAGTGTCTCAATTCTTGTAGGCGAAACCTGATGATGGAAGGGGCAGCGTCCAGTGCTGGAGAGCAGCTGGTTGATTTGACCTCCAGAGATGGAGCCTGGTTCCTGGAGGAGCTTTGCAGCATGAGTGGGAATGTCACCTGCCTTGTGCAGCTGCTGAAGCAGTGTCATCTTGTACCCCAGGACTTGGATATTCCAAACCCCATGGAAGCATCAGAAGCTGTTCACTTAGCTAATGGAGTATATATCTCACTTCAGGTGATTCTTGTGTGTTACTTTTCCCCCCCATCCTTCAAGGCTTCGTGAAGTCATTCTTAATAATGGGCTAAATGTTTGTTTATGATGCTGCTGAGATTTTTCATAAGTCTTGCTCCCGATTGCTGTATCTAATTGAGCTGAACAGGCATTTGCTTCTGTCATTTACATTTTTATTGGTTGAAAGGAACGATTTCAATCTAGACATGACAAATTGTAAAAACTGCTGTCTAGTAAGTAACCATAAGGAAGAGGTTGGTATAAGCTTTACAGACACACCAGCTTCATTACTCCTTTTCCTTTTTCTATTCTGTTGCTGGCAGTCCAGAACAACTTCTAAACTGTTCAAACTATGTTCTTTCTGTTATCTGCTGCTGCTAGACTTTACTTTCACCTGAATCAAATAGTTTCAAATATTGTACAGGCCTGTTGTACAGGCCCCTGTCTCCGATATTGAGAAGGAGAAAAATGCATTTGTAATTTTGTGGTTCAGAAATGTTTCCACATTAATAAAACGAACAAAAAACCCATGAAGGGCAGTCAGAGTGAAGTATCTGTGAAGACTGATGTGCTTTATAAACTGTGGCTGGATAAATAAAATTTTGAGGTGTTTGGTATTTGAGAAATATTTCTTATTTCTGCATAAGTGCATTTGGATATTCTTCATTTTATATTTTCCCCTCTTTGAAGTAGTAACGTTTCAGAACTGTTTCAGAAATGTGCATGGCAGCAGTTTCACTGCATTGCAATGGGGATCTTTCACCCACACATTGTTGTCCTTCCTGTGAACTCTTAGATAAGATGTACTCACTGAGCTCACTGGGCAGTCAAGATAACGAGTTTTTTTGGTGTGTTTCATCTCCTCTTGGAGACAGAGCACATTGGTTCTTTCTGTAGCTGCCTTTAGCCCTCTGCTGTATTCTGCTCTGTGCTACTTAAGGTACTGTTTTTCTTCCCTGCATTGATTTCTGTGGCAAAATTATCAACTACCTGGCAAGTTTTTGCTACTTTTTCTTTGTCTAGTCCAATCAGTTTAGCAAATCATAAATTCAGCAAATAATTTAATTTGCTCGTAGTTATGTAATGGAAAAGAAAAGCTGACATTGATTAAACCAATTCACAAATTATGAACTCTGCCCCCCAGCTTCTACTGAGGATGGCTGTCAGGTATTGCTGCTGTGGAGATGGTTGTTGCTACATTGCTACAGATATCCAGCCTTTGGCTTTGTACAGGGTTTAATGTATTCCTGATTTCTTCAAAGTTAATCAAAAAGTAGACTTTTGACTCTTGGCTGTCCACCATCACGTTATATTTTAGATAATATCTGCTGCATGGTGGTGTAGTACTAAAATGACAAAAGATGTTGCATGTGATACTTTTTGAGAGGGAAAATGTCTTACATTTTCATACTTACTTCCAACAGGAATTGAACTCAAACTTCCGACAGATCATTTTCCCTGAAGCACTTAGGTGCTTAATGAAAGGAGAGTATACATTAGAAAGTATGCTCCATGAATTGGATAATCTTATAGAGCAAACAACTGACGGAGTCCCTTTGCAAACCTTAGTTGAATCCCTTCAAGCCTACTTAAGAAATGCTGCTATGGGTATAGAGGAGGAGACACACACTCATTACATTGATGTTGCAAGGTAAATCACCTTTTTTTTTTTTTTCAGTTTAGGTGTGAGAGATTGAAGACTGAAGAACATTAGTTTGTCTAAAATTATTTTTTGTTTGATATCCAGGCTTTTCTTGCCTGACAATGCCTTAAGCAGAGTGTAGGGTCTAAAGTGTGTGCTAAAGTTTCCTCTCTGCATGTTTGTGTGTTTATTCACATGCAGAAATATGAGGCTGTGGCAATTTACACTTGCATCTGCTTAAAGCTGACTTTTGGTAGTCAGCTTCTTCCAAAACATCTAGTTGTGATTTTGTATTTGAAGTTAAAGCATGCTAAAAATAGGAACTAGTTCATTAGTTTGTGGGAGGAACCTGTGAAAGGGAGAGCTTGTAACCATGGAACTCCTCATCAGGAGGTTTTGATGAGCAGCTTTTGCTTAATGAGTCAGTGACTTGATTAAAAAGCAAAATGAGACAAATCACCGAGCAAACAGAAAGGCTTGTGGGTCTTGTAGTGTGGGACAGTACATTTCTGGGTAGGTGCTTGGTACACAACAAAACAATTCTAAATCTTCAGGTGGTGTTTCCCTTGAGCCACTTGTGATGGCTCCTTCAGTGGTACAGTCAATCTGTGGAATCAGTCAGTTTAAGAAAATTCTATTTATTGTGGACTAAGCAAAGCCATGTAAATTTTCTTTCTTTTTTTCCTTTTAAGAGTACTTCATGCTCAGTATGGTGAACTGATTCAGCCAAGAAATGGTTCAGTTGATGAAACTCCCAAAATGTCGGCTGGTCAGATGCTTTTGGTAGCTTTTGATGGAATGTTTGCTCAAGTGGAAACTGCATTTGGTTTATTGATTGAAAAGGTATGGATTTGTTCATTTTGGAGTACTGTTTGAGTCAGAATTAGGAAAGCTTTAAAAAACCCAAACTAATTAATTTCCTTTACATTTCTCAGCTAAACAAGATGGAGATACCTCTTGCTTGGCGTAAGATTGACATAATTAGGGAAGCCCGCAGCACCCAAGTTAACTTCTTTGATGATGACAATAATCGGCAAGTTCTGGAGGAAATTTTCTTTTTGAAGAGACTGCAAACAATTAAAGAATTTTTCAGGCTCTGTGGTACCTTTTCTAAGACACTGTCAGGTAAATAAATGTTATCTAATGTTCAGTATGCCTTAATCCACTTCTCATCCTGTTCAGAAGAATGTAAAATGGTCACTTTTGCTATAACTTAGCCTTGATATGTGGTGAGGAAGCAGAAACTAAAAATTAATTCCTGTGCCTTTGCTGTGTTTGTAGGTCAGGTATTATTCTTCTGGATGCATCAAATGTTTTGTTTATAACAAAAATACTATTTCTCTCCCTTTAAAAGGAATCAGTTCACTTGAAGACCAGAATGCAGTAAATGGACCTGTTCAAATTGTCAATGTGAAAGCCCTTTACAGGAACTCTTGTTTTAGTGAAGATCAAATGGCCAAGCCAATTAAGGCTTTTACAGCAGACTTTGTGAGGCAGCTTTTAATTGGCCTTCCCAACCAAGCTTTGGGACTGACCTTGTGCAGTTTCATCAGCGCTCTGGGTGTCGATATCATTGCTCAGGTAGAGGCTAAAGACTTTGGAGCGGAAAGCAAAGTTTCTGTGGATGACCTGTGCAAGAAAGCCGTGGAGCACAACATCCAGATTGGCAAGTTCTCACAGCTGGTGATGAACAGGGCCACAGTCCTGGCCAGCTCCTACGACACGGCCTGGAAGAAGCACGACCTGGTGCGCAGGCTGGAAACCAGCATTTCCTCCTGCAAGACCAGCCTGCAGAGAGTGCAGCTGCACATTGCCATGTTCCAGGTGAGAGCCCAGCACGGGCTGGGGATATCCAGATTGGCTCTGGGAAAACAGTATCTAGGCACAGCAAACATGGTATTTAGTTGAATAAGTTTTAAGGTATTTTAATGGACTTTATAAGGTCTTTTGGTTTTAATTATGCTATAAATATATAAGGAACAGTGTAATTGCTAACTGTTTTTTGAAGACTAGTTGCTTTACAAGAAGCAAATTCTGCAACGTATAAATTTTTTGAATCAATACATGTAATTTTTTTCAATAGCCATTAAGTCGATTTTTAGAAAATAGGTCATTCACTGGCTTTCTTACAAGCAATGCTGTCCCATTCTCTCCCTTTTTCTCAAGCAGATTATGACTTTAAGGTACTTTCTAAGTCTTCTTCTGAGGAGAAGTCTTAGAATAGAGGGTATGAGTTGCTGAATGCCATTTTGGGCCTTTCCCTTCAAGTTTTAATGCATGGACTGTTTCCTTGTTCCACTCTTTGCTTCATTAAAAATACAAATAGTAGCAGTATCAGTTCTGACAAATACTCTTCTGAGGCTTTAGATAAATGCTATTGTGTACCTTTACACTGGTATCCAGTTGTGTTATACTATCAGTGATCTTTATTTTATAGTGATTTGTAGGTTAAGGGACCAGGCTTTCTCCAGGTCAGTTAATAAACCATTTCATAGACTGGTAAGCAAAATCCTCTTGGTTTTAATGTATCACAAGTGAATTGTTTATGAATATTGATGGCTTTTCCTTTAGATAAAAAAACTGTGTGTAAATCACTTCTAGTAAGTTAGTGGACTAATTAATGGTATAAACATCCAAAACAGCAAAAAATAATTTGCAACTACTTGTATAATTTAATGCTCTCAAATGATTTATAACTTTGAGCTGTGCTGGTGCTATCTGACACACAGCCCTCTTAAGTGCCCTTACTTATAAAGGCTACCAGAGCATTGGAATTGCTGTTTGTGATGCAAAGTATTTTGTGCTGAGCAATATTGATAATCAAGTGTTGTTGTTACTTATTTAAAGTGGCAGCATGAAGATCTCCTCATCAGTCGCCCCCAGGCTATTTCTGTCACTCCTCCACCTCGTTCAGCAATTTTAGCCAGCATGAAGAAGAAACTTCACACACTCAGTCAGATTGAAGCTTCCATTGCCACGGTCCAGGTATGACTCTTTTGGGGAGGGCTGTTCAGCAGCACCTCGAAATGTGACTAACACAAGCTGCAAAACCATCTGCCACCTTCAAATTACCTTATCTGACTTGCTGTCTTACACAAATGTGGGGGTATTGTCATTGATCTCTTTCAGTCTGTCTGATGGGTACTGTTGCATTGTTTGATTTTGCTGTCTCATCCAAAATATTCTCTTTGGAATAGCAGTAAATCGCTTTGAAGAAATATGTACATCTATGAAAGTACCTTTCTTTCTGAAGGCTGGTAATGCTCCCTTTCTTGAAGTTTGTCTGCCTTAGATCATCCTTACTATCATTTTTGCTAGCTAAATGTCAGAAGTTCCCTTTGTAGAAATGGGCAAATTAATTCTTCTGTGTATTAAGGCTTGTATGCTGTGGCTTTGCTCAGTATTTTAGATTTCTTTGGTGCCAGTGATATAGAATGTTTAATTGTTTATTAAATATTACTTAGCTTTCTGAATTTTAATTTCCTTTTTTAGTTGTGAAGGTACTGTTTATGAGAATTTAGTGAATTATTTGCAAAATAACAGGCTCCTATGATGTTATATAATTCTTAGTCTAGAAAACTGATTACTTTTGCCTTTTTTTTTTTTTTTGGTGAGCTAAAATCTAGGGAGGTAGACTTTCTATAACAATCAAATCCAGTTGTGGTGTGTGCTGGAAATAAACTTTAAACAGCATAAACTAACATTTGTCAATCATGAATGCCACAGTATTTTACATATATGGGCATAAGAAGCTGTCTGCATGTGTTATATATGGATTGTTTATTTAAAGACAGGCTTAGAATGGTGTATATCGCTAGGAGTTATCTATATGGGTTTTTCTCTTCCTCAATGCAGGAGAAACTTGCAGCACTTGAAGCAAGTATTGAGCAGCGTTTAAAATGGGCAGGAGGTGCTAATCCTGCACTGGCCCCAGTCTTGCAAGATTTTGATGCCACTATTGCTGAAAGAAGAAACCTTGTACTGAAAGAAAGTCAAAGAGCAAGTCAGGTACTACAGATAAGTACAGTAATCTTGTCTCCATGAGTGTGTTCACTCTTCATTTCCTACTCAAGGTTTATGTAGAAGATACTTTTCTGCTCTGCATCTAAAGAGCATACATGGATAACCAAATACTTTTGGGAATCCCATTTGAAAGCAATAGGAATAATCTTTGTGAGAATTGCTACAGGGTTGGATGACCCTGGGATGATACTGCTATTGTAACAGAGCAGTATCTGTGGATTTAAAATCCTCACTTCAAAACACATGAAAAAAACGCTGTTTGTCTAACAGGAAGTTGAAGTGGAATAATGTTTCTCACTCTTGCTTTGATTTTCAGGTCACTTTCCTTTGCAGTAATATCATTCATTTTGAAAGTTTACGTACAAGAACAGCAGAAGCCCTGAACCTTGATGCTGCATTGTTTGAACTCCTCAAACGCTGTCAGCAAATGTGCTCCTTTGCCTCCCAGTTCAACAGCTCAGTGTCTGACCTGGAGCTTCGCCTGCTGCAGAGAGTGGTAAGCACAGGGCAAAGCAAAACATGAAACGTTTCAGAATCACTGCAGGGAGTTTTCAGTTTTGTCTTCCATTCTCAGTGTTATGTACATCTTCAGATATGAAGTGTGGCTACAGAGTTTATGATGTCACTTAAATACTTGGCAGTGTACACTACACAGCATGTGAATTTTATCTCTGGGTACAGATAAAGAAGTGTTTCTGTTATTTTTAGGGCACTGGTCTCGAACATGCTATTGGCAGCTCTGAATGGCTTCACTCAGCTCACAAGCAGTTGAGCCAGGAGATATCTACACAGAGAACAGTACAAACAGAAAGAGAACAGCAAATAGAAACAGTTTGTGAAACAATTCAGAATCTGGTGGATAGTATTAAAACTGTGCTCACGGGTCATAACAGACAGCTTGGAGATGTCAAACATCTACTGAAAGCTATGGCAAAGGTATGCCTGAAACATCCTTAAATTTATTCCTCAAACTCATGTCAGTACAGTTTAAGAAAAATGACTGTTGTAGCTTTTTGCTTTGTAAAGTAAATAGAAACAGTAAAATATTTGTGCGTATGGAGTTCAAGACGTAAAGTTCATGTTTAAGAATTCACAAAATTTTCTAGCATTAGCCTTAGCAGGCTTTGGGTGAACTGAACCTTTTCTCAATCTTGGCAGTTGAAACATTGTGTTTATAAATCCTTTTGGTTCTTAATCTGTAAAAAAAAAAATATAATTTTAAAATTTATTTCTTCATATATAACTAGAGAAAATTATAGTTATTTGTAATCAAATGATAAACTGAAGGGCTGAAAGGGCTAAGAAATGGCTCCACTTTATTCTCTTAATACAAAATACAGCAGTTGACCTTTTTGCACATCTTGGTTACAGGATGAAGAAGCGGCTTTGGCAGATGGTGAAGATGTTCCCTATGAGAACAGTGTTAGGCAGTTCCTGGGTGAATATAAATCGTGGCAAGATAATATTCAGACAGTTCTGTTTACATTAGTTCAGGTTATGGGTCAAGTCCGCAGTCAGGAACATGTTGAAATGCTGCAGGAAATAACTCCCACCTTGAAAGAACTTAAAACACAGAGCCAAAGGTAAGAGAGTTACCTTGTCTCAGATAAGAAAAGGCATTTTGCATACCTGCTCTCATGTAGCAGGAGCACATCATGGGGCACATACTTGATGATTTTCTTAGAACTCAGAAATCTTCTTGCAAAATTTGAATTAATTTAATTTTGAGGTTTTCAGTAAGCCAAGTAGTTGCATGAGTATTTATCAACTCCATTATGTTTCCCAGTGTCTACAATAATCTGGTGGGGTTTGCATCACCCTTAGTCACGGATACAGCAAATGAATGCTCCAGCCCAACTTCAGTTGCTACATATCAGCCAACCTTTGCTGCAGGTAATACTTACGAAAGTACAAACATGAAACCACCAGGAATTGATATTAGAGCATCATAGCTCTTACTGAACTTTGAAATGCAGACAATTTACTTAATATAAATAAATTCTTAGCAGTGGAATAACACTTCTTGTTAAGATGAAACTTCTTTCTATTTAGAAAAATGGAAAAATTGAAAACTGGTGCAGAATTTAAAATGCAAATTTAAAATGCATTTATTCTGAAAAACTGATAGGTCTATTTGATACACATTTAATTGTGCTTTTTCTTGCCTCTATAATATGCTATTTTGAAGATTTTAAGCACTTTTAAACTTTCTCTACAGCTGTACGGAGCAATACAGGGCAGAAAACTCAGCCAGAGGTGATGTCACAGAATGCAAGAAAGCTAATTCAGAAAAATCTTGCAACATCAGCAGATACTCCTCCGAACACAGTCCCAGGAACTGGCAAAAGTGTTGCTTGTAGTCCCAAAAAGACAGCCAGGGACCCTAAAACAGGAAAAGGTAAATACAAACACTAAGGAAAACAACAACACTACCACTGACAGCAAAAAAACCCCAAACCTCAGCGGGTTTCTGTGCAGGAATGTCAAGTTGCATTGACTTTATTTTGTACCTGTAGCTGTGCAGGAGAGGAATTCCTACGCGGTCAGCGTGTGGAAGCGGGTCAAAGCCAAGTTAGAGGGCCGAGATGTGGATCCCAACAGGAGAATGTCTGTGGCTGAACAGGTGAGTTGAAAATAAAGTTCCAGTACTGGTATTTTCTTTAAATGCATGCTAATTAGCAGGCTGAAGTGTGCCTTCAGGGCTGAAATCCTGTTGTGAATGGGGGTTCCTTTGGGAGTGGGAGCTATTGTAGTGCAAATCAAGGTTGCTGCTGCCTTGTATTGCTGCATTCTTTCTTTCTTTCTTGTTTGTTTGTTTGTTGTATACTTTTGTTTTTCATATGGGAGGTTTATGTGAAAGCATGAATTAGATAAAACTGCCTTTTGTCTGTCAGTGAGCTAACATTTCTTCCACAGCTGCTGATAGCCAGTGAGAACAAGAGATCTGTACAGCTGCCCAAGGGACAGAACTTGTCTGTGTTCACTAACATAACACAACCACTCCTGTCTCTGGGGAGCGGGGTCAGGGGACACAGTTGTCCACATCTATTTGAGAATGGAGTGGCTACTTTCAAGATAGGGGCTGTGAATGAGATGATATATGATCTTTTTTTTTTTGCAGTATAGCTTCCTGTTTCTTATGTGGACTGCACAAAGTTATGTCTACAGTTACTTTAGATTTTTTTCAGTGAAATACTTGCAGGTGACATTCGACAGTAAATTCTAAGATCACTTAAACACTTTTAAAATTCCAGCTTATTTTTAATTCCTTGTTTGACCTTTTTAATAGGTTGACTTTGTGATTAAGGAAGCAACTAATCTAGATAACTTGGCTCAGCTGTATGAAGGTTGGACTGCCTGGGTATGAGTAGGGAGACAGCAGCTCGGTCTGGTTCAGCGAGGTCAGACATCCACCAGAATCAACTCGGCCTCAGGCATCCGTAGCCGCACCACAGTCGGTGGTGATGCATACTGGGGCTTAATCTGAGGAAACCTAGGAAATCTCGGTGCACTGGGAAGTGATCCTGCAGGATAGCTGCACTCAGGGATACGCTAAACACAATGGTCTGCAACCCCCACGGTCAAGGGTGAAAGCTCACCGCTTGAGCAACACGGTTTGTCTTTCTGCTACGGAAGAACTGCAAACGTGTCTGGGGGTCAGCTGCAGAAAGAAATCAGGATGCTACAAACCGCAGAGTGATTTGGAACTCAATTCCACCTGACCCTGTGAACAATTCAGGAAACACCGAACCCTGTTCAAAGAAAAACAGAAAAATGGGGCCATGAAGAAATCACAGCAAGGGCAGATTTGATGCATTCAGATTCTTGTTCCTCTTGTTACGTGGCAGCAGTGCTGGTTGAGTTGACCAGTTAGTACGGGAAAAGGCTACAAATTCAGAAATGGACTGAAAACAAAGAGCTGTACATCAGATACACGCTGCATTGGAAGAACTTCTGAGATAGAAGAAGAAGCCTTTGTTCTCTTCTCCCTCTCCTCTTTCCTTTCACTCCTCTCTCCCAGCCTCTCCTTGCATACACCCCTCTTGGCTTATTCTTGTAGGTTAGGCGTACTTCCAATATACTTTTTATTTCAATCCTTCTACTTCACAGTTTAGTCAAATTAACAACTTAAATTCTGTTTGGTAAACAATTTTTCCAAAAGCACTGAAAATATAGAACATCAATGATTACTTATGAGTTGGATGGTCAAACACAAAATGTAATTTTGGTTATTTTAAAGTCATTTTTGTGATTCTATTATGTACAGTTTCTCAAAATTGTCACTGTGCATTTAAAAGTAATGATTCCTACAGGCATTTGATTTAATGTGCACTTCCCTCTGCTTGCAGTGTACACTTTTTTGTAATTCAAATTGTCCCTCCAATCTCATTCTACTGTGATTGCTGTAGTTTCTTTCGTACTACTACGTAGCTAATCCAATGTAATCTTTACCTTTTTAAAAACCAGGATAGAGTATCTAGTAGAGTTTTACATTGTTGATGACAGGTAAACAATAAAGTGATGTTCTGGTGGAGGTAGAGTGATATGCTTTTTACTTTATTTTCCTAATCCTTTTAGTTCACACTTGTAAATTCTAGTGCTTCACTTCACAGGGGTATACATATAATCCAAGAAATGAAGGACTCTCAAATTTTTTGTTCAACTAGATCTGTAAAGATTTCTGCAAAGTAGTTTTCCTTTGCCATATTTCTTCTATAGGTGGTTGTTCAGTAATGCATCCATAGGGAATCTTCCACCAAGGTTTTTTTTAATCAGTTCTCAAAGTGTGATTATAGTCAGAAAAGTCTCTCTAAAAATGGCATCATCTTCCTTAGATCAAGGTCCTGCTTGTCTGCTGGTTGTCTAAAAGACTTCTTCCTTCATTTTTTAAGTAGGACACCTTTAGGAAAAGACAACTTCCTTTTCTTTGAGGGGAAACAAACCCCACAGAATTCACCTACAACTGCAGAATTGTAAAGGTGCTGATAGCTAAACCAGAAATGCACCCTGGCATTCTCAGCCCAGATAAATTCATGGTAGCTCTGTATAAAAAGTTTCTCGTATGTAAACTTGGTGAATTCATTATGCACAGTTGCTGAAAAATACAGGAAGATCCTTAATGCCATTTTAGTCACTTTTCAGAGTAAAACCACACTTTCAATACAGCATTTTTTCCGTCAAAATCCAAGAATTAAAAGATTTGAGCCAAGCCCGCTACTGGCATAAAATTAATTTAATTGAAAGGGTTTGCAGCAATTCATCTGAGTAGGAAGCTTGGCTGGTGATTTTTGGATAATGCCGGCAAACTTCTGTTCCTTTCAGTATTTGCACTATGCTGACTGCTCTGCCTCCGCAGTAGGTCTTAGAATTCACTTTCTCCTCTGTTGCCAATTTTTTGTGGACATGCACTTTGAAGTGTAAGAGTTTTCAACAGTCATACGGCCTTCCTTGCACTCTGATTGCCTGATTACCTCTAGGGAAGTCACAGGCTTTGCATCTAACAGTCCCTGTGCAAACGCATTCCACTGCCACTGCTCCTGACCCTCTGCCACGCACGTCGCGGGAAAAGCTGTCGGAATGTTGCAGTGAAGAACATTCATGTGCAGAACAAGACACTTGACACTGTTGGTCCTTTTCATTTTTTCTCCAGTTAAAAAATAACCTTACGAACAATCTGTTGGAGAAGCGTAGTGGCAGGAGTGTGTTGTACCTGCTGTTTTGTTTCTTGGAAGCTGGGGGGGAAGGGAGGGGGTAATGCACTCACCTGTGGCTCATGTATTATACCTCTTGCCATCCAGAAATGAAACACTTGTGTGGAGATGGGTTCTTACTGCATAATTTAATAAAGTTTTAAAAAATAAAAAAAGAATATGTGTTTTTAATTTTCTTCTATGCAAACACTGCGTGGTTGTGAAAATTACAGAGTAGAAGAAGGTGCCTGATACACAAACACATACAAACCAAACCCCAAATTAGAGCAGGATTCTCCAGAGACTTAAATTTGCATAACTAATGCAAAGGAGACAGCTCAGATGTGCAGGTGTTAGTGGGACTGTCACTGTCGACTTGGGTGCTGATGCATTTTTCTTGGAAACATTGACAGTATGGGAGGTTGGTACAGTCTTGAGGAAACCTAAAATTCAGATTCTGCTCGCACATCCTGCATAGTAAATAAGACTGTGTTAGTTACATTTTCTAAAAGGTGCTTCTTAAAAAAACAAAAGGGTACTTCCTTTATCTTCGGTAAAACTGGTGTTTGTTTTCTCTGCAGTGAGGCATATCTAGAATAATGCAAGTCTAAAATCACCTCTCTAAATACAAACCAGCTGAAGCTATAGAAGTCAAGCAGTTCAACTGATGGCAATTTTTTGCCTGCTGCTTACCTGCAGTAAATGTTAAGAGACCATGCTATAAAGCAATTTCTCAAATATTCCACATATGTTCAGCAGTTTTGTTTCCCCCTCACAGTTCTATAGGCTCATGGTTGAGATGCCCTTTGAAAATCGAATTTATTTGTTTGCCTCTCCTTTCTCCCCTTTTGTAAAGCCAGGACATGAACGTGGCTCTGCCAAATGGGTCGCTGGGATGTGTTAAACTGGAGTCACTAGCAGTGTCTTAGATTATTTTGTTAGGATAATGGCACTGTCAATACAACAAATTGAAAATGCAGCAGATCTATACAGTTAACAGAAATTAGTTTTGAATTTTGTAGGGTCTTCATGGTCTGGTTTTGCTTTGCAAAAATTAGTTTTGCCCTGAAAAATTATTCTCTTTAAATAGTAATATTTTGTCTAATTTTTCAAATGTCTTAAAAGACTCAAGTCCCCCAAGTTGAAGCTCTTTTTCTGAGTGCTGTAGTCTTTAAGGTTAATTTACTTCAATTATTCATCAATATGTTCTGTGCCTGGTACATTAGTCATTCTGTTTTAGTACACTCAAGTACTTCAAAGCTTTCTTTGCTTTCTTTTTTCCTTTTTTTTTTTTTTTCCCTTTGGTCAGGCTTTTCCTAAAATTAGCAGACACAATTTATGCATTAAAGAATTTGACTAGGAAAAAGTTTGAGATGACACCTGCCACCTGTGTGTTTGTTAATGTGGTCCCAAATTATCGTATGCTTTTTTTTCTTTAGTGGAAAAGTTATGAATATACTGTTAATATTTTAGCTAAAGAATTTCACAGAAATTATGGCTATTAGCTACAGCTACTGCTGTGTACATAAATGCATTGCTGATTAGAGCAATTCTGCCCTGCATCAGGCTAATTTTTTATTAATAGCATAATAAATGTGTATTAGGTATGCTGAAAAGGAGGAGGCTTGACATGTAAACTTTGTGTGCCTGTTCTGAGTGCACAGAGCAAGTGCCCCTTTTAAAGGTGCTTTCAAGCCAGCTTGGGGATTTAATTTTCTGTGCATCTGCTAAGAGAACCTTGGTGCAGGAAGAATTGATCCCATTGCAGCACTGAGGCAAGCAAAACAGTTGGGTGTAGCTCAGGTAAGGTACAGGAGGTACTGAGTGGCTGCTGATCCTCTGCTTCCTACATCCCGGCTGAGATTTTATCAATGGAGTTTATACAT
Source organism: Zosterops lateralis (assembly GCF_965231275.1). NCBI lineage: Eukaryota > Metazoa > Chordata > Aves > Passeriformes > Zosteropidae > Zosterops > Zosterops lateralis. The sequence goes on from NC_139775.1 coordinate 8,232,385, forward strand.
ATGGGGGTGTGTAGGCACACAGTTTTTTAATTTGATGTGGTGCCTCACAAGGCCTGGCTGCTCAGGGAGGGAGGGAGGGGTGGGCAGGGCCCTGCCCTGTGCTGTGCTCTGCAGTGCAGTGGCCATCTGGCATTTCTGGCCTTGAGGGCACCCAGCCACACTCCCCTGTCCCTCTGCCCCTCTGAGTTATGGAACAACACTAATAGGAAGGAAAGGCATCTCTGCATCCCTTTTCTCTGGGATGGAGAAAAGCTGCAAGGGCACCTGACTGGGGAGTTGGAAAGACTGGCTGGAAGATGGTGAATGTGACGGGCTGGAGATGATGGCAATGCCTGCTTTTTCCATTGGTAAGCACTTGAGGTTTTAGTGGGGAGAGTCACATAAATGGATGAAACCAGGAACTGGCTGATGGCATCTCATAGCCAGAGCAGTGTTGCTGCAGAGCACTGCAAATATCTGTACAAACTGTTATGCATGACACAATGGTGAGGGGTTGGAATGGACCGTAAACACCTTCTAGTGCCAAGCCCCTGCTGTGGGCAGGGACGTCTCCCAGGACTGAATCTGCCCTGGGCAAACCTGTTCTCACCACCCTCAGTAAAGAATTCCCTCCTAGCATCTACCCCAAACTTCCCCTCTTTCAATTTGTCCCCATTACTCCTTGTCCTGTCACTACAGTTCCTGATGTAGAAACTCTCTCCCTGTGGGCCCCCTTCAGACACTGGAAGGTTGCTGTGAGGCCATGCTTCTGTATGGCTCTGTACTCTTTTAAAAGACTAATAAAATTATTTTCTGGCATCATCCCTTCCTTACGAAATCACCTTTTGTGTGAGCTTTACTATGGTAAAATTATAGATTTTGAGAATGAACACCATTTATAAGTATGAAATGTTACACAGAAATACTGTTAGCTTTTAATGGAATGTGAATTTGAAAGTTATTCAGTACAGAATCTGTTTTTTACATACGTTCTAGGGTGAGTGAGAAGCACTCTGTGAAAGACCAAACCATTCAGGATGGTCATATGTTTGCTTTTACAGTGTCCTCCTTAGTCCTTCTCCCTTTTTGTCTCCATCAAGCTGGTGCCAGAGCAGTTTTGGTGCTCGAGATGTTTTCTTTGTTCTCATTATAACCTTGTGTTGCATTGATCACGCTCATTAACACACGTGCCTGAAGCATTTAGAAAGCTGAGTCAGAAACAATATTTATATCCCAATGCCTTTCTCCTGTATTTATTCCCATGCTGCCACAAGTCCTGAAGGAAATAAAACACATCGCTGGGCTTTGATGTCACCAACAGAATTTGCCCAGTGCCGAGCACAGATGAGGCCACACGGCGGGTGTTGTGTCCTGTTCAGAGCCCCTCGGTTCTGAAAGGACATTGAGGGGCTGGAACAAGGCCAGAGCAGGGCCCTGGAGCTGGGGAAGGGGCTGGAGCACAGGTGTGATGACCAGCCGAGGGACTGGGGGTGTTTATTCGGGAGAAAAGGAGGCTCAGGGGTGACCTTAAGAAGCTGGGAAAAAGGAGGCTCTGCTCCGCTCCCAGGAAACAAGTGACAGGACAAGGGGGACATAGTCTTAAGCTGAGCCTGGGGAGGTTTAGGTTGGACATTAGGAAGAATTTCTTCACAGGGTGATAAGATATTGGAACGGGCGGTACAGGGAGGTGGCAGAGTTACTGTCCCCGGAGGTGTTTTAAGCAAAGATTCGATGTGTGTCACACAGCGTCATGGCGCAGTTGACAGAGTGGTGTTCGGTGGCAGGCTGGGCTCAGAGGTCTTTCCCAGCGCAGCCCATGCTGTGGGTGTTTTTTGCGGCGTTTCCGCCCCTTACCCGGGGCCGGGCACCGCTCCCGACGCCGCCTCAGCCGCACTGCGGTGCGCGAGGGGGGCGCGCGCACGCCCCTCGCTGTTCGAATCCCAGCGGCCAATCAGCGGCCGGCGGGGCGCCGGGGCTGGCCAATCACAGCGCTCAGGCGGCCCGCGGAGGCTATAAAAGGCGGCGGCGAGGCATGGTGAGGGAGGGCGTGGCCGGCGGTGCGGGAGCGGCGCAAGATGGCGGAGGGTGACAACAACAGCGTCTACCAGCTGGTGAGGGCGGGCGGGCCAGGGCCAGGACTGGCGGCCGCTCGGGCCTGCTGGGGGCGGCGGAGCCAGGCCCGCCCTGCCCCGCTCTGTCCTACCCGCAGCGGTGGTGCGGCCGGCGAGGGCCGCTCGGCCCCGCGCTGTGTGACGCGGTTTGGCTGCGGGGGGTTCGCTGTGGGAGCGGCGCGGGGCCGCGCGGGGCGGCGGCTGCGGGGACAGGCCCGGGGCGCGGGGGCGGCGGCTGCGCTGGGGCTCGCGGGCCTCAGCCCCCGCCGGCGCTTGTCGTTGCCTTATCTGCGGGGGTTACCCCGGCTGTGTCAGTCCGCGTGTGTCTGTCTGTGTGTGTGCAGCCTCCCGCTGCGGGACCCAACGCCGCAGCGATACGGGAGAGCGGCAGGCGTTGGTGATTAGCTTAACTAAACGGGCTGAGATAGGCTTGAATAGTTAAACAAACGCAAGGGTATATGTGGAATTATGCCTCAATTGGTAAGCGGCTGCCCTGGGAAATGGGAAAAATCGCTGTAAAAAACCTGTGAGGGGGCAGAGGCTGGAAGCGTTTGAGCGCTGCGGTGCTGCACACCCGGGCTGGGCACGGGGAACAGCTCCAAGAGCTCAGAGCTTGGGGGGAGGTTCCAGAGTTTGTAGACAGTCCACGGAGCTGTCTCCTTGTTATTCTAGTTTGTGTCAGAGTTCTCACTGGGATTAAGTGTAGCATATAGCTGAGAGTGAAACCTGTTCTGTTACCTCTGCACTGCAGACGTGCCTGTCTTCATGGCTTTTCACCTCTGACTGCTCGGGCAGCAGTCGGTTCTTTTCACCGTTTACCTGAGTTTTGTAATCTCTGAGATGCCGTCTCCCACTGACGGGAAACTGTTAAGCTCTGTTAAATGTGGAACACCTCAGGTGAACTGCTTAACAAGCTGATGGCAGCACAGGTCCTCCTTGCAGGAGAGGTGCAGGGAGGAATGTAGGAATCACGTAGGAAGTGGAGTTTAAAAGGCTGTCTCGGGGACAGCTTGTGGGAAAATTTGCTGTCCAAATGTGATCAGTTGGATAATTTTACTGTGGATATCTTTATCCATCTCCTTCATAAACTGGCATAAACAGCAGCTAGAAAGCTTCAGTTTAATCTGGTAGAGTTGTCCTGGAAAATACATTTATTTTAAAATAGTTCTCAAATTACAGTTTTCTAGTTATTGACACTGAAAACTTGAGAGGCTTTAGTTAGGCTTTAAAACCTGACTATCTAATTTGGGGGGATGGGGTGTGGTAAATGGGAGATCAGGGGAAAACACCTTGGCAGAATCTGGGAGGAGGTATTGTTTGGCCTATATGTGCTGCTAAGGATCTTGACTATTTAATCATCCTCATAACGTCACTACTACAATGTCTTAGTACAGAACTGACATTCTTATTGCTAATTTAATTACTCATAAAGATTTGTGGCTGGGATCTTTAATTGTCACACTGGGGTATTTTTTTTTTTTTTAGCTATTTCAATGTGGGATTTGTTTTGATACTCTGGTTAGTAAATGAGTTTTCCTCTCTTTTTGTGTAGGCTGCTGAAACTTCAAGCTTGGAAGAGCAGTTGCAAGGATGGGGAGAAGTGATTTTGATGACTGATAAAGTTCTTCGCTGGGAGCGAGCCTGGTTTCCTCTGGCACTGATGAGTGTTGTTTCCTTTTCTTTCCTGTAAGTACTTTCTGGAGGGAGCCTGCAGCATCATTGCATCTTCATGGTACCAAACCTATTAAGAAAATTAGCAGGACATCTGGAGAAGCCTAATAGAAAGGCTTTTACTCCAGGTCATTTCTTAAAACGTATGTGAACTTTATTGGAAGTTAAAAACAAAAGTAGTGAAAATAGGAAGTAACACGAGTCACATCCTGCTCAGTGTGGTTTCTGCAAAAGCTGCTTGCCAGCAGTAGTTGCTGATGTTTTTACTGTGCTCAGCTGAATGTTCTTCAGTGGTGCATTCACATTCTGCCCTCATTCTTTGCACCCTGTTACTTAGTCAGACCTCATGGTCTCCTTCGGCTTCCCCCCCACACCAACAGGAATATTCTTACAGAAAACTTGTTTCCATAGGGCAAAATATCCTATTCTGCCTCTTTGCTGTGGTGTTTAGGATAAGTTCAATTTTTTTTGCAAAACAATTTTTTTTTTTAATATTATCTATCATGTGTTTTGAGAAAGGGGAGAAGGGAAGACTGCAGGTAACTTCCAGTGAGCAAGGTGGGAGGATGTTTCCTGTCTGATTGGAGGTGCTGGAGGCACTTGGATGTGCCTTTATGTGACATAGTAGTAAAGATGACCTGAGTGCCTTGCACAGACACCTCTTAGTGCCAGCTGTGCAGTTTGCCAGTTGTATCAGACACTTGGGAGATCATCTGGTTCTTATCAGTTGCCCTTGTGCTGTGTTTGGGTGATGGCAGACTGAATATGGAAAATGCAGCACTGCTTCAAGTGGAGATTGATGGCCTCTTGTCCAGAACAGGTTTGGCTGGCTCTCCCAGGAGAGACAGAGCAAATGACAACCTCTAATGGATCTGAGTTCTGTGACTTGAGCAACAAAATTAGAGCTTTTACACTGGTTATTTCATGTGTTCACTCACTCATCCTCATCCTTCAATCAGTGTTAAAATCACTGTGTGTCAATTTCTGAGAGAATAATAATGATGAATTTTTACTTCTACTGAACTTTGTACCTTATTTGCTTGTAGCATATTCTTATCTGGTATATTAAGAGAAAAAGGCATTTTTTGTCATTTTTTGGAGGTTAGTCAAGAGAATAGGTCTACTGTTGGAAGCTCTGAGCTAGTCTGAAGAAGTCACCAAGCATGTCTAGTATTTAACAGTTTGAGTACTCAGAAATATTTTCTTTCTACAGGATGATCTACTACTTGGACCCATCAGTTCTCTCAGGTGTCTCCTGTTTCGTTATGTTCCTCTGTTTGGCTGATTACCTGGTTCCTGCTCTTGCTCCTCGAATCTTTGGCTCTAATAAGTGGTGAGGAAAGCTTCAATTGAAACAATTTCTTGAGTGTAATTATGATCTTTACCAAAATGGGTATCTGATTTGCAGATATCAAATGGTTACTTTGTAGAGTCATTGGAGTGAGAAATCAGCAATCTCTATAATACATGAAGTGAGGACAGTAGCAACATACTCTTCATTCTTTTTCTGGAAGATAACTGCTACAACATACTTTTATTGTTCCTTTTCTTCTGGAAAAAACAGATTTTTTTTTTTTTAAGAAGTAGGCACTTTGTTTACTTTCCATTAAGCATGCTAGTTAGTTCTGCTAGACTAGTTTTTAGTAATTAATGGATAATAGATACTAAGAAGTAAAATTATGTGGAAGAGTATTGATTGTATGTTTGGAAAGAGGCAGTAGTAAGTGTGATAAAAAAGAGACTAATGCAGAGGGTATGAATTTGATTGTGATTGAAGCAAAATTGAAAAAAGGCGAGGCTTGTATAAAAGCAATAACTTGAAGAAGAACCCAATTTGAACAAAATTTTCAGTTAAAGGTGAATTTTAGTGTATCTACTTTAGGATGACTAATGTATAAATGTTCTTATGTAGATATGCATTATTTGTGTGTATCACACTGGTATCAGATTAGGGTCAGTAGACTTTGGCTTGAATGTGGTTGCTCTTTAGGAGTCAATTTACAGGAAAATTACAGAGTCAGCATGCAGGAAAATTACATGAGCACTTCCACTGCAGTGCTCAATAAGGTGTCAAACTAAGTAAAGCAAATGCCAGGATAAGCATTGCGTATATTTTTACTGCTGGAAAAATGCCATGGGAGATTTTTTTAAAATTTTAAATTAAATCTTGAATTCTTATTTCTGGCTTTTTTCCCCTCCCTTTAATAAAAGGACCACGGAACAGCAGCAAAGATTCCATGAGATTTGCAGAAATTTGGTGAAGTCTCGTCGCCGTATTGTTGGCTGGTGGAAGCGCCTCTTCACTCTGAAGGAAGAAAAGCCTAAAATGGTATTGAGTTCTAGGAATTAATCTCTGTTGTTTTGAGGTTTTGTCTGATTTAGCTTTGTGTGATGTATTCTGGCAAGGCACATGCCTGAATGAACTGGTATTCCAGACAAACAACAGGGAGTTCAGGCTGTGACTTGATACTGGTCACACATTTATTGAGACCTGGAGTGGTAAGATACAAGACTTAAAAACTTGCAGTTCTGTGCAGTTTAGGAGCATACCCTTGATGATAAATAAAGGAAGACTGGATTTCTCTGGATAGGTAAATTTTTGTAAACAAACTGTTTCCAGTGTGCACAAAGTGTCCAAAGAACTGGGTCTTTAGTAGTGTGTCAGCTGGTACATAAGCTACTGAGCCACTCTCCCAAAAACTGCTTTGGGAGCAGCACTGAGGATGGCACAGTCTGGCACTAAGGGATATCTGGGCAAAAAAGAATGTGCCCCCTGTCCAGCTGATGGTGTGGAAATGAGAGAGAATAAACAATTGCAGATCCTATAATCTCAGTTTTCACAGCCTGTACACAGGTATCACGTGTGGAAGAGCCAGATAACTTCCATTACTTTTAAATGTTGAAATATTACCTAATACTGAAGGGAAGGGAGAATCCCCAACAGGTCTGTGCTAACTCTCCCTTTTCACTTTTAGTACTTCATGACCATGCTCTTCACTCTTGCCGTGGTTGCCTGGATTGGACAGCAGGTTCACAATCTCTTTCTGACCTATCTTATTGGTAAGTGTGGGCATGCAAAACAACTCTTTTTAGCTGTCTGAAATGGATTGAGACTGGTAGAAGCAATTTTTGATTAAATGTGGTGGGGTGTTTTTGTTGCAGGGTTGTGCTTTTCTCTTTTCAAGCAAGTAATGGGGCTTAAGGGGGAAGCAAAGAATTGCAGTGTGACAGAAGCTTGTTAAGGGAGTATTAATTCTTTTTTTTCTCCCTCTCCTCTCTAGTAAGCTTCTTGTTACTGTTTCCTGGACTAAACCAACATGGGATCATCACAAAGTACATTGGAATGGCAAAAAGGGAGATCAACAAACTCCTCAAGCACAAGGAAAAGAAAAATGAATGAAGACTTAACTGCTATTCACTCTAGTAAAAGGTTTCCCTGGGAACAGTTTTGAGAATTAATGTATAATTAAGACAATAGAAGTTGTACTGCTCACTCACTTTTTTTTTTAATTGGCTCCCTGATGAAGTGAAAAAGTCACTCCAGCAACTGCTGTGGGTCTGTCTCTTGCTGTGCTGAGTAGGGTTCTGCAGCTGATCCTGTCTGAGGGATCCTCTCCTTTGATGTGTGGAGCTTGTTAAGTGTCTTCATCAAACTAAGAGACCCTGCATAAGTACCCGGACAGCAGAGCTGAAATGCCTGATAGTACTTCTGTAACTGTGTTAGTTTTGCTGATCATTAATTGTGGCTGCGGCAAGTGTGAGAGGCAGTTCTGAAGGCTGATGCTTCGTGGAGGCTTGTTACTACTGATCCTTGTGGCAGGAGGACAATTAGCTGAGTGAGAATGGCCATGGCTGAGGGTGCACATCTAAAATGCGGGCAGGAGGTGGTTCCATTGTCTCACTGAATTTGTTTGCTTCTTTTGGCTGTGTGTGCCTGAGAATGTGTTGAGTAGGGGTCTGGAATATATAAATTTGTAGTTCAGTTTATTTAGCTGTAGTGTAAACTCATTGCACTGAGACTGTAGAAAATGAGTGAAGGTGTGTGTAACCTTAACAGCTGATTGTTCTGGAAACTGCTGTTGTCATGGAGCCTTGTAGCACGTTTGGTTTTATGAATGTTTGTCTGTATACAAAATCACCCTGAATTTGCTGAGTTTGATTCTGTAAATAAGCCTGAATTGTTTGTGCTTTTCTATGATCTCTCCCTCCTTTTTTAAAACTGACCTTTTTTTTCTTTTAAAAGCTAAAACCTGTGTTAATGTTTTCAAAGTTTACTGTTTTAAAATGAACTCTCTTCAGTGTCTGTTGTAACTGTTGAATAGGTAAATACAGACTAAAGAGAAACTTCTTGAAGACTTGTTCCTTGTCAAATGTACAGAAAAGGGTGTCAATGCATTCTTCAGTGACGCAGGAGCTCTGGGAAGGGTTGAGGAAGTGCCGTGCTGAACTGGCACAGCCTGTCTATGGGGGAGATCCTGGATGTGTGAATCCCAGCGGGGACACGGTGCAGTGTCCCCGAGCTGTGTTCTGAGAGTCGGGGAATACACTGACACCGGGTTCGGTGCTGCATGTCTGCTGTCACAGCCCCTTTGCCGTGTGCCCCTTTGGAGTTCGAACTCAGTAGAGACATAGCCCATCCATCAGCCGGGGTTTGCTCAGCGCGGCCCCCTGTCCCCGTGTCGCCGCTCCGCTGTCCTGGCCCGGGGCTCAGTAGAGCAGCGGCGCGCTCTGCCCGGCGGAGCGCAGCTTTTTGTCCCTCGCGCCCCGCCCTATGCGCGCGAAGCGTCCCCGTTCCTATGGAAGCCGGGCGGCGGCGTCGCTCCGGAAGTGCGGCTCGCGGCCTCGGCCAATGGGGAGGGCCAGGCTTGCGACGCGAAGTCTCGCGATATCTCCCCCCGCCGCTGGCCCTCCCATCACCCCGCGCGGCCCAGGTTCTTCCTTTTCCGCCATCGCGCTCTCGGTGAGTGGGGCCGGAGCCGCGGTCGCGCCGCATCCGTCCCGTCCCGGCGCCATCCCCGCCCCGCGCCCGCCCCGCCCGCGCCGCCGGGGGCAGCGGGCGCCGCCCTATCCGCCTGGCCCGGTTTGAGCCGCCGGCACCGGCCCTGGCGCCGTCCGGAGCCCCCGGAATGCGGGGTGGGGGGCAGCACCTCCCGCCCGTGGCCCCGCGCTCCGCGGCGATGGGCGGCGGGAAGCCGGGGCGGCGGCCGGGCCCCAGCCGGAGCTGTGCGGAGCTGGGCCAGGCAGGGCGCGGGGCAGTCGCGGAGCTGGTGCACCGCAGGGCGTGCGGATCGTGCGGCGAGGCCGGGGAGGAGGTAGCGGAGCGCGGGGAAGCGGGCGCGGTCGGGGCCCGGAGAGGAGGCGGCCCCGGCGCGGGGGGCTGGCGGCTCTCGCCGGGGGCGGGAGTTGGCTCGCGCGGTGTTGGTATCGCGGTGGTGAAAGTCCTCGTGTGCCACCGGATCTGTGCCAGTGCCCGGGGCAGGGACACCTTTGGGGACGGTGCTCTGTCGGAGAGGGCTGGCAGTGCCAAGTCATGCCCGCCGTGCTGGGGGTGCTCCGAGGCTCCTTTCCGCGAGCATCAGAGAGCTGCTGCCGGGTTTCCTTTCCGAAGTGTTGTGTTTGTGCATCCTGCAGGATTTTTGCAGCTCAGTCACCCGAGCAGCATCTGTTAATATATTACCACGTAGGATCTAATTAGTGCACAGGATTAGTACCGTGCAGTTGGGTTTTAATTGGGTTTTAGGGCCAAACTGATTTACCTTTGGAGATGTCACATGGCTGACATGGTGTCTGGAGGGTGGTTTTGAAATCCTGTGTGTGCTTTGATAAAGCCAAATTTAACTGTGTCAGATTCCCTGACGTGTTGTGGTAGTGGTGACTCTCCTTGATCACAGCTGAGCGTGCGACTGGGTTCGCTTATTCAGCTTGAGAGCGCTTTTTAAAGCTTAACGCAACTTCCTGTCAGCGTTGGATTTTTTAGATGTAAAGTTAGCTTTGAGAGAAGCTCTGCTGAGTGTGTGTGTGTGCCGAGGAGCCGGTGCAGTAACCACTGCCCTCCCTGCAGGCACCATGGTGCGGATGAACGTTCTGGCCGATGCTCTCAAAAGCATCAACAACGCAGAGAAGCGCGGGAAGCGCCAGGTGCTCATCCGGCCGTGCTCCAAGGTGATCGTCCGCTTCCTCACCGTCATGATGAAGCACGGTGAGTGCCGGCCCTGCTCCCCGCGGGGCTCTGGGGGTGCTGCCCCAAAAGTGTCACCTTTTGGTTCTGTGATGGAAGATGCTTTGCCAGAAGATGCTTCCTGTTTGTGGTTGAAAAAGATGGGGGATTCTGGAATAATTAAGATGGTCAGAGTTTGACTTCAGATCACAAACTTGTTCCACATCATACAGAGGAAGGAGTAACTAAGTTTGGGAGGTGAATGGTAACTCTGTTCGTTTAAATTTCTACTTTGAAAGTGTTTCAAAACATCAGAATTTTGGGTAGAGTAGTTGCCATGCGGCTGCTTTGTATGTTAGCATGAAGAAACAACTGGTAAAAGAAGTGAATCCAGGAAGTTGAAGTAGTTTGGTGCACCAAATAGTTGATTAGTTGTGTGTTTGTAGCTGAGTGTTACACATGTCTGTGTCTGCTGGTCTCCTGCAGGTTACATCGGTGAATTCGAGATAATTGATGACCACAGAGCTGGGAAAATTGTTGTCAACCTCACAGGCAGACTCAACAAGGTACGATTTGTCTTCCTGAATTCAGTTCTCTAAAGAGGTCTCTAAATCAGATTTTTTTTTAATTTTATGTTTGTTGCTCCATTTCTAAAAGAACTGCTTGTAAAGAAGGTGGGATTTGAATCTGTGTACATAAGAGTAGCATGGATGTTATCAGTTAAAAGGGTGGTTAATTTGTCTGGATTCAGACTGGTATGGGTCACTAATTACATTTCTTTTAAAGTCTGAATAAGACACTCTTTTGGGGAAGTCTGCTTGCAAGTGCTGTGTATTTCTCTTCAAAGGCTCTCTGGGTACCCCGTGCTTTCTCAGTTTCTTTGATATTTAAGCTATCTGGCAGACTTGTCTTAAGAGATAGGACCTGAGTCGGTTTCCAGTTGGTGTTTGATACCTGCAGATGTGGAGAAGCCAAACCTTTCTCCTGCTGCCAGGTGGGCTTTGCTTGTAGTGAAGGAAAGTTGAATGTTACATGAATTGGTGCTTGTGAAGTTCCTGGGGCATATGAGGCATTCGTGTGTGTTTTGGAATTTTTTAAATGCTTATGTCTCAAACTACTGAGCTGTGCAGTTCTGTGGTGACTTGCTGTGCATCATTGTTTACAGTTTAGCTCTTTGGGTGAGAGTTGACTCTTCAGTAAAGAAATAAAAAAAACCTACTTGGTCAGAATATGTTGGGGGCTGTCCTGATGATGAATAAATATACCATGTGAAAATTGCATGAGTGCATAAGGCAGATAGTCCTGACACCCCCAAATTACTGTAGTAATTACAGTGTTATGTGTCTGTAATAAAAGTGATGTAGGTCAGGTTTGAGGGTAGTGTTCCTTGAACTCTTCCAGGATGTTTTTGTAATGGGTCTTCCAGGCTAGTGGATATAATGTTTCTCTCAGTCATTGCAATAAGGGAACAGTTGCTGAGTTCAGAAAAATGTGCATAGTGCAGGAAGAAGGTGTGCTTCTGGTTTGGTGTTGGATAGTTGTTAATAATTGGAGCCAGTGAGGTAACTGGTGGTGGTGCTGGTGGTCTTGGTCACTAATACAATTACCTTGAAAATTCCAATAACTTCTAGGCATGATAATTTCTTCCTGGTTAAAATCTACACGGGGTTCTTTTGCTAACTCTGTGGTGGTTAGAAGTAGAATATCCCTGAGCAATCCCAGGAATTTTGCTGATGTTAGAGCATGCTTTTGTGCTCCCCCAGGTGTGGGCATTACTTGGGTGGTGTAGCTTCAGCAGCAGTTTAAGGCTGTTGAGGTGAGGAGAGGCTGAGGAAGTAATGGGTGTGGAGTTTCTGGGTTGGAGGAAGCACTTGGTGAAATCCTTCAGGCAGGGAGCTGGGATCATACTTGTGCAAATCCATAAAGTTCTTCAGTTTGTAATGGAATCCTCTTTTACAGTGTGGTGTAATCAGTCCCAGATTTGATGTGCAGCTGAAGGATTTGGAAAAGTGGCAGAACAACCTGCTGCCTTCCCGTCAGTTTGGGTGAGTACAAGGAAGGGTCAAACGTGTGTTGTGTGTAAAAATGTTACACTCACAAGCTGCTTGAGTTAGACTCACCTGGACCTTTCCTCTGATCAGCCTGGAATTAAATTCCAGTCTAAAAATCCATCCTCCATATAAATGCCCTTTTAAACCAGTTTTAAAAGGGCAGTGCTAAGCAAGGATCTGTTTCTGCTTAGCTTTGGTAAAATTAATGGAAAATACGACTTCTGTCATACTTGTTTCATTTTTATAAGTGGCCATTTTTAAATGGAGGAGGAGTAATGTAAGTTACCAGGTCAGTGGAAGTAGATTGTACTACTTGAATTCACATGTGCAGGTTAATCAGATATAAAGCCATGAGGGACTTGGAGCCTCTGTTAAAGGAATCTCCACAGCACAGGAAATTTTAATATTATGCAGTGTATTTTTTTTCCCCCACAAAGTGTATGGAATCAAGAGCTGTAAATCCCAGTGCTCCAGGATGGCAGAGCTGGAAGAGCCTCCAGGGCCTCAGCCAGTCTGTCCTATCAAAGGAAGGATTAACAGTTCTGTGCTGTTTCTCTTCTCCAGCAGTAACTCCTGCTCCAGCTGGCCCTGTGTGGCTGCTCTGTGTTGCCATTGGGAGTTTTAAGAGTATTTATTTATAGAGAGGTGGGAGCAGAGGTTCTCAGACATGGGGCTGTGTGTGTGAGGTGTGTTGGTGATGCAGGTGTTGGCATCAGCAGTGACAGCTCCGCCCTGCCCCAGGCAGTGAGGCACAGATCCCAGTTGGGGAACTGTCTGGCACTGCCACCTCTGCCTGCACTGGGGAGCAGCATCTCTGCAGGGTAGAAATGGACTTGGTCTAGAAACCTTGGAGTCCCTGCTGCTGCAGCAGCTGGACAGGGACTGCCCAGTGGGAATATGCAAGGGAAGAGGCAGATAGTTGGAGAACAGGAGTCTGTCAGTGTCCTGTGTGTGCTGCAGAGCTGTGCTCGTGAGAGGAGCTGCTTTTGTGCTGTTGATGATGAGACCTTCCTGTGTTGGGTCTGTTCTTACAGGAACAGGCCTTGCTGTTGTAACAGATGAAGTTGGTGCTGTCAGCTCTGCAGCAGCCTGGAACAGGGAAATAAACTGAACATTTGCTCTCTCTTGGCAGGTATATTGTACTGACAACCTCAGCTGGCATCATGGACCATGAGGAGGCGAGACGAAAACACACAGGAGGCAAAATCCTGGGATTCTTTTTCTAAAACTTGTAAAAAAAGAGGATACTAATAAATTGTTCAAATGGACTCTGGTGTTTCCAGTTGGTATTTTAATGACTTCGAACACTGCCTGTGATAGTAGTGCTTGTAACAGCTCTTCAATAGTGCTCAAGTTCCAGCTTCACTTGAAATGATGTTTGGGTTCCACACCATCCCTGGTCACAATTCTATTTCTGTTAATGATATGATGTACTTCTAAAAATAACCACTGGAGTGGCAGTTTGGGGTCACTGTACAGGAGATGCTCAGCAGGGGAGCTCTGATGCTAAACTGCTGCTAATCCCAGCTGTCCTGCATGGGCTCACCTCACAGGTGGTCAGTACTTGTGTCTCCACAGTTACCTGTGTGCCATTCTAGAGTTTCACCTTTTTTTGGCTCAATAATAGAAGGTGTTCCCTGTTTATGGTTAAAAAGTTGTGGGATGTGGGATTCTGGAATAATTAAGATGGTCAGTTTGACTTCAGATCACAAACTTGTTCTACATCATACAGTGGAAGGAACAACTAAGGTTGGGAGGTGAATAATAATTATTTTCTTTCAAATTTCTACTTTGACGGTGTTTCAAAACACCAGAATTTTGGGTAGAGTGGTTGCTGTGCAGCTGCTTTGTATGTCGGCACAAAGAAACAACTGTTCTGGGATTTCTTTAGGGTTTCAGAGCGAGAAAATAAGGTTGTCTGAACCTACAGGTAGGGAATATTTAGTATTGACTCAGTTGGTGTTTGCTTTAGGCACATGACAGCACAGTGTCTTTGATGCAGAGAAATCAGATGTGTCTCAAGGCAGTACAACTTGTATTTCATGGCACAGTACAACTTGAATTGGTAGAGGATTTAAAGCAAGCTGGGCTGATGGCATTCCCCTTCAGCAGCTGGAACTGCCCTGCCTTATTTCACTTCAAAGTCTTAGCAGGAAGAAGGAGCACAGGGAGATGTAGCAAGCCTGTTTCAACACACTCTAAACCAGCTGTTGAATTTGTGGTTCTGATACAAGCAGTTGGAAACCAAGTTTTCCTTGTTGATACATCCCCATATGCCCACTATGAACAGTTGCTTGAGCTGGAAGTGTCCTGCCTTGGAGGTGATACTTCGTCCCAAACCTTGGCATGGAAGCGGCTCTCAGGCAACAAGTCTGAACTCAATAACTGTAACCTGTCTCAGTTCAGTCTGTTACTCTTTTTGGAGAAAAGGAGAAGGCGATACTGTTAAGTGAAAGGTCTTTACTCTGGACAGACACTGCAGTATCTCCTGATCTGGTGCTTCTGGAGGAACAAGAGAGCCAGCAGAGCTCTGGAAGTGCTTACAGGAAACTTGGTGGCACCAGTGTCGTGACGTGAGCCTGGCTGAGAGGAGCAGGGGCACAGGCTGAAGCTGGTTTACCTGCTGGGTCACAGCTGATGGTCAAGGTCACAAAGTGTGGATTTGAGACAGCATCAAAACATTCAAGTGGAACCACTGGTTCTCAGTTTGACTGGAAACAAATTGCTTAGCTGAAGATCTGTACACTGAATTAGAGTAGCTACAAAGTCAAAAGTCTGTTTCAACCCCTATGTTGTGGTTTGAAAGCAAAATGAGTGAGAGGCTCCAAGTCAGAGATACAATTTAATAAGAAGAAAGATAAAAAGGTAAAAATAAAATAAAATAAATGCAATAACACAAAAGACTACTGACAGAGTCAGAATACAACCTGAGCAGGATGGTGGAAGCAGTCCAGGTGAGGTGCTCTTCCTGAAGCAGTGATCCCACAGAAAGGTCTGGTAGCTCTGGTCCTCTGGGAATCCAGTGGGTAAGGGCTCCTTGCACTGTCCCACATATCAGCTGATATCCAGGTGAGAATTCTTGGCTCCTCCCCCTGGGCAGAGCATCTCACAATAGGATGAGGAGTTGTGAAGTGGGTCCTTGATGGCCCAATAAACAGAGAGAGCTCCTGGAGGGAGTTACCTGTGAGTCATGGGCAAGGCGTTGATGGGCCATGAGCAGAAGACAGCCGTACACTAGAGCGCTGCCCCACCTGGTTCCAACAGTTCATGAAGATAGTGATAGAATAAATACTTTGTGTACATCCCACACTAGAACCCAGGACACCCTATTTTATTGTCAAATTGAGCTATTTAGTGACAGGTGGGTTTTTTCCTATCCATAATGGATTTCATTTTGCAGTACCAGGCACTGACACCTGAGATTTTCTACTTCTTGCTCAGAGTAACCCTGAAGATTGTATCAAGATCACACTATTCTTTTTTATAGAATCTTGATTTTTATCAAGTCTAGAATAGAACACATTTCTTATACCTAGTGGAAGAAAACCAGTGACAGTTTTAAGGCTTCCTTTAGATGAATTTACTATGGCAAGCTTCCTGCTAGTTTGACAGTTGTGTTTTAAATCAGTTTCACACAGGACATGGTAGTTTTTCTGACCCAGCTTAGCTATGTGTGTCCTTTACTCCCACAGAGACTCCTGAGGTAACACTTTCTGGTGTTCTCAGTTGACAGATCAGTTGGGAATGAACTGTAAATTTATTCCACAAGCCAGCCCAGCAACTTTATAGAATTATTAAATGGAAATTAGAGCTCTGATGTAACAAGAATGACTTGGAGGAAAGAAAGCAGCAGCAGAAGCACATTTTCCACAGTGTATCTACAAAAGTAACTGCACCCAGGCTTACCACATGTGGAAGATGATGTGGCTGATTTGAGTTCATGAGATGACCCCTGAGCAGCTTTACTCCTCAGCTGCTGGCTGAGAGCCATGAACTTTGGAAGGTGAGCTTGGGAGCTGACGGGAGAGATCATAACACAACAGCTTTAAATGGGTTTGCAGGAAATCTTACTCCCAGACATGTTTAAAATCTGAAAGTAGTATTTTTTTATTTTACCTTGGTGATGCTTAGTGGGCTGAGGGCATATGCCTTGGGCAAGCAGTTTGTAGGTAAAAGTATTTTGGGTAAGAAAAGGATTGATAGAGGTGAGAGGGGAAATGGCACAAAGCTGAAAGTGCAGTGTGGATTATTACAACAGGTGATCAGGGCTGAGTGTTAGTTCAGAGAAGGGGTTTGGTAGCTGTGGGGCAGAGAGAACATCAGGGATGGAGGAGTCCCCTGTGGGACAGAGGCAGCTGACCTTCATGGGGTTAAACTGGCAGGGTGGGTGTCCCCTGAGGAAGCCCCTGAGTTACCAAGCTTTGCCCTGGTGCTGTCCTGGGCCCCCTGGTCCAAGACAGAACTGGAAGTGGTGGTGTCACCTGTGTGCCCTGCACACCAACCCTGAGCCCTCGCTCCGTGCTCACTGTGGAGCAGCTGCTCTCACAGAGCCCGTGCTGGGGCTGCACTGCCTGCAGCCCCTTCCTGCTGCTCTGCTGCTCACAGGCAGGTCTCAGCATCAGCACTCCAGTCCCAGGGGGTAGAATGGGCTCAGAACTTCATTTAGTTGTGAAAATGAGTCAACTGGAAGTAGCTGGGAGAGGGTTGGTGATGCCCTTGTGAGGTACAGCCCAGTCTCACCCCTGGGGTCAGATCACAGTTTTGGGGTGCCATTGCTCCTTATGCCGTGGCTTAAGAAGAGGATGAAGGATGTTCAAACTCACTGCCTGCTGCAGGTTCAAACATCTATTTATTGATGCGTGAGAAGGTGTCAACAGAGGGCAGCATCCGACCTGCAATCACTGGAGATTGAGGGAGACCGGTGTGAGGAGAGGAGCATCCTCATTTCTGTGATTCTGTCCACAATGAGAGTTTTTTCTGTCTTTGATGCTTTGAGCCTAGTTTAAGGTAGTACTGGAGGTGAAAATAAATGTGGCTCTTCAAAATACTGCAGCAGGCTAAGAAGCCTGGTGTGTGACAGTGGCTTCACTGGAAATCCACTTTTTCCTCCTCATCCTTTTGTCTAATGCTATTTTAGCTAATTTAGGTTTAAGACAAGTCTATGTCTTACTGCCAATTAATGTAAGTATTGGTCTCTCAGGAAATATCTGGATGGATTTAACCACAGTTTTATCTAGAGAACTATTCTAGGAAGTTGAGGGGTTTCAGAGGCTAGTGGCCTCCGTTCTTGTTCATGCCTCTGATGTTTTCTCTGCTCTGTTTCCTCTCAGTAATGGGCTGTAATTTTCCTAATCCTCAGGACAGCCCATCTGATCAGGCACTTGATGGAGCTGGGAACAGTGATATTGTTGGTACGTTTGTGCTGGGGCAGGATTCAAGTTCCTAGTCTAGTTTAGTTACATTTATTGAGGCTTTTATCTGCTGGTGCTGCGCTTAGTCATTGTATATGCAGTTCTGTGGCACTGGCTGCTTTTGGACAAGGTGCTCTAGTAGGATATGTGATCCACCCCCAACTTTCAGGCTGCTTTTTTAACAGACTGGGGGTAATTCTGTCTGAAGGCCATGGAAATGGAGAGAATTCCTGCTACTTTGTAATCCACTGCTATTTCCTCCTTACAATTTATGACTAGGCGTTGATTTTTTTCATATTTAATTCACTTGAGTTATTGTTCCCTCTCTCTGAACAAATCATGCTACACATTCTCCAGAAAACTCTTTTTCCAGGACCTTGCAATCCCCTGCCTGTCATCTCTAGATGTCTCTCTTGCCTTAACATAAGAAAATATGAAAAAGGCAAAAGTACTGAAATACTTGGTATGTGATCTTGGATAGAAATGTGTATGTGCAACCCTCCTCCATCTCCACCTCCCCAGCTGGATTAGAGTGGGATTGGCCCTTCCATTTGTGGGGAAGAAACATGGCACAACCATTCTTGTTGTCCATCACTAATGCAAGTTAACTCTGCTTTCAGCTGCACCAGGCTGTAAGCAGGAAGAGGCAAGGATTATATCTGGGAGTAGGGGAAAAGTAGGTGATGGATGAGGCTAAAGAAAAGCTGCAGCTGAAGCCCAGCTCTGGGCACTGTCTTAGTCTCACCAGCTCCATGGATGGAGTTCAATTTGTGTTTGGTCCACTCCTCTGTTTGTGCCAGTTCGAAAAGCAAAGTCCAGGAACATCAATGACAACTTTAGGTTTTCATTATCTTTACAATCAGGCCTTTAACAAAAAGAATGAAAAAAAAGGAGAAAAATTAAAGGTTATTTTTTCCTATTCTCCCTACACCTCAGCCATTCACATGGATGCTTGTCTCCTCACTTGCAGTAACATGCCCAGCTGTATTCTTGCATAACAGGATCCTCGACACATGATCCACATGTCTGTGTGGGCTAGTAATGAGCACTGGCCCTCCTTCAGTCCTTGGGATCCCTTCCTTAGGGCAGCAACATCAGCCCCTCAGTTGAGCATCTGCACTCCTCAAGTTTGAGACCATTTTTACCTGACTGGGGCAGGCTGTGGGGTCAGAGCTGACTGCACACCTTGCTGGGCTTGTGGATCTGCCCTTCTTGGGCACAAGCCAAAGCCTTGCTTAGTTCCCATGACTGGTGGTGATTTCTGACCCGGTTCTATTTCCAGTTTAATGTTCTAGTCCAGCCCAGGCAGCAGGAGTTGGGGTTTTCTGTGGAGCCTTGTGCAGTGTGTGTTACAGCAGGGGAAAGAGGAGATGTCTGTCACAGGACCACCAGATTCATCTGCAGGCAGGTGTTTGCTCTGGGAGGGAAGCAAAAATCAGGAGACTATTTTTAGCTTTGAAATCCTTTTCTTGAATGACATTCAGTCCTTGCCAGCCTTTGATGAGCAGAGAAATAATCCCTGAAGGGAAGAGCTGGAGGTGCCTGGGTCTGTGCTGGGCTGCTGGCAGCTCCTGGGGTGGCAGTGCTGGGCCAGCTCCTGGGACAGCAGCCACCTGCAGCCACCACCCAACACAGCCACTGGCTGAGAGCAAAGGGCTGCAGTGCAGGAAGGTGTCTGAGTGTGACCAAAAATGATTCTGAGCCCATTTCCCTGAGAAACCCTGTCCTCTGGAGCAGGACGTGGGGCTGAGAGGCACAAGCCCATCAGGAGCCAGCCCCAGGCCCAGGCCAAAGAACCCACCTTGCAAATTGCTGAATTACAAACCCAGTGATGGTAGGTGGTGGCTCCAGAAATAGATACAGAGATAGCACATAATGCTCCCTGATAGCTGAAATAAAAAGAATTAAACTGTACAAAAGTGTGCTTTAATTGCTAACTCTCTCCTGTCTGCTTAAATCACTAGAAATAAAGGTCTCCTCTTTAGTGATGAGCAGTTCCAGGCAGAACAGACGTGATGGGGGAAACATGTTTGGAATAAATACTGATGTGAATGACACTTATTAGCTACAGTGTGGCATATTTATTTCTCTGTAGTTAGCATAATAGCACAGCTTGAAATGAGAAGGGTTCTTTACTTGTGTCTGTGTGTGCGTGCATAAAAACAACAATGGGTTGTTCTGGGCAGGATGCAGATGATTGTGCTGTCTCTGCAATTAGCCCCGGTGTTTGGGTGGTGTCAGCGAGGGGCCAGGCACGGCTGTGCTTTGGGCAAACCTTCCCTCCCTTGTGTCAAACGGGACAAAACCAGAGCAGCATGAGCACCCAGCTGGCTCTTCTCCCACCTCAGTACCCGACAGTCGCCTGCCCTGTTTTTGGGTGCTGCAGAGCTCCTCCAAGGGCAAAACATCCCTTGCCAGCCTCCCAGGTGATACAGGTTAACACATGGTCAGAGTCTTATAAACCAGGTATAAATGCATCAATCTCTGAGGGTCCAGCCCCTGGAGATTGGCTTAAAATAATTTTAGCAAGACTGCTCTTCAGAGGTGTTTTGTAGAGCAACAGGTTTAATAAATGAAAAATAACAAAATAACAAACGTTACAGAAAACAGAAAAGCCATACACAGGTGTCCAAGAAAACCTCTGACACCCTGCTAGAAACACTCCAAAAAGCCTCTTAATTCTTTTGTGGTCCTGCCTAAATACTGAATGTTTTAGGAGGGACAACCTGGCCTGCTGCCAATAGGGAGAGGTGTGTGAGTTGAAGAACAGAGAAAAGGTTCAATAGGTGCTTCTCTCTTGGTACTGAGCCAATCACTGTCAGAACCACAAATAAGTTTCTGGGTTCTTTTCCTTATAAGAAATGAAAGAGGTGAGTCTTGAGCTTTTCCCTGTATGGAAAACACTTGCTGGAGGTGTGGGGTGCATTACCACACTCAGGACTCCCGGCACAGCCAACAGCCTTCACTGGAGTTGTGGCTGGAGTGGGAGGGGAGTGGGCACACTCTGATTATCTCACAGGAATTCAGCCCCAGGTGTGAGGGTGACTGGGTGAAAGCTTTCTTGTCTCCTGAGGAGCCAGGTGGAGATAAGGGTTACCTTCCCTCCTGCTCATGGGAACCTGCCCATCTTGGCCCTGTCCTGCTGCTCTGTGGCTCCTGGGGCTCTGCAGGGAGGTGCTGGGTGGGGCTGCCTGTGCCTGGCTCTGGCAGCTCTGCCCCTTCTCCTTCCACAGGGTTTGGCATTTCCCACCCTCAAGGACTGAGGGCCTGCAGCAATTTTAAAAGCATTGACCAGTCCAGTGAGGGCATCACATGCTATTGTTGCCATATCCTCCCCAAAATCCTGGAGCAAGGAGGGAGCGAAAGCTTTGCTGAGAGTCTGTGTTGGGCAGACACTGCCAGCCAGCACAGGGAGAAGGGTCCCCTTGCAAGAGCTTCCAGACAAATCTGGCATGTGAGTGGTTCAGTGGGCATCATCTTGGCATTGTTGCTTTGAAACAGCGATTTCTCATCTCTTCTGCATACATTTTAATGTAAGAATGTGTGGGTATGGACAGTCTTGGACCTCTACTGTCCTGCTTCAGCTTTGAGTGAAGGTGTCTGGTGGACTGCACAGACACTTGGGGAAGGGAAGACAACAGGGTGGACAGACAAAAGGACTGCTAGAACTCTCTTTCCTTGAGAAAAGTCATGAGGCATTTCAAATAAGAAGCCAAGGTGTTCTCAGGTGGGCTATGAATGCTGAGCACTGTCTCAGGAGCCATCTCACAGGCCTTTTTGTTGAGGGGAATAATTATACTGTGGTAAAAGTATTTAGTTGCTAGGTATTTGCCTGCCTTATTGTACTGTATCCTTCCATTGCTGAAATGTGAGATGAAAAACCTGGGAGTAACAAACTTTCTGTTCTAAGCCCACTTGATTGAGTGCTTGGTTCAGAAATACCATAAAAGTGCCAGACCAGAGCTTGAAATATCTCATTACCAGGTGTCAGGCTGCTTATAACTTCCACTCTGGGATTGTTGAGGATTTTTTTTTCCTGTTGGTCTTTTAATGAAAATGCCAAAGGGGGAAAAACTATTACAAAAAATAAAAAATGCTGCTTTGATTGAAAATAAAAATGCTGAGGCAGCAGCAACTTTCAGCAGTGCTTGGCTCTGTTGCATTGCCCTGACACAGATTATTTCCCAAGCCTGAGGGATGTTGTGAGGGTCTGCAATGGGCACAGCCCTGCTGGGTTTGGGTGTGTGGGAGGCACTGCAGAGTGAGAGATGAGCAGGCAGTGTCAGCAGAGGGAGCTGACAGGTTGACAGGGAGGAAAAACTCCCATGCTGAGGTTACAGTGCTGGTTTGGCTGAAGTCAGAGTGTCTCCTGCAGAGCATGGGCAGCATGAGCAGCAGAGGGAACCTTGCTGGATCTTTTGTGGCTGCTGGTGACCTGTGACAACATGAGGATGCTGCTTTCCTGCTCTTGCCTTCTCTTTGCAGGGTTGTCAGCTCTCCCAGCTGTGGGTGCCAGGGCAGTGAGGGCTGTGAGCAGCTCGTGGCACTGCCAGGCTCTGTGACACGGGTGTGTCAGGGCACTGAGGCTGCTGGGGACCTGTGAAAGGGGCTGAGGAGGCAGCTAAGGACGGATGCTCTGGAGCATGAGCACCCAACAGTGGTGCTGGGAAAGAAGTGTGGTCAGGGCTAACACAGAGTGCTGCTGGAGAACTGGGGAGGGCATCTCTGTCTGAAAATGCTTAGTCAGAGTTGGAGATTCGTGTGGCCCCTCCATAAACCTCCTGGGGTGGAGAAAATGATGCTCCAGAAGGATAATCTTGGCCAGGTCCAGTTCATAGCGACTTTGGGTGGCATCAGTGCCTTTAGTCCTGGGCTTCAGCTGTGCTTCCCTGCTGCCTGGGCATTTCCCCAGTGGGGTGGAGGATCTCCCTTTCAGGCTGGAGAATGTGCTGTCAGGGATGGAGGTGTCACAGCCTGTACAGCAGCCCTGGAACATGCTGGCTGCCGGGAGCCTGTGGTCCCCTTGCTGTCTGGCAGGAGCTGTGCCCTGGAACAAGAAGGTCCCCCCTGCCTGGGACACAAAACCAGAGGTGCTTGAGGACACCAGGAACCACCTGGGGAGGCCACGGTACCCCAGACCAGCCTGAATTTGTGGGGGTTTTCTGTGGTCCTCCCCAGGGCTGAACAGATTGTTCCTTTGGCCCTGCCAGGGGCTTCAATCCCCTCCCTTGAGGAGTGCTGGGAACACACAGCAGGGAAAGGGAAACTTGGAGACGTGGCAAACAATTTGCAACAGTTAAAGCTACACCAAAAGCATCTTGCATGGAAAATCAGACAGAGCAGGAAAAACAGCACTTACTATCAATATAACACAGCTGAAATCTCTTTCTTGGAGATAATCATCTCTGACTCCAGCAGTAAAAATAAAGGACAGAAACTGGAAGAAGCCAGAAAACATGGTCGTGGGAGTGAATCTCGGTGAAAGGAAAATTAAAAACACAATGAGAAGCATAGAATTGCCTTAAGTAAAAGCAGCAGGCTGCCCAGAACAACAGCCGGGATTATCTGGGGAGCACAGGGGGTGTGGGGAGCGAGCAGGGCTGGGGCTGTGCCAGGGCTCAGCTGGGGGAAAGCAAAGGGCCCCTGCCCAGGCTGGGGACAGAGTGAGATTCCAGGTTTCCCTTGCAGTCCAGCAGACATTCAGGCCCTTGCCTTTAGCATCCAGTCCCAAGGATCAAACAATTTATGGCCTGTGTGAAGCACAAGGGCTGATGCTGACTCTCAGCCTGTGCTGAGCTGCCCTTCCTCAGCAAACCCCCCACCCTGCAGGGCTGTGCCAGCCCGGGCCCATCCCCAGCTCCAACAATGAAGGGAAGATTTCTGCTGGCACAGCTCCAGCCCCCACCAGGCTCTGCTGGCTCAGGGAGGCAGCGCTGCCAGCTGGACTGAGTTAGGAGCAGCCCATGGCTGCTCATTGTCCCTGTGATGTGGGAGCACGGACTTATGCAAATCAGAGCCACAAAACGGGGCTCTTTATGCTGTTTCCTCCCTCATTTAAAAATAGGTATCACTTTTTAAGTGCTACAGGAGATGCACAGCCTTTTATCAAAGGATGTCAGTGTCTGGTGTGAATATGCATGTCTTCTGACTATTTCAGGCTGACCTTGATGTGTTTGTTATGCTAAGTGTCATAAAAATCAAACTGCTAAATTAACTGGCTGCTATTTCCACAACACCAAGGAAGCACCTGGGGCCCTTTTGCTCCCTGTAGACAATGGCTGAGGGAGGCTTATGCAACTCCTGCTCTGCTGGTGGCTGCTCTCCTCCAGAGCTGGCATGGTATTTTTAGATGCAAAGGAGAAGTCTCTCCTAACTATATGCTAATCACATTTTCAAAGCTTCAGCTGATATTAAAATGATTCAGCCGTGTCCTGAATTCACATACTTTTGTTTGTTGCCTTTTGTGTGCTCTGTGTAGCTTTTCATACGACTGTGCCTATTTCCAACCAAAATCATGGTTTGGGAGCTGCTGTGTGACAAAGGAGGTTTTTATCCTTTTTTGAAGATCTTTTGAGTTATCCGTAGCCTCAGCTATCTGAAGTACAGACTCATGCATATATATTCTCTCTGCAGGCAAAGAACAGAAGCAGGAGTCGACTTTACAGCTGTGATTCTCAAATTTTATTAAAGGGCTGCCTGACCTTCAGGGGAAAAGAAAGTATTTGAGACCCATCATATCTGATGTTGCCACCCTGATGTTCATTTATGGCCAAATAACTTCTTGATAGGATTTTTTTATTAGTTTTTCTTGCCCTTTTGTGTACTCTCTTGCCTGATGGGAATGTGCTCAATAAATATCTTTGTGTGTGTCTCCCATGGCACCCTCGGGCCCATACTGAGCGCGGGTCTGCAGCCCTCGTGGCCTCTGCCCCATCAGTCTGATGTGCTGTGTGTGTCATGGTTTGAAAGCAAAACGAGTGAGAGGCTCCAAGTCAGAAATATAATTTAATAAGAAGAAAGGTAAAAAGGTAAAAATAAAATAAAATAAATGCAATAACACAAAAGACCACTGACAGAGTCAGAATACAACCTGAGCAGGAAGGTGAGCAGGTGCTCTTCCTGAAGCAGTGATCCTGTAGAAAGGTCTGGGAGCTCTGCTCCTCTGGGAATCCAGTGGGTCAGGGCTCCTTGCACTGTCCCAAATCCCAGATTATATCCAGGTGGGAATTCTTGGCTCCTCCCCCTGGGTGGAGCATCTCCCAATGGGATGATGAGTCGTGAAGTGGGTCCTTGATGGCCCATTAAACAGAGATAACTCCTGGAGGGAGTTACCTGTGAGTCCTGGGCAAGGCATTGATGGGCCATGAGCAGAAGAGCCCAAAGGAGGAGGGGCCTGGGAAAACACTGCCCCACCTGGTTCCAACAGTTCATGAAGATGGTGATAGAAGAAATACTTTGTGTACATCCTACACTACAACCCAGGACAGTGTGCCAAGCTGAGGAAAAAAATCACTTTATTGCACATAGTCTGGTGAAATTAATCCATTTCTTAGCAAAAAGGTGCCACATGCTCAGCCCAGGACATTGTCTGGTGCTCAGGAACTGTTCCCAAATTCAGTCCAGCACACAATGAAGTCACCAAATAGTGATACAAACAGGAGCACAACAAGAGAGTGCAACAGCTTTTCCTGGTGAGGACTGCAGCTCAGAGCAGGGTCCTTGCTGGTGGATCATTGGGAATGAATGGGAAGACTCAGCTGGGCTTTCCTGGTATTCCTGAACCCATCTGGGCTTTCCTGGTCTTCCTGAACCCAGCCAGGCTTTACTGGTGTTCTGAACTCAGCTGGGCTTTCCTGGTGCTTCCAGCCTGTGGCTGAGGGGACACTGGGCCCCTCTTGCAGGGATTTTGGATCTTTGCCCTTTCCAGGCTGCTCTCCTGGTGCTGTGTCCAGCCTGTGGGCTCAGATGGGCCAGGCATGTCTGGAAGCCTCTCCTCCTGAGGAGGCTGGGCTGATGGCCCAGCACAACTCCTGGCCCACCCGAGGTTTAAGGGGCTGTAGCAGGACCCCCCCACCCTGCCCAGCTGGAGCTCCCCCATTCCTGCTGTCCCAGCTCCCCCATTCCCTCATTCCCAGCTCCCTCATTCCCAGATCCCCCATTCCCTCTGTCCCATCTCCCCCATTCCCTCTGTCCCATTTTCCCCTTTCCTGCTGTCCCATCTCCTCCATTCCCTCATTCCCAGGTTCCCCCATCCCCCCTGTTCCAGCCCCTGCTGTCCCTGTAGCTGAGTGCTGCTGAAGGATCTGTGCCCTCTCTCTTCCCTTCACCACTCTTTCCCCTCTCCTCCTCTTTTAATCCCCATCTTGCTTGGACTCAACTTTTTTATCCTGATCTTCAAGGACCAAAGCAAAATGCTTCCAACAGCTCAGGAAGCTGGTCAGATTTGCATTTAGCATATTTAAATATTTAACACACTTAGGGTTGAATTAAAGCAAAGGGAGACAAAATTGGGAGCAGACTGAAGGATGGGTGTGTGTGTGCATGGAGGGAGGAATAAAGGCCATGTGTGCAGATACACAGGGAAAACAGAACATGGGAAAGGAGACAGAGAGAGCCTGGTCCTTCTTTGTTGTTGTATCAAGCACACTGTGACTAATGGTGATAATTTCCCATACCCTCCCAGTACCATAATAGAAGAAAAAACCTAATTGTCATCTACCACCCACTGTTTGTAAAGCAGCTTCTCTTAAATAGTTCTTATGTATTGAGTTCAGCTGTCAAAAGGAGCAGCTTTTTTTCATGGTCTGCAGAATGCATTTCAGTATGAACACAGCTCGATGCAAAGGTCACCCCATCAAAAGTGTTTCCCTCAGTAGTCAGCATAATGGCAAAACCCAGCATTTTGCAGTCTATTCTGACCATTTACTTCATATTTCTTAAATGTTAGACAGCTGGAGATTAAATTCCCTTTGGTGGGCAGAATTTGAGGGAGAATGTTTTGTGCTGTACTTTGGGTTTCCCCCTCCTCTCTGCCATGCTGTGGTATGGGCTCCTTAATAGCTACTTATGACAGGTAGCATGAGCCATAAAAAGAGCAGAAGACAGGGGAAAATTGCCTATTGTTTTTCAGATTGGCTGTGGTTCCTTAGGACATCAGTATATGTTCCTGAGTGTGCCAGTGTTTTAATGGTAGTTTGGATTTTGGATGCTGAGATTACTCTCCCTGACAGTGTTGCCACTTGATACGTTCTAAAATGAAAAGCCTACAGTGTGAGGGAGAACACAACAGCAAATGTCACTAGAGACAGTAGGCAGGGGTCACACAGCAGCAAGAGGAAGCATTTCTGCTTACATGTCCTCAGGAGCTCTGGGGTTAGGCAGATGAAAGTTATATTTACAGGGTGCCTGCTCTGTGTGTGTACTCCCCCACATAACCTGGCAGGGAAAAATAAGACAAGGTCAGACTGTCTTCTGCTGGACATCTGACAGTGGGTGTTACATCTTCAAGGATATAACTTGTATGTTTCATCCGCATTTTTATACAACCTTTGCCGTGTTATTGAGTTGTGGAAGGGAAGATTGGAAAAGGTTTTATTTTCCCCTGGAGGAAATGTTTTCTGCTGTTGTGCTGCCTGGATTAACCCGTGATGACTCTTGCCCAAAGGACTGTGTGCAGACCATGAAAACAGTGCTCTACATCAGCTCCTACCAAATATGTGTCGAGTGATCTTGTGGGAAAAGCTTCTGAGACAGCAGGGACAGCTGGGATAATGCCAACAACACCTTATCTGCAGGAGAGACCACCCAATACACCCTGAACAAATTCCCTGGCAGTAAGGGGTTGCATTTTCTCAGCCATGGACTGAAAACTTCATTTCTCTCCAGGCCTTATTCTTCTTGTAAATGTTAGATTTCCCTTCTTTAAAGGGCAACTGTACCACATGTAAAAAAATCTTAGTTACAAGAATGCAGCAGAACCTGCTTTGTTCTGTTGTACTGGCAAAAATGTCTTGACAGGAACAGGCATTGAAGTCCTGGCCTGAATAAACTGGCCTGAAATTAGGCAGAGGATGTTTTGCAAGGGCGTTCCAGCTGAGGAAAACTACAGAGTCTGGTCTCTTCTTGCTTCTGTGCCACTGCAGCCCAGATAGCTGCTTTGTTTTAGGCTGTGTTGTTCATGGCTGAGTGACAGGGTGAAGGGTCCTCACTTGGTCTCAGGGCCCCTGTGAAGGTGACAGTGCCACGAGGTGGCAGTGGCCACCAAATAATGTCTGGCCAGAAGCAAGATGTCCAGTCAGTGCATTTGCTGAGCTCTTTGCTCTGTGATTTAAGAGTGGGAGCAAAATCCAGTCCCTAAATACTCTGGCTGAAGCTCTGCTCTACCTTATAGTTGTCCTTTGACTTTCAAGACCCAAATTCCAATTTCTCCATTCCCATGTTTTTTGAGCACCTCATCAAAGTCAGGGTGAGAGGAGACCAAATTCTTGATGACCTGTGCCTTGCTCTTCTGTGTGGACCCTTCAGAGCCTTGCTGCCCCTTGGGGGGGGGGGGCTCGCTCCTGTTCAGGCTGCAAAATCCCTGCAGGATTATTTTGGGTTTTTAATGTAATTGTGCTGCTATCCTTTTCCCAAGATATTCTATTTCTGGTTTACAGTTTGCTCTCCTGTGCCTGGGCTGCCTGGGATGGACAGTGGGAATTGCAGAGCAGATGAAGGCTACATCACTGCAGTGATGGTGGCTCCACTGCCTTCTCACAGGTCTCTGCATCTGAAGGGGTGGAGAAGTTTAGAGGCAGACAAAAGTTTAGGGGCAGACAAAAATTTTAGAGTAATTTTTTACTGGGACAGAAAAATTCCCCCAGTTTTCTGGGACAGAATTTTAGAGTAATAGAATCTTTTAGGCTGGACAAAATCTTTGAGATAATTGAGTCCAACCATTAACACAGCACTGTCAATGCACCACTAAATAATATCTCCCATACATGTTTTAAATAACTCCAGGGATGGTGACTCCAGCATTTTCGTGGGCAACTCTTTCAGTTAAGAGATTTTTCCTGATGTCCAACCTAAAACTCCCTTGGTGCAACTTGAGTGATAGAAACATCTTCACCATGCAGTTGATATTTTTTGCCACCTTTGATGTAACCAATGTAAAGCAAGAATCAGTCTCTGTGAGGAGAATGGCTGAGAAACACAGGATGGCTTTTGCATTCTGCAGTCAAGTTACTGAATAATCTGAAGGCAGGCCAGGAGGGTGGAAAGAAGGCAGGAATCACCCCTGTGCTGTTTTTCTGCTGATAAATCAAGCACAACAACACAAAACCTAATAAAGCCCTGTGACATTTTAGGTAGAATGTTGCACATGGGTTAAATGAGTTGCCCAGCTGTGATGGGAGGCCTCACTTTCCAACAAGGGGCTCTGTTGCTGTGACATCAGGGGGGCTGGTGGATTCTGTGTGCTGTGGATTTCTGTAGGCACATGCCCCAGTTCATGCTCCTCTCTGTAAAATTTTGCTTCACCCAGCAGAGGTGATGTGAGGATATGTTTGTTGATGTTCTTGGGGTCCTCATCCATTTTTGGGAGAGCGCCATGAAGGGCTTGAATGGCAAATTCTTCCTGTCAGAGCGTACCCGTAATTAAACCGCTCTGTTTACCCCTGACAGACAGGCTGATTATTGCTTTTTCTAACCTTGATCTAACAAATTGTGCAATGTGGTCTGCCACACATCTGCTGCTCTGTGCCTGCTGGGGAGGGTGGACACCTGGTGTCAGTGGAGGAAGAGTAATGGAGTGGAAACAGTGGCCTCGCTGGGAATTTCTTTTGAAAGTAAAAGCCCTGCATGGCTGTTTGTGAAATGCTGCAGCAGTATGGGTAGGTTTGTTGTCAAGCAAGAGACACTGTAAAAGCAAATAACTGCAAATTGGCCGAGTGCTGGACGAGGATCTGTGAGTTGTGACAGGTGAGCTCATCTGGCAGCAGCCTTGGCTGTGTCACCCGCTGGTGGCTGTGACATTTGTGCAGGGTACCTGGTGCATGTATTGCTGCTCCTCAGAGCAGGGCATGGGCTGCTTCTGCCACATTGTCTTGTGGGCCAGACAGGAAAAGGACACTTGTCATCATGTGCAAGGACCATGACTGGTTCTGCTCTCCTGAAGCTGAAGGGAGAAAGGGGAATGTCCCCCTGTGGACAGAGCTGGGTAGGAAGGGGGAAGCAACTGGTTGGAAGAAGGGTGGATGCCAGAGAGCTGCATCTGAGCATACACTTGAGCCTTTGCAATATGTAAATCATGGCAAATGGCTGTGCTTTTCTCATTGTGTCAGAGTCAGAAAGCCCTGACCCAGCTGGAGGAAAATAACAGTTTGAACAGAGATGTCATCAAGCAAGATGTTCCAGCTCGTTAGAAAACAACTTACAGTATGCTCGAAAGGCGCCTGCAATGCATGAAAAGAAACAGCTCACCCTTGCGCTGGAAAATCTAAAAAAGAATAGGCAGATATGACCTCATCTCTTCATGCTGGAAAATTACTGCTTCTTACCTTGATGTTCTTGCTGTCCTAAAGCAGTTACTGGGAAGTCAGTGGTTTAGGAGCAGTGTAAATGTGGCTCAGTTGCTTATCTAGCTGGAGCAGTCTCTTGGTTTTAAGTTGCATTGAAGGCGACTCTGGTCTTGCAACTCTTCAACTCTTCAACTGAACTGGTGTTTGTCAACATTAGAAAATTCCCAGCTAGAAAATGTCTTCAGGCTTGGGGAGGCTCCAGCAAAGTGAGGAAACAGGAGCTGCTCTCTCTCCTTTGGCTGGACTTTTGCTGCCTGTCAAGGGAAAGGTGGGGATGGGGATGTGGAGGGGAAGTTGTGCCTGATGCCCAGCATGGAGGTTTGGGAGGGCTTGGTTTGGGTGTGTGAGGGTTTATAGGCACTTCCAGAGAAGAGCTACAGAATGTGGTTCAAAGCAAACATCTCCTGTGGGCAGGCTGTGCTGTGGTCCAGGGGAGCCACCTGTGGGGTTTTGATGAATAGTTTTCCTTCGCTGTAAACCCTCTTTTATTCAGCAACTTACAGCAAGAATTGATGAGCCTCTTGAAAACTCTCAGAAGATGGGTAGCATTCCCAGGGGTTGATGTTTAAGTAAAGGTTAAATTAATGTGTCTGCCCCTTGTGAACAAAATCTAGGGGGACTGAAGAAGGCCAGGTGTCTCCTGCAAGACCCAGTTTGCAGATCAGAATAGTACATGTCTGAAGTAATCCAACAGAGCTGGAATGAAATGTAGGTCTTGTTCTTCCCACCTGTTCTACATCTCTGCTGTCTGCAGTGTCTGAGTATCACTAAAGCTGCTGGGATTTCAATGCAGTTCTTGGCCATATGCACAGCTTCTAATTTCTCAGATTTAGGAGGGACTTGTAAGATTTAGGAGGGAATGTGAGATCTTCCAGCAAGAAAAAAGGTACAGAAATCCAAACCAGATTTTTTTTTTTAAAACACAGCTTTTATTTTCCTGTTTAAATGCAAATATTTGTCCTTGACACCCTGCTTGAGGACAAATGAAGTGATTGCTCCTTGTGGCTGTGCTGATTTTCTCATTTGAGAGTCTGCTGCTTTAATGGCAGTCAGATTGAAAAAAAAATTTAAAAATGGGAGACAACTGGGAAGAGATGGGATGTTAAATGTTGTGGAGAGCATGGAAACCCTGTGTCAGGCCAGGATTTGTAAAGGGAAAACCATCTCTTGGCAGAGACAGCTTAATAGGCTTGTAAAGTCTGGCACCATCAAAACCACGATTTGGGTTTTATCAAAGCATGGCAGTGGAGCCTTGAGAAATGACAGCTGTATTATCTGTCTTCAGATCATTCTGAGAGCAACATCAGGAACAGTCTGGAAACAGTTCAGGAAATCATTTTATACTGAGGGTTTGCTGGGGGCAGAAATGTATAGGGAAAATTGAAATGAAAGAATTAATAACAGTATCAATAACCTTCCTACCACAGCTATCAGACGTGACATGAAAATGACTTGAAAGTTGTCAGCTACTGTGCATTTTATTCCCATCAGGAAGATTTGAGGGATGAGAGGAGAATTCAAACGCAGCAATTAGAAGACTGGAGCATGTTGCGGGAGGAAGAATTGACTAGTGTGGAGAACCTTTCAATGCAAATTTCCCTGCCAGACACAGAGGCAAGGCCAGATTCTGGTATAGTGGAGCAAGCACTGGAGCATGCAGATTTATGGAGTGGCAGCAGGGACTGCAGTGTCAGCTGATGTGCACAAGGGTGGTCTGTGCAAGATGTTGATTGTTGCAGCAGAAGATATAATGCAGCTCTCCCTGGAGGTGGATCCTAGAGGCTGAAGATTCTAGCTAGGGCTTCTCACTCAGCACCAAAATGATTTAAAATCACTGGAGTCACTGCCAAGATTTCCAATACTTTTTCTGGGCTGTGGACCAATCCTGCTTAGTGCAGTCCAGTTTGTGTGAGTGTAGGGGATGCTAAAATGTCCTACTTTTTTTTTTCTATCACTCTGTGTTGACTCTAAGCCATTTGTACTCATTCTTTTGCTCCAAGATGACTTGACTCCCAGCCAGGAGTTCAGTGTACTTGTCTTGAGCTTTGGGACTCTGGACCCAAACTAGGATGGTCCATAGCTACTGGAAAAGAGAGCCCAGCACGTAGGTTAAACCACTTATGAATGATGGCATAAGAGAGGCAGCCAAGCTCTATTTCTGCAAGTGACATAGTCACCTAAGCAATGAAACCGCACTGGAAACGCTCCCCTTCCTGTGGTCCAAACGCTTTTCAGACATTACCTAAGCCATGAGGCTGTGAAAGGACAGACTACTCTGATCCCATTTGCTGGTTCCAGGTCATTAATAGCCAGAGGAGAAGGGATTCAATTTCCAGACTTTCCCAGAGACAGCAAGTTTCTACTGGAGTTTATCTTTAAACTTAACCTGTAAATCATCCGGAATCGATGTTGTTTCTTGACCTATATTTAGGTACATTTTTTTGCCACACAGCTGGCAAAACTTGTGGTGTTCCCAAGGGAAAGGGGAAGAAGTGAAGCTTGCAGTCTCCATTTTCTGAATCAGCAATTGTATGTCTGAGAGGAGCTAGTGAAGAAGAGAAACCACTTGCAGGAATGATGGTGAATACCAAGGCACAGGCTTGGTTGCACAGGGCTGAGAATACAACAGTCTTTATATACAAAGGAGAAAAATTATAGCTTGCTTGTCACTTTAGAAAGCTGGTCATTAGTTTTTTGTTTGTTCCCAGAGCAGTCTCTCTAAAATTAATTGGTTATTCCTTAATAATGGAGACAGATAAGAGGTTTATGCTATCAGGCAGAGCATGGGCGCTGAGCTGAAGAGCAGGTCCTCTCTGAGGGCTGCCAAGAGGCTGGAAGTCACTGGGGATGCAGGGGAGCAGTTTGACAACTGCAGGGAGGTGGGACACCTGTCTGCAGCTCAGTCCTGTGCTGCTCTGGTGACAGAACCTTGGGCTGTTCATCCCTAGCCCTGGCCCAGGAGTGGGAGCCTTGGAGGTGCTGATGCCCAGAGCTCTGATATGCACAGACATCCCTGAGGGATATTTGTGCTCCTTTGGAGCTGGAGTTGCTCACGGGGAGAATGTGCTGCTCTAAAGCAGAACAGGGCTTTCTCCATGTCTATTCCTGTTCCTGTAAGCTTGCCACAGCAGAGAAAATGCCTTTACAAGGGAAAGTACTCAGTGTTTGGTGGGCTCATTTGCCAAAATAATCCATGCATGCCCAGAGTAAGAAAAGACTGCTGTGGCACTGAGTCTGTGATTCTAGGTCCTTTCTCCCTTTGAACATTTGCTTTTCTTCTGCAATCTGTAGTTGGTTGGGACTTATTCAAAGGTAGCTTCAAAAGATCAAAGGCAGATGCAGTCTTTATAGCATTCATGCCTCTGCCATTCACTTCATGCAGATATTAATGAGGTGTGTTTTATATGGCCTGACATTCATGTCTTTCTGTTCACCCTAACGAGATTGTTCTGCTGTCCCTCTTGTTTTAATAAGTAACAGAGTCTCCAGGATCAAGTTTTTAAAAGATCTTTTTCCACTTAAAGATTATCAGGAGCAAAACTAGGAATGATAATTTTAAAAGGCATAAACTACCAGGATCTTCTGTCTGATGGCTTCAAAGCAGTGCATTCTCCTCTACCTCGTCTACTTTGAATTATCACATGTTTCAGGCTAACACATAAATTTCTTGGCCTTTTATCTCTCTAATTGTTTTCACAAGTTCATTAATGATTTTGCAAAAGCTGTAGTGAAACTAAATGACATGCTCATAAACCTTTAAAGGAGAGTATACCCGCCTAGTGATGGGAAAAGTCTCATTAGTCTTTTCAAATTGCTCCCAGCAGGTTTTTCTGCAGATTCAAACTTGTTAGGTGCATAAATATGCTTCTCTAATTCAATTGGCTGTGCTGATTGTGTGACAATTGAAGTTTGCTCTGCTTTAAAGTAGCCACCAAAATCACCTTTCTAAGGCAAATGTTTTGAGAGCCAGAGCTGTTCTGAAATCTGAGTTTTGTTTTTTTTTTTTTTTTTTTTTTTTTTTTTTTTTTTTTTTTTTTTTTTTTTAAATCTGTGGAAGTTCTTGGGCTACTGATGTCACCTATGGTTTTTTTCCAAGAAAATCCTGTGCTGGCTTTTTGGAAGAACACTGGGTTTCTCACTGGGCTGGGAATATTGAAGTGATGATGATAAAGTTCTGCAGTGTATCCCCAGGGCTGAAGACGGTGTGGGATTTTTGCTGGGACAAGAACTGAATGATGTGTTATTAATCACCAAGTGATAAGAGGTCTCTGCAGGTGATGAGTTCTGACACGTGTGGCAGGGCAGGGAGGAGAGCTGGGTGTGGATGAAGCAGCAGCTCTGGGGAAACATGTAGGGTGTCCCAGGGGGGACAGCACAAACCTCAGTGGGCAGGGCATGCCCGACCCCACCAAGGGGATTAACCAAATTAAAGGTCTCTCAGAGGTTTCTTTTCTTCTGCAGGGCTTTGAGCATCCTCAGTGGTGGGAGGGGCAGCCTGATAGAGCAGTTTCAGCACAACAGGATGTGGGGGCAAGGGGGGAAGGTTGGCCTCAGCCAAGGAGCAGGAGGAGAAGGAGAGGAGCAGGTGCAGATGAGCTGAGGGGAACCAGGGCCAGAAGGCTCAGAGCTTCTGCAAAGCACTGGGGACACCCTGAACTGCTGGAGCAGCACATCTCCAGCCTCTCTCAACTCAAATCTGTTCTTTCTGTGCTGAGATAAAGAATGAAAATGATTTTCAAGTCTTGAGAGTGCTTTCCTTTGAGCTCATTTAGATGAGGATGTTTCTACCACACAAACCTTAATTGAAGTATTTGATTTCACTTTTGTATGTGGAGTTAATTTATGTGACACGATTAAAATACATGTTATTTATACAATAGGAACTTAGAACTGCAATAGATGATTAAAACAACTGAACAGCCTCTTCTGAAATTCTAACTTTGCTTTTCCTTTGACAGGATATTCTAGTTGAGTGTTTTTGAAAGTTAAGTTAAATATAAGGATGCATTTTAGATAAGTACATTACCATGCAAGCTCTATTTTATGCCTAACACTAGAGGTCTCAAAAAAAAAATCTTGATTGGTGTAAGCAGAGGATACTGATACAAGTTTTGGGCCTTATTGCTCACAGTTGCCTGAATGAAGTTGAACTGTCTGGTAGTGTTACTTCAAAGGGGTGAATCCCCCTCTGGCTGTGTTCCCTGTGTGTTGTGTTGTCACCTCTCCATGTGAAGCTACACAGCACCACCCTGGCATTCTCACATTAGAAGGTGAGGAGACCTTGGTGACACGGAGGAAAACAAATCTCTTTCCTCAAGGAAGCAAAATAGACACATCCAAGCTCAAAGCTAGAAACCAAAATGCATTGAGTCAGGTTTGTGTCACCACCAGTGGCAGAGTGCTCAGCATGTAGCTGAGTAATCTGTGTTCGGTAACAGGGAGTACAGCTGTTATTGTACCTGTGTCATACAGGCTTCTCCTGGAAAGGGGACTCAGCTGTAGCTCTATTTTTAAGGCCTCGCTTTGTGTGAGACTTTGCTGGAGTAGTAAAGGCTATTTTTGGTGGCTGTGACTGACAGCTGCTGTCACCTGCACTCTTGCACAGCTCTGTGGATCACGGTGAAGTGCAGCCATCAGCCCGGGCTGGCCCAGGAACACAGACACATCTATTTGTGTTTAAACTCCCTCTATTGCAAAAAGCAAAGCCTTTGCTGGGGTTAACTGCTGGGCTGAAACGTTTTGGGCTGGATGCTGCCTGTGCAGGGCTGTCCTGGCTATGGAGGGCTGAGCAGGTGGGGCTGCAGATGACCTGCACCCTGACTGTGCCCCAGCATCTTCTGCAGGGTGCAGGGCAGGAGGGCTGGGCTGGCTGTTCTCTGAGCACAACTGGGCTTCTCCTGCTCTGCAGGGCTCCCTGTGCTGCTGTGACCCCTGTGCTGCTGTCACCCCTGTGATGCTCCCACCCCTGCCTGAGAGGGTCAGAGAGCTGCAGCCATGCTCACCCCACCCATCCCGGCTCAGTTTGATCAGCTGGGTGGTTCTGATTGTGTTCTAAAACTCTGGAATTAGAGCAGGAATTCTGTTTTTCAGAAAGGGACGCCAGAGGGAAGTACTGGTTTCTGCAAGTCTCCCAAACCAGATTTTGCTGGGGACTGCCTGAAAGTGCAGAAATAGGATTAAAAGGGTTTTTTTAAAATATGTGTGGCAAATCTGCTTTATTCTGCAATAGAGCATTCAGGATAGTTGATGACACTCCTCAAAGCTAGTTGGTGTTGTTTGTTTGTTGCTTTGTGAAAATGTTGAAGTCTTGACCTGACTTCTTGGGATTAACTAGGGAAGGGGAAATGTCTTTTTTTTTTTTTTTTTTTTTTTTTTTTTTCCTTTTTTCCCCCTCTTGCAGGACAAGAAATGCTTCCCCCACAAATTTTTTGATCTCTCATTATCTGAAAGTCACAATTTCCAGTTACTCTTTACCTTGGATGTTTTAGTTATTTTTCAGTGCCTAGCTTTGGTTCATGGTTTTCAGTTTCTATAACAGAGCAAGATTCTCTTTTCTGACAGTGCAGTTGTGCTGCTGCATTGCTGTGTGCAAAGTGTTCTGAAACCTTTGCATTGGAGGTGCAGCTCAGTGGAAAGTCCTTCTGTTACACATGAGAAATTAATTTGCAATTATTAAAGTTGTTGGATGAATTCCTCCTTTGTTCTGTTTAAAAATGGCCTGTGAGCAGATTGCTAAATTCTCAAAAAATTCATTGCAACAAATTTTGAGTTTCTTCCCTAAATAATTCCTACTCTGACCAGAACAAACATTTCATGATGTGGAAGTGGGATTCATAATTTCTTAGTCTCTTGAGTGACTGATACATGGACCTCGGTTCTGCAGACAGTGTGAGCTGCAGGTAGCACAGGATAGGACCCAAAACTTGCTTTTAATCTGTGCTTTAATACTGAAGCGTTGGGTTGTGACCTGAGTTTTCATTAACTTTGGGGGCTGAGCCCAAAGACTGGAGGGGTGTGGTGTTTAAACCCTGCCTTTGGGTGGATATTTGCAGAGGGCAGGTGGCTGCCTGTGCAGAGGGCCCATATAGGGATTTTAGGAGGGTGGGATTAGACCCTGGCAACAGATAATTTTAATTTTAATTAAAATTAAATTTAATTTTAATCAGAAATAAATTTAATTTTAATCAGAAATATTACCAGTGGAAAGAAAAAAAAATATGGATGGTTCTTTGGTGGAGGAGGGGAAAAGAGCAAATGGGAGCTGAGGTCTGAGGCAGCCCCAGGCCAGGGAGCTGGATGGGAAGGCAGGACAGCCTGGCCATGTAGCTTGTGTCTGGTAGTGCTGGTAGGGGTTGTGTGGCAGAGCCCTCCAATGCCAAGTCATCACCCAGCCTGTCCAGCTAGTAAATATTAGAGGAGCTGAAAAAATGAATGGGAGCATAGCAGCAAATGCCACCAGCTGTGCCAGCAGCTGCAAAGGGCTGGACTCAGCACTGTGGAGCTGGCAGCCCTCTCTGCCACTGCTCCCCCGTGCTCCTTGCAGGCAGCTGCCACACAGCTCCATCTGCATCCCTGCACTCCTGGGCTGTGGAAACACCACAGGATGTTAACAAAGAGACACCACTTTTTTGCTTTATTGCACTGTGTTGCTTTCTGCCTGTGGCAGTTTTGTTGCCTAACTCAGTATAAAGGCTTTGGCACTACCGTTTTCTGTGCTGCACTCTAAATTTTGTTTCCACAGCACTACTCCTCATCTTACAAAGATGTGGCCCCACTGCAGCCTGCCTGTGCTGGCTCGGGATGCGCCGTTCACACAAAGGCGAGCACTGCTGATGCAGATGGAAGTGCTGCATTCACCTGCTGCTGCTGCTGCTTTCCTCTTCTCTGCTCCCCCTGCCTCTGCCCCCATCAGAACCAGCTCGGCAGCATATGGCACTGCTCACTTTGGCAAAACTTTGGCTGTCCTTCTGGAGCAGTGCAGCTCCCAGACCAACCGCACAGGCATCACCAATTAGTTCATTCTGCCTCTGTTAATTAAAATAAGCCACGTTATGGTGGCTTTCAAAAGCATAGGGACATGCTTGTGTCTATCAGCCTGTTCCCATAGCTGAGCCTTGGCTGATTTGTGTTGCATCTGT
The DNA here is from genome assembly GCF_965231275.1 of Zosterops lateralis. NCBI lineage: Eukaryota > Metazoa > Chordata > Aves > Passeriformes > Zosteropidae > Zosterops > Zosterops lateralis. Next base: position 8,270,463 of record NC_139775.1, read on the forward strand.
GCAATGGTTGCTAAATCTGGAGCGAAACAGGAGCAACAATTAGTGAAACCCAGAAGATTTCCTGCTGCTCAGCTGCCTGTGGCTCAGTGGCAGCCTCTGTCCCCTGGATTGTGCCGGGCAGAGCAGGGAGAGCGGGGCAGGGTCAGTAGATGGCACTGTCAGACCTGCCGTGCAGGAAAGGTGGCTGTAGGTGCTCGGACTTTGCTCCTCTCCCGGGCAAATTCCCTGTAAATGACAGCTGGACCTTGTGTCCCCGCAATCCCCGCTGCCGGGCCGGGAATGTGGCATTCCTGTTTGCCGGGGATCCCGCTGGAAGGGCCCGATCCCAGGGCTGCTCTGGCCCCTCTGCTCAGGCACAGAGCCAGGGGAGGCCCCACAGAGCCAGGTAAGGCCCCACAGAGCCAGGTAAGGCTCCACAGACATCCTCCCCCAGGCCCTGAGGAGCTGCCCCCGCAGCTGTGATGGAAGTTCCCCCAGACATGAGATGATGGGCTGTGTGAGGGGAGAGCTGAGTGTCATTTCTGGTGTCCCTGAGGGTCCCGGGGTGTTTCCAGGAGCAGGGAACCAGCAGTGTGCTCTGAGAGCAGCCCTGGGCTCCTCTGGGTGAGCCTGGGGTGTGCTGAGTGCCAGCAGCTCTCCAGCACTTCTGAGCTGCAATATGGCTTTACAGAGTAGCCAGAGCTGTGCTGCTGATGAGATAGCATCATTTCCTAAGGGATGATTCCTAGAAAACTCTCTAGCATAGCTGTGAAATGAGGATCTGTGGTTTAATAGTTATCATGGGAGCAGCTCCAGGAATCCCTCTGCAGCACAGTCACCATCCTGCACAGGCTTCTGTTCTCCACACAGGGCTTTTCTTCCAGCTTCTGGAGCAGCCACGGAGCTTGACATCATGTTCATCTGTCCATGTACCATAATATTGCCAGTGACATTCAGTACTTCAGGGATTTTTGGCTGCTGACTTTCAATGACATTAGGAGCAATCTCCATAGCCAGTGTGAAATCCTCCTCTGTGCTGAAGAATATAAAAGAGACTATTGCATTTAATATATTGGAGTACATGAGACACAGCAGCAGTTTGTGTGATTTATTGGGGAGACAAAAATGCACCATAGCGTGTTCTGTAAATATAAGCACAAACATATCTTGCTACATCCCACTGTAAATTTCCTTTACTACGAAAGTGTCTAAATTAATGAGTGCAGGAATAATGGATTATCTTATACAATAGGTTCTATCACAAGGTACTTGGTCATTAACATGGGAGCACAATTGACTGTCCTGACAAGGGCTTCAGATGATGGTGACATGGAACAAAGCAGCATGTCCCTTAGGGTATGGCCTGATGCCCTTGAGCCTGCTAGGGTCCTGGGGAGACTGGAAAAGGGCTGCCTTGGTTTCTGTGCTGCAGACCACCCTCTCTCAACCACTCCTGCATCTTACAGACAAGACTGACTTGCATCTCTCACAGGATACCCTCCCTTCACCTCACTTTTTTAATGTGTATCAGACACAAGACAAGTGATTCCTGTGTTGTAGTGTCTGAATCCCTCTCATATTGGATTCTTAAGTCCTTCTGATCTCCTTTAATCTGGAGCTTGGGAAAAGGGAGAATTTCTCTCAGTTTCTTTGGACAGATTCCCAAAGAGAAAGAAACAAATAGGTAAATAGATAAATTTTTGAAAACATTAATTTTTACTTGTGATGAGGCTGACAGGAGCTGGCTGATGGGAGGCACTGTGGCATGTCTGTTATCACATCTCCTATGAAGTTTGATGGAGCCAGCTGGCAAATACCAGCGACTCTCCTGAGTTCATAGCTCACCCTGTTTGTGTTGACATTTCTGGCAAGGAAAGGTAAAGAGTTATCCCAGCTGCAATAACCTGTGAGCTCTCCCTGTGCATTTCTCTTCATTTGACTGAAATGAAAGCCTCACTCAGCAGGAGTGAATTGAGTGCCAGCATTTGCCATTGGGACTGCTTGGCTGGGGGACCTGCAGGAGGGGGATGCTGTGGGAGATGGCACCTATGAGATCCAGCCCCAGATCCATCAGTGCACACCAGGGGCCTCATAGCTCTCACTTTCCTTTCCTCCCTCTTAAAACCTGACTTAGCTGTCACCTGGCTCCCTCCAAGCACAGCACAGAGCTGCTGTGAGGTGCTGCAGCCCCCAAGGCAGCAGCAGGCTGAGCCCTGCCCTGCTGCTGGAGAGGCAGATGCACACACTGCTGTGCTGGATTGCACCAGGGGAAGGGCTCCTGAGGGACTGACACACCTGTGAGCAGCTGATGGGCCATGCAGGGAGTTGTGCTTGACCACTGCTGGACACACGCCTTGTGAAGCCTTTGTTCTCTCTGAGAACAAAGCAAACAAAAAATACTTTCTCGTCCTTATATATGACAGTTTGCCTTCAAAGAGAGGAGAGGAAATTAAAAAAATTAAAGGAAACCCAAATGATTTGACTCTCGTGCCAGCATCCTATGTTTCCTTAGGCTTTCCTCCAGTGTTTGCTTTGTCTGTACTATTAATAATACTGTGTTTCCCTGGAAGTTGCCTAATTTGTTATTCTTGCCTCTTTTAAAAAATTTGACCTTTAGCATTTGAGCTTTCATAATTGTTGTTAATCTGTTCAATAAGGAAAAATAATTTTAAAAAGGCAAAAATCATAATCAGGTCTGTCTTCACTCTTTTACCACTATTTTCTCTTAAGACATTTCCCCCCACCCTTGGGAGTGCAAACCCCTGGCTGCAGGACTACTGGGAGCACCTGCCTCCTCCTTTCTGCATCCACTGCAGCCTTGTGCAGAGGCAAACACGCCTCTTGTTTTGCATTAATCCTTCATGTCCTGCCCTTCCCATTGCCTTTTTGACCTGGTATTTGCATTCAGTAGCCACAGTCATTGTCCAGCTCAGCCTCCCAAACCCAAGAGGTCGCTGTGTCACATATTCCCTGGAGATGTGCCTGGGGTGCAGCTTTCTTATTCAAAACCTCAGGTGTGAGATGATATTCCTGTGATCAAAGCTGGCCTTTGACTACCTTGTACTTTGTTATGTAGTTTACAGCTTCAGAGTTTTAAATCTCCAGATATCTGAGTGATGGGAAGTTGTTTTTTTTTCAACCCTTTTCAAGTAATTTCACTCTGTCATTGTGCTTTTCCTGAGCTGGGTCCAGACCAGTCCCTGTCCACTGAGTGTCCTCTTCAGAGACACCTCATATGGTGCAAAGTGAACAAACATTGAGGAGAAAGCTGGAGGCCAGAAAATGATTCCTTTCCTCTCATTTTAGCCACGTATAAGATGAAAGAATCTTTCCAGCACCTGATGCTTGAATAATTCTCCTCTTTAATGCCTGAAAGCTCTGCTCAGCTCTGCCTTGCTGGCTGACTGAACTCGCGCTGCCTGCGTCTCCTTCCAGGATGACAGCCAGGAAATTATTACAGTGCAATTTAAAGAGCATAAAATACAGGATGAGCAGATGGCAGGTCACGTCTCCTTGCCGTGAATAGCCCATGTCACCGTGGCTCTGCCTCAGCCCATGCTGGGCTGTGCTCACTGGCTCCAAACCAGAGGCATCACCAGTGGAGATGATGTCTGTCAAGGCAACGTCCCAGCAGCACAGACCTTACCACTGTGGCAAAGAATTTGGGCACTGGCAAGAAGCTTTAGTGACAATGAGCTTTAAATACCTGCTGTTAAGATAATCACAATAATCTGTCTGCCAGCTTTTTTCCTAATATGCATTTTCTAATTCATTGTGGGAGGCAAAATCCTTTGACTGGTGGAATGAAGACATGGCACTGTGACTATAATCTACATTGTTAAATAAGTGGAAGGAGCAGCTATCAAGAGCTGAAATCCTACCCAAAGCAGGATAGCTGCCTTCACAGACTAATTTTTTTTTTAAAAGGCAAGAAATTAGTGTTTTCATAGGAAGGAATTCCTTGATGGGAGGAATCCTCACTTCCATGAAAGGGATTAAAAAAGTGAATACTGCAGTTGTAGGATTTGCTGAGGTCCTGATCTTTTAGAGTCTGCCCTTGGAGCAGGATATATCTTACCCTCTGCTTCTCATTTACTGCTCTCTGGACTGCTGTGCAAGAGGCTGAAATAGCCATTTATGATCTTTCTTGTCATCCCAAAGAGGTGCTTTTGAGAAAATTAATTTCTCTTCTATCTAGTTGGGAAACTCAAACAGAGATCTGTCATGTATTGGCCCTTGGTGGAGCAGTCAGGTTGATCCCCCTTCATCCTTTCAGCATTAATTACAAAACCCCTCTGCTCCTGTGAGCAGCACTTTGCCCAAGAAGCCTGTGTGCTTCCTATTAATCAGCAGCACAGCTGGGTGTGTCTGATGCACAGGGACACACCACAGTGTCAGTGCCATCCTTCCTTTACTACTGGTGGTGCTGGAACAGAAGACAGACCTGGGATTCACAGAGAATGGAGTAGAATTTGATAGGAAAGCATCTTCTCAAAAAAGCAATTGAGGAAAACATGACATCTAAGTGAAGCACTGAGCCCTGACAGCAGGGCCAGCAGGTAAGTGATGTGCACTGAGAGAAGCACAGCTATCCAGAAATCATTCCTTGCACAGTTCATTTTCAATTAATGAAGGTGATTGGGTTTTTTACCTTTCACACTCAAAGCCCTCTCTTGTTTCCTGTCCCCCTGAGGTGAGGGAGGAACAACTTGTCACCCTGCCCAGGTGTCAGCTCGGATCCTTGGTCCACCAGCAGTGCCTGATTTGCACGAGACCTGCTCATGCAGATTTGGACAGAACCTGAAACACACCTTTTCTTTATTCCCCTTTAGGTGAAATCTGCTGTAACCTCACCCCATTCCCTGGTGAACACATCTGTGCCCTGCAAAGGCTGCATTTGACACTCCTGTGGGCAGAACCCTGTGAGAGGCAGATGTTTATGGAGCTGGGACTTGCAACTCCCTGGTCACCTCTGGAAATGGCTCTTTCGAGGACGTTTTCAAAGCATGTTTGCAGAGGCTTGCATTGCTGCTACTCTGCTCATGCTGAGGAATAAATTGGATTTGACTATCTGCAGCTGCTTTTGGCACCTTTCACTAGTGAAGAAATTCCTGTTGTGATTTGTGAAGAAATAACCACCCAAAATCCTTAATTTTATAAGAGGTATTCCTGGGGGGGGAAAAAAGGCACTTTTCATATAGTCTGGCTAAATGTAGCCAGTTTATTCAGCTGGGAGCATTATAGTTTGCATTTTGCATTTCTAAGAATTGAATTTGCTAAATGGAGCACTTCCCACTGACAGAGTCAGCACTGGGCTCTGCTGTCTTTTTTTTTCTTTTCTTTTCCTTGCAAGTGGAAACCATTTTCACTTGTATCACAGAGCTTCTTAGCCCTGTTGAATCTGGCTTAGTGTTTCTCAAGGGACAGAGGCAGGATTACTAACAGCTTCCCAACCCACTTTAGTCTCTCCCTTCATAACACAAACTCTCAGCAAAACAGGCTCGAGCAAGGTCTTTGTCCTGGATGACTTTTTGCTAAATAAGTTAGCAATGCTCTAGTTAGCAAAATCTCTTATCCCCTGTGGATGGGTTCAGGCTTGCTGGTAGAGTGCAGCAGGGCTGGGACCAAGGTAATGTGAGCAGTGCTGACAGAAAAGCTGTGGCAGGTTTAAACCTTGGTGCAGCCAATTCCCAACGTGTGTCCTCAGACCTGCCGGGGAGATAAAGAAATATTTTGATCTGAATCAGAAAAATCTGTCATTTGCTCACAGGGAAACTGAAACAGGTCCCTCTTTTTCTCCCTTTCACAGATGAACAGACAGAATAAGCTGTCCACCTTCAGAATGTGAGTTGACTTTGCATTTCAAGAAGAACATTTGTTTCTTCTCCATGAAATTTATTAATAAATATGTTTTTCACAGCAAGCTTAGTTTCTAAAAATATGTATCCTAGGATTAGATAGATTTTTCTAAAGACTTCTATGGAAGTTGAATGCTGTAGGATCCTGCAAAAAGGAGCAATTATATGTGAAAACTTATTGTAAATTCTTCCAGATTAGACTCTTTTCTTTAAAAGAAAAAAAAAAAGGAAAAGCTTTTTCTTATTCCCATCATTCAGTGAAATGAATCTTTAGATGACAGATACTGGACTCTGACAGACATCTCATCTTGTATTGAGCCTAGTGACAGTCTGAAAGAAATTGCTCATCTGAGTCAACAGCCAGCTTCCCTGACTGTGTTTGTCTTCAGTGCTAATTTCATTTCTTTGCTCTGTTTTCCTGGAATCTGGGCACGCACACTGACCTGATAAATAACTGGAGCTGGCAATAAAGATAAAGGAAAGTTCTACACTTCAGAGGTCAAGCTAGCCTCCAAATCATATTTGCCCTAATGGAGAACAAATTCAACACCACCAAAAGTCAAATGAATGTTTAGTCACCTGAGAAAATACCATTATAAGCTGAAATGAGCTCTCATTATTTTTTCCATTTTATTTCTTTAATTTCTCCTTGGCTTCTTCTACAAAACTAAAAATAGGGGCATTAGTCACAGGGTACTTCAGAGGCGCCCTCAAGGCAGAAGGAAGGTTCTAAGGTAAATCACAGCTGGTGACTCTTAAAATGGATGAAATCGCTTGCATTAGGCCTTCAGGATGCATATTTTCATTTACTTGATTTATTCCTATTGTTTAAGCTGTGATGTGAAGTGGCACAGGCACGATGGAGCCAGGCTGATGAGGAACTTTACAGTGAGCTGTCAGGGCAGAAAATCCCATTGCAAAGAGATCCTTTCCTCAGGGCTGTTTGTGAGGGTGGTGCAGCAGAAAGCTGAGAGAATGATTTAAAAGGGAAAAAAAAAAAGAACAGAAGATGGGGACGTGGGCAGGTAAATTACCTGACATGCTGCTGGCACCAAGGCACTGGACCACCCTGGTGCAAACAGCTGCAGAGCTGGGCACAATCAGAGCCAGGTTATCCCTCCCAGGAGCTGAGCAGGGTGTCTCAGCCCCTCATCCTGCTCCTCACAGGAGCTGATTTGTCTGCAGAGGTGTCCCTTTCCCACTGAAGCTTATCCCTTCCCTCTCTGCCCAGCCTGGGAGATGCTGGTGACCTGTTTCCCACTGATATCTGCAAGCCTCCCTCTGCCTTCTTCCACCCTTTGAGTGTGTGAATGTGAAGGCTGAGGGCTGTCTAATACAGTATTTCTGACAGCCAAACCTGTTTGTTTTGGTGCCCAAAAGGACATTAGTAAATACCTTTTTTCTGTTGTTGCTGATGCCATCAAGTCACATTCTATGTCATTGTATCACCAGCATCCTACAAAGGGCCTCCTGGGTGAGGCACCTTGGCAATAATAATGTCTTTTATTGATAAAGATGCTTCCTTCTGGAGAAATAATGGAGCTAGCAGGGCCAAATAGTACCTAAATGGCATGTCCAAGGCCTCCTCTTGCAATTTATATCTGAGAAATTCCTTAAACCATGTTTATTTTGCAAAACATTGAAAAAGAGTAAGGAGTTACTGTGGAAGTAGATATTAGCAGGGCCTGGGGGAAAGCAGAGAACCTTTTATGTATCTCACTGTGCCCCTGTAAAATCTCAGCACTCTCTTACCTCACTTGATATATATTTTGTGGGCATACAAATCTTAATTTGTTATGAAAACTTTTCTGTTTAAATGCAGTTGTGAAATTCATCAAGGGCACCTGCAGAGCTTAAGTGTGTACACAAAGGATGGAATATTTTGTGTTCTGTGGGTGTCAATTATTTATTATAGAAATATCTTCGTAATGAAACTTCATCTGATTTGTTCATGATGGCAAAAGTGATTCTGGATGATTGACTTGCATGTTAATGTGGTACATGAAAAGTGTGGACACATCAGCAATGTTTGAGTTTCTCTGCTACAAAACATATGTGCACCATAATAGAGCTGTCAGCAAGTTGTAATGAAGCTGACTTTACTTAAACTGATCTTTTTTCACCTATGCAAGATAGTGTGTGGGTTTTATAGTAAGTTACATTAGATCAGCTAAGTGAGGGCTGCCTTACTGTATTTTGTGGCTTTTTAAAAAATTCGTTTGTGCTGCCTTTGTAGTGGGAATTCATTTGGTAGAACTTTCCAGTAAATTGCAAGAGAAAAATCCTCAAACTAAATCCCCAAGCAACTCCTTGCTCCTGCTTCAACAAAATAAAAATAAATTCGGAAGAAAAATTTTATATGAGTCAGAATTATTTTCTCTTCAGGAAGAAAAATCCAGGGGATATCGTGGTTTGTTTCAATATTAACAGGTATTGATTTATCAAACATCTTAGTTTCTAGCCAGCTGTATACAGAGGCCAGCAAGAGTTGTGGTTTTTTTTCCTATTTCCCCCATGAAGAGGTCAAAGACAGCTCCATGTAAGAATGTGATTTCCTAACAAAATATATCCTTGAGGACTAAAAGGAAAATTCCTTTCTGGACAGGCAGGCTTGATGTTTTTCAGTTGTAATGACATATTTATTTCAGGCTAAATTTGGCCAAGTGTTTATAAGTGCACACAGCATCACAGATGTAAATGCAATGTTCATTGTTTGGCTGGGGGAGAAGGATGCTCCTGGCATGAAAACAACCAAGGGGAGGACTCTGGGAGTTAATTTGCTATCCTGGGCACTTCTCCATATATCAGTAGAAGGAAGAGTACTAAAAAGGCTGCCTCTCAGATTTTAATAAGAAAGTCTGTGAAGATTGCATTTTGGCTTACAGTACAATATTTCATTTTCCTCAATCCTTTAGAATCTTTTCCAATAATGCATCTGTGTGTACATTTTGTGGTGGCAAACATGTTTGAGGTCACTCAGTCAAGCGACATTAAAAAAAAAAATTGCTAACAACAAATCTAAAATGTTGCTGGTAGATGGGTGCAATAGCTCATCTGGTAAACAAGCTGTTACTGAAAAAATATTACTGGTACTGTGGATGACAGTCATGGCAACTGAAAAGGTTAGTTCAGCTCCATGTCACCACTGCCATCAGGAGGCAGATGGTTTCCAGGTAATCCCAGTCTGACTGGCCGTGGCTGCTCCAACAGCAAAGTTAAAGCTGTTTTTCCTGTCCCTGTGTTTAGCAAGCTTTAGCACACCAATCCAATAGCCTGTTGATAACTGGTAATAAATCTCAAAACCTCAACCATTCAAAGTAAATCCTTAGCTCTCACCCGGCACTCTTTCTTGATCTTAGAATTTTCTCTAATCTTAGTATGGAGCTGTGTTAAATGCTGAGCTCTTATTCCAGCCATGCAGTAGAACCAGAGTTCCTGGAGGCTCAAGGCAAGAGAAATTCTTACATGGTGTTGATTTTAATTTTCTTCCCAATATTCTGATCCTGGCTGATCAAGTATTTACTGCACCAGTGTTGTGTTTCCTGGGAAATATTTGCAGTGGTGGGAAAATATTCTATCAATACCTGGACTTAGCAGCAACACCTGTGTCAACACTCCCACTTGGGTAAGAAAGGTGCATTCTCTGTTAGCAGGCAGCAGGACAGGCAACCCAGCAAGTGCAAACTGCATCCCTGAAAATTTCTGTCACTCTGTCTGGGGTGGCAAAGAGAGACTTTGTTCTCTTGAGCTGAAAGCTCAGAGCTGGCCATTGCTGCTTTAACTCAGAGTGTGCAGAATTGAGTAGAAAATGTCATTACTTTTATGTTAAGTAAGTAGAAAAGTGCAAATAAGAGAATATGCAGCGGGTTTTAAACTCTTGAGGACAAAATAGGTCTGTATAAGCTCTGCTGTAACTTATTTGCCAGTGAGGCCAAATTTCATCAAAAAAACAGCTCACAGAAATTATTTAAATTTAATTATTTTAAACTTCTCTAAAGGATCTGACTGCCCAAAGTTTTTGTGCTGAGGTATTTGCTATAAAAAGTATCATGGAAAGGTGACTCAGAATAAAACTTGTTGGTGGGTAGAATTATGGATTTAATATGTTCAACGCCATTAATTGTATCTGCTGTTTACTTAGTGTTTTACAGGGTCAAATCATCATCCTCACTGATTTATGCATCCCTTAAGTTCTTTTATACTTTGTGATCTTGAAGCAGGACACTGAGATGATAAACCTGATGTTACCCAGAAAGTCAGAGGCAGCAAGGTTGGTCCCACAGTCACCAGAGGCACTTGGGGCTTGCTCCTCCTCCATTTTACTATTCATGGACACCTCTATTGCCAAAGCTTAATTTAGGTCATTTTTCAAGAAAAGACAGGCACTTTCTGTGGGTCTGATGAAACAGAATATGTATAAAGCACAACCAAAAATGATTTTAGGATGAATCAGAAATGTTCAGTTCAGCTGGGAGAATTGACACCCAATAGCCACTGACACACAGAGATAAACTCAGAGCAGCAAACAGCCACCAGCAGTTTAGGTTCTCTTTATATCCACCTTGGGATTTGTCTGTGTTCTTGAATATATTAAGCACCTGTGAGTAATGAACAAACATGTAAAAATTACTATGTTTTTTTGGAGGGACAGTTAATGAGCTGAAGAAGGGCTAAATTTATTGAACAAGTCATTTATTTAATGAACAGTTTGACTCAAAAGTATGGTGCCTCTGTTGTAGCTTGTAGCTGGACCTAAGGGGGCTTTTTATATTTTACTTTGGTATAAACTGCCTCCTGTGTATTTTAGTGCTGCAGCAGCATTCTGGCCTTTTCAGCAGGGTGTGAACAGTTAGATAATGACAGCAAGCAGAATGGAAACTGTGGGGTTAAGTTCTGGAGCAGCCCCACTGCAGCCAAGATACAGAAAGAATAAAAAAGGGATTTGAACTTGTAATTGCAGTAGCAAAAATATCCTGGAGACTGATGGAAGGGATCTCATGTGCTGTCCTTCAGGCTGTGAATGAAGCTTTGTCAGTGGCTCAGGTGAAGCCTTTTTGGAACACGAGCTCCTGTGCCCTGCTGCAGCCTGTTCTGGATGGGTCTGAGGCTGCCTGGTGTCCTGTGGCTGGATCTGTGCAAGCCAGAGGTTTGATCTGTTTGGGCAGTTCTCATTCACCTTTTACTCCTTGTAGACACTCCCAGAGCAGCCATGGTGCAGACAGGAATAGCAGAGTGTGATGGAGAGGCAGCTTGCCTGTTCTCAGGACAGGTTGTTAATTATTAGCTTTTCCTCAGGTGTCTGGGACTGGTCAGCAAATGCTTGACTTGGCTGGTGAATCCCATGCAGTAATTCCTATGCAGTTTCCAGCCTTTCAGAGCTTAAAGCTAGATCTTCTGGGAGAAAAATTTAGGTTTCTGTCTATTTGCTGATGCCTGCAGTGGTGTTTCAAAGGAAATGGCTGACCATAACTGACACATACAAAAGAGGCAGAGCAAACCCACAAATCAGCTATGTGATGTTGTTCCAAGGGAGAAGGCACCTCCTCAACCTGCAGTGTGTGCAAGGGGGCACAGCCCTGCTGCCTCACAGCCATGGGAATGCCTGCTCCAAGTTGGTAAACAGGATTAATGAATGATTGCTTTGTTGATTAAAAACATGTAGCATCTGTGGACTGTGGAGAGAATATCAGGTGCCAAGATGGAAATGTACTAATGTGCTTTGAGCCCTGAGTGGAGGTGCAGCCTCTGGAACTGGGAAAGGATCTGGTAAAGAGTAGAAAACCGATCAATAAGGGGCTCTTGGGGAGGAATGTTTGGTGCTGGTTAAATGGTCAACCTGCAGGGAGCTAGAGAAGGAAAAACTGTATGCAGAAGGATGAGCAGAGCTGCTAAAAGAAAAAGTGATTTAGCTGTTAAAAACAGGACCATACCCATTTTTTTTTTTTTTTATATTAAAAAAGAAAAGAGAAAACCCAGAGTGGATAAACCATCAATTTTCCTACATTTTAAATGAGATCTAAAAGAGAACTCAGTAATGGTATTGGTTGCCATGGTGTTTAAAGGTGCAGCTCCACAGACACTTCAAATAACAGGAGATGCTTTTATCTGCCTATGTGGCTGAGTTAATTTTCATCTGCTGGAATTATTCATTTACTTTGCTTTAATTATCCTATATTGGCAGTACCATAAAAGGGCCTGATCCTGCCATTTAATACAGACAGTACTCTTTCTGAGTCCAGAGGGAGAAAGAAGGATTAGATACAAGCTGAACTACTCAGGAGATGCAAATGGGAATGCTGTGGCTCTGGGCTTGCAGAGATGCCCCAGAAGTCTGCTTATACAGTGGTTAGGGCAGAACTGGGCAGAGAAACATTGCCCAGGCTCTGGGATGTGAAGGTGAAGGCAAATCCACAGAAGAGCTGCTGTGTCCTGTTAGCCACAGGTGCTGATGCTCTCCCAGTTCTGTTCAGGGGGACTGTGGGGGGTAGAAGAATCTCTCTTGTGTCCTACAAGGTTTTTCCCCTGTTTTGCTAAAGCAGTCACATCCCCATCTGGGCCAGGGGACCTTGGTGAAGCTCACAAAACCTGTCCCTTGCTTTATTCACCTCCAATCCTGCCCAGCCAGGCTTTTGAGCTCACTCCTTTTGCATGCCTTCTGTGGCACTGGCAGTGTTTATTGACCAAATAAAAAGGCTACTGGTTAGATTGCCAAATCCCTGAATTGCTGTTAGATTGCCAAATCCCTAAACTTTGGTTTGGGTTTTGAAGTGCCAAGCACTTGACTTCTCCCTTGGCCTCCTCTCTTGGTACCTGCTGGGAGGCTGTTGATAGCAGCACCACTTGGGTGAAGGCTAAAATCCCTGCACTCCAGATTGCAGTAGCATCTCTATGCCCACAAGGAGCCTGTTTCAGATCCTGGTTCATAGACAAAGTGCATTGATCCTGTGCCTTACTACCTTTGGATCTCATCAGCTTAACTCCCTCTGTCCCCTTGTGTTTTGGCTAAGAACAGCCATCAGTACTGGCATTGCATCTCTAAACACAAATATCTCTTTCCTGTGCTTGGCTTTATTTAAAAAAAAACAGGAATGACCCAAAAGAGGAAAAGCTAGAAGCTGATGATGTGAGATGATGCAGCCCTGTGTTACTATAATAGGGCTGTTGTTTGAAATGGGATATCAATAAATACATTTATAGTGTTTTCTCTCACAATAACAGTTGTCACATAATCTGCAATGAAATGGCATTCAGAGTCTCAAGATCTTTTCCAGCACCCTGTCTATGCTTTATTTTATTGATGTTTTTCCTTGTTCTCCTTAAAAGCATGAGTCAGGAACCCTGTGTTTTTAAAAGCAGTCCCAGTTGAACATATCTTTCATTTCCTTTGGATTACATTAATTGCCTGACAGCTAAAAGTGATCTGGGTTTTTCAGTCTTCAGCTCTGGACCGCAAGGAATATTTACCAGCTACAGCAGATTTATAAAGATGCCACCGAGATGCCTTGAGACTAACAATCAGAAAACACAGCAGCAAAACAACACTATTTTTCAAGGTTAAATGCTCAGAATGCTAAAAAAGGAATTGCACATAATAAAGCCAAGCAAAGGTTTGGATTCAGCCCATATTTTCCTCTACTTTTGTCCCATAAAAACGAAAGTGCCAGTGGTTTAAAAATTATTGCACAGCATCACACAACAATTAAAAATTTAATAACAGAGCTTTAATTTTAATTTAGTTTTGGTTTTGTAGTTCAGATGTCTGTTAGTGTCAACCCCCCTGCCTCTATTGCACACTCATTTCCTTGTGGTGCAGGCCTGGCTCTGTGTCTTTATAAGACTGGCTGGAAGATGCAATGTAAAGACCAGCTAAATGGAAGGAGGGATTGACCAGGCTGATGTTAGCAATTTGGAACTTAAACCTGTCCTGCATGACTTTGAACAAGCCACTTAGTCTCCCTGCACCCCTTTTCCCTGGTGAAAAGTGCAGTAATAGCACTCCTCATTCACAGGAAGATCACTCCTTTGGGAGGTTCCCAGGCACGGTGGCAACAGGATCAGGAAAGGGGTTTGGACAGAGGGAGTACCCTGCAGGTGTGTGCTGGGGAGGCAGTGACACCAAATTTGCAGGTTTAAATCCATCATCAACTTTGCAGCTTTGTTTCAGTGACAAAAAGAAAAGGCCTGATTCTCATTCAGCCACAGCCACCACTTCTTGTGTATAAAAAACCCCATCTTAAGGCCCTGCATCACTGGCAGAGATGCTGCTCTTGGGCTATAGATGTTTTTGGGTCTGTTTCCCTCCCTTGAAGCAGGGACTGAGGTTCCCATATACACAATATGAAGATGTTCCCTGCCTTGAAGTGACTTTGTGTTTGCGAGTGAAAAATGAAACTTTAACTTCAAGAAATAGACATTTACAGATCTCAGTGTAATTTATAAGTCAAAATGTTCTGTGTACAAACACTATAGAGCTGAACCATCTAAATCTGGTCTGCAAAAGCAATAGTAGCCATTATTTACTGATACGCAGTGAGAAGAGGTGAAGTATTATGAATTCTTGTCTGAGTGACCTTGTAGCAATTGTTTGCCACTGTTCCAGATAAATGCTGCACACTTGCATATTTATAAATGATTGTCATTTGAAGGGACAGGGCTGGCTCACAGGAGATGACTCTTGGAGCAGCACACCTGATCCATCCTGCAGGTCTGAGAGCCAGGGAGAAGTAAACTACTTCCCAAGGTCAGTTTAAGTAACAGAGGTGTCCACATCCTGGCTGTACTGGTCTTAGTTTGGAGGCCATCAGCACAGACTGGCAGCGGCGGGGGAAAATCTGGAACTGGTAGTTTTTTCTTCCCATCAATGCCTCACTCTGAACCTAAGAGAGGCTCTTGTGGACTGCCAAGCTGGCCAAGTAAGCCATCTTCCTGGGGATAGACAAAACTGCCCCCAAAGGTAGCTCAAGCTTTCTCAGGTGAGGAAATTGTTGAGTCCTTTGCTGGTGCCTGAACTACATCTTTGTAGCACCACAAGCCTGTGCTAGGAGCAGGTTTGGACACCACCTTGACGAGGAAAAATGGAGGAGGGGGGGGAAGTTCCACAGTGCTTTAGCCTTCCACTAAGAACAATTGAGACATCACTGACAGGCACTGCTGTCTTTCCAAGCCTTCCATGAGATTTCCCTTAGGAGGGGGATTAAGTGGAGTCCATTTGCTGGCAGATTTCCTGCAAGATGCCGTGCCTGCCGCGGGACAGACCATGGAGGAAGGGCAAAGCAGCTGATTTGGGGTGACCTGTGCCTCAGCAGCTCCCTGAAATTGGTTTGCAGCAGGCATGGGATGCAGGAGCTCCCAGCAGGGCTGAGGGAGAGCTGCAGGCTGTTTGCAGCTCAGCACAGTGGGTGGTGGTGCTGACAGCACTCAGAACAGGGTCAGCCCTGCCCATCACACAGGACAGAGCAGTTCACAGGGAGCTTTACACTCTGATTAACATCTGTGCCACCTGCCTCTGTGTGTGTGTGTGAGGATGAGGTGTATAACCCAACTATTTTAAGGAAATGCATCACTACTATGAATTAGAAATCCCTACAGGGGCTTGAAAATTTGGTTTAAACTCTTGTATATATTGCAGATCTTATTAATTTTGTGTGGGTATATCATGTTGTGACTCCAGGTTTATTCTTCTGTAATGAATATGGAAAGCAGATTTTCAGTTCTCAATGCACTAGAACATCACACCTGTTATTTTCTTATTTTCCTCCCTCTGCCTTTCAAGTTGGAATGAAGCCCTCTACCTTGGAAATGTGTCTGTGTGGGCCTTCAAAGCCTAAGGCTGGCTGCAATAATCCTGCTATATCCATTTTTTAACCCCTAGGAAGTGCTAATCATGTGAATCATTGCTCATGTGAATCTGCAGTACTGATTTTGGCATTGTTCTCAGTCCAAACTTTCACTGCTTTTGATGATTCAACTCAAACTCTTATCACATGTTCACATTTAAGGAGAGGCTTTGGGGGACTTAAATTCGTCTTTAATCCTACCTCCAGCTAACAAAATACTCTGAACCTTTAGAACAGAGGAAGACAGAATGTGTGTGTGCATGTCTGTGTAGGCTGACCTGCTGCAGAGATCATTTCTTCAGGCTTTGCCTTATCTGTTTACAGATTCAGTAAGGCCAGAGAAGGATTACACCAAGTGATCTTTGGCTCCAAATGCTTAAGTCATCTCTAAACTGGAGGTGCCTTGGCAGTAGACAAGGGAATTGAACCATTGCTTTTGCAAATACACTTTAAATGGTCTATTTTCCACATAATTCATTGCTAAAATAGATTTCCAGGCCAGGTACTCAGGAAGAATACTTGTGTTTATGGAGGTCTGCCCATGGGGACTTCCATTTTGGTATTTTTTGTTCACTTGTTCTGTTAACCTAAAACCACCATCTGAATTGTTTAATCCCTGTGTATTTGGGGAGGACTTAAATGATCTTTAAGTTTTGCACAGTTAATCAAAAGTTCTCTGAGGCTTGGAAGAAATCCCTAACTTTGAGGTATCCTCCTCCTTCACCCTGCACACAAGCAGCAGAACAGTCCAAGAAGTCAGTTGTGTGCTCTTTGGTGCTCTCAGCAGCCTCACAGCAGATCTCTGCATCATTCCCCTTCTCCT
The DNA here is from genome assembly GCF_965231275.1 of Zosterops lateralis. Classification (NCBI taxonomy): domain Eukaryota; kingdom Metazoa; phylum Chordata; class Aves; order Passeriformes; family Zosteropidae; genus Zosterops; species Zosterops lateralis. The sequence continues at coordinate 8,286,959 of NC_139775.1, forward strand.
CATCTGTGCTGTGCTAGGGAGGAAAGGAGAAATCATTAAAAGGGGGGAGATGCCCAGGGGAGAGGGCAGGGATTGTCCCCTGTGTGCCAGCAATGGGGGAAAGGAGCAGCAATGCCCTTGAGGAGCTGGGAAGGGCTCCACAAGCAAAAAAAAAAAAAAACAACAACAAAACAAACAAACAAACAAAAAAACCCACCCAAAACCAACAACAACAAAACAAAACCAAAAACAAACAAAACCAAACCAAACCAAAACAAAACAAAACAAACAACAAAACAACCCAGTTGTTTATTCAGTACATTTTCTCTACTTTAAGAAAATTAGGAAAAGGTAGGAGATTAACTTACCTCCCTGTCTGGGAGGAACAATGCTCCAGGGAGAAGAGACTTAGTCTCCAGAGCAGCCCTGAGATATGAGGGCTGCTTCTGATCTTTCCATTAGAGCAAAGAAATCATCCTTCCCATTCTGAAGCAAACCAAATGAGCATCTCACTAAACAAATTGAAGCAAATAGCTAATAAAATCTAAAACAAATGAGATTACTGAATCAAATCATAGAATGCAAAATATTTGTGTAATTGTGTAATTCAAAGCTGTTGCAATATTAATGAATTTTATAATAGAATGATTAAACACAGGATTCATTTTCACTTTGCAAGTGTGCTTAAGCCTTTAATCTAGCAGGGTATTACAACATAGGTAAATTTTGTTAAGTCTTTCTGTGAAAGTATTTTATTTCAAAAACCACAACAAACCTCTTCCTGTTCAAAGCCCTCATCATCACTCATTGTTTTCTTCAGTCTCCTTCTTATTGTTTTCTTTATTCCGCTTCTTCCCATGGTTTCTGGCTCACTTACTGAAGATAAAATGAGACAATATGCACCTGACACACTGAGCAGGGCAAAGCCCAGGATATAGCTCAGCACAGCTGAAGTCCAGTTGCCTAAAGCATCCTCTTATTCAAATCCTGACTTTTCCTATAGTCTGACACAGCCTCTTGTATAAAGAGATTTTTCTCTGAATAATCTTGCTGTTCACCATGAACTGTTTCAGGAGCAAGGTCCTCCTTAATGGCAGGAAGCGTGGCAAAAAGTAGCCCCAGGAGAAACACAAAACTCTGAACTCAATCCTCATTTATCTCAACCACTATTTATTTAAATTTTGTTTATACGTGCTGAAGAGCCAAGCAGAAGGGCAAGCTGTGGGACTTTTTCCTATGAGGTTTTTTGACCATCTTCTCTTCAACAGATTAAAAAAATGATGCTCAAACACCTTTGTGATTCTTTTGAACCTGAGGAAAGTTCCAGAACCTCAGTCCAGACTGAGCAAAATTGATTACTCCTATCTTCTGTCTGGTAACTAATGGAGCCTTGCTTAAAGTTGCTCTGCAGAGCTTTTGTGCTGCTGTAAATCACTGCTGTTGTCAAAGTTTTGAGTTTTCCTGTTCAGCAGTGCAAGGCTGTGGGCTTCTCTGAGCTCTGCCTGCTCCATCCTGGCAGGGAGAGGCACAGGTTCCATTTCTGTGAGCACATAACCACAGGCTGGGGGTTTGTGCCCTGTGAGGGGGTAAAGCTGAGGGTGCCCAGCCCTCTGGGTGCCCCTCCTATAGTTTGTGTTTGACTCTGCCCTGGCCAAGCCACAAAACTGGAGCAGTGTGTGGAAGCTTCTCCTGGTTACTGGAAAATCAGTGAAGAAGGAACAGATGTATCAGGCCTAGAAGTGCATGAACATTTTTGTTGCCAGGGAAATTAATTATTTGAACAATTTACGTTGGATTGTGCTGGATTCATGTGTAGTCCTTAAAACTGGGTGCCTTTTCTGAAAATAAGATCATTTTTGTTGAGATGATGTCTGGTGAAGGACTTTCAGGGGGAAATCCTGCAAGGTGGAGAAATCAGTGACCATTCTAGTCACTTTTAACTCTAAAATTGATATGGATCAGTGCTAGGGAGGTGTGTGAACCTCTCCCACCCCGGGCTACCCAGAAATTAGGTGTGTGGTGTCATAATGATGGTGTGAGGTGTCTCTGTTCTTTTCACTCCCCACACTCACACCCATCCTGCACTACTGCTCCATCTCCACTCCTTTGTGTCCTCATACACCTACAAGGAAGGGATTAGTTGTCCTTTTTGTGCACTATTCCTCCAAAAATACCATGTATCATAGAGATGACTAATATCGCCCCATTTATCTTTGTAACATTGCAATCACTCCACCATCTTAAAATGGTGTGGGCACCTGTATCCAAGACAGGCTAAATCATAACAATTCAAATAATACTCTGAGTGCTTTGATGCAGGAGAATAAAAACCTTCCTATAGCAGCTGTAATACTCACTGGGAATGTTTTTTGTCATAATGGAAATACAGCCCATTGTTTTTAATACCAGTAAGATGATGTGGTAGGATCCATTCTCTGCAGGTTGATGAAAGGATCCGTTGAACTAACTTGATTCCCGAAACAAATTGAGATATTTGTAGATTTAAGCTGTGCATGGATCTGCATCTCCCCTTTCACTCCTCACAGTAGCAGAGCAGAGGTATCTGTCATTTTCTGTCATACACAAACAGGCTTTTGTGCATCCATTTGTAAATGTAAAGCAAGATTTTGGTTTCTGGCTTCAAACCCTGAACACATCAGCCTGAGGTTCCTTGGTAGACAGTGGGTGCTATAACCATGATATTGCCTCTTACAAGGACAAAATTTAAATATTAATTCTGGGAGAAATTCAGGTAAAAGGAAACCCAACATAATTCCAACCCAGATGTTTTATTCAGCTTAAAATGAATAAGTAATTTTATTTTCAAATGATCTAAGGCTTTTACTTTTTGCTGCAAAAAAAGAAAAGAACAAAATTTCTGTGGAAAGCAATAACAGTAATGAATCTTGAAAATATAAAGTAAGGCCAGCAGGCTTTCAGTGCTTCTCCTTCTTTGATTAAGTGCTTGCTGAATTCAACCCAAATTTACAAAGCATGAGTTTGCTATTAATTCAGTTTTCTTTAGCCCAGCTTACAGCACTGAATTACAGGTGGTAGTTCAGTGCTTGCTGCCAGCAGACAAAGAGGTCAGGGAGAGTCTGAGGCTGCTCCTGGGTTGTGGGGACACAATGAAGAGTGAGCTTGGCCACTGCAGAGGTCCTTACTGAGCATTGTGTGCATCAGCTTTTAGGATCCTCTGTGTGGTTTTGTGGAGGTTTAGGTTTAACAAAGGTCTGGCAATGCAGGTAAGGACTGTCCAAGCTGCTTTCTGGGTGAGGTTTGACTGCACTGTGATGTTTGATTTCCCTGTCCCATCACTCAAGACTATGGTAACAGCAAATCCTATTTCATAACAAAGATTTTCTGAAACAACTTTTTCTTTTTTCCCCCTCAAGCTCAGTTTTGCACCAGAAATTACACAAACCAGTAAATGAGTTGCAGGAACAGATGGGGCTAATTGCACCTGTCTGACAGTGCAGATTTTAGCTCTCTGAGCCTTCAAAAGGCTGTGGATCCAAATCACAGTCTGCAAAACAACTGATGGGAAGCCTCTTTGAAAGTCAGGTGTTTACTGGGTATGACTGAGCTCTTCCTGAAGCTGTTAAATCAGTGGCAGGTGATGAGCACTGCTGGAAATGAGGCTGTGAGAATTTTTGTGTCTTAGCTGTGGGAACTCTTACAGAGAGGCCTCTGGAACAAATGACCCACCCTCAAACACAGCCACCACCTCCTCAATGCACAAATGCCCATTTTGGATGTTTTCCTTTCCACACATATTTTGTATCCAAGACGTACTTTAACATTCCTGTCATTTTTTTTTTTTTTTTGCACTTTTCCTCACTGTGTATGCCCACCTTGCCTCTGCAATTTTTGTTGGGTGGGTTTTCTTGTCGTTTTTCCCTCCCAAACCAGCAAACCCCTTGGGTGAGCTGTGTCATTTGTGCTGTTCAGCTGCAGCAGAGGAGGAGAGATGAGCTCAGAGAAGAAATTGTGGAGATGGCAGCAGGGGGTGGGGACCAGAGTATAACCTGAACAGACTCAGGCAATGGTTTGAAGGAGGCCAGAGCAGTCAGGCAGGGATTAGAAGAAAAGGAATTGAAAGGAAAAAATTCCTTTCTCTTTGTGGCCAAAGTGATCCTCCAGAGTGGCCCCATCAGTGTGGACACAGGAGGGATGGCTGGGTGGACCATGTGACAGCAGGACTGGCCCTAGAGTGAGGAGATGTGTGGTCAGCCTGAAACCTGGCAAGAGAGGACTGGCATGAAAAGTCAGAGGTGAACAGAGCCCTGAAGGTGTCGAGATGATGTGTTTGTCCATGGGGATCTTAGAGAATGAAGAGGAAGAGTGATGTGGTCAGATCACCAGGTAGCTGCCTATGGGGCCAAACTGAGAAGACCTTTTTTCCCTGCATTGGCTGTAACTAACCTATTTTATTGATGTTCTGTGGTTTCCTGGCAAGGGGATGTGTTTCTCTTTTGCTATGGTTTGTGTAATCCTTGCTGAAGTACTCCTGGGCATCCTACTTAGCTGACACTGTATTGTCATGTATTTGTGTGAGCTCCACAGCTGGGAATACTGGGCATAAATCACTGCTGGGTAAGTGCTTGTTTTGTGTGTGACACTGGCAGCCAAATGAGGCTCAGCTGGGCCCGGGGTGAGGGGCTGTGGTGTGGCTGGAGCAGAAATGCAGTGAGGGAGAAAGAGCAGGAATGTTCCCAGCCTGCCCTGCCATGCGAGCTCTCCTGTAGGCTCTGATGGATCCTATGCCTGATGCTGGCTTGGGGCCAAATCACCCATCCTGAGACTCGACATCTGACACAGAATTTACATTTTCTCAGCTTCTCGAAAGCTTGTGCTTTAAGGACAAATACAGCTTCACTGTAAATATGGCCCAGCCATCATTTTGAATGGGAATAGAGCACCTTCAGGATGAATTGCATTCTGCTGCTCCATTGAGGTGTTAAACTGTTTGGTGAGCGTTTCAAAGCTGAATCTCTGCCATGGTTAGTGCCTCTGCACATAGATCATGCCCTGTGCCCTGTCAGCAGGGCTGCTGCAAGCTCCAGCTGCTCCCTCATCCAGTGTGGCTCTTCCACCTGGAATTCCTCAACTTCCAGCTTGCTGCTTGGATTGCTGAGGGTTCAGCATGACTCTGCATTTGGGTCTTCAGTTTTGAGATGGCCTCTGATGTTCAGACACACATCCTCATGTATTTATCCCCAAATTATGTGGTCCCATGGCTGTCTGGAAATGGAGCTGTTAGTGTTTCCCAAACCTGGGAACATCTAAGCACACAAGTCACGTTGGAGAGCACAGGCTCTCATCCAGTTCTCCCTGCAGTCATGCTAAAATAGCTAATTAGTGCTTCTTTCATCCCAAAGTTTTGAAAGAAGATGCAATTAGTTTAGGAGCACCCTGACTGTTCTACCTGGTATGAGGGAGGGATAGAGAGACATGAGGGAAGGATTGCTTCCTGCTTGTGTTTTGTCAGAGCCAGAACAGCCTACAAGGGCTGACAGGTTTGGGCAGGAGAAGAAGAGCTCAGTGATAAGAAGGAGCAGTGACAGCCAACCACCTCTCAGCACTCAAGCAGAGGAGCAGTGACATCCACTCTTCTTTTCTGAGGGAGAAGTAGGACAGAATGTCAGCAGCTCGTTGGATGACCAGAGTGCTGTGAGGGAGACACAGGATTTCCAGGTGGTGACACCCTGGAGGTGCTGCTGCAGGGACAGTGCAGCGAGTGCCTGAAACTCCTGCTGCCTCAGGAGAGAAAAATCAACCTGTTTGCTGCAGAACTGCTCTGCTGCACTGGGCTAGCTCTCCTCCCTTGGAAGTACTTTGATTTTATTGACAGCACAGTAAGACCCAGCATTAGAAACACTCAGTCTACCTCTCAGCCAGCATTCTCCTAGTAGTGGAAGCAAGCATCTGTGTAACCACCAAAGTCTGACTGTGGAAACCGTGACCTCATTTGAGATGATTTCATTTCACAAAGCAGACGCCGTGCCTTTCTCCATGGCAGTGCTAATTCCCCTTGAAATCCTGTCCCTCAGAGCTGTGTGCCTCTGCTCAGGCTGTGGGCTGCCTGCTACAGCTGGATTTGCTGGGAGCATTTGTGTGATTGTTCCCTCATTCCCAGGCCCTGGCCCGAAGGCTGCCTTTGTCATCCACAGTCTCATTTGGCATGAAGATGTTTTCCTCTCAATTCCCTGGTCAGATATTTACCACTGTACGTCTGGCCACAGGAAGGCAGAATTAATGTTTCCTCTTGATGTTGCGTCAGGGTATCACATAGGAAGCTGAGAGTGAAAGGCTGGAAGGAGCCTCCAGAGCCTTTCTGGCTCAAGGTGCTGCTCTGAGGAAGGATCAAGTCAGCCCACACAGCTCCCATGACATATCACAATTTAACTGCTCTCCACAGCTGCACTGAGGGGATTTTTGCACATCCAAAGGCAGTGAATCTCAATCCCCTACTACCTTAAGAAAATATTTTTCTTACTATCCAAAAAAACCCCTTTGCTGCTAATAAAGCCCTTTTTATTTCTTATCCTTTCTTCCCACTTCCTCAGCCAGTAGGGCATAATAGAACCTAGAATTCATCATCCTTTAATAATGATATTTAACATATAGAAAGACTATCAGGCTGTCCCATTGGCTTTCTTTTTGTAGATCAAACAAAGTGAAGCCACTCATTAGTGCTGATTTTTCCAAATCTTTCCCCATTTTGGACTTTCCCAAAAAGCTTAACTCTCAGAGGACGATAAAAGGTGAATGAAACATCACCTCTCTTGGTTACTGGGCCCCATTCATTTAAACTAAGACTTCTTTTTCTTTTCATTTTGGGATTGTTGAACCTATAAATATCAAAGGGAAAATCTGGAAATGCGAAACTCGCAAACTGAAATCTGTCTGAATTCATATGAATTTTTTGACAAGCAAAGTTTGAGCAGCTCTTCTTCCCATGCTCCAGCTCTCTTTCAGACACTGCAAGGAAGTTACTTAAGGCAAGAGCTATTTTTTTAGTCAACTGGCTTCTTTCTTGGAGCCTCCAGCTGCAGGCAATGCTGTCTGCAAGCCTCATGTCTTCTTCAGCCTTGCTCCTAGGCATTAACTGCCAAAACCACTTGTTTGTTTCTTCACATAATCCATACATGCTCATTTTGGAATGACACTTTAAAAGCAAAGAGACACACCCTAGCTGTGGTAAAGGCATGATTTTAACATGATGGATACCATTTTTCATTCCATATGGTGATATTTCTTGAGCATCCTCATCGTCAATGGAATCTTAAGAGATTTGCCGGTGTGCTGCAAACACTCCTTCTACTTAGTGAGTGCACTCTGGGGGTCCAATCCTTTTGAGTGACAGTGATGGATAGCCTTATCACTAATCCTCCCACTGCATCCCCAGACTGGCTGAATGCACCACAGAGTAGTTAGAAAATTCTTTGCTGTGGAGAGGAACAATTATAAGGCATTTTTAAAACAGTGGATGGAATGTTTTTCACAGCTGGCAGTTCTTATTTTATGACAAGTAATAATTGCCTCAGCTGGAAAAAAGGCTCTGAAAATGAAAAAGGAGGTGTTTTTAAGGGGAATTTGGTGTCCTTGGATTTACAGGTTGGATTCTGCAGGTGCTGGGAAGCTTCAAGCAGAAGAATGGTGAAGGTGCTGACGGGGAAGGACTGCTGGGTCTGCAGCAAGGCACTGCCTCCCAGAGCTGGTGCCAGACCTACAGACAGCTGCAGCCACACCTTCACTAGATGAGGACGAAAATAATTGGATTTTTTTGGTGTTTGTGTTGGGTTTGTTGTTGTTCTGGTGTTTTTTTGTTTGTTTGTTTGTTTGTTTGTTTTTAATGGTGAGGTGAGGATGAGGGTTCTTGGGGTTGGGTCTCTCTAGAACATCAAGGCATAAGAGAGCATCTGCTATAGAGTAGTGTACAGATCCCTAGGCTGCAGAGGGTATAATTACAAAAATTCCCTCTGAAATTGAAAGAATTAGACACTAACATGATGCACTAATATCCAAGCCTGTGTTTTCTCTTAAAGAAAATTATAAAGTGTATTTGCAGCTAATGGATACATTTTAGTCATTGACATGTAAATAAATATATGTTGGAGTTCAGAAGACGTGAACTCCTGTGGCTTCACATTGATTTTTTTTTCCCACTATCACTCTCTTAAACTACAATTTTCCTTAAGAAATTATAAGACTTAAAATACATCTGTAATGTAGGATTATAAATATCATGGCCTTTGAATTTGGACTCAGTAGAACAACTGTTTCTGTGTATTGTTTCTCACTTGGATGGGTTCTGTGAGTACTGTTTAAAATAGAACACATTTTAAAGCGTCCTGGCAAATATTCTTATAAAAAAATTTCCCAATGAATCACCTGACGACACTTACAGCCAACAATGAGCAAATGAGGAGATTGCTTTTCAGGGTGGAGATTAACTTTCTCCAGTCCTTTTGTTGAGCTTCTCTTGGTGGGAAGAGAAAATCTACCAAGGCATGTTGTCCATAGTACCTCTGTAACTTGTAAAGGTCTTTTCCTTTCTGCTAAAGACTATTTAATTTTGTGTAGAGAATGTTACATAGCCTATTTTAAATGGAAATCATACTTTTTTATATTTCTTTGCTGTATGGCAAGCATGGGTTCCACATAACCTTGGCTGAGAAGAAGGGTCCTCCAGCTCCCTGGCAAGGAAGACAGAAAAGAACTGCCAGGATAATCCTGCAAATGCAGGAACGCTCAGGGAGTGCCTCTGTGGCTGGAAACTCTGTGTTTCAGGCATCAGAGTCTGACTTTCTTTCCAGGCTCTGCTGTGTCTCTTCCCATGCACAGACACAAAGAAAAGGACAAGATCAGTGTTTCTTGCTTTGGCTGTGGCACATGGGTTGATCACATCTGAGAAGTGGCTGGCAAAGTGTGAGCACCCAGTGAGGCACTTGGCTGGGCTTTTATTTGGACTGTGAATTATTCTCTGCAGAGATCCTGCATCCTATTGTGTCATATGACATTCTGGGCAGCATGTCAAGACAAATAAATAAATAAATAGAAACAGTAATAATTCCCTTGCACTTTTCTCTCAGCTGCAGGCTTTTGGGAACCCCCAGAACACATTTCTTCTTGGTCTTCACTTCTGAAAGTGCCTAGAACAGTGAGAAGAAAAACAAGAATTTGGCTCTAATAAGAAAAAAAGGACAAAATATTTCCATTAGATCTCACACAGACAAAGCCCAAAGCACCCCAATTTCACATCAGTAATAACAGCAAGTAGTTTCCTGGAATCTAAGACCCTTTGGGCTCTTTAGAAAGAAGTCAGCAGGACTTTCCACATGCTGCAACTAATATGTTTAATGTGCTTTTTCGGGCTGAGGAGTCTCATCATTGTTTTCTGCTGACACCTTGGAGATTTTCTGGATCTCTGTGTTCCATTGTACAACTGACTACTTCTGCAAAAACCATTATATTGACAGTCTATAAGGGCTATTCTTGGAAGAGAAATAAGGGACATGTTTGTACACCCCTCTGTCTGCAGAGCTGTGTGTAGGGTCACACAGGGACCTGGGGTTCCAGGGCTGTGAAGACACATTTTCATCTGACATCCCGTGCAGGAGTCAAAGCAGAGCTGTGCCTGCTCACATCAGCTGAGGATTCAGCCTTTATAGTGAGCATAAGAAATTAGTTTAAATCTCATGCTGCTGCAGCTGCAGAAACAGATCAAAAATGGTCAGGAATAATACTCTGCTGCTTTTTGTCTTAGGCTGCACAGGTCTGGGGGCTGGAGTCTCAAACAAAAGAAACCTCCCACTGACTTTCTCCCTAGAGCTGGATTTTTAGAGGCAAGAGAATCCCAAAACAGACAAAGCACTCTGGTGGAGGGAAGGAAAGATAAATCTAAGGGCCCAAAGGGTCTGAAATATTAATGTTTTTCTTTTTCTTTTTTTTTTTTTTTCTGTGAGAGAAATTTCTGTTAGAAAGGGCCCATAAAATAATGAAAGGTTCTCCAGTGTACTAGCATGTGATTTATTATGCCCAAGTGTGCTTTGTATCTCCCTAAATGCAGCCAGGCAATGGCGTCTTATTAGGATGCAAAGGTTTGATCATGAAAAAGAGGTCTGAGATGGATTTTGGAACCTGGAAAGTAAAAACGAGCTCTGAAGGGGGTTCTGTGTTTTTGCTGAGAAAGCTGGCACAGGGAGGTGGGGCACAGGTGGAGAGAGGGGAGCAGTGCCTGGCAGCAGAGGTGCAGCTCCTGCCCCTCCAGGGGTGACTGGGATCAGGCTTTGCTGCTCACTCAGACCTGGCCTGGGAGTGCAGGGCTGTTGCAGAAGGAAGATAACAACCAGCTGTGGTAAGAATTGCCTTGCTGGAGGGAAAACTGTGAAAGAGTTTTAATTGTACCTCAGGAATCAGATATTATATGCAGATAATGTTTACCTACTGCACTGGGGTTTTCCTTTTTTGCCTAATAAATACTATTTTGCGACATGGGTTGGTTTTTGGCAGTGGGGAAAGAAAGTCACTGAACATTGCAAGGAGTTTTTTACAACTTCACAGGTTTCTGGATAGAGACCTGAGCCAATGGTTTGCTTGCAACTTTTATAAACACAACCTTTTGGCAGCCAGTCAGGTCTTGGCAGGAGACTTGAAGTTACTTATGACAAAAGTTTTCATGTAAGCATGTCAAATTTAACTACAATTATTTTTTTTTTTAAATTTTGAAATCTCTCCAAATAACATTTTTTTAAACTTCTGGCTAACTAAGTCTCCTGGGTAATTATTTGATTACGACTTAAATATAATTTCTCATGTAGAACACATACAGTTGGTTTGCACTTGATCTAAATGTCTGTCACATTTCTTTCTTGCTGTGTTTGTTGTTGTTGTTGTTGTTGTTGTTGTTGTTGTTGTTGTTGTTGTTGTTGTATCTGCCTCAATATGACTTTGTGTCCTTTTCAGAGCCAATACTAATAATTCATCAAGGATCACAAAAACATCAATGCACAAGTGATGATGCAGGCTGACAGTTGGCTCTCTTAATAAAAAGAGCATCTCCTTGGAAAGGTGATGCTGAGGTTGGTGCTCTTTTTTTGCCTTTTTTGTTTCTCCTGTTTCCAGGGGAAGAATGTGCCCATGTGCTGGATCTGGTCTTCATTCAGGGGTTCATGCCTGGTTTTGAGGGAGAATTTGAAATGGTTGGAGGAAGGGTGTGTGTGCCACCTGCCTCGTGCCTGTCTGCATAATCCACCTGTAGCTGCTCCAAGGGAGAAAATGTTGATAAATGCCAGCAGTTTCTCAGAGCACATTGTAATATAAAACCTGAAATATATTTGCTATTGTTTTCTGCTGCCCTGGGTATAGGTCTGTTCCTGGAATATGTATCAAGAGCAATCCCTCTGTTTTACAGTTTAAACATGAGCTATGGAGTACTTACACCAACTGCCAGTTTCCTGGGAAAAAGGTTTGCAATGATCATCTATTTTCTTGGCTGCAAAGAAAGTAAACTCTTAAGTGCATATGAAATTAAGCGATTCTTTTCTAGCAATTGGAGTTTGGGGTTGGTGATAATAAGTGTGGGTTTGTGATTTAATAGGTCATTACTTACTTTGCCCATAATCACAAAGTAATAAATAACTATTGGCAAGATGGATAATAGCTAGGTCTGAGAGGTATGAAAAAGATAAAGCAATAGGCACAAAACCATAATTTATATTCATAGAAAATGGATGCTAGCCAAGAAATGCGATCTAAACTGATAGGAGAGCAGATTTTTATTAGATGCCTCTGGTTGGGGGAATGGCTGAAACACCTACTTTCACAAGAGCTACTTGTCTTTCTGGTTTATAAAATGTGTTTTGGACGTGTTACATGGGAATATCCCTTTCTGAAAAGGTAATTCCATCTCTCACGGACTCAGACTCATGGTCCCATGGACCTACACTTTCCTCTGAGAGACCACTCCAGGATTTTGGGCTCAATTAACCAAAAGTTGTCAGTGCTTCACTGTTCCTTTGCTGCCCCATTCAACATCTGTTGCAGCTGCCTTGAGTTGTTCTGATTTCTGGGGCACAAGGTGCAGCTCCTCACCCCATCCTTTCTTGTGATAACTTACTCAGTTCATGTCAAACAAATAGTGGCATCATTTATAATTTTATGTTTTGCCAGCCATTCTTGTTCCCTGTGCAATGTAATAGTCATATTATTGCAGCATATCATTTACATCAGTTGTGTCATAAACTCATCACAATTTTATTACCTCCAGATATGCTGTGCAGAGCTCCAAGCTTGCTTTGTAGTGTGCAAGAGAATACATGAGAAACTGAAATCCAAATGTGGGAACAAACTTCCCCAGGGCTGGGCAGGGAGGATGGTGTGGCCATGGTCCTCATCACCAACTCTTGAGCTCACCATTTGTTTCTTCTCTGCCTCTGCTCTCCACTTGGTTGGTGCCAGAAAACGAAGATGGTGGCAATGTGCAGATGCCTTTGATCTGGTCTAGTTTTGAAAATGTGAAAATACAGTTGTGCAGTTCTGAGCCTGACACCAAGGTCAACTGGCAGCTTTGTTCAAATTTTTGGATTAATCAAGAGGAAGTACCCACCCTTTTCCTTCTTGGAGAGGTTCAAAGAGAATATGCATGTCTGCATATTTTAAGGAGGTGAGGAGATGGGGGCAGTTGTGAGATGCCTGAAAAAGTGCCAGTGGATGTTTGTTCACTCTGGAACAGGGAGAAACAAAAAAAACCTCTTCCACGTTTCTCACCAGCCTCCCCTGTTTCCAATACGTTCGCTTTATATCAGTGAATTTTAAGAACAAAATGTGCTCAGGGAAAAGAGATTAAAATTGCAAAGCAGTTTCCTTTCCTATCAACAGAACTGACAGAAAAAAAAGACAAAATGCTTGTGGGAATGATTAGAGAGAGTGAATGTTCTCATTCATGTCATGTCGTATATTGCTAATTTATATGTATTTGTTTTCGTACAAATCTGGCAAATTTCAGGAAAGAATCTGCCAGGAATCAATGGGAAAAAATAGGCCTGTATTCTTTTGGAAATTAATAATAAGTATTTGCTGTGTTTTATTTGGATTTTAATGACATGTATAAGGAGTGATGGATACCAGGAATGGAAACAGCCAGTAAGGGGAGGGAGAAGGCTCACAGCAGGACCCTGGAGATTTGGGACCTCTTGCTGTTTCTGCTGTTGGCCTGCTGGGTGCCCTGGATCAGCCAGAGCACCCTCCTCCAGTGTTCCATTTTTTTCTACAGAAAATGAGGAGGTGAGGCCTCCAAATATCTTCCATGAGGGAGGAAGGCTCCCAGGCTTTCCATACCTGTTAAAAGTGCTCTTGACTATTGACTTTTTGGTGTTCCCTACATTCTTTCCTCTCCTTGCTCCTTTCTCCTTTCCTGTCTCTCAAGAAATGGCAACCGAGTGATAGAGCAGTTAATGAACACAACATTTCACTTGGGTATAAAGATTTCTTCACTTGTTTTCCTCACTCATCTTTTGGCCACACCAACTTTCAATATGTCACTATTCTGCAAATACAAGATTTTCACCTTATGCTTTGACATTTTCCTTTCAATTTTACCCCATTATTTGGTAACATTTCCATTGATCACTCTAAACGTCCTCTAATTTCTTCAGCTGTAATTTTGTTGCTTTTTGCATAACAAGTAGGGAGCTATTTAAGGTTCCAGTGACTCTGATGATTTCAGTGATTTGAAGTCAAAATAAAATTCTCCTCAAAAGCCTGAGGAGAAAAAAATTAATCTGGCATGTTCACTTGACTTCTCAGAACCATTCAGGGGCCCAAATCCTCTTGATTTCTATGTCTTTGGAGAGTTGCCTTTAATGCTTCAATATTCTGTAAAGGTACTGATTTAATTTAATTATCACTCAGCTTAGTTGTACAGATAATTTTTTTCGGTCTTTCCTGGTAAAGTAGCTTTTTCTTAATCACTTCTGTTACTGATTTTATCTCCATTGCATCCCAACCTGATTTTTTTTTTTGCAAGGTTGTTGCCTTTTAGGTTTTTTAGCCTGATTGTCAGGAACAAGTTATGGCCAAGAATAGACTGGAAAATATGGTTCTCGCTAGTCTGTTTCTACAGAGAGGAAATTAAATTCAATGCAAAGAAGCACTTGCTCTCTAGCAGAACTCAGTTCATGTCATGAGAAAGGGAGAAAAAAAAAAAAAAGGCCTGTGAGGGTTAACAGTGAGGAAGTTAATGAGAAGCCAATATGGGAACTCAAGAGAAGCACCAGGCAGATGGTGTATCATCCTAAATACTTGGGCTATTTTCCTGTCTGAATCCACTAGTTTGATCTGAGGAATGTGCTGTCTCTAATCTGTGCAGCTCTTTTTCAGAGATGCTTTGACAGTGCATCTCACCTTGTGTTTGCATCATCAGAGCTGGGGCTGCCGAGGTGTCTGCAGGAGGGCTGGGGAGCTGCGGGGCACAGGGAAATCAATTCCCTGCAGGATCAGCTTCTGGTTCCACAGGAGACATCTGCCTTCTTCACTGGCCAGACTCTGTCTCACAGAGCACAAATGTCCTGTGGGGGTCCTGGATAATCCAGCCATGGATGGATGGGTAAGTATGGATAATCCATACTTATTTTCACTTGGATAAGTAAAAAGATAATCCATTTTCTTATTTCCTTGGCAACAATGAGAAATCTCTCAGGTAACACAGGGAAGGGCTGGGAAGGGCCCAAGCAAGAGCTGCAGACACCAGCATGGTTGAGAAGGACCCTTTCCATCACCAGAAATTTTCCTCTTTCCAAGGGACTTAAACTGTAAAGATATGTTCGATCTAATGGTGGAACTCCTCCATCTCCCCAAACCACTCTGTGGTGAGTGTTAAGGTTTTTTTTCCTCTACCCTGTGGGGTTTTCCAGAGTTGGATGTGTCTGGTATGATCTTGTCATACTCTGAGGGTGGAAGGTGTATCTGCTCAGCATTTTCAGTGGAAGCAGAATTAACCCAGCTTATCCAAAAGGTTGTGTATGGGAAAGGGTTGAGGAGGAAATCTTGGATTTGGAGGGCTAATGGATTAATTTACTGGACTGTTTGAAGCCTTTCTGTTTGGCCTGGCTCTTCCCTGCCATGGTGGAACACAGGATTCACCAGCCAGACCAACCCATGTGCTGAGCAAAAAGGAGAGGATATTAAGGGACAGGATCTGTGAATTTTACCCAGGTTGTTTTGGAAGAAAAAGTGTTGTAAAGAGAACACAAACAATTAGGGCATATGCCGAGTTTGTTTATCTTCAGAAGCCTGTGGTAGGTGTGCCAGTGCACTGGTGTTCAGCAATTAACAATAAAGGCAGACAGCAATTAATCACGTGTCTGCTGTGAGTGGTAATGCAAGTTATTTGTATTTAACCTTCATGATTCATGAGCCACTTTCATTCTGGGAACTAAAGAGACAGGGAAGGAACATCTTAGAGCCTGGTGTCACTATGTGAAAAATGATCAGACTTCAGTAGTCAGTAATGAAAAAACTCATATACGTAAATAAAAATATATAGATTTTTTTCCCATTATTGGCAGATGAAATATAATCATTTATCATGCATATACACGTATATGTGCATTCACACATAGCGATGTACACTATTGTTTTTTGTAATAGTGGAGTTCTGTTTCTGTGAATTTCAAGTTTCATTTGCTTTTAGGATCTCAGCTCTTATATATACTGAAACCAGGGGGAAAATCCTTATCAGTATCAATGGCTGTTGCATTTGGATTGCTGGTATAAACACCACCATAGGAGCTATAGGCTTTAGAAGGTGGTGGTGTTTGGTTTTTTTTTTTTTTTTTTTGGTGTGTGTGTGTGTGCGTGTGTGTTTGTCTTTTGTTTGTTTGTTTGTTTGTTTGTTTGTTTGTTTTTGTTGTTGTGGTGGTGGTGGTTGGTTGGTTGGTTGGTTGTTCTTTTTCCCCATGTATTTCTGAAGAAATCAGACTAATTTTAAAAAAGCAGACTTTATAGGATTCCATATTCAAAGGAATGTGATGGAACACCCAGCCTGTGGGAATTAGGCCTGTTCTGATGCCATATCTTCTTCAAGGGTTTTTGAATTGACAGATAGACTTAATGTTTTTTTCTCACTAGGACAAGTAGAGAGCTGGGTCTTTTATGAAAAGTATCCTAGCCACAGGGAAAGAAGACCAAGAAAACCAAAGGACACCTGTGTTATTCTCTGTTAAAGAAGAAAGAGCCACTGCATCAGGATTACATACACTCTAAGATCACTTTTTCCCTGAACCAGAGTTCTGTCACAAAGCCTGTTTTTGGTGGAATGAGGTTTAGCAATAAGTTTGTCTCATTATAGGTAAACAGATACATTTTGGACAGTTTTCCATTGAGCAGCATATAAATCTAGGCTCAAATGTAATGAACTGGCACCAAAAAGTGCACTGGAATATTGATTTTTGTGAATTAATAAGACATTGTTTTCAGTTTTTTATGGATTAATACTTAGCGACAAGCTGTTCTGGATTTGGGTAGAGAATATCCCAGTGGCAAAATGCAATTTTATTTTGGAGATGGAAACACTTCAAAATAGAACAATTGGATTGGTGGACAGATTGTATTAAAGGGTAGCAAGGGAGAGACACAAAGTGCCTTTATTGCTTATTCTTTCAATACAAGTAATAAGTATTGATGACCTAAAAGAAATCCAATGAAAGGGGCTTTTGAAAATAGAATTTGGAGGGCTGTTAGTTTTGTCTGTGCCTAAAAGTGTCATCTTAGAAAAACCAATTAAAAAGAGGTATTTTGGCAGGAAAACAATATTTTTTTTAGCATAAAAAGAAATAATTTAGATTGCTTTTCCATTTATGAAAATGTATCACTTAGCTTGGAATCCAAATTTCATTTAACACTTCTAGCAAAATGAAATCTGCTTTCCTCCTGCTGCTCCTGTTTCCATTGGGAGCTCCAAAATTTTCCAATAAGAACTTCTTCAAAGGTGAATTTTCTCAGGGGGATTTTCTTTCAAATCCATCTAATAACCCGTGTCAGGAGCACTTCAGATGTTCTACAGCGAGATGAAAAGAGGTCGGGGCATTGTACAAGGAGCTGAAGGATGAGAAGAGTGATTGGAGCTGGAGGCTGCCAGATTTGTGGCGGCAGCTCAGCAGTGGGCTGAGCACCATGGAGAGGTTGGGGGGCAGAAACAAGAACATACTCCAGCACTGTGATCACCCTGGGAAGCCCACTGTGCTCTGGTTACCTCTGAGCTGCCAGGCTCTGGAGCAGAGGAAGGGCAGTGGTGTCACCTGGCATCAGTGGGAACAGTGTTTTCAGTTGTACTCCTCCAAAAGGATCTACACCACAGCCTTTGGGGGAAAGCAGCAGAGCTGAGGAGTTTTGCCATCCTTTACTTGGCTGTAATTACTCAGCTCTGCTAGTGCCTGTTCTGATCTCAAATGTAACTGCACTGGTTTCACAGGAGTTAATCCTCGATTTTTCAACTGAGAGCAACATCAAGACAGTAATCTCTGCTGCAGAGCAGTCACAAACACAACAAGCAGCCACTGGCATGGCTTCAAGAAACGCGTTCCATGAGTTGTTGTTCTCCTGCCATGGAAAGACCTGTAACGAGGCATTCCCTGTAGGGAACAGGTTGCACTAGAAATGTAAATTGAGTTCAACATCCACAGACTTGTCAGTACAGTCTTTGGTGCTGCTTGGTAAACAGCCAGCACATGGAGCCTTGACACCTGGCTGGTTGGGCATTCATGGAGCACTTGGTCAGCATTTTAACTGGGAAGCAGTGAGCAGAGAGCCTCAGTAGTGGGTGAACACTCCTCTGTGTGTACCTCAGGAAAGATGTGAAAACCTTGAGTGTCCTTCCATTGCAAGCAGTCTTTGCTGGATCTCAAGGACAGGAGTATGAATGTGAATACATCTCTGCTCCTGAAACTCCAGCCACAGTGTGCATTGCAGGTCTGCAGGAAGCACAGCTGAGCACAGCCCATCAGGCAGAGCGTGCAGCTGAGCTCTGGGGAGGGATTTGGTGTGCAGTCACAGGATTGCCTGTGAGAGCTCCTTGATCAGAACAGAAATATTTAATCAGGTCTGTCTCCTGTAACTGTCATGTAGAGAAAACAAGGCTACAAATTGGATTTGTGTGATCAATGGGCAAGAAAGACCACTTTATCCACCTTAGCAGTGCTGATGTACAGCACTAGGCTTTGGTGACAGCAAGGTGCCCATATTCTGGCAGGACAGACTCTCTCCTGTCTGGGGACACAGGCTGTTCTGGAACCATACACTAATCATTTTTAAATTTTAATCACAGTTTTCTCTTCTTGTATGTCAATAGAAAATCAGCTGCTGTGTTTAGAAAGAGTATGATTTTTCTTATAGTAAAATCAAAGGAAGAATTTGCACTGATTTCTGAAAACAAGTTTCAGAGCTGATTGGTCAGATTGCACAGCAATATTCAGGTACATAAAGATATGGTTTGGAATTTATTCATGAACATGAGTGAATTAGGAACCTGCACATAGTTTTTTGAAGTTCAGGGTTACAGTGGAGAGCATGGTACAGGGGTCTGACTCAAGCAGAAAGGGTCTCAGAGCCTGAGCAAATCCTTTGCAGCCAGGTCTGGCACCACAGAGCCACTGTTAAAGAGATCCTCCAGACTTGACACTTCATAGTTTCCAACATTTGCAAAACATGAGCATCACAGCAGGTCTTAGTGAACCTCATGGCACAGTAAATAAATAAATAAATAAATAAATAAATAAATATATAAATAAATAACATAGAGCAGAGCTGATGGGAGCCATGTCTGAACTTTGTGTCATAACCAAGAATTGGTGTGGTGACTTGGCAGGGTCTTTGGAAGGTTTTCAGTGACCTTGATTAATAAAAAAACTATTTTTAATTTTTTTTTTCTTTTTGTGTATTATAAATAGACTTCTAAAAGAGGGACTGCCAGTTACAGTCTGTCTGTCTCCCTATGAGTCTGGAAGAGGTTGATAGGATGAAGAGTCCAGCTGTGGAACACCCCTCCCCAGGGCATGAAGATCTGTAGAATCCATTTGGAGAGGGGCACAACTGATTCCAGGTATGAGAGGGAAATGGGTCATGGATACCAAACAACAGCTGCAGCAGCATCAACCTCTGCTAATGTTTGCTCTGTGGACTAAAAAAAAAAACAAACCACAAAAAACACCTAAACCCCAGAGATTGGGATCTACAGTGACAATTCCTTACTTCAGGAAATGAAGCTTTTCTGAACAATACCATCTTCTGTCATGCCTAATCAAACTAATTAAAGAACACTACCACACTTTATTAATGTAATTTATCTCTTGCCTGAGGTGAACTATATTTATGCTCCAGTTACTCAAACATCACTGTTCTGTGTTTGAAGGAATGATATTATTCAGGGATGTTTGTGTTCCACAATATCAGGCAGTAATTGAACAAGTGCCTGGGAAATTGGGTATTTCCTGCTTCAGAAAAGCTTCTTTGGGGAATGTGTTGTTGCACAGGTATGTTGGTGAGCAGGCTGGACTGGGGCATGTCCTTATTTGAATGGCAGCTGGAGGCCTACACAAGCCAAACCTTTGAAGCCAAGCAAGCCAAAATTAATCTCTAAGCATTAAGCATGTGAGTGGCCTGTTTAACTGAGCACACATGTTCGCACCCTTTAATGAACCAGGGTTGGGAGGCCAAATTTTTTCCAGCTGAAGATCTGGCAGGGAAAGGCTAATATGTGCTGAAGGAGGGAGGAAGGAAGAGATTAAAAACATTGAAGAAAATGTCAATAATAAAAAAAGTATTTATTTTAAAAGATATTGATGTCTTCCATGGATGTGCCTCTGATGTAGCCACAGTTGCAGGGCTCACAGGCACAATATCCAACCCCTTTTGTACCAGCTGGTAGAAGCAGTTTAACGTAATTTATGGAGTAGGACAGCGTGAGACAATGGAAAGCATTGCCCAAAACTGACTGAAGGGTTTTCCTGGTGATTGCTTGCAATTTGTTGCTGTCTGCTTGATTAAAGCAGAAGATGGGAGAGAGCAAGGGGAGCAGCACAGAGCTGGCCTGGGCAGAGGGTGAGACAGCTCTGGGCGTGCAAGGCTGGAGGCAGAGGGAGCTGGCAAGGGAGGTGCCTCCTCCTTCCCTACAGACCTGGCTTTGTACAGCTGAGCCCAGCTGGGCTGGCTCAGGGCCATTCTGGCCACCTGTCCCTGCCATTTGCCCTCATTTGAAGCCAGCCCTGCTGGCCTGACAGCAAACCCCTCTGGGGCTTGGTCTTAAAAGTACACTTGGAAAGGACATTGCAGATTGTCTACCCTTCCTCAGCCACATTTTAGGTGGTAAGGTGGGCCCTTCCCTACCAGGAACTGACTTTACCTGCTTTGAGGGCACCTGAGATTTGCAGACATTTGATTCCAGAACTGGTCCAAGCTCAGCTATGTCCTGTGCAGAGTCATGGGAAAAACTGGCACAGGGAAAACAGTGGGAAACAAACCTGGTTATGGCCATGGAGAACCAGACATCTCACCTTGAGCTGCAGCATATTTCAGCTCAGACCTGCAGACCTGCAGGAGCAATTGCTGTCAACACTTTTCAGTGGCACTGTGCTGGCTCTTTTCCAGCCCATACACGGGGCATTAATGCAGTGACTGTGCACATTTACTCACTAGATTTAGAGAATTTCATAACTGAATTTAAAGCGCTCTTAAGTAGGATGATGTGTGGGGAACAGTATCATTCTATTTTATCTTTTTTAAACTTGGGTTATGTATTTACTGCTTTCCTAAGTGGGTTCTTAAAAAATATCTGACAACTAGATTCTGTCTTGTAAATAGGTCCAGATGAATTTTATTGAGATTTTTGTGTAAATCTTTTCTACCCTGCTCCCAAGTAGATTTTGGCAGTTTAAAAAGCCTTCTAAGAACAAGGAAAAAGGATTTTTTTTATTCTTTGTGAATAAGTGAACTGCAAATTTCCTTGGATAGTGGTTAAAACTGTTTTGGATTTTCCTAAAGAGAACAATGACTCATATCCATTGATAAAGTACACCTTAGCTCTGTATTAATAACAAGTGCAGTGGGCTGGATCAGATTGCATCTGCCATTGAGAACACAGAGACTTGTTTGGAGGACAGAGCAGGACTGAGCTTCCAGTATGTTGTGTTTATGGCTCCAAAACCAAAATACAGATTGGAGATTTGTCCCAGGTCAGAGTCTCCTTGGCAGCCTGTTCACTCTTGCATATCAAGTGCTGCTGCGTAAAAGTTGGATGGCAAAACAATACATCTTGGTGTTTAAGAGTAAAAGGCAAGCCTCGATGTCTCACACATTCTAGGACCATGCCCCCAGACTGCCAGCTCAAAATTTAGGGGGAAAACAAAAAAGACCCCAAAGCCACGATGAAGATGACAGGATGATGTGTAAGGTGCAAACTGGGAGAGCCTGTGGTAAAAGAATAGAAATTATTTTGAAATAGAGAAACATGACTGGAAAGGTAACTGAATAACATGTTGAACATGCTGATTTTTCTTCCTGATGATTAAAACAAGAAAAATCACACTACAGAGCTGATCATTAGTGTAGCTGTGATTTTAGTGCTATGTAGGATAATTTCTTTCAAATGAAAGAAGTTATCCTACATAGCACTAAAATCACAAGAAATTGTAAGAAATATGCCAAAGATAGTGGATCTATTAACAAGTAAGTCAGTTAGGGCAAGCAGAAATTCATGTAATGTGCCACGAGCATGACAAGATCCAGAAAAGACATAATGACTGTAGAGAACTGTAAAATCCATGTCACAGAAAGAGGTCATCCTACTGGAAAAAGCTGTTAGAGAAACACAAAGCTTTGGCAGTTCGTGCAATCAAGAAACAGCAATTAATTGAAACTGGAAGAGATATTTTTCCTGATATAAACCTGGCTTTATATTTAGACAGCTTTTTATACTGTTATTTATCTGGAGGCTGTTTGCATGTTAGATCTACCAAATCCTATCCTTCACTGCTTTGTACCTGCCAGGATCTCCCTGAAACTGCTGCCAAAGGCTCCTCAAAGGCTGTGGTCACCCAGCAGCCTCCTGTGGTCACCCAGCAGCCTCCTGTGGCCATTGGCCCTGACTGGCACTCGGTCCTGCCTCATGGCAGGTGGTAGCATCTCCACACACCAAGTCAGTGTGATCCTCCTGCAGCACAGGGAGGCAGAAGTGGCTCTCTCTAAAAGGACAACAGCAAGTGACTTCTGGTGGCATCACCTCGGACAAAAAAAAAAATTGGCAACATGGAGTTTCATTAAAAAGAAAACCTGAGTGTCTAATATTTCTGTCTTGCAATCAGTGACCTGTGCCTGGAAGAGGGTAAGATAGTGGAGTTCAGAAGAGTCTCAGTCTTGCTCCCTGCCTCAGTAAAAATGAGAGAAAGCAGGATTGCAGCTGAAAGGGAATTGGTTTGGAGGCTCCACGGCAGTGCACAGAAATAAAGCCCCTCTCCTCCCTGCTCAGGAAGTGTCTCCCTGGGGCTTGGGCAGCCAGAGGAATCGCAGCAGAATTTAACACGTTCAAGAGAAGCTGAATGTGAGTTTGGTAACCCTGCCAGATTTATTGCTTTATTTATTATTTATGCAGACAGCAGCTGCAAAACAGAGTTAGGGACTGACTCCAGTCAATAAATGGCTGACACGGCCCAGCTCTGGCACTTCAACTCTGGCTGTTGTACCAATGTGCTAATTTTGGTTCAGATACTGGTATTAGAAGCAGCACAAAACTAATGAGCCATTGTGGGTGAGAGCAGCAGAGCAGAGATGGAGCAGTGCCCTTGTCCTGGGGCTGGGAGGGGGGTGTGCACAGCACAGAGCAGGTGTCCTGCAGCACCTGTAAGGAAATACAGATACTGTGTGGGAAATCTTTTGCTTAAGTAATGGGGTATCTGTCCCTTCCACCATGCAGGGTTACTGAAAACGCAGTGCTCCCTTCAGGGACTTTGCTGTGTCCTCCCCTGGGTCACGGCTGCTCACAGGGCCACAGCAGCAAAACACCTAGACAAAAAGCTCTATTTTATTTCTTCTTTTTTTTTTTTTTTTTTTTTTTTTTTTTTTTTTTTTTTAATGAGGCAGATAATTTATTTTGTTCCAGTCGGTGTGATGAGTTTCATACCTCTGTCTTGGCCAAGACAGAGCTTTAATAATAGATGTGTGGAGAAAGCACTGACTGAGGGTTGTGTCAGTTGCATTAAACTATTGCTGAATGTCCAGTGATGATACAGCCTCTTGGCATAATTTGAATAAGACCTTACTGTCTATACTTTTAGGAAATTTATTCCATTTGAATCTCTGTCTGTCTTCATTGGTGCTGTCACCTGGCTCCTGGTGTGTGCCAGGGATGGCTTTGGGGGTGGCAGCATGTCTGTCCCTGCCTGCCCCTGGGGCAGCCCCTTGTCCCCACAGAACAGGACTCCCAGGACAGGAGGCAGGTGGAGGTGCCAGCTCTGGATGAGACCTGCTGTGGGCTCCTCTGCTGCTTGCTCTCATTAAGCATCCTGTGGCACTTGGCAGCAGCAGGGCCATTAACCTCAATGTCCTGGCCAAATTCCAGCCTGCCTAATTGCACTCTGCCCGTGAGGCTCTATGTTCCTGGGAAGATTCAGGTGTGGAAATTGCTCTTTGCTCCCTCTCCTAAACAATGTCTCACAAAGGGTGGTTCAGTACTGAAGATGAAAGCTGTTTTATTCAGAAACTGAAATCTGGATTTAAGGATGTAAGAGAACACAGAGTGTTCAAAGAAATGTCCAGGCTTCCAAGCAGATCTAGGTGCAAAATGTGTTTTTTGTCTTCCTGCAAATTTTTCACATTCCTTTATTAAAAACAAATCTCCTAAAATCTGTTTAAGATCATTACTTGCAGCAAATAAAAATACTTCACGCAAAAAGGAAACAGATGGTCCTGAATGTTGAAGATCAGTTTGAAATGTATTTTCAGCCCACTGTCTGGAACTTGTCTTGAGTTGTAAAGGAATCGGAGTTTAATTTCAGGCTCTGCAACACTAACACTGTGTAACCAGAGGATTCTCCCAGCTTTGTGTATCAACCTAAATAAAGGTCTCCTTATCATTGCTAAAGGGAAATGCATTTGTTGGAAGGAAAATAATGCTGGAGCTGGGGGCTTCTTCTCTGGGACCAAATTGTTCCTACATTAGAGTCAAGAAGTTTTGCTGTTAAGGTGGAGTAGACAGAAAATTTCATTATCTGGACAGACCTGGCACCCTACCTGTGGATGTGGTGCTCCTGGATGGTCTCTGCTGACTTCACATTTACATTAGAGACTGAGAGCTGGGGAGCTGTGCAGAGCCTCAGACAGCAGCTATGGCCTGTGTGTACAGTACTGTAGCCTGCAGTGCCCGAGCATTTCTAATGTCTCTGGATTTAAAGCTGTACTTGGGAAAGCACAGGCTCTAAGCAGAACAATGGTTATAGTTTTTCCCCACAGGGACACCTCAGGAGGTTAATTCAATCTGTGTTACTCAGACTCCATGGTTCCTGCTGGCACATCATCTACTTTTCATAGTCTGTCCTGCTCCCAACTGAAACAGAACATGATGGTTTAAAAAAAAATTTTAAAAATCACACAGCTACTGTCATGTAGGACGTGATTTTAGATGGCCCGTGGGCATGGCTCTCCTCAGGTAGATATGATCACCCAAAATTAATGGGTGGAGGAGGAAAACCTGAAGCCAGAGCTGAGGCAGAGGAGGAGATCCCTGTGAGTGCCCCAAGAACAGCATCTGCAGGGCAGGTTTTCCCTTTAATTGGACTAATAACAGTAATAATAAGTTATCAGCAAATTGTTCAGGGCAGATTTCATGGATTTGACTTTTCTCTGACACTCCTGAAGTTTCTGAACAATTGGCAGAGGTAGGATGTGAGTGATGCTGCTTCTCTCTAGAGCCAGGTGTTCAAGGTTTGCCAGGGCTGGACTGCTTGGGATCTCTGATGCTTTTCTGCCTGGTTGGATGCTGGACACTTTTGTAGCAGGACAACAACAAATAGTGAATAAAGTGCATCTAAAATGAAGCTCTAAATGCATAATTTCAAGAATTACAAACTGTTGAATAAATTTATATTTTAGTAACATCAGTGAATACCAGTACAGTGAATATCAGTCTGGTAGTCAAGCACCAATAAAATAATTTGTCAAGTAAATGGGGGTTATTTTAGAAATTAATGACTTGTAGGATTTTTATGTAATGTATTTTTGTTGAAATCTTATTTTTGCCTCAAATCTAGGACTTGAGTTTTCTCACTTCCTTCCCTCATCTTTTCACAGGAAGATTGGAATAGCTGTACAAAGTGAGGGTTTATGGAAGAGGCATTCTCAGCTTCTTTCTAATAAAATTATGGAGAAAGAAAAGGTCAAGCAAGGTTTCACTTATCAGATTTTCTATCAGTTTTTCTCCTTTACCTTAACTGAAAAGTAATGAAAAATGAAAGGTATTTTTAAAAAAAATAATCAAAATGAAAACTTCTGTTTCCCAGAAAATAATAATTCAGAATTTTGTCTTGAGGAATGGTGAGTGACAGGTTTCTAACCCTGAAAATACTTATTTTCCCCCCTCTGCCTCCTTTACCCCCAAGTTCAGCCAGCTCTGGCATCATGCTCAAGTGAAGCACTGAGAAGATGTCTCACGGTTACTCTCTTTGGCAAAAGAATGTTTCTGAGGGTTTTTTTTTATTTGGATGATGATGATGATTATTATTATTATTTTGTTTCTGCTTGTTTGTTCTTGTTTGAGACATAGAAATCTCTTATTTTATTGCAAAACAAGCTCACTTATCCTCAAGGAGAAGAAAATCCAACCAAAGTGGGCAGTGGATGTTTTCCTGGCTGAGCCTGTGGGTGTGGCTGTGATCTTACCCGGGGCTGGGACTGGAGGATTCCCTGGAGCATCATCCCACTCTTTGGGGGCTCTTCTGGCTCTGCAGAGACACCAGCATTGCTCCAATGGCTGGTTTTGAGGGTTTTTTCCATTACAGGCTGCAGAGTTTGGCTGGTTGAGGGTTTTTGATGGCTCAGCCCCTGTGCCCGATAGGTGGGATTAGAATCTCCTGCTGTCGTGGTTTGAAAGCAAAACAAGTGAGAGGCTCCAAGTCAGAAATACAATTTAATAAGAAGAAAGGAAATAAATTATAATATTAAAATAAAATAAAAAAACCCCAAAAAGACCACTGACAGAGTCAGAATACAACCTGAGCAGGGTGGTGGAAGCAGTCCAGGTGAGGGGCTCTTCCTGAAGCAGTGATCCCACAGAAAGATCTGGGAGCTCTGGTCCTCTGGGAATCCAGTGGGTAAGGGCTGCTTGTCCTGTCCCAAATCCCAGATTATATCCAGGTGGGAAGGCTTGGCTCCTCCCCCTGGGTGGAGCATCTCACAATGGGATGAGGAGTCGTGCAGTGGGTCCTTGATGGCCCATTAAACAGAGATAACTCCTGGAGGGAGTTCCCTGTGAGTCCTGGGCAAGGCATTGATGGGCCATTGGCAGAAGAGCCCAAAGAAGGGGCCTGGGAAAACACTGCCCCACCTGGTTCCAACAGTTCATGAAGATGGTGAGAGAATAAATACTTTGTGTACATCCTACACTGCAACTCAGGACAGCTGCATCCTCAGCCCATGAGCTGCTGCAGCTGCCCCAGGGCAGGGCTTGGTGATGTGACACTGTGGGAGTTCAGCCAAACCCCTCAGTAGGAGCCCTGGGATTGGTGTGTGTTCCTTCTCCAGGGCTTACACACATTTCCCAGGGTTTTTTCCCTCAAACACACACCTAATTTTCCTACTCCATTCACAGCAAAGGGCACAACTCTGCATACCCATTTAATAGTTCTAATTATGCTCCTCCCTATTAATTTTTAAGTGAACATAAAACATGACCTTGGGAGGAGCCTGAACTCTCCTGCCAGCAGCTCCTGCTTGCCCTGGGAGTGTGCAGGGCAGTGGGGCTGAGCCTTTGCCAGCCCAGGGTGCAGCCCTGCAGCACTGGGGGCTCAGGTGAGCAGAGCTGAGAGCTCCAGAGGGGAACAGCTCCTCCTCCCGTGTGCTCCCTGAGCCCTGGTGCCATGAGCAGGGCATTGCCTGCAGTTGTTACATCAGCCCTGCATGCCTGAGCAGCCCAGGGACATTAGCTGGGTAATCCTCACCTTTGCTCCACGTTACTGAGGAGTTGGGTTTGTCACAGCACCTTGGCACAGACACAGCTTTATCCTGTGACTCACTATTCGAGCTAAGAGGTAACAAGTACTTGTGAAAAGCTCACCATCTGTCTCTCCTGAGGAGGCTCGGGATCCATTTGGATCCTGGAGTGTGAGCCTGGGGGGGCTGAGCTGCTGTCAAGTGCCTGCCCAGACAAATAAAGCCACGGGAGGCAGTGTGTTGGCACCAGAATTTCACTGAGTTAAATCAGGTTTGACAGTCTGAAACAATACCATCATCTGATGTCTAGTTCTCAGTTTCTTCATCAGATAATTTTTTTTTTTGTAAGATAGAAATCCTTTGTAGAAATTCTTTTCATTTTTCTCAACAGAGTTTGAAGATTTGGTGGTTTTCTTTTAGGTTAGCTAGTGCAAAATTTACAGGAATAAATTGAAAGGAATGCAACTTACCTACAAGTGCTTTTTGTTCCTTGGAAACACCTTCCTCTTTGTAACAACCTCCATGTGATCCTTGGGACCATTCCAGGGTAAAGCTCAGTGCCAGCCTGGGAGGTGCTCTATGTGTTTGTGTTCTCCTGTGTTACAAGGGGCCATCCCATTATTCAAGCCTGCAGCTTCATGTCAGTGACCTTGGGTGCCTTGATACCATGATGTGGCCATTTCATCTGCCTCAACATCTCATGAAAGACCCATAACAATCATGATTTCTAGAGCCCCAGGCCCAAGTTTTTCTGTGGGTAAAATTCAGAAGACACGGGATGCACTCACTGGTGGTGTGGAAATACTTTCTCATGGGTGATTAATAAACTCCTCTTTATGCTTATTCTCATTTAATCCCTTCCTTGCTACTCTGCCTGCAGCAAAAAGATGGTATGTAATACATATATATTCAGGACACTGATGGAAAATTAGATTTCTTTCAATGTGATATCAATGCTCCCAACCATGGGGAAAATTCTGTATATTCAATCACCTTTCAGATCCTGTCTACGAAAATCAATCTTCTTTGGTCCCAGTGCTCATATTTAGTGTGTGTATTGCTTTATGTTACTGTGTATTTTGGTTTTGTCTACTTACTCCTCACTCTGGCACCTTTATCCAGGATGCAAGTGTTATCTTGCTTTGCAGATGGTCCCCAGGCTCTGTATCAAGAATCCAGATGATGGCTGTTTTCCTGAGAGCCTGGCTTTGCTGCTGCTGAGATGACTCCCTCTCTTCCCTCCATCTTCTGCTCTGAGTGTTAATGAAACTGATGTGCACGTTGGTGCTGCCTAAACCCAGCCTCTGGTGTCAGATCAGGAACTCCAGTGCCTGAGCAGCAGAGTGAGATCCTCCCTTGATAAATCCATCTCTTGGGGACTGGCTGCTTGGTGCTGTGAGCTCCCAAACAGCCCTGCTGAGGCCACCATGAGGAGGGAGGGTTCATCTCCAGTGGGTTCTGTGGTGTGGGGCTTGGAGGGCATTTTCCACAAAGCAGGAGTTGAGCACTGCTGGAGCCACCCTAATGTCAGCACCTTTGCAGGAAGCTGCAGTGGGGAATCTCAGCCCAAGCACTTTCAGGAATTTTAACTCTTAGCATGTTTAAAAATTCTTGAATGCGCTTTGTAGTCTTCCAAAAGATGGAGTTTGCAACTTCCCCCCCCAAATATGTAATCTGAAAACCCACTTCAGAGCTTCCTTGATGTAGATTAATGTACCAGGAATGGGATTTTATGAAAATACAGAAAATTAACCAACCAATTTTTTTGATTGTCAAATACTAGGAGTTTGCTTTATACAAACATCACCAACTCCTTCTTGGAGGTGTTTGTTCTTGCATTTGGACCTGTGATCTAAGATCATGCATGGCAGAGTTTTTCTACCAACCTTGCTGCAGACAGTTTCTTCCTGAACATAAGCTCATTGTTCTCCAGATGTAATTAGACCAAGTGTTATGACAGTTGGTAGGATTACAGCACTTTGATAAATGACTTGTTTCTCAGAAGAGAAGGTTTGTGAAAACAAGACCATTCATCTAATTTCTCGCTCATTTCCTTTGCCCAACTCCCTTCTTGAAAATATGCATATGGACTTGGATGTGAGCTGAAGGGAAGATTTTGGTATTTCCCACAGCCCATGACTCCCTCTGAGTGTCAGCCCTGCCCTGGATCAGCTCCTCGCCCCAGCATGGGGTCATTTCAAAGCTGGCAAGAGGGCTCTCAGCTCCTGCACGTCTCTGATAAAGATCCCAAGGAGGACAGATCTTGGTGCAGACTCCTGCAGAGCCCAGGTACCATTTACTCCTATCCTTTACAACCCAATCGTCCATCTCTTTACCCATCCAGTTGTCCCCTCCAGCTTTGCAGACTGAGGCTCATTAAATTGTATAAACTATTGTGGGAAGTAGTGTCAAAAGTATTGCGGAAGTCAGGGTGAATGATGGAAGTTCTGTGGAAATCAGGGTAAATGATGATCAGGGCACCCACAGCTCCCCCTTTATCTGCTGCTCCA
The DNA here is from genome assembly GCF_965231275.1 of Zosterops lateralis. Taxonomy (NCBI): domain Eukaryota; kingdom Metazoa; phylum Chordata; class Aves; order Passeriformes; family Zosteropidae; genus Zosterops; species Zosterops lateralis. The sequence goes on from NC_139775.1 coordinate 8,316,643, forward strand.
GATGTTCTCCCAGAGCAGGCAGTCAGGTCTGATGAGGCACAATTTACCATTGTTCAGTCCATTCTGGTTGATCCAAGCTTCTCAGAATTCCAAGAGGAGCCTGTAACCTTCTCACCAACCAGGGCAAAGCTGACTGTTCCCCAGACCATCTTTTTGGCTTTTTTTTGCAAACAATGCCATATTTGTTTTTCTCCAGTCCTTGGGTTGTCCCCAGTCATGACAATATCTCAAAGATGACAGGAGTGGCCTTCTTACAACACTGGTCCTTTCTGCCAGCACCCTTGGGTACACCTCATCTGGTGCTGTGAGCCTGGAGTCAAGAGATGGGCTGGAAAACCTTCACTTTGTGATTTTGTAACAGCTGTGCTGTGGAGGTCAGGGGCACTCAGAGCTGTGTCCCTTCCAGCCATAGCTGCTGCCATGCCCCTGACAGACCTGTGCTGTGCATCCAAGGGAGCTGGACTTTCCTCTCAGCACAAATTTACCTCCTTACAGGGTGTTCTGTTGACTGATTATTAATAGTTGCTTTAGCCCATCCTGGCCATGCTGGAGCTTTAGAGTGATTTCAAGGTCATTTGGCCATGGCTGCTTTTCCAAGGTGGTTGGAGAGAAGCATGAGGGCTTCCCTGTGATGTTCTGCCTGCTGGTGTTAATAATTTATCTATTTTCTGAGTAATATGTGTGTCAGAGCTCAAGACAGTAGCTTTTCAGAGGTTTGAACAATGGTGACCATCCATTCCACTTTACACCATAGTTTTTTATCTGAAATTGGGTTTTAGGCTTTCCTCTGTTGAGCTCTGTGACTGATCTTAAAAGCTTCTTGATATATTACCCAGGCCTATTAGATTCTACTAGACCTCTCCATCACCAAGAATTGATTTCCCCCTCTTCCCCCCTTAATGCTTGAACTCAGAAGGCCCTTAGGGCTTCTGGCTTAATTAAAAATTAAATTTACAGATCATTTCTCAAATCATCCCTTAAGCAGCCAGTAATAATGATCACCTCTGAGTGGTGTGTGTCACTGTCATTCTAATGTGCTGTGTAGTAAATAGTAATGTGTCCCCTCTGTGAACCCTGTGTGGAGCAAGCTGCCCCGTGCTGCTCTCTGTTTATTTATGTGTATAATACAGGAATCAGTGTGTTTTGAGTCCTGGGGCCCTACACCACACTCCATCTTCAGTCACTTTTTCTTCTTACCATAACAAAGTAGAGGGTGAGTTGTCCTGCATTTATGAACACTTCTGTTTGTTCTGAAAACTATTTTCACCTCCCCCAGTTGTTTCCCCTACAATTTGAAGATTAATTTTTTTTTGTTCCCTTTGCTGGGATATTCAGTTTCCAGAAGTCCTTTTTCTTTCCCTTGAAAGGAAACTCGTGTTACACATGAAGGGAATAGGAAAAAAGCTGCCAATCCAAACTGGTACAAAAGGTTCTTGCTGTGATGCTTCACAGTAAACACACTGCTGAGAGCCTGTGAGGTACTTCACTATTACAGGTGGCAGAGTTCATTGCAAAAAGATTATCCAACTAACTCTGCCCTCTCTTATGAGCATTCTCTGCAAGCCAAACCAATAATGGCTTGCTCTGTAAGATTTTTCTTGGGCATAATTTGCCTTAACTTCTTTAATATGTGATGAATCTACCAAGACTTTTCTCTGATTATTTACTACTCATCCTATGCAATTGATTGCACAAAGCCTTTAAGATATTTACCTTTTTTTGTTGTTGTTGTTGGGGTTTTTTTTGTGGGTTATTTGTGTGTTTTGCAATAGAGAATTAACTTTAATGAATGGTGAATAGTTTTGCTGATGCTCAAGTCTCTCTGGCCTCATGCAGTGGTAGGTGTTTGTATGAAGCCACTTGGAGCATTTGTGCAGTAATATATGGTGAGCACAGACCTGCAGGCTTGTACAGATGAGACATCAAGAGCTCCATTCATGTTTGCCTGCTCATCAGATAAGTGGTTTTCTTCCCCCTTGTATATTTGTTTGTCCTCTTAACTCCATACTGCATGTATTTTTGTTCCCTTTCTGTATAATTTTTTTCTACCATTTCCAAGGCTCTTACCCTAATATTTGAATTTACTCTGGCTCTTGTGCTTTTTTTCTGAAAGCACAAGATTACTGATCTCAGTAGTGCCATGTGAAGCCAGAAGCTACCTGTGATTATTTTTTGATTTGGCTGGCTTGGCCACTTTTCAGTGCTCCTCACAAGTGTCTCAGGGAGCTGTGTGTGCTGTGTCACATCTTTTAAGCTGTGACTGCTGGGACTGTGCCCAACAGCCTCAGCTCCACCAGTCAGACCTGCCCTGTGTTGCTCTGGTCTGTGGCTCAACTGTGCTGCTCTCTTCCCTCTCCAGGCACTACTCCATTCTATTTCCAGATATATTTTTACTCATTAAACTCCTAAAAGAGAGGCTGATCAGAAGACAGTCCCAGGGAGGATTTGGCCTAGAGATACTTTTCCAGATCCTCTGCACTCAAGGTTGAATTTTGATGTGGATGAACGTTTAACAGCTCTGCAAGTAGTCTCTGAGCTGAAACCCTGCGGTAATAGTGAAGAATAAACTCAGGAAGGAAAAAACCTGACCCTTTGAAACCCTTTTAACCAAAGTAGTACATAGTTAATAATTGTTTCAATTACTCCTGTGAAAGTCCCTTGCACCTAGAGAAACATCACTAGAGAAAAATAAGTTAGCCCCAGCTGAGCTGCCAAACCATTAACCTCAGCTGCTGAAGTGCCTGTGTGAATCAGCCATTCAACTGGTGCCATCAAAGGAGTGGTGACCCTCCAAATTCTGGGGGGTAAAAAGAGCAAAAGCTGCCCAGAGTATTACCTAAACCAGCCAGAGCTGCTTTAAAACAGTGGCTTGAATCCTCTGGGATCTGCAGAACCCTAAATGTCCCCCAGTGAAAATTTGAGCTTCTCCCTCAAATGGGGGTCTGTGCATCACCACCAGCTGCAGATCCCCTGGAAGCAGCACAGAGGAACCTCACCCAGCCAGTTGCAGCCAGGCTGATCCATGGCTCCTTATCCTGTGGCTGGGAATGCACTGCGCCATGAGAAAGACTGTCCTAGAGCCAGGGGATGCTGAAACTCCTCTGAAAGGTCATCGCAAGGGCAGATCAGCTGAGGAGCACAGTGTCCTGGGGTGACTTTATGATGCTTGTATCCCCAAATGTCTGTTCTGTTTATATTGGATATTATTGCCCTAAACCAGGACACACGAGGCCAAAGGGAAATGCCCACAATTCCTCTCCTAGAGGTGCTGTTGTGCTATGGCAGATACAGCAGAGCAGTGTCAGTGTGCAGCCCTGCTGTGATTTGGGGTTTAAGAGGCAGGGCACCATTAATCTCCCGTCAGCAATTAGCCATGTTTTCATTTCTCTTGCAGACATGCAGGCTGAACTCATCTCTCCCAGCTGCAGAGGTGCAGGAGGGTTTGGCTACGTGTGCCAGTGGCATCCTGCACTGCTGGCATAGGGCAGCCCCACCCCTGCCCTGGGGGCTGGAGAGCAAGGAGACCACATGGACAGCTCAAGGTAACACCTGCCTCCCCCTCCAGAGAGCTGGATGACTCTTGGAAGGAAGGAAAAGGCTTCCCCTGAGTGTTCTTCTGGAGTCTGCATGTGTGTATGCCACAGACAACCCCAGGGCTTCCTCACAACTTGGGCTGTCACAACAGATAGAGTCTGAGGCATCTCTTGCATCACTGATTTGCTTTCTCCTGTTCTCTTCCCTTCCCTCAGTTAAGGATGTTACTGCACGAAAGTCCTTGTTTCTGATCTCAGCCCACTCCAGGGGGTCCTGAATTAATATTTAAAGTTCTTGGCTCGGCAACTTAGTTGATGTCCTGTTGTTTGAACTTGCTTGATTGATGTTTCCACGCGGGCAGGCAGGAGAGCAGTGTCCCTGCAGGCAGCTGCCTGGCCTGAGGCAGCCTGGCCATGGCAGGAACCTTCATTTCCCTCACATGGCTCAGGCCAGCACTGCCCTTGGTTTCCCCCCAGCATCTCACCAAGGATGTGCCCCTCTCACGTGGCTGCTGCTCATGGCCAGCCCCACCACACTGGTCTTGGTACCAATCCCTGATGGAAGAGAAGTCCTGCTTCAGCAGGGAGGGGAAGGGATGCTGCTCCACCTGCTTGTGTAGTCCTAAATAACTGCCTGTTTATCGGTGCTCTTTGATGGTGTGTTATTTCCTAGAGTAATGTTGTGTATCAGAATAGCCCAGAAACATCTGATTGCCTGTAAAAGAGAAAAACTGTAGATTGCAAGTGCTCTGAAGCTATTCTAAAGTAAATCTGCTCTGTGTAACTGCAGATGATTGTTGAACATAGGTAGAAATTGTGTCTGTGGAGCTCCTGTCTTAGACTGGGTGCATGTTCCTGGGGTGTCCTGAGACCAGTCCAGTCCTACAGGCATCTGTATGTGGCTAAAATACAACACTGTGCCAAGCTCTCTCACCCTGTCTCCTCAGATCCCTAGTTCTCTAAGACTGCCTGATGTGAACTGCTTGAAACTTTGGCAAGAAACCCTCTGACTCGCACAATTTTCCCTGGGAGAGAGATCTGGGATGGGTGAGAAGAGGAATGCTTGTGTGGGATCAGTCAAAACAGTGATTTTAATTCCGGTCTGTTATCATAAGGCATGTTCCCATGCCAAACTAAAAAGGATTCCAAGTGAAAAGTAGCATTAGAGAAAAAAAAAAAAAAAAAGAGAGAATTTTTGCTATAATGCTTTTTTTTTTTTTCTCATTCCTTCCACTTCTCCCTCCTCCTTCTCTGTGATGTTCTGGAAAAATCTATGCTATCTTGCCAAGTATTTAGCAAGAAAATGGTTCAGTTTAAGTATTTTTTTGACAGATCCATCACTGATCATTCTCTGGAGTCTGCACTGCCTGCTCAACAGCTGGTTCTGCTCAAAGAGTCT